>NC_037338.1:80325269-81669080 GCF_002263795.3 Bos taurus | reverse complement strand
TTTGTTTTAAATCCCAGCTCAGCCACATTTTCATTGTGTAATCTTGTGGTTGTGTGTAGCATTAACAGTCTGAACCTTAGTTCTTAAACTAAAATAGGAGCAATAATCACTACTTGCCTCATAGAATTAGTCATCAAAATAGCAAAATGAGTATAAGATGTCATATTGGAGGGAATTATTATTGATAATGTCAGTCAAGAATACTGGAATGTGTTGCCATTCCCTTCTCCAGGGGATCTTTCTGACCCAGGTATTGAACCTGGGTCTCTTGCATTGCTAGCAGATTATTTACTGTCTGAGCCACCAGGGAAGCCCTAATAGAGTATATAAAACATTATAACTTTCTGAGTATGTTAAGCCAGCAAAATAAATGTGAAGCAAAAAACCTATCAAATGGCTATTCCACAGTGCATGGTGGCTAGGATGGTGGGCACACCTCAATTATTAGCCTTATTAGTTCTGTATTCCATAAATTGTCATCAAGTTACCACTCTGTGTCTGTTACTCAAATATGAACCAATTAACATGTCAAATATCTAAATACTGAAAGGCAGAAGAGAATTTGTATAGCCCAACCCTCTTAATGCTACCCTGTTGACTCAGAGTGAAAGAATCTGCCTGCAATGCAGGAGACCTGGGTTTGATCCCTGAGTTGGGAAGATCCCCTGGAGAAGGGACTGGCTACCCACTCCAGTATTCTGGCCTGGAGAATTCCATGGACAGAGGAGCTTAGCAGGCTACAGTCCATGGGATCGCTAAGAGTGGGACATGACTAAGCAACTTTCACTTCACTGAACCCCCTTAATACTAGTTATTTCCTGACACTATTGCTTTGCTCAAGAGGGGGAAGAAGAGGATGAGATGGTTAGATAGCATTATCAACTCGATGGATATCTTTGTCACCTTCAGGAATCTCATGGGAGACCTTGCCATATGTTTGGCTGTTGATCAGACCCACATACCTGCTCTCATTCCCTAATCTCTTTATGTGACTTGTCATGAGTGGTCCTGCAATGGCTTCCAGTGGTTGCTGTTTTACCTTCTAGTGAAAGAAAGCGAAAGTCGCTCAGTCGTGTCTGACTCTTTGTGACCCCATGACTGAATTCTCCAGGTCAGAATACTAGAGTGGGTAGCCTTTCCCTTGTCCAGGGGATCTTCCCAACCCAGGGATCGAACCCAGGTCTCCCGCATTGCAGGTGGATTCTTTACCAGCTGAGCCACAAGGGAAGCCCTGTTTTACCTTTGACGTGCTCACAAACCATCTCTTTAACAACCTGTAGAACCTTGAGCTAATATCAA
This sequence comes from Bos taurus, assembly GCF_002263795.3. Taxonomy (NCBI): domain Eukaryota; kingdom Metazoa; phylum Chordata; class Mammalia; order Artiodactyla; family Bovidae; genus Bos; species Bos taurus. The sequence goes on along the minus strand of NC_037338.1, from coordinate 81,667,781 downwards.
ATGATAAAGATACACTTGCAACCTAAACTTGCTCCTTTTTCAACCTCTTGATGGTATTTGACCATTTAATTGGTATCAGGGGATAATCTCAGAGGCTGTACTCAGTCTCTCAACCATATCTGACTCTTTGCAACCCCATGGACTGTAGTCCACCAGGCTCCTCCTATCCATTGAATTTCCCAGGCAAGAATACTGGAGTGGGTTGCCATTTCCTACTCCAAGGGATCTTCCCAGCCCAGGGATTGAACCCACATCTCTCTGTTACCTGCACTGACAGGCAGATTTTTTACACTGTGCCACCTGGGAAGTCCCCAGTCTCAGAGGAGGTATCTGCAAAATGTTACTCATTTTCTCTCTCTCCATTCCTTGAAAGCTTCAGACACAACTATTTAGCTGTTCCATTTACCAATTCTCACTGTATCCTGGGAAACCTGAGATCTTTCAAGGTACTCAGGAGCTGTGGCATAATATAAAATATATCTGGTCTTTGTCCCTGGTTCCTAACACAGAGATTCGAAAACCCTTGTGATTTCCTGAATGACAGGAATGGTTTTGTTATTCATAATAAACCCCTTTGAGAGATCATCATAATGAGTGAAGTCAGCCAGACACAGAGAGACAAACATCATATGATATCACTTATATGTGGAATCTAAAAGAAAAGATGCAAATGAACTTATTTACAAAACAGAAATAGATCCACAGACACAGAAAACAAACTACAGTTACCAAAAGAGGGAGGGTGGGGGCAGGGATAAATTAGGAGGCTGGAGTTAACATATATACAGTATTATATATAAAAATGATAACCAACAAGGACCTACTGTATAGCACAGGAAACTATACCCAATATTTTGTAATAACCTAAAGGGAAAAGAATCTGAAAATGTACATATATGTATGTATATATATATAAGTATGTGCATATGTATATTATATATGTATATGTACATTTATATACATGAATCATTGTGCTGTACACCTGAAATGAAGACAACATTATAAATCAACTATAAAAAATAAAGCTAACAGATTTTTTAAAAAAGTAGTAAACCTCTTTTGATCATATGTGAGTTTATGCTAGTGAGGTGATTTTAGGGTGGGGCTCCTAGATAGCCTCAAGATGTGGTTGGTCACCAGAAGAGGGTTGGAACTTCAGCGCCTCCCATTGAAGGGGAAGGGGGAGGGGTGGCTAGTGATTAAGCCTATAAACACAGTGAGGTCTGATGAAGTTCAGAATTGGGAAACACACCCATGTGCTGGGAGGGTGGCACACCCAACTCCATGGGGACAGAAGCACCTGTGCCCGGGGCTCTTCTAGATCTCATCCTCTGCACCACTTCATCGAATGCTCATTTGTATCCTGTATAATAGACCTTCCCTGGTGGGTCAGATGGTAAAGAATCCTCCTGCAATGTGGGAGACCTGGGTTCAATCCATGGCCTGGGAAAATCCCCTGGAGAAGGAAATGGCTACTCACTCCAGTATTCTTGCCTGGAAAATTCTATGGACAGGGGAGCCTGGTGGGCTACAATTCATGGGGTTGAAAGAATCAGACATGACTGAGTGACTAATATTTTCGTACTTAAGTAGAGGGTCTTTCTGAGTACTGTGATCTATTATAGAAAATTATCAAATATGAGGAGGGGGTCATGAAGACTGCCAATTTGTAGCCAAGTTGCAGAATTGTGGGTAACCTAAGGATCTACTTGGGATTGACATCTGAAGTCAGGCAGTCTTGTGGAACAAGTCTAACTTGTCAGGTGTGTGCTGACTTCCCAGGATTTAATGTAAGAGTACAGTTGGCTTGTGTAAGATACACAAGATATAGTTGGTGTCCACAGAGAATTGGTAGTTGGTGTTAGATAATTACCCCTGGTATCACCAAAGTCCCACCCACCTTTGATCTCACATCCTCCATATTCATTTCTGTGGCTCCCGAATCACGTAGTGTTCATTTTCTTTGACTGAAAAAGACAGTCGCAAAGTAGAAGTCAAGTTTTCTACTTCGCCTGGGCTTTCTTGATGGCTCAGACAGTAAATCTGCCTGCAATGTGGGAGACCTGGCTTTGATCCCTGGGTTGGAAAGATCCCCTGGAGAAGGGAGCGGTTACCCACTCCAGTATTCTGGCCTGGAGAATTCCATGGACAGAGGAGCTTCACCGTCTACAGTCCATGGGGTCGCAAAGAGTTAGACACGACTGAGTGACTTTCACTTTCACTCTTTTACTTTGCATACATGATTCAGCAATGTCAGCTGTCACTACCAAACGATGGCTCTGCCCCAAATTTGACCGCCTTCTTGCTGCTAATGAAAAGCACCAAGTCGCAATCCTTCATCATTTTTGCAAGCATTCCTCCTTCTCTTGGAGGTTCTGTGTTCTGGATTCTGATCTTACAGATTTTTGTTTACTTCTCAGATCTTTCTTCTGCTATGAACCTCCTATCCCCCATTCCCTAATAATATTTAGGGAATATTATTTCCTAAACTCCTTTTAAAAGGAAGAGGAACTCAGACTTACATACTCGTCTTAGACTTAATGACATCTGAAGCTCAGGTGAAGAGGAAGCTGAAAGATTCATCTAGTTTTAATATGAAATTCAATGAATTGCCACTTACAGTTTGAACTAAAAATTTCATTAAAAGAGGAAAGCGTTATTTAACAGCTCCAGTGTATCAGGGTTTCTTTTATTAAAGTAGAGGAGCTTAAAAGTCAAGGGCTACACACTAAGAGGAAACATATTCACAAAAACAGCCCCTGGATGTGTTCCTGGGCCAGCACACATCATGATAAAAATTGTGGCTGTCAAGTGAAAAGTCCTTAATGAAAGAACCCTATGTCTCAGCTCTTGTCATCGCAATCTTTCCATCTTGATGCATTTTCATTGCCAGCATGTCTCCTGATCTAGTCTAATAAATAGGTTTCTCTCCTCTCTGCTTTGTAATCAGGTTCCCTTGGACAGGAGGCAGAAGCAGGGTTGGCACTGCTTCAGAGGTCTCCTTTCTTTAAAATATTTCCATTTCTATAATCTCCTAATTCCTCACTCAACCACTCACTCATCCACCAATTTCTTAATTAATAATGTAGTAAATTTCTACTGAATTCCAGACACTGACCAATGTGAATACAACAGGGAATGAGTGTCCTTCTCATTCAAGTAATTGGCATACTTTGGGAGAAGGTGGACAGACCAATCCTAATGTACAATGCAGGGCTATAAGTACCATGCTAGGATGGACGAGGTGCTCAAGGAGCACAGAATAAGGACCATCCAAGTGTCTGTGTAAGCCAGGAAGCCATCTCAACTTAGGGTCTCCAAGCATAAAGAGTCCTAGGGATTGAGAATGGCATGAGAGGTAAAGGAAAAAACATGTGCAAAGGTACAATTTTGTGGATGTGCATGACAGGTACGGGAGTGATGAAAAACTGAAAGATAAGTAGATAGGATACAGGAAATGAATCATTAGAATAGATGTAATGAAAAGTAATGCTCAAAATTCTCCAAGCGAGGCTTCAATAGTACATGAACCCAGAACTTACAGATGTTTAAGCTGGTTTTAGAAAAGGCAGAGGAACCAGAGATCAAATTGCCAACATCCACTGGATCATCAAAAAAGCAAGAGAGTTCCAGAAAAACATCTATTTCTGCTTTATTGACTATGCCAAAGCCTTTGACTGTGTGGATCACACTAAACTGTGGAAAATTCTGAAAGAGACGGGAATACCAGACTACCTTACCTGCCTCCTGAGAAATCTGTATGCAGGTCAAGAAGCAACAGTTAGAACTGGACATGGAACAGGCTGGTTCCAAATTGGAAACGAGTACGTCACCCAGGGTGTATATTGTCACCCTACTTATTTAACTTATATGCAGTGAAATGCCAGGCTGGATAAAGCACAAGATGGAGTCAAGATTGCCGAGAGAAATATCAATAACTCAGATATGCAGATGACACCACCCTTATGGCAGAAAATGAAGATGGTGATTGCAGCTATGAAATTAAAAGACATTTGCTCCTTGGAAGAAAAGTTATGACCAACCTAGACAGCATATTAAAAAGCAGAGACATTACTTTGCCAACAAAGGTCCATCTAGTCAAAGCTATGGTTTTTCCGGTAGTCATATATGGATGTGAGAGTTGGACTATAAAGAAAGCTGAGTGCTGAAGAACTGATGCTTTTAAACTGTGGTGTTGGAGAAGACTCTTGAGAGTCCCTTGGGCTGCAAGGAGATCCAACCAGTCAATCCTAAAGGAAATCAGTTCTGAATATTCATTGGAAGGACTGAGGCTGAAGCTGAAGCTCCAATACTTTGGCCACCTGATGCGAAGAACTGACTGATTGGAAAAGACCCTGATGCTGGGAAGAATTGAAGGCAGGAGAAGGGGACACCAGAGGATGAGATGGTTGGATGGCATCATCGACTTGATGAACATGAGTTTGAGCAAGCTCCGGGAGTTGGTGAAGGACAGGGAAACCCGGTGTGCTGCAGTCCATGGGGTTGCAAAGAGTCAGACACAACTGAGCGACTGAACTGAGCTGAATGAAAAAGACTGACAATATCCAGTGTTGGCAAGGACATAACAAAAGCAGAACTCTCTTATATTGCTGGCTGAAATATAAAATGCTAGGGCTACCATGAAAAGCAGCTTCATGGTTTTTTAAAAAAATTGAATTTGCACATGCAATCTGATGCAGTAATTCCACTCCTAGATATCTACCCCAAAGGAATGAAAATATGTCCACCCAAAGATTTTTGTACACTTATCCATAACATGTTTCATAAGAGAGTGATAAACTTGAATTGATAAACTGAATATGGTGTGCCCACATAATGAAATGCTATTTGGAAATATAAAAGGACAAACTGCTGATACATGCTGTAAGTGGATAAACTTCAAAAGCGTTCTGGCAAGTGAAAGACAATAGCACAAATGACATACAATCATACACGCTGCAAAATTCCTATCAATTTTGCCAAAAATGGCAAATTTACAGAGGCAGAATGCAGGGCTGTGGTTGCTAGAGCAAAGCAACACACAGAAGGACTTAAGGTTGATTTTCAAGCTCCAAGTCCTCTGGGAAGCCTGCCCGTCCCTGATCTGCAACTCCACCCTCCTGAGGTCTCAAGAAGGGTTGGCTATGTATTAGTTTCCTTCAGCTGCTGTCACAAAATATCACAAATTTAGGCATTTAAAATAATACCTATTTATTTTCTCACAGTTGGAACCAGAATGTTGAAATGAATCTGAAAGTCATCCCAGGGCTGGATCCTTTGGAAGGTCTGAAAGAGGTCCTGTGTCCTTGCTTTCTCCAGTATTAGGAAGTTGTCTGCATTCCTCAGCTTGTGAAAGACAGGCTTCCTTGGGTCATATCATCTATCTTTCCTTCCTTTGCTTCTAATGTCATATTGCCATCTTCCTCTACTGTTGTAAAATCTCCTCCCTTTTCTCTCTTAAAAGGATACTTGTGATTACGCTGGGCCCATCTGGATAATCCAGGGTAATCTTCCTATCTCAAAATCCTTAACTTAATCACATCTACTACATTTCTTTTTTCATATATGGTAACACGCACAGGTTCCAGATTTAGGCTCTGAATATCTTTGGGGACCATTTTTCAGCCAACCACATGTTGGCATTACTCCCATGAAGACTTTAGGAAGGTCACACATCTCTGTAAACTTACCATCATCCACTAATTGTCACAGTATGATAGGATTAACTGCCGAAGAGGATTCGCAGGATGGAAAACGACAATGGTACATATCTATGGTACCACTGGTCCGTACAGTCAAAGCTATGATTTTTCCAGTAGTCATGTATGGATGTGAGATTTGGATCATAAGAAAGCTCAGTGCTGAAGAATTGATGCTTTTAAACTGTGGTGTTAGAGAAGACTCTTGAGTCCCTTGGACTGCAGAGATGAAACCAGTCAGTCCTAAAGAAAGTCACTCCTGAATATCCATTGGAAGACTGAGGCTGAAGCTGAAGCTTCAGTACTTTGGCCACCTGATGCAAAGAACAACTCCTTGGAAAAGACCCTGATGCTGGGAAAGATTGAAGTCAGGAGGAGAAGGGGACGATAGGGGATGAGATGGTTGGATGGCATCACCGGTTTGATAGACATGAGTCTGAGCAAGCTCTGGGAGTTGGTGATGGACAGGGAAGCCTGGTGTGCTACAGTCCATGAGGTCGCAGAGTCGGACACGACTGAGCAACTGAAATGAACTGAATGCATCTATGGATTACTGCAGGACGTGGATGCACTAGAGCAATGCTATTAAGGTAAGAACATGCCCCACACTCAGAAGCTGCCTCTGGAGAAGGCAAGAATAAACTTCAGTTGCCCTCTTTCTGTAGAGCCACACCAGGTGCTCACTCTCAGATCAGGAACCACTGATGAGAGCATGAGGTCCTTGAAACATGGGAGCCCAAAGTGTGGTCTTGGCCTCAGACTGGTAGGCATATTTTTGCTATTTCACCAGCCCTAAAATCACAGACCCCTGGCAAGGGTGGTCACACCAAAACCAGTTGCACACCCTCTCTATTTTGCTATTATCAGTAAGCAATGCTAATAAGCCAGTTAGAGCTGCTCCAAGATCATCTTGGACCCATGCTTACAGGAAATACAATTAATTCATACAAGCTACATAGTGTGAAGGAAATAATAAACATCTCAGGCTAATTCCAGACCTACTAGACTGAATCCTCAAATCACAGTCACCTACTTCTATGTGCAAAATTCATAGGCAGCTTTCAAGATAAATCCCCAGATGAACTCTGGTGTTAAAATGGATAACCCATCTTCCCCTAGAAGGTCATCCAGAAATAATACAAAATGACTGCCCACCCATATGAGAAGGTTAAGCCACCAGATCAGCCATCATTCTACAGATTGTGATCCCACATGGTTTGCACGTCCAGTAATCTAATTGAATTTTCACCCTTTCCTAAACTCCCCCCAAATTTTCTCTGCCCTCCGAGAGTTCACTGTCATCAGTAAATTCACCTCTATGCTAAATATGTCTCAGGACTACTCAGTCTCTTATTGTACCTGAAATCTGGATATATCCAAAGGGTTTTATGCCTAGCCTCTCAATTGGGTGCTGTTTTTTTCTCTTATGTCCAGGTCCCACCATGGAGGTGGGTGGGTATGTTCTTAACTTTTCATTGCCACTTTCGAAAAAAATCTAGCTTCTTGTAAGTATTTTCCATCTTACCCCAGTTATAGTGTTCTTCCTTTGCTTGCTTCTATTTCTTGCTTCTACTTACTTGTTTCTATTTCTCCCTTTCCTATCCCTTGCCTGCTCATCTGCACAAGCTCCAGTCCCACATTCTTTCCAAATCTCATGCCTTCAATTTCCCGTTTGATATTTCTGCTTAGATTCAGGTTGGGCATCGCAAACTCAACTTGCCTAAACAGAACGCTTGCTAGCTTTCCCTCTCACTGTTTCTCCCTGAGATTTCCCCATCTGGAAAGTGCTATCACCATTTAACCAATTCCTTGGGCTAAAATCCCTGGAATCACCCTTAGTTTCTATTCCTTACCTCCCACATCCAAAAGGAAGCACTGTTGGGTTTATTTCCAAATACATCCCATAAACACTGACTTTTCTTTCAGTGCTGCCTCATAAGTCCCATCCATCATCCTCTCTTGTCTGTGTTTCTGCAGTGACATTCTAACAATCTTATTAGAGTGGCTCCCTTCTTGACCTCTGAGAATCAATTCTCCACATCCTTGGCAAAATTATTCTTCTAAAATTGAAATCAGATCATGCATTCTCTGCTCAAAATCCTCCCATGAATTCACATTACACTCAGAATAAAATCCAAATGCATTCCTAAGGCCTACTAGTCACAATATGACCCCAAACTTGTCTAAACTTACCAGGTTCATCTCGACACTTTTCCAGCACTCACTCCATTGGTTTCCTGGCTGTACCTTAAATATATCATGTGTGTTCCTGGGACCTTAGAATTTTTTGTTCTTTCTTCATAGGATGTTCTTCCTCCAGAGGTTTGTATGACTGAGTCTCTCATTTCATCCAGATTTCTATTCACTTATCTGCTTAGAGAAGGCTTCCTCAATCTTCCCATGGAAAAGAGCTTGCTACCAACAATCTTAATATATTTTCTTCATAGCACCTATCAAGATTTTATTTATTACATATGCATTTGCATACTTGATTTTTTGCATGTGTATATTGTTTCCTATCTAGAATGTAAGTTCTACCTTCAGTACCCAGAAAACGTCCTGGTAGACGCTTAATCAGCATTTGTCAAAGGAAACAATAATAATATAAGTGTTTGAGAGTTCTCTGTATATTCTGGATAAAAATTGAATGCTAGAGATTATAAACATGGAACATATTTTCCTAGACTGAGGTGTTTTTTTCACATTGATCATGGCATAATTTGAAATGTAGACATTCTGAATTTTAATTTGATCATATTACCCATCTTTGCCACCAAGGAGTTTGTTCTTTTGGTGTTATTTAGCAATCCTTTTGGAGAAGGCAATGACAACCCACTCCAATACTCTTGCCTGGAAAATCCCATGGACAGAGGAGCCTGGTAGGCTGCAGTGCATGGGGTCGCTAGGAGTCAGACACGATTGAGTGACTTCACTTTCACTTTTCACTTTCATGCATTGGAGAAAGAAATGGCAACCCACTCCAGTGTTCTTGCCTGGAGAATCCCAGGGACGGGGGAGCCTGGTGGGCTGCCGTCTATGGGGTCGCACAGAGTCGGACACGACTGAAGTGACTTAGCAGCAGAAGCAGCAGCAGCAATCCTTTTGGACTACACTGTGTATTTAGACTATGCTAAAGTCTTTGACTGTGTGGATCACAACAAACTGTGGAAAATTCTTAAAGAAATGGGAATACCAGACCACCTTGCCTGCCTCCTGAGAAATCTGCATGCAGGACAAGAAGCAACAGTTAGAACTGGACAAGGAACAATGGACTGGTTCTAAATTGGGAAAGGAGTACATCAAGGCTGTATATTGTCACTCTGCTTATTTAACTGATATGCAGAGTACATCATGTAAAATGCCGGGCTGGATGAAGCACAAGCTGGAATCAAGATTGCTGAGAGAAATATCAATAACCTCAGATATGCAGATGACACCACCCTTATGGCAGAAAGCAAAGAGGAACTGAAGAGCCTCTTGATGAAAGTGAAAGAGGAGAGTTAAAAAGCTGGCTTGAAACACAGCGTTCAGAAAAGGAAGATCATGGCATCTGGTCCCATAACTTCATGGCAAATAGATGGGGAAACAATGAAACAGTGACAGACTTTATTGTCTTGGGCTCCAAAATCACTGCAGATGGTGACTGCAGTTATCAAATTAAAAGACGCTTGCTCCTTGGAAGGAAGGCTATGACAAACCTAAACAGAGTATTAAAAAGCAGAGACATTGCTTTGCCAACAAAGATCTGTATAGCCAAAGCTATGGTTTTTCCAATAGTCACATATGGATGTGAGAGTTGGACCATAAAGATGGCTGAGCACCAAAGAATTGATGCTTTTGAGCTGTGGTATTGGAGAAGACTCTTGAGAGTCCCTTGGACTGCACGATCAAACCAGTCAATCCTAAAGGAAATCAATCCTGAATATTTATTAGAAGGACTGGTGCTCCAATACTTTGGTCACCTGATGTGAAGAGCCAGTTTATTAGAAAAGACTCTGATGATGGGAAAGATTGAAGGCAGGAGGAGAAGGGAACAACAGAGCATGAGAAGGTTGGATGGCATCACTGACTCAATGGATGTGAGTTTGAGCAAGCTCTAGGAGATGGTGAAGGACATGGAAGCCTGGTGTGCTGCAGTCCCTGGGGTTGGAAAGAGTCAGACACGACTGAGCCACTGAACAACAACAGCAATCCTTTCCTTGCAATTTGGGTTTATATTTTGGAAGAGTCACCCTGGGTGTTGCACCTATTTCTTCTAGTCTGAGTCTATATAGAATAGAACCAGTGCTGGGTCACAGGGAAGTGTTTTTTTTGCTTCCAGTAAATCAGAACCAGCTGTTGGTATGTGGCCCTCACATATGCAACATACATGCACGAAAGTCAGAGGCAGTGGAGTATAATATTACAATAATAGCTAAAATTGGTTGGGTATTATCCTGTCCTGGCCAGTACCTAGATTCCATCAATAATCTTCACATCAGCTTTATCTGATGGATATTCTTATTATCACTATTCTAAGAGTGAAGAAACTAAGGGTGAGAAAAGTTAAATGACTAGTCAGTGTTGTGTGGTAAGAAGCTGAGAAGTGAATCTGGCTATAGGCTGATAAAATCTAAGCTCTTAAACACCAAACCAAGATAGTGCTTCTGCAGAGCTCAGGAGCTCAGGTCTTGACCTAGACATTTATCATGGGTAAGTCACTTCTTATTTCTCAGTTAGTTTTCTTATTTGGAAAATGGAAATATCGAACTCTGTCTGTTGTAAATCACAAGGTTTTTATGAGGATTGAACCAAAATGATATGATGTACATTGTTGGACTTTAAAACTTAAAACGTATTAGATACATGTTAGGTGATTGTTTTTATTACAAAGGCACCAAATATCCTTGAATAACACAGGGACTGTGGGCACTGATTCCCATGCCCAAAGTCGACAATTCATGTACTGCTGTCTCTGCCTCAAAAACAAAGGAAGTGATAAATGACTCACCCAAGCATGAGAAGCAGAAGCAATCTGGATAGAATCAGCACTGAAACTCTAGTTCTTTTGAGTCCACATAATGGAATGGCTCATAGAACACAAACTTCTCACACTTAGTTAATGATCTGTAAAATGAAAATACAAATATTTTTTATTGAAAAAAAAATCTCCTGTAAGTGGACCCACACTCTTCAAACCAGCGATGTGCAGGAGTCAACTGCATAACTACACAGTAAGGAGGCTAAATTATAACAAAAGCACTAAAATGTACTGTTGTCTGACTCAAATGTGTTACCCTGGAGGCTTATGCACTTGTCCAGTGATCCTACTTGTCTTTAGTAAATGTGTCCTTTTGAGTATGAGTGATCAGTAGGTAGATTGTAAGCCGTACATTGATTTATGTTAAAATTTAACAAACAGCTGAATGTTATTTAGAGTCAAGTCTGACGATCAACTGAGGAAAAGCTAGCACGAAGAAATAAATAATGTAAACAGTGAAGCTACTTTTCTGGTGTGGCTTTTAATTAGGATCCAAAGTATTTCTCTAAATGAAACCCAAATATTGAGTCACAGAGGAAGTGTCAAAATGAGTTCATTTGCCTACCTTCCTCCCCTAGAGCCTAGCTTCTCCTGTGTCTGCATACTCCAGTGTCGTGAGCCATTTAGTTCAACTCCCTTTCGTGGCAGAAATCTCCTGGACACAGCTAGCCATCCAAGGCTCCCAGGCATGTCTCCACCTTGGTGAACAAGTTATCTCAAAAAACAGTCTGCTTCACCGTGGGACAGGCTTGGCTGGCTAGAGGAGGCTCCCTTTCTTTATGTGAATATTTGTATCCTAGCAAGTTCCACAAATGCATTGAGGGAACAGAAATATCTTTGGGGAGTTCAAACTGCATAGAATTGAAATGGTGGGTTTTGACGTGGATTCAAATCCCAACTCTCCCATTTTCTATAGTTGACCTTGGGCAATTTGTCACTCTTCTATAAGCCTTAGTTTCTGCATCACCCCATGGAGGTGATGACAGAACCTGTTTTATCAGGTGGTCTTCTAGGGCTTCCCTCATGGCTCAGTGGTAAAGAAATCTGCCTGCAGTGCAGGAGCCTCAGGAGACATGGGTTTGATTCCTTTGTCAGGAAGATCCCCTGGAGAAGGGATTGGCAACCTACTCCAGTATTTTTGCCTGGAGAATCCCAAGGACAGAGGAGCCTGGTGGGGTCGCAAAGTCCATGGGGTCACAAAGAGTTGGACACGACTGAAGTGACTTAGCACGCACATAAGTCTTCAAGGAGAGATTGCATAACCAGTCCTGTGCTCAGTCATGTCCGACTCTCTGCAACCCCGTGGACTGTAGCCCACCAGGCTCCTTTGTCCATGGGATTCTCCAGGCAAGAATACTAGAGTGGGTTGCCATTTCCTCCTCTAGGGGATCTTCCCGACCCAGGGATCAAACCTGCATCTCCCGTGTTGCAGGTGGATTCTTTACCACTGAGATATCAGGGAAGCCCCATCCCAGTTCATGGACTCTTTCAATTCTAAGTGGTATCTAGTTTTGATCATCTGTTTGGCACTGGAAGAACACAGCCTCTAACACTTTGCCCTGTAGGACTGGGTGTAGGGACATGGTCCTAGCTCAACAGCAATGTTAACGCAAGTTTCCCCATCTTTAGGAAACCTTTACTGCCCTCTGCTGGAAAATTGCCATAATAACTATCAAAATCTGTAGGACAATGAGCAACTTGCCCACAACTGAAGCAACTTAGCAGCAGCAGCAGCAGCCCTTGCTGTAAAGTGCTTGAGGCATCGTGTCCAGCCTGCAGCAACCTCCCTGCATATGTTAACAACTTTTATTGCTCTACTTCTGTGCCTCCCACTTGTGGGCGTTGAACTAGAAGAACTGTCTCTCCGTGGTCGGCTCAGGCAGTGCCTTTGTTGCAGATGGCCAAAGAGGCTTTCTGTCAATCTCAGAAAGGTAAGAATTGTTGGGAAGAACAAACCAGAGTAATCATTTTGGCTTGCAGTGTTTGTTTTAAATGAATAGAGGAAGAGCGACTTTTGCCTTCATTACCCCATTGGATCTGAAAATAAGGAATATATCGACCTTAAACATTAAGTTATTGAAAAGGGAACAATAAGAGCACAGAAACATGAAACGGAAAATACTTTGGGAAGATCTTAAATTGTAATGGGTTGTCAAGGGAAACTAATGGGCCTGAATTATCAGATAATAGAGGCATTTTCTTTCAGTCGCACCTGTTGAAAGCACATTGTATGTCAGGAACAGTTTTAAGTGCTCTTCATACAAAGTATGCGTTATCTTATTTGTGACTCATGATTCTTTCCTTCTCAGGTTTTCTTCTCCTCCATAAATGACCAGGTTATCCAATAAACAGGAACTCAGGGGTCATCTCAGAATTACCTCTTTCCTATTACCCTGATTGGCTTCCCAGGTGGTGCTAGTGGTAAAGAACCTGCCTGCCAATGCAGGAGACTTAAGACACGCGGGTTTGATCCCTGGGTTGGGAAGATTCCCTGGAGAAGGGCATGGCAACCCACTCAAGTATTTTTGTCTGGAGAGTCCCATGGACAGAGGGGCCTGGTGGGCTACAGTCTATGGGGTCACACAGAGTTGGACACAGCTGAAGCAACTTAGCACAGCACAGCATGTACCCAGATTAATCTTTCACCAAGCCCTTGTCCATCCTCTACCCAAAATATATGACACGTGCATGCATTTATCTTCTTCACCAATGCCACCTTCCTGGCTCAGGTCCCCATCTTCTCTCGCTAATCTGGTTTGATTTGCCTCCCAGCTTATCTTTTGACTTCTACTCTTACTTCTTTGCAGTCCATACTCCAGACAGAAGCTAAATTATTTTTTTAAAATGTGCTCTGACTTACTTGATGCTTCCGCTAACACTGCACTTAGAACAAAATCTAAACGCTTCCAGATCTACCAGGACCTGCATGATCTGACTTTGATCTTCCTCTCAACTCACCTCTTAACTCTGCTTGACTACCCTCTTCAATTCCCTGCCCTTTCGAAGAACTGGCCAGTCCCAGGGCCTTGGTCTTCACCATTCTTCCTTCAAGGATCTCTCTTCCCTCAGCAGTTTCTTCTCCTATTTAAGGTTCAATGTCATCTCTTTAGAAAGACTTTTTACGATTGCCCTATAAGTTCCCCAATGTGTGAGTGCAGTCTCTTGCTCATGTTTGATGCTTTGCAACCCCATGGACTAGCCCACTAGGCTCCTCTGTCTATGGGATTTCCTGGGCAAGAATACTAGAGTAGGTTGCCATTTCCTTCTCCAGGGGATCTTCCTGACCCAGTGATCAAACCCATGTCTCCTGCTTGGCAGGTGGATTCTTTACCATTGAGCAGTCCTCCTATACTTTCTATCAAAACAAACACCTTATTTATTTCATCCAGAGTACTAATCATAATCTGTAATTATTTATATCATTTGTTTGTTAACCTTTTATTTTGTGTCTTTCCTTCTGGAATGTAATCTCCAATAAGCAGGAATCTTATGTGTGTATCTAGGTTCCTAGCATGATATCTGGGACAAAGGATGCATCTTGTGTGTATTTGTAGAATGAATAAATGGATATTACTTTAAAACTTTCTTGTAACACACATGTCATGTTTCCAATTTTGCAAATGAGAAATTTACTTTTACTGAGACTAGTAAGTAAAGGGCTGGGGAGCAAACACAGATCAATTCAACTTTTCAAACTGAGCTTTTATCTATCATTTTGTCCTGCATAGATAAATATTTTGTTTGTTTGTTTTGGGGTGTGTGTGTGTGTGTGTGTGTGTGTGTGTGTGTGTGTGTGTGTGTTAGTGCTATGTGTTTTGGAGATAGTTATCTGGTACAATAACACTAGTATACCACAAATGTCAACTCTGGAACCATCCAGGATTTATTCTACAGAAATGAACTAAGTAGAACTAAAATGCAGATCAAATAAAATACAATGACAAAAATTAGCACGACATTGTAAGTCAACACTTCAGGAAAAATAATAAAATAAATAAAATAATACAAAGGCTGAGAATAAACTTCATATGGAGATTTCCCTGGTGGCTCAGATGGTAAAGAATCTGTCTGCAATGAAGGATACCCTGGGTTCAATCCCTGGGCTGGGAAGATCCCCTGGAGAAGAGAATGGTAGCCCACTCCAGTATTCTTGCCTGGAGAATTCCATGGACAGAGGACCTGGTGGGCTACAGTCCATGGGGTCACAAATAGTTGGACACAACTGAGCAACTAACTCTCTCAAACTTTTTATATTTACCTCTGGAGGGAATCAGACTATGATATCTTTCATCCTGGAGGCAATTTTCCAGAGTCTAATTTTCATGAACTGTAACTTCAGAGTCATTTTGATTTATCCACCTCTTTCTAACACACTTGTTTCTAAATAGTTTTTGTTGTTGTTGTTTGATGGGTTGTTTTGCTTTGATAAGCAGCTTTTTATTTCACATATATATTATTTTATTTCAGAAAGCAAGCTTTCCTTTGTGTATGTGTCCCTTCATCTACTGGAGAGTAAAGACTGGGGCATGTGCTCCGTGTCTGTCTGTCCCACGCAGGACACTCAGCTGTTCCTGAAGGCGTGGCTGTATCTGGTGCTCTCTGGGCTGTACCTGCTGTGCTGGTGGGGTATCCCAGGCTCTCCTCCCCAGTACAAAAGAGGTCCCAGATGATACGAGCAAGCTTTCTTCCTTGTGTATAAGTTCAAAGCTGTTTTCTGAATATGTCAATACAAAACTTGAGATTATGCCTGTGACCTTGGCTTCCCTTGTGGCTAGGCTGGTAAAGAATCCGCCTGCAATGAGGGAGACCTGGGCTCGATCCCTGGGTTGGGAAGATCCCCTGGAGAAGGAAATGGCCAACCACTCAAGTATTCTGGTTTGGAGAATTTCATGGAGTGTACAGTCCATGGGGTCTCAAAGAATCAGACATGACTGAGTGACTTTCACTTTTACTGTGATCTTAAGGACTCTGGGAAGGAGTTGAATGATAATGCTTGACTCATGTCCCTTGGTTGCCTGTGCTACCTGACAAGGAGCCAGAATCACCACCAGTTATGCCAGCAGTAAGGAAGAAAGCAATTCTGATTAATTCAGCTGGAATTACATTCTATTGTCAAATTAAAGCTCCAGATATGTATTTGTACTTATTCATGGGCATATACCTTCTGAATCATCAGAGGGAGGCCTTGGATGGGAAATTTGAACATGAATTAATCTGTAGCAGGAAGATGAATATCAGCATCTACTCCTTATAAGTAATGCCTACCTTTCAGTTAACATTTAGGAGATTGTATATAGCTCTGGGTAAAGATTATGCTGAATGCAGAGGTGGGAAGGAGCTTGTTTTAAGGCAGATTTCTATGAAGTGCCATTTTCACATTAAAAAAAATTAATAATAATTCCATAATATCAAATATTCAGTCAACATTCCATTTTCTTTTAGTCACTATGCTGTGTACTATTGAAGGACGAAACAGAACAGGCTCTCTCTTGAAAGCAGGACTCCATCTTGGGCCGGACTGTGGACTTTGAGCTATATGCCCATTATCCATGGAAACCTCATACCAACTGGAAAACCAGGCCCCCATTGCCTAAAAGAATACCCTAATTATCTGTGTAACTGAATAGAATCATACATTCTATTATGCTTATTGGGATATGGCCGCAGGCCTATTGATAATTGTCCACTGTTAACTACCTAGGCTTAAGGCATATGAATCATGGGTTAACTTTGATTATATCTTTCTTTTTCCTTTGTTCAGACTAGTTTCAGGGAATTTGGGGAGGTGGGTTTGTGCACGTACACTTAGGGTATATGAGGTTTTCACAAAAACTGGTCGGAATCCTTGGCTAAGAGGAGACTCTGCCTTGGGCCCGATGGTGTAGTAAACTGCACTCCACTAACTGCATTGTCCTTCTGCGTGAGTTTGTTTCCCGGAATGCGTGGCTACAACACTATATCCCCATGACTTATTTATTTTAAAACTGGAATTTTGTACCTTTTTAGCATCTTCACATATCCGCCGTTCCCCCTCCCACACCCCCAAATAGCTAATGGTCTCATAATTGTCACAAATGGTTTTTTTTGTTTGTTTGCAGGTTGCTTTATCAGGATCCAAAGAAGTTCCACATATTGCAATTAGTTGATGTAGTTTTTTAGTTTAGTTTTGTTTTTTTTACATCTGTAGGTTTACTACTCATCACTACTTTTCTCCTTATATTTATTTGTTAATGAAATAAGGCCATTAGTCCCATCGAGGTTCCCATTGGTTGAGCTTTGTCTATTTTACCCTGCAGTCTATTCAACATAGGTCTCAGATTCCTCACTTTTCCATACATCTGTATTTGAGCCTAGAGGCTTGATATTGTTTGAACTTTAATGTTTCAAAGACTCATCAGATGTCAGGATGTTGCACATTTTTTTCTGTTCTCAGAACTGGCCTGGGGTCCTTGAGTAAAGAAGGACCTGCCATACACATACCATATTGTCCCTTTATGTCCTTCAGTGGAGGAAAGTTAGCCTTTATCTTCCAAAGAGTAATTAGCATTTATAGATACTGTATTCTTGTAAAAGAGACTGGGGTCATATAATGGTCTTGGTTGCACTCAAGAAGAGAAGAGAGTCATATTGTCCAAGAACTAGGTGTGCATCATAGCACAGTTCAAAATTATAAGTTTGCAAGCTACAATGTGGGAAAGAATGAAATTACAAAGAAAGTTCTGCATCACTATGGTCAGTGGCCCATGTTCTACTTCTGGCTAGGAGGATGTATTTCAGCTGAAGACATGGCAGAGAAAATGAATGGCACAATCATAGTCATGGATTTGAGAAAGCATGGGACGTTTGTTGGGGAAAAGGAGTGTATTCTGTAAGCAAGGAGTTAAATATGTATGACCAGAAGGTGGAATTAGGGCTAGGGCCACATTACTGGTGACCTTGAATGATGGACTAAGGATAAGTTGTTTCCTACTGGAAAATAGGGAGATTTGAACAAGGGCTGGCTTTGGGTTGCCACTGATATATCTGTGTGTCACATGAAATCTCTCACCCTTTTGTAGAAGGAAGGCTCAACATAAAATCAGCAGCCTTTATACTCCAGTGAGTTTGAAGCCAGAGCACTGAGTCTTTACTGGTCTTCATTTGAGACACATATTCTTATCCTAAGCATGGACTGGAAACCCAAGGGTCCCTGTTTCTTTGTTCTCTGGAAGTCCACCTTGAAGCCCATGGGAAACAGGGAAGATGTGCCTCTAGAGTTTGCCTACCAGAATCCACACACTTTATTTTATTTATTTATTTTTTAATTTAATTTTATTTTTTAACTTTACAATATTGTATTGGTTTTGCCATATATCAAAATGAATCCACCACAGGTATACATGTGTTCCCCATCCTGAACCCTCCTCCTTCCTCCCTCCCCATACCATCCCTCTGGGTCGTCCCAGTGCACCAGCCCCAAGCATCCAGTATCCTGCATCAAACCAGGACTGGCAACTCGTTTAATATATGATATTATACATGTTTCAATGCCATTCTCCCAAATCATCCCACCCTCTCCCTCTCCCACTGAGTCCAAAAGACTGTTCTATACACACTTTAAATAATGCCACCTGGGTTTTGAAACAACAGCTCTCCTAAAGAGATTAGGAGAGGGGGATTGCCAAAGAAACACTTTTTAAATCAGGTATGAAAATGACAAAAAAACAAATGATGTCATTACATCAGAGCCAAAGAGATGCATGTCCTCTAGCATCGGGCATCCAACATGCATAAAAAAGAGTCTTGCCCTCTCCAGACTCTTACAGAACTCCTCTGAGAGACAGAGCTGTGTAAGGGCCTCTGTCTAGGCTTTGAGACTCAGGCACAAACGGAGGGTGCAAACCAGGAGCCACAGAAAT
The DNA here is from genome assembly GCF_002263795.3 of Bos taurus. Taxonomy (NCBI): domain Eukaryota; kingdom Metazoa; phylum Chordata; class Mammalia; order Artiodactyla; family Bovidae; genus Bos; species Bos taurus. The sequence continues at coordinate 81,649,164 of NC_037338.1, read as the reverse complement.
GAGCTTTCTCAGGATGGGAGGTCAGTCACCCTCCTTCCCCAGGAACTGAAGGGAGGACTTGCTTTAAGTCTCTGCTCTCCTCTCTCCACCCGACTCACATACAAGGGTGAAACGCTGACCCAAGAGCTGCGGGTGCTTCACAAGCCTGGCCCTCTCCACCCTCTCAGGATTGTGACTATCTTATCACAGCAGGCACATAGGTTGAAAAACCAGATCCTCGCAGTGGAGAGGAGCTTAGATGAAAGGCCAGAACCTGCCTTCCTCTCTTGTCCTTCTGTGCCACAGCCTTGCTGTCTAGAAGCAGCTGCTCCATACTGCTTCCTTTTGCCATTATTCTGACCACTGTTTCCATGTGTCCAAATAATAGAGCCAAACCTCTCCTTCTTGATTTGTCAAATTTAGATGTGAGCTATTGATTTCCTGCTATGAGAAACGAGGATTTAGCTCACTTATACCTCTTTCTACCTCTCTCCTCCCACCTCTCAAGACCATTAGTCCACTATTTTTAATTCTATTTTTAGGTATCTTGATAACTTTAAATAATGAATGCACACACTTCCAGTCCATTTACCATTCATCACAGACTTCATTCCCTTTACCTATTAAGGTTGAATATTAGCAGGTCTACCCTTCCTCTTTCCTCTTCCTCTCAATGTCGGGTGAATTACCCTTACTTTAAAATTTTCACAGCTGAATATATTACCTTTCATTCTGCTACCATTATGAAGTCTTTAATGACACCTAAAATTGCTGTAAAATGTGAAATTATAAATATATTAATGTTTTCTTTGAACCAATAAGTGAGCTCTATGATGACATTTCCTTTTCAGTCAGTTTGTTTATTTGTTTGTTTCCTTTTGGATCACTCCATATCCTGGCAGGAAACAGAGGGTCCATTCTGATGGGGTAATTGGAAGCATTTAATGAAGAAATTATTTACAATATTGGGGGGAGGTTAAAAGGCAACTGATGGGAATGGTGAAGTATTTAGCTGCTAGCAAGAAAAGACAGTTATTGTGACTTCAACCTAGAAAGGAAAAGGGGAGGGAGGAGATATCAAAATTCGGAGGCAGCATTTATCCTTGTGGGAGAGGATTTGACCTCAGCAAAGGGCAGAAAACAGCCAGAGAGGAAACCAGCTACATGACTGCCATTCGCATTGGCAAGACTCAAGAGGAATCCAGAGAGTGAGGGGGCCTATTGACGTAGCCCATAAAACTGAGCATCTTGAGACACAGAGCAGGGCAGAGAAATTTGTAAGGTAGATCTGGAAAGTCAAATACGAAAAAATTCAGATGATCTTTTAAAAACCTTTTCTTCGTTTCTTTATACTGATAGCCTGGCTCTTTGATCACTGGCATCCTTGTCTCAGTATAGATTTGTACAGCAGATTTGCAAACAAAAATAAATAGTTGATATTCAACTTTTGAGTGACAAAATTAGACTTTTAATTCACAGGCAAATTCAAATCTTTAAAATCAAAGTTTACCAGAGTCAGGATTTTTTAAAGGATAAAGTGATTTTTTTCTTTTTCTAATAGCAAAGGCTAAGGGCTCTAGGACCCAGAACATATTTATCCCATAAGTTTAAATAGAAGAAAAATACACACTGTTGCAAGAGAAATTTTATAACTCTAAATATAGATGGTACTGTGTGTGCTAAGTCACTTCAGTTGTGTCTGACTCTTTGCTACTCCACTGACTGTAGCCTGCCAGGCCCTTCTGACCGTGGGATTCTTCAGACAAGAATACTGGAGTGGGTTGTCATGCCCTCTTCCAGGGAATCTTCCCAACCCAGGGCCGGATGGAGCCCGTGTCTCTTACGTCTCCTGCAGTGGCAGGCCCGTTCTTTACTACCAGTGCCACCTGGGGAGCCCAAATACAGATGGAAGGAAAAAGCAAATTGGAAGAATACAACTAGAATTAAAGGGTGCTATGAGCTTGAGAAAGTCTCTGGTATTAATATAAACCCAGGTACAATGAAACACTGCCTGGTTTCTGTCAGTACTTTTTCTTACCCAACTATTTTTTTATTTTTAGTTCCCCACGATATAGTCTAGAGAAGCTGCGAGCCTTATAATTTAAGATACTGGTTCAACTTGGTGCTTGAGTAGAAATCACTAAATGAATTCTACTGATACTGAGGAGGGAGATGGTGATGATGATGATGACAATAATAATAATGGATAAGTAACATTCACCTAACACTGCCGGCTGTTCTAAGCATACTGGATATATCAATATCACCCTCTTTCACTATCAAAATAAAACCTCTTTGACATAAAGAATACTAATAGCATCATCTCATAGATGAGCAATATGAAACCTAGACAAGTTAGGTGACCAGGATTACACAGCTGATGTTCAGTGCGGCTGGGAACCAAATTCAGGAAGAAGGACTCCAGTGTCTATGTTCTTAATCACTCTACTCCACTACTTCAGAATGAGACTGAAGACAGCCTCGTGCTATGTCATCAGTCTGGGGCAGGCAAACGTCCAATTTTTTTTAATGCATGTGCTCTAGGAAGGGTAGACATTTTTGAGGGTGAGCCAGCAAAGCTAGACAGACACAGGGGTAGGATTAAGGAAGATGGAGAATGACCTTCATGAACACAGTGACCAAATAACAAACAGAAAGAATTTTCTGTCAACAAGGCAGTGAGAGATGAAAAAAGATGTCAACAGAGATATGCTGAAAGCTGTGGGCCAAATATCTTTCCCCAGTTCTTAGATAATAAGTTGCCCCTCACTCAAGCTCAAACTGACAAAGAAAAATAAATTCTTAGGAATTAAATCACCCTGAGGCACACCCTCAGGAAAGGAGAGGAGAGGAGGAAAACCTTGAATTGGTTTAGTGATTTTTCCTAAGACTCAATATTAACCAGGAAGTGATTCAATGTTCCTTGAATTAGTAAGGTTTTATTGTCTTCTACCAAAGTGGAATGGTGGTCTCTGAGATAGATTTAGTTAGAAATAAAGCTAGTGATACCTTTACCAGTGAGATATTTTAACTGTGAAATTTGTACCTATTGCATTAATACCTTCTTAAATATTGCTTTTATCTGTGTGCCTTCTCCTTCATAAGGCAGATGGTGGCTTTTCTTCAAACTTCCTTAGTAATTTATTTAACTCCCCATAATCAGTCTTATCACATGGCATTACAATTTAAGTGTTCTCAAATTATTCAACAGTAATATCTTTCAGAACAAGGACTTATTTTTCTTTCCTTTTTTTGTTTTTCATTTTTCCCCCCTTTTTCCTTTTCTTCTCTCTTTTCTTCCTCCCTCCTTCTTCCCCTCCCTCCATGCTAACTGGGATGTACAAGAGGGAATGAACAGCACAGAACATGGTAATTGAAAGGATCAATATATAAAATGCGATGTTTCATCCTTCTCATTTCCCCAAAGGACTGATAACAATTTTATGCACTGCAAGAAAAACAGTTGTGGGGGTGGTAAATGATATCGTACTTTTTTTTTTTTTAATTATTCTATTTGTGGTGATGAGAGGAGGGACTGAGAATGGGAAGCGTCCGGTATGATGATAAAAGTGGGAATTGGGAAATGAAATGCCAAGTGGAAATGTGAAGCAGGAAGTGAACACTATGGATGCTACACAGACTGATATATTAACAATGTGTGTTGTTAGCCCAGGGGTGAGATTAGGGTAGATGAGAAGCAAATGGAGAAAATACAATGGAATACTAAAAAGGAAAAAAAAAGGCACCAGTTACCTGGTGACTCAGTGGTAAAGAATCTGCCTGTCAATGCAGGAGAGGCGGGTTCCATCCCTGGTCCAGGAAGACCCCACATGCTGTGGAGCAGTTAAGCCCATGTGCCACAACTATTAAGCCTGTGGTCTAGAGCCTGGGAGCCGCAACTACTGAATACCGTGTTCTAGAGTCCAGGCTCTGCAACAAGAGAAGTGACCACAATGAGAAGCCCTCACACTGCAACTAGAGCCCCTGCTTGCTGCAGCTAGAGAAGAGCCCCCAGCACAGTCAAAAATTAAATAAATGAATAAAATTATTTTTTTGAAAAAGAAGAAGAAAAAGATGTTTATCATGAGAAGAAAAAGATCAATAGAGAAACAGATAAAGAACAAAGTGTAGATGTAAATCAACCATAACAATAATTGCATATGTATAAAACACAAGAGAGTCTTGTAAAAAAAAAAGAGAAAGAGAGAGGCTGTCAAATGGATTTAAAAGACAATTCTCAACTACAGGAAATAAATTTTAAATCCAAAACCACAAACAAATTAAAAGCAAAATGATGCAAAAGTTAATCACATGCATACTGTAAGTATAAGAAAGTGGTTATATTTTCAGAAGCAAAGCAGACTTTAACACAAAATATTAAAAAAATGTTAGGGCTTCCCTAGTGACTCAGTGATAAAAAAAATCTACCTGCCAATGCAGGAGATGTGAGTTTGATCCCTGATCTGGGAAGATTTCACATGTTTCTGAGCAGCTAAGCCCACGCCACAATTATTAAGCCTGTGCTGTAGAGCCCAGGAGCCGCAGCTACGGAGCCCATGTGCCGCAACTACTGAAGCCTGTGTGCACCAGAGCCTATGCTCTGCAACAAGAGAAACTACCACGGTGAGAAGCCCACGAACGTCAACTGGAAAGTAGCTCCCACAGCAACAAAGACCCAGCACACCCAAAAATAAATAAATATATATATTTTAAAATTATAAAGCAGGGCCATTTCATACTGATTCAAATAGCAATTCACTTGGAAGAAACAGTAATCATAAATATGTATGACTCTAAAAACAGCTTTAAAATTTCTGAATGCAAAAATTATAGAATTAAAATGAAAAATAGACAAGCTTGTGATTACATCTTACATTTCAGCATTCCTCTCTTGGCAATTGATAGAACAAATGGACAATTAGCAGGTATGTAGAGATTCTGAAAAATACTCTCAACTAAATTTACCTGATTGAATTTTTCCTTGGCAGTTTAATTGAGAAATAATGGACACAAGGGCTTTCTTTGTGGCTCAGCTGGTAAACAATTCCCTTGCAATGCAGGAGACCTGGGTTCCATCTCTGGGTTGGGAAGATCCCCTGGAGAAGGGAAAGGTTACCCACTCCAGTATTCTGGCCTGGAGAATTCCTTGAACTGTATAGTCCATGGGGTCTCAAAGAGTCAGACATGACAGTGTGACTTTCACTTTCACTTACATAAACCATTCATTTAAAGTACACAATTTGTGGCATTTTTGTAATTTCATATGGGTGAAACCCCTTCCACAGTTGGACAGAGAATATCTCCACCACCACTGGGTGATTCATTGTGATTGTCTGCAGATTAGCTCTTCCTTTGTTCCAGCCCTACTTTTGTTACTGTAAAGTAGATGCTTTTTATATAAATGGTGCTACTGTGCGTGTGTTTATTTTTTGTACAGTTATAAGCTTATGAATTTTTTCATGTATTATGATGTGTTGAAATTGTTATATCTACTATTAATTTGGTGCCAAAATAGTCCATCTGGTGCCAGACAGACCTTTTGAAAGTGGCTGTTTTTTCATTTTGACAAAAGTCCAATAGCCTTTTTAGCTTACTCAATTTCTAGCCTGACAAATATTCCAAGATATTGTTTTTTTTTTTGTCTGTTTGTTTTTCTTCCAGATTTTTTCTGGTTTCTTTTGGTGCAAAATGTTTTTTAGACATCAGCATTTGAATTTGTATGCAGATCAGGAAGCAACAGTTAGAACTGGACATGGAACAACAGACTGGTTCCAAATAGGAAAAGGAGTACATCAAGGCTGTATATTGTCACCCTGTTTATTTAACTTATATGCAGAGTACATCATGAGAAACACTGAACTGGAAGAAGCACAAGCTGGAATCAAGATTGCCAGGAGAAATATCAATCACCTCAGATATGCAGATGACACCACCCTTATGGCAGAAAGTGAAGAGGAACTCAAAAGCCTCTTGATGAAAGTGAAAGAGGAGAGTGAAAAAGTTGGCTTAAAGCTCAGACATTCAGAAAACAAAGATAATGGCATCCGGTCCCATCACTTCATGGGAAATAGTTGGGGAAACAGTGTCAGACTTTGTTTTTCTGGGCTCCAAAATCACTGCAGATGGTGACTGCAGCCATGAAATTAAAAGATGCTTACTCCTTGGAAGGAAAGTTATGACCAACCTAGATAGCATATTCAAAAGCAGAGACATTACTTTGCCAACAAAGGTTCGTCTAGTCAAGGCTATGGTTTTTCCAGTGGTCATGTATGGATGTGAGAATTGGACTGTGAAGAAGGCTGAGCACAGAAGAATTGATGCTTTTAAACTGGTGTTGGAGAAGACTCTTGAGAGTCCCTTGGACTGCAAGGAGATCCAACTGTCCATTCTGAAGGAGATCAGCCCTGGGATTTCTTTGGAAGGAATGATGCTAAAGCTGAAAGTCCAGTACTTTGGCCACCTCATGCGAAGAGTTGACTCATTGGAAAAGACTCTGATGCTGGGGGGGATTGGGAGCAAGAGGAGAAGGGGACGACAGAGGATGAGATGGCTGGATGGTATCAGACTCGATGGACGTGAGTCTGAGTGAACTCCGGGAGTTGGTGATGGACAGGGAGGCCTGGCGTGCCGCGATTCATGGGGTCGCAAAGAGTCGGACATGATTGAGTGACTGATCTGATCTGATCTGATTTGAATTGTGGTGTTCATTTTACAAGGGCTTCCCAGGTGGGCGCTAGAGGTAAAGAACCTGCCTGCGAGTGCAGGAGACTTAAGAGAAGTGTGTTCGATCACTGGATTGGGAAGATCCCCTGGAGAAGGGCATGGCAACCCACTCCAGTATTCTTGTCTGGAGAATTCCATGGACAGAGGACCCCTTGGGCTACAGTCCATGGGGTCGCAAAGAGTCCGACGTGACTGAAGTAATGTAGCATACACGCAGGTTCATTGTTACAAAATTAGTAATTGATTTTAGGCCCTACCAGTTGACAGAGATAAGAAATACGTATTATTTTTGTTAAAAGAAAATATGAGTTCACACTGATATTTATATTTTATAATTTAAAAGATTCAAAAGGATATGGTCAATTAATTTTCACCAGAGGTCTGATTCAGTAAAGAAAGGAACATTTTCTCAACACAGTTGAGAACCAACTGGATATTCATGTGGAAAAAAAGTAATAAACCTTGACCAGTGTGCCAAAAAAAAATAATAACAATTGAAAATAGGTCATAGACCTAAGTGTAAAGTTAAAAGTATAAAATTTCCATAAAAATGGAAAATAAATTATTTGCAACATTGAGGTTGGTAAAGATTTCTCAGAACACATAAAACACTAATCATAAAAGAACAAAATTTGGTAAATTGAACTTCCATCAAAATTAAAACCTCTTTTTCTTTGAAAAAAATCTTTTAATAAAATGTAAAGTCAAAACAAATACTTGGATAAAATATTTTTCCCGTATATACCTGACAAAGAAATTATCTCTATAGTACATTGAGAAGTTTAAGAACTCAAAAATGAAAAGATAACGCAATTGAAAGTAGACAAGAGACTCAGATGGACACTTCAAAGTAGAATATATACGAACCGTTAAGTGAACACATGGAAAAATGGTCTATAATAAACTTTTTCTGTTAAGGGCCAGAGAGTAAATGTTATATATTTTGTAGACTCCACAGTTCCCGCTGGCTTTCCTGATGACTCAGTGGTAAAAAATTCACCTGCTAATGTCAGAGAAGCAGGTTCGATCCCTGGGTTGGGAAGATCCTTTGGAGAAGGAAACGGCAACCCACTCCAGTATTCTTGCCTGGGGAATTCCATGGACAGAGGAGCCTGATTGGCTACGGTTCATGGGGTCTCAAAAGAGTCAGACAAAACTTAGTGAATAAACAGCAACAGTTTTGTTGCAACTGCCAGTGATATTGTCATGGCACAGCTGATGGAGAAAAGCTCAGTGAATGAGCACAGGTGCTGAAATTTGAATTTTTATAAATTTTTAACTATAAAAAATATAATTTAATTTTTTAAACTATTTAAAAATCATTTTTGTCTTATAAGCCATATTAAAATGGGTGTGGGGCTAGATCTGGCTCCCTGGTACAACCAGGTTGTGACAAAGACCCAAGTGTAGACTCAGGCAACAGACCCCCCTCAGCCCGGCACTGAATGGTCCTTCAGGGCAGAATAGGCCACTTTGATGTATATTTTCACTTGCCAGGGATCAATTTAGCTTCCTTCTCTGAAATTTTTGGATAACACTCCTCTGAAAATTGAATAGCTGAGACTCTGTAAATTACAGTTTGCACCCTGATCCAAGAGATACCAGATTGCTGGAAGAGAGAAAGGAGACGCTGCCTGTCCTGCCAGGTTGGAGATGAGGGTCATTTGCCCTGGAAAATGATGTTTATAGGATGCATGGTGAGCTTCAAACCAATTTCTGAGACTGGAGTGAGATGAGACTATTTTCTTGGGAAAAAGCTATTCTTTCTTCAAAGGTTTATGAGGGATAAGCTTTTTGTTAATGAGATGGAAAGTGTGCATATGGCACTCACAGGAGCTGAGTCATTTTATAGCTTGGAAGAGTTCTGTTGTAATCAAGTCACTGGTTAGGGTGAATCCACTTAGGGGAATGTGAGTCTATGAAGGCCTTCCGGCCTCCACAGACACTTTCAAATGAACACTGATTATCTGGAGGGTCTGCTTTTTATGCAAATGATAGAAATTCCTGGGGGGTGGCACCTGGATTCCTGAGAAGTCAGACTCTTTACCTGAAGAAGCAGATATTCACTAGGGAGAAATGAGGGAGGGAAGGAAGGAAGGAGTATGGAAAGGAGGGAGGGAGGGTGGAAGAAAAGAAAAAAGGAATCAAGACATTGCCTAATATCCCAAGTATTTCATAGATGTGCTTAAATATTTAGAGGGTGTTTTAAGGTGCTCAGTAACCTTTTGATAAAGTACTGGTAACTTCTTTTAACTAATAAAAACAAAATACAAACAAAAGCCATGAAGGTCAGAGAGCCTACCTAACTTGTAAATGGTATAGAATTAATGAATTTGTGGTCAGTTCAAAGCCCATGCTCACTCTCTGCTCTCAGCTGCCTCAGAAAGGAAAGCTCTGGACCCCCTGCTTCCCCCCACAGCACACCTTATCTACACATCAGACCCAGAAGACAGCAGGATAACAGATGCTACAGTCTGAGTTGGATCTAAAAACCTAATTACCTGAGTCTGTATTTCTCTCCTCTTCATTTCAAATGGAACTCAGCAGCAGTGACATTCCCTATTTTCCTCCAGACACACTTTTTTGAAATCTTTTTCTGGGGCTTACACATGAAAGAAAAGGGAAGAGGAGAGATGGACGGAGGTGTTCATTATTCCAGCTCATCTGTGTTGACATAAGGTGGGCCTTTGTCTGCTTGATTGGAGACTTCTAAGCCATCTCTTTTTCTTCTCTAATAAAATTTGACAAACCTTGCTTCAGGAGCTGACCACCCTTTCACCTCCATTACCAGAAATCATCTTCCGGCTACTTTTGCTCTATTATCAGAGGATGGATTCCACTGAATGTGTTGCACGTACAACAGACAACAGTAAGGACTTAAACACCTCCTGCTCTTTCTTCAACAAGGTCAGAGGCCCCAGGAAGCCTCAGCCCAAATGAATTCCCTTGAATTCTCAGGAAGAATGGACATTTGACATTCTATAATGAAATTTTCCTAATGTCTGAAGAACATGCCTAGCACGTGCTGGTTCATGGTGCTGGCAGTTCCCTAAGATTACCTTCTCCTTCCACCTTTCCACAGAACTGCTCTCCTTCCAGCCCTTCGTGATCTTTCTCTTGCTTAATCCAGTTCACATTTTCAGTCCTCTTCTTAGTTATACTTTCTGCTAATGATATCCTTCTCTGTGACTCTCTCTTGCAGGACTCCATGGCAGAATCTCCTAGGTTTTCACCAATGTCCACCAGACACAACCTGATTCCCCCACCCCAAGTCCCACATGTGCTGACGTGCCCCAGGATTCTTCCCTGAGACCTTTCTAATGACATCCTCTATTGAAATTCTCAGCCAGTCCCCAGGTTTTACCTAGAAAGCCCTTGTTATATCATGTGTGAGAGCATGCTGTCACTTTAGTCGTGTCTGACTCTTTGAGACTCTACGGACTGCAGCCTGCCAGACTCCTCTGTCCATGGGATTCTCCAGGCAAGAATACTTGGAGAGGGTTGTCATGCCCTTCTCTGGGGGATCTTCCTGACCCAGGGATGGAACCCGAGTCTCTTAGGTCTCCTGCATTGGCAGGCAGGTTCTTTACCACTTATGTCACCTGGGAAGCTCTGTTTTATCATCAGTGCTTGGAAATTCCAAACTTTTTCAGCATTGGAGTACTTCACCCCTCCCCCTACCCCTAACCAGGCTCTCAAATCCTTATCATCAGTGACTGATAGACATACCAGTAGATGAATACACTTAGGCTGCTTGAACTTAATGCCTTGAACTTGTTGCTGCTGCTACTGCTAAGTCTCTTCAGTCGTGTCCGACTCTGTGCGACCCATAGATGGCAGCCCACCAGGCTTCCTGTCCCTGGGATTCTCCAGGCAAAAACACTGGAGTGGGTTGCCATTCCCTTCTCCAATGCATGAAAGTGAAAAGTGAAAGTGAAGTCGTTCAGTCATGTCCGACTCTTCTCGACCCCATTGACTGCAGCCCACCAGGCTCCTCCATCCATGGGATTTTCCAGGCAAAAGTACTGGAGTGGGGTGCCATTGAACTTGTTAACCCCCTTCAAAATTCCCATCTTCCCTTTGTTTTCCCTTTCTCAGAGAATGCCACTGCCAGCCACACTGTTATCAAAGCTGGACCCTGTCAGTCAGGCTTGACTTTTCCTTCTCTCTCATTCCCTTCATTTAAACATCCTCTCAATTCTACCCCTTTAAGTATGTTTAAAATCTACTCCTTTCAAACCTCAATGTCTGCCAAATGCATCATTAAAAATGACATTTGAGTGGAGTCTCTGACTAATAGCATTGTCTCCATGTTGTTATCCATTTGGCCACCCTGGAGAATTACTTTATATGCAAATCAGCTGTCTAACTCTCCCATTAAACACTTTGATCCTTCATCACCAGCAGAATAATGTCTGAGCATAAACAGAGAATGGTGGTGGTTGGTGGTTTGGTTGCTCAGTTGTGTCTGACTCTTCGTGACCCCATGGACAGTAGTCTGCCAAGCTCCTCTGTCCAAGGGATTCTCCAGGCAGGAAGAATGGAGTAGATTGCCCTTTCCTTCTCCAGAAACAGAGCATTTGGAATCCTTTATCGTCTGCCTCCTGCCTACCTCTCCAGCTCCATCTTCCTCTGCAATCTGCTTTTCACCTATGAGGCTGACCCTGCAGGTTGATCTCATCTTGCTGTTTGAAGTCCTGTGTATAGCAGTCTTACTAAATGCTGTATGAGAAAACTGAATGGAGTTGGTCCCAGACCCTGTAGGTCAGATTAATCAAAGTGGCTGAAGTAGTGATGAACTCATTGGAAAATTAACTGGACACTGAGATGGTATAAACTAAGAAACTAAGATGGAAACAAGATGGACCAATGCTGAAGATGAAGCTACAATACTTTGGCCACCTGATGCAAAGAGCCAACTCATTGGAAAAGACCCTGATTCTGGGAAAGATTGAAGGCAGGAGGAAAAGAGGGCATCAGAGGATGAGATGGTTAGATAGTATTGTTATAGCCAAGTGCTCCAGGAAACAAACTCACTCAGAAGGACAGCGTGGATAGTGGAGTGCAGTTTATTACACCGGTGGGTCCGAGGCAGAGTTTCCTCTTTAGCCAGGGACACCAACCGACTTTTTTGAGAACCTTATATACCTTAAGTATACTGCTCAAGCCCACATCTCCAAATTCCTTAAACCTAGCCTGAAAAGTGTTAAAGGGAGCTATAATCAGGTTACGGCCATGATTCATAGTCAGAAGGGTCAGCTGGTTATACATTGTAGCCTACACCAGTAGGTGCCATAAAGATCACAAAGGTGATTGACTACATAGGGGGTTATTACACTCTTTTTGGTGATGGGAAATCTTGGTATGGAATCTGGTGTTTATCAGTCTAGGAGGCCAGTTTGGCCATAGGTATGTTAGCCCCATGGCTACGAGGCACATAGTCCAAAGCTCACTGAAAGTGCAAGCAGGCATATAGTCCAAGTTCACTGGGAATGTAAGATGGAGTTTCTTTCCTTTGTTTTCAAGATGGAGTCAGCTCGGCCTTTTCCTTTCCTCTTTCAGTGTCACTGACTCAGTGGATATGAATCTGAGCAAACTCAGGGATATAGTGAAGGACAGTGAAGCCTTGCATGCTACGGTCCATGAGGTCACAAAGAGTCAGACATGACTTAATGACTGAACAATAACAAGATGGTAAAATATGAAAGAGGAATGGATCTTGTCAAGGGACAAATATCTATGTTTTTCTTGCATTTCTGTGTACCTTGTGAGCAATGATGCTGACAACTTTTGGTGTGGACTACCTTTTCAAGTTTGTTTCTAGAGCAATAATACAGCTTTCTAGGGCAAAGGTCAGGCAGGCTTGCTTAGAGACCATTATAAAAGATCGGGCTTCCTAGGCCCTGTGGATACATCACGGCCTGTGCAGGCATTGCTTGACCCTTTACCCATCACTCTGTAGAAATTAGGACTTGGAAACTGGTCAAGAAAATTATGACACTGGCTACTGCTCTTGCTGTGAGTAATAAACCAGCCTTTTTATTTGACCTGGGAGTCTCATATTATGCAAAGCATCCATGAAATTATAACAGGATGGCTTGTTAATCTGCAAGTAGGGCAAAATCTCGGACTCTTAGTAGTTCTTGACCATTTTTAAATATCTCACACCATTCATAGTTCTTGCCAAGAATGTTAAGAAAACATTTGTTTGAAGTCTTTGGAGTACTACTAAGACTGAAAATTTTCAGTTCCAAGATCTGAGAAAGGAAGAAAATTCCAGAGATGAGACCAGTTTCATAGTACTCTTTTCTTTGTAAGAGTTTTCAACCCATCTGCCTTAGTTCAGCACCTTGGAAGGAGAAAAGATTAATTTCTCCTTGACATAGCGGTATGGCCAGTCTTTGAAGATCTCTATGTATGTCCCGAGGCTTCTCTTTTCTTGATCAGTCATTCCAGTGCCTTCCATGGTCCTTCATGAAGAGTAATTTTTTAGTCGATTCTCTGTTCTGGTTTGCCCTGGCTTGTCAATATACCATACAGAAAAGTGGCACTCAGAAAGGAGGGTGGGTCTTCCAGTGAAATAATCAGTGCTTTGGTAAGCATAATGATGTGCTAATGGTAAAATGAAAAAATATAGTGATTTTCTACAAGCATTTAACAAAATATTATGCAACAATGAAAATAAAAGTATTAAAAATGTTTTTGTATCTATGTACCTTTTTGTCTATTTATACACTTATTTATGCATTTGTCATCTCTCTTTATCTATCTTCCTACCTGGGTGTGTGAGTGCTAAGACACTTCAGTCAAGTCCGACTCTGTGTGGCCCAATGGACTGTAGCCAGCCAGGCTCCTCTGTCCGTGGGATTCTCCAGGCAAGGATACTGGAGTGGATTGCCATGCCCTCCTCCAGGGGATCTTCCCGACCCAAGGATGGAATCTGAGCCTCTTTATGTCTCCTGCACTGGCAACAGGATTCTTTACCACTACTGCCACCTGGGAAGCCCATTTTCCTACCAACCTATCAATTTATACTGAGTTGAATAGTACCTACCCAAAATTCATGTTTACCTTGAACCTCTGAATGCAGTCTTATTTGGAAAGAGAATCTTTGAAGATGTAATTATCTACATTAAGGTCATCCTGGATTAGAATGGGCCCTAAATCCAATGACTGGTCCCTTGTAAGAAGGCCACACGAAGACACATACACAAAAGGAGATTGCCAGGTAATGACAAAGGCAGAGATTGGAGCGGTGACTCTACAAGTCAAAAAATGCCAAGAATTGCTGACACATCCAGAAGCTAGGGAGAGGCAAAGAAAGCCTCTGCCAGAGACTTTGGGAAGAGCATGGCACTGCCAACGTCTCATTTTGGACTTCTAGCCTCCAGAGCTGTAAAAGAACACATTTCTTTTACAATGTGTTTAAAACAATACATTGTTTTAAGTGACTTATTTTATGTCATTTTTGGCAGCAGCCCCAAGTTACTAATATACTTTCCATCTATATTAGTTTTATATTGCTGCTATGGTGGCTCAGCAGTAAAGAACGCCTGCCAAGCAGGAGATGCATGTTCAATCCCTGGTCTGGGAAGATCCCCTGGAGAAGGAAATGGCAAGCCACTCCAGTATTCTTGCCTGGTAAGTCCCATGGACAGAGGAGTGTGGTGGGCTACAGTCCATGATGTCTCAAAGAGTTGGACAAGACTTATAAACTAAACAGCAACCAAATGAAAAAAATAAATTACCACAAACTTGTGGATTAACATAACACAAGTTTATTATACCACAGCTCTGGAGGTCAGACATGCAAAGGATCAGCAGGACTGTTTCTTCGGGAGTCTTTAGGAGAGAGTCTGCCCCTTGTCTTTTCCAGCATCTAGTGGCTGCCTCATTGCTTAATGCGTCACCTCCACTGCATTGTTCCAATCTCTGCTTCTGTTATCACGGGACTTCCCAAGTGGCTCAGTGGTAAAGAATCCACCTACCAAGCAGGAGACACAGTTTCAATTCCTGGGTCGGGAAGATCCCTTGGAGGAGGAAATGATAACCCACTCCAGTATTCTTGCCTGGGAAATTTCATGGACAGAGGCTTCCTCTGACTCAGATCCTCATATAAGGACTATTGTGATTACTCCGAGCCCATAAAATGTAATTCAGGGTAATTTTTCCACATCAGCTTCTTAATCACATCTGTAAAGTCCCTTTGTCCATGTAAGGTAATAGTCACTCTTTCTGGGGACTTCAAACATGGAACATTTTTTGGGGACTCTCTTTAGTTATCTAATTAGCTATTTGAAAGTGAAAGTGAAAGTCGTTCAGTCATGTCTGACTCTTTGTGACTCTGTAGACTATACAGTCCATGGAATTCTCCAGGCCAGAATACTGGAGTGGGTAGCCTTTCCCTTCTCCAGAGGATCTTCCCAACCCAGGGATTGAACCCAGGTCTTCCGAATTGCAGGCAGATTCTTTACCACCTGAGCCAGAAGCCCAAGAATACTGGAGAGGGTAGCCTATCCCTTCTCCAGGGAATCTTCCCAACCCAGGAATTGAACTGGGGTCTCCTGCATTGCAGGCGGATTCTTTACCAACTGAGCTATGAGCTCAGTTGGTAAAGAATTACTATTTACACACATGTTTATGAGAATAAAAAATAAGAAGGAAATCCCCCAACATGTCAAAGTGATTCCTGTATGATAAAGATTTTTTTAAGTGATTTTACATGTGTAATCAATACATAAAATTATGCTGAACAATTTTATGTGCCACACATTAAATAATGTTGAGCCAGTATTTTGAATATTAATTAAGTGCTGACTTGAATGCCACAAAGAATAATTCACAATCTCCTTGCACTTCCAAATCTACTTGAATAAATACTGGGGTCAATTAGAGGCTTTGACTTTGGAAATCAGCCCTGGGCCATGGCTTAGGAAACCAGTGTTCCAGAAAGTTCAGAAGCTCCTTTATTCAATTCCATTAGATAGAGTTTTATTTTTACTGGACTGCTGAATCACTCTTGACTTGTTTTACAGGTGCATTGATGTCTGCTTGGTATCAAACACTGTTCTTCCAGACCCTGGGGATGCAGAGATGATTGACCACCATCCCCTCCCTCCAGAGCACACAGCCTAGTCAAGAGACAGCTGGAGAACAGAGAATGTGCCAGAATATAGTAAGTGCTGCAACGGGTCCAGGCAGCTCAGGCTGTTACAGGAGCAGAAAGGAGTTGGTGATGGTGTGTCAGCTACTGAGGGAGATTCAATGATGGATGAGTGACATTAGGGTTAATTTAAATGAAAATTAAACTAAAAATTGTGCAAGACAAACACGTTTCTATAATCATAATGATGACTCTCTCCTACTGCAAAAGCTTCAGGAGATCTCAAGTAGCACAGTTCATCCGATAGACACCCACAGTTAAGGGTAAACCCACTGCCTGGACAGCTTCTTCAAAGCTGGGATTAGCCCAAGGCCCAAGGCAATGGCACCCCACTCCAGTACTCTTGCCTGGAAAATCCCATGGATGGAGGAGCCTGGAAGGCTGCAGTCCATGGGATCACTGAGGGTCAGATATGACTGAGCATCTTCACTTTCACTTTTCACTTGCATGCATTGGAGAAGGAAATGGCAACCCACTCCAGTGTTCTTGCCTGGAGAATCCCAGGGACGGGGGAGCCTGGTGGGCTGCTGTCCATGGGGTCACACAGAGTTGGACACGACTGAAGTGACTTAGCAGCAGCAGCAGCTCCTTCTCCCAGTCCTCTCCTCTCAGTCCTCTCCCTGACTCCTTCCATACAGCTCCCTGACTCCTCCCAGACCTCTCCCTGACTCCTCCCAGTCCTCTCCAGATTCCTCCCAGTCCTTTCCCTGACTCCTCCCAGATCTCTCCCTGACTCCTCCCAGACCCCTCCCTGACTCCTCCTTGTGTCTAGTGAGTAGGAAGCACTCAGTTCTAATGCTGTCTGCAGGGGAAGAACAGGTTGGTGAGAAGGTGAGTTTTTTGGCCTGTTCCGTTGTGCCCAGGTGGGCCTGGTTCTCTGAGGAGCTATTGTGCAAGAGTTAAGCCTGAGATTGCAAACCCACCTCAAATTGTGGGTCATCTGCTTCACTGAGCATCTCTCCACCCCAGGGGTTCCTCTTCACCTGCCAAAAGGTTGAGAGCTCCCTGGTGCAGGTGCGGCTGGAAGGAAGAAAGTGACCTGTGTAGTCTAAATCTTTGAATGCACGCTATGAGTCAATTGAAAATTCAGAAAAATACATGTTACTCTTTTGGATCTTTTGTGCAGCCTAGTAATTAAGCCAAAGCCAGAATGCTTGTGTTCAGATTCTGATTTGGGCATGTTTATTGCTCTCCTTATACTTTGGTTCAAGCATGAAATAGAAATAGGATTGCTAAGAAGATTGAATTATGAAAATGCTCATGAAATGATTAGCAGAAGGTTTGGCAAACAGTAAAACTTCAATATATGCAATCTGTTATTAACCTTCTAACATTCAATCCTTTATCGTTTAATACTACCTGAATAGTCCTTCCTATGAGCAACAGATAGTGCTTGACACATTATAGGAAAGAGAAGCTTTTTAAGACCAGAGTCCAAGTTTTTTATGAACATAGAGTTTAGCAGGAAAGCAAGACATGTACCCTAGAGATGGCAAAGGAGCAAAGTAGGGCATCTTATCATGGAAGATACTGAATCAGATAGAAGTAGCTTTCCTATGTTTGAAGATTCCTTCCAATTATGTCTTTTCTTTAATGCTGAAATTGTACTGAAAGGCTGACATCACAGACAATAGAAGCTACAGGATTTCAGAGAATGGAGAAGCCAGGGTGGGCAGGGGTGCAGCAGGGACATCCTGGGACGAAATGGTGCAGGCAATGGGATTCTTGGCCTTGAAGTGATCCTGATATCCTTCGACGTAACACTGGTTTTTGTGAGCACCAACTTTGTGAAATACCTTGTTCTAGGCACTGGAGATAAGGAAAGTAACACAGCATTGCAAATCAAGTATACTCCAATAATATTAATTAAAAAATAAATAAATGAGGGACTTCTCTGGCAGGCTGATGTTTAGGATTTTGCCTTCTAGTGCAAGGGGTGTGGATTTGACCCCTTTTCAGGGAACTAAGGTCTCATCTCACATGCCTTGTGGCCAAAAAACCCAAAATATGAAACAGAAAAATATTGTAACAAACTCAATAAAGAATTTAAAAATGGTCCATATCAAAGGCAATCTTTAAAAAATAAATAAAAATAAATGTATTCATATAGTTACATATGGAGCTAGAGAGAGAGAAGAGATTTACTGTATGATTTCCATTTTCTTTGCTGTTGCCTCTGCTGATGTGTTCGTGTGTGTGTGTGTGCATGTGTGCATTTCCTTCAGAAAATTCGTAGAGTTTATAATATATTCTTAGGTTAACTTCAGTTACTATAATAATCATAAATAATACACAGAAATCTGTATTTCCTGAAGAATCTACTTTTTATCAATATGTTGACATTTTGTAATGAAAAATGAGGAAATCAATACAATTAAACTTCTCCTAAATTTCATAATTAAGGACATTAATTTTATAATTTCTATAAATGATTGTTTTCTATTGTTATTATTCTTATCGTTCATGATTGTTCTATTAATTCCTAGTTGCGATTAAGTCATTCTTGAGAAAAGTCTAGTTTGGTGTAATTTTGCCTACATACTTTTAAATTTGGTTTCCTAATGTTTCACTTAAATTTTTACATCTATATGCATGAATAAATCTGCATCTGTAATTTTCCTTTTATATGCCGTTACTGTCAGATTTGCAATTATTACCGCTTTTCTAGCCTCTTAACTGTAAGACATTTATTTCCCAAGGGACTTTTAGTAGCATCTGGAGACTATTTTTATTGTCATGACCTGAGGGGCAGGTGCTACTGGCAGCTAATGGTAGAGCCCAGCAATCCTGGTAAACATCCAGCACAGCTCAGGCCAGCCCTCACAGCAGAGAACAGTGCCAAGGTTGAGAAATCCTGCTGTAGAGCACTCTGAGTAAGACAGGAATGATTAGGCCTTTAACATCTGGTAGAATTTGCCTGTCAGAGCACCTGTATTTAGTTACAGCATTCTTCTGAAGTAGTAAGATTGTTTTAAGTTTTCATTGTAGTTATGTGATTTGAAATTCTGTGATGTTAAGCTCCCCAGGTGGCGCTAGAGCTAAAGAACTTGCCTGCCAGTGCAGGAGATGAAAGACACATGGGTTTGATCCCTGGGTTGGGAAGATTCTTCTGGAGGAGGGCATGATAACCCACTCCAGTATTCTTGCTTGGAGAATGCCATGGACAAAGGAGTCTGGCAGGCTAAAGTCCAGAGGATCACAAAGAGTTGGACACAACTGAAGCAACTTAGCACGATATTAAGTTAATATTAGAAGTAGCATTTAGAAATAAAACCACTGGGTGTCTTGCATTCATTTACTCACTTGATTTATCAAATCATGATTTTTGCTTATTATATGCATGCAAGGGTCTCTGTTGGGTACTATGAGATGCACAAAGGAAGCAGCCCCTGTCCTTTTATGAGACTCTGGTAAGGAAGAGCAAGCCTGTAGAATTGTAATCCAAAGCAGACGAAGAAGTAAGCAGCATGAGAAGAGCACAAATATCAATAAGACTCTATAGAGAAAAGAGAGAGAGATTCAGTTCAGGGAACCAGAGAAGAAATTTGATAAAGTATTTTCTATAAGCAGATTTAAGGGGGCCTAGATGACCTGGGCCAGGATGGAAAAGTGGTGAGTCATTTGACCAAGGGCTTGAGAAAGCAAGCAAAGGTAATCACATTACAAAGAGAAGTTGAAGTTTCATGATGAAGGCCTTCAAATAGCAGGCTAAATGCCTTAATTTCATCCCAGAGAAGAGAGTTACTGCCATTATCTGTGTAGAGTAGTTGATTAATAGGAGTTGTGTATTTTTTATAGCAAAAAATACTTTGGAGGTTTTCCAACTATGTATAGGGGTAGGTTATCATTTCTTCCAAGCCTCATTTTGTTTGCATTCTTGGTCCTCAATCCAGGGTCTGTCTCTGATCCTGACGTGGCACCGTTGTGGCAGTTCGATGATTGCAATTTGCTCATTCCCATCTGATATTCTTCTAATCTGCCTGCCACTGAGATTAATATGTTTGGTCACGTTTCACAAATGAAAAAGCCAAAATTCTGTGAGCTAGTGTGGACCCGTGCTGCCTCCCAGCCCACGTAGGGAGAGTGGAAATTGGATTTTGCTACCAAAAACCAGGGCAGACAGCTGCTGAGCCCTGGGAGACCATGCAACCTGCCAGCATCCTTGCTTCCTTCCAGCTCAGCACAGCCATACCCACTTTTTTTGTTGTTGCTCTTGTGTGTGAGCTCAGTTATGCATGAAATTCAATAGTTTCCATAGATAAATCTGGTCAGCATGACCAAATACACTCAAGTCTCTGAGTGAACACACTAAGAATATATCTCTTTCATCAACAATCCTAAGCAAAATTTAAAAATATAACAACTTTTTCCAAAGTGACTTCAACTAAACAGCCTCCCATCACTGCCATTCTTAGAGCACTGATTCATCAGTGCAACTCACATCAGTAAAATTTGTTGACCAGTGAGGAAGAAATAACAGTGTGAGATTGCAATATCCATTTCTTCTGGATAAATCCCCTGAGTTTTGACTTATCCAGGGTCTATAACAAGAGAATTTTGACAAACTCTATGGTTTCCAAGGAGAAAGAAACTCAAGCTTTTATTTTTATGTGGTAAGCCCACAGGAACATATGAATGCATATGCAGAATATGTGCACACAAATATATAACACATATACATATATACATGTATATGTACACATATCTATGTGTATATATACACATGTGGACAGACCATGTGCACACACTCACACATTGTTGTGAAACACATTGCAAACAAAGCTCATATATACATATATATATGCCTATATAAACAAATATAGACATGCACATGTGACATGTATGCAAATGGACACATATGAAGGTAAGTGTAGACTACAAGTACAGAATAAATACATAATATAGTGCTTTGAAGTTGTAAAAGAAGACAAAGAGAGAAGTTTAACATTAAAAATGGAATTGTGTAATGACTTTGTCATTAACTCAAAAATATTAAAGGAAAAGACTAATGCAACCTTGGATATAACAGATTAATATGAGATTTGTTAAGCGCATATAAAGAATTTGAGATAATTTCTTCATCTGATGTTGACTAAAGAATTAATCTGCTTGAGAATGAATTATGCAGTCTTGACGCCGTATTAGTGGATAACTCATTGTGCCAACAGAAGTTGAGGGCCTTGTAGAAATAACGGAAGAGTGCAGACTAGTGACCACTATCTATGAGACCTGGTTTTGTAAGACCTGGACTTTGGAAAATCAAACTTTCAGAAAGAGTCTGCCCAATACTTTCTAAAGTATTAAAGTTGGCTAGCAGTAAAAGAAGACTATGCAAAAGCAACAACACATTTGATTGTCATCTTACAACTCCAATCAATGCAATGCAGGAGACCCCAGTTTGATTCCTGTATTGGGAAGATCTGCTGGAGAAGGGATAGACTACTTACTCCAGTATTCTTGGGCTTCCCTTGTGGCTTAGCTGGTAAAGAATCTGCCTGCAATGTAGGAGACCTGGATTCGATCCCTGAGTTGCAAAGTTCCCCTGGAGAAGGGAAAAGCTACCCACTCCAGTATTCTGGCCTGGAGAATTCTATGGACTGTATAGTTCATGGGGTCGCAAAGAGTTGGACAAAACTGAGCGACTTTCACTCACTCACTCTACTCCCATTCTAATGAGTAAATCTGAGAGAGTGGTGGGCTACAGAGAGTATAATAATGTCTTTCCATATTGAAAAGAAATTGTCATGTTCTCTACCATAAACTGCAGTTATGAAAAGACTTCAGGATTTATATAGCATGCAGAAGAGAGGGAGTGAAAGTGGATGGCAGCCTTCATCTTGATTCTACTGTGTATCTGGAACTGGTGAAGAAATGTTCATGTGCTGTATCTCATGATGTTGCTGAGATCTCATTTCTGTGTTCACACAGAGTTCTCATTTTAAATAGAATTCAGTATACACTCATAAAATTTCAAATTTCTGTTCTCCTCCCAAACTCTTCAATGCAAAATGAGTAAGATGCATTTATAGTGTTTTGCATAATGTTTTCTTTTTCTTTTTTTTGAAACAAACATGTCTTCTTTTAGAGCCCCCTTTAGAGAAAGTTGGAGGTAAGAAACATAGGGAAAGCATACCTACATGCCTTATATGTCTTTAGGACATATATCCCAAGTTTGGGATATATATCCCAAGTTTTGGCTTGGGATACTGTGGAACTAAGTCTTGGCCTATTGCAAATCTCCGGGTTTTCAGAATAAGGCCATCATAGCAACATGTCTATCCTGATAAGATGCTCATGTCTTTCTAGTCTCCTTCTGGTTCTGTGTAGTTACAGTCTTTGTTGGGAGAAGGATGAATTTAATGGTAAGGGATTTGGGAAGTTATTGGCATTTGGGAGTTTATAAAATATTAATGAAAACCTGTCTGGGTGTGAATTGCTCTGGGACATTTTCTGATCCCAAAGGATGGAGAAATTTGCAAATTGCTAATCAAATTTCTTAGGATTCAACCCGACAAACACTTCTGTTCTAATTCATGTTACTCCCAGGATTATGGGATCCATAATGATTTAGTGAGAGAATAGGAGTCTAATTTAGTCAAATAATTATTCCACAAGAGACAAGCAAGGAGACTAAAATAATCCCAGAATATACCAGAGGGGAAATATTGAGCCCCAAAAGAGAGATGATGTATCAGAAATCGATCAATCCAGAGAGGCTGAGCTAGGCAGCAAGTGGGGGCAAACAAAGGAAACAGGAAACTGTCCAGGCTGTTAAGATGAGTTTGATACAGAGGCCAAGGGGAAGCAGAAGGTATCCAGGGTCACACATGTTCTAGAAGTTCTGGGACCAAGGAAGAAATCCCAAGTAGGCTAGGGAAGTTTGATGGAGGATGACAAAACTGGAAATGGAGCGGTGGACTGACCAGAGAAAGGCAAGCAGATCCTAGAATGTTCCTAAGAGAGTGAAGGGCCATTGTGGCTGGTCTCAATACCAGCTGGGAAGTATTTGGCCATACAAGAGTAACTGCATATCGTGCATAAATTGTGCATCAGTTTATGTCATGCACTACTATGTTTCTTTTCATAGGTTACCTAATCCTCACAGAAACTCTAGGAGAACATATACTATTAATCTTATGACCCATTAAGAACATGTTTTGCCTATAGATCACACACGTAGTTCTGATTTGTAGACATTAAGAGGATAATAACTCGGGTTAAAAAAGAAAAAAAAAAAAAAAAACCCAAAACAGCAGAGCTGTTTAATAATACAATGTATTACCCAAAATGTTTGGTCACTGGGAGCACAGATGGAGCTTGGAAACTCTCCTGTATTGGTGAGCTTTTGCAATGGATTAGAGTTTTCAAATCATGGACAACTTCAAGGTTTTATGGCAATAGAATCTATGAATACATTAATTCAAAGTGAATTTTTATCTCAGTCTTTGTATGAATATTCCCTGGAAGATATCTTCTCTGCTCACTGGTGTTTCAAAGGCCATTTTTCTGGAAACAGCTTGTGCAGTTCAAATTGCATTTGTAAATTCTATCTGCATGTAACTTGTGGTTAATTTGCCTGTAGACCTTAAATCTGGCAGAATTTTGTGATCTGAAGACTCTCTGTGTGCTTAGTCACTCAGTTGTGTCTAACTCTTTGTGACCCCAGGGACTGTACTCCATCAGGTTCCTTTGTCCACGAGGTTTCTCCAAGAATACTGAAGTGGGTTGCTGTGCCCTCCTCCAGGGGATCTTCCCAACCCAGGGATTGAACCCTGGTCTCCTGCACTGCAAGTGGTTTCTTTACCCTCTGAGCCACCAGGGAAGCCCAAGACTCCCTATGCAAGTGTAATTAAAAGACACTTGAAAATTTTAGGTTCTAAATGATGGCTTGAAGGCAGAAAGATTTTTCTTTTTTAAATGAAGACCAGGAAGGGCAAGTTTAAAAAAAAAACAACAAACAATTACCCTTTATCTGGTATAAAAGAAATGCATGTTAAAGAACATTTTGGAAACATAGAAAAGTAAAGATGATAAACTAACAACAACCCTTAAACCCAACATCCACAGATAATCAATCTTAGCAATTCAACATAGTCTCCAAAATTCAGCAAATTCCTTCCGGATCCTTTTAATATAATTGAAATAATATTTTCTAAAATAGGAGTTCTCAAATTCTTTGACATCAGATTTTACATCTTAAAAATTATTGAAGATTCCACAGTATTTTATATGTTTTGCTATTGATATGTACTGTTGGATCTTAAACTTGAAACAAATTAAATATATGTATTTAATTATTTGTTTAAAATTGCAATAAGATGGTCATGTTAAAGAATACATATACTAGTAAAAATAGCTATATTTTTCAAAATAAAAAATTTTGACATGTACATACAGCTATATTTAAAATAGATAACCAAAAAAGGACCTACCATAAATCTTCTTTTTAATTTATGAAAAGAATGGCGTCATTCTACAAATCATTTAAAAGTCTGACTTGATTGAAAACAGCTGGATTGTCACATTTGCTTCTGAATTCATCCTGTTGTGATATATTGTTTCAGGTGTAATATACAAAAGAATCCAGCCCTGTATAGATATGAAATTGGAAAAGGAAGGAATATTTTACAAGACTTTTTTACATAATTGTGATTGTCCTATAGCCTCTGGAAAACTCTACTCTACATTCATAAGAAGAGAGCAAAATGGAAAATACTGTTAGGTAGTCGGACGTGACTGAGCAACTGAACTGAACTGAATATGTTTTACCAACTTGATTTTAAGAAAAGTTTTACCAACTTCCTTTTTATCAAATGGGATGTAAATATATCCCATTGAGGCCTCAGCAGCACTGAATATATCAAATAATATTTGCTTTGCTGTTTGAAAAACATTTTTTTCTCAAATTATTTGCATACTGATGAGATTAACTGCTATCATTATTAGTCACTAATGAATATTTTCTATGTGTAAATATGATAATAGGCTTCCTGACATTAGTGCTGATCATTAATTCTGTCCCCGTTAAGGGTGTTTATAAATCTGATCCAATACTGCAACAATTTCCCTTAATAATATGATATTGTAAGCAGAGGTGTGTACATATTAGTTTGCTAAGGTTTCTGTAACAAAGTTCCACAAACCAAGCGGCTTCAGCAGCAGCAATTTGTCATCTCATGGTTCTAGAGGCCAGAAGTCTGAAATTAAGGTGGGAGCAAGCTTGGTTTTTTTCTGAAGGCTGTGAGAGAGAGAAACTTCCTTCTCTCCTAGTTTCTAGTGGTTTCCTGGCAAACTTTGGAGATCCATTCCTTGGCTTACAGAACTACCACCCCAGTCTGAGTACATCTTCACATGGCATTTTTCCCTTGAGTGTGTGTGCCAAAGTTTCCCTTTTTATAAGTTCACTTGTCATATTGGAATAGGGGCCTACTCTACTATAGCATGACCCTGTATTAACAGATTGCATTTGCAATGACCTTATTTCCAAATAAAGTCACATTCTGAGATACTGGGGGTTAGGATGTCAACCTAAGAAGTCTGAAGAGACACTGGCCCATCAAAATACTTACAGACTGACACATCTAGCATCCCATAAAATTCAAAGATTCAGGCTGAACCCTACTATTTACCCCCATCTCAATAAGAGACTTCATGTCTTTCTAGCTACCGATCTAGGTGGACACCAGATTAACATAATCTTTGTTTTCTTCCTCCTCTTCCTTTTCCTCATCGTTATCCATTACATTTGTCCAGAGTCTTACTGATCACATGGCACTTCAGCATGCCTGGCATCACTTGACCTTTTCAGTTATTTAGCAAAGGCAGTGTTGAGATTATCATACCCAGTTTAAAGAAAGCGGAGACTCAGACAGATTGCCTTGCCCAGATCACTGAGAAAGACAATAGCCTCACCTTTTGTTTGCATCAGAGTCAGCAGGGTCAGCTCTAGTGAAAGCCAGTCCAAATGCTCTTTGATCAGCAAAAAATAGCATATAGAGTTAACACATGGTTAGTGAATTATAGCTTCAATAAGACAATCCCATTTCCTAGAATAATTGTTTCTTATTTTTTTGAGAGAATAATTACAATTTCTTATCACATGTTTTAAAAACTTTATTTTGAGCTTTGTGGTTAATTGTTGCAAAAGCAAGCTTTATAGTCAGGCAGTTACAAATCTCTGAGGATCTTACTTCTTCTCATTAATAATATCAGTAAATATAAGATAAAGATTTGTAAGCAAAATAACCAGAGGTAGTATTTAATTTTCATAAGACCTTTGCTCCAACAGACTAATTTCTAAGAGGGCTACTGGTTTATTGTATTCTTTTGATCACAGAAGTGTAAACATTGTATTAGGCCCACCTATTTTTTATTTATAGACAAAGCAAACATCATTCGTCTTTCTATTTTTCCATTCATGTGAAAAACTTATCTCTACAATTGTCACTTACATTGGCAATGTCAAGATTAGTCAAAATTGGAAGCTTTTAATTTTTAATTCTAGTCATAGAATCAGCTAATGGTAAATCCACTAGAAAAGAAAGTTCACCACAACAATATCACAATGCACAAAAAGAGCCCACCTGTCTGTTACAGCTGTGGATAAATACACTGTGATCATTTCAATTAATGGGATAGGGTAGGGAAAATGGGTGAATCTATATGACTGACTCTCAGAAGCAAACTACGAAAAGCAGTCTTAGAAGAGTGCATGCAATATGAATCTGGTGTTAAAAAGTTCAGAAACATGTGAAACTCAAGAATATATTGTTCAAGAATGTGTATAGAGAATAAAGAAAAGCAGGACAATGAAAAGCACAGGATTTAGGAGTGTGGTTTTCTGCGTGCCAATGAGACAGGAAAGTTCACTCAGGAGCATCCGTGTATCTGTGGTAGATCAGCCATGTGGAGCTTATCTCTGCTGGAAAAGTAAGAAGGAAGAAGAAGGGGGTTGTTGGAATGAAGCAGCCATGTCAGAGGTCAGTATTCACTGTGTGTCTGCCATGCACCTCTACTCTGCTGGGCACATGTGGGTGGATGAGAGGAAGCAGAAATAAATCAGACCCGATTCTTACCCTTGTGGAACTCAGTGAAGCGATTCAGGAGTTCACCTCATGAAATAGCCAAGGGCTTCAAGCAATTGTTGCTTTCTTCACTTTCTGGCTGGGTTCTTGTTAAAATTTTAATTGCGTGTTAAGTCTCTTCAGTTGTGCCCCACTCTGTGACCCCATGGACTGTAGCCCACCAGGCTTCTCTGTCCATGGGATTCTCCAGGGAATAATACTGGAGTGGGTTGACATGCCCTCCTCCAGGGGATCTTTAAAATTCTCACTGGTCAAGAAAAATCAGTTCTGTTCACCTGTGAGTCATCCAGTGCAACACTTTGAAAGTCCTTCTTCCAGAGTCTCTGGTCCTGAGAATTATAGCCGAATAAAAACTTTCATTGTACCCCAGCACTCGTAGGGTATGCTCAGCTCTGTGTCTGAGCCTGTAAAGGAGCCATTCAAAAGCTGGCTCATCCCAGTTCTGCCGAATGACTCCCCCAGACTGTTTGTTCCTTCTTGCAAATCTCTAGATTTGACAGACCTGCTCATTCTTCTGGATCTTTGCACTTGTTGATATGTCTGGATGGAGGGCACAAACGGGCTACCTAATTAACACCACCCAGCTCCACCATAGCACAGGAAGGCTTTCCTTATCCTTAACCTGGAGTGGCTAGTCATCACCTCAAGGCTCCTACACTTACATCTACCAACAACACATTCTTACTTCAATGTTAATTGTCTATTGTTTTTCTGTTTCCCTGATAATTCTAAGAGCTTCCTGATGTACCAGAATCTCAAGTGGCATGGTGGTAAAGAATCTGCCTGCCAGTGCAGCAGACCCAGGAGACATGGGTTCAATCCCTGGGTTGGGAAGATCCCCTGGAAAAGGAAATGGCAAGTCACTCCAGTATTCTTGCCTGAGAAATCCCATGGACAGAGGAGCCCTGTCTTTGGGTTTGCAAAGTCTTTGGGTTTGCAAAAGAGTTGGACGCAATTGAGCAACTGAGCACAATAGTAATAACCAATAAAACCAAATAGGTCATGAAGCAGTATTTGCAGATTAAAAAAAAAAAAACACAAGTGATTCATCTAAATTATAGGGATATATAGGCCAAGATGTACATCTTATCATAAGAAGCAAGAGTTGAATTGGGTTTGGAAGGGCAGTCTGGGATCAGCAGAAAAAAGGGCAATAATCTTCTCAAAGGAAGCACATAAGCAAAGTACAGAGGGAAGAATTCCAAGGTTATCTCAGCAACAATGAAAACGTAAGATTGATTAAATAAGAAGTTCTCGTTATCAAGGGGTATGACTTTGGAAAAGAAAATCGGGCTAAATTTGGACAGTAGTTGGGAATCAATCCTGCATGAAATGGGAAGGACAGTGAAGAACTTAGATCATCAGCATGATCTGATGAAACTCTGAAGTCAATTCTGAGTTAACAAGGCAAAATCACTCAAAATTAAAACTGGAAACATGAAAGCTAAGCTTGTCTTTTTGGTCCTGATTACAAATACATAACAAGTCCTAAATAGTACCTGCCTTAGTCCCCCTCAAGGAGAATGCTTGGCAAATTGGAGGACAAGGGGAGAGACTGACTCATTCCAATTACTCTTTAGAAAATGAAGGAGGTAAAGGAAGTAAAACCACTTAAGTGCTCGGGGAAATTGTGAAGTGCCTGTCAGATTGAAATAATTGTATGGCAGGCTTTTGTGAGCCATGACGGAGGATGGTCTAGGTAAGGAAAAAAAAAAAAAAACCTCAGCAAAGTAAAATGTTTTCCTCCACTGAACAGTTTCAGAAATAGACTGTAGATGATGGTATTTATGTGCTCCAGGTAAGTTTCCATAGAGGAAGGAATGTCCTGAGGAAGGGAAACTTTCCTGGAACCAGCTGGAGAACATGACCTGTCTCTGCCTAATTCTCTCCCCTGCCAGATCCTCTTTGCCCTTGCCTCTCATGGTTGCTGCTCCAGCACCAGGGAACTCAGTGCAAAACCAAGTCAAAGAATTATATGGGAGCTGAGAGTATGGGTTTCTGCATTGGAGATCAGTGAGATTGAGGGTTTAAGGGACCTGAAGAAATAGCACTGAAAGGCAGAGATCAAGATATTATTTTCATGATTTAGATTAAGCTGATGCTGGATAATGTGGCATCAGTTCAGTCCAGTCACTCAGTCATGTCCGACTCTTTGTGACCCCATAGACTGCAGCACGCCAGGCTTCCCTGTCCATTACCAACTCCTGGAATTTACTCAAACTCATGTCCGTTGAGTCGGTGATGCTATCCAACCATCTCATCCTCTGTCATCCCCTTCTCCTCCCGCCTTCAATCTTTCCCAACATCAGGGTCTTTTCAAATGAGTCAGTTCTTCGCATCAGGTGGCCAAAATAATGTAGTTTCAGCTTCAGCATCAGTCCTTCCAATTAATATTCAGCACCCATTTCCTTTAGGATTGACAGGTTGGATCTCCTTACTGTCCAAGGAACTCTCAAGAGTCTTCTCCAACACCCCAGTTCAAAAGCATCAATTCTTTGGCGCTCAGCTTTCTTTATTGTCCAACTCTCACATCCATACATGGCTACTGGAAAAACCATAGCTTCGACTAGATGGACATTCTTTGGCAAAGTGATGTCTCTGCTTTATGCTGTCTAGGTTGGTTATACCTTTTCTTCCAAGGAGCAAGCATCTTTTAATTTCATGGCTGCAGTCACCATCTGCAGTGCTTTTGCAGCCCCAGAAATAAAGTCTGTCACTGGTCCCACTGTTTTCCCATCTATTTGCCATGAAGTGATGGGACCAGATGCCATGATCTTAGTTTTCTGAATGTTGAGTTTTAAGCCAACTTTTTCATGCTCCTGTTTCCCTTTCTTCAAGAGGCTCTTTAGCTTTTCTTCACTTTCTGCCATAGGGGTGGTGTCATCTGCATATCTGAGATTGTTGATATTTCTTCCAGCAATTTTGATTCCAGCTTGTGCTTCATCCAGTCCAGCATTTCTCATGATGTACTCTGCATAGAAGTTAAATAAGCAGGGTGACAATATACAGCCTTGACATACTCCTTTCCTGATTTGGAACCAGTCTGTTGTTGCATGTCCAGTTCTAACAGTTGCTTCTTGACCTGCACACAGATTTCTCAGGAGGCAGGTCAGTTGGTCTGGTATTCCCATCTCTTTCAGAATTTTCCACAGTTTGTTGTAATCCACACAGTCAAAGGCTTTGGTGTAGTCAATAAAGCAGAAGTAGATGTTTTTCTGGAACTCTCTTGCTTTTTCAATGATCCAATGGATGTTGGCAATTTGATTTCTGGTTCCTCTGCCTTTTATAAATCCATCTTCAACATCTGGAAGTTCTCAGTTCACAAACTGCTGAAGCCTGGCCCACTTGACTTCACAATCCAGGATGTCTGGCTCTAGGTGAGTGATCACACCATCATAATTATCTGGGTAGTGAAGATCTTTTTTGTACAGTTCTGTGTATTTTTGCCACCTCTTCTTAATATCTTCTGCTTCTGTTAGGTCCATACCATTTCGGTCCTTCATGGTCCCCATCTTTGCATGAAATGTTCCCTTGGTATCTCTAATTTTCTTGAAGAGATCTCTAGTCTTTCCCAATCTTTTGTTTTCCTCTATTTCCTTGCACTGATCACTGAAGAAGGCTTTCCTATATCTCCTTGCTATTCTTTGGAATTCTGCATTCAAATGGGTATATCTTTCTTTTTCTCCTTTGCCTTTCACTTCTCTTTTCATATAAGACAGAAAAGACCTACTCAGACAAGCATTTTGCTTTTTTGCATTTCTTTTTCTTGGGGATGGTCTTGCTCCCTGTCTGTTGTACAATGTCATGAACCTCCGTCCATAGTTCTTCAGACACTCTGTCTGTCAGATATAATCCCTTGAGTCTATTTCTCACTTCCACTGTATAATTGTAAGGGATTTGATTTAGGTCATACCTGAATGGTCTAGTGGTTTTCCCTACTTTCTTCAATTTAAGTCTGAATTTGGCAATAAGGAGTACATGATCTGAACCATAGTCAGCTCCCAGTCTTGTTTTTGCTCTCTACATAAAGCTTCTCCATCTTTGGCTGCAAAGAATATAATAAACCTGATTTTGGTGTTGACCATCTGGTGATGTGCATGTGTCGAGTCTTCTCTTGTGTTGTTGGAAGTGGGTGTTTGTTGTGACCAGTGCATTTTCTTGGCAGAACTCTATTAGTCTTTGCCCTGCTTCATTCTGTACTCAAAGGCCAAATTTGCCTGTTACCCCAGGTGTTTCTTGACTTCCTACTTTTGCATTCCAGTCCCCTATAATGAAAAGGACATCTTTTTTGGGTGTTAGTTCTAAAAGGTCTTGTAGGTCATAGAACCATTCAACTTCAGCTTCTTCAGCGTTACTGGTTGGGGCATAGACTTGGATTACTGTGATATTGAACAGTTTGCCTTGGAAACAAACAGAGATCATTCTGTCATTTTTGAGACTGCATCCAAGTACTGCATTTTGAACTCTTTCATTGACTATGATGGCTTCTCCATTTCTTCTAAGGAATTCTTGCCCACAGTAGTAAATGTAAGGGTCATCTGAGTTAAATTCACCCATTCCAGTCCATTTTAGTTCACTGATTGTTAAAATGTTGATGTTCAGTCTTGCCATCTTCTGTTTGACCACTTCCAATTTACCTTGATTCATGGACCTAACATTCCAGGTTCCTATGCAATATTGCTCTTTACAGTATCAGACTAATGTGGCATAGGCATGCTATAATAATGAACTATTAAACACTAAAGGAAAACTCTAGATAGAACTCTTCTCATTGGGTGCCATGCTGTTAAATTTATAGCACCAGGAAGAAGAGTGAATATATATTTACTGAGGGTAGTGAGTTTGCAAGGAGAAAAGGGGGCTTAATTTCTCATTTCCTGTTTATTTTTGCCAAATCAATAGTTGAGTAAAGTTATTCCTCTTCCCTGAGGGCTGAGTGCTTAAAGGAAATGAGAGACCGGGAGAATTAAGATTAGTGTAACCCCTTCCAAAAAGAAGAAAATAAAACTGGGAAGGTGTGAGCCCATTTGGCATATTTCTGAAATTTCAGAGTTTTTGTTGTGGTGGAAGGGAAGCCATCTTAATATCTGGAAGAGTAGATCCACCGATTTTATGGGTTTTGTTGGATTTGATTTGTGGGGAGGGAGATAGAGGGAGAACAGAGAAGTGAGAGTGGTCAATTGTATTAAAGGGGGTCAGGATATGTTTCATAAAGGAGATTACATTTGACCTCTAGCCCTAAAATAGTACTGCATTGATTCCAGAAAGAATGTACAAGGAGTGAATTTTGAAATGGCATGAATTATCTAGAAAATTACAAATATTCTGTGTTAATATCGGGTAGTGGTATTGTTCAGTTGCTAAGTTGCATCCGATTCTTTGCAACTCCATGGACTGCAGCACGCCAAGTTTCCCTCTCCTTCTCTATCTCCTGGAGTTTGCTCAAAATCAAGCTCATTGAGTCAATGATGCCATCCAACCATCTCATCCTGTGTCATCCCCTTCTCTTCCTACCCTCAATCTTTCCCAGCCTCAGGATCTTTTCCAGTATACGGTAGTGAGTGAAAAAAAGCTGAGATTATATAGGTATACAGGTGGGTCTGGTCATGGAGGTCAAGTCATGGGAGGGCTTGTTCCCATGAGATGATCTTGTTCTCTCAGAAACAGGGGAACCACTGAAGAGGTTTAAAGATTATTTGCTCCCTGAGGTTTTCTGACCTGTTGGTGATCCTCAAACCCTGATCTTTTGTTTATTCCACCTTAAGCACAGCTTTGCTTTCACTCTGGCTTTCCTGTAGAGCAGTGTGCCTCAGTTGAACTCACCAGGCCTTATTTGATGGTGTCCAATAAATTATTTTATAATTCAATTGCACTGTCTGACCTTTCACTAATAATTGAGTGAGGAAGGAGAGGCATGAGGATAATAAAAACATGACCCTTACTTTCAGGAACACCTTTTACAGTTAACAAAGACAAGTGTCTACAACATTAAATCTAGAGCAAATTTGAAGCAGAGCCCATAAAAGGGGGGCAAATTAAGTTCTTTCGGAGCACAAAAATGGGAACACTAAATATGCTTCATGAGGTTTCCAGTTAAAGAGGACTACACAGAAACAATAACCATAGAAATAAGAAGAGGCAGTTTAATATGCCAGACATGATTATCATATTAATCTCTAGATGGATTTATGTCTGCTTGGTTCACACACACTTACAGTAATTGGAACTCGCACATAGTTAACAAGATAAGTTGGAGATGATGAGAATCTGAAGAAGAACAGCTGTGGGGAGATGGGACCCAGGGGACAAAATCCAGATGATTTATTTCTGGGGTGAGATCAAGAGAAGAGCTGCTGTTCGAAGGCAAGGGAGTAGGAAGGTCAAAGACATGGTGCTCGAGTTTCTGATCCTAGGGATGAGAGAGAGATAACTTCATCCTTTAGGCCAGCAGCCTGCAGCTGGCTCCAGGCACCAGGAGTTATCCCTGGGGGAGGATCTGTAAAAGACTCTGGAATGGACCAAAAAGATTATAGAGTGAGCTCAAGGGAAAAGTAGGGATTGTCTAGCACACTCTTCTATTTTACCTGTTTGCATTGAGTTTTTGTGCCTTTGTCTTTGAGTTATTAATAAATTGTAGATAACTGACTGATGATAACAATGAAAATGATTCTTAGTCACAGATACGCAAACATATTTTGTCCAATAGAGAACAATTGATCCCACCACCACCTCCTTGCAGATAATTGTCATACGTATCTAATACTATATGCAATGCTATGTATATATGTTTCCTAGGTGGTGTAGTATTAAAGAACCCTCCTGCTAATGCAGAAGACACAAGTAGACGTGGGTTCAATCCCTGGATCAGGAAGATCCCCTGGAGGAGGGCATAGCAACCCACTCCAGTATTCTTGCCTGGACAAGAATTCCCATGGACAGAAGTGCCTGGCAGACTACAGTCCTTAGGGAGATATATATATATATATATATATATATATATATATATGCACACATACATTTTAAATTCTCCTTTGTACTGTTTGTAACATTTTATTGTTCCCTTCACTAATTAATGAATTAATTAATTCATCTTGGGCTCATGTTAAATTTTGTATTTATATGAGAGTCATGATTTTACTTTTTCAAGCAACATCTCTTTTACTTAACCTCACATTTTCAATGACAGGGAACAATATCCCTGACTCTCTAGTTCATAACCTGAGTTCATGTTGGCTAATCCAGAAATCTGACAGGTGAGTGACTGCTCATCTCTTTCTTCCTGGATGTTTAAACGAAGTGACTTTGTCTCCTGCCTCTGCCGTCTCTGCAGGGAAGAACATGTGTGAGGTTAAAGCCTGAGACAAGGCTTTCTTGTCTTTTTACCTTTAGCTTATGAAATGCCAGTTGTTTATTTTAAGCAATCATGTGCTCTGGTTGCCTGCTAATAAACTCATATCTAATATTCTTCCCATGCATTTATTAGCTGTGTCTGGAGAAAATTTCTAAACCAACAAAACACGATGCCCCCCTGGGGAAAGAGCCTTAAGTGTCAGCATTATTTTCATCAAAAATCAATTATAAAAGGCAGCTCACTGGGTGGAAAGAAATCCCATTTGGAAACATTCAACCATTGTTCCTATATGAGGGTTGTATCCTGCTAGTGGGTTTAACTGCCCCTTCTTTGTGACCCCAGCATGTCTTGCAGATAGGTACGTGTGTGTGTGTTAAGTCTCTTCAGTTGTGTCTGACTCTTCATGATGCCATGGACTGTAGCCTGCCAGGATTTTCTATCCATGGGATTCTTCAGACAAGAACACTGGAGTGGGTTGCCATTCCCTCCTCCAGGGGATATTCCCCACCCAGGGATCAAACCCATGTCTCTTGTGGCTCCTGCTTTGCAGGCAGATTCTTTACCACTGAGCCATCAGGGAAGCCCAGGTAGGTATGTACTCCTGTCCTAATGGCTACAATCCTTGATTGCATTTATTTCTTGATGTACCTGTCTCTTTGCTAAGTTGTGAGGCCCTTGAGAACAGGAAACTTATTTGATCTCTCCTCAACATTAAGTACAAGTTGGGACTAGACCAAGTTTTTAATATGCGTTCCTGCATCCCTGGGCAGCTCCCACAATTAAAACTGTGCAAAGCCAAAGTCTGCCTCTTTGTACTTCCTACCCTGGAGCTCTGGTGCATCCTTTGGGGGTGGGAAGATCAAACTTATTGCTCCCCACAATGTCATGGTGATAAGGCACAAGAATAAGCAGCTAAAAGAGAAAGCAATTAGAATCATGGAACCCGCTAAATTAGACTTTTTCCACACATCCTCCAAGAATCATAGAAATAGAAAGGAAAATCAGTAAAACTCCAAATTAGGCCAGGCCTGCAGCATGATTGTGAGAACAAAAATACGAAAACTTCAATTTATATGTAAGTGGGAAATTAAACTTTAGAAACTAGTGGATTGCCTCTGCAGCTTCTGCTGCAGAGTTGAGACTCACATGGGAACACTTGGAAGAAAGGTGTGTGCTAGGGTCCTGGGTGTGACAAGTGTGACACAGATGACAAGCGTGAAACACATGGCTCCCACAAGGGTTCACAGACAGAAGGAGAAGATCCCCCCAAGTGAGGACAGATGTGAAGATGAGACTGGAGCTGCTTGTGGAGTTAACCCTGGAATCTATGTATCTATGAGAGAGGAGCTGTCTATTGTGCTATACTAAATGTTCTGTATGCTTACAAGTTTCATCATAGTCTGTTGGAAAACTACAAGGAGGGCATGAAAAGGTTCAAAAATATGGTCGAGAGAACATGCTGTGTGAACACAGGAGAAAGGTCACTGCCCTTGTGAGGCTATAACAGAAGGGGGCTTTGTGAGGGGTCTGGAAGGAAGCATAGGATAAACTACTCACCAGGAGTGAGGCCAGGAGAGTTCATTCCCTTCCTGACTCTCAACAGATGCCTGGATGCTAACTTGACCTTCCTGAAGTTCAGACCAGGGATGCATGTGTGCTAAGTCTCTACATTTGTGTCTCGTTCTGTGTGACCCCATACACTGTAGCCCACCAGGCTCCTCCCTCTGTCTGTGGGATTCTCCGGGGAAGAATACTGGAGTAGGTTGCCATGTGCTCCTCCAAGGGATCTTCCCAACCCAGGGATCAAACCCATGTCTCTTACGCCTCCTGCATTGGCAGGGGTGTTCTTTTTCAGTAGCGCCACTTGGTTAGACCAGAGATGCCCTTCAGTAATAGTATTTTCTGTATTAATCTGTCCTTGCAGCTTGGGTTCGCTCTCGTTCTCGAATTTGGCAGGGTCCAGGCTGCTGCAGAGATAAAATTGTGGAAATAGACATGGTACCAATGAATAAACATTTTAGATAGATCATAGGATTTAGATTTTAGATGCTAGAATAGAAATAAGGCTCAACTTTACATCTAGAACAAACTCTTAGACACAGTGAGCTATTAACTGCCCTTCTGTTAATCTCTTATCTCTACCAGAACCCACTTGGTGCTTGTGCTACCCTGATATTACCTGCACATGACTAGAGAAATGTACAAAGTATACTTTGCTCGGGTGCCCACTCCAGTACTCTTGCCTGGAAAATCCCATGGACAGAGGAGCCTGGTAGGCTGAAGTCCATGAGGTCGTTAAGAGTCGGACACGATTGAGCGACTTCTCTTTCACTTTTCACTTTCATGTATTGGAGAAGGAAATGGCAACCCACTCCAGTGTTCTTGCCTGGAGAATCCCAGGGACGGGGGAGCCTGGTGGGCTGCTGTCTCTGGGGTCGCACAGAGTCGGACACGACTGAAGCGACTTAGCAGCAGCAGCAGCAGTGTAGGAAACTAGCTTTATTGAGAAAATGCACAGACTAGGCTTTATGGTAAGTGTACATTTTATCAGATCTTCTCTATTTGGGCAGGATGGAACCTGGACACCATGAAAGAGTTGACGATGAGCTGAGGTATTGATCGCTGTTGTTGTTCAGTTGCTAACTCGCTAAGTTCAGTCACTTTTTGCGACCCCATGAACTGCAACACGGCAGGCTTCCCTGTTCTTCACTATCTTCCAGAGTTTGCTCAAATTCATGTCCATTGAGTCGGTAATGCTATCCAACCAGTTCATCCTTTGTTTTCCCCTTCTTCTCCTGCCCTCAATCTTTCCTAGCATCAGGGTCTTTTCCAATGTGTCGGCTCTTCCCATCAGGTGGCCAAAGTATCGGAACTTCAGCTTCGGCATCAGTCCTTCCAGTGATATTCAGGGTTGATTTCCTCTAGGATTGACTGGTTCGATCTTCTTGCAGTGCAAGGGACTACTCTCTGCCTTTGAGGTGTTTGAACAGGGCTAGGGCAGCCAGAGTCCATGGGCCAGACATATCAGGCCCCAAAGAGCTCATATTTTTCTACGTGCCTGCTATGAGAACACCTGGGTCTCAGTGTTATAGCATTTATTCCTCACGGTAAACTATAAAGTAAATACTATTTTCACAATTTTAGATATGGTGGGCTTGGAGGAGGCTCTGAATAAATTAGTAACAAGTCTGTTAGCATCAGATCTCACAGTTAGTGAGTGGTGGAATCGAGGGTGCACTTGGGTCTACCAAGTACTTAGTGCTGAGACTTTCCTCTGCACCACAGGCTTCAGTAACCAGGACCCTCATGTGTAGCCTCAGGCCCAGAAGGCTTGGGATATCTCTGTATGATATTTGAAAACTCACAGAAAGCAAACACTCAGATTTGGGAGCCAAAGTATTAAAGGAACCGGGAGGATGTCCCAGACAGCATTGAGTTCCAGGACGAGTGGGACTCTCTGATTGAACAGTACAGTTTGATCTCAGCACACAAGAGGAAGATGGGGAAGTGAGTTGGGTTAAACCCTGGATATCCTGAGTGACAGCATTAAGGAAACTGGGCAGTGAGGCATAGAGAGTGGGGAGCCACTGTGGCTTTCTTTCCTTTAATTGTCCCTTCAAATACATTTTATGAGGTTTCTCCTGACTCTGGGCAGAGCTGGAGTCATTTTGATGTGAACATGGAGGCTATATGAGCTCAGTGGTTCCCCCTGTTTAACAGCAGGATGCCAGTCCCTCCAGGGCATCCTCAGGTTGTTACATTCTCTCACAAACTAGGTTGCTTTGCTCCCTTGGCAGCTGTACCAGTGCCTGCTGCTGCCATTGCTTGTCCCTGAGCCAATGCTTTCTGCTCCACTGAGGGCACGGCCTCTGATGCCCTGTTGCCCATGCTGGGACGTGGACTTCACCATGCTTGCCTCAGAGATGCTGCTTCTTGCTCTTGACCATACTCACATACTACTGCTACTTGCCCCACGTCTTCTCTGATTTCCTTCTGAGAACCTTCGTTCTCTAGTGCTTTCCCACTCCAGAACACTTGTGTACCACTGTTTTTGGACTAGTCTAATCTCTGGCTTCCAGCTCTAAATAGTATCTGTATCAAGTTTTTGTTGTTGCTGTTGTTTAGTTACTAAGTTGTGTCTGACTCTTTGCGAGTCCAAGGTCTGTAGACCATCAGGCTCCTCCATCCATAGGCTTTCCCAGCCAAAAATACTGGAGTGAGCTGGCATTTTCTCCTGCAGAGGATCTTCCTGATATCCAGGGATCGAATTCACATCTTCTGCATCAGTAGGTGGATTCTTTACCACGGAGCCACCAAGGAAGCCCTTATATCCATTGCTCCTTGACAAATCAGTACCCAAGAGACAGCTGTTATTGATTCAGCTATATCATCACTATTAGGGCAATGGCCTTACTTTAGGCTCTTATAATCTCTTAGGGAGGGCTTCCCAGGTGGCTTAGTAGCGAAGAATCCACCTGCCAATGCAGGAAATACAAGGAACACTGATTCAATCCCTGGATCAGGAAAATCCCCAGGAGAAGGAAATGACAACCCCACTCCAGTATTGTTGCCTGGGAAATCCCATGGACAGAGGAGCCTGATGGGCTAACAGTTCACAGGGCTGCAAAGAGTCAAACATGACTTAGCAACTAAACAACAATCTCCTAGGGAGGCCCCACAGCAGGATGTATTGGTGGGAGAGGTTAGACTGGTTCAGGTAACACCCACCATGCTGTACTATTTTTCCTCTCCATTAGGAGAGGCTGTGTTACTAAACCTGGTTCATTACAGCCGAGTTCTTCCTTCCTAGGTTAGATCCTCTCCATAAGGATCTACATCTCTCTTTAAAAATTTCATCCCACTGGGTTATTCCTGCCCAGTTTACCAGATGCGTTCGAAGATGTGCTGGCATCCTAATCCTGGCACTCTTCGAGTTATTCTCCTGGTGCATTATGCAACATCCTTGTTAACAGTTGATAATAGCAGTGAGAGAGTCACATAATTCACGTGCACTTTTCTCCTTACTTCAAAAGCATGTCATATGTATTGCAGAGATTTTAGACAATGCAGTAAATCAATAGGAAGAAAATAAATATCCCTGATCATTTTACCACCCAGAGATAAATGCAGTTAGCATTTACTGAATGTCATTTATATTTATTATGAGACTACTACTTCTACTTGCCTGCCATTGTGCTAAGCACTGGCAGTAAAAACCAAGCAAAACAGGAGCCTTACTTACCTGTATGTTGTCCTATAACCTGTTCTTACCTTCAGGCTACTATTTCATACAGCCTATTTCTTTCTTTCTTTCATTTGTTTTTTGTTTTAAACAAACAAGCCTAACTATATTTCAAAAGAATAGCATAACTTCATGGAAGAGGGAAATAAAGTAACTTTTTTTTTTAATTGTAGAATA
Source organism: Bos taurus (assembly GCF_002263795.3). Classification (NCBI taxonomy): domain Eukaryota; kingdom Metazoa; phylum Chordata; class Mammalia; order Artiodactyla; family Bovidae; genus Bos; species Bos taurus. The sequence goes on along the minus strand of NC_037338.1, from coordinate 81,609,445 downwards.
ATGGCTTTTGCAATGTTGTGTTGGTTTCTGCCATACATCAGCAAGAATCAGCCATAACATACGTCCCCTCCCTCTTGAACTAGCCTCCCACTCTCACCCACCCCACCCCTCTAGGTTGTCACAGGGCACTTGGTTGAGCTCCCTGTGTCAGAGAGTAAATTCCCACTGGCAATCTACTTTACATATGGTAATGTGTATGTTTCCATGCTACTTCCTCAGTTTGCTCCCCGTCCCTCCCTCCGCTCCCCCGACCACTGCGTCCACAAGTCTGTTCTCTATGTCTGTGTCTTTATTGCTGCCCTGCAAATAGGTTCATCAGTACCTACTTCTTTTTATTCTTTATTGAAAATGACAGTTTTCTGAATTTTTCTCTTGCATTGTGAATTAAGTCTCCAACACACGTCTTTTTCCAAAGTTTCCAGCTGTCGGTCTTTCCTCTGCATTGCAGCATTTTTCTCCTAGACTTCCTTTTTCCTCCTCTTTATTTGTTCTTAGGCAGTGATCCAGTGAACTGTCATCCTCAGTGTTTGTCAACAAGTAGAGGGAACAGATGCCTTGGGCTCTGCTCTGCCTGGAGTCCTTCCCCCTACCTACCAGCAGCGGCTGGGCCCCCTCTTTCTCCAGTGCTCAGCTTCTATCTGCACTTGGTTATTGTACAGGGATGTTCTGTGGAGTTGATAGCCTTCCCTGTTCCCACACCTGATGCACTGCCCTCTGAGTACCTGGATGATGTGAGGTGGGATGGGGGCTATAATCTTTAGCGGGCACTGTTTCCGGGGGGATCTTTCCAGCTGCACACAGAGTTTTCCCACGGAGTGTGGTTGCAGACAGGTGCAGAAAGACAGCAGAGGGTGCACCCTCACCAATCAACACCCAAGGACAGATGGGCAGCTGCTCAGCTTTTGTTTTGGTTCAAATACGGATTGCCTTTGAACTTAGGAATAGTTGATGGAAGAAGAAAACATGTTTTTCTTTATGTAATTTCTGTTTCATAAAATAAAACCCAAGTAGGTTTTTCTCTGTTGTCCAAAACCCATGAGAGTTAGTAGAAATTTCTCTCATTTGTGACATTAGATGATCAGTCCATCCAACGGTCTCTGTTGTTACTTTCCAGCTTCTTTATCTTCATTCATCCTTTAATTGCAAGTTGGGAGAGAGGTTCGTCCTCCAAGTAGGTGTATATCTCGCCTTATCAATAATCATAATAGTTGCTTTATTGAGCATCTATGTGCCTGATACTTTTCAAACTGCTTTATCTATGCTGTCATTTTGATCCTAATCCTTTGAGGTAACTATTGTTATTTTCATCTTACAGTTAAAGAATCTAAGACTGAGAGGTTATGAAAGGATTAGCCCAAAGACACTGAACTTATAAGGTGTCCGGGCTATATTCAAACGTAGCACTCTCTCAGACAGAAGCTCTTGACACTTCCCCAGTCTCTTGACACATTTAAAGTTAATTATCACATTGAGTTATTTGGGGACACCCCTCTGGAAATGAATTAGGACTGAATTTGGGCAAAATTTCCATGATGCCTGGCATTGTGTTTTGCAGATAAATAATGACAACTATCTGGCACTTTAATGCAGTACTCTCCTATCCTACCTCATCTCCATGCTACATTCAGTCCATCAACCAACATTATCTACTTTCTATATGCATACAGTTCCTAGCACACTGGGGTTGGTTGGAAATGAGGGGGTTCAAAAGTAGTGAGGTAAAATATGGCTTCTCTGCCATCTGAAAATGGAGTGAAGACCTAATCACAACCAGATATAATGAATTGGTGATGTTTCCATGTGTTGATGGGAATAGGGAGAGAGGAAGCAGAGGAAGAAGAAAAGCTGACAAGCGCTCAGACACTACAGTCGAGCTCTCTGGTGGGGCTGCTTGGTGCTCAGCCACGTCAACAGGAGACTGTGGCTCACACTCAGGATGCATGGTTAGGGCATCCCTGTCTCTTGAGGTGCAATGGAGCAGACTCTTCCTAGCAGTGGCCCTGGCAGCTGAATTGAGATGGTGTGGGTTTACTCTGTCTCCAATTCTTCCTTCCATATTCAATGTGTGGCTCGTGAAGCCTATAAGTTTTAATTGTAAGCATAAAAACTATTTCCTTCATGAACTCCACAACATGCTTTTTTATAGCAATTCTATTTTCTGGTCACTTAAAAATTTATTGGAGTACAGTGACTTTACAATGTTGTGTTAATTTCTGCTATACAGCAAAGTGAATCAACTGTGAAAGAAAGTGAAAGAAAATCGCTCAGTTGTGTCTGATTCTTTGTGATCCCATGGACTGTAGCCTACCAGGCTCTTCCATCCATGGGATTTTCCAGGCAAGAGTACTGGAGTGGGTTGCCATTTCCTTCTCCAGGAGGTCTTCCCAACCCAGGGATTGAACCCGCATTGTAGGCAGATGCTTTACCATCTGAGCCTCAGTGAAGTCCAACTGTATGGATACATATATCCCCTCCTTTTTTTATTTCCTTCCTATTTAGGTCACCGCAGAGCACTGAGTAGAGTTCCCTGTGCTATACAGTAGGTTCTTATTAGTTATGTCTTTTATCATAGTAGTGTACATATGTCAGTTCCATTGGTCTTAAAAAGTATAAATAGTAATATCTGTTTGGGGCTAAAAGTCTATCTGTAAACTAAATATTTGAGATCCAGTGCTAAAGCTTCTCTCTGCATTTGAGCTAGTTATGTCTGATCAAAAAAATCCTGTTGACTGATTTATAAATGATTTACTTTTTCTCCAAATCTCCATGGGATTTAAATTTTATTCCTATTCTCAATACTTATACATTAGCAGCAAGAGCAGCTCCCCAACAAGTCATCCCATTCCTGCATAAATACATTCACATGTTTTAGCTCACTCACTTTGCCTATTTGCATAAATACATGCACAACTGTATATTAATATAAAGTATTTCAAAACAATTGGTCCACAGCTCACCACTATATGATGAGTGCCCATTTCTGGTCTTGGCTGAGCAGACTGGGGTCGGCCTACATGTAAATTCATAGTGACAGCTCACAAGAGTTCCCTTAGTGAACCTGTCCTTCATCTGTCCCATAAGGAAATCCGATTGTCACACCTGATAACTGACACATATAGCAGTATCTGTCAGAATCTGAAGCCACTGCCCTCAAATAGACCTTCCAGAAAAACAAAGCCTTTCAGTCCTAGAGGCTGCTAGGAAGACAAGGAGGGCTTTAGGCAGCTTCTCAGGGAGAAGCGTGTGCTTCACGGGTGAGCCTCAAAACAGCTGTAGCCTGTGATGCATAAAGGTCACCAGTATTCCAAAGAAAACCTCTCTTTTTAAATATCTAATTACTGAGATATTAATTCACACATCACAAAAATCAGTCATTTGAAGTATACAGTTCAGTGTTTTATTTTTTTAATACAGTTTAAACAGTTCAGTCTATCCACAGAGTTATGTATCTATCACCACGATATAACTTTAGACTATTTCAATTACATCCATCAGCCTTTTCTCAATCTTGATACCTACCTGCCAGCATCCTCAGGAAACCATTAATTTACTTTCCGTCTCTATGATTTGCCTAGTTGGATATTTTATATATGTTGAAAATTTAAAGCATACCCACTAAATAACAAAAATATACCAATGGATGCATAATATCCAAATCTATAGTTGCAATATATATATATATATATATATATATAAAGATCAGTCAAAAAGAACACAGAAATAAGGCAGAATAAAAGCAAAAGAAGTGGGATAAATAAGAAACAGAAGGCAGGAATTAATAAAGATAAAATCAGAAAGTCAACAGAGAAAATATAAAAGTGATTTACAAAACAAAAATGCTGGGTTCTTAAAAAGATAGTAAAGGAGACAAAGGTGAGTCAAAATTGACTCAGAAAAAAAGAGAAGATAATAACAAGCAATATTCAGAATTCAAAAGAAGTATATAAAGTTATAAATTTGAGATTAAAAATAATATGGAAATACATGATAAAATGAATTTTCTTGAACATTTTAAGTAATCAGTGGTGACTTTAGAAAAGGTAGACAATACAGATTTACAAAGGGCTTCCCCAGTGGCTGCAAGGCAGGAGATGCAGGAAACAAGAGTTTGATTCCTGGGTTGGGAAGATTCCCTGGAAAAGGAAATGAAAACCCACTTCCGTATTCTTGCCTGGGAAAATCCCATGGACAGAGAAACCTGGCAAGGCTACAGTCCATGAGGTCACAAAGAGTTGGACACGACTGAGTGTGCTTGTCCAATACACACACACACACACACACACACACACCGTAAATACTTAACAAATTGAAGCACTGGCAAAATGTCTCTCATTCAAAAACAATGAAACATTTATGAGGCAATGTTATTGAATTTTCAAAAACTAGTATCTTACACACTTTTTTTTTCCTCTCCTGAGACTAAATAAGTATTTTATAAAAGTTTACTATCAATCAACACCTGACAAGGCAACAAGAAAAAAATTATTGAGCAATCATTTGTCAGTATATAGATATAAAATGTATATATATTGACAGAAAGATCAAATGTATCACAGAAATGCAAAAAAACTCCATTACCAGAATCTCTTTTTAAGAAAAAAATAACACACACTTAACCATATATATATATGGAAAATGTCTTATAAATAATTTATATTTAAGAAATGGTCCCACTTGTTAAAAAAAGCTAGAAGGATATTGCCATTATCAGATAAAAGGTCTGTAAGAAAAACACACAGAAAGTTATACTTAGTGAAAAACCTTTAAAAACATTTCCATTAAAATTATGAAAAATATACGCCCATATTTACTGCAACTATTCAACAAGGTTTGAGAAGGCATAACCATTATGTGAGAGACAGAAATGAGAATAAGAATTGGAAGTAAAAAGATAAAATTACAGTTATTTGCCAATTACTACTTTCTTCCCAGAAAATTTGGGGCTTCCTGGTTGCTCAGTGGTAAAGAATCCACCTGCAATGCAGTAGCCACAGGAGATGTGGATTTGACCCCTGGGTGGGGAAGATCCCCTGGAGGAGGGCATGGCAACCCACTCCAGGATTCTTGCCTGGAGAATCTCATGGACCGAGGAGCTTGGCAGGCTTCTGGATCTATGGGGTCGCAAGAGTTGGACACGACTGAAGCAACTTTTTATGCACCCAGAAAATTCAAGATTCTATGGACAAAATACTATACTTAATAAAAATCTTCAGCCAGTTTTCTGGATAAAATTTTAATAATAAAAATTCTTTTGCATCAGCAAAAATCAATGTAAAATGATACTCAGTATTTTCAAAATAGCAGTAAGTTTATTTCCCTCTTCCTTCTTTCTTTCTTTTCTCCTTCCTTCCTTTTGCCCCCTCTTTCCTTCCTTCCTTTTCCTTCCTTCTTTCATTCCTTCCTTCCTTTCTTTATTGTTTTCCCTTCTTTTTTGGTATTTTGTTAATTTTCCTCTCAATTCCTCACTGAAGCGGAAAGTCCCTAGAATGAATGTGAACTGTGTGCTTGCCTTAGGGGATAACAATGCCTCTCAGATTGGAGTGGGAGTGGGTAGTGTCAGGGAATGTTTAACAGGAGGATTCCTAAGTGCTAATTTTTGGTTTCTTCTCAGATTACAGTACGGGAAAAAGTTTCTTATCTAGCTAAAAAAAATCAGCATAACTTTCATTAGGTCCTTGTAATATTTTAGTGTAGCTACCTGTAGGCTCTCCTTGAGGAGTAATTCGATCCCAAGCTTCAAGGGCCACTGTTTTTAATTGTTCATGCAACAAGGGAGGGCATTGTATTTGAGCTTTTATGGCATCAAATTGTCCCGTGTCAGTTAACATTTCAAAAGTAATTTGGTTTTGGGGAGTGTCAGCTCGAGCATTCTTGTTAGTGTGACCTCTGGCTATATCATGAAACCACATTGTCCACTGAAGATATTTTCTTGGTTTAGGGAGAGCTTTTATTAGAATTCGTCAATCATAGGGAGTAAAGTTTCCAATAGAAGATGCCACAACATTTAGAAACTCTTTAGTAAAAGGCGAATGTGGGCCATACAGAGTTATACCCTTTTTCATTTGTTGCATGTAAAAAAGATTAATACCATCATATTGAGGTATTATGTGCCCTTGAGCATCAGGATTTCTTAAAACTGGAAAGATGCAGAAAGCATTGGTGTTAGAAACTTGTGATTGCAAAGCCAGGGATTCAGAGAGTTTCTGTCGCAGAAGAGAGCGAGTAAGTGCCGATTTTTTGCAAATATGAGTCTGTGCCAAGGACTTATCATTATTGTCTAAAAAAGTATTGCTGGTTTTGGTGTCAACGGTGTCTCAGGAGAGTCGTTATCGGAATTATTAGGTTCTAGCAAAGGAGAGACTTTTGGAGTTGCGCCTGTTGGCAGAGGAGGAGCATTTGGAGTAGCCGGGGTAGCATTAGTAGGAAGATTTTGAAATATTTTATGTTGTTTAAATTGGGCCTTTTGTAAAGTTTTATCATTTAACTTATATTCATGTAATAAGTGTTCTGTCTATTGTTGAATACTGGGAGGGCTAGAATTTACCTTGAAATGGCAGAATTAAAGCTTTAATGAGAGCCCATGGGGCCAGAAATCAACTGGAATATTTTTTCCCTGCCTGGTGGCTCATTCAACTTTTTCTTTGACCTGGTGCCAAATTTGTAAATCAAAATGCCTCTGTCAGGGTACCAAGGATTACATTTAACCACTGTTTGAAAGCAAGCCTCTATTCATTGACATGAAACCAAAAGTCTCTGAGCTTTAAACAAATGGTGAAGCAGAGTAGAGAAATGATGGGGCTTTCCAGCCGTTTGACCCGTGTCTTAGTACTTACTGACCTCAATAGGTCCCTTGAGTCACTCTGTCCGAAATGCCACAATACCAGAGTCCCTGTTCTGGGTGCCACTTGTTGGGGTCCATTAAAGGACCCCAACAGGTAGGGTAGTAGTAGCAGAATAGGGAAGCCATGGGAGTCTGGCCCATATCTGTACTGAAAACAAAGCTTCTCCTCCTCCAGGGCCTTGTCCTACTAATCCTGTAATCCCATCAGCATCAGTGCGCAGCAATGCCTGGTATGGAGTAGAAGTGAAGGGGATGTTAGTTGCATGAAGGCAGCCAAGCACCTTCTCCCTTGACGATCCTTAAGGTAATTCTGACACTACTTCTAAAGAAGATGAGCGAATGGAGGCAGCACACATTTCTTTAGGTGTTTGATTTATTCCTAATAACCATACTGCTGAGTTCTTGAGCAAAAATCAATTTCCTTCTGTTTACATCAAAACTCATGTTCTCCCTTCAGTGTCTTAAAATCATTGGAGCAGAAATTTCATATTGATATCTCTTTTGTTGAGAGAAACCAAGCTGCATACAATCATTTCTGCCCTTGTGACATGGGGGAAATTTTTGTGAAGTACAATTCTTTATATTAAAGGTATCTCCATAATATCTAATGCAATGAAGAACAAAATTCAGGCCAGGAGCGTAGCTTCTCTCATAAGACCAAAATGACATTCATTAAGTATTTACCTGAAAATAAGTAGATTTTATATGTATTCTTCTAAAGCTAAATCTTATTTCAAAAGCCATTGTGACCAAAGTCAATATCACTTTAATTGAAAATGTAGTCCATTATTGAATTGACAATAATAGAAATAATACTGAAATAGACATAAATAGAAACAAAACTTTAAACCCTATGTAATTGGGATAGGGATATTTCCTCTGAGCTTTATATCTATGGATTCTTAGTCAGTTAAATACAGTGGGAGAGAAAAATAGGAAAGATCTTGGATTTATATTTAGTATTGTCCCCAGATTTTGATGGTGAGGGGATACCAGCTCAATCCCGTGTGAAGTAATAAGTGCTTAACCTCATCTGGACACAACAGGTCTCGAGATGCTGCTTGTGAAGATTCAGGGAAACAAATTCAGGTCACATATTTGGACATGGGGCAAGACTCAGCATGGTTTGTCTGTAGGGAGAAGGATCCCAGTCTCTGAATTAGCATCTGAACTCCACAGATCAAATCTCTGGTTTGAGAAAAAGTTTGCAAGGATAATGTAGACTGTTGATGCTGTTGTCCAGCCACTGAATCGTGTCCAACTCTTTGTAACCCCATGGACAGTAGCCCACCAGGCTCTTCTCTCCATGGGATTTCCCAAGCAAGAATAGTGGAATGGATTGCTACTTCTTTCCCCAGGGGGATCTTCCCAGGCCAAGGATTGAACCTGTGTCTCCTCCATTGGCAGATGAATGCTTTACCACATTCATCTGGTTCAATGAATTGAACCACAAGGGAAGCCCCAATGCAGACTGTAGTATAAGCTATTTTATGAAGCAGGTTAATCCAGAAAAATACCTGGACCCAGGAAAAGAAGACCAGAAATACTCACCATACCTGGTACAAGGTGGGTCTTATGTATGGTAGCAATGCAGTTACCAAGTTTGTGATCAAGGTCAAGAACAGAGTAAGTATGTATTTAGTGTTATGTATTTGGGGGCTAGCCAAAAATTTCCTTCAGTGTTTTTTTTAAGTAAAAATAAAAAATACTTTTTCATTTCACCAAGAACTTTACTGAACAGTGTACCATTTAAGCAGAGACATTACTTTGCCAACAAAGGTCCGTCTAGTCAAGGCTATGGTTTTTCCTGTGGTCATGTATGGACATGAGAGGTGGACTGTGAAGAAAGCTGAGCGCCGAAGAATTGATGCTTTTGAACTGTGGTGTTGGAGAAGACTCTTGAGAGTCCCTTGGACTTCAAGGAGATCCAACCAGTCCATTCTGAAGGAGATCAGCCCTGGGTGTTCTTTGGAAGGAATGATTCTGAAGCTGAAACTCCAGTACTTTGGCCACCTCATGCGAAGAGTTGACTCATTGGAAAAGACTCTGATGCTGGGAGGGATTGGGGGCAGGAGGAGAAGGGGACAACAGAGGATGAGATGGCTGGATGGCATCACTGACTCTATGGACGTGAGTCTGAGTGAACTCCGGGAGTTGGTGATGGACAGGGAGGCCTGGCGTGCTGCGATTCATGGGGTCGCAAAGAGTCGGACACGACTGAGCAACTGAACTGAACTCTACCATTGTATTCCACTACCTTCTGCCATTTATCACACATCTTCATAATTCCATCTTTTCAAAACTTTTTTATCTTTTTTTAAAATTAATTAATTTATTTTTTAACTTTACAATATTGTATTGGTTTTGCCATACATTGACATGAATCTGCCATGGGTGTACATGTGTTCCCCATCCTGAACCCCTCTCCCACTTCCCTCCCCATCCCATCCCTCTGGGTCATCGCAGTGCTCCAGCCCTGAGCACCCTGTATCATGCATCAAACTTGGACTGGCGATTCATTTCACATGTGATAATTTACATGTTTCAATGCCATTCTCCCAAAGCATCCCACCCTCGCCCTCTCCCACAGAGTCCAAAAGACTGTTCTATACATCTGTGTCTCTTTTGCTGTCTCACATACAGGGCTATCATTACCATCTTTCTAAATTCCATATATATGTGTTAGTATACTGTATTGGTGTTTTTCTTTCTGGCTTACTTAACTCTGTATAATAGGCTCCAGTTTCATCCACCTCATTAGAACTGATTCAAATGTATTCTTTTTAATGGCTGAGTAATACTCCATTGTGTATATGTACCACAGCTTTCTTATCCATTCATCTGCTGATGGACATCTAGGTTGCTTCCATGTCCTGGCTATTATAAACAGTGCTGCAGTGAACATTGGGGTACACATGTCTCTTTCAATTCTGGTTTCCTCAGTGACCAGCAGTGGGATTGCTGGGCCATATGGCAGTTCTATTTCGTTTTTTAAGGAATCTCCACACTGTTCTCCATAGTGGCTGTACTAGTTTGCATTCCCACCAACAGTGTAAGAGGGTTCCCTTTTCTCCACACCCTCTCCAGCATTTATTGCTTGTAGACTTTTGGATATCAGCCATTCTGACTGGTGTGAAATGGTACCTCATTGTGGTTTTGATTTGCATTTCTCTGATAATGAGTGATGTTGAGCATCTGTTTGTTTTTTATCTCTTTAAGGAAGAACTGTTTTAGGTACCTTTTAAGTCTTCCAGGGAATTGACATTTCTTCCATTAAGACTAAAATGAAGATTATTTTGTAACCTGTGGTGGATTCATTTTGATATTTGGCAAAACTAATACAATATTGTAAAGTTTAAAAAAAATAAATAAAATTAAAAAAAAGAAAGAAAATAAATGGAAATCCAAAGGTGCAATGTCTGGTGAATACAGTGTATGAATCAGAACTTCCAGCTAAGCTGTAACAGTTTTTGCCTGGTCATCAAAGAAACATACAGTCTTGCATTATCCTGATGGAAGACTACACATTTTCTGTTAACTAATACTGGATGCTTTTCATGGAGTGCTGCTTTCAGTTGGTCTAAATGGGTGCAGTACTAGTTGAAATTAACCATTTCATTTTCCAGAAAGAGCTCATAATAGAGAATTCCCTTCCAATCCCACCCTATACACACATCATCTTCTTTGGATGAAGACTGGCCTTTGGTGTGATTGGTAGTGGTTCATTTCATTTGCCCCATAAACTCTTCTGTTCTACATTATTGTCCAGTATCCACTCTTCATTGCCATCACAATGTGTTTTAAAAATGGAACACTTTTGTTATGTTTAAGTAGAGAATCACATGCAGGAACACAGTCAAGAAATTTTGTTTGTTTCTTTGTTTAACTTATGTGGAACTCAAACATCAAAGTAATTAACATAACCAAGCTGGTATAAATGATTTTCAACTCATTTGAGTATGTTGGCTATGTCCCACGAGGTATAACGTTGTGTGCTATTATGCGCTTAGTTGCTCAGTTGTGTCTGACTCTTTGCAATCCCATGGACTGTAGCCTGCCAGGCTCCTCTGTCCATGGGGATTCTCCAGGCAACAATACTGGGATGGGTTGCCATTCTAGGGATCTTCCCAACCCAGGGATTGAACCCAGGTCTCCTGCATTGCAGGTGGATTCTTTACCAGCTGAACCACCAGGGAAGCCTAATTAATGCTGATTGTTCTCAGTTAATGTCTCTGTTTGATTGCTATCAACTTCAACTAGTCTATTTGACTGTGGAGCATTGTCCACTGAGAAATTTCCAGCATGAAATTTCTCAAGCTACTTTTGATATGTTCGATCAGTTACAGCACCTTCTTCATACACTGCACATTTTTTTTTTTTTTTTTGCTTTTCAGTTGCTTTTACCCTTCTTGAAAAAAATAAGGCGTAATATGTCAAAAATGTTGCTTTTTGTCTTCAATCTTCAATAAAAATGGCTACCAATTTTGGTAAGTTCTTATTTAGAAGCACACCGATATGACAGCTGTCACAATGCATTCTAACAAAATTGTTGCAAATGAAGTTAAAGAAAACTAAGTGCTACTAGAGCCATTATATGGGGAAAAAAACCCAAACAATAAAAACAAAACAAAACAAAAACCAACAACAAATGAATGTTTTGGCCAACCCCAAAGTCATATTGTGAAGCTGGAATTGATTATTTTGGGGATTAGCAAAAGTTTGGAAAGAGGGGGAGCCTCATGGCCAGGAGTTAGGTAGATCCTGCCCTACTTGGGAGCCTACTTCAATAGTCTAGGTTAGCGATAATTATGAGGATTTGATTTCCTGTACAGCCTACTACTAAATTCATCAGCCTGACTTTTTCTCACAATATGAGATTCTGAGGTTATTTTCTTATTGACCTCTACATTTGGAAGCTGGCAGATAGATTCTACTCTGAAGGACGAAAATGCCTACACTTCTGGAAAGATGAGGATATTGGATTACAAGCAGTTTCAGTTCTGTTTATTCCACCCACTGAAGGATGAGGTAGATTCTGCCCTAGACAGAAGTGTGGAAAGAAAGGTGTATCTCATCTGAGGATCTGCCACTTGTTTAAGTTACTCTTCAAATCTTAAAATGCCAGACCCATCTCCTCCTTAGTGATTTCACGGTAACAAACATTTATCTGCAGAAACAGAAATGAAATGTCAGAAGCAGCAGTCTTCAGCTATTTCTATTTCATGGATGAGTACCTTTCTATTTTATCACCTAGAGAGAGGCCAACTTGCCTTCTGGATTCATCACTTAAAAAAATTAGAATTCTTTTCCTTTTCCTTGCTTGAGAGACATTTCTCTATTTTCCTGCCTCATATATGACCAGCTAAATACTCAGAAAGGACACATTTTGAATTCACCTATAGGCATCGGACAATTGATAAACTAGAAGCACATTTTGAAAGCCACAAAAACCTCATCTTCCTGTAACTGACTCTCTTCTGCATTGCATACCAGTAGGCTCTGAGTTAGGATATTTGAAAAGATTGAATTCTCCTTGGAGCTTTCTACAAAGGCTGGACATTAGGAATGAGGTGGAATGAATGAGCTGTATGAGACCAGTGTGATGAAAAAATATTTAAATAAGCTCATAAGGTTACCTGGGTGTACATCTCTGTGAAAGGAAGCTCCTTGGGGATTTTTCTCTTTCATTCTCTTTGGTGTCTTCAGTTAAGTTCAGTCACTCAGTCGTGTCTAACTGTTTGCGACCCCATGAATCGCAGCATGCCAGGCCTCCCTGTCCATCACCATCTCCCAGAGTTCACTCAAACTCACGTCCATTGAGTCAGTGATGCCATCCAGCCATCTCATCCTCTGTAGTCCCCTTCTCCTCCTGCCCTCAATCCCTCCCAGCATCAGTCTTTTCCAATGAGTCAACTCTTTGCATGAGGTGGCCAAAGAACTGGAGTTTCAGCTTTAGCATCATTCCTTCCAAAGAACACCCAGGACTGATCTCCTTTAGAATAGACTGGTTGGATCTCCTTGCAGTCCAAGGGACTCTCGGGACTCTTCTCCAACACCACAGTTCAAAAGCATTAATTCTTCGGTGCTCTGCTTTCTTCACAGTCCAACTTTCACATCCATACATGACCACAGGAAAAACCATAGCCTTGACTAGACAGACCTTTGTTGGCAAAGTAATGTCTCTGCTTTTCAATATGCTATCTAAGTTGGTCATAACTTTCCTTCCAAGGAGTAAGTGTCTTTTAATTTCATGGCTGCAGTCACCATCTGCAGTGATTTTGGAGCCCAAAAAAATAAAGTCTGACACTGTTTCCACTGGTTCCCCACCTATTTCCCATGAAGTGATGGGACCAGATGCCATGATCTTCGTTTTCTGAATGTTGAGCTTTAAGTCAACTTTTTCACTCTCCTCTTTCACTTTCATCAAGAGGCTTTTGAGTTCCTCTTCACTTTCTGCCATAAGGGTCGTGTCATCTGCATATCTGAGGTTATTGATATTTCTCCCAGCAATCTTGATTCCAGCTTCTGCTTCTTCCAGCCCAGTGTTTCTCATGATGTACTCTGCATATAAGTTAAATAAGTACAAATGAAACTGAGCAGGACCCCATGGGGCCTTCTTGTGGATAAATGCCCTCCTCATTCATGTCCCCCAACTGCTTCTTGTCTATAGCAAATCTTTAGCTCCCTAGACCTTCCCTGAGTTTCAAAGAGCAAATTTAATCATAGAAGAAAGAAAATGCAGAAACAAAGGAAAACAGTCAGGAAAGACAAAACAATAATAGTTTAGACATAAATCAAAGTCAATGACCTTTAGTTCCTTCTCCAGGGCTATCAATAACTACCCTGAGCTGTCTTCTTGAATTGTTTGCAGTTACTAAAAGCCCCACCAGGTGGGAGAAGTTAACTGCATGCTAACCACCAGCACATAAATCGCACACTGGTTGGAACTAGAAAACTGATCACTGAGATTCCCCAAACATTAACATGGGCTTCCTCAGTGACTCAGTGGTAAAGAATCTGCTTACAGTACAGGAGCTGCAGGAGACACTGGTTTGATCCCTGGGCTGGGAAGATGCCCTGGAGGAGAGCATGGAAGCCCACTCCAGTATTCTTACCTGGAGAATCTCATGGACAGAGGAGCCTGGTGGGCTAGTCCATAGGGTCACAAAGAGTCAGCACAACTGAAGCAACTTAGCACACACACATCCAAACACCATCTTGTCCCACCCCACCCACAAATCAGAGAATTGTGCGTGAGCTGATCATACCCCAAACCGTCTCCCACACAATGTCTTTAAAATCCTCCCCTGAAAGCTGTCTCAGAGTTTTGAACATGAGCCACCCTTCCTCCTTGCTTGGCACCCTGCAATATGTGCTATGCTTTCCCTCACCACAACTCTGTCAGTAGATGGGCTTTGCTGTGCTTCTAATCAGCAGGCCAATGTTTGTTTCAAGTGCTATTCAAACAGTAATAGGGAATTTCATTTTCTTCCTCAATACCACCATTCAGAAACTGAGTAGTTGAAATTATTCCTTAACTAGGGCTCTCCCAAAGGATTCAAGCCAATATTCATAGCATTAGTGAGCACAAGTCATGCTCCAGTCATTAAACAAAATAGACAAAGATCCTGCTCTCATGAAACTTGTATTTCACTTATCGGGGAGTCAGTCCTTAAGGAAAAAAATATTAATCACCTGTCTTAAAAATTTATTGTCCAACAAAATGTTTGATACACAGTATGTTAGGTTAGCCAAAAATTTTCGTATGATGATACAGAAAAATCCAAACAAACTTTTGGCCAACCCAATTCTTTTTGTAATGAAACTGAATGATAATTTGCAGTATGACGAGTTTGATAATTTAATAACCTCTCCAGTCAAATAAAACTATATCCCAGATGTATTTCAAGAGATAAACTTTATTACATCACTTCATGGGAAATAGATGGGGAAAGAGTGGAAACAATGTCAGACTTTATTTTTGGGGGCTCCAAAATCACTGCAGATGGTGACTGCAGCCATGAAATTAAAAGACGCTTACTCCTTGGAAGGAAAGTTAAGACCAACCTAGATAGCATATTCAAAAGCAGAGACATTACTTTGCCAGCAAAGGTTTGTCTAGTCAAGGCTATGGTTTTTCCAGTGGTCATGTATGGATGTGAGAGTTGGACTGTGAAGAAAGCAGAGCACCAAAGAATTGATGCTTTTGAACTGTGGTGTTGGAGGAGACTCTTGAGAGTCCCATGGACTTCAGGGAGATCCAACTAGTCCATCCTAAAGGAGATCAGTCCTGGGTGTTCTTTGGAAGGAATGATGCTAAAGCTGAAACTCTAGTACTTTAGCCACCTCATGCGAAGAGTTGACTCATTGGAAAAGACTCGGATGCTGGGAGGGATTGGGGGCAGGAGGAGAAGGGGACAACAGAGGATGAGATGGCTGGATGGCATCATTGATGGACGTGAGTTTGAGTGAACTCTGGGAGTTGGTGATGGATAGGGAGGCCTGGCATGCTGCGATTCATGGGGTCACAAACAGTTAGACACGACTGAGCGACTGAACTGAACTGAACTGAGCTCATTAGAAAGAAATGGACATCTCCAAAGTTAAAAGAGAAATGATTTAACCAAACAAACAAAGAAAGAAAAGCATTCACTAAGCTAGAACAGGTGCAGATAGTGTGAGTTATATGCTAATAAGTTCAAAGGTATGTTGCCAGGAGGGCAGATGCCCACCAGAACTTTCACAGCCCAGTCCAGAGCCACCAGTAGAATCCCCTTTGTTGAGTCATCTTCTCCAAGTGAACTAAAGGGAGCCTGGTTAGACACTGAAGAAGCCTATGTGTATCTCCTAAAACACTGTACAGCTAGGTTTGTTTCTATTTTAAGTCTAATCCAGCAATTTCCTCTAATTTGCCAGTTTAGCTCATTTGAATTATTGTGATTATTAATTTGACTCATTTGAACTATTGTGATTGATGTATTTGAACATTTAAAAATCTTAGTCATTTCTGTTTTCTTACTGATTCTGTGTGACTTGTCTTCTTTTATACATTTTGATAACTTTTATTTTTCATTATTCCATTCATCCTACACCCTAAAAATTAGAACTTATATGTAGTCATTACTTTTGTGATTTTTACCATGCATATATTAAAAATTCTGAAGTTAATGGATATATTATGCCTCTCTATCCCATCCTGAACAGTATGTGAATAGTGTTCGGATAGAACTTTTCCCTCTTTTATATCTTCTAACTTAATTATTCCATTCCATCTCTATTGATTTGATGGCTGAATATTCCTTACTCTTTTTTCTTTGTGATAACTCTAGGAATAATAGTACACCTTTTTGGTTTTTAAGATCTAATTTATTTTTTTTTCTGACTTTTATTTTTTTATTTTTTATTTTATTTTATTTTTTAACTTTACAATATTGTATTGGTTTTGCCATATATCAACATGAATCCGTCACAGGTATACACATGTTCCCCATCCTGAACACTCCTCCCTCCTCCCTCCCCATACCATCCCTCTGGGTCGTCCCAGTGCACCAGCCCCAAGCATCCAGTATTGTGCATCGAACCTGGACTGGTGACTTGTTTCATATATGATATTATACATGTTTCAATGCCATTCTCCTAAATCATCCCACCCTCTCCCTCTCCCACAGAGTACAAAAGACTGTTCTATACATCTGTGTCTCTTTTGCTGTCTCGTATACAGGGTTATTGTTACCATCTTTCTAATTTAAATTAGAACTTTTAATATTTCTTAGAAAATACAGAGTTTAGTATTTTGATACTCCTTCAACTCTTTAGCTGGTTATCTTTATACTCTCTATTTTAAATTCCATAAAATAGTATAGTCAAATTCATTTAGGTTTACTACATAGTCACTTTTTTCATTTTTCTTCACTTCTTCCATCTTCATATTTCCACTTTGGATTATTTATCTTATGTCAGAAGAATACCCATTAATGTTTCCTCGAGTGTGTGCTTGCTGGTGGTGAGATCTTGGTATATCTCTGTCTTGGCAGTCATTTTCTCTTAGGACTTGACTATATCCTTACATTGTCTTCTAGTTTTCATTATTTCTACTAAGAAGTTAGTAAAAAGCCTTAGTGATGTTCACCTGAAGTTATCAATTTTCCACAAATTTTATGTTTATATTTAATAAAATTTCAACTACCACATTTCTTATTGCTACTGTTGGTTGCTATTTCTGCTAAGTTGGTCTTAAAATTAACATGGTAGAGTTGATTTTAAAATTTATATGGTAGAACAAGCCCAAGAAGTTCTAAAGCAATTCTTGTGACAAGATAAACATTGCCTTACCAAATAGTAAAATGTATTTCTCTAGAAATTAATACAGTGGCATTTATCCAATAAAAAATTGCCAAACAGGATAATGAGCTCAGAATCACATCCAAAGATTTAGGGAAGCATGGTATATAACAGAGTTAATGTTGCTGATTATTTTTAAAATATGGAGTTCTCAATGAATGGTGCTTGAACAATTATCTAAATAAATAACAGAAAACTGAAATTGTATTCTTATCTCACCAAATGTACAAATTAATTCCAAGTGAATAAGGATTCAAATATGAAAGGAACAGCTTAAACTTTTAGAAAGGAATATAGAAGAATACCTTTATTTATCATCTGAGGATTGCTTGAAAAAAATGGAAGGTCACTAAAATAAGAGTAAAAAAGTGATAGCATTAAAGAAAGATTGTCAAATTTTGCTATTTTAAAATTAACAACTTTTATTCCACTAAAGTTCCCCAAAAAAGAATTAGATGACAAGTTACAATTTGAAAAAGATATTTTGTGAAATATAATGAGAAAGAATAATATTAAAAATACCTTAAATTAAAAAAAAATCCTATCAACTGGAAAAGATGAATAATGCAATAGAAAACATGAGCAAAAGATATGAATAGTCTTTCCATAGGAAACACAAATTAATAAAACAGAATAATGTGCATTGCTATCAATCAGAGAAATACAAGTTAAAGCCACAATGAGGTATTCTTTTCCTCCTATTATATTGGTTGAAACTGAGAAATCTACAAAGTCAAATGTGAGAAGGTTTCCTACTACACGCAATTCTGAGGATCAAAAAAGTGTAAGGCACTTTGGAAAGTAATTACAGCACAATAATTCTATTTCTAGAATTATATACTTTAGAGAAATTCCTACATATGTGCACTAGGGGATGTGTAAGAATATTCACAGCAGATTGTTTTTTAATAGAAAAACAAAACAATATATTCATCAAAAGAAGAATGAATGCTTTGTGGGCTATTTGTACATATTATACATCAAAAAAATGAATGCCCTGCAGTCACACACAATAGCACAGATGAGTTTTAGAAACAATGATCAATGAAAACAGAAAAGTATGTACAATGATTCCATTCATAAAGAGTTCAAAATAACCAAAACTAAACAATATATTCTTACATGCATACATGAAAATATTAAAACTGTTTGAAAAAATAAAGGCAACCTGAGATTGACAAAGACAAAAATCACAGTAGCTACTTCTTCTGGAGAGGGGTAGGTTAGGATAGAGAAGAAGAATAGAGGTAGATTCTAGAATTTTGTAATGTTCTATGTCTTTAAATAATGATATGTTCACAAATGTTTTTAAAATTTCTTTGCTTCATGTGTGTGTGATCAGTCACTCAGCCGTGTTTGACTCTTTGCATCCCCATGGACTGTAGCCCACCAGGCTCATCCATCCATGGAATTTTCCAGGAAGAATGCTGGAGCAGGTTGCCCGTTATCATGTCAGGGAATCTTCTCGTCTCAGGATTGAACCCACATCTTTTACGTATCCTGCATTGGCAGATGAATTCTTTACCATTGTGCCACCTGGGAAGCCCACTTTGTTCATAGGTGACCTATATACTGATTTAGTTGCTAAATTAGGTCCGACTCTTTATGACCCCATTTGTAGCCCACCAGGGTCCTCTGTCCATGTGATTTTCCAGGGAAGAATACTGGAGTGGGTTGTCACTTCCTTCTATAGGGAATTTTCCCCACCCACAGATTGAACTTGGGCCTCCTGAATTGCAGGCGGATTCTTTACCAACTGAGCCGCCAGAAAAGTCCATTGACGTACGTACTATATATATTCATTCATATGTATCCATGCTTTAAAATATTTTTAATAAAAATTTGAGCAGAAGAATAAAAAGACTAGGATATACATGACTCACGACTGCGTAGTACTGCCTAGTTTGCTACAGTAAAATAGAGAATGCATCTAAAGTTAATGAAGATTTTACCATGAAGGCAGAATAGTTGTTTCTAATCAAGAGAGAGAAAATAATTCGCCTAATATCAAATAGTAAGGTAGGGACCTAATTCTGCTTGACCTACTTCCAGCTCTGTGTTCTCTATTAAATTCTGTGGTGCTGAAAGATGAGACTCACTGAAGTAGAGAGAAATATTTAAAGAAACTATGAGCCAGATAGGATAGAAATAGATTGAGGATTAAATGCCACTAAAATTGGAATTATAGCTATAGCTGTTCTCCAATGCATTGGCAGTTAACAAAAAATTTAAAATATTGCTTTAGCAAAAGTTTTCATTTAACTTGTTGGTGAAAGAAAAAGAAGCACTGAAAAGTATTATATCCAAAATATTTTATATAAGATTTGTTAGAAAACAAATCTCATATAAATTATTTTAATGGCTATTTAAATAAGTATTAAGCTTGGCTACGGGTAGACTAAAAAATAACTGTGGTTTAAATAAGAAATAATTTTATTTCACTGGGTAGGTAATCCAGGTATAAATTGGTGCTCCTTTGTGTTAAGAACCCCAATTCTTCAGTTTTATGACTCTGCAATGTGACTGATATTAAGTTTAAGTCTTTATCCAAGATGGCTACTTCATTTCCAAGGTCAATTCTTCACCTAAGAAGGATACTGCATCTTGATTAGAGCCAGGACAAAGGGAAGAGTTGGAAATATCACTTCCCCCTTATATCATATTGACTATAAATTAGTCATATAGACACATATTAATCCAAGTGAAAGTGAAAAATGTAGTCTTCTAGATGGCCACATGTCCTGCTAAGATATACAGTTTCTGTTACTCTGAAAGTGGTGGGGGGGATGGATACTGGGGGACAAATAGCTGCCTTTGGTGAAAAGAAATTAATGTGCATTTCATTTTTTTTTTTCAATCAGCCATAGAACATAGTCCTGTGGCAGACCAGTATTTACTAGATAGATTAGGTATAGGACAATCCAGATACTTGGTGATTGACTGTGTGCAAAGGTTTAATGGAGGTTTTATGGAACTTTCCTTTGAATTATCTTTAATGGACAGTGAGGCAATGCATGTTCCTCTTGATGGTCTCT
Organism: Bos taurus; assembly: GCF_002263795.3. NCBI lineage: Eukaryota > Metazoa > Chordata > Mammalia > Artiodactyla > Bovidae > Bos > Bos taurus. The sequence continues at coordinate 81,589,228 of NC_037338.1, read as the reverse complement.
GAACAACAGAAGGCTTTTAAATTAAAGATAGATATCACTAGAAGAAATGAGATGTATTGAAAAGGTGAAGATTAAAGGTTAGACATCTAGAGAATGACCACAGTCATGACTTAAATGACCACAAGTATCCCTGAGTAGGAGTAGGGGGGTTTTATGTTGGTTGGATTTCAGTGGGAAGCAGAAAATGTAAAAAGGCAATAAGGAGGGTTTTAGGAAAATTAACTGAATTTTTTGTGCTGATACAAATTGACCACCCCTCCCTTGCAATATGTCATATACTCTTTTAATGAATTTTCAGTTAAAGTCAACAAAGCATATGAAAGTATTTTCAAAATGTGCAATAAAGTTTCTTTTAAAAACAGAATAGACTCAGTGGAAGAAATAGCATCAGGGTCTAAAGGAACATCCTAAAATAATCATTTTGCAACTGGCAGCATCTTCTCTATTATACCTTACTATTCATGTTTTACTTTCAAAATCAGCTTTTCTAATATATATTTTAAACTAAAATTTTCACCATAAATTTTATATATTCTGGACAAAATATTTCAAATATAGGAGTCCTAAAGTAGAAAATGTAAGTTTTTATAGTCCTTCCCTCCAAAAGTAACTATTTGGTGTATGACTTTATGAGCTTTTGACTATAGATATTAAACATTTTTTTCAATGTGAAAAAATTTTTCAGACTGATTGTTTGGAATAAAAAAAAGTTTAATACATAATTTTGAGAATTAACAGGAAGAATGACACAGAGTTACAAACAGGGCAGAAAACATGTACCAGTTTGTGATTAGTTAATTTTCATAAATTCAGGGTCACATATATGTGTGGCTATATTGACAACATTATTTTTAACTGCCCTAGAATTGGTGAGAAATGAAGTTCTGAGTGCTGCCGAGCAGGGGTAATGATGCAATACTTTCATACTCCTTGAATGGAAATTTCAATTAGTGTGTCTTTTTACTGAAATTCAGACCTATTGTGATATAACTGTGCTAGGTTTCTTTTTAAGTTATGAGCCACTTTACTATGATAAGAAAATCTTTACAAAAAGGCATTTTAAGTGAAGTCTCACTGAATCACGTCCATGCTTATCATTAATACTTAATTTGAATCAGATGCAAATGACCTAAATTTTTCAAGATACTTCTCCACAATCCAGAATCTCCATATGGTTGCAGGTGTCATTTTTATAGCCGGTCTCTCTTCATGGGCAGCAAAATCATTAACAATTTTGCTCTGGAATTATTGATTAAAATAGTTCAACACTGAAAAAAAAGTCAAGTTTAGGAACCCCTCCTTATTGCTAACATTAAAAATGAATCAATCCACTTTATTATTTTAGATAATTTTATGATTGAGAAAAAAATCAATACAGAGTTCAGAAAATCTCACAAATAGCTGGCTTTCAAAATCAGTTCCTATTTCATTAAGAATGAATCAATAGAGATGATATTTTCCAAAGAAATTGTGTTGCTCATAATGGCCTATTGAACTCTAAGATTCAAAGAGACAATCTCTAATTCATGGAGGTGAAGTGCCCTTAGTGAATGATGCTGTGTTTTCTGGCCAATCAGAAAACATCCCATTTTTTTTCTATCTTGGATTTGTCTCAAAGTGGGGAAAAAAAAGTCATAAATCTTGTTAAGTGTTAAATTTCTTTACTGATTTTTTGCCCACAAGAACTTTAAGGATTAGTATGTTTTGCAAATTACATCATTAAAAATGAAATCAACAAGTTCGATAAAATTACTAAATCTTCACTGCCCATACATTTGTTCTGCTAACTTAACTTTAGATCCACAATAAAGCAAACTAAACTTTATTTTTCAAGCTGTCCTTGATGGATGCTTTCAATCTGCACAGTTCTTTTTCATCTAAAATAGATTTAGGCATATCTATGACATCATGATATTTTTCTTCTGATGTTAAATTCACTTCTAATTTAATTCTGAAACTGACCTTAGAGATAGTGTCAAGATATATTTATTTTTTGGTTACTTTGTTTGTAATGATAGTTTTTTAACTTAAGCTAATATTTTTACTTGTCTCAAACTTCTGAGATTTTCTTTCAAACTTGCACAATCTGTTTTTAATTGTCATGACAAACAATTTCATCTAATCATCACTCATTTTTCTTGCACAAGTGATTGTAGCTTTTAGTAGCATCTGAATTTTCAAAATAATAAAACCCATAATTTAAGTAAGCATCAACTACACCCTAACTATGTTGGGCAAAATTCCTTACCATCCCTTTTCTTATTATTACCTGAGGCAGGATCTCCATTTTGCTTATTGCTGGCAACTCACAACTGTCTCAAGCCTTGATGTTAGCTCACTCTGAAGGGAAATGGAGATGACAGAGAGGAGGAGGGAGAGGAAAAGAAAGAGGCATGGAAAGAAGAAAGGAAGGAAGAAAAAGAAGGAAGGAAGGAAGTAGGAAGAGAGGGAGGAAAAATGCTTCTTCTTTCATAACATTATTTCTAAAATTTACTCATTAATTATTTCATATTTGTAGAACTCACTCTTTTCTAGAGGGAAGAAATTATCTGAGCAAGAGTTGTGTAGAACAGATTCAAAGGAGCTATTGAGAGATTATACCCTTTTATTAAGAATTCCTTAGATTACTGGTACAGTTTGCCTGATTACTGTGTGAATGAACTGATCTGTCCATGTGGTGTTAAAATACAGTACAGAGACACAGGCTCTCTGGCCCAATCTGCTGACATGTGTCCAAAAGAATTAGGAGAGAACCCTTATTTATACACACATAATGAGAGAGGCTTCTGTTGGAAGCTGAGGGAATAGCCAGCTATCAACTCTGACCACCTCATGACAGAGCTGGAGAATTCATTGTCAACACTTGCAAAAAGGTGTGAAATAGAGAAAAGTCACAACAGCATCTTGTGAAAATATAACTCTGTTCTTGGGTAAAGATGTGGGAGCAGCAGTGCTCTCTATTCAGGAAGTAACTGCAATTGCTCAGCCCCACCCTACCTGTCTCACAAAGCTGTTACTTCCATCTAATTAAAGACATCTGAAAGGGAAAGTGAAGTCCCTCAGTCACATCAGACTGTTTGTGACCCCATGGACTGTAGCCCACCAGGCTCCTCTATCCACTGAATTTTCCAGGCAAGAGTACTGGAGTGGGTTGCCATTTCCTTCTCCAGGGGATCTTCCTAACCCAGGGATCGAACCCAGGGTCTCCCACATTACAGGCAGATGCTTTTACTGTCTGAGCCACCAGGGAAGCCCAAGACAACTGAGGCTTACAGCAATTAAAACTATCTCAGTCAAAGTCAAATAGCTCATAAGTGGTGGAGCTGGTACTGAAACCACGCACACACCACAAATTTCTATTTCAGTATTTTAAGAGTCACCATCCATCCCAATAGCCTGTTGGGTAATTCCGAGCAGGGACGTACATAATTTCAGCCTCAAGGGCAGGTTGTACTTGCCTTTCTGCTCGATAACTCTTCATGTAGAACTGAGAATAAATTCCTAGAGGAAACATAGTGACATTGACAATCCTGGTAAATGACAAAAAAAAAAAAAAAAAAAAAAAATTGGACAGGTCTTTCAAAGAATTTGGAAAGATCTCAAAATTAACATGAGTGTTCTAAGTCACTTCAGTTGTGTCTGACTCTTTGCAGCTCTGTGGATCACGCCAGGCTCCTCTGTCCATGGGATTTCCCAGGCAAGAATGGGTTGGGTTGCCATTCTGGAGTGGGTTGCCATTTCCTTCTCCAGGGGATTTTCCTGACCCAGTGACTGAATCTGAATTTCTTACATCTCCTGCATTGGCAGGTGAGTTCTTTACCACTAGCGCCACCATACATGTATCTAACTATTACGAGGAAGCAAGGGAGGGGAAGAGGCAAGGAGGGAGAGAAAGAGAGATATTGAGAGAGATGAGCTAGATCGAGAAAGAGAAAGACTGATTCTCGATCCTTACTCAGGACGGATTTCTTGGTGAGCAGACCTTTACCCTCCTGTTTATCCTCAAGATGGTTTATGGCTTCATAGCTCCATGAATTCATTGCATAAGCACAATGAATCACAGAACTCTTTCTCACTGAGGTTCTGTCCATACAAAGAAATCCCACAGTGACTGCAGCTTTGAAAGTAGAGAATTTAAATCATCTTTCTGTAAGTGAGAATGGAAATAATCCCAGAGCACCCAGAAACCCTCCCCAAATGTTGAGACAAGGCTATCTGAGAGGATTACCAGGGAGAGTAAACATGAGAGATGTGATTTCTCCTCCAGTAAATGCTTCTTGGGAAAGGCACTTGTTAACTCCCCCCAAAATATAGGCCTGTTGTCCAAGTCAGCAGTGAATTACAGAAGAAATGGTGCAAAACTTCACAGCCTGGAGAGAAAACCCCAGTTGCACTGAAGTGGAGCTGTGAAATGATTACTATATTTCAGGGAGAATTATTTTCTCTCTCTCTCTTTTTTGCTAAGCCGCTGAAATAAACAATCACAGTTCTAAACTGTGAGAAACAGGAAGAAACACTGGGAAGATTTATAATACACATCTTACTACTCCCTGTAGCATAATTAAGATAGTAAACATACATCCAAAGTTAACACAATAATTTCACATGTGTCACCTTACTTAGATTTTACGACATTGTCTGCGAGAGAGATATTATTATTTTTATGTTATAGGCAAGAATGTAATATTCAAGCAATTTTAAGTGAGCCATAATTCATTGGGGATATTTTTTCAGGAAGTTAAGCTAATAAAATACACATACATTGCTTTGGTAGCAGCTGGTCTGTTACAGCACAGAGCTTAGTAGAACTCAGAATTATTTAGAATTTTTATTTCCTCAGATGAATTTTCAAATCCTTTCATTAGTTCTTTTAACTATAGTTTCCCAATAGTTAATTCAAAGCTGAAATTCCAAACCTAACAAACTCAGTATAAAGAAACATCTATTTGTTTGTTTGCTTATTTTCTTAGAATTCTTTTTTAAATGAAGCATCCTTGAGGTACAATATTGTGTCAGTTTCAGGTAGTGTACCTTATGAAATGATCGCTGTGATATGCCTAGTAATCATCTGTGCCCATACAAACTTATAGCAATAATTATTGACTATATTTCTTATGCTGCATATTACCTCTCTGTGGCTTATTTATTTTATAACTGGATATCTGCACCGCTTAATCCCTTCACCTGTGTTGCCCATCCCCTCAAACCCTTCCCTTCTGGGAACCACCCATTTTTTCTCTGTTGCTGTGGGTCTGTTTAGGATTCTTTTTTCTCTGACTAGATACTCTAACTCCTAAATTCTAATCAAGATCAACTCATGATTATGGTTGCATGGGTGTGCGTGCTATGCACGCTCAGTCTTTGTCAACTCTTTGCACCCCCATGGACTGTAATCCTCCAGGCGCCTCCATCCATGGGATTTTTCAGTCAAGAAAACTGGTGTGGGTTGCCATTTCCTTCTCCAAGGGATCTTCCCAACCGATGGACCAAACCCATGTACCTCACATATCCTGCATTAGCAGGAGGATTCCTTACCACTAGTGTTACCTGGGAAGTCAAATTACAGTTAGCATTAGGGTTAGGGTTAGAGTTGATTTCTCAAAATAGGAAAACAGAAACATTACTGTTGGGACTCAGTGTCTTTACTAGAAAAAAAGCATAAATATATTTTTAGCAATACTATATATTTAGTATTTGTAAAAGATACATGATAGAGAAACCATCACATTTTGCCAAACAGTACAATTATTTTTTAAAAAGCCAACTTAATATTGCTTTGGTTAAAGATCAAAACAATAATTTCAGGATAAAATTATATTGTAATTTGGATAATTCTAAAGTATAGGATAAAATATAATGCTATAAATACAAGTAAATATAACTTAAAGAATGAAAAAAATCAAATTAAAGGACGCTGTTATGTTAACTATTAAGCTGTTACAGAGACTGACTAGAACTTTTAACATTAATGGTGTGAAGGAAAAATATTTTATAACTTCCAAAATATCCAGAATGGTATACCTGGAAATATCATCTGATTAAAAACCAAAATTTTCTGATTTCAGTTCAGGATATATCAGCTGTAAATTAGAGGGCTGCATTTACTGATCCTTAGTTTTCTTACATATTCATGAGTCTTCTTATATATTCATAAGGACATATGACTCACGTTCCACAGGTACATTGCTCCATAAACATTACTGAGAACACGATGTGGATCAGACATTGTTATAGGCTTTAGATTTAAAAGCGGCTCTTGGCAAGATTGTACAATGCAGGGGGAAATACTGCCAAGGAACCATTACTCCAGGAAGTGTCCTAACGGCAGACATTGAGCTAAAAAGATAAGATGTGATGATAGCATTGAGGTGGCACTGAGCTGGGTGTCTGGAGGATGCTTCATGGAAGAAATAATGCCTGTGCTGATTTTCAAGTGTGTTAGCAAGGTCTGACGATGAGGGATTGGAGCACCCCGGCAGAAGGAACAGCTTGAGAAGTATACAGTGTGAAAAAGCATGCTGTGCACAGGAAATGAGAAGTAGCTCAGTATTTCTCAATACAAGGCTGAAAGTGGTAAGAGGCAGGAGAAGCTGGAGAGGTAGGTTGTTTTTATGACCATGTAATGGTGGCTCAGACGGTAAAGCGTCTGCTTACAGTGCAGGAGACCAGGGTTCAATCCCTGGGTTGGGAAGATCCCCTGGAGAAGGAAATGGCAAGCCACTCCAGTACTCTTGCCTGGAAAATTCCATGGACTGAGGAGCCTGGTAGGCTACAGTCCATGGGGTCGCAAAGAGTCGGAGACGACTGAGTGATTTCACTTTCACTTTTCTTTCAATGTTCTATTATTGGGCTTTCCTGATGACTCAGCAGTAAAGAATGATCTGCAATGCAGGAGACTTGCAGGAGATGTGGGTTCGGTCTTTGAATCAAGAAGATACTCTGGGGAAGGAACTGACAACCCATTCCAGTATTTTGACCAGGAAATTCCATGGACAGAGAAGCCTGGCAGGCTACAGTCTATAGAGTCGGACACAACTGAGTGACTAAACAACATCCTATTATTAAGGACATAGGAAGCAACTGAAAGATTTTTATAGATGACAGTGAAAAGGTTATATTTGTATTTTAGATCAGTTACTCACATGGAGAATTCATTTGAGGGTACCTAGACTAGAAGTGGAAAGACCACTTAGAAGACCTGGCGAAGTTTGCATGCATACACACACACACACACACACACACACAAGATTGGTGAAGATGCTACGGAGTGACTGGAGCAGTGCTCTTGCAGGAAACATACAGTTAATAGTAAATACAGAATTGATAAATACATAGGGATATATGAACTCACATGAGGCACAGTGGAGTAATTAGAACTGTGAAGTAAGAATGGAACTCCCCAAATTGAATGTGAGATGGAGGAAGCAGTGCTCAGGAAGGAGTCTGAGAGGAAATGGCCGGAAATATAAGAGCATCAATTAAGAGTAACGTCACAAATCCTGAAGATAGAAGTTTTCAAAATGGGCAAAATCAAATGGGTGAAATTCAGCCAGTGAGAGTTAAAATAAAGAATAAATTGTTCATTTAGACTTAGCTCCAGAAAAATAATCAGGCAGAGAAACAGCTGTTGCAGGAACATAGAAAAAATTAAAGACAGATGCTTCTGAATAGTGAACTAACTAGGGAATACAAAGAAGAAAAAACAATACTTTGACACAAATAAAATGTCAAATTTTAACCCTGTGGAAATTTTAAAAACTGAAGAAGAAAAGAGAAAGAGATGTGAGAAAAGTGACAGTTATTAAAGTTAGGCAAAGGCAATCTGAAACATGAGTACTAGGCGTCCCTGAAAAAGAAAGCCAAAGCAATAAAACACATATTAAATAAGCTATAATTCAAGAAAAACTTCCTAAAATAATAAAAGTTTGATATTTCTTTGGAAGGGTCACAGTTTAGGGATGATGAAGTTCTATGAACCAGAAGAGTTCTGGAGGCGGGTGGAAATGGAAAAAAGAATGAAGCAGTTGTTTTCAGACATTGAACAGTACGTAGTGTAGCATGTGATTCTTAATTGAGGAAAACGGCAAAGTAAACTGTAATAACACCCTAACTTTCTGCTTGGGGGGACTTTCTGGACCAAGGTGTATATAGAAGAACCAACCAGATAAGACCAGTTTTTTTGTTGTTGTTGTTTTGTTATTCTGAGTTGAGTAACCAAGGAATCAGTTTTCACTGAAGACTGCAGTGGAAGTGATGCTTAGAGCAAGAGGGAAGAGAACAATGTAGAGAAAGAGTTCCAGAAATGAACACTGGGGTTCTCTTCAGTCTTTGGCTGAATGAGAAGCTTCATTTCTTTAGGATGAGACTTGAGGAGACTAGGCAAAGAACAAGTACATGGGAAAGAGCAACTACTGGAGAGGAATAAGCTGAACAAAACTGGAGCTAACACAGGTTTAGCAAATGTTCAACTTCCAACCTCCAAGAAAGATCACATCTTATTATACCTTAGAAATAGGAATAAAACAGCCCTACAACAGACTTGAGAAAAGCTAAAAATTGAATTTTGAGAAATTTTTGAAGTTGATCTCTAAGTAAATTAAAATTTCCTGCCAACGGCAAATTTAATACTCTTTAAAGGAAGACTACAAAATGCCGAGAGGAGCAACCCTATGTCCAAGGAGCGGTGGCTGCGTGGGTGCAGGAGGGCCAAGAGGAGCTACTCCACATTCAAGGTCAGGAGGGGCAGCAGTGAGGAGATACCCCTCGCCCAAGGTAAGGAGCATCAGCTGCGCTTTGCTGGAGCAGCTGTGAAGAGATACCCCACGCCTAAGGTAAGAGAAACCCAAGTAAGACGGTAAGTGTTGCAAGAGGGCATCAGAGGGCAGACACACTGAAACCATACTCACAGAAAACTAGTCAATCTAATCACACAGCCTTGTCTAACTCAATGAAACTAAGCCATGCCGTGTGGGGCCACCCAAGATGGACAGGTCACAGAGGAGAGGTCTGACAAAATGTGGTCCACTAGAGAAGGGAATGGCAAACCACTTCAGTATTCTTGCCTTGAGAACCCCATGAACAGTATGAAAAGGCAAAATGAGAGGATACTGAAAGAGGAACTCCCCAGGTCAGTAGGTGCCCAATATGCTACTGGAGATCAGTGGAGAAATAACTCCAGAAAGAATGAAGGGATGGAGCCAAAGAAAAAAGAATACCCAGCTGTGGATGTTTACTGGTGATAGAAGCAAGGTCCGATGCTGTAAAGAGCAATATTGCATAGGAACCTGGAATGTCAGGTCCATGAATCAAGGCAAATTGGAAGTGGTCAAACAAGAGATGGCAAGAGTGAACATCAAAATTCTAGAGGGATGGTATGGGGAGGGAGGAGGGAGGAGGGTTCAGGATGGGGAACACATGTATACCTGTGGCGGATTCATTTCGATATTTGGCAAAACAAATACAATATTGTAAAGTTCAAAAATAAAATAAAATTAGATGGAAAAAAGAATCTAGGAATCAGTGAAATAAAATGGACTGGAATGGGTGAATTTAACTCAGATGACCGTTACATTTACTACTGCAGGCAGGAATCCCTTAGAAGAAATGGAGTAGCCATCATGGTCAACAAAAGGGTCCGAAATGCAGTACTTGGATGCAATCTCAAAAACAACAGGATGAACTCTGTTCGTTTCCAAGGCAAACCATTCAATATCTCAGTAATCCAAGTCTATGCCCCAACCAGTAATGCTGAAGAAGCTGAAGTTGAATGGTTCTATGAAGACATACAAGACCTTTTAGAACTAACACCCAAAAAAGATATCATTTTCATTAGAGGGGACTGGAATGCAAAAGTAGGAAGTCAAGAAACACCTGGAGTAAGAGGCAAATTTGGCCTTGGAATACGGAATGAAGCAGGGCAAAGGCTAATAGAGTTTTGCCAAGAGAACGCACTGGTCATAGCAAACACCCTCTTCCAATAACACAAGAGAAGACTCTACACATGGATATCACCAGATGGTCAACAACAAAATCAGATTGATTATCTTCTTTGCAGCCAAAGATGGAGAAGCTGTATACCATCAGCAAAAACAAGACCGGGAGCTGACTGTGGCTCAGATCATGAACTCAAGTATGAAAGTGAAAGTGGAGTTGCTCAGTCGTGTCTGACTCTTTGCGACCCCATGGACTGTAGCCTATCAGGCTCCTCAGTTTATGGAGTTTTCCAGGCAAGAGTACTGGAGTGGATTGCCATTTTCTTCTCCACAGGATCTTCCCAACCCAGGGATCGAACCTAGGTCTCCCAAATTGCAGGCAGACACTTTACCGTCTGAGCCACCACAGAAGAAAGTGGGGAAAACCACTAGACCATTCAAGTATGACCTAAATCAAATCCCTTATGATTATACAGTGGAAGTGAGAAATAGATTTAAGGGCCTAGATCTGATAGATAGAGTGCCTGATGAACTATGGAATGAGGTTCATGACACTGTACAGGAGACAGGGATCAAGACCATCCCTATGGAAAAGAAATGCAAAAAAGCAAAATGGCTGTCTGGGGAGGCCTTACAAATAACTGTGAAAAGAAGAGAAGCGAAAAGCAAAGGAGAAAAGGAAAGATATAAGCATCTGAATGCAGAGTTCCAAAGAATAGCAAGAAGAGATAAGAAGGCCTTCCTCAGCAATCAATGCAAAGAAATAGAGGAAAACAACAGAATGGGAAAGACTAGAGATCTCTTCAAGAAAATTAGAGATACCAAGGGAACATTTCATGCAAAGATGGGCACAATAAAGGACAGAAATGGTATGGACCTAACAGAAGCAGAAGATATTGAGAAGAGGTGGCAAGAACACACAGAAGAACTGTTCAAAAAAGATCTTCATGGTCCAGATAATCACGATGGTGTGATCACTCACCTAGAGCCAGACATCCTGGAATGTGAAGTCAAGTGGGCCTTAGAAAGCATCACTATGAACAAAGCTAGTGGAGGTGATGGAATTCCAGCTTAGCTCTTTCAAATTCTGAAAGATGATGCTGTGAAAGAGCTGCACTCAATATGCCAGCAAATTGGGAAAACTCAGCAGTGGCCACAGGACTGGAAAAGATCAGTTTTCATTCCAATCCCAAAGAAAGGCAATGCCAAAGAATGCTCAAACTACTGCACAATTGCACTCATCTCACACGCTAGTAAGGTAATGCTCAAAATTCTCCAAGCCAGGCTTCAGCAATATGTGAACCGTGAACTTCCAGATGTTCAAGCTGGTTTTAGAAAAGGCAGAGGAACCAGAGATCAAATTGCCAACATCCGCTGGATCATCGAAAAAGCAAGAGAGTTCCAGAAAAACATCTATTTCTGCTTTATTGACTATGCCAAAGCCCTTGACTGTGTGGATCACAATAAACTGTGGACAATTCTGAAAGAGATGGGAATACCAGACCACCTGACCTGCCTCTTGAGAAACCTATATGCAGGTCAGGAAGCAACAGTTACAACTGGATGGACATGGAACAAATAGGAAAGGAGTATGTCAAGGCTGTATATTGTCACCCTGATTATTTAACTTCTATGCAGAGTACATCATGAGAAATGCTGGGCTGGAAGAAGCACAAGCTGGAATCAAGATTGCCAGGAGAAATATCAATAACCTCAGATATGCAGATGATACCACCCTTATGGCAGAAAATGAAGAGGAATTAAAAAGCCTCTTGATGAAAGTAAAAGAGGAGAGTGGAAAAGTTGGCTTAAAGCTCAACATTCAGAAAACGAAGATCACGGCATCTGGTCCCATCACTTCATGGGAAATACATGGGGAAACAGTGGAAACTGTATCGGACTTTATTTTTGGGGGGCTCCAAAATCACAGCAGATGGTGCATTACTCTGTGAAAGGAAAGTTATGACCAACCTAGATAGCATATTGAAAAGCAGAGACATTAGTTTGCCAACAAAGGTCTGTCTAGTCAAGGCTCTGGTTTTTCCAGTAGTCATGTATGGATGTGAGAGTTGGACTGTGAAGAAGGCTGAGCATCGAAGAATTGATGCTTTTGAACTGTGGTGTTGGAGAAGACTCTTTCGAGTCCCTTGGACTGCAAGGAGATCCAACCAGTCCATTCTGAAGGAGATCGGGCCTGGGTGTTCTTTGGAAGGAATGATGCTAAAGCTGTAACTCCAGTACTTTGGCCACCTCATGTGAAGAGTTGACTCATTGGAAAAGACTCGGATGCTGGGAGGGATTGGGGGCAGGAAAAGAAGGCGATGACAGAGGATGAGATGGTTGGATGGTATCACCGACTCAATGGACGTGAGTTTGAGTGAACTCTGGGAGTTGGTGATAGACAGGGAGTCCTGGCGTGCTGCGATTCACGGGGTTGCAAAGAGTCGGACACGACTGAGCGACTGAACTGAACTGAACAAAATCGGGACGCTTGGAAGCATCATATTCCCAATGTCCAGTGCCCAATCCAAAATTATATGTTCATCTCAGTAAACAGAGAAGAGCATTGATGTGTTTCAACATCCCCTCCTTCTTGACATAAACTGTCGGCTGAACAGGAATAGAAGAAATCTTTCTCAACCCAGGAAAGCATACCTACAAAAACCTACTGCTAAATAAAATCATCCTTAATGACAGTAAGCCAAATGTTTCCTATTGAAGGTTGAGAACAAACCAAGAATTCTGCTGTAACTTCTATTTAACACTATACTTGATGCCTTATTCAGTGCAATAAGGCAATAGAAATAAATCAAATGAATACAGATTGGAAAGGAAAATGAAAACTATCTCCCCCTACTATATTTAACATGATGGATAGAATTCAACACGAACCTAAAAATAATAGAGAAGAACCAAGACAAGTCTACTAAATGTACTGGATTTTAAAGACTAAAGAAATAATCTTTTTGGCACATAGGTAAAATGAACACTATTAAGGTTTTTTTGGTGTATATCTGTAATATACACTAGTATGATATAACTATAAACAAATACAAGGTTTGGCTACTATTAACATTAGAATAGTGGCTAATTTTGAAAGAGAGGAGAGACTGGGGTGAGGCAATGGAGGGAAATTCTGAGATGGCTGGCAAAGATCTATGTCTTAAACTGGTTGATGAGATGATCTTATTATTATCTTATAATAATTTAGTGAAATATATATATTTATTTGTGTGGTCTTGTGCATCTGGGTTTTCTTTTATAATAAAAGTTAAAGAAAGTAAAGTCAAACAGAAAAGAGTGCATTCATATTTTATTGTGATCTTTAATGTGATCACACTTTAATGTGATCTTCTAAGAAAGTGGGAGAAGCAATTAAGTGTGTTATGGTTGCCAAATATGATATATTTTGTATTTTAAACCCAAACTATTTATCTATTTTCTTTCAGTGATAATCTGTGATGTTTTAAACACATTCATTCAACATTCATAGTGAGTTTCAAAATTGACAAAAATTTTTGAAATATATATCTGCTATATATATATCTGTCATATATATAGAATGTTAAGGTTAACAGAATAGTAAATATGGTGTCTGTCAAAAAATCCCACTATGCAGTGACCGAGGCAAACTAGTAAACAAATGACCCAGTTGTCATGGCACCCTGATTTTGTTATAAGTTTGATATGTTTAACTCCATGTTGTTTTTAAAAATAATTATATGAATATTACCTTAAGTTTAAAAAAAAAAGAAAAAGAGAAAAGAACAAGCAGATGACTACATGGAATGTATGGATGGGAGAGCTGGGCAGTAAGAAGGCTGAGCACTGAGTGCTTTCAAATTGTGGTGCTGGAGAAGACTCTTGAGAGTTCCTTGGACCGAAAGGAGATCAAACCAGTCAATCTTAAAGGAAATTAATCCTGACTATGCTCTGGAAAGACTGATGCTGAAGTTGAAGCTCCAGTGCTTTGGCCACCTGATGCGAAGAGCTGACTCACTGGAAAAGGCTCTGATGCTGGGAAAGACTGAACTCAAAAGAAAAGGACAGCAGAGGATGAGATGGTTGGATGGCATCACTGACTCTATGGAAATGAGTTTGAGCAAACTGGGAGATAGTGAAAGACAAGGAAGCCTGGAGTGCTGCAGTCCATGGGGTCACAAGGAGCTGGACATGACTTAGCGGCTGAACAACAACAGCATGGAAACTTATTACAAAGACTGATTTTCTTAATGTATAGAGTTCTTTCCAATCAATAGGGAAAAGGCCAACCAAAGAACAGAATAGTGGGCAAAAAGAACTACACAATTTATTAATTTAACAATGTAAATGACAGAAGAACATATTAAATATGCTTGTCCTTGCTCATCATTAAAGACGTGCAAATTAAAACAATACAGCATATTAAGTGCCACACGGCAGTGCATATTAAAGTGCTACATGATCACAAAGAAAATAGCAACGATGCGCTTGAGTGCATTTCAAAAAGCTTCCAATTGTTGAAATCATATTTAATATATATTTTAAAAGATGAAGAGGAGTTTATCAGGCTGGTAAGATATATTGCACATGAACATGGCTTGAAATGTCTTGGTTGCATTTGGAAAAGACAAAAATGTACATATAGTTGAAATACAGTATGTATAGGCTACCATGGTAGGAGATTCTAACATTCAGCTAATGAGATAAGTTGGAGCAAAAACAGAAGAATTTTTTTTTTTTCTAAAAAGGAATGATACAAATGAACTTACTTACGAACTAGAAACGAGACTCACAGTCTTAGAGAACAAACTTATGGTTGCCAGAAGGAAGAGCAGAGGGGCGGGATAGTCAGGGAGTTTGGGATGAACATGTATGCGTTGCTATATTTAAAATTGATAACCAAGAAGGACTTACTGTATTTATAGCACATGGGACTCTGCTCAATGTTACATGGCACTCTGGATGGGAGGGGAATTTGGGGCAGAATGGATATACATGTATAGGTATGGCTGAGTCCCTTTACCGTCCACCTAAAACAATCACCACATTGTTAATTGGCTATACTCCAAGATAAAAGTGCTTTTTTTTTTAATGGAAGAACTTTGTGTACCGTACTAAGCAGTTTAGAAGCTATTCTTAAAGAAGACAGGGAATTTCCAAAGAATTTGAGGGTGACTTAACCAGATAATCATTATTAGAAAGATAACACAAGTATGAAAAATGAAGTGAAAGATCAGTTTAAAATTATTGTAATTATTCAGATGAGACATAATAGCAGTCTATACCAGGCAGTGGTAGGAAGGATAAAGAGGAAGACAGTTTTGTAAGCCAGGGTTTAGCAATAAGTTTAATGTGGATTGTGTAGGATGATGATGTTTTTAGTTAGAGTAAGACTGTCAAAATTTGAATTCTGAGTTTCCACAGTAGTGATGAGCAATGGAAGATACAGTGTGCTAGGATGGAAACTTTGTACTATGATATCAGTGCTAACATGGGAGAAGTCTAAAAATCATGACAAAGATAATGAATTCTCTTTTCTAAAAAAGGATATATAAAAATACATCATCTCTTAGAAAAGACAAAAATGCTGGTCTCTTTAAGGTGTCTTTATATTTTAGTAGTACATGTATGAAACAATTAAAATACTCTTAACTTTCATCTATAACAAAAGAATGATAAGCAGATCCCTTATTTCTACAGTAACAGAGCTCTCAAATGTCACATAGCTTGAAGACTTGACTCTCCATGAATTAGATGCTATAAAACAGCAGGACATCGAAGGAATCCTCAGGACTTTTAAACAAAAGGGATTAGAACATAGATCCATTCAACATTTATTCAAATACTCCCTCCTTTGTAAATTCTCTGATTTCTCTCCATCAAACTGTTTTAATTCTCACATTATTTACTAAGCCTACAGTAATGATTGCCATTTCTTTTATTCCGGTTATTGGTCTTATTACCTAACCTAATAATGATAAACAATGTCTAAAATGTATGAAACTTTTCTTCTGTGTCAAATACAGTTCTGAGTCATATATGTATATCTCAATTTATTTGCTAATGATAGTCCTAAGATTTATGAGAAAGGTAATTATATTACCCACTTCATTTCACAGATGAGGGACAGCAAGGCTGAATATTCTTGCCAAAACCACACAGAGAATTACCACTTAAACACAGTCTGGATCTGGATTATATGCATTCAACCACTACTGAATGCTTTCCCTCACTGTCTATAACCACCCACAGCACTTGGGAGAGTGCTGGATGCATAGGGTAAAGAAAGAAACATTCAATTAATAACTGACCCATGAGACAATGCCAGAAGTTGTAGGATCCATCCTGTTCAGAAGGAAAGATAAGTGTGGAAGCTCTAGGTTTCTGGCTTTCAGCCCCTTTCCTAGTTTCCTTATGACTCATGATATTTGGAACAGGGCTATGCAGACCAGAGCTGCAGGTCTCATCTGTGCCTGGGGAAGCAATGCAATTAGGAACAGAAGCTTGGTAAGGAAAGTTAGGAAAAGATGCTGTTCTCCATTAGCTTGACCGTCTACTGCAAATCATGAAAATCCCAAGTGCTTTTCTATATACCAGCTAAGTCATTGAAAGAGATTGACACATGGGTGTCATTCAGGAAGAATATATACAAATGGAGCTCCCATTAGTGGGACATCACTGATATTTCCTCAAAGACACACAGATCTGCCTCACGCCTTTCTGCCTCCAATGCAGAAAGGTATGAGTGCCTTTCTGCTCTCTGCACTCTACACAGTTGTTCTACAGTCAGAAACCAAATGGAGCCATTAAGTTTGGCCTCCTAAAACTGATCTAGGTTATGGAAATAAAGAACTAAGTGTTGGAGTTGGAGGGAACCATGGAGATTACCATAAGGAAATAAGAAAATCAACCCTAAATATTCATTGGAAGGACTGATGATGAAGCTGAAGCCTAACTACTTTGGCCACCTGATGCAAAGAGCCAACTCATTGGAAAAGACCCAGATGCTGGGAAAGATTGAGGGTAAGAGGAGAAGAGAGTGACAGGGGTGAGACGGTTAGATGGCATCACCGATTCAATGGACGTGAATCTGAGCACACTCCGGGAAATAGTGAAAGACAGGGAGCTACAGTCCATGAGGTCACAAAGAGGCAGACACAACTTAGCAACTGAACAACAACCCAGAATAGGAAACTGCAGCCCCAGATACTAGTGGCAAAGGGAATGTGCATTTGCTGCTGAGGCTCGATGTGTAAAAACGCGCATTCCTGTTAGAGGGGTTATGTCCAAGCACACTGTCACACCACTAGTTACACACTTGTAGTGCAGTGGGACACTTGGAGTGGCACATTTGTGTTTAATGGCACTCTGATTACATATGGTAAAAAAGTCAATTCGGAAACCCTTTGTGTCAGTGATATTTCTGGAGAAATATTCCAAATTTTGTGTTGTTTACACAATGAAGTCAATTTCCTTCACATGAGCTCAATTTGCATTTCAATCAGTCTCTCAGGTAATTTACAATTTTATAAATTGTGGTAATTATATTTTTCATAACATAAGATCTTTCTTACCATATCTCTCCACTCAATGTTTTCTCTATCCTCTTCCCCTTTTCTGGTTGTCAAAATATGTCTTATCTTTCAAAGATCAACTGAAATATCTCTTCCTCTTTAAAGATATTTCCTTCCTGAGTACATTTCCCCCCCTTGATTCTTGTATTACATTAGCTGCACAGATTACTTGTATCTGTAATACAACTCATCAAACACATGTCTTGTTAGAGCTGTGTGCCTCTACCAATTTTTTTTTCCTCTCAGTGTGCATCGATTGTTTTATGGATTTAGTATTTGCCCAATGTTCGTTAAAGTACATTGAGTTGACTCACTATCATTGAGAGACAGTGTCCTATAAGACCACAAGATTTGAACTTGCAATGTCCGTGTTTAAATTCTATCTTCACCACACTATTTGATTTGACCAAAGTGACTTAACGTTGCTAAGCATCAGACTTCTCATCTGCAAAGTCTGGATAAGAATATTTAACTCACAGATTTATGGTCCCAATTAACTAAAATGATATCTGTAAAACAGCATGTTATAAACTGTAAAGCTCTGCCAGATCATTGTCGTTAAAGTTCTCTGTCGATTTACGGTCATGTTTGGTCAAGAATAGTTTGATCAAGGCAGATACGGAACTTTATGCTGTTATTTCAAACTAAACAAGCTGGCTGGCTTTGCTTCCTCAGACACAGACCCCCGACTCACCACATCACAGCTGGATAGAGCCTGCTTTGCTTTCCAATTCAATGTCTTTTTATAGCCAGTTTCCTCACAAGCCAACCAAAGAGAATACAGTCTTCCTACTGCTAATCAATGCCACATGTAGTACAATGAGCAATTAAGCCCAGAAAAAGGAAAAGGACATTAATAATAGAACGCTTGATTACTGAGAGATTAGAACCTGAAATTGTGTTTGCATTCTCAGTTGGAAGGTATAATTTAATTAGCCAACTTGGAAAGGTTTTAGATGTGATAGAAAACTAATATTCATTTCTGCAATTTCATAGTCTCTTTCTTTCTCGTGTCAGCCCACTCCGTATTCTTGCCTGGAGAATCCCCTGAACAGATGAACCTGGTGGGCTACAGTCTACGGGGTCGCAAAGAGTCAGACCCGATTGAGTGACTAACAACACACTTTCTTTCTCTTACTTCCCTTCTTCTTCCTACGTCTTTCTGGATGCTCACTGTATGCCTGGTGTGGGAACCTTGGGTGACCTTGAACTATAAACACAGGGCAGAAAAGCCAGTTTTGCTAAACTGAATTCTTACTCAAATGCCAGAAGGGGCATAAGTCTCTGTTCATATTCAGCTTGTTGGACCTCTTCGTGTCAAGGGTGATGTACATTTTAGAGAGTGAAGTGCATGACCCACCAACCTGCTTGGAGGCTAAAAACAGGAAGTGTCTCACTTCCTTGGAAGTTTCACACATGGCAGGAAGTTGATTTTGGAAAGACCAGTTCTTACTGACTTTTTCCAGAAAGGACAGGACCAAGAAGTCTCTTGGAGAAGGCAATGGCACCCCGCTCCAGTACTCTTGCCTGGAAAATCCCATGGACAGAGGAGCCTGGTAGGCTGCAGTCCGTGGGGTCACTAAGAGTCGGACATGACTGAGTGATTTCACTTTAACTTTTCACTTTCATGCATTGGAGAAGGAAATGGCAACCCACTCCAGTGTTCTTGCCTGGAGAATCCCAGGGACGGGGGAGCCTGGTGGGCTGCCATCTATGGGGTTGCAGAGTCAGACACGACTGAAGTGACTTAGCAGTAGCAGCAGCAAGAAGTCTCAGACGCTTGGGTAGATGCTAAGATTTTCATATTCTATGGGCTTCTTGAGTGGTTCAGTTGGTAAAGAATCTGCCTGCAATGCAGGAGACCTGAGTTTGATCCCCGCATTGGGGAGACCCCTTGGAGAAAATGTCAACTCATTCCAGCATTCTTGCTTGGAGAATTCCATGGGCTGAGGCAGCTTATAGTCCATATGTTGCAAAGAGTCAGATACAACTGAGCAGCTAACATTTTCACTTTTCTTTCAGTGAAAGTGAAAGTGAAGTCACTCAGTCGTGTACGACTCTTTGTGACCCCATGGACTGTAGCCTACCAGGTTCCTCTGTCCACGGGATTCTCCAGGCAAGAATACTGGAGTGGGTTGCCATTTCCTTCTCCAGGAGATCTTCCTGACTCAGGGATTGAACCCCGGTCTCCCACATTGTAGGCAGATGCTTTAACGTCTGAGCCACCAGGGAAGTCTTTCTTTCAGTATCTCACAGCAAATTCTAAAGAGGAAGATTCTAAACAAGGTTAACTGCTAAGTAGGAAAAAAGACACAATACATTGAAGTTCTGACTTTGATAAATCCCATTTTGGGGAAAATAGCATTTGGGAAGAAAACACTGTCCAAGCCACCCCCTTCAAGCTGTTTATTTGCCTGAGGGTGAAGGTCGGACATACCTCTCAGTTAGGGAGCTGACTTGGGGAGGTGTGAAGACATCCAAAGCAGTCATTGGGAAGGCTTGTGAAGAAACCCCAGAGGGTTAAATTTAGTTAGCCTTACTCATTTTGATTGATAAAGATTCCACAGAAATGATCCAGGAAGCAGGAAGAAGCAGAACTGCCCAACTGCAAGAGCATCTAAATAAGGAGAACTTGACTCACCAAGCAGGTGGCAGTGGTGGGTTGTGGGTAAGGTTGCCAGATAAAATACAGAATGCTCAGTTAAATTTGAATTACAGATCAACAAAATGTTTTTTTTTTGGGGGGGGGGAATGATAAGTATGTCCCAGGTATGTATAATTCATACTTATCCTTTAAAAAATTGTTGAATTGTTGGGTTTACTTGAAGTTAAAATTGAACAGAGAATACTGTATTTTCATTGGGGAAATCTGACAACCCTAGTTGGGGAAATTCTTCCATCCCAGAAGATTGGACACTCTTGTACTTGCCCTTCAATAACACCTGAAGATGGGTTTATATGTCTGTTTGTTTTCTAGAACCTTAGCTTTGCATAGGAATCAGAGTTCCTGGTATGGGAATCTGTGGTCCCTAACATCTGCTTATAACTTTGGGCAAGTTAACTTCTCTGCACTTCAGTTTCTCCATGTATAGAATGGGGAATCACATGAACTGAACTGAGTTCAGTCTCATACTGTCATTGTGAAAATTAACAAATACTGATGATGTCTTTTGAACAGTTCTTGGAACCTAGTAGCACTAAGTAAATGTTGAAAAATAGTAGCTATTTATGATTATTTTAGTAGTTCAGCACTTTTATGACTGTGGGCTCTCCTGCTGGGAGGTAGCTAAGAGAAGTAAGAGAACTTCAGTACCCTAGTCCTTGAGTATTCTTGAACACTTCAAGTACTTCAGACTGCTAATACAGGAATGATGATAACAAAAAGATCATGACACCAAAAAGAGATGTCATATTGACATTTGGAAGGAAGTTGGCACTTCTGTGAGGTCAGCAGTTATTTCTAGTGCAGAAGCAACCTCCAATCTGCATAAGGTAATAGACATTGGCAACGTGGCTGAGAGAAGAGGACATGAGGCTAAGGTTGATAAATATTACAGATCCCTCTTTAACCATTTATTCACCGATTTTCAAGAGAATCGAGAACAGCAAGACCCATTCCTCTGTCTTTAAATTCAATGTTTGCAGATAATTAGTGACTCAAGCAGACCCAACACTGCCCTTCCTACCCAGCTCAGGTGAGGGACCCAGCTAGCTTTCCTTCTATCTTTAGAGCTGCTTCCACTACATCTGCCTCTATAGCCTGACTGTGCTGGAGGATGCATTTCTGCAGTCTCTTGGTTTAATATTATTCCTAGAGGTAAGTGCATATGGTCTTTGAGCTTTGAAGAATTTTAAATTTACTCTCTTGGGCGGCACAGAATCACAGAGCTGTGTCAATGGCACCATCAAGGAATTGACTGCAGCACTGAAACAGACAACAACAATATGGACCTGTCATCTGGCTATGTCACTTCACCGACCCATGATGTGACATGCGACTGGCTGGTTAACTAACCTGGATCTCAGTTTCCACACCTTTGAAAACAGCATAATTTTATCCCCTGCACTACCTACCACATAAGTTTATTATGAAAGTCTAATGGGGTGACACACGTGAAGGAATTGTGTAAACCATTCAAACACCAACAAGCTGTTATTTTTATTGTGATTAATTCTGACAGCCTGTGAAAGACTGGAAGCTTGTGTGAGAGATGTTACCATATGCTTTCACATGCTAGATTGGGGGCACTTATTCATTGCAAGAGGAACATTCAAATTAAAATTTTAAATTCAAGAGTGAACCATGCTGTATCTGAATCAAATATTTTTATTTCTGTGGCTTGAGCGCAATTCAGGATGTTACCCTTGAGAGAATGTTACTGCCTCTAAATGAATTTGTCTGGTTCCTACAGAGAGATCTGCATGCCAGAAAGTGGCCATGTACCATAAAATTATAGGATCTGTCTTGGTACCATTTCCAATATATCTACCAAGATTATATTTTAATTTCCTGTGGCCAGGACAGCATGCCCAAATGCCCTCTTTGCTAGAACTCCCAGGAATGCGAGAAATACAAGCAGAGCTAAATCAAAGACTTTAATTGAAAGACAAAGTTTCACTTTAAGCCAATGATGGATTCACAAAAACTGTCAAAACTTTCCTTCTTCAAAGCACAAGCTTAACTGATACCAGGACAGCTTATTACATACATGCTTCCTCCCGCTGTCATCAGAGGCCAGGGAACATAGACCAGGGGTTCACTCCCCTCCCCACCTCTGGGCCTCTTCAACCTACAGTAGCCATTAACTTTATTCACTCTTTTTTGTATCTTTCCATAAATATACTGATAATTTTCAGAACTTTTATGTTTGTGAAAGACAAGGAGAGTACTTTTCCTTTGACAAATCTCTTTTCTTTGGACAATAGTATTTCTTTTGGAGGATCTATTTTGCTTATATCTCCTGAAATCTTCTCTCTGATACCCTTTTATACTGTAGACATGTTGAAGGAAAGGAAGGAAGGAAAGAAGGAAAGGAAGACTTGCCTGAAGGCAGTTTTTAACATTCTTCTCGGTCCACATTTTAAAAGTATTTTATTTTAATAATAACTGTATAAACTTGAATACAACATGATGATTTGGAACACATACTCAGAGTGAAAAGATTACTACAGTAATAAGTGGTTAACATGTCATATTCTCATATAGTTACCGCTTGGTTTGGGTGATGAGAGCCCTGAAATCTGCTCTTAGCATATTTCCTGTCTTCAATAAAGTACTGTTAACTACAGTCATTCTGCTGTACATAAGATCTCTAGGCTTATTCTTTTTATATAACTGCAACTTTGTAACCTTCGATCAATACCGTCCATTTTCCCCCTCTTCCCCACCTCTGGTAACCACTCTTCAATTCTCTGCTTCTACATGTTCAACTTTGTAGATTCCACATATAAGATCGGGCTTCCCATCCCAGGTGGCCCTGGTGGTAAAGAACCCACCTGCCAATGCAGGAGACACAGGAGACTTGGGTTCAATCCCTAGGTCTGGAAGATCCCCTGGAGGAGGGCATGGCAACCCACTCCAGTATTCTTGCCTGGAGAATCCCATGGACAGAGGAAACTGGTATACAGTCTATGGGGTCGCAAAGAGTCTGACATTACTGAGTGACTAAGCACACACACACACACAGTCATTTATACACTCTTAAAAAAGATGGAGAAGCTCTATACAGTCAGCAAAAACAAGACCGGGAGCTGACTGTGGCTCAGATCATGAACTCCTTATTGCCAAATTCAGACTTAAACTGAAGAAAGTGGGGAAAACCACTAGACCATTCAGGTATGACCTAAATCTGATCCCTTATGACTATACAGTGGAAGTGAGAAATAGATTTAAGGGACTAGATCTGACAGGCAGAGTGCCTGATGAACTATGGACAGAGGTTCATGACACTGTACAGGACATGGGGAGCAAGACCATCCCCAAGAAAAAGAAATGCAAAAAAGTGAAATGGTTGTCTGAGGAGGCCTTACAAATAGCTGTGAAAAGAAGAGACGCGAAAAGCAAAGGAGAAAAGGAAAGATATACCCATTTGAATGCAGAGTTCCAAAGAATAGCAAGGAGAGATAAGAAAGCCTTCCTCAGTGATCAATGCAAAGAAATAGAGGAAAACAATAGAATGGGAAAGACTAGAGATCTCTTCAAGAAAAGAGATACCAATGGAGCATTTCATGTAAAGATGGGCTCAATAAAGGCCAGAAATCGTATGGACCTAACAGAAGCAGAAGGAGAAGGCAATGGCACCCCACTCCAGTACTCTTGCCTGGACAACCCCATGGACGGAGAAGCCTCATAGGCTACAGTCCACAGGGTCGCTAAGAGTCAGACATGACTGAGCGACTTCACTTTAACTTTTCACTTTCATGCATTAGAGAAGGAAAAGGCAACCCACTCCAGTGTTCTTGCCTGCAGAATCCCAGGGACAGAGGAGCCTGGTAAGCTTCCATCTATGGGGTTGCACAGAGTTGGACGTGACTGATGCGACTTAGCAGCAGCAGCAGCAGCAACAGAAGCAGAAGATATTAAGAAGAGGTGGCAAGAATACACAGAAGAATTGTACAAAAGAGATCTTCATGACCCAGATAATCATGAAGGTGTGATCACTCACTTTCACCTAGAGCCAGACATCCTGGAATGTGAAGTCAGGTGGGCCTTAGGAAGTATCATTATGAACAAAGCTAGTGGAGGTGATGGAATTCCAGTTGAGCTATTTCAAATCCTGAAAGATGATGCTGTGAAAGTGTTGCATTCAATATGCCAGCAAATTGGGAAAACTCAGCAGTGGCCACAGGACTGGAAAAGGTCAGTTTTCATTCCAATCCCAAAGAAAGGCAATGCCAAAGAATGCTCAAACTACCACACAATTGCACTCATCTCACACACTATTAAAATAAGGTTCAAAATTCTCCAAGCCAGGCTTCAGCAATATGTGAACCGTAAACTTCCAGATGTTCAAGCTGGTTTTAGAAAAGGCAGAGGAACCAGAGATCAAATTGCCAACATCCGCTGGATCATGGAAAAAGCAACAGAGTTCCAGAGAAACATCTATTTCTGCTTTATTGACTATGCCAAAGCCTTTGACTGTGTGGATCACAATAAACTGTGGACAATTCTGAAAGAGATGGGAATACCAGACCACCTGACCTGCCTCTTGTGAAATCTGTATGCAGGTCAGGAAGCAACAGTTAGCTCTGGACATGGAAAAACAGACTGGTTCCAAATAGGAAAAGGAGCACATCAAGGCTGTATATTGTCACCCTGCTTATTTAACTTATATGCAGAGTACATCATGAGAAATGCTGGGTTGGAGGAAGCACAAGCTGGAATCAAGATTGCCAGGAGAAATATCAATAACCTCAGATATGCAGATGACACCACCCTTATGGCCGAAAATGAAGAAGAACTAAAAAGCCTCTTGATGAAAGTGAAAGAAGAGAGTGAAAAAGTTGGCTTAAAACTCAACATTCAGAAAACTAGGATCACGGCATCCGGTCCCATCACTTCATGACAAATAGATGGGGAAACTGGAAACAGTGGCTCACTTTATTTTTCTGGGCTCCAAAATCATTGCAGATGTTGATTACAGTCATGAAATTAAAAGAAGCTTTCTCCTTGGGAGGAAAGTTATGACCAACCTAGACAACATATTAAAAAGCAGAGACATTACTTTGTCAACAAAGGTCTGTCTAGTCAAGGCTATGGTTTTTCCAGTAGTCATGTATGGATGTGAGAGTTGGACTATAAAGAAAGCTGAGCACTGAAGAATTGATGCTTTTGAACAGTGGTGTTGGAGAAGACTCTTGAGAGTCCCTTGGACTGCAAGGAGATCCAACCAGTCCATCCTAAAGAGATCAGTCCTGGGTGTTCATTGGAAGGACTGATGTTGAAGCTGAAACTCCAATACTTTGGCCACCTGATGCAAAGAGCTGACTCATTTGAAAAGACCCTGATGCTGGGAAAGAATGAGGGCAGGAGGAGAAGGGGATGACAGAGGATGAGATGGTTGGATGGCATCACCGACTCGATGGACATGGGTTTGGGCGGACTCCGGGATTTGGTAATGGGCAGGGAAGCCTGGCATGCTGCAGTTTATGGGGTCACAAAGAGTTGGACATGACTGAGAGACTGAACTGAACTGAAAGGGCTTCCCTGGTGGCTCAGATGGTAAAGAATCCACCTGTAGTGCAGGAGACCCAGGTTCTATCTCTGGGTCAGAAAGATCATGGAGAAGGGAATGGCTTCCCACTCCAGTGTTCTTGCCTGGAGAATTCCATGGACTGAGGAGCCTGGTGGGCTACAGTCCAGACAGTCACAAAGGGTCAGACACAACCAAGTGACTTAGCATGCATGCAGCATAAATAAGATTATGCAGTACTTGTCTTTCTGTGCCTGGCTTATTTCATTTAGCACAGTGTCCTCTACACCTGTCAGTGTAGACATCCGATCCATTCTGGTGCTATCTAAACATGATTCTCTGTGATATGGATTTGTTTTTCCAGGCCTGCTTAACTGTAGGAGCTTAACAAGTTAGCAAACTTCTCCTCTGGTCAGCTGCCACCCTTGCATTTGATATGCTCCCATGGCTTTTGCCAAAGGAGCCCTTCACTAAAACAAGTCCCTTGGTCAGAAGTAGAATTGTTGTTGTTTAGTTGCTAAGTCATGTCTGACTTTTAGGATGCTTCTCCTCAAAGGTGTAAGGTGCACATCAAATCATTAGGCAAGGTTTTCACTATGGTCTGAGGTGCGTTTCTTTAAATAAAGCTTAATTCTCACTCACAACTTTAGTCTTTATTTATTTATTTTAATGGCAAATGAAATTCTACCAGGTTTTCTTATGGATGGAACCCTTTCTGAATTATCCTAGACAGGAATTAGAATTGAAGGTCAAACAATATAGATTGAACACAGATGAACCTAGAACCTGTTATACAAAGAATCAGTAAGAAAGAGAAAAAGAAAAATGGTACTGATGAATCTTTTTGCAGGGTAGGAATAGATGTGCAGATGTAGAGAATGGACTTGTGGCCACAGCAGGGGAAGGAGAGGGTGGGACAAACTGAGCGAGTGGCACTGAAATATACACATTGTCATGTGAAACATACATAGATAGTGGAAAATTGCTGTAAAACACAGGGAGCTCAGCCAGGTATTCTGTGATGACCTAGAAAGAGGGATGGGTTAGGAGGAGTGGGTGGGAGGAAGGCTCAGAAGGGAGGGGTTATATGTATACTTATGGCTGATTCATGTTGTTACACCACAGAAACCAACACAACATTGTGAAGCAATTATCTTCCAATTAAAATTAAATTATATATATATATATAAGAACAAAGACTGTCTCTTATTTGCATCTGGTTCCTTTTTCAGGGATGCAGTGTAACTCTTCACTCAGTGAATCTGGGGAAGGTTGGGGGTGGGGCGCATGAGGAAATGGGAATCCGACCCTGTCTGAGTAATCAGTGAACTGGTGGGTTCAGGAGCATTACTAGATGTCCACAAAGGGAACCCTGGATAATGAAATGGAAATTAAATCAGGGGAGCAAAGGAGACTTGAGTAAAAGAAGGCCTTGCTAAAGTTCAGGGACAAAATCCTTGTACAAAGTACAAACTTGAGATGTTCACAGAAGTCAACTTCTTGGAAGTCATTTTACTGAGAACAGGAGATTTAAAGAGTCCACGATGTTTGGAGTAGATGACTAGGTTCTCCATTTTCTATTTACAATTGTTATGCATATTGCATAGTTTGAAAAATGACTTCCTTTCCTACAAGAAACACATTTATGCAAGGGAAAATAAGCATGTGTACACACTGATATGGACATAAGCATACACGCACACACTGCAAGGAAATAAGCAAACTTATTTCAGAGTTCCAGGAAAAGAGCCCCTCAGATTGAGGTATACAACCAAAATAAAAGGCTTCCCTGGTAGCTCAGGTGGTAAAGAATCTGCCTTGCAATGCAGGAGACTGGGATTCGATCCCTGGGTCGGGAAGATCTCCTGGAGGAAGGCATGGTAATCTGCTCTAGTGTTCTTGCTGGGATAATTCAATGGACAGAGGAGCCTGGTGGGCCACAGTCTATAGGGTCACAAAGAGTCGGACATGACTGAGTGGCTAACATACACACACAAGCAAAAAATCCACCACCTCATACTCATCTCTGCTTCTATAGCTATAGGCAGATATTATATCATACCCTGCTTCTCACTGAGCTGGCTAAAGATGAGATCTCTGTGAATCTCAAAAATTTCTCCTTCCCTTTTCTGGGAGACAAGTTCACCAGGGGCAAGATAGGTATGATACAACCCATGACTCCAGTTTTTTGTTCTATTTTGTTTTTTTACAAATAATTAAATCTAATAAAGCCCCAAAGAAGCCCCATCTTCTAATTAAATTAGCATCTATCTTTACTTAAAAGTTGTGGTCTCCTTGTAAACACCACAACACTTATCTGGTTTTTCTAGCTACTAAACGAGAGTTGAGGAAATGGTGAATTAATTGTAGCAAATGGATAGTAATGGTAGTTTTTTCCTTCTGAAACAGCAGCAATTCTCCATGCTCAGCTTTTAATTGCTTTTCAAGAACACAATTGGCATCCTTCTTTATGAAGCTTGATTTATTGACACTGCATGTAAGCAGAGCTCTAAATGCCAAGATAGCATGATGAATGTCACAAGACACAAATAGATTTCTAGAAGATTGGAAAATATCACTCACAAGAAATAGTCCCAGAAAATAAGGTCACAGAGGCAGGCCAATTACTTCTACTAATAACGTGTTCAGTTGACATGATGGTAGAGAGTGACTGCAACTAGGAGAGGATTATGATAGGATGTAGCTGGATAAAGTGTGCACCTAGTTTTTATATGCTGTGTTTAAGAAGATGTTCTTGAATGTCAGGCCAGAGATTTTGCATAAGCATCAGTCTGTGTGCTGGAATTATCTGCGTCTCATTTTTCTATTGATCAAGAGAGAATCACAGCGCATAATGGCTACTTGAACAAGTAGTTCTGGAACAGACAACAATGAAATCGTGTCTTTCTATCTTTCAACTATGCTTGAGACTATTCTTCATTAAGGCACTGCACAGAAGATTGACCAGCATAAGAAGCTGCCTGTCTCTAGACAGGGTGACCTCGCTGTCCCAATTCACTGTCCACTGAGACAGACCAGAGTGCGAGTACTTTGGTGGGGCAGAACACACCTGGGCTGCTTCCTAAAGCGCCAACAACTATTTCTGCCTTACTTGGAGATAAATAAAACCTCCTTAAATATAGATTAGTAAGAACAAGGCAGGAAATTGGAAAAACAGTGCATTTTCATTTAGTTTCATTAAGTCTCCAATTTCTCAGAAGAAGCTAAATGCTAAATGGAGAGCTTGTTATTTATTTATTTATGTTTCATTTTAATGAGCTATTCAGTCATGCAGTCACGGTAGATGCTTTTAAAAGCCTGAGCTGACTGGTTCCCTGGTTAGGAATGGAAAACAAGATTCATATCAGCCATGACAACTTACATAGAAGGATGGCACCCCTGCCTAAGAGGACCCTCTTCCTTGGGCTTTGCCTTATTCCTGTGACATTGTTCTGGAATCACATGGCTGCTCTTTTAGCTCTTCCTTCTCTTCCTTATTTCTCAATGGGGAGGTGAAGAGTAAAACCCATCTGTTATTTGTGTTTAAGATCTGCTGTTCAGAAGCCCACCCAAGGAGCAGATAAAAGTCTTCTTGCTTTCCTGGATCATTCTACATATGATCATACTTCTAAAAATTCTAATGTGACTCATTGATTGTGCAATGAGACCCAGACACTCTCAGGACATTTACACCATGATTGGTATATGATGTTAAGCCCAGAAATATGGGCAGTGTCTGAATTCTCATTCAAGGAAAAGAACACAAAGCAGAAATTAGACTTTCTGAATCCTGACTCCAGCTCTACAAGTCACGCACTGTATATATCATCACAAGTTAGAGTATGCCCCCGCCCCCCCCCATTTCTCTGGATTAAATTATTTCTAAGGGTTATTCTAGCTTTGATATTTATTTCTAATTTAGGCTTATTGGGACAGGTTAACAGCGTATTGATTTCTCTCTAATGACAGGATTTGACAAATTGGATGCTCTCAGTAAATGTTTATCAAAAGAATAAATGAATAAATGGAATTAAAGTGACTGCTGATGGTTTGCATCATTGTTAGCAGCCAATGAACCTATTGCCTTAAAATTTGGCACCACTTTAGAGAATCATTTCCATAAGTTCTTCTAAGGGGCTAAAACTGTATTGAAATCTGTGAGGGTTAATTATATGTGTCAGCTTGGCAAGGGTATGGTGCCCAGTCATTTGGTCAAATTCAGACCAGATGTTGCTGTGAAAGTATTTTTTTAAATCAGTGAACTCTGAGTAAGCATATTACCCTCCATAACATGGGTAGATCTCATCCAATCATCTGAAGGCATTCAGAGCAGAGACTGAGTATCTTCCAGAAAAAAGAATTCTGCCTCCAGACTGTCTTCATTCTTGAGCTGAGAATTCAACTCTTCCCTAGATCTCCAGACTGCTGGCCTACCCTGCAAGTGTCACTCACGTCCCCCAAATTGCATCAGTTCAGTTCAGCTCAGTTCAGTCGCTCAGTCTTATCCGACTCTTTGTGATCTCATGAACCACAGCATGCCAGGCCTCCCTGTCCATCACCAACTCCCGGAGTTTACCCAAACTCATGTCCATTGAGTAGGTGATGCCATCCAGCCATCTCATCCTCTGTCGTCCCCTTCTCCTCCTGCCCTCAATCTTTCCCAGCATCAGGGTCTTTTCAAATGAGTCAACTCTTCGCATGAGGTGGCCAAAGTATTGGAGTTTCAGCTTCAACATCAGTCCTTCCAATGAACACCCAGGATTGATCTCCTTTAGGATGGACTGGTTGGATCTCCTTGCAGTCCAAGGGACTAGCAAGAGTCTTCTCCAACACCACAGTTCAAAAGCATCAATTCTTTGGCAGTCTTAAAATAAATTAATCTCTTTCTCTCCATATTATAAAACACATCACGTTTGTTCAGTTGGAGAACCCTGTGTCTCTGATGAGAGAGGCTTAGCTGGTCCATCTTCCTATTCAGATGCCCAAAGTATCACTTTTCCAGCTGTAAAGCTCATCTTCACTTCTTTTAGCATCTTGCAACATCCACTTTTTGGTTTATAACAATGCTTTGGAACCACTGATTCCAAACTTTTCCACCTCATACGTTCTTCCTTGTGAAAAATGAACGGATAAAGATTTGTTGTGCAGTAGGGAAGTCTGGCAAGACTTTCCCTTAAACACTGGTGACAATGTGTTCAAGGAAAACAAGGTAGGGGGCAGTGACATGCATTCCTGTGGTCATACAACATTCAGTTCTCCGTCTCCAGCATGAAGCTGTTTAAGAGGCTCAGAAGGTCCTCAGTGAAATAATGTGGGTAAATGGGTTCAGGATTTTCTGTACTGGATCTCTCTCTCTTCTCTCATCATTTTTTCCCTCATTTTAACCTGTTCTTTAGGTTCCTCCAACAAATTTCTTCTCTTCTCACCCCTCTTTCTCCGTATTTACTCCACTAACCCTTCCAGACTAATCTCATCTACCTAATGTAAGCACTTCCAAATACTATTTTCATTCTCACCTCTAGGAATGACATATATACACTACTATATATAGACAAATAACTAATAAGGACCTACTGTATAGCACAGGGAACTCTACTCAATACTCCGTAATGACTGATATGGGAAGAGAATCTAAAAAAGTGGATCTATGTAAACACGTAACTGATTAATTTTGCAGTACACCTAAAAGTAACACAACACTGTAAATCAACTATGCTCCAGGAAAGTGTTTTTTATGAAGTTCAGACTCCGTCAGCACCACCAACACCTACATGGAGCCAAGTCCTCCCTTATTTTAGCTTCCAAGATAAGTGAGGGTGTTTCTGTATGAGTGATTATCACAATGTGTTGCAAATATTGTTTACATCCCCTGCCCCATGACTAAAGTGTGTTTTCCTGGAAAGTAGGATCCAGTTAGATTTTACACGTCCAGGATTTGGCATACACTAAATTTAAGTTAACATATGTGAGATGCCTAATTGATCAGATGTAAGAATTTATTATATCCATATGTTCTGAGCTTTCTTTGGCAAATGAAAGATTTAATGAGCATGCATTCTAGGTGGAGACGGATTGATACATTTAATGAATGTCTGTAAGTACAGACATGATTACATTATAGCTATATATAAAGTTCACAAGTCATGCCAAATTCATTTCCATTGTACTGCATCAATATATCTAGGCGTCTGGATGACTACTAAATCACGACACTATAAATTGCCCATTATGTAAAGTCTATTTTGAAGGCTGTTGCCAGCTTCCTAGTAATAAATAACCTTCCCATTCCAGAAGGAAACATCTCGCACAGTCCTAGTTGCTTTACGCACATGAACTAATGTATTCTAACAAGCCTGAGAGGTATAAGGTATAAGAGGTGTAAGGACAGAGCGGAACTCTGAGTTTCTGCCATGTTGAAGGCTCACCTTTGGCCTGACAGTTTAGAGATGGTAGAATTGGGCCCGGAACTGTTTTCTGTCTGCCCTCAGAGACTGCAATGGCTGTTCTCCTCAGAGACAGCTTGAAGATACACCAGTGCTATTGTCGTTCCAAGTAGGCATTAACTCCACAGGGACATGGATTACGCACTCCTTTCGCTTTCCCTCCCTCAGCGTAGAGCACAGTGCCCTGTACTGGGAAGGGCTCAGGAATCCTCTCACGCGTGTGCAGATGACACAGGAGCAAAGCCATCTTCATTGTTGCTTCCTGCATGCTACGACTTGTATTATTTATCTCCTATGATTGCTCAGTTTTGATCTGCACAATCCCTTATAGAGAAAGCCTCTCACTTTGTGCACGTGATATCTATATATTTTTTCTGTTTCCACTTTGTTTGAACCGTGTAAATCTAGAAATGGGAGTGGAAGGTAAAGGGTGGGGAACGCATTGTCAGCTGGCAGAACATGAGACCTTTTATGTGTCCTGGAGCAAGAATACTGAGTCAGTTCTAACTCCCTTACAAAACTGTCAGTCCTCATCAGACAGCAGACCTTCCTGAAACCACTTACTTGGAAGCTGACAGATTCCTAACAACCCTCCCACAGTGTGTACTCACATCCTTTCACACTTACTGGTCCCTCTGCCTGGAAACATTTTCCCTGAGATGCTCAAGGGGCTGGTGCTCTCAGTTCATTCAGGTCTCTGTTCACATGGCACCTAACTAGAGACGACTTCATTGGCCACCCTTATTCAAAAGACACTGGTCATTCTCTTGCCCTTTGCCCAGCATTCTGTTCTTTTATAGCACTGCCCAGCATCTCCTATCTCACACATTTATTTACTTATTGGTTTATTGTCCCAGCACATCCTTTAGAACGCAAGCTTCCTAAGACCAGAAAATGCTTGTTTCTATCACTGCTGTACCCTCAATACTTAGAAGACTGCTAGTATTCTGTAGATATTCAAAAAATATTTTTTTAAAGAGGACAATAATGCATCATCATAAATTATAGTAAAGGTAAGTATCTGATGCTCAGTATCCCCTACCACCATCCACATGCATGTGCGTGTGCACACACACATACACATACACCCACACACACATGCTCTAATCATCATTAAGGACCCTCCAATATGGCATAGAATAACTTGCTCTTTCATCTTAGACTGGTCACCTGTAGCCATGGAAAAGGCCCTCAACAACATGCTTAGGTAAATGAGCTATACTGTTTTTTGCTTTCTTTGAATAATACATAGATTTTAAATTCCTGAGGGTACCTCTAGTTATCAGCACAGGTCCAAACAAATTTATATTGGCAGCAAAAAAACATCAAAATCTCCCTGCTGCCGGAAGTTCGGTTGAATTCACCAGCCCTTCCTTGCGTGCTAATGAGTGGAAGAGAAAATGGTTATCTCATGTTTTGACTCACCAGTTGTTAGGTGGTCAGAGATTACTTTGAATGGAAGCCTTCCAGAACTGGAGAAATGGTAAAACTCATACTAACAAACCAACCAACAAGCTGGAGGTCAGGAGCTGTCGATGCAGATCCCTCTCACTTGCGGACCGCCATCTTTGATTCCTTTTCCACCTGTTCTCTGGGCACTGATTGCCAGCTCCGACATCTGTGTGGTTAAAGAAATAGTGATCATCAAAGAAACCTCCTAAGCTTACCTAACCTGCCACTGAGTCTTTCATTTACCCACACTGATATAAGACTCCTGTTGGAATTTGTTGTCCTTTTGCTT
The DNA here is from genome assembly GCF_002263795.3 of Bos taurus. Taxonomy (NCBI): domain Eukaryota; kingdom Metazoa; phylum Chordata; class Mammalia; order Artiodactyla; family Bovidae; genus Bos; species Bos taurus. The sequence continues at coordinate 81,555,364 of NC_037338.1, read as the reverse complement.
GAAATTCGCATTTTAGCCTATGGAAAACCTGCAAACAGGACCTTAGATTCACAAACCTGAAAGGGCATGCTCAGATTGATCAAATACCAAGACTGCGTCATCTTCCTTTAGGTCCAAGGCTGACCTTTGGAAAGGAGACCTGAGCTTCAGGCTCTAAAGCTGTGGTGTTATCCGGAAGAGATGGGCTCTGTCCTAAATTAACGAAGACATGATTATCTATTCTGGGTATTAATATATGTTTGTTTCCATAGATACCAGATAAAAAAGGCTAATTATACAAATATCGTTTCCAAATGTATTCAGATTTATCTCTGATTTGCTAAACCTCCTAGCATCTTATTCAATGTCTTTCTCATTTCTCTTTGAACAGTATGCAAATGCTTTATTAAGCCTATAATAGAAATTTTATGAATAGAAATTGAATTTTACTTATTGTGAAGATATGCATCTGCTATTCTTCTGGGTAGTAAGCAGTTTTGAACATATGGACTCAAAGTCTCCTCCTCATTCTAATGATGTAGATGCCTCAGAAAACTAGTTTGTTCTAATAACAAACACATGTATACATATTTGGATAAGTTTAGATCTCAACCTACAGAAATATCTATTCACTGGCCATAATGTATAAATAGAAAACTTATCTTTTTTTAACAAAGTAGAATTATATCTCTACTTTCATCCAGGTACATACTTTCTGAAAGATGAAGTTCACGTACTTCTAGTGATCCGTAGTCATGCTTCTATTTTTCTTCACTTACCACTTTGGAGTGTGACATGAAACCTCACCAAAAATCAGTCAACCAAACAAAAAACTCCTGACCCCAGCTGGCCAGACCCCAGGAGCCAACTTATTTCTTATACCTTCCTAAGGCCAAAATACGAGTGGATACAATGCTGATTCTTCCTAGATTCTCCTTTAAAGACGGAGGTCTACCAGCAAACAGCTATTACAACTCCCTGGATATTCTGAAGTTGAACAGGTTCACAGTGTAAACATTAAGTGATGTTGTGTATTTGAATTCACTCTGGGATGAGTATTCTATGCCATGTTATTTCAATGCATTATTATTATGCATTATTAGTCCTCTGAATGTAAGGAAGGTATTTTCCTTTTCAAAATGTGTTCTTTCATATTAATCTATTTTGATATTCAAAGGTAAAAATACATGGCTGTGTGTTAATCACTCAGTCATGTCTGACCCTTAGCAACTCCATGGACCGTAGCCCACCAGGCTCCTCTGTCCATGGGATTCTCCAGGCAAGAATACTGGAGTGGGGGTGGTGATGGGAGGGGCAGATTCTTTACCATTTGAGCCACCAGAGAAGCTCCACAAATACATAGTTATCCAGTTTCTATAGAAAAAAATATATAAGGTATAGAAAAATTGCAAAAAAGGAACTTGCTTGAGTCCACAGAGCTACTTACATATGGGCAAATTTTAGTCCTAGGTCCCAGGTTTCCAAATCCCCAATTCTATGCTAAGTGTTCATAAATACCTCATTTGTGTTTCATAAAAGACCAAGTATTATGATTACAACTGCAATACTCCATTATGTTTTACAATAAGTCATGTATTCATACACTTCTCAAATATCCCCAAATTGTAAAAAGACAAATATATTGTAAATGAAGTAAAGCATATATGTGTGTGTAGAAACATACAACATACACATACACACATTCATTACATCTTTCCCTTCTTCAAGTTTTTCTCCTTCTTACTTCCTTTATTCCTTTAAATTTTGAAGCCAAGTTCTCTCTGAGTCAATTAGAAATCTAATGAATGTTATCTCAAAGTGTTCTCTTTGGAAGGTAGTAACAAAATGTTATTAAAATTTCTATAATATAAAGCCTGGCCTTTTAGTTTATTTTGCCACTATTAAAGTTAACACAGTGCATTTGTTGATCATTTAAAGATGAAACACAAGCCAAATTATTAGGAAGTCAGGAAATTTTAACGACTATTTAACAATTACTCAAACAGTCTGAAATTATTTATCTGTTGATAATTATGATTGTGTGCATGTGTGCTCAGTCATTTCAGTCGTGTCTGACTCTTTGTGATCCTATGGACTGTAGCCCATCAGGCTCCTCAGTCCAGAGGATTAACCAGGCGAGAATACTGGAATGGGTTGCCCTTCTTCAGGGGATCTTCCCACCCAAGGATTGAACCCACGTCTTCTTCATCTCCTGCATTGCAGGCATATTTTTTTTTTACTGCTGAGCCATTGGGGAAGCTCCAGTAATTATGATCAGATATCCATAAAAAGCAGCTGCAAGCCAATTCTCAAAGTTGAGAATCAACTAGTAAATTGGCATTTTTATGGGAATAATATTTTTAAAATGTAAGAAAAAAAAAAACCAGAATAAGCAAAGGAGACTCTTTTCATAAGATTTTTACCTGAGAGAACCTATAAAGGAATTCCCCAAAGTAAAAAATTATTTCATGGACAATCACTTCTGGATATTCAGGTAACTCCTTTATAGGATTAAGTGTTCTGGGTAGGAACGGTATTTATTAGAATAATGAATAGAATAGTATTAAGAACACTGCAGTCTATTTCAGTTTTTTTTACTGACCAGATATTACCTTGTTTCTTAAGTTCTCTTTTGTAAAACTTCATCCAGTGATACTAAGTGATTTTTATGCATCTGGAAAATGTGAATATTTGTTTCCAGCACAATAAACATCTTATTATTGTTGACAGTACTATTTATGCTGTATTACTGTTCATATATCCCCTACATTTTCTCAATGTATACTTTTCAACTTTTCTTCAACTTTTCTCTTTTCTTTTAGTTTTGGCTTACCAATTCCATGGTTTTCATGAATACTATGGGGGGTGATGATTTCGAATTGTGGTGTTGGAGAAGACTCTTGAGAGTCCCTTGGACAGCAAGGAGATGTAACCAGTCAATTGTAAAGGAAAATCAATCCTGAATATTCATTGGATGGACTGTAGCTGAAGCTGACGCTCCAATACTTTGACCACCTAATGCAAAGAGCCAACTCACTGGGAAAGACCTGATGCTGGGAAAGACTGAAGGCAAACGAGAATAGGTCAGCAGAGGATGAGATGGTTGGATAGCATCACTGCCTCAATGGATATGAACTTGGGCAAACTCTGGGTGATAGCGAGGGACATGGAGGCTGGCGTGCTGCAGTCCATGGGGTCACAAAGAGTTGTACGTGATTTAGTGACTGAACAACAACAAATGGGACTGCAGTACAAATCAAGCCAAAAATGGTCAAAGATACTTATATGCTAATAGATAAGGATAGGTAAATATAGCTACCTAAATAACTATACAGGGCTTCCCAGGTGGCCTTAGTGATGAAGAACCCACTTGCCAATGCAGGAGAGGTAAGAGACACAGGTTCAATCTTTCAGTTGGTGAGATCCCTTGGAGGAGGTCATGGCAACCTACTCCATTATTCTTGCCTGGGAAATCTAATGAATAGAGGAGACTGGTGGGCTACAGTTCATGGGGTCACGAAGAGCTGGAGATGACTGAAGTGATTTAGCAGGCAGGCATAGATATACAGGTAAATATAGCATCAAAGTGACCTAGTGGGACTGTTAATTATCAAAATAAGAAAGCAGCTAATGTTCTTTTAGGCAGGGGGCTCTGCTCCCTTGGCTCTTACTCAGCAATAACATATGAGATGTTTGCTACCCTTAGTGCAGGCAAGCAGAAGAACACAGTCAGCCAGCTAGTTGCTGGAACTCAGGATGAAGGGCAGTGCTGCATAATGGTTAAGGCCACAAACCAAAGCACCATTTGGCAGGTTTGAGTCTCAACTTTGCTGTTTGCATCTGTGAGGCTTTGGTGAATTCATTTGAACAGGGTGTTTCAGATCCCTCCTGTGTGAAATGGGAATATTGCTCACACCTATTTCAGAGTTATCGGATAGACTGAGTAAGTTCCGACATGGAAAGATCCATCTGTCTCCATCACGGGCAGTGTGTGAAGGCAGATCATTTTTATCCAAGAGAAAAATGATCAGAAAGCATATGGGTTTTGTCTTTTCTCTTCTATTTAAAAAAGAAATGGGAAAACATCAAGAGAGCTGGGAGCCTGTCACAAACCACAGTTCCTATATGCTGTCCTGGAATCTGTCCACATCCAGCATCCTTTTTGTCTCTTTTCTTCCTCTCTAAAGCCATAAAAGAACTCTGATTAAAAGGTAAAGCTGAGATTTTGAGCAATACCAACTGCTTTATGAAGCAAAATACAATTAACTCAAATAAACTGAGTTTTTAAGGCATGTTCTTCTATTTTAATGCATGAGAAGTGGAACTTTGATTATGGAGAGTGTAAGAACCCCATCACACTCCTGTTCAGGCCAGCATGTGTGTGCACATGCACACATTCTCACATAAACCCCTTCCTCAGATAGTCCCTCATCGAGAACATGTGATTTCTCTAAGCAACTAAATTATTCATAGCTGTTCTCTCTGTCTTGATCATGCTAATTGACTTATTGCTTATTCATAAAAACTCAGACCATGATGTTAACCACCTCTTATGGCTCTTACTGGTCAATTGATAAATTGACTGAGAAAATACACACCACCCATGCTCCAAACAAGGTACATTATTAGACTATTTGTTGCCTACGTGTCGCTTTTACATTTCCGTTCCTTGCAGGTCACAACAAAGCTAAACTCTCTTGCCAACGCCCTGAGCATCTAACCTTCCCAATGAGGTGGAATTGGGAGAGGTCTTTGAATAATCAAAGGAAACTGGTCAATGAAGATTTGAGGGCAGGATTCTAGATGGAGACAGGATCATAAATAAAGACATAATGATTTTATAAAAAGCCATCTGCCTATTTTCCCTAAGGCGTGGTGCCCTGTGTAGAATCAGGCACAGCACATAGCCTGGTCCCTGGGTGTTGAAACCTGGGCGCAAAGGACGGAGGAAGAGTGGAATCAGGTGGAGATTAGCAGTTTAGTCCTCTGTCACAGAGTGTGTTATGAAGCATCAGAAAGACTGTTGGAACAAACTGTCCTGTTTTCTCTTCCGCAATTAAAGACAAGATTATTTTGATTCTAGAAGGGCAAACAAGGTTTTATTAAGAAAGCAGTCTCCATAGTCGACTCAGACTGAGGAAGTTGGGCAGAAAGCACTGGCTTACAAATTGAGTTTATCTTTTTCATTTGGGTTCTCTTTTTAGAAAAGAAACAGTGATGACTTCGTTTGTTTACTTGTTTTCCTGGAATAAGGCATTCCAATAGCGCTTTCTCATTGCCCTGTGTCAAACTTCCCAATGAGGTGGCGTCTTTTCAGAACACATGCTCTCCTGAATCCATTCTGGAGGCTTGAGGAAATCTGTGGTTAGAAAGGAGGGAGGGCTATTCATTAAAACAAGTCATCCTAAGCTTGCCTGTTTTTTCACCTTGTGAAGCTTCAGCATACAGTATTTGAAGAGTGAAAACTCAAGCTTCTGAGACTCCTGTCACTTACCACTCCACTGCCCTAGGCCAAAGCACAGATCTTTGACAAAAGATAATGACTTGTCCCTTGAGCTGTGCCCTGTGTGTGTCTTTGTCTTTTCTAAGTAATCATGTAGTCCTTAAACAGCCATGAATTCTAGGGAGGAGAGTACTGATCCACTTGGTCCCCTTGCCTGTCCAAGGGGCTAACCATATTCATGGTTAAGATCATGCCTGTACTTAAGCTTTGTAAGCCTCAGAGAAAGCATAATAAAGAAATATAAAGAAGGAATTTCCAGGAACAGAGAGGGTGTGTGTGTGTGTGTGTGTGTGTGTGTGTGTGTGTGTGTGTGTCCTAGGGGCCTATGCCTCTGCACAGCATCAAGCCACTGAGGACCCACTCCTTTGGGGGGTAAATTTGAGCAGACCACTTCACCTCTTAGCCTTCCAAATGCAACCCTACTGTGTTGAGAAGATAAGAAAAGCTCACAGGCATGTTTCCAGGAAAGGCCGAGAAGACACTGGAAAGGCTGCTTCCTGCTGTCCCCGAGTCCCCTGTCACTGCAAGATAACAGTGCCCACTCTTGTTTGACATTAGGTGCTCAACAAAGTGTGTACACAATCCCTTTCTGCCTGGTGTGTTGGGTGCTGGTCATTATGAGCAGTCTGGGGTCATAGTGACAGGCTGTCATGAAGAGGTCAAATAATTTCCATGTTTACTTCTCACCCCAGCAATTTCAGCTGATATAACTGAGAAACTGATGATACCGATTACCTGCCTGTGAAGAAAACTGCAGCCCCCTGCTTTGAAAACTTACACTGGGGCTTGCAGGGGGAAAAAAGCTGTTGTTCAGCTGATGTTTGTTTGATTTTGCTAAATAATGTCCTTTCCATCCCCTGCCTTTAGAAGGGGGACCAGTTAAGCAAGAGAGGCATGTGTATCTTATACACATTATGAGTTTCATTCTCCAAACATCCATCTTCATTTCCAAATTATTTATTGCCTCAGAACATCAACAATTGTATGATTTGGGTGAAGAAGAATAATTATTGAAAAATGCTGTTGGCTAAAAGAACCACATTTGGTATCAGATTGCTGTAGATTTGAATCCCAGCTTTCCAATTTACTTACATGGTGAACTTGAGCAAGTCAGGTATCCTCTGTAAGCCTCCACTGCTAACATGGCCAGTACTCTCCTCCCTAGAAGCCATGGCTATTTAAGGATCATGTGATTACTCAGAAAAGACAAAGACACAAGTTGTGTCCTATTCTTTGCGATCCTATGGACTACACAGTCCATGGAATTCTCCAGACTGGAATACTGGAGTGGGTCGCTGTTCTCTTCTCCAGGGGATCTCCCCAACCCAGGTACTGAATCCAGCTCTCCCACTGCAGGTGAATTCTTTACCAGCTTAGCCACTAGGGAAGCCCAAGAATACTGGATTGGGTAGCCTATCCCTTCTCCAGCGGATCTTCCCAACCCAGGAATCTAACAGGGGTCTCCTGCATTGCAGGCAGATTCTTTATCAACTGAGCTACCCGGGAAGCCCCCCTAGCTACCAAAGACACAAAGAGGGCACAATTCAAGGGACATTTCATTATCCTTGTGAATTCAAGAGGTTTCATGGAGGAGAAGATCCCCATTAAAGCATGTTTAAGGCATTTTATGCTCATATTCATGTGAGCATCAGAAGGATTCCCTTTCCTCAATGTACAACAGGAGAGTAGGCATAAATGTTTATCTTTCATATGTGTGCTAAATCGCTTCAGTTGTGTCCAAATCTGTGCGACCCTATGCACTGTAGCCCACCAGACTGTGTTGTCCATGGGGTTCTCCAGGAAAGAATGCTGGAGTGGGTTACCATGCCTTCCTCCAGGGCATCTTCCCAACCCAGGGACCAAACCCATGTCTCCTGCATTGGAGGCTGATTCTTTACCCCTGGAGCCACCTGGGAAGCCCTACCTTTTGTATACTCATGTATTATTTCATGGTATCCATGTTTCTTACTTTGGCCACCTGATGTGAAGAGCTGAATTATTGGAAAAGACCTTGACGCTGGAAAAGATTGAGGGCAGAGGAGAAGAGGGTAACAGAGGATGAGATGGTTGGATAGTATCATCAACTCAATGGACATGAATTTGAACAAACTCTGGGAGATAGTGAAGGACAAGGGAGCCTGGTGTGCTGCAGTCTGTGGGGTTGCAAAGTGTCAGACATGACTGAGAGACTGAAAAACAGCAATAATAACAGTGTTTCTGACAATCACAGAAATGTAGAAATGGAAAATAATATCATCCTTGCCTATGAAAGTGTAACCTATCCAAATTGTATTTATAAAATGGAAAATGAATTCCTTATCAGGTCATAAAAGGATATCCACAGGATAAATCTCCTTTGTTAATGGAATGACTAGTGGGGGATAATATGGAGATGATGGAACATATACACCTTCTGTGTTAGGATAATTGTCACACCCCCAAGAGTCAATGGGAAATAAAAAGATTTCTAAAGTACTCTGATTTGCTTTGGCTGTTGGAATAGGAGCTATGGGGCATCTTCTTTTCTGTGTTTCAGGTAGACTTTACAGTAAAATCTTCCTTGTATCTCTGCAGATCCCCTCTCATTCCTCTCTGCTGGAGGAGGAATCAACTGTCTGGCAAATTTGGAAACAGAAACTGCACAAACTAAACTCCTCCCACTCTTTCTATGATATGCTTTTCTCTGGTCCCCTCCTCCTCATAAGTGGAAGGACTTGCCCCTGAGAAGGAGACCTGATATTTTCCACAATAGATTTCACTAGAGCTTATTGCAGTCTAAGCTTAAGAATCAGTAGTAGTAAACAACCATTGCTAAATTTATTAGCCACCTTCCCACATCTGTCAGTTTTAAAGCTAGTGTTTAGATCTCCATTCATCTGACTTCTTCGTCTATCCCTCATTGATACAGAATATGGGAGGGGAAAAGAGGGATGTTATTTTTTAAATTCCCATAAAACCCAGAAAATATTATTTCATTCTAATTTAATACTTAAAGTTCACAAAGTTAATACCTGCCAATAATTTCTTCATCTATCGGATGGGAGTAGTAAATGACCTTACACACTGCTATGAATATAAGTTTTGAAAATCTATACCATGCATTCACAACAGGAGTGATCCTACCCTTTAGCATCACAGTTTGTGAATTTTGCCTCTCAGATGGGTTTCTGGAGCAGAACTGGTCACTGTATCCATGCTCAACCTGGGACAGAAAGCCCTAGAAAGGAAGATGTGGAATTTGGGCAAGAGGTTCCCCCAGAGGTGATTCAGAGAATGTCCTGTAATTACAAATCCCAAGTCCAGACCCTTCTCAACAGGCAGGAGTTGGTTTAATCAGAGGAAGTGGGAGCTTCAAAAGAGTAGTAAAAAGGTATGAGGCAGGGAAGAGTCAGTGAACAGTACACCAAGGTAACATTCAAGGAAGTTGTTCAAATGTCAAAGGGGAAACTTGAAGTATAACAGCTGCCACTGGGGGAGAATATGGTGTGAGCATATACACATCAAGCCTTTGCTGATGGTTCAGATGGTAAAGAGTCTGCTTGTAATGCAGGAGACCTGGGTTTGATCCCTGGTTTGGGAACATTCCCTGGAGAAGGAAATGGCAACCTACTCCAGTATTCTTGCCTGGAGAATCCCATGGACAGAGGACCTTGGCAGGCTATAGTCCATGGGGTCACAAAGAGTCGAACACGACTAACACACACACACATACACGTCATCTTACCCAATCCTGTGGATTAGGAGCTCTAGAAACTTTTCCATGAGAAGGACTTGTTCAGGGTAGCAGATGTACCCAGATCAGTGGAGCCCCAGTTGAGCCCCCAACTGAGCCATGAGCTCCTGAGGGGAAAAAAATCAATGTCTGCTTTGCTAAACCATTAAGCTGTGGGCTGCTTTCCTGTGCAGCAATAGCTAACTGACAGGGTTTGTATGTAATCAAAGTAACTAAAGAAATAGAGCTAGTAAGTAGCAGAGCTAGGATTCACACCCAGATGTTATCACTTCAAAGCCATTTCTTCTAAACTCTGTACCAGGAAGCTAGACTATAATATTAAGTGCAAAATTTGCCCTTGAAGATTTACTGAGGCACAGGATGGTCTCACATGGACTCCAGAGATCCAGAGAAATCAAAACTTGGATCCCCAGGGACTAAGACTTGTAAGATTGATAAGGACAGACACATAACTGCCTTGTTCATTGTTTTATCCTCAGCACTTAGAACAGTGTCTGCACAGAATAAATTCCCATTGAATATTTGTGAATGAATTAATAAATTCTGTCATTCATTATAAAATTTCAATTTAGTTGGTCATTCAACAAATGTTAGAATTCCGTTAAATATAGGTATAACAACATTTAATGAGACTTACAAATATCATTAAACTCTCAGAAAATTTTCAAGAATCCTCAAGAAAAATTAGATGGTTTGTAAAATTGAGTCCTCACTTTGGTGAAGTCCTTGGAAATGAAATCTCTCTCTCCTATAGTCTACACTATAAATATGAAGGTTACTGCTTGGATTAAATTAAGATTATGTGGCAGGAAGATGCTGGTGGGCTTGTTATGTTGGACTTCTCTGAAACAGATGGAAGGGTTGCTTCAAACAGTATTTTGTTTTCCAGTCTTCCATCAAACATTCCCTTATCCTTATTTTTATGCGAAGTTCTAATTAGCATTGTATCTTTGATGTCAATTTTCATAAAAGACAGAGAAAGGTCTAAACAAAGACTAAATAAAATTAGGATTTGCTTTTACATTTTGTGTTTCTTTTTTTATGTGCTCCCTCCCTCACCATCCCTGCCAAGTTCTAAAAGACAAAATAACTCAACTATATAATGGGTTTTGCTACTAAGATCAATGTTTGAACTTAGGCCAGTTATTCAGTATACCTGGGCCTCAATTTGCTAATTTCCTCATCTGGGTGATAAAAGTTTTGTACTGAATTAAATCCAAGGTCCTTTTCTTCTTGAAAAAAAAAATCCATGATACCATGTGTGAAGGGAAACAAGTAGGAAGAATTACTATCCTGTGAATCAACCTGGCCTTGAGGCTGAATGATCATCATTGGATTGTTTTTGTTGTTCAGTCATTAAGTTGAGTCAGAATCTTTGCGACCCTATGAACTGCAGCACATCAGACTTCCCTGTCCTTCACTATCTCCCAGAGTTTGCTCAAACTCATGTCCATTGAGTCAATGAACTATCTTTGAATAAATAGCATGTGCCAGACACTGTGCTGGGAAAGGCAAGAAAAATATGCGTAAGGGATCCACATGGATTTTGGGGAACATTCAAGAAAGAACAAGCAACCAGAACATTGCTTTTTCTCTAGAGTCAGAAAGCAGCTAATGACATGTCTAGATTAGATTGTTCTAATGGGTCCCAGAGAGGCTAGGCAGAGGAGAGGTGTGTTAGCTTAATTCTTTCAAGCCATCTGAAACAAAAATAAACTCAGATGATCTCGAAAAATGCAATTCATTGTAAGGAGAGTAGGGAAAGGCAAAAAAAGAGAAATTCTTTTCATCAGTGATACAGCCGTGCCTTACAGAGACCCTGTCTACAACAAGATGTGTTAGTAACTCTGGAATACGGTCTCCAATGGATGTGCAAGACTAGACAGAGTGCAAGGAGAAAATGTACTAGAACATCTTTTACATTTTTAAAAATCTCATCACTTATTTTTTTTTAATTTTGAATGGTTTTCTGATGATGTATATTATAAGTTATGGTAGCCATCTAAGTTATAATTATATAGTATCTGTTGTATGTGACAGAGTAATGCTTACCAGATATTGGTTCCTTACATTTCTCAGCCTTATACAATTAAGTGGGTTCATTTGACTAGTCCTAGGGAATAAAATCTGAGTAGAAGTGATGTGTTGTTTTCAGCTTGAAGTAATGAAAAGTCTATGCATAATTCTACAGGCTCCCTTGGCTATTGTCATGCCTCTTGGCCACATCTGCATGCTCTAGATGATGTGGTTATAAGGTGGTAAAGCCATGCACAGCTGTACACACCAGAGAACTAGATAAAAAGTTTTTATAGGAAACAGACCTTTGTTAAGTCACCCTGAGATATTGGACTTACTTGTTATTGCAGAATAGCACAACTTTTCCTAATAAAGATGCCTACTCATTTTTTTCTTTTTTTGGTGGTGTGAGTGAATTATATAACTTTTCCACCCACTTTTGTTTTTGCTGACTAACCCACTCTTTAGATTTCCCACAAGATACAATCTGAGTGGTGCTCTAATCTATAAACAGCCACACGTCTTTAGTCTGATAAACTTTGGCCAGGGTATTAAGTTCTTGAGATGAGAAAGACTCTTCCCATCATTACTTTTGCCATTAGGGCCAAGGAGCTTCAGGAATTTTCAAGGTCTTCCTAAAATGTGCATGCAAATCAACAATTTCATGCAGAAACATGAAGTCAAGGAATAGACGCCAACAGATCATTTGGGGCACTAGGAACTTATCTATGTCAACTTTGCATTGCAACTTCACATAGGTTTTGATCAATAAAAGCCTTTACTAAGTGAATCATGAATGAGTGAATGAAGAAATACAGGCTGGAGTCGGTAGATTTTACAAGAGGAAGGTGATAGGGTATTAAGTGGGCAGATGTGGGAGACTTATCTTTGGCAAAAGACCAATCCTTTGGGAATGGGGTCTTGGTAATGTAGAATTCTGCAAATGGTTTTCCGTTCACACATTTATTCAGCAAACAGTTATTGAATGCCCTTTATATTCTCCGGTCACTTTCCAAAAATAACTGCAAAGAAAATGTTTTCTACTTTTCTTCTTCATCTGGAAAGATCTATTTTAAAGGATGGGATTAATGGATTTGAGCACTGCTTTTTCAACACAGTCACGAATCTAGGCATTTGGTCCAGGCAGTGCTGGGAAGAGAATGGGTAATGATTTTTAACAGAGCCTGCTGCAAACACCCACTCGTTCTTTCACGAGCAACTAATCTTAGGTCTTAGCAATGCAATATCCCAGAGAGTAAAGGATGAAACTGACTACAAGGTGAAATGCTGCCAATAAAAGAAGCCAAAAAGAAACTCACTCTTCAAGGATAGCTCATTGGTGTCAGCTCAGGTCAGAATGGTGTTGCAGCACCCTCATCATTGATGACTGATACTCTGACCTCTTTAGCTCGGAGATGGGATGGGAGCTGATGCTGTTAGCTTTTAATATAATGCCTGGGCAATTTACTGGTAAGTAGAAAAGGAAGTTGGTGAGGATGAGCTCACATTTGCCAATGAACAGTAATGTGCAGAAAATGTTTAATCAGACTGTGAAAGTTTAACTTCAATTCATCAATCAAGCATTTCCAAGATACTGACTCTATGATTGGCACTAAGTAAAAGGCCTGAGGGGAATGAACACAGTCCCTGACATTAAACAGCGTACCTTTTACCAAGGAGACAGAACAGGCTAAAGAAAATGATCAATGGATGAAAAGACCCCCAAACAGAAAAATATGATCAGTTCTGACAAGCAGAAGAGTTTAATGGCCTGGCAGGCAAGTTGTAGAGCCAAGTAGGTTCAAATTTCAGCTCTACTACTTAATAACCAAATAACTCCAGCCTAAGCTTTTTACTTAACCATTGTGCAATAGTTTCACTTAAAATACGGGGATAATATGGTTATTTCAAAGTGGTACACGTGAAGTACTTAGAACAGTGACTACAATTGGTAAGAAATTGATATTAGCTATTATTAAGAACAATTGAGATTTAGAGGGACCTTTAGTTTGTTTGATTACTTTTCTCATCAAATATTCCTGCTGTTTCATAATGTTCCTATTAGGATGTGTGTAAATATGATCTCTTTTGGCACGCTGAGAACTCTGGTCTGGAATCTGGCACTCACGATTCACCACTACCTCGGGGGTCTCCCTGTGGTTTCCAGAAGGATGAAGGACTGTCTCGGTGTTTAGATCTCTCCTGGGGTCACAAAGAGTTCCTCTGATAAAAATGCCAAAGTCTTCGTTGTGTGCTTTATTCTATCCTTTTAAACAAAATTTGCCTTTCTTCTCCTCTCCACTGATCTAAATTCTTCATGCTTCAGAATCCAGGGCCCAGGGCAATGATGTGGAAAGAAATAATGGATTTTTGAGTTATGAATTATCTCCAGTGAATCTCTATATATCTTGAGCTTTCTGAGAGCTTTAGCTTTAAGTAGAAATCTTGTCCATTCAGAGCTCATGGCCCCTTTAAGTCCAGAAGATTCTTTCTGAGGATATCTGGTTATCATTAGTTCAGTTTCCTCATCAGTCAGATCAGTCTCAAGAGGAAATATTAATCAGAGCTGCATGAATTCCTGAGCTAGCCCTTCCTCATACCCATTATTCCCTTGTCTTAGGAGTTTTGATTATTCACCTTGATTTATGTGACCAAAATGTGCCCATCATATTCCAGTGTCTACCACCATATGAAGTTCTCTCACATGGATGATGGCCACCACATTCCAGTGTCCACGGCCATATCTGGTAGCATCATTGATTGGGACTAATCCATCCTGCGTGGTACACGATGAGCCACCTCATCTAGTCAGCTGAAAGCCAGACTACAGTTTGCCCTAGAAATACCCTGATGCTGTGGTGCAGCCATGCTCAGGATAAATCAGACAAGCAGGGAAGGGAAAAACAGGTGTGTCTCCAAAAAGCATATCATCTCTGCCAGTGTTTCTACTTATTCTTTTCATTATTCTTTCTACCCTTCTCTTCTTCCTTTTCTTTCCATTTTGTTCATTTTTCCTCCATTCTTTCCTTAAAATTTGTTTTGAATATTTATAGTAGTGCCCTATGCTACGTGCCGTGGTCTGTATGTGCGATGATGGAGGCATAGACTTATAGACAATTATCAGCTCTACCATTGTCTGAGAGTGGGATATCAGTCAAGCCATTTTTTTATTTTTTAGATGTAGTCATAAGTTGAGGCTCTTGATCTAAATGACCTTTAATAATCTTCAAGTTCCTCTATTCTGTGGTTCAGGAAATTCAGATTCTACTCCCAACGATGTGAAATGAGCACAAAAAGTCTTAAACTTTACCTTTTACTTTCAGAATTTTGTTTTGTGACAGACAGCAACTGCATCCTAGCACCCACTCCCCTTTTATTTAAGTAGTAAAACTTTCCAAGTTTTAGCAGAGTTTCCTAGATAGACGTTGTATACCCAGACTCCTTTGCAACAAGGTGTGGCTACATCATTATAATCTGGCAAATGAGAAAAGTTGCTGCTGGGTGATTAAGGTGAAATGTTGCTGCTTAAGGAAGAAGCTGTTTACTTTTCACTTCCTCTTTCCTCTTCCACCACTGCCTAGAGCAGATGTCTAGAGACAAACTAGACTACAGACAGAAGTCTCTTGTTGGAAATAGCATAAGAGTAGCTCCTCAGGCCCTGAGCTACCCAGTCTTACACTCCCATAAAATGGAGAAATACAATTGTTTCATTTAAGCCATTTCTGTTTTGTTTAGTCTTCTGTTATAGCAGCTGAGCATCTACCCTAAATAATAGGCTAGTCCCCTCCACCCTTGTCCATAGATTTCTAATCAGTTAAGCGAAGTGGTTTGAACAGAATCCTTAAGGGTGTCTCCAGATTAAACACTGTAGGATTTATATTCTGGAAATTGACAAACACAAGAAGATGCTGTGTGACAGGCTGTCCTTGTTCTAGAATTTATCCAAGTGGATTAGATACAGCTCTAACTAAAGGCTGGAAAATGGGCCAGAGTTTCCTAAAATTTCCTCCCATCACTAGAGTTGAGGCTGTTAAGATTCTGGTTTTCTCTTCTTTGTTCAGAATACATCATCCATTAGCTTTCATTTCCACCCTGCTATGACTATAGAGGCATCCCAGAAACATACTGCCTTACTCTGAGAGGTTTTACTTTCATCTTCTAGGACAGAGGTGCCAAACCATTTCTGTAAAGGGCTAGATAGTAATTATTTTCAAGTCACATATATGGCATATTCTTCCTTTTTTTTTTCTTTTAAAAAATGAGTTCTTTAAAAAAAAAAAAACAACAAAACAAACCATTCCTAGCTCAAGAGTTGAACAGAACCTGTTTCAGGCCAAATTTTCAAAATCATACAGTCTTATTCTAGTCTTCTTTTAACAGTTCAGCCCTCAATTTATCTCTCTCCTCTCATATTTTACTATGAGCAAGAAGAAGAAAATAGGCTGCATCTTGGAAACTTCCTTTGTGAGTAACCAGGTATAACACTGGTGAGTTCGCTTTCCATATAACTCCAAGGCAATTTCACTAAGTTTTCTGCTGCTACATAATGAGGAGCAGCCCTCCTCCAGTTTTTGGTAGCATGTTATGTACTTCCTTCTAAGCCCTCACTAGGAGCACCCTCAACGTTCATAATTCTTCCAACAGTCTGTTCAAGAAAATTCAGGCTTACTCTGTTATACTCCTCAAAATTCTTTCAGTTTCTGTCCATTGTCTAATTCCAAAGCCACTTTCATGTCTTTTTAGATTTTTGCTACAGCACCACTCCACTTCTAGGTGCCAAAATCTGGTTTAGTTGTGAATTGTAACACATTATCATAAAACTAGAAGCTAAAACAGCATCCATTTATCACCCCTCAGTTTCTGTGGGTCAGGAGTCTGAGCATGACTTAGCTTAGTCCTCTCCTCCAGGTCTCACAAGGGATCAGGCAGGACTACGGTCTCATCTGATACTCAGGTTGTCTTCTAATCTCACATGATTGGTGAAAGAATTCTTCCTGAATCTGTAGAACTTAGAGTGGCCTGCTTTTTGAAGTCCAGCAAAATAATCTCCCTTCAGATCCCTTTGACTTCCTTAATAATTCACCTGATAAGTTTAGGCTTAATGAGAACAATATCCCTTTTGATGGACTCAGAATCAATTGATTAGAGACCTTAATTATATCTGCAAAATCCCTTAAGCTTTGCCTTGCAAAGCTACTTCCAGGCTACTCTTGGGAGTGATACCCCATCACTGTCACAGGTCCTGCCTACACTCAAAGGGAAAGAGTTACATGGGGAGGGAATCTTGGGGACTGTCTGAGAGGTATGTCGACAACTGTTTGAAAAGAAATTTCAATTTCTTTTCAACAATCCAGTGCATTTCTCCATTTAATTCTCATGAATAATTTTTTTAAGTTATTCTCTTAATAATTCAAGTTATAATAAGCTTGGTGCATGAAATAAATTAAACTTAGTTCTCACGGTGTATACTGTTGCTGCTACTGCTAAGTCACTTCAGTCGTGTCCGACTCTGTGAGACCCCATAGACAGCTGCCCACCAGGCTCCCCCGTTCCTGGGATTCTCCAGGCAAGAACACTGGAGTGGGTTGCCATTTCCTTCTCCAATGCATGAAAGTGAAAAGTGAAAGTGAAGTCGCTCAGTCGTGTCCGACTCTTAGCCACCCCATGGACTGCAGCCTACCAGGCTCCTCTGCCCATGGGATTTTCCAGGCAAGAGTACTGGAGTGGGGTGCCACGGTGTATAACCACAGCCTAAAGCAGAGTTCTGGTCTGAGACTCAAGAGATGTGCTTTATAATCACATCCCTGCTTCATGCTGAGATGTTGGGCATTCTCAGAGAGTGCATCACATCTTACTGAGTTTCTGTTCCTTCTTGATATATTGAGCATACTATCACCAGTTTCCCTTCTAGCCCTTAGGTTCTCTGGCTCAATAATTTATATGTTCTAAGGTATAATTGAGATGAGAAAAAAAAGTAAAGAATGAGGAGGCTGGAGTTAACTACCTTTAAGTGTCCAGACGATGCAGTTATGCTTGAGTGTTCAGTCTGATCTTCCCTAGAGAGAAACTCAGGGAGCCCAAGGAATGTGTGCACTCCTAGGCTTCATATGTGCCCCTCCAAGTCTGAGGCTAAAACAACTATTTTCTGGTCAGCATCTGACTGAGAGTGTGAATATTAGCTTTTCATGGTTAAGTGGTTTTATGCTAGGAGCTTTGAAATCAGAGGACAAATCAAATTTAAAGACAAATTAGGTATTCCTAGCTCTCATATGTACTATCTTCAATCTTCAATTTTCAGAGCGCAGTACAATTTTAATCAGCCCACATATCTCTATGGTTGGAACAGTTCCCACAGATATGGAACCAAGGTCTGTGACCAAAGTTTTCTATCAAATCTCTCTGGTAGATGACCACTTCGCAGACCTTCCTTCAAGTGTGGTCAAGCTTCAGTGATGACAATGGCAGGGGCTGTCCCCTGGGATGGGTGGCTCTACAGTAAAATGATAATTGAGTATGTTAGTTCAGGCCTGAGATGGAATTAACAGATCCAGGGCTCTGGAAAGAGCCTAATTGACTCAGAAGCTGTCTGTGACCTTATGAGCCCTGGGATTTACTAACCAAACCAAAATTATACCTCTATAAAATGAAGGATAATTATAACTACAAATTGTATGGCCTTGCTATCATGGGGTCACTATTATCCAAAGTCTGACCCTTAGACCTGCATGTTTTAATTGCTCACTAGGGCTGTCAAGTTTTTAAATAAAAATGTCAATATCAATGAGAGTCAATCTATAATGCATGAGGCATTGTTTTAGGTACTTTGCATATGTTTTCTCTATAGTCCACATAACCTCAGTTACGAACTGAAATATGTCTCACTAAAATTCATATGTTAAGGTCTTTATTCCCATTGTGACCATATTTAGAGACAGGGCCTTTCAGGAGAGAATTAAGGTTAAATGAGGTCATGAGGGTGGGACCCTAATCCTATAGGACTCGTGTCCTTATAAGAAGAGGGAAAACTCAGAGGTGCATGTGTACCCAGAGACAAGGGCCTGTGAAGACACAGAGAGAAGGCAGCTGTCTAAACACAAATCAGGAAAAGAAGTCTCACCAGAAACCAGCCCTGTCAATATCTTGATCTTGGACTTCCAGAACTGTGAAAACCTACATTTCTGTTGTTTTAAGTCACCTTGTATGGGGTGTTATTATGGCATTTTTAGCTATCTAATACACTATCCTCTGATAATAACACCCCAGACAAGGTGACTTAAAACAACAGAAATGTAGGTTTTCACAGTTCTGGAAGTCCAAGATAGCATATTCAAAAGCAGAGACATTACTTTGCCAACAATGGTTCGTCTAGTCAAGGCTATGGTTTTTCCTGTGGTCATGTATGGATGTGAGAGTTGGACTGTGAAGAAGGCTGAGCGCCAAAGAATTGATGCTTTTGAACTGTGGTGCTGGAGAAGACTCTTGAGAGTCCCTTGGACTGCAAGGAGATCCAACCCGTCCATTCTGAAGGAGATCAGCCCTGGGATTTCTTTGGAAGGAATGATGCTAAAGCTGAAACTCCAGTACTTTGGCCACCTCATGCGAAGAGTTGACTCATTGGAAAAGACTCTGATGCTGGGAGGGATTGGGGGCAGGAGGAGAAGGGGATGACAGAGGATGAGATGGCTGGATGGCATCACTGACTTGATGGACATGAGTCTGAGTGAACTCCGGGAGTTGGTGATGGACAGGGAGGCCTGGCGTGCTGTGATTCATGGGGTCACAAAGGCTGGGACACGACTGAGCGACTGATCTGATCTGATCTGATCTGATCCTCTGAAGTAGGTGGCGTTTATCTTTTACAGAATAGATTGGGGCTTAGAGAGGCAAAGTTAACGTCTGTCATAACACAACTATGGACCAGTGTCATTTCATTAATTTATGGAGGTAGAGCCAGCTTTCTTTGGAGGTAGAGTGTGCTTTCTTCGTATATAGAAAACCTCATACTGCACACTTCCCTCAACTTACAGGTCAGGGCCTGGGACATAAAAATCTCGCTTCAACAAGAAATAAAGCATTTCTAGTGGAACTTTTTAATTATACTCATCTACATTTAGACTATAACTGACAGTTAGCTCCTGGTACCTTCAAAGAACGTGTATGAGAACATTCTCATCAGTGGCAATCAGATTTTTTCAGGATAGTTTTCTCTGTATACGTTTTACATCAATACTTGGCTCAACATCTTTCCTAAGCCATTATTTACATAAGCAAAACAAAGAGGATATCGCAGAACTTCCTAAGAAGGATACCTCTGAACTCAGGGTATGCCTTCCCAACTTGATACAGGACAGACATCAGGAAGAAGAAAGGAATTGAAGGAGATGGCTTTTCTCCTCCATCAGAGGGGTACCAGATTCCTGGCCAGAGGTGAGTATTAAGGCCTATAACAAATGTTTCAACTATCTCACTAACCATTTTGCATCTTTATGTTTCTCTGCTGTTCACCCTTCGGTCTAAGGCAAGTTTTACAAACATTTTTGGATGCTTGCTGCTGCTGCTGCTAAGTCACTTCAGTTGTGTCTGACTCTGTGCGACCCCATAGATGGCAGCCCACCAGGTTCTCCCATCCCTGGGATTCTCCAGGCAAGAACACTGGAGTGGGTTGCCATTTCCTTCTCCAATGCATGAAAGTGAAAAGTGAAAGTGAAGTGGCTTAGTCGTGTCCGACTCTTAGCGACCCCATGGACTGCAGCCTACCAGGCTCCTTCGTCCATGGGATTTTCCAAGCAAGAGTACTGGAGTGGGGTGCCATTGCCTTCTCTTTGGGATGCTTGCTGCTGCTGCTGCTGCTAAGTCACTTCAGTTGTGTCCGACTTTGTGCGAACCCATAGATGGCGGCCCACCAGGCTCCGCCATCCCTGGGATTCTCCAGGCAAGAACACTGAAGTGGGTTGCCATTTCCTTCTCCAACGCATAAAAGTGAAGAGTGAAAGTGAAGTCTCTCAGTCGTGTCTGACTCCTAGCGACCCCATGGACTGCAGCCCACCAGGCTCCTCCATCCATGGGATTTTCCAGGCAAGAGTACTGGAGTGGGGTGCCCTTCCATAGTTTTCCATAATTTCATACAAAAGAGGTTTCTGGTTGTTGAAAATTTCTTCATATTTGAAAAATGTTTTTAAGTGAGTTATAGTTTGAGGTTACTAACATTTCCCTCTGTTGCTGATACAAACAATTCTTAGAAAAATCCTTTAGACTTAATATCAAATTTCCCTTCATTGATTTGTATGTTGTATTCTGTTTCTTTCGAGGATTAGCATTCAAAGCATGGATGGCTGATGAAAATTTGTACATGCACAAGGACACACATGCACAGCTAGGTTACAGCTCCTTTTGCTTGTTTGGGGAATGAAAATGCAGAAGATTTAACCATTGGCAAGATATGTGCATCAAGCACATTTAGATGACCCAAGACCTCTCCCTTCAAAATCTCCATCTGCAAATTTTGGTGGGAAAGGCATATACTAGAAATCCTAATATGCTGTAGACTTGAGTTCCTAGAAAAATTAGAACAATAAATCATCTTTTTTCATTTCCATAGATTCTATCAAACCTCCCATATAAATCATACCATGCTTAAAATTTATAAAGGTACCAATTATCCTGAAAATAGTTACAACTCAGATATGTTGGTTATGAAGCTAAAACACCACCAGCATACCTAAATAGTATGCCTATTAATTAGATTTAAAAGATACTTGCTCCTTGGAAGGAAAGCTATGACAAAGCTATGGTTTTTTCCATAGTAGTCATATACAGATGTGAGAGTTGGGCCATAAACAAGGCTGAGCACAGAACTGAGGCTTTCAAGTTGAGGTACCAGAGAAGACTCTTGAGACTCCCTTGGACAAGCAAAGAGATCAAACCAGTCAATCCTAGAGGAAATCAATCCTGAATATTCATTGGAAGGACTGATGCTGAAGCTGAAGCTCCATGCAATACTTAGGTCACCTGATGTGAAGAGCCGACTCATTGGAAAAGACCCTGATACTGGGAGAGACTTAAGGCAAAAGGAGAAGCGGGCAGCAGAAGATGAGATGGTTAGATAGCGTCACCAACTCAATGGACATGAATTTGAGCAAACTCCGCGAGATAGTGGACGACAGAGGAGCCTGACAGGCTACAGCCCATGGGGTCGCAAAGTGTCAGACATGGCTTAGAGACTGAACAACAAGAAATTGTTTTTCTTTCAAATATCACAATTTGATATATACCCCTGAAAATGATTCTTTTAATGTTTTCATCACACATATTAATAATCAAAATATACTGAAGTGAGAATATAATTGAGAAATATTTTCATCCTATACCCTTTTATCAATGAGAAATCCAAGGCTCTGAAAATTTAAGTGACATACTCAAGGTCACAGAGCTAATCTGTGGTGGAGCAATGTTCGAGTCTAACTTTCCTGATGCTTCAGGAATCAGAGGTTTGGAGGGTGGTATGTTCATACACCATATGGGAACTAGTGCTCTAATGCATGACTGACTGACCTTATCTGAACATGCCTAGGACAAGCACAACTAATCACTATGCCATATTTGACAAAAAATACACAGTATAAGAAAACTCTTTCTAAGCAGTACATGTTATACCAAAGATACTTAAATCATAATAATTAGAGAGGCAGGAGGATTCTACTTTGCTTTGATCATTACCATGGTCTATGTAGTAATATTTTAAGATAGCTCAAATAATAATAGCTGAAATAAAACACATAAATATAAAGTTCTTAGTGATAATACTGAAAAGTCAGATCTACACATATTGACTAATTATGTTTGAGATTTTGCCCAAGGAAATGTAGGGATCTAATGATAAAAAAGAATCCATTCTTTCCATGGATGAATGTCTAACAGGACATCAAAGACCACAGAGAAGTAATATCAAATGGAAAGTGATAGGGCCATCGATTAGGTGCAATTCAATCGATTAGGTGATGAAAGGACATAAGAGGATTTCTTCAACATTGATTTTTTGTATTCATAACAAAACCATTCAGGTTCCCAAAGAGCTTTTCAATTCACTGATTTTAAAACTTCTGTTCTCTCCAAGCAAGATCTTCTCAGCTGGAGCACCACAGTAAGAATAACTGATAACTTTTCAGCATTGCAGTAATAATAGCCTTGGATCATTAATGTATTTAATCCTCACGACTTTGTGAGGTATGAGTTATTAATAATCCCTATTGTGAAGAGAAGGAAATTGTAGCTTAGTGAGATTTAATGTATTGCCCAAGTTTGCAGTCATTAAGAAGTGAACCAAGACTTGAGCTTCAGAAATATGAGTCCTACACCCACAGACTAAGCACTCTGCTGTACACATCAATGTTAGCCATTGCAAAAGATTCCTAATAATAACTGGGTCAATTAACGTTCAGTGTGTTATTAGCAACATAATAATTAAAAATTGCGCGCGGCTTTCATGAGCAATGACTTTTGTCTTGGTCAGGTTGATCTGTAGACCCTTTTGTGGCAGAGTGCTTCCCTAGTGACTCAGACTGTAGAGAAACTGCCGGTAATGCAAGACACCAGGGTTCGATCGCTGAGTCAGGAAGCTTCCCTGGAGAAGGAAATAACAGCCCACTCTAGTGTTCTTGCCTGGAAAAATCCCATGGACATATAAGCTTGGAGGGTTATAGTCCACAGAGTCGGGGACAGGACTGAGCAACTAACAAACACTTTTTGTGGCAGAACCATGACAGCAGCAACTATTGACTATATAATATCCTTTGAATCTGTGATAGCAAAACTATAAAATCTGCATATAAAAAGATGATTTTGTTTCTATTATCTAAAACAGGAGAGCATGCTTTATCATTCCAAAGTGATATCTTATCACAAAGGAATGCATTTTAAATAAAGATAGAATATTTTCTGTTATCGTTGCCTGATAAGAGAAATTTGCATTGACCCTGCTCCCCAACATAGTCTGAAGATACCAGTTCTGAATGAATGCCATCAGTTAAGGGCCTTTATTGAGCTTCTGAAGCTCAGTCATAACTTTGTGCATAAACAAAGGCCAAGGAAGATCCATAAAGTTGAGCCAATAATCTTATCTTATTAAGATGGATTTCTCCACAGTGAGCAATTTAGGTATTAAGTGTAATAAAGGAGACTCACAGATACAATTCTGTATCTATGGTTACAGTGTGTCCTATAGAACAACGGACACATACACACACACACACACATTTATTAAGCAAGAACTGACCTGCAGGAAAGCTTTACTCCACTCTCTATATAGATTAATGAGGCAAAGAAAGGAGAAATGACTTGCCCATGACTACTCAACTGTGTGTGTGTGTGTGCGTGTGTGTCTTGCATGGTGGGGAGACTGGAAGAGAGGTGAAAAGCAAAGTGTCAGGACACCTAAGGGCATTCTTTCCACATATTTCCTCAAGAACACATATTTATGACTCACAACTTTGCAACTGAAAAAAATAGCCTTTTGTGTGTGTGTCCCTTATGAATATGTCTCTGTGTCCACACACACATATGTACTCACACAATCAATGCTAGTCGAGGGGGTGGGTGTCAAGAGAGAAAAGACAGGAGGCATCCAGATAGCACTGACCGGGGGGAGAAGAGACAAAGGGGACATTTGTCCCTACTCTGGATCCCACAAGTGGCCTCTGAACAGGAGGTTGGAACAAGACCTTCAAACTGGAGCTAAAGGAACAGGAGGTGCTTATTCTCTTAGAGGAAAGTTTCAAAGTGCAATAATTTCTCTTTTATAAAGCCTCTGTACATATATGATTGATTCGTGTTGATGTTTGACAGAAAACAAAATTCTATAAAGCAGTTATCCTTCAAAAAAAAAAAACAAACTATAACAAACAAAAAAAGCCTCTTTCCTTCACTCTCTGACTCTGGGCAGGCTGTCCTTTAGGCTAGCATAGGACAAGGTCAAGGGGGAGAACGTATGGCCAAAGCTCTGAAGTGCTCAGCCCAGGAGGACTTAAGCATAGTGGCTGCTGGAAGTCAGGGTGTTCTTGTCTGCGGTCTACCTCATTAAGAGATAAATTAATGGGAGATTCAAAATCTGAATTAAGCACCCCCATGTCAATGCCAATGTGATATACCCAAGTTGAATTACACCTGAGCCATCAGATAAATTCAATACCTCTTGAGTTTCTGTAACATTTCCTGAAGAACTAGATTTCTCTTTAACAGAATTGCCTTTTCCTTCCAGTGATAACTTGTTAGGTACTCAGTCATGTCCGACTCTTTGCGATCCCATGGACTGTAGCCCGTCAGGCTCCTCCATCCATGGAATTTTCCAGGCAAGAGTACCAGAGTGGGTTGCCATTTCCTTCTCCAGGGGATCTTCCCAATCCCAGGAATCGAACCCAGTTCTCCAGCATTGAAGGCAGACTCTTTTCCGTCTGAGCCACCAGGGAAGCCCTAACTCGATCCCTGTAGTACTCTGATAGATAGAGGTGTACCCATACCACACGGATTCTAAGCAGCAAGAACGTGGATATTTGGAAACGGATTATTTGTTGTGGAAGATGTCCTATGAATTGATGGATGTTTAACAGTATTTCTGACCTATTGGTGCTAGATGCCAATAGCAGCACCCTGGCTTCCCCGGTGGTTCAGCAGTAAAGAATCGCCTGCAGTGCAGGAGACACAGGTTGGATTCCTGGGTCAGGAAGATCCCCTGGAGATTGGCCTGGCAACCCACTCCAATATTCTTGCCTGGAGAATACCATGGACAGAAGAGCCTGGCAGGCTACAGTCAATGGGGTCTCAAAGAGTCGGATACAATCAAAGTGACTTAGCATGCACGCATGCCAGTTTTGACAATCAGAAACATCTCCAAACAGTGCCACATGTTCCTAGGGGTGAGAAAATGGGGGAATTCACTCCCAGTTGAGAACCCCTGCTTCATTACAATGCAATTTTTGTTGGGGATGGGAGGGGGTTTGTGCTGGGGAGCCAGTAGGATCTTAATTTTCAGACCAGGGATTGAACCTGCATTCCCTCCACTGAAAGAACAGTCTTAAGCACTAGACCGCCATGGAAATCCCTGACAATGCAATTTTAAATGCTGAGCTATAGTTCCCACTGGTAGTCATAGTATGTAATCACATGCTGGATTACCATTGGTTCAATCATTTTCAATCTAATATTTATAGAACTGTACAAAAAAGATCTTCACGACCCAGATAATCATGATGGTGTGATCACTGACCTAGAACCAGACATCCTGGAATGTGAAGTCAAGTGGGCCTTAGAAAGTATCACTACAAACAAAGCTAGTGGAGGTGATGGAATTCCAGTTGAGCTATTCCAAATCCTGAAAGATGATGCTGTGAAAGTGCCGCACTCAATATGCCAGCAAATTTGGAAAACTCAGCAGTGGCCACAGGACTGGAAAAGGTCAGTTTTCATTCCAATCCCAAAGAAAGGCAATGCCAAAGAATGCTCAAACTACCGCACAATTGCACTCATCTCACACTCTAGTAAAGTAATGCTCAAAATTCTCCAAGCCAGGCTTCAACAATATGTGAACCATGAACACTTCCAGGTGTTCAAGCTGGTTTTAGAAAAGGCAGAGGAACCAGAGATCAAATTGCCAACATCTGCTAGATCATGGAAAAAGCAACAGAGTTCCAGAAAAACATCTATTTCTGCTTTATTGACTATGCCAAAGCATTTGACTGTGTGGATCACAATAAACTGTGGGAAATTCTGAAAGAGATGGGAATACCAGACCACTTGACCTGCCTCTTGAGAAATCTGTATGCAGGTCAGGAAGCAACAGTTAGAACTGGACATGAAACAACAGACTGGTTCCAAATAGGAAAAGGAGTTTGTCAAGGCTGTATATTGTCACCCTGTTTATTTAACTTACATGCAGAGTACATCATGAGAAACGCTGGACTGGAAGAAACGCAAGCTGGAATCAAGATTTCCGGGAGAAATATCAATAACCTCAGATATGCAGATGACACCACCCTTATGGCAGAAAGTGAAGAGGAACTCAAAAGCCTCTTGATGAAAGGGAAAGTGGAGAGTGAAAAAGTTGGCTTAAAGCTCAACATTCAGAAAACGAAGATCATGGCATCCGGTCCCATCTATTTCATGGGAAATAGATGGGGAAACAGTGTCCGACTTTATTTTTCTGGGCTCCAAAATCACTACAGATGGTGACTGCAGCCATGAAATTAAAAGACACTTACTCCTTGGAAGGAAAGTTATGACCAACCTAGATAACATACTCAAAAGCAGAGACATTACTTTGCCAACAAAGGTTCATCTAGTCAAGGCTATGGTTTTTCCTGTAGTCATGTATAGATATGAGAGTTGGACTGTGAAGAAGGCTGAGTGCCAAAGAATTGATGCTTTTGAACTGTGGTGCTGGAGAAGACTCTTGAGAGTCCCTTGGACTGCAAGGAGATCCAACCAGTCCATTCTGAAGGAGATCAGTCCTAGGATTTCTTTGGAAGGAATGATGCTAAAGCTGAAACTCCAGTACTTTGGCCACCTCATGCGAAGAGTTGACTCATTGGAAAAGACTCTGATGCTGGGAGGGTTTGGGGGCAGGAGGAGAAGGGGATGACAGAGGATGAGATGGCTGGATGGCATCACTGACTTGATGGACGTGAGTCTGAGTGAACTCCGGGAGTTGGTGATGGACAGGGAGGCCTGGCGTGCTGTGATTCATGGGGTCGCAAAGAGTCAGACACGACTGAGTGACTGATCTGATCTGATCTGATTTATAGAGCATTTAATAAGTATTAGATACTGTGTACATTTATATCTTCTATACTTGAACATTTTATCTAAGTGTTCATCATCAAATATGAATCTGGTTCATACAAGTTTCAAATTTACATAAATCTATGTAATTTTTGCCTCAATAAATCTTGAATTTTTGTATACATATATATGTAAATAAATAAATCTGTAAGTTTGGTAAAAAAAAAAAAACAAATCTTGAATTTTTATTTCCTGTTACAGAGGTTTTTTTCATGTTTTTATGCAGTCTGCATAACTTTTAAGAGCAACATTAAAATATTCCACTAGACAGCTATTAATCTTGGTGTGTTTTAAAATATTGATCATGGTTCTAATTATTTACTATTGGAAGTAATACCTCAATGAGCACATTCATATTTATGTCTCTTTGAAATAGTCCCAGAGGTAATGAGCAGGTTAAAGTGTGAAAATATTTTATGATCATGATACAGATTGCCACAAGCTTTCTAAAGAATCGTAAAGCTCTCAGAGTCCCACATCAACATCACATGAAAACACAGATTTTCTTGCACCTTCTAAAGAATGTTAGTAACTATGTTGAATGCTTACAACGTAAATGCCTTTTTGAAGCACTTTCCAAGTGTTAGTCATTGATATTTGCCATCACCCATTATGATAGGTACAGTTATTTGTCCCATTTAACAGAAAAGAGAATTTAGCAATAGACAAGCTAACTATCTTGCTCAAAGTCACCCAGCTAAGATTTAAACTCAGATTCCAAGGATTTTGGTCTTACTATGGTGCTATAAGGAGGCTTCCCCAGTAGCTCAGCAGTAAAGAATCTGCCTCAGTGCAAGAGATTCCGGAGATGTGAGTTGAGAAATGGTGGCACCACTTCATGGAATTGATCAAAGCTCCATCTGAGTCTGGGCCAGTGAGCACATTCAGGATCGTCCTAGTCAACTTATTAAAGAATAGATTCTTTGGAGAAGTTTGGTTTACTCATTGTCCTACCTTTTCTTCTCCCCAGCACTGAAGTATTAGGTAATTATACTCTCAGAGAGACTTGTCTTCTCTGTGACTTGTTTATGCTTCAGGAAAAGAGAAGCTGACCCTTGGAATCTTACCTGCAAATTACAGCAGCCCTGAGCTTTTGCATTTCTGAGGGACCTGGTGGGGAGCCTGGCACACTAATTAGCTGCATTTCTCAGTGACTCAGCACCTTCTTCAGCCTCTTCAGGTTTCTCCTTTGAATACCTGCTGACTTTCCTTTGGAAAAGCATAGTGATTAGCCCCCAGCATCCTTCTTAGCTTTCCTCACCCTTTTCTTTTTTTTAAATTTTATTTTATTTTTAAACTTTACAATATTTTATTGGTTCTGCCATACATCGAAATGAATCTGCCACAGGCATACATGTGTTCCCCATCCTGACCCTCCTCCCTCCCTATACCATCCCTCTGGGTCATCCCAGTGCACCAGTCCCAAGCATCCAGTATCGTGCATCGAACCTGGACTGGCAACTCGTTTCATATATGATATTATACATATTTCAATGCCATTCTCCCAAATCATCCCACCCTCTCCCTCTCCCACAGAGTCCAAAAGACTGTTCTATACATCAGTGTCTCTTTTCAAAATATTTATCACACAGTATCAGCCCTGAAGACCCCGAGGAGACAGTGAATGAAGACACAGCAATGCTTTGTCCTCTTCCAGTGGTCATTTATTCACTCAGGTCCCCAAGGTTCTCCCTAATGTTTACAGTATCCAAGAATCAAATCGCAGCACCTTGTCTCTGGAAATCTTTCCACAGTTCTCAGCATTTCTCAGAAATCTAAAACATTGACAAATACATTTTTTAAATCTTTTTTTTGTAACATAAAATATATTAACACACACAAAAAATCATAAAATGTATCACTTAATGAGTTATTATAAGGTAGCCTAGCAAGCTACGGTCCATGAAGTTGCAATGAATGGGACATATCAGAGCACACGCACGCGTGCACACTCACACACACACACACACACACACCCACCCATCAACGACAATCTAAGTCATGAAAGAAAGGAAAATTTTACCAGCTAACCGAGACCTTGCCCCTCATTCCAATGATAACCCAAACCTTCTCCCTTGATTTGATTTTCATAATCACTTCCTTTTAATGCTATTATCGAAATGCACATCCTTATGCATGCATGCTCAGTCACTAAGTTGTGTTCAACTCTCTGCGACCCCATGAACTGTAGCCCACCAGGCTCCTCTGTCCATGGGATTTCCCAGGCAAGAATACTGGCGTGGATTGTCATCTCTTACTCCAGGGGATCTTCTTGACCGGAGATAGAACCTGTGTCTCCTGCAGGCAGATTCTTTACCACTGAGCCACCTGAGAAGCCTGCACATACTTATAATCTATAGCTTAATCTTTTAGTCTAAAACTACGTGATATCCTTCAGTCTATTTTAATCTACAGTTTTCACCCTCTATCCTTTCCATTTCCTTAAATCTGGTGAAAAAAACCAAATCATTTCGCTTGCAGAGTTTCCCACAGTCTAGATTTTGCTGATTGTATACTTTTGGTGCAGTTCAACAACTTCTGTCCTCTGTACTTCTTGCAAATTAGCATCTGCATTCAGAACCTTGATTTGTTTCATATTCAGTACCTTTGGTAAGACTAGAGGTGGTGTGATACTCTTTCATAAGTAGGCACATGATGACTGGGTTTCACTCTTATTATGATATCAGCAAATGTTAATGATCAACACCTATATTCATCAATTCATTGAGGATTGCTAAGGATTGATAAGGAAAGGATCAAGTATTTATTCTAACTATATATGTATATATATATGTATATATGAGGAATGGGGATCAAGTATATATTCTAACTATATATGAACTATAACACTAAGTTTACAGAAAGTTTATGAGACATTTTCTCTTCAAAAAAATATTCCAACTAATAAATGAAAAGAAAATGAAAGAAATAGAATATCAATCCTTAGGATCTTCCTGGTGGCTCAGACGGTAAAGTGTCTGCCTGCAATGTGGGAGACCTGGGTTCGATTCCTGGGTCGGGAAGATCCCCTGGAGAAGGAAATGATACTTGATCCTCATTCCTCATATATACATATATAGTTAGAATAAATACTTGATCCTTTACTTCAAATATTAGAAAGAGATGGCATTCAGAATATTACTCACAGCTCCCTCCTCTCATGTTTTCATGGAGTGCTCAAAGATATGGCAGTCTTCTTTCTGAGACCTCTTGGTATTTTTCCCTAGCACTTTATTTAGAATTTTTACACCTTCCCCTCTTATTTCTAACCCGCTCCACACTGAATCAGCTCAGTGGCATGGTGCTTTATCCTGGAAGGGTGCTGTGGTGGCTTGGTTTTAAATTTTCATGGCAGTCAAAACGGGACAGTTCCTTTAGGCATTACTACAGATTCTGCTACTACAGTGGGTGGTACCATGTCAGCCTCAGCTGCTGTTCTCAAGTTGGTTCACAGCATTTTAAGCACAGCCACCTTTTGGCTAGTTTGAGACTCTAGTCTCAGGTGCTTCAGAAGCCTTGCTGCTTCTCTCTGCTGTTGTCTGTGCCTCTGCCTATTGATGTCAGCATAGATGTTGATGCTACTCTGGTCCATAGCTGTTGATGAATTGTCCTTGCAGGGTTAGATTCTGGGAATTGAGGGAATATCTCTTACTCAGTTTTGTTATAAATTTTATCCATAGGGGCTTCCCTGGTAGCTCAGCTGGTCAAGAATCCACCTGCAATGCAGGAGACTCCAGTTTGATTCCTAGGTTGGGAAGATCCACTGGAGAGGGGATAGGCTACCCACTCCAGTATTCTTGGACTTCCCTGGTACCTCAGATGGTAAAGAATCTGCCTGCAATGAGGGAGACTGGGATTAGATCCCTGGGTTTGGAAGATCCCCTGGAGAAGGGAATGACTACCCACTCCAGTATTCTGGCCTGGAGAATTCCATGGACAGAGGAGCCTGGCAGGGTACAGTACATGCAGTTTCAAAGAATCAGACATGACTGAGTGATGTTCACGCTTTGGTTTTGTTATCTAATATTTCTATTGGTTTTCATGTGGGTACTAGATTAAAATTTAAGAAAAAAATGTGTCTTTGCTATAGCCACATTCCCAGGATTCTCTCCAATTAGTCTAACTTTTAATTCATATCCAGGCATTGTTGCTGAAGTTCTACATATATTGGATCAGTGAATACCAAATCTGTAATCTTGATACTTCACATGTCTCAAAAGGTATCATGATAGTCTGTTTAAAAATGTTGCCAGTAGTAATTCAATCAGATAACAAATTGTAACTAATAACCATTTTAAAGCATGATGTAGAAAGATTAAATATTACAGATGGAATAAAACTAAGTAACATATTCATTGGTTCACTTTTTTAGTCAATGTTACATTAAATGTAGATGACTATCTACTAATCACACTGTGGTATGAATTAGGAAAATAAGAAGGCATGGCCCAGCTTTTTCACTATGATATAATTACTCCATTCAGTGTACATATTTTAGGTGTATACTATGTGTTGTTTTTTAAGCTAAATAGTATTTGAAATTAATATTAAATGGAGAAAAACTATGACCATGTCCCTCACACATCAAGATTCTCCACAAGGCTTCTCTGAGCTCAACATATGCATAATAGTCTGCTGACTTACAAGATGTTTTTGCAGATTAAATGATGCAAGAGTTCAGAGGATTTTTATAAATTTTATTAAATTATTTCTGCATTCAAGATTCATTAGTTTATTTATATTTAATATTTAGTGCCACTTTGTTAGGCACTATCTTAGTCTTTGAGGATACAGCTTGTGACCAAGACAAGATTCTTACTTGTCTTAAGCTTATGTTCTGGTGGGAGGAGGAAGACATAAGATGAACACAATCAAAATAGTTCAGGTGACAAGTACTGTTGAGGTGAGGTGATTGAGAGAAACCAAGGTGCTCCCTAGACTTTGTGGTCATCAGTGTCCATGACAAGGACTTTGTTTTTCTTCCAAGATCCTAATTATAAAATGGAATCAGCCATATAAAGATGAGGGTATAAAGCATTGCAGCCAGAGAAACAGCGGGTTTAAGGCTCATGGTGAGTTTGAATTTCATGTAATCAAAGAATGGAAAGCAAATGAATGTGACTAGAGTTGTATGAGAGAGTACAGACCTGGCAGGAGATGAGGTTGGAGAGAGGAAACTGCAAACTGGATTGTGAAGGACTTCCTGCCCCAGAGAAAGATATTGAATTTTTTTTTTTAAGAGATAAATATAAGCCATGGAGCAGCTGAACACTCAGGAAATTATTTCAATAGTCCAAGTAAGAAATGGTGAAGTAAGAAGAGAAATGGCGGTGGCTTAAATTTCAGTCATAGCATTAGAAATGAAGAGAAGAGGCTCTATTAGCAAAATGTTTTGGATGTAAAGTCAGGAGGACTTGATGTTGCATTGCTCATGCAGAAGTGTGTAAAATGAGTAATCAAGGATAACACCAACGTTTTGACTTAAGAAACTGGAAGGATGGTGAAACCATTAACTAAGATAGGAGAGAACAGAATGGATGGAAGTACTGTTTTAGAATGTGTAGAAGTAGCATTTGGGGAAGAACCAAGAGTTCTGTTTCAAATATTCATTTTTAGATGCATATTTGACATTTAAATGGATATGTCAAGAAGGCCTCACATATACTAGTCTGAGTCTGCCTCCTGGAAGAGGATGGAGCTGGGAATAAGTATTAGATCATCAACAAATAGATATTATTCAATGCTAAGTGAGTTGGAGTGTTAAGAAAGATTAATATTTTGGCTGTTACAGTTGGGTTAAAATTGAGAATAGGAAAAAAATTAGGGAAGACCAAGAAAGAAGAGTCAGGGAAATAGGGGGAGAATAAGAAGAGTATAGTGTCCCCAAAGTTGAGGGAATGATGGATTTCAATATGAGAGAATAGTCAATGTAATGGACTCCCCTGATGGCTCCATGGTAAAGAACCCGCCTGCCAACGCTGGAGACCCGAGTTCAAACTCTGAGTAGAGAAGATCCCTGGAGAAGGGAATGGCATCCACTGCGGTATTCTTGTCTGGGAAATCCCATGGACAGAGGAACTTGGCAGGCTACAGTCCATGGGGTCACAAAGAGTTGGACATAAATGTTTCTGAGAGTTTGAGTAAGTTAAGCGTAAAGTAGAGAGCATAGGATGTGGTAACGTCAAGGTCATTGTCTTTGGAGCAGCAAACGAGTGACAGTGTAGAATTTGAAATTAGCATGTGTCTTCAGACCTTTCCAGACATAGGGAAACAGTGAACTATTTACAAAAAGAATGTCAACAATGTTGGGGTAAATATCACTCTCCAGATACCTGAAGAAGACAGACTATATCAATAATCAGGATCCCTTAAACTGCACTGACAAATATGGCAGCCACTAACCACATATAGCTATTTAAATTTAACTCAGGCTAATTAAAATGAAATATTATTAAAATTATCCATGAGAGTTTAAGTACTCAGTCGCCACATGTGGCTGGTGGCTATCTAATTGGACAACACCTATATAAGATATTTCTATCCTCACAGAAAGTTCTAGTAGTCAGTACTTCTCTAGAGAACAGATGCTTCTTCATTGGCCTGAACTGCTAAAGAAAACACAGGGGCTTCAGTAGCTTAATTAAGGATTGAGAGAGGAGGGAATGTGACTGCATCTTATTCTTCTCTGCCTATCCACAGAGCTGAGAGATGCAGTGCCCACAAGTTCCTGGTTGGTGTCCAAGGCTGGATGAGATGAAGAAAGAAATACTATAGTGAAACAGACCAGCAGTCATGAGATGCCATTTATCCACAAGGCAAATGAAAAGTACATCAAGAAACTCAACTTGACCAGTGAGGTGCATCAAAGGACTGAGACAGCTGCTGCTAGACCACACTCGCCTTGAGTTCCAAGAAGAGTCCTGAGAGGGAAGAGAGGACTAGTTCCTTTGGTCACATTGTATTGAAAAGTCACTCATCAGATGGCTCTCTCGATGTCTGTGCCTTTTCCTCTAGTGTCCTCCCTCTCTTTCCCTTCATATTGCTATCACAATCATGCTCTCTCGTGCATGAATCCTCCAGTGGTGTTTTACTTCCTTGCACTCACACAGCACTTGTACAAGTCAGGCAGGACTTAACATACTCAAGATTTCCATGGAGCTTTTTGCAGAGAAAAGAGTGCAGACTTTGACAGAAAGTCCTGGATTTGGATCCTGACTTTACCTATCAACCAGCAGTGTGATTCATATAAGTACTATTCTCTGATCTTCAGTTTCCTTCTCTGTAAACTTGGAACACTAATACCTCTTCTGAAGAACTTTTGAGTTTTCCATGATAAAATGTGTGTGAATGTCTTCGGCACCATGCCTGACAGATGTGGAGGCTACATGATGAGAGTTCAATCCTTAAGATGCATTTCTTCCAACAGAGAGAGGCTGCTATTGGGCTAAGAACTCCGTATCACAAAATCTCTTCCAAGCTTTTCACTTATCATGCTGTATAACTACCACTTGAGTAAAATATGAATTAATTCAGAGACTCACAGGTATGCATGATGTAGAGATTGGTCTTGGCTCTAAAGTATAGTGTCCCTGCCACATAAGAACCAATATTGAATCAGTGAAATGAAAACCTAATCTCCATATCACTATAACAGAACAAGTAAAGATTCTTCTCCATCATCTTCACTCCTGTCTATTCTAACCTCAGCACAAGGAAGTTTGTCTTCATATCTTATCCAGTTTATTGGCAACCATGCCTTTCCTAATTATGTAACATAAATTTCAGTGCTAGCCTAAGCAAGGTACAATCAGGTAATAGAACTGCTTCAGAAATACACCAGTGATGCATGGAAAATCAACACATCAATTCCTTTTTCATTAATCAACTCCATTAGTTTCACCACAACTCCCATATGGAAGGAAAATTGAATGCTGGCAATCTATCACAACCTCAGATATGCAGATGATACCATTTTAATGACAGAAAGTGAAGAGGAACTGAAGATCCTCTTGATGAAAGTGAAAGAGGAGAGTGAAAAACCTGGCTTAAAATTCAACACTCAGAAAACTAAGATCTTGGCATCCAGTCTTATCACTTCATTGCAAATAGATGGGAAAAAAGTGGAAACAGAGACAGATTTTATTTTGGCAGTGCTCCAAAATCACTGCAGATGTGACCACTGTGACCACGAAATTAAAAGACACTTGCTGCTTGGAACAAAAGCTATAATAAACCTAGACAGTGTATCAAAAGGCAGAGACATCACTTTGCCAACAAACGTCTATTTAGTCAAAGCTGTGGTTTTTCCAGTAGTCACAGATGAATGTGAGCGTTGGACCATAAAGAAGGCTGAGGGCCAAAGAACTGATGCTTTTGAACAGTGGTGTTGGAGAAGACTCTTAAGAGTCCCTTGGACAGTAATGAGATCAAACCAGTCAATTCTAAAGAAAATCAATCCTGAATATTCCTTGGAAGGACTGATGCTGAAGCTCCAATACTTTGGCCACCTGATGTGAAAAGCTGACTTATTGGAAAAGACCCTGTTGCTGGGGAAGATTGAGGGCAGAAGAAAAAGGGAGAGACAGAGGATGAGATGATTGGATGGCATCATCGACTCAATGGACATGAGTCTGATCAAACTCCAGGTGACACTGAAAGACAGAGAAGCCTGGAGTGCTGCAACCCATGGGGTCGCAAAGAGTCGGACATGCCTTAGCAACTGAACAACTACAGCAATGGTAGAGAAAGTAGGGGCCTAGCCCAGTAGGTTAGAATTAAGAGGTTTTAGCACTACAAACACATACTCAGAATCAAAGGAAATATCCATAAAGTGAAAAAGACAGTTCATTCACACTACACAGACAGAGAGGCTCTAGGAGTGGGAAAGCATTAGCAGTGTTGAAACACAGACTATAAATACTATTCCTGGAAAGAAAACACTCAAAACTATCATGGAGATGGCAGCAAAGTTGTGGAAAAACCAGAGAGGCAGAGATGTTGCAGCTGCTTTGAGGACCAGGTGACAGTCTTTGTGACTGGAAATTGGGGAGGATGAGAGCAGAGGGTTAGGAAGAAGTTCAGAAGCTAAAGCTGCAGGAAGGAAGAGAGATGTTTTCGCAACCACTGCTGACCCACTGAAAGGTGGTCCCATTGCTGTGGAACAGCAGCGGTAGAGAATTTGCAGCACTTGCATACGATACACAAAATATCCAGGGTATTTTCTGAAACCACAGGGCCCTGATACATCTTCACTGTCCTATGTATATGTATGGCTGAATCCTTTTGCTGTTTTGATAAAGTAAAATATCACATTGCTAATTGGCTATAATCCAATACAAAAACAATAAAAGTTAAAAAAAAAAAAAAAAAGACCAATGATACCTAAAAGTGCCTGCAAAACTGTGGCCTCAGTTCTTCCACATGTTTCTACGTGAGGAAGCCAGAGACTCATTAACATTGCTCTGTTCATATGTTGCCCCTTTCCACACCACCTTAGGGTGTCCCAGACTATCATGTTAGTGCCTGCTGCTGCTGCTGCTGCTGCTAAGTCGCTTCAGTCGTGTCCGACTCTGTGCGACCCCATAGACAGCAGCCCACCAGGCTCCCCCGTCCCTGGGATTCTCCAGGCAAGAACACTGGAGTGGGTTGCCATTTCCTTCTCCAATGCATGAAAGTGAAAAGTGAAAGTGAAGTTGCTCAGTCGTGTCCGACCCTTAGCGACCCCATGGACTGCAGCCTACCAGGCTCCTCCGTCCATGGTATTTTCTAGGCAAGAGTACTGGAGTGGGGTGCCATTGCCTTCTCCGATGTTAGTGCCTAAGAAGATGCAGTTCTCATAAAGAAGAGATCTGTATAAGATACAAAATAATTCTTACCAAAGCAAGGTAAAATCTGTCTACATGAATACATAGCAAGTATTTTGTAACAGGCTTTAATATAAAACACTGAGAACTGGATGAAAGAATTCCTCATCCACAAGCTTATAAGATTAGAGCTTATTCACACTAATTCCCCTCCATAAATTGGTTTCTGGAG
Organism: Bos taurus; assembly: GCF_002263795.3. Lineage (NCBI taxonomy): Eukaryota > Metazoa > Chordata > Mammalia > Artiodactyla > Bovidae > Bos > Bos taurus. The sequence continues at coordinate 81,518,270 of NC_037338.1, read as the reverse complement.
TCTGATATTTTAAAATCAAATCAGGTCTCTGCAATCTATTTTATATTGATAGACCTAACAGCTAACTTGAATTGTTTTCTAACCTGGAAATGGAAATCTTAAGACTCAGGTATGCTCTGCACATTCTGCCTGGCAATTTCATCTGAATTAAGGTTTCCACACCTCCTTTCGACAAAGTTATTAAGAAGGACTTCCACACAGGGTAAGTTTCTCCTTTCCCTCACATTCTTAATATACAGTTTGCACACCTGGAAAGTTAATTCATGGGCACAAGGAATCCAGGGATCTACTTAAAAATTTATTTTGATTACCTTGGGTCAGTGGGTTATTTCCAATTTGCCTGAGGAATAAACCAGATGAAGAGAATAAGAGAGCTTCTGAAATAGCCAAGTGGCTACAACCATCTTAAACAGCTTTGTCCTTTTGACATGTCTTCCTCACTAAGCTTATCATTTCCAGCTTTTGATTTAAATCAAGACATGTGACTCTTCTTTTCACTTGTAGACTTAGAAACCATTGTTATTAGCTGGCCTAATTTCAATATAATTATGTCTCAGGAGATAAGGAGGCCCTAGAAGAGGGGGAGAGACAAGGAATGTCTAGTGGGTGGAGCAGTCGGAACACATACCCATTTGTCTCACTATCATATGGGCAAGGTTTGTGGTGTCCTAAAACAATTATACATAGTGTCAAAGATCACTGATCACTGAAACAAACTGATCATTAAAAAATCTGAAATATTCTGAGAATGACTGTGATGCTGAGACACAAAATCAGAAAATGCTGTTGGAAAAAAATGATTTCAATAGATTTGCTCAATGAAGGTTTGCTACAAATCAATTTTTTTAAAAGAAAAATGCAATATTTGCAAAGAGCAATAAAGTGAAGTTCAACAAAACGAGGTCTGCCTATACTAACTTTCTTTGCTCTATCATCCTTTCACTCAAAGACTGCTTTCCCAGAATTCTGTCCTCATCGTTTTTTTTTTTTTTTCTTTTGAACTTTTTATGTTGTGTAGCCAATTCACAATGTTGTGATAGTTTCAGTTTAACAGCGAAGGGACTCAGCCATATATATACATGTTTCCATTCTCCCCAAGGCCCTCTCCCAGCAAGACTGCCACATAACATTGAGCAGAGTTCCACATGCTATACACTAGATCCTTATTGGTTATCCATTTTAAATATAGCAGTGTGCACATGTCCATCCCCAATTCCTTCCCTCCAACAATCATAATTTCATTTTCTAAGAAATGATATAAATCAACTTACAAAACAGAAAGATTCACAGACTTCCAATCCCTCTTAGGAATTTATTTTGTATGTTTATTCTGGGCATTGTGTCTTTAAGCTAGTGTATCACCCAAGTGTGACTTTAACTGCCCAGTAAAAGGCACTAAGGGGCTGTTCTATACAGTCACCAAAATGCCATTAGTCTATTCACAGCCTACCTACATCAGTTGGTTTGGGCCTTATCTCAGTTCCAGATGCCAGGATTTTACAATCTCTGATGCCTCCTTGTGAGCATGGTATCTGAAGTGTTTTCTGTACCATGATCTGTGCCCAGCCTTGTTCTCTCTGCCGCCCTCCCCTGCTCTCTGCACTAGCTTTCCACAGGAAGTGCAGCACCAATTCAGCGGCATGCTGGGAGGAGGAGGAGTTCAACAGAAAGTCAGTGACACTTCCTAAAGGCACAGAACTGCAGTCCCCAGGGACGGACAGCAAATCTAACCATCCAATATGTCAGATCCTTTCCAGCCTTGGACCAGGTATGGAGAATCAAAGGCTTCCCAGGTAACAGACCAGTGACAATTTTAGAAGTTCAGGATGGTGGGGGTGTCGAGAGAGAGAGAGAGAGAGCCAGGATGTCCTAGAAATTTTGTCTAAAATAGGGCATGGAAAAATAAGAAGAGAATTCAGTTCTGGGATCATTCATGGCAGCATCAAACACCCTGGCAAGTTTCTGATGGGCACTAACTCTGGTCTCTCCACAATGACATCTACTTCTCTGACATAAATAGAACTTCTTAGCAAGCTGGTGTGCCCTGTAGATAAAATATTCCAGGGACAAGGAGCTTGAGAGTTGTTTCACTGGTGGATTCAAGGGGTTATTGCTCCCTGGTAACAATAAAGAATCACTGGGACCTTCTGCCATCAGACATGGAAATTCACTATATTTCAAAACCCTCTGGTTTGAGTGATAAGGGTTACTCAGGTGCAAAGCTTTCATCTTCTCCCCAGTTTCACACAGCTGGCAGGTAACTATCTACACTGCATCTGTACAACATTCATTAACTCGTTCATCTGTCTTTTATATAAAAAATGCTGCTTGTCAGACAAAGTGTAGGAGAGGAACACAGAGTCACTGATTTGCTGTAGAGAGAGATAAAAAAAGATTTCATGTATTTTCTGGGTTGTTCACTTGGCAGCTTCAAATGTTTCATTGCATTTATTCACAACAGAAAGCACTGAATACAGCCAAGGAAAGGTGCCTGGCCTTTGATTACTGGTTTTGTGATGGTCTATGAGATTCCTTGATGTGGCATTTGCTTAAAATGCAGAAAATAGTGTTTATTTATTTTCTTCTTAATGTTTACTACAGTTTAAATGCAATGTTCTTTCTTTCTTTTCTTTCTGGTACAATAATTACCATGTCAGGCCAGTCAGTCCTTTTATGGACTGAGGGACAGGTCTGAGCACTGAGGCTAAACATATGTATTTTTTAAATGAGAGAAATACCCTCCAGAGTAAATATGTTAAGTCTCTGTAACTATTTTATTTGGAAAAGAATGAGAAAGTTCCTTGAGGTGAAACAGACATGCCATCTAGGGAATGCTCCTGGAGTTTACCCTGTTAAGTACCAGAACTTTCCTTTCTAAAAAGATTTTAAAGGAGAAAATTTAGATTTACATATTCTGAGTTAAATATTTCTGTAATTTATTATGCTTCATTTTCCATACTGTATTCTCTTGAAATCTAGTTCCGTGACTTGTATTATGAGAGTGAGGAAAGGTTTTTAAGGTCAAACAAATTTGGGCAATGCAAAAATAAAAAAAGCTTATTTATTATCGTATTTATGATTTCATATGCTAATAGGCAGTATGACTCACCTAAAAGGTTACATAAAATGCAGTAGTTCAAAACCTTATCTGGCCAGTAAACCCTCTTCTGTTCAGAAATTCAATTTTGAATTACTTGTATGTCATGAAATATGCTTATAGAATCTCTTCGTTATAACCTTTCTTGCCTTTTAAAATAAACTCTGCTGAATATTTCTCTTGGTAGCCAGTGTATGTTTGGTTATCAATATTATTTTGAGTTGTAACATGATGGATGACCTTAGATGTTGTGAAAGAATATGGAATCATTTCTTCCTACAGTAAATGCCAAGTAGTGACATGTGTGGGTGGTGGTGGGGGTAGTTCTTTTGTATGTTTATAAAAATAAAACCCCATGGGTAGCTGTGAGTCATTCACAGGGATCTGGTGTGACATTTCTGCCCCTCTGGGCAGTTGTCTGTGCGTGCCTGCAGCAATTCCTTCACCACCTGTCATTTTTTGTCCCTCAGTCACTGCACATTAGGAAGCCAAATAAAGGGTAATGTGGGGAAACAGCACAGGGCAGGGGAGGAAGACAAGTAGGGCCTTTTGGAGTCAATTAGAATCATGCAGACCTGACTTCAAACTCTTACCTGCTGTGAATCTTAGAGAAAAAATCTGTGCCCCCTCTGAGGTTCTGTTTTCTCATCTTCACAATGAAAGCAGGGGCATCCGTAGAAGGGAGAGAGCATACTTCCTTTATCCTCCTATCTGCCCACACAACCCCAGGTTCCTCCACCTATAATGAGAGGAGAGCATCCCATCAAATGGCAAAAAGGCTGGAGTATTAATTCTGCCCCAATTGTTAGTTGAGAGGGCTTCCCTGGTGGCTCAGAGAGAAAAGCGTTTGCCCGCAATGTGGGAGACAGGGGTTCGATCCCTGGGTCAGGAAGATCCGCTGGAGAAGGAAATGGCAACCATTCTGGTATTCTTGCCTAGGGAATCCCATAGACGGAGGAGCCTGGTAGCCTACAGTCCACGGGGTTGCAAAGAATCGTACACGACTAAGCGACTTCACTTTTATTAAAGAGAGCCAACGTGCATTAAGTAGTGGCACATACAGACTTGAGGGCCCCCTTGCAGCATGATCAGCTCCTTCTCTCTCCATTTTCCTTATTCTGTGAGGAAGGAAGAGAATGGTAACACTTGGACTCAAGCCCTGGTGGAAGGTGGAAAACAGTGCCCTGTCTCAGAAAGACCATGTGAGTACTGACACAGCTTAATAAGGAGGCAGGATTATTATTATATATTTTCTTTCATTTTATTTTCTGCTGTTTTCACAGATATCAATCTGGAATCTCAAGAGAAGAGCTGTAGGGCTGCATTTGCCCTAAATTTTGGTCTCATTTCCATCAAATGTCACAAATACATCTGAACACATCTATCTTACTCTCCTTCAGTATAAAAGAGAGAGTTAAATGCAGAGATTCTGAAGTTGCTGATATTTTTCCACATAGGGACAAAGCTGCTTCTTATTATAACTACTTCTAGAGTACAAATGAATGAATTCAGAATAAGTTTCTGATGATCTTTCCTATAAACGAAGTGCATGTGCTTCTGTGTAGACTTCACAGATCACAGCTATGCTCCAGATTAAACACCTGGATAAAAAAAAATGTATTGTTATATTTTAAACTTGCCATCTGGTATCTGAGAAATATCTAGCTAAATTTTAACAAGCATATTAGCATTAAAAATAAAAATAATTTCTTCATAAACATGTCACTTGCAATAGTCTAATATAAATGATAGCCTTATAAAGGGTTGCCTACCTAGGAGATCACACCAATGAAGACAGCTAGAACCCCAAACTACAATAGGGCTTGTTCCTAAGTAGATTTAGTTGATTCCTATATTAGCTATACATAAGATACTATTTTCTCCCTCTTTAATCTACCTTGTTGAGGGATTACATGGCAATTATTAGATCAGGAATACTATCACCCTCTGGGCCACTGGTAAAAATAAATATCCACTAGGCTTTGTGTGGGTTAGTCTGATCTGTGAATTGGTGAATAAAAGCAAATGTTAAGAGAAATGTTCTGTTCTCCCTGCCCCATTACCTTAATGAGGACTGGGTTTGAATTTTTAAAAATAGAAATCACAGGAAAGACATCGAGATGTGATTTTTTTTTAAGAACAATAGATTTCTGTTACCAATAGAGTAGGAATGACGAAACCTTCTCTCCCCCTTCAGATCTATTGCTGCCCTTGGCAAGTCTGACCTTTTTGTCAGGAATTTGAAAACTTCTTACAGAATACCTTAGGAGAAAAAGCTCATTATAGTGTCCAGAAAAGTGAAAAAATCTACATTTAATACTCCAGAAAAGCAAACTTTTCTACAGCAGTAGAATGGTATGGCATTTCTGATTCATGTCAATTATGTATTTGGAAAGTTCAATTTGAATATTTTTCCTAAGGGACATTCTTTTATGACCTTAAACAATAATAGCACTGAGTTATTTGAGATGAAAACCATGTGTTAGTCATAAAGGGAAAATAATACTCTTCTGCATTTGAACTTTGCTGTTCCATTTATAAAGCCCTCTCCTGAGATCTTTCATCTGACCCTCATTATAGTTCTGTGTGGACGAGGTAGTTAAGTTCTGAGAGGTTCAGAGACTTTCCCAGTGTCATGCTGCTACTGGGCAGCATGTACATGACTGGGAATGTGTCTCAACTTCTGATTCTCAGTTCCTTTTTACCTCTGCACACATCCATATACTTGGCAGGTACTAGGCCTGGAGGTCTCAGGAATATAGAAAGCAGGCTGATATCCGCTTCTTGGAGTTTAATTTCAATAAGAGGAAGCAGGACCAAAACTACTTAAACATGGTAATATCAGAAAATATCTGACTTTTTGTAACCTCACGGACTATAGCCTGCCAGGCTTCTCTGTCCATGGGATTTTCCAGGCAGGAATACTGGAGTGTATAGCTATTCTCTTCTCTAGGAATATCAGATCATTACAAGCAAAGAAGAAAAAATTAACCTGGGGTTGTGGGGGCAGGTACTTGGCTAATGTATCTAGGGTGGTCATGGAAAGTATATCAGCTACGAATCATACGTATCGAAAACCCAGTTTGTGTAAAGTCTAGGAACATTATCTCACATAATGAAACACAGAGGTAAGCTATTTTGGGGTTGGTTGACTCAACAATAAAACTGAATGTTTCTGAAAGTCTCTGTCTTTCCTCTCCAGATGTATGATGGCTATTCTAGAGTTATCTGTGTCCCATTATCTCTGAATAGCCCAGTAAAAGCTTGTTTACTAAACCTTTTCCATCTCCTTGTGAATTGCCTTACTCCCCTTTAAAGTCCCAACATCCCACAATATCCTCTTCTGTCTTTAGCTGAAGATGGTATTTAAAGTGGGGATTTAGGCCATTTTGGCAGGTTACTCAGTTTTCCTAGTTTCTCCCAAATATGCATGTTATTATCCTTTTGTTTGATTTTCTCCTGTAACTCTCTCTCACTATCTCATGGCCATCTAATTCCCAGACCAGCCAGAAGAACTTGGAAGGGTAGAAAATCTCTTCCTCCCCAGTGTTGTCCTCAATTGGTTGTCCTATCCCAGTGAATCTTCTGAGCCTCATCTTCCACTTTAAACGTTGGGAGGACCCAAGAATATTTCTCTACCCACATTTTTTTTCTTTTTTGTTTACACCCTTTCCTAAGTAATCTCATTCAACCCCAAACCCTAAATTCCTTCAGCCCAAACCTCTTCTTGAGTTTCACGTTCTGATACCCTACTGTGCACTCAACATCCACACTTTGATGTATAATAACCATCTCTGGCCTATATGGCTGCAAGGGTGTCAGTGTTTCCACTGTTCCTCAAATCTCCTTCTGTCCCATCCAGCCTCACTGCCACTCCCATTTTAGCATTTTCCATCTTGCCCATCCAGGTGCTCAAGCCCAAAGCGTCACTACTTAATCTTTCTCTTTCTTTTATACACTGAGTTCAGTCCAACAGTAAGCTTTATTGGTAGTATCTCCAGAACATACCTCTGATCTGACCATTTCTCACCATCTACAAGACTAGCACAAACCCCACCTTATCTCTCTGGACTATCAGCTCTTCTGTTTCCTTTGAGAGTCCCTTTTATCAAATCAAGCACAGTGATGTTTCAAAGAACAAATCAGGTCCAGTTGCTTCTGCTTTTTAAAATTTTACAATAGTTGCTCACTACACTTTGAATATAATTCGAACTCTTTCCTGGCAAGTTGCTTCTTGACCTTTCTGTCTTCTTCCACTTCCTTTTCTGATATCAACACCTCTACTTTTCCCATTTTTTTTCATTCTATGTTATTCTATTTTCTTTTCTTTATAGCACTCTTCTGTTCCCTCAAATTATCTTAATTACCAGTTTACTTGTCTGTTGTCTAAATCCCCACTTGAATGTCAGTTCCATGAGCATATTTTTCTTTCATTCCCTGCTAGCCACCATGTACTTGGATTAATCGCTAATACTTTGGAAATACTAGTTAAATATGTTCATGGCGTAGCTTCTCTTTTCTCACTTGTGGTAGAAGTACAGATAAAATAATTATTTTGCTTTCCACTGAACTCTACTACATGAAGAAAACAACCCATCATTACAACAAATTAAAATCAATACCCAACCCTGCTAAGGGGATGTTAAGAATTGGAAGGATTTCTGGAGATTAGGACAGTAAAGATCTCATGCAAAGGAGATGCCTCTGTTTAGCACCAGCCAACAGTTACCTGAAGGAAGATAAGTCTAGTGTGATGTGATATTTTAATATTCTAAGAAGTCCCAGGCTCACATTCTTAAGTGATTTCAGTTGCCCAGTTGTGTCAGACTCTGTGACCCCATGGACTGCAGCATTCTAAGCCTTCCTGTCCCTCACCATCTCCCCAAATTTCCCCAAATTCCTGTCCATTGCCTCAGTGATGCCATCCAGCCATCTTATCCTCTGATACCCTCTTCTCCTTCTAAATACCTAAATATCTAATTATCTCTAGATTTATAAATAATCTTAAATAAATCCATTAAAAAACATGTATGAAGACCAAACACAACACATTTGCAGAGCAGTTGTACTTTGTGGGTTATCATTTTGCAACTTTTACTATAGGATGATTTCATGATCAAGAAAAAAAAAAACAGTCTAAAGGAACTTAATTGAGTATCATGGCTGATGATGAAGAGGGCAGTGAAATCCTTAGGCAACTCAAAGAAACTTCACCAGTTTTAAACTTTTACCCATAAGTATGGCTTGACTATGCATTTGGAGTTGGCCCAGTGTATGGTCTGAAGCCACAAACTTTCAAAAGGAGAGAGACATTTTGTCTTCCTGAAGCATACTGGTTTCTGTGCTCCATGAAAGCAAAAATCATAGAGAAAAGGAAGGTAAAAATAGCTAAGATCCTCTCAGGTGGCTCAGTGATAAAGAATCTGCCTGCCAAGCAGGAGACCCAGGTTCAATCCCTGGTCTAGGAAGATCCCCTGGAGATGGAAATGACAACCCACACCAGTATTATTGCCTGGGAAATCCCACGGACAGAGGAGCCTGGAGGGCTAAATCTGTGGCGTCACAAAAATGTTGGACACGACGTAGCGACCAAACAACAGCAACAACAAAAAATAGCCAGAGACTTTAATAGGTAGAGGCAACCTGCACAGAAATTCAAATTCCTCATCTATAGTTTGCGGAGTCCTGAAAACCCATATAATTCAACCTCACACTTGACTTCCGCTCCCTCATTCTGGGACCAGAAACACACTAGGAATTTATCTTGAGAAATTTTTAAAATTATATTTATGTAAAGCAGTGAATATACATCTCCACTTCCATTTAGATAACCTACAATAGCATCATTGTTTCAGTTCAGTTCAGTTTGGTTCAGTTGCTCAGTCATGTTCGACTCTTTGTGACCCCATGAATCACAACACCCCAGGCCTCCCTGTCCATCACCAACTCCCGGAGTTCACTCACACTCATGTCCATCAAGTCGGTGATGCCATCCAGCCATCTCATCCTCTGTCGTCCCCTTCTCCTCCTGCCCCCAATCCCTCCCAGCATTAGAGTCTTTTCCAATGAGTCAGCTCTTTGCATGAGGTGGCCAAAGTATTGGAGTTTCAGCTTTACCATCAGTCCTTCCAATGAACTCTCAAGACTGATCTCCTTTAGAAGGGACTGGTTGGACCTCCTTGCAGTCCAAGGGACTCTCAAGAGTCTTCTCCAACACCACAGTTCAAAAGCATCAATTCTTTGGCACTCAGCTTTCTTCATAGTCCAGCTTTCACATCCATACATGACCACTGGAAAAACCATAGCCTTGACTAGATGGACCTTTTTGGCAAAGTAATGTCTCTGCTTTTGAATATGCTATGTAGGTTGGTCATAACTTTCCTTCTAAGGAGTAAGAATCTTTTAATTTCATGGCTGCAGTCACCATCTGCAGTGATTTTGGAGCCCCCAGAAATAAAGTCTGACACTGTTTTCACTGTTTCCCCATCTATTTGCCATGAAGTGATGGGACCAGATGCCATGATCTTCATTTTCTGAATGTTGAGCTTTAAGCCAACTTTTTCACTCTCTTCTTTCACTTTCTTCAAGAGGCTCTTTAGTTCCTCTTCACTTTCTGTCATAGGGTGGTGTCATCTGCATATCTGAGGTTATTGATATTTCTCCTGGCAATCTTGATTCCAGCTTCTGCTTCTTCCATCCCAGTATTTCTCATGATGTACTCTGCACAGAAGTTAAACAAGCAGGGTGACAATATACAGCCTTGATGTACTCCTTTTCCTATTTGGAACCAGTCTGTTGTTCCATGTCCAGTTCTAACTGTTGCTTCCTGATCTGCACACAGGTTTCTCAAGAGGCAGGTCAGGTGGTCTGGTATTCCCATCTCTTTCAGAATTTTCCACAGTTTATTATGATCCACACAGTCAAAGACTTTGGCATAGTCAATAAAGCAGAAATAAATGTTTTTCTGGAACTCTCCATGATCCAGCAGATATTGGCAATTTGATCTCTGGTTCCTCTGCCTTTTCTAAAACCAGCTTGAACATCTGGAAGTTCACAGTTCATGTATTGCTGAAGCCTGGCTTGGAGAATTTTGAGCATTACTTTACTCAGTTTAGTTCCATTCAATTTAAATAAGAAAACATTCTCCGGTGCCTTTCTAAAGACTGTACATGGTGATTGTTGCTATAAAAATCTTTTGAATTAAATGATGCATTGGTTTTGCCTATAATGAGAGGAATACATTTTCTTCCTCTTTTCTTCCATGTCACCTGGGATCACTCCCTCATCTTTGGGCCCACTATGGAAGAGGGTCTCAGAGAATCACTGGCAATCAGCAGCCTTCCATAGAGTATTGTCAAAGAAGGAATTGGCAACCAACTCCAATATTCTTGCCTAGAGAATTCCGTGGACAGAGGAGCCTGGTGGGCTACTGTCTATTGGGTCGCACAGAGTCGGACATGACTGAAGTGACTTAGCAGCAGCAGCAGTAGAGTATTGCAATTTATTATGTCCATTTTATATTTCTGCAACCTTGACTGCAAGCTTATGCAGGAGAACTGAGTTTAAAGCTTCTCTTTTTCACTTCAAGGACCCAGGATGGGTTGGCCCTTCAGGATTTTCTCAATTACTCCATGTTGGTTCAAGGACCAGCCTAAAACTTTGGTTTGTGAGGGACATTTGCCATTGGGGTTTGCTCAGGAAAGGGCACAAATGGATGATTGGTCGAGCTTCATTTGTTGTTGTTGTTAGTCCCTCAATCGTGTCTGACTCTTTGTGACCCCATGGACTGTAGCCTGCCGGGCTCCTCTGTCCATGGGATTCTCCAGCCAAGAATACTAGAATAGGTTGCCATTTCCTTCCCCAGGTCAAACTTCATACTTTGGACATTATTCCTCCTAAGGTAGGAAGAAGAAAGTTCATTCTCCTTCATGGAAAGATCTATTATTTAGTCTGGCTGGCTGTGTTCAGAATTTTAGGGGAAATTCCAACAAAAGTTGCAGCTTTTAGGGAGTAAATTCTACAGGAAATGGTTACAGATTTGAAAGTCTGGGGGTTTGAGGGAGGCATGGCTTTTCTTAATGCTGTGAAATGTAAGAAAATCACAGTGGAGTATGTTCCACCTTGTTCCAAACTTGAAAACTGACAATGAAATCCACCATGAGAGAGAATTAATCTGCTTTCAAAATTTATTAAGACTGAGTTTCTCAGTAGGTGAAAATGGCAGGATATTCCTCAAAGCTGACAAGAATTGCCTCACCGTTCAGAACAGGAAAAGAGAAAAGTGTAGGAAAAAGGCACACCTGGAACTCAATGTGAGCCCCACACATACTGGAATTTTAACCAACTCTAGTGAAATCCTGTGAATTATCAAAGCTCTTAATTAATGCATTTAACACTTCTATTAGGCAAATTAGTCCTTTCAATCCCATTTATACTGAAGACAGAGGAATTAAACAGCTCAGAGTCATAGAATCTGAGAGAAACAGACTTGGCCAGAAGTCAGCCTTACCTGAGATTCTTTGCAGGATTAAACACAGGGCTTACTCCCATAGAATCCATTTCGGACTTCATTTACTATGTTCTGGTCAGCATTCCTTCTGTTCCTTCTGAGGAATGATTGGGAGCCTGTAGAATAGAACTAGAATCAATGAGAATGAAGACTTTGTTTCAGTTTCAACAGAAAAGCAGGACCCAGAAATTTCAGATGACCTCATTAGAGCTGAGTTTTATTTTTACACCTGCCAAGAAAGAAAAGAAGACTTAAGACCCTAGATTGTCTCATTAGGCAGCTTCATAGTTCATCACATTTGAATCTTTGCTCTCAACAACCCTCTGATAGAGATCTATTAACTCCATTTTACAGATGAGTAAGCCACAGCTCAGAGAGGTTAAATAAATACCTGAAGCTAATAAGTGACATTACTGTAATCTGAAATGATCCCAGAGTCCATCTTCTTTGCAAGACACTGTTCAGGTTGCACATAACAGTTAATAAGCTGTGTAACCTTGGAAAAATCATTTCACCTCTTTGGATCTCCATAAAATGGAAGGAGTTGGAATAATATCTTGGCAGATCTAAGATGTCTGTGGCTCTGGATGGGAGGTAGTTTTCCATTTGACACATTAGAGACCAACCTTGTACAGAACTGTGGAGCATCTGAAATTTCATCCCACTCGAAAGCCAACAAATGAGCCTCCCACTGTTCCATACCTCTTGGCAGAAATCATGTGATTCCTGGGTCAGAGACAAAGGGCTTTATTGTTCACAGCACAACAGGCTCAGGAGTTTCACAGTTATATCAGTCCCTCTTGCTCCCCCAGTCCTACAAAGGTGATGTGAAGGGCCCCCAGTGGGTGCTGCATAGACTGGGTTTGGGTCACTGCTGAGAACTCAAGCTTAGGAAGCCCCTAGTGTTGTAAGAGGCTGCTTACAAGCCTATTTAGCAAGTCTCCCCACATTTTCCCCAGAGGGAGAAAGACTACTCAGTCAGGAAACAAATCTGCCTTTTTTTTTTTAATCTTAGAAGGAGACACTACCACTCTCTTTCAAAGTTGTTTGCTGCATAGACATCCTTGAAAGAAACTTCCAGAACAAAAGCTGATAGCAGATGTGTAGAAATGCCAGGAGGAATTGCCTCTCAACAAACTGTGTACTGAAAACTGAATCGCTGGGGCCAGGTTAAAGACTTTGATCTTAGGTTCATATCAGAGCCAGTCGAGCAAAACTTAACTGAGAGTTTACTCTGTGTCAGACATTAAGTTAAACATGGTAGATAAAGAGATGGAAAACAAATTAGCACAGACAAAATTATCCCACTGGAAATGAGGCCTGGATAATGTGTAGCCCTTCCCTAGTGGCTCAGTTGGTAAAGAATCTGTCTACATTGCAGGAGACCCGGATTTGATCTCTGTGTTGGGAAGATCCCCTAGAGAAGGAAATGGCAACCCACTCCAGGACTCTTGCTTGGAGAATTCCATGGACAGAGGAGCGGGGCAGGCTACACTTCATGGGATTGCAAAGAGTCAGACATGAAAGTGCAACTAAATTAATGTGTAGCACAGGTTCATAAGTGAGCAAATAGGCATATTTAAGACAGCCTTTGGGTTAGAGAAAGTTGACACCTGAGCCAAGTCTTTAAAATTTCCAAGAATTTGGGACTGTAAAGAGATGAAATGCTAGGTAGAAGGAATAGATTGAGTAAAATAAGTGCTGAAAGATGTTTATTGTTGTTCAGTCACTAAGTCATGTCCGATGCTTTGCAACCCCATGGACTGCAGCACACCAGGCTTCTCTGTCTTCCATCTCTGGAAGTTTGCTCAAACTCATGTCCATTGAGTTAGTGATGCTATCTAACCATCGCATCTTCTGCCACCCCCTTCTTCTTCTGCCTTCAATCTTTCCCAGCATCGGGGTCTTTTCCAATAAATCAGTTTTTCACATTGGGTGGCCAAAGTATTGGAAAGATGTTCCTAAACATAAGTTCTGCCTTGTGAAAATGTCAAGTATAGAACAAGGAGATGGGCTGCATGCTCTCAGCTAAATCAGCAAGGCCTGGGAATGAAGGCTCTTGTACACAAGAATACTTAGATAATTATCCTGAAAAGAAAAAAAAAGCGAGAGAGAGAGAGGCTGGGTAGTTGAAGATAATTCTGGATAGTATAAGGAGAATGGATTGCAGAGTTTGATACGGAGGACAATGAGACCAGTTAAGAGGCTGCTGCTTTTCTCAAAGAAAGAAATGAACTAGAACACTAACAGTTTGGCTAGGGAAAAAAGACACAATGACTCAGCATCCTAAACTCAGTAAATGCACTCTGTTGGGAAAACAGTTCCAGTGACTTGTGAGAAAATGTTGCTATCTCTGATAACAGTAAAATTAGGGGGGAAAAAAATCTTACTACCCCGAGATATCAACTGGTGATTAATCAAAGCAAATAAAGCTTCTGGAGTCAGGAAAACTTGTGTTTAAATCCAAGCTCTAGGAACTCTGTGATTAAGAAAGTGTTGCTTAATTTCTCTGACCCTAAATTTCCTTAAGAAGGGGGAAGACAGCAACAGTTTTCACATGAAGTTGTTGTAAGTATTAAATGAGGGGCAACATAAAAATGTATAAAATTCTTGGCACAGTTTCTGGCATATAGTAAATCCCCCAAAATATTAGGTTTTTTATTTTAAGCCAGGAAACTGCCATTACATGTACACTCTGAAATCCAAACAACACCAAGATGGCTTTAATATGTAAATCAATTATGATTTTTAAGTTCATCAAACAAATGTTCTAGGCATCCTAGATCATGTTTAAATGCACTCACACACTATTCCTACTGAATCACTAAAGACACTGCCTAAGGACACATACACGGTTTGCGGCTACCTCAAGTGCTACATTTAACAAAATCTCATTTCTATAAAAATGAGACAAACTTCTGTTTCCATGAATCATAAATCAGCTTTTCTTCCAATTAGTGTGAGTTAATAAAGAATAATAACTTACTGAAACCTAAGGTTTTTTCAAAAGAATAAAATAGCTTTTCTGTTAACTAGAAAAGTTTACTGCTCTCTAGATATCGTTTCACTCTCATTTTCTTGTAATTCTGTTATTTCACCTGGAAGTGCATGGGCACTGCTGGATCCAAGCTACTTCAACCAAACAAGCTAGGCTCAAGTTTCCACTCTGCTTGTACAGCTTTGAAGAAATTAAAACCACTGAACTTCAGTTCCCTCATTACATTCCTCATGTCTGCTTCCCAGAGTTGAAGATTACATGAAGGCACAATGAGCGAGATAATTCCTTTCCATTCCTATATCTAAACATATAAAAGAAAAAGAAAAACACAAGTTCCCAGGGTCCTTATGGTTTTGGCTCACAGAGTCCTTGTTTTACTGAACCCATCATGGTGTCTCTGGCCTCACTTCCTCCTGGATCAGCTGCCTAATTCTCTTAAAGTTTTAAGTTCAGTTTCATGAAACATGAAATTTATCTAGCTCATGTATGTGAATGAGGCCATTGCATAAAGACTGACCTTCAACCATGAATTCACTGGTCTTTTGTCAAATACCCACCCTAGAGCAAGTGTCGTTGATGCTGTTGTTCAGTTACTAAGTCGTATCTGACTCTGTGAGCAAATACTCACACTAGAAAAGCCTTAAAATTTACATGGAACTGAAAAACCCCCAAATAGCCAAAGCAATTCTGAGAAAAAAAGAACAAAGCAGGAGATATAACACTCACTGATTTCTAATTATCATACAAAACTATGATAATCAAAACAGTATCATATTGGCAGAAAAACATAGATCTACGAAACACAATTGAGAGCTCAGAAATAAACCTACACATATGTAGACAATTAATTTACAACAAAGGAGCAAAGAACATACCACAGAGAGAGGATAGTCTTGTTAATAAATGGTGTTGGGAAAACTGGACAGCCACATGTAAGAAATAAAACTGGACCACTATCTCACACCATGCACAAAAATCAACTCAAAATTGATTGAAGACTTGAAAGTAAGATCTAAAACCCTAAGACCCCTAGAAGAAAACTTAGGTATGTGCTCTTTGACTTGAGTCTTACCAATATCTTTCTGGATACATCTCCTCAGGCAAGGGCAACAAAAGTAAAAATAATCAAATGAGACTACGTCAAACTAAAAAGCTTCTGCACAGCAAAGAAAACCATCAACAAAATGAAAAGGCAACCTGCTAAATGGGAGAAGATATCTACAAATCACATATCTAATAAGGGATTCATATCCAAAATGTATAAAGCACTCATACAAATCAGCATCAAACATACAAACAACCTGATTAAAAGATGGAAAGAGGATCTGTTAGACATTTATTTTTCCAAAGATGATGTACAGATGGCCAAAGGCATATGAAGAGATATCCAATATAACTAATAATTAAGGAAATGCAAATCAAAACTGCAATGGAATATTACCTCACACCTGTTAGAATGTTATCAAAAAGGCAAGAAATAACAAATGGCAGAGAGTATCTGGAGAAAAGGGAACTCTCATACACTGTTGGTGGGAATGTAAATTTGTGCAGCTACTTCACATACAGAAAGCCACTGTATCATATGGAAAACAGTAGAGATTTTTCAAAAAATCAAGAATAGAACTACTATACGATCCAAGCTATTCCATTTCTGGGTATTTATCCAAAGAATATGAAAACACTAATTCAAAAATATAAAATGCTGGAGAGGATATAGAGAGAAGGGAACCCTCCTACATTGTTGGTGGAAATGTAAATTGGTACAGGCACTATGGAGAACAGTATGGAGGTTCCTAAAAAATTAAAAATAAAGCTACCATATGAGCCTGCATTCCCACTCGTGAGAAGAAAACATGGTCCAAAGGACACATGCGCCCCACTGTTCATGGTAGCACTGTTCACGATAGCCAAGATACGGAAGCAGCCTAAATGTCCATCCACAGAGGAATGGGTAAAAAAGATGTAGCACATATATAAAATGGAATATTACTCAGCAATTAAAAAGAATAAAATAATGCCATTTGCAGGAACATGGATGGGCCTAGAGACTGTCATCCAAGGATGGGCCTAAAGTGACATCAGGCAGAGAAGGAGAAATATCATGACGTGCTTATATATGGAATCTAAAATGAAGGGATACAAATGAACTTATTTATAAAACCAAAACAGACTCACAGACTTAGAGAACAAACTTATGGTTCCTGGGGTGGAAAGACGATGCAAAGGGTTAGTTGGGGAGTGTGGGATCAAATTACACACTGTTATATTTAAAATGGGTAACCAACAAACACCTACTCTATAGCACATGAAACTCTGCTCAGTGTAACATGGTGGACTGAATGCGAGCAGGGTTTGGGGGAGAATTGATACATGTAAGGGTTTCCCAAGTGGAGCTAGCGGTAAAGAACCCACCTGCCAATGCAGGTGACATAGGAGACACAGGTTCGATTCCTGGGTCAGGAAGATCCCTGGGTTAGGAGGATCCCCTGGAGGATGTCCATTCCAGTATTCTTGCTGTCCATTCTAGTATTCTTGCCTGGAGAATCCCCATGGACAGAAGAGCCTGGTGGGCTACAGTCCATAGGGTTGCAAAGAATCAGACATGACTGAGCACACACGCATGCAGATACATGTATGTATGGCTGAGTCCCTTTGCTGTCCACCTGAAACCGTCAGAACATTGTTAATCAGCTATACTCCAATATAAAATAAAAAGTTTAAAATAAAACATATATGTATACATATACACGCACCCTTATGTTTACTACAACATTATTTACATTAACCAAGATATGGGAACAACTTAAGTGCCCCTCAATGTCTGAATGGATAAACATATGTGTGTGTATATGTATCTGAATACTGCTGCTGCTGCTGCTAAGTCGCTTCAGTTGTGTCCGACTCTGCGTGACCCCATAGACAGCAGCCCACCAGGCTCCGCTGTCCCTGGGATTCTCCAAGCAAGAACACTGGAGTGGGCTGCCGTTTCCTTTTCTACTCAGCCTAATAAAAGATGAAACCTTGCCACTTGTTACAACATAGATGCACTTTGAGGGTATTACGCTAAGTGAAATAAGTCAGACGGAGAGAGACAAATGCCATATGATTTCACTCACATGTGGAATATAGAAAATAAAAGAAACATCATATATTAACAAACCAAACCAAATAAAAACAAATGAAGAGAAAAAGAGAAGAAAGTAGTGGTGACCAGAAGGGAAGGGGAGTGGGGTGAATAGGGAAAAGAGGTGGACAGTATGGTGACAGGTGGAAACTAAACTACTGCAGGTGAGCATGCTATAGAGTATTGTGCGTGCTTGCTAAGCAATTCACTTTTGTCATGTTAGACTCTTTGTGATCCTATGGACTGCAGCCCTACAGAATTCTAAACATAATGTGGCACACATGAAATCTACATAGTGGGACAAGCCAAGAAAAATTAAACAAGAAAAAACACCAAGTAGGAGTCCCTGATGATTAGACGAAAATGAAGGGCTAGGAACGGCTTCCTTCCTTCACCATGTCTTCACCTACACATCCATGTCTGACTGGGACAATATGGAGCTTGGGCTGCTTCCTTCATAAAAGCTTATAATTAAATATGCCCAGGCTTATAGTACTATTTTCCCTCTATTTTCTAGTTTTAAGTTATTTCTTTAGGATAAAGTCCCAGAAACAAATTTACTGCGTACATCTGGATATGGATCAATTTTCATGACTTTTAGAATGAATTGCCAGTGTCCAACACCATGGGCAGGACATACATGAATATTCCAGCTTTATTATATCTTTGCTTATATTGTACATTATATTTTCAGTTTCTTTTCATATTCCTTACTCGTCATCATACATCTGTAAGTATTAAAACACTTTACTGTGTCTGTTTATCAAACATGCCTACAAATAACAGGGCAGAATCGAAAGTTGCTGGTGAACACTAAACTACAAGTGATTACTCTAGAGAATGATTTAAGTCTCCAGTTAAAAATAAGGAGAAGAAAAAAATCTCACGAAGTACATCTTATTTTTCAATTCTTTCCACCAAGACATGCCTGAACAGACTGTACACAGTTTCAAACTTAGTTATTCCAGCCCTCTAGCTCCAAGTAAGGATTTGACAAAATTTTATGGAGCATTATTCTATATTCCATAGTGCGAGTTCCGGCATTTATCTAGAATGAAGGAGGAAGTAAGAGCCCTATTAGAATTTCAAGACAGGCACAATTTGTTCTGAAACTGTCAGGCTGCTTCTTCGAGAAGCTCTGTGTAACCTGATAATTAGCTTATGACTGAACTGTTCAGATTCATGATGAGTTTTACCAGGTCCCTCTCCTCTCCTAGTTCTACTAAAGATAACTGATTCCAGTTATAAAGTCTGAACCACTAAGAGTCTCTCCAGCTCTGATATGTAATTCATACAAAAATATTACTTGAAAATTAAATATAAGATGAAAGTACAGGTACTCCCCTGAGACAGATGACTAACACTAACTTATTTTATGGTTGTTTCAAAAGCTTGATGCATAGTGTGTGCCAGATTTCTAAATCAAGCATCTGAAAATATTCCTCTCACTGTTTTCTTAACTACATACTTGTCTAAACCTCCATCATCTCTTGGGTTACTACAGTAACAGCATCCTCTCTGGAATATCTGCCTGCACCCTAATTCTAGTAACCAGAGTGATTTTTTAGATTAACACTTTGTTTGTTTAGGGCAGTTTTAGGTTCATAGCAACATTTAAAAGAGGTTAGGGTTAGGGCCCCAGTGTTCATCGCAGCACTGTTTATAATAGCCAGGACATGGAAGCAACCTAGATGTCCATCAACAGATGAATGGATAAGAAAGCTGTGGTACATATACACAATGGAGTATTACTCAGCCGATAAAAAGAATACATTTGAATCAGTTCTAATGAGGTGGATGAAACTGGAGCCTATTATACAGAGTGAAGTAAGCCAGAAAGAAAAACACCAATACAGTATACTAACGCATCTATATGGAATTTAGAAAGATGGTAACAATAACCCTGTATATGAGACAGCAAAAGAGACACTGATGTATAGAACAGTCTTTTGGACTCTGTGGGAGAGGAAGAGGGTGGGATGATTTGGGAGAATGGCATTGAAATACGTATAATATATATGGAACGAGTCGCCAGTCCAGGTTCGATGCACAATACTGGATGCTTGGGGCTGGTGCACTGGGACGACCCAGAGGGATGGTATGAGGAGGGAGGAGGGAGGAGGGAGGAGGGTTCAGGATGGGGAACACATGTATACCTGTGGCGGATTCATTTCGATATTTGGCAAAACCAATACAATATTGTAAAGTTTAAAAATAAAATTAAAAAAAAAAAGGTTATACAAATTTCCCATATACCACCACCTCCATGCATGCCTGCTGCTACTGCTAAGTCGCTTTGGTCGTGTCCAACTCTGCGCAACCCCAGAGACGGTAGCCCACCAGGCTCCCCCGTCCGTGGGATTCTCCAGGCAAGACCACTGGAGTGGGTTGCCATTTCCTTCTCCAATGCATGAAAGTGAAAAGTCAAAGTGAAATCGTTCAGTCGTGTGCGACTCAGCGACCCCATGGACTGCCGCCTACCAGGCTCCTCCATCCATGGGATTTTTCAGGCAAGAGTACTGGAGTGGAGTGCCATTGCCTTCTCCACCATGCATGCCTAGCCTTTCCCATAATTAACATCCCCCACCTGTGGCTCAGATGGTAAAGAATCTGCCTGCAATGTGGGAGATCTGGGTTCGATCCCTGGGTCGGGAAGACCCACTGGAGAAGGGAATGGTTACCCATTCCAGTATTCTGGCCTGGAAAATTCCATGGACAGAAGACTGGTGGGCTACAGTTCACTGGGTTACAAACAGTCAGACACAAATGAATGACTAACACTAACATTTTCACCAGAGTGGTATATTTATTACAATTAATGAACCTTTTTGACACAAATAATCACCCAAAGCCCACACTTTACATTATACTTCACTCTTGGTTTGTACAATCTGTGAGTTTGGACAAGTCTACGATATCTATTCCTCAGACTTCTCAAGAACAAATATAAAACAATGCTTCAGTGGGAGTTTTATAAGTAACTCAAGGACATAGGACAAGCCGTTATTCAAGTAACAAGGCTGGTTTTGAACAAGTATTAATAAGAACTCAAGGAATATCATATTCTTGAGCTCTTTCTGAGGAATATATTAAAGGATGGGCTCTAAGAAACTAAAGATTGACTGGGATAAATTTTAATTTATTCCACTAAAGATACAAACTCTTTTACTATGGGTTTTCCTGGTGGCTCAGATGATAAAGAATCCACCTGCAATGCAGAAGACCTGAGTTTGATCCCTGGGTTGGGAGGATTCCCTGGAGAAG
The DNA here is from genome assembly GCF_002263795.3 of Bos taurus. Taxonomy (NCBI): domain Eukaryota; kingdom Metazoa; phylum Chordata; class Mammalia; order Artiodactyla; family Bovidae; genus Bos; species Bos taurus. The sequence continues at coordinate 81,497,278 of NC_037338.1, read as the reverse complement.
GGAATGGAAACCCAGAGGAGCCTGGTGGGCTACAGTCCATGGAATCGCAGAATCAGACATTACTAGCAACTATACATTTTTTTCTTTTTTCTTTTCTTTTACTATAATTGGACAAGTTGATACTAAAATCCATATGGAGAAAGTAAACATATAGTAATAGTTATAACAATATTGTAAAAGAAAGACCATGGGGAGGGAGAACTAGTTTTTTTTCTAAGTTTTTTTTTTTAGTTTCTTTTTTAACTTTATTTTTAATTGGAGGATAATTGCCTTACAATATTGTGTTGGCTTCTGCCATACAACAATGTGAATCAGCCATAAGTATACATATGTCTACTCCTTCTTGAACCTCTCCCCCACTATCCACCCAATCTTACCCCTCTAGATTGTAACAGAACACCAGGTTGAGCTCCCTATATTATAGGGCAACTTCCCTATAATTCCCATTATAGATAGCAATCCCCATTAGCTATATATTGTATGTATGATAATGTATATGTGTCGACGCTACTCTTTAAATTTATTCCACCCTCTCTTTCCCCTACTGTGTTGAAAATTTGCTCTCTATATCTGCCTCTCCATTTCTGTCTTGTAAATAGGTTCATTAGCACCATTTTTTCTAGATTCCATATATATATATATGTATATATATACACACACACACATATATGTGTGTGTTAATATATGATATTTGTTTTTCTTTTTCTGACTCTTCACTCTGTATAACTGGCTCTAGGTTCATCCACCTCACTAGAACAGACTCAAATGCATTCCTTTTTGTGTCTGAGTAATATTCCATCATTCACATGTACTGTAAATTGATACAGCCTCTATGGAGAAAAGTATGGAGACTCCTTAAAGAACTAGGAATAAAACCACCATATGACCCCACTACTGGGCTTATATGCTGAGAAAACCATAACTGAAAAAGACGTATGTACCGACAATGTTCATAGCAGCACTGTTTACAATAGCTAGGACATGGAAGCAACCTCGATGTCCATTGACAGATGAATGGATAAAGAAGTTGTGGGACAACTGAAACATGCAGCCATGCCTACTAACAATACTAATGTATGAATAGACAGAATGCCAATGGAATGAAACAAGTCTAGAAACACATTGAATTATATATGAAAACTTAGTGTATAAAAAGGCAGTATCTCATATTAATGGGGAAAGAAGTTTTTAATAGATTGTATCAAAATAACTGAATATCCTTTTGAAAAGTATAAATTATATCATTTTCTCACATCATATTTAAGAGTAAATTCCTATTAGAACAAACAAATGTACCAAATATACGACTATCCAAGTATTAGAAGAAAATTCTTTTATAACCTGAGTATAAGGAAAGGCTGTCCATGACAATAAATCATCACTATTTTTTTAAAGATAAATTTGCTATTAAAATTTTTTAAATGTGAAAAATCATGGTAAATAAAATAAAGTCACAAGAAAACAAATGGATTGGGAGAAAAAAATTGTAGTGTGTATTCTAGATGACTAGTAACACTGAAACACAAAGACTTTGTTTCTTTTTTAATGTAATCATTACATATAAAGACTTTATTTTTTAAATTTTTTAATATAAATTTATTTATCTTAATTGGAGGCTAATTACTTGTGAGGCAAAAAACCCAAAATTGCAAGATACATGAAAAAAGCCCAAAAATATACTAAACGGCTTTTAAAAGATGCTTGCTCCTTGGAATAAAAGCTGTGACAAACATAGACAGCATATTAAAAATCAGAAATGTTAATTTGCCAACAAAGGTCCGTATAGTCAAGACTATGGTTTTTCCATAAAAGAGTTGGGCCATAAAGAAGGCTGAGCACCACAGAATTGATTCTTTTGAACTGTGATGCTGGAGAAGACTCTTGAGAGTCCCTTGGACTGCAAGAAGATCAAACCAGTCAATCCTAAAGGAAGTCAACCCTGAATATTCATTGGAAGGACTATGCTGAAGCTGAAGCTCCAATCCTTTGGCTACCTGGTGTGAAGAACTGACTCCTTAGAAAAGAGCCTGATGCTGGGAAAGAGTGAAGGCAAGAGGAGAAAGGGACAACAGAGGATGAGATGGTTGAATGGCATTACTGACTCAATGGACATGAGTTTGAGCAAGCTCCGGGAGTGGTGATGGACAGGGAAGCCTGGCGTGCTGCAGTCCATGGGGTTGCAGAGTCAAACACGACTGAGCAACTGAACTGAACTGAAACATATGGAAAGGTATTCAATATCTTTCATAGTATAAGAAATGCAATGAAAATCTACATGAAAATATCATTTCTAACCAATTAGATTGGCAAGACATTAAAAAGCTTGATAAAAATCCACTCTCAAAAACTGTAGAAAAAGAGTTGACAATACAATGTTGATGAAAATAAAAATTGATGTAACAGTGGGGAGAAATTTAGCAATATCTAACACAACTACATATTCATTTACTTCCTTATCACAAGATCCACTAAGAATTTTCATCTTAACCTAAAAATCTTCTAAGGATTTAAATGTTGATAAATGTCCAACACTATGAAAATAAATTTGCATATGGCTATTATTTTGGCTTCCCTGGTGGCTCAGGGGAAAAGAATCCATCTGCCAAGTAGGAGTCACAGATTTGATCTCTGGGTCAGGAAGATCTCCTGGAGAGGAAATGGCAACCCACTCCAGTATTCTTACCTGGAAAATCCCATAGACAGAGAAAACTGGTGGGCTACAGTCCATGGGGTTGCAAAGAGTCAGACATAACCGAGAAACTGAGCACATACACATGGCTATTATTCGCCATACCATTGGTAACTGCAAGATGTTAGAATTAACCTAAATGCTCATGTATAGAATACTGATTAAATACACTGCTCCATTTACAGGACGGAAGTCTACACAGGTGTAAAGATGAGTAAGGAAGGAATCTATGAACTGATATGGAGTGACTTCTGGGATATATTCTTAAGTGAAAAAGCACAATATATGTATAATGTGATAACTTTGGGGTAAAAAAGATGGTAAAATAAAATAAGATCATATATCTGCTTACCATTGCAAGATGAAATATAGGAAGAATAAACAAACAAATAAACAAAAACCCAAAAAGCAAATTGGTTATCTGCAGGAGATGAAAGAAAAATTAAGTGGAAGAGTTTATCTGAATATATTTTTTGCATAGTTTTTACTTTTAGAACATGTTAATACTGTATAGATTAAAACATATACAGTGAAATCAACAAGGTGGAAATGAAAGAAAAAAATCAATAAATGTGAACATAAGCAAATGAATCCTATTATATTTCAAATAAATAATATAACACACAGAAATGACATCTCTGGTACGAAAAATGGGAGAGGGAGATTGTTTTCTTCATTTGTAAATGATAGCCCCAGCCATTTTCACAAATAATTCATGTCCCTCCTGATCCCTACCATTCATATGCTAAAAGCATACTAGAGGTAGAAGCTGTTGTGTGTGTGTGCCCGTGTGTGTGTGTGCCTGTGAGTGTGTGTGCCCGTGTGTATGTGTGCTCCTATATATCTGATGGAATAATGAGTGGATTAAACCACAGAAGTCCTAAATTCAAATCCCCACTAATGATGAACTACTGGAAAGAGAAAACAACAAAAACAAATCCCCTTCAAAATCATATCAAAAAGAATAAATACCTAAGAATAAACTTAACTAAGGAGATTAAAGATCTATACTTTGAAAACTATAAAATACTGATAAAGGAAAATGAAGATAATATGAAGAAATAGAAAGATACCTTGTGTTCATAGATTGGGAGAATTAATATTGCTAAAATATCCATACTACACAAAGCAATCTACAGATTTAATGCAATCCCTAACAAAATACTCATGACATTTTTCACAGAATGAGAACAAACTATCTGGCAGTTTACATGGAACCATAAAAGGCCTCGAATAGCCAAAGCAATCTTGAGAAAAAAGAACAATGTTAGAGGTATCACACTTCCTGACTTTAGACTGTACTACAAATCTATAGTAGTCAAATACCAGATGTGGCATTTTGGGATAGTAACCTCTCATTTTGTCATATGTAAAATGTAGTGATTGTGCAATCACAGGGAAGATGATACTGAGGATTCACGGAGATAATGTGGTTCAGAGCATAGGCTGTAAAATCCTATTTCTGGGTTCAAATCTCAGCTTGATCTCATTTTAACTTTGGAATCTTGGACACAGTATTTAACTTCTTTGAGTCTAAGTTTCCTCTTCTATAAAACTGGAGAAATAGTCATACCTGCACCTGAACCTTCTAGTAGGGACTAGATGAGTGAAAAAAGAGTGAAAATGTTAGTTGTTCAGTCGTGTCCGACTCTATGTGACTCCATAGACTGAAGCCCACCAGGCTCCTCTGTCCATGGAATTCTCCAGGCAAGAATACTGGAGTGGGTAGCCATTCTCTTCTCTTGGGCGTCTTTCTGACTCAGGGGTGGAACCTGAGTCTCCCGCATTGTAGGAAGATTCTTTACCTAAATGAGTATATTCATTCAAATAAACAAGGTCATACATGTAACAGATTTCACTGGAATGTAAGTGCCACAAAAAAAGGAAGGGTCTTTTCATTTTATTTGCTGCTTTACTTTCAGTCCTAGACCCTGCCTGGCACACATCCAGTCCTCAGCACACATCTATGAAATGAATGAATAAAAGCCTTTTCCTGGTCCCCAAATACATAAAAAGTATGGAAATGTTCGTTGTGTTGCCATTTTCTTTGTAATTCTGAACATTTTCATTATTATAAATGTAGTAAAGATACTTGGGATTCAAAAATAAGTGGGAAAATACAGACAATCTCTTTTACTTTCAACATGCAATGCTGAATTTCATTGCATAAAGACTGACAACCGGGGCATAAGTAACCTGGGAGAAAAAATGGTTTGATGGTAGAAAAGAGTCCATGCAGCTCTCTCTTGATTGATGTGTCTACAGTGGTTACTGTGGGGCTTCCCATTCCCTACTCTCTGATAGCCTGAAGAGGGAAAAGAAAAGGAAAAGGGCATCCAAAAGCTAAAAATACTCAGTCTAAAACTACAAAAAAGAGATAGAAGCTCTGAGTGTCAGTAATTGATCCCTTTGAAGTTTTATGTTAGGGGAAACTCAGGCCCCTAACAGAAGCTCCTGATCTCATTAGGGGAAAAAGTAAATCCTTTCAACATAAGTCTTCTCACAGCTTAATAACAGATTTCAGTTCTCCTTGAGGAAAAAAGCTTCCTTAGATTACACCCCAGAGCCATATTTCTTATAAACTCTGTCATCTGAACTTCTGGACTGAGCAATGCAATAGTCTTGGGAAAAAGGGGAATTTATAGTTGGAAAAAGAAACCCAATCCTTCAATGGTCACTGTCATGCCAGCATTTAAATCAGGGAAGATTTTGCTTTGGCTCTGCTCAGTTAATAAATTATTTCTTTTGGAAATGAGAAATTTTGTAGTGGAATAAGAATAGCATGGTTTAAAATGACAAGTGGAGGTCAGTGTCATCAGGATCAATGTGGATTTAGGTATTCTCTATTGAAAAGATTTCATCCAGAGCTTACGAATTTTGTCTAGAAAGAACCCAGGTCTAGATCCAGCTCTGATGTTAATTGACTGGTTACACTGGGCAGGTTGCTTTCCTTCTAGACAAGTTTCCTCATTTTTGAAATGCCAAGGCGACAAAAAAGGCAAATTCAAATAAATATTTTTAAAGCTCCTTTCCTTTAAAGCTCCTTTGTATACCTTTTTGCAATGTATAAGCTTTTCTTTCCAGCCAGAACAAAACATTTTTTAAAAATGCGTCTATTCAGATGGAAATTTTTCACTTTGGTGGGATTCAAAGGTCTGTTACTGAAAAGTTAGCATGTCTTTTTTTTTTTTCCAGAAGATAATTTCTCAGACCAATAATCCATTCAGTGATAGAACAGCGATGTAAGGAAAGGCTCAGTCCTTCCCTCTCTGGGTTTGCTCTTACCTGACCACTGAAAAATACGTGCAGCCTAAAAGTTGAGGCTTAGTTTTTATTCAGTGGGAATGTTAGGACTGGAGGTCAGAAGACAGTATCTCAGGTGACCCCAAGAAAACTCCTAGGAGACAGGGAAGGAGCCAGGCTATATACAAATTTGCAGCAAGGGTCAGGTAATCTGAATATGAAAAGATTACTGCTAATTAAGAGAAAACTAAATCTCTTACATGAAGAGACTTAATGATCTTCTATATATGGGAAGATGCAAGCCTCTAGGCTTGCTGAAATTTTTCCTTTCATATGCATCTAGCTATCTGGGGCCAATCCTGCTTTCTTTATTGTTTACATACTAATTTCTCATTCACCATAAGAGATGACAGATGTGGTGAATGGCAGCTTCTCATATCCCCCCAGCTCCTTGGCACTTAAGGGGAGGAAGTAGCTGATGGCTTCCAGATAGCTGGCTTTGTTTCACCTGGGCTCAGAAATTTGCATTTGGAATAGACTTGTTTACGGATAGAGTGTAGAGCAGACAATATTTCATTTCCCATACCACACTCAAGTTTTCCTCCCTTTCACAGTCTCCTTTCAAGGTGGGGAGGCTCACTGACATTGACCACATTTGCCCACAGCTCAGGCAGTGGCTCTTTTTGGAATGAGGTTACCATTCCTCCTGCCTCTGCCCTGACAATGACTGGTGTGAAGTCGACTTCTGTCTTAGTCCATGCAGCAATATGGGAACTGCATTTGGGCTCTGGACCCAGATGGACCTCTCATTACCCTTCTATGAAGGACTGCATGTTCCAGTGTACAGAAGGGGAGTCCACATCAATCCCAGGAAAACTCCTGTTTTCCACTTCAGCTTTTTCCAGAGAGCCAAACATTTATGGGCTATCTTGTATTCAGTTCAGTTCATTCGCTCAGTCATGTCCGAGTCTTTGCGACCCCATGAATGGTAGCATGCCAGGCCTCCCTGTCCATCACCATCTCCCGGAGTTCACTCAGACTCACGTCCACCAAGTCAGTGATGCCATCCAGCCATCTCATCCTCTGTCGTCCCCTTCTCCTCCTGCCCCCAATCCCTCCAAGCATCAGAGTCTTTTCCTATGAGTCAACTCTTTGCATAAGGTGGCCAAAGTACTGGAGTTTCAGATTTAGCATCATTCCTTCCAAAGAACACCTAGGGCTGATCTCCTTTAGAATGGACTGGTTGGATCTCCTTGCAGTCCAAGGGACTCTCAAGAGTCTTCTCCAACACCACAGTTCAAAAGCATCATTCTTCGGCACCCAGCTTTCTTCACAGTCCAACTCTCACATCCATACATGACTACTGGAAAAACCATAGCCTTGACTAGACGGACCTTTGTTGGCAAAGTAATGTCTCTGCATTTCAAAATGCTATCTAGGTTGGTCATAACTTTTCTTCCAAGGAGTAGTGTCTTTTAATTTCATGGCTGCAGTCACCATCTACAGTGATTTTGGAGCCCCCAAAAATAAAGTCTGACATTGTTTCCACTGTTGCCCCATCTATTTCCCATGAACGGATGGGACCAGATGCCATGATCTTCGTTTTCTGAATGTTGAGCTTTAAGCCAACTTTTTCACTCTCCTCTTTCACTTTCATCAAGAGGCTTTTGAGTTCCTCTTCACTTTCTGCCATAAGGGTGGTGTCATCTGCATATCTGAGGCTATTGATATTTATCTCGGCAATCTTGATTCCAGCTTGTGCTTCTTCCAGCCCAGCGTTTCTCATGATGTACTCTGCATATAAGTTAAATAAGCAGGGTGACAATATACAGCCTTGACGTACTCCTTTTCCTATTTGGAACCAGTCTTTTGTTCCATGTCAAGAGCTAACTGTTGCTTCCTGACCTGCATACAGATTTCTCAAGAGGCAGGTCAGGTGGTCTGGTATTCCCATTTCTTGAAGAATTTCCCCCAGTTTATTGTGATCCACACAGTCAAAGACTTTGGCATAGTCAATAAAGCAGAAATAGATGTTTTTCTGGAACTCTCTTGCTTTTTCCATGATCCAGCAGATTTTGGCAATTTGATCTCCGGTTCCTCTGCCTTTTCTAAAACCAGCTTGAACACCTGGAAGTGTTCACGGTTCACATATTGCTGAAGCCTGGCTTGGAGAATTTTGAGCATTAGTTTACTAGCGTGTGAGATGAGTGCAATTGTGCAGTAGTTTGAGCATTCTTTAGCATTGCCTTTCTTTGGGATTGGAATGAAAACTGACATTTTCCAGTCCTGTGGCCACTGCTGAGTTGTCCAAATTTGTTGGCATATTGAGTGCAGCACTTTCACAGCATCATCTTTCAAGATTTGAAATAGCTCAACTGGAATTCCATCACCTCCACTAGCTTTGTTCGTAGTGATGCTTTCTAAGGCCCACTTGACTTCACATTCCAGGATGTCTGGCTCTAGGTGAGTGATCACACCATCATGATTATCTTGGTCATGCAGATCTTTTTTGTACAGTTCTTCTGTGTATTCTTGCCACCTCTTCTTAATATCTTCTGCTTCTGTTAGGTCCATATCATTTCTGTCCTTTATTGTGCCCATTTTTGCATGAAATGTTCCCTTGGTATCTCTAATTTTCTCTAAGAGATCTCTAGTCTTTCCCATTCTGTTGTTTTCCTCTATTTCTTTGCATTGATCGCTGAGGAAGGCTTTCTTATCTCTTCTTGCTATTCTTTGGAACTCTGCATTCAGATGCTTATATCTTTCCTTTTCTCCTTTGCTTTTCACTTCTCTTCTCTTCACAGCTATTTGTAAGGCCTCCCCAGACAGCTATTTTGCTTTTTTGCCTTTCTTTTCCATGGGGATGGTCTTGATCTCTGTCTCCTGTACAATGTCACGAACCTCCATCCATAGTTCATCAGGCACTCTGTCTATCAGATCTAGTCCCTTAAATCTATTTCTCATTTCCACTGTATACTCATAAGAGATTTGATTTAGGTCATACATGAATGGTCTAGTGGTTTTCCCTACTTTCTTCAATTTAAGTCTGAATTTGGCAATAAGGAGTTCATGATCTGAGCCACAGTCAGCTCCCAGTCTTGTTTTTGCTGACTGTATAGAGCTTCTCCATCTTTGGCTGCAAAGAATAAAATCAATCTGATTTTTGTGTTGACCATCTGGTGATGTCCATGTGTAGAGTCTTCTCTTGTGTTGTTGGAAGAGGGTGTTTGCTATGACCAGTGTGTTCTCTTGGCAAAACTCTATTAGCCTTTGCCCTGCTTCATTCCATATCGAAGGCCAAATTTGCCTGTTACTCCAGGTGTTTCTTGACTTCCTACTTTTGCATTCTAGTCCCCTCTAATGAAAATGATATCTTTTTTGGGTGTTAGTTGTAAAAGGTCTTGTAGGTCTTCATAGAACTGTTCAACTTCAGCTTCTTCAGCATTACTGGTTGGGGCATAGACTTGGATTACTGAGATATTGAATAGTTTGCCTTGGAAACAAACAGAGATCATTCTGTCATTTTTGAGATTGCATCCAAGTACTGCATTTTGGACTCTTTTTTTGACCATTACCAACCATCATATAGATGGTTTCTGATACCTACTAGTTTTCCTTGATTGTACCCTCCCTCTGTTAGCACCTTGGAGGAGAGAAAAGATGAGCTATAGGCTGACCTGCCAAGCACTGATCATGAGAAAACCCCAAAGCTTCCTCTCATGCACTCTAAACTCAACAGCCTTTAGCCACCTTAAGATTCTTAGCCAAGTAAATTGGGCAACATCCTGGCCAGGAAGCCAGGCTGTAAGACTCCAACTCTTTTTTTTTTTTAATTAATTAATTTATTTATTTATTTTTTTTTTTAACATATTTCCTCTAATTTTATTTTATTTTTAAACTTTACATAATTGTATTAGTTTTGCCAAATATCAAAATGAATCCGCCACGGGTATACATGTGTTCCCCATCCCGAACCCTCCTCCCTCCTCCCTCCCCATACCATCCCTCTGGGCCGTCCCAGTGCACCAGCCCCAAGCATCCAGCATCATGCATCGAATCTGGACTGGCAACTCGTTTCCTACATGATATTTTACATGTTTCATTGCCATTCTCCCAAATCTTCCCACCCTCTCCCTCTCCCACAGAGTCCATAAGACTGTTCTATACATCAGTGTCTCTTTTGCTGTCTCGTACACCGGGTTATTGTTACCATCAAAACCACTATGAGGTACCATTTCACACCAGTCAGAATGGCTGCAATCCAAAAGTCTACAAATAATAAATGCTGGAGAGGGTGTGGAGAAAAGGGAACCCTCTTACACTGTTGGTGGGAATGCAAACTAGTACAGCCACTATGGAGAACAGTGTGGAGATTCCTTAAAAAACTGGAAATAGAACTGCCTTATGATCCAGCAATCCCACTGCTGGGCATACACACTGAGAAAACCAGAAGGGAAAGAGACACATGTACCCCAATGTTCATCGCAGCACTGTTTATAATAGCCAAGACATGGAAGCAACCTAGATGTCCATCAGCAGATGAATGGATAAGAAAGCTGTGGTACATATACACAATGGAGTATTACTCAGCCATTAAAAAGAATACATTTGAATCAGTTCTAATGAGGTGGATGAAACTGGAGCCTATTATACAGAGTGAAGTAAGCCAGAAGGAAAAACATAAATACAGTATACTAATGCATATATATGTAAGACTCCAACTCTTAAGCCCACCACTTCGTATATGTGAGAAGATGGACAGGATGGAATGCTATCAGTTATTTTTCTCCTATTTCATGAATGACTAAGTCTATGTCTGTCGACAGAGCCAGATACACAGAATGAAGTAAGTCAGAAAGAGAAAAACAAATATTGCAAATTAAAATATATATGTGGAATCTATAAAAATGGTACTGATGAACCTATCTGCAGGGGAGAAATAGAGACTGGGGCATAGAGAAGCGACTTCGGACACAGCAGGGGAAGGAGAACACGATTATGGACAAATTGAGAGAGTAGCACTGAAATATACACATTACCAAATGTGAAATAGATAGCTACTGGGAAGTTGCTGTGTAATACCAGGAGCTCAACCTGGAGCTCTGTGACAAGGTGGAGGGGTGGGATGGGATGGGAGGTGGGAGGGACGTTCCCGAGGGAGGGAACATATATACACCCATGCTGACTCATGTTGATGTATGGCAGAAACCAACACAACATTGTATAGAAGTTATCCTCCAATGAAAAATAAATAAATTCAGTTTTAAAAAAAGCATACTGGATCTGAATACAACAATATGAATTCTCTATAATCTGTAGGGCATTTCTCTGAGTTTGTTTTGGGAGGACTAAAAAGAATAAAGGCAATTATTCCCAAGGCTGAAGTTCTACTTGTGGCAAAGAGCAGATTGTTTTAATAATTAAGCTACTTTCATTATTAAAAACAACCTTTCCCTTGAAATCTACAGTTAGAAATAAAAAAGAAAAAAATTTCTTAGCAAACCCTAAATCATGTAAATTATTGGTGAAAATCAAAGTAGTTCTACACCTCCCCTTTTTAATATAAATTTATTTATTTTAATTGGAGGCTAATTACTTTACAATATTGTATTGGTTTTGCCATACATTGACATGAATCTGCCATGGGTGTACATGTGTTCCCCATCCTGAACACCCTTCCCACCTCCCTCCCCATCCCATCCCTCTGGGTCATCCCAGTGCTCGAGCCCCGAGCACCCTGTGTCATACAATGAACCTGGACTGGTGATTCATTTCACATATGATAATATACATGTTTGAATGCCATTCTCTCAAAGCATCCCACCCTCGCCCTCTCCCAGAGTCCAAAAGACTGTTCTATACATCTGTGTCTCTTTTGCTGTCTTGCATACAGGGTTATCATTACCATCTTTCTAAATTCCATAAATATGCATTAGTATACTGTCTTAGTGTTTTTCTTTCTGGCTTACTTCACTCTATATAATAGGCTCCAGTTTCATCCACCTCATTAGAACTGGTTTAAATGTATTCTTTTTAATGGCTGAGTAATACTCCATTGTGTATATGTACCACCGCCTTCTTATCCATTCATCTGTTGATGGACATCTAGGTTGCTTCCCTGTCCTGGCTATTATAAACAGTGCAGCGATGAACATTGGGGTACACGTGTCTCTTTCAATTCTGGTTTCCTTATACCGCCTTAATTAATAGGAAAACAAAAAGCAATTCAGCTGTGGGCTGGATTTTTACTCTAATTCAATTTGAAACAGAAAAATACCTATATGTTGCTGTTAATTCTAAAAGAAATACACATAAATCCAGGTATATGTGCAACACTTGTAGAATAATACTTGCATAGATACATTATGGATAGCTAATCAATATCTTTCTCTTCTCATCATGTCCATGAATTCTTATGTGACAGGATGTGGATTTATTTGCTGGAAGGGTAGATTCTTATGAAAATAAATGTGGTGTATTATCCAGGTGAGTGTCCAAAAGACATGCGAGCTCCTGCATCACCTTGCCCCCAGTGTTGGTTCCATTTATGACTAAGCTCCCCCATGACTAAGGCAGGATGTTATATATTCCAACAGCTGTAATCACTGTGCTATTCTAAACTGTGAATCAAATATTGTCTCCCTGCAACTTGGAACCCATGGTTTCAAATCTGCTCTTTGGATTTGCGAAGATTGGCTTCTACTTCTTCAAATGATGACTCTTCAGTTAGTATTGGGTCAGGAAGATCCCCTGCAGAAGGAAATAGCAACCCACTCCTGTATTCTTGCCTGGAGAATTCTATGGACAGAGGAACCTGGCAGGCTACAGTTCATGGGACTGCAGAGAGTTGAACGTGACTGAGGAAGTAAACAACAACATATTTCTTCTTTGGCAAGACAAACCTTCTCAGATCTTTGAACTGCTTCGTAAAAACTCTTAATTCAAGTAAACTGTCTTGTACGACCATCTTTTAAATGTGTTTTGAAAGTGAAAGTCTTTCAGTCATGTCTGACTCTTTGCAACCCCATGGACTGTAGCCCACCAGTCTCCTCTGTCCATGGAATTCTCCAGGCAAAAATACTGGACTGGGTAGCCTTTCCATTTCCAGGGCATCTTCCCAACCCAGGGATCAAATCTGGATCTCCTCCATTGCAGTCAGACTCTTTATTATCTGAGCCACCAGGGAAGCCCAAGAATACTGGAGTGTACCCTATGCCTTCTCCGGGGGATCTTCCCGACTCAGGAATCGAGCCGGGATCTCCTGCACTGCAGGTGGATTCTTTACTAACTGAGCTATCAGGGAAGCCGAAATGTGTTATTTGCTCAGTGGCCTTTCTCTTCTGGTTTCAGTAATAAATTAGTATTTAAATTCCTGATTCCCACTGCCTGATATTTTAGTTCCTTTAACTGTTTGCTGTCTGTTTCTTCTACTAGGATATAAGTGTCATAAAAGCAAATATTTGTTTTGTCCCTTTCTATACTTACTCTTTAGAATAATGCTATCCCATAGAAGGTGTACAATGAATATTTACTGTATAAAATTGAATAAATAAATGACTGTATCATTTATTTTTAAAAATAAATACATTAATGTAAAAATAAGAAAGCCACAAATCATCCACAATTCTATAACTCAGAAAAAAATGAACATTTAGTGACAAAGTAATGATCCACCTGAGTTGTCAGGGTTACGCAGGAGTGAACCAGGAAGGGGGCAGGAGAGGAGAGATGCATTTCAGAGAAAGCAGAACATGAAAGGGATGTGATGGAGGAAGTGCTAAGACAGACTGTCTGGAGAGGGTAAGGGAAGGGAGATGCCAGATCAAGTGGAGAGGCAGGCAGGGTTTTGAACATGCTGGAAAAGTCAATTGTGTACTCCTTGTGAAAGAGCTTTGTCTTTATCCCTTGAGCACCTACATGCCATTGAAGAGTTCTTTGAAGGGGTGTTTGGGCAAATTTACATAAAAATCATTCTATATCTTAGAGAACTAACTGGAGACCCTGCTACTGTCTATAGATCTTTAAGGACCTACCCCAGGAATGCAGCAGTCCCATCGCACAAGCCTCAGATGTCTTTCATCAAGGCTGGGTGGTTTGAGCTACTTTAAAGCTACTGAAAGATCTCTTATAACTTATCTGTCTGTGTGAGTCCCTCTCCCTGCCTAACAGAGCTGTCCTTCCCCTGTGCTTTGAAGAGCGCTTTCACACTAGGGACTGTGCTGGGTGACTGTGGACCCTCTGTACCCAGCAGCACTGGCATGGCTATTCGTGAGTCATCTCCATGGCCACCAGGTCAGGGGACACCCTCACTTCACCAAGTCTGACTCCATAAGCCAGTTAGACTGTTAATAGTGATGACAACAGTAACTGACACTGTAATAGAAACCTTACAGTTTGATCCTCATAGCCAACTTGCAGCACAGATATCACCATCAACTCTTTTTATAGATGAATCAAACAAGGATCAGAGCACTGAAGTAATGTGTTCAATGTTACAAGTTGAGGACAGAGCAGAAAAGGGATTCATACTGGGTCTTCTGGATCCAAACTGTATGCTTTCTTCATGCACCCTTGTTCTTCTGTGACGGGGTAGAAGGTTCTGGAGAGAAAGAATTCCTATTTACTTCACTGAGAGTTCCTCGACTCACGGCCCCGCTGCGAGGCTCAATTTTCTCATGTGTAAACTTGGGTTAGTAATAGCTAATACTTACTAAGAATTATCTTGCTGGGCTGCTGTGCTAAGTGCCTTCCACATTCTAGTCCTTCCTTCCCATAACCTGACACCAAACACATTATCATTATTTCCATTAGTCAGGTGGAAAACCTGGAGCACAGAGGGGGAAAGTGACACTGTCACCAGAGTCAGTGCTCGTCCGTTCTGTCCCCTTATTTCCTGTTATGCCTGGCTGAGAGAATCAAATACATGTTATTCATTTAAATTTTACTCTTTACTAGAACTTTCTATGTAATATTCTTTTGTGGAAATCCAAGTGTTTCTGCAGTTACAAAATGCCCCAATCTGAAGATTATCCATCAGAAGCTAGTACATTTTGATGATTTCATTTCTTACTCGGGCTTCCCTGTTGGCTCAGCCAGGAAAGAATCTGCCTGCAATGCAGGAAATCTAGGTTCAACCCCTGAGTTGGGAAGGTTCCCCTGGAGAAGGAAATGATGATCTATTCCAGTATTCTTGCCTGGGTAATTCCATGGAGAGAGGACAAAGGAGCTTGGTGGGCTACAGTCCAATGGGTCACAGGAGTCGGATACCACTTAGTGGCTAAACCACCATCACTTTTTACTTAGATGAATATTAAATGACTGTCTTCCAAGAGTGTGACGTGGAGAGTGACACAACACTAGGATTGAGGAAACCTTGGCCCTGTCTCTATTCAGCCACTAAGTCACTGCATAACCTTGAACAGGTCACAACATTTGGGTGTGCTGATTTCCACTGTGTAATAAATTCATGAGTCTATTGATCACCTCTTCATTTTCATTCAGCAGTGGTGAAATAGATGATTTATATTCAGTGATAAAGCTCCAAAATACCATTGAAATGACCTGATCCAATCCATTGTTTTATTGATTCAGGAACTGGGATTGAAGATGGGAAAATGACTTATTCAAAATCATCAAATCAGGGTCAGAATCAAGACAAGAATTTTTGTCTCCTGATTCCTAGCTAAATATTTCCTCCTCTAATGCACACCGGCTTGCTTTCCCTATAAAAATCACAGGTAGTAGCAAAACTCTAGGGTGCTTTCAGAAATTTTTATTAAGGTTTAAAGAGTCATCGTTATCAATATTTACACCACATATTATTCACTAATAAGCATTGCTAAATGAGTCCAGACATTGTGACAACTGATGAAAGAATATCGGTTCGGTACATGTTGCCCAATGCATAATGCTGTATATCCTTCATTACAGTATCATGTAGAATGGTTTCACTGCCCTTAAAATTCTTTGTGTCCCCCCTGTTCACCTCTCCATCCACTGAAACCCCTGGTAACCCCTGATCTTTTTATTATTTCTATAGTTTCACGTTTTCAGAAATCATAAAGTTGAAGTCATATGATATGCAGCCTTTGCAGATTGGCTTTTTTTTCTTTGTAATATGCATTTAAGGCTACTCTATATCTTTTCATAGCTTGGTAGTTTATTTCCTTAAATTTCTGAGTTGCTGCTGCTAAGTCGCTTCAGTCGTGTCCGACTCTGTGGGATCCCACAGACGGCAGCCCATCAGGCTCCACCGTCCCTGGGGTTCTCCAGGCAAGAACACTGGAGTGGGTTGCCATTTCCTTCTCCAATGCATGAAAGTGAAAAGTGAAAGTGCAGTTGCTCTGTCGTGTCCGACTCTTAGCGACCCCGTGGACTGCAGCCTACCAGGCTCCTCCGTCCATGGGATTTTCCAGGTAAGAGTACTGGTACAAATGCAACAGAGTTTGTTTATCCATTAACCTATTGAAGGGCACTTTGTTGCTTCCAGTTTTTAGCAGATACGAATAAAACTACTACAAACACTTGTGTTCAGGTTTTTATGTGGACATATGTTTTCAACTCATTTGAGTAACACCAAGTAGTGTGACTGCTGGGTCATATGGTAAGACTATGTTTAGCTTTCTAAGAAACTGTCGAACTGTCTTCCACATTGGCTGAACCATTTTGAACATTTCCATCAGCAATGATGAGGATTTCTGATGCTCCATATCTTTGCCAGCATTTGGTGGTGTCAGTGTTCTGAGTTTAGCTGTGTCATTGCATTTTTCACTAAGAGAAATTACCTTGTTGATCTATTTGTTCATGGATTTGATAGCAGTCTTAACAGCTGTCTTCAACCCACCATTAGGTCAAAAGCACAGATTTTGTCTATCTTGAGAACTGATACATTTGTACACAGAGATAGGAACAAAAGAGCACTCGGTTCACAGTGGGCATGTAGTAAATGCACAGCTAAAGAATGACTAAATGGATAAGTTTGCTTTATGAATTGTGAAGGAGTTGATTATTATCTTCATAGATACCCACACATGCCATCCTCATTCAGTTCCAAGTTCCATCAATTCTTTCATGTCAGTCTCTCCCTATACATTTCTCTCTTTTCACTGTTATAACTAATCCCTGTTCTATATTTTTGACTTGCTGTTTGAGTTGGGGCAGGAGTGGTTATTACATTATTTTTATCCAACATAAATGCACCTCCAGAACTTTGAAACTGACTTAGTTCTATAGTGCTGTATTTTTTAAACTAGGGTTTTTGTGTTTTCTCTGTGTTCTTTGTTGATAGCAGTATATAGCCTGTTTTTCCCTTATTCCTGCTGATGTTCCATTTTTGAGGGAAAAATCAAATCTACAACATGAAAAACATATGGCCCTCAAAAGCTCACAACTCCCACAAATTCATGAGATGAGAGCTCTCTGTTCTTGACCCATCAGGGATAGTATATATTTCCGCCATCAGCTTCCTGGATAAGACTAAGGAAGCAGATATTTGGTCACTGGAGCTGTGGACAGTCACATCAAGAAGCCATCATTGTTATTTCTGGAAAACTTCTACAACTGAGTCCACATTGCAGCCAGGTTTCTTGAGACAAGAGAGATCAAACGTACAGAACAAAACTAAAAGAAGAAAAAGTTAAGAGTTGAAGAAACAGAACCAGTTGAAGAAACAACCATTTGTTCATCTATCTACTTTGTGCAAGCTTTGCCTCATCTACTGTGGTTTCTGTGGGATCCAGTCAATCACCTTGACATTCCTGAGCAGGCCACCTGGTAGGTGAATGAGCAATGAAACAGGATTTCTGCTCTAGCCTCAACCTGTTGTGTGACATTGGACAGATCATGATAATAAAATCTCTATTATCAGAAATATTGACTTCAGGGATATGGATGAATTATTCTATATTATTTCCTCATTAGTTAGTCAGTTAGTTCAGTTGCTCAGTCATGTCCAACTCTTTGCGACCCCATGAATCGCAGCACACCAGGCCTCCCTGTCCATCACCAACTCCCAGAGTTCACTCAGACTCACGTCCATTGAGTCAGTGATGCCATCCAGCCATCTCATCCTCTGTCGTCCCCTTCTCCTCTTGCCCCCAATCCCTCCCAGCATCAGAGTCTTTTCCAATGAGTCAACTCTTTACATGAGGTGCCCAAAGTACTGGAGTTTCAGCTTTACCATCATTCCTTCCAAAGAAATCCCAGGGCTGATCTTCAGAATGGACTGGTTGGATCTCCTTGCAGTCCAAGGGACTCTCAAGAGTCTTCTCCAACACCACAGTTCATAAGCATCAATTCTTCAGCGCTCAGCCTTCTTCACAGTCCAACTCTCACATCCATACATGACCACAGGAAAAACCATAGCCTTGACTAGATGGACCTTTGTTGGCAAAGTAATGTCTCTGCTTTTGAATATGCTATCTAGGTTGGTCATAACTTTCCTTCCAAGGAGTAAGCGTCTTTCAACTTCACAGCTGTAGTCACCATCTGCAGTGATTTTGGAGCCCCCCAAAATAAAGTCTGACACTGTTTCCACTGTTTCCCATCTATTTGCTGATTTACCTCTGGGAATTTAATGGCAAGAATGAATCCAGTGCAATTTTGCTTGAGTCTCCTGACCACAAGCTGTGGGAATCGATGCAGAGGTGGGAGTCCCCTTCTTTCATCATGTATCTGAGAAGACTAAGACCCAATGAAGGAGAAAAATTGTCAAGGGCTTGCAGTGAATGTGTGGTATAATCAGGACCAGAATCCACAACTGGTGGTTGTAAGTTGATGCCCATCCTTGTACGTTTCTCTCAAACAGTCTCTTGTTCCTTTCTGGTATGCTATTCAGCATGCAACCATTGCTCTATTCTTTTTAATTGACAGGACTCACCAATGGTTCCTGAGGCATGGTCATCACTTGCACTGCTAATTCCGAGTGTTTAGAGTAGCCAGAATCCTAACTCTGCTTTAGGATGGGGGCATGAGTTTTCAAGAATACATTCTTCACAAGATACTAAGTCTACCAGTTTTTCTGTACGTCTTGGGTAAGACTTTCTAAAATTGTCTACAACTATCCAAAACTAGCCTGTTAATTTAAAATCCATAATATTTAAAGAAAAAAAATTTGGGGGGATCTTTTATAAAAATGGAGTTAGCTCAGTTGATGAATTTGTTGTTGTTGTTAGAGATTTAATTTACTTGAGGGATCTGACACATCCCAAGCAGATTCAGACAATTTTTTAGCATATTAATCTAAATAACTGAGCTTCAAAATCAGGCTTATTCTCCGGATGAAAGCACTTGCTTACACAGTTAGCCTTCTTGAAATTCCTTGGAGTACTTGAAAGCAATAAAACTTTATTAAAAGTGTTTTCCATGTTGCTTTCACTAATTCAAAAATGTTCTGTCTTCAATGAGTCCAAATTCCTGAAGCTCCCTTATGCTTATACACATTCTAAATGTATTCATATGGAATCTTAGACTTGGAAAGGACTTAGCAAGTCTTACTAAGTTTCTCCTGTGGTCCGAAAGAACAGAGAAGCTAGTTCAAGGCCTCACAGTTTGTTTCTTGGTAGAATCACTGATATTTGTCATGGATTTGATGTTCATATAATCACTTGTAGAAAGGTCCATTTTAAAGAGCTCATGAGATGAAATCATCTCCACTTGTTCCAAAGAGCTTCTGAAGCCAAAGAGCTACATGAAGATCAAGAAAACTAAAAACATGCATAGTGTCTGAAACCTACTCTAAGTATCACCTTTGTGATGACTATAGAACTCTGGTCAATCAGCTGGTCGGGTTAACATTACTCTAAAACAAAAAACAAAAAACTCCCTCCTTTCCTCATTCCCTAAACCCTCTTAAATGAAAGGAACCTTTGTCCAAGTATACACTTGCCTCTCTCTGATAAGTTCCTCTTCATCCTGCCAGGCTTATCTCAAAGGCAGTCTCTTCTGAGCGGCATCCTCTATGGATCCTCCTCGCCCCAGGCTGTTATAATTCTCTTCTCTCTGCTGCCCCTGAACTTTATATGTATCTCTGTCACAGCACATTGCACATTTTATTTTGCATTTATTTTATATTTTTAACTGTCTCCCTGCAAACTGTGAGATTCTATAGAGCAGGAGCCAAGCCTTATTTATCTTTAATTCCCCATGCCTAGCACAGAGAGAGCAACATGATAATATGTCCTCCACAAATATAGTTTGCATTTCTTTCAGCATCCCTTCATCTCTGAAACATGAAACATGTCCAGTACTGTTACAAGGTCTCTCTGACTAGTTCCTTTGGTGTCTTTGAAACTGTGAAGGTGAGAGAGGGAACAGAATTATCTCAAATCCTTTCCAAAGATCTCTTCTTTTAAAATGAAGAGAAGGGATGCACAGCCTCTTAGAGGTTGCTTTCTAGCCAAAAGGGAACTAACTTGTATCCGAAGTATGTGGATAGGAAAAAAGTAAAGACAGTTTTTAACAACTGAGAATTTGGAGTTTCTATTAAGTTTTTGTTATATTCCTACCTCCTGTCCCGACTCTGTTCTCATCATTCAATAAATATTTTGTTGTTGAGTCGCTCAGTTGTGTCTGACTCTGTTCCATGTCCAGTTCTGTTTCTTCTTGACCTTCATACAGGTTTCTCAGGAGGCAGGTCAGGTGGTCTGGTATTCCCATCTCTTTAAGAATTTTCCACAGTTTGTTGTGATCCACACTGTCAAAGGCTTTAGCATAGTCAATGAAGCAGAAGTAGTTGTTTTTCTGAAATTCTCTTATTCTATGATCCAACGGATGTTGGCAATATGATCTCTGGTTCCTCTGACTTTTATAAATCCAGCTGTACACATCTGTAAGTTCTCGGCTCACATACTGTTGAAGCCTAGCTTGGAGAATTTTGGCATTACTTTGCTAGCATGTGAAATGAGAGCAACTATGCAGTAGTTTGAACATTCTTTGGTATTGCTTGCCTTTCTTGAGGACTGGAATGAAAACTGACCTTTTCCAGTCCTGTGGCCACTGCTGAATTTTCCAAATTTGCTGGCATATTGAGTAGAGTACTTCAACAGCATCACCTTTTAGGATGTGAAACAGCTCAGCTGGAATTTCATCACCTCTACCAGCTTTGTTCACAGTGATGGTTCCTACTATATAAATATAGTAACAAATATTTGCTATATACCTTTTTTCTTCCCAGGAAAGAAATCACCTGCCAATGCAGGAAACTCAAACAATTTGGGTTCAATCCCTGGATGGTGAAGATCTCCTGGAGTAGGAAATGACAACCCACTCTGTGTTCTTGTCTAGAAAATTTCACGAGCAGAGTAGCCTAGCAGGCTACAGTCCATGGGGTCGCAGAGTTGGACACAACTGAGCATGCACAAGATAGCATGAGAATGATGAAAAGAAAGGGATTAAGAAGCTTCCAACCATTTTTTCCATGCTGTGGTTTTCCTGCTATGTACCAAGCGCTTAAAATAAATCATTTCATTTGTTAGATATAATTTTCCTACTTTACAGAATGTAGTACTGGGATGTAGAGAAATAAATCAAATTGACTAGTATTGCCCAGCTTTTGATTGCTGGACTTGGGGGTTTAAACTGTTTGAGATCAAAGTCTGGGCTTGTTTCACTGTAACTTGATATTAAAGAGAAAGACATGGCCCTTTCAGTGAAGGAGTTAGTAATCCAAGAGTGGGCATCCTGCAAATAGCCATCAGGTACAAACCTGCTTTGCATGGTTTGCCCTCAGTTACAGGACCATGTGGACCTCAGTTTGGTGATGCTAGAAGAGTCTTGGAAGATGGCCAGGTAATTTTCCTGAGCGGGAGGCCAGCCAAGCCTTCATTCTGTAATTAGCACACAGGACATTAATTATCACAGCTCGAGGGAAGAACAAGCTCTTTTTCTGCATCTGAGACTGTGTCCTAAGCAGCATGAGGGAAGTGAAAAGACAACTTTACAGGCTCAAACTGGTCTCTGTTTGCAAGTGCCTCTGCAAAGCCCTTACTTGATGGCTTCTGCACGTTCACTGTCTTTCCAATCTTAACTATTTCATGGACTTGTCATTACTATGCAGAGTGAATTGTTGTGCTCTCAGGGTGATGGACTGGTTTGGGAAAGTCATGAACATAAAAAAAAAAAAAAATTTCAGAGGATGGTGGAGAGAGGTTGTTGCTAGCCTGTATGCCTGGTGTTTCGAACAGAATGTTTCTGTCCCCCAAAGGGGGACCTTCTCCAAAGCCTTCTCTTCCAATGTGAGGGTGTTTGGAGATGGGACCTTTGCAAGGTAAATAAGGTTAAAGGAGGTCATGAGGGTGGGACCTTCAAGAGTCACTGGTGCCACTCAGCTATGAGCATGCTGAGAGGACTGGGCAGTGCCCAGTCCTTGGCATTGTTCATGAGAGAAGTTGCTGCATGTTAGCGGCAAACCACTTACAAATAATAAAAAGTAAAACCTGAACTTGGTGGTTAGAATTCTGATTGTTGTTGTTCAGTTGCTCAGTCCTATGTGAGTTTTTGTGACCCCATGGACTGCAGCACACCAGGCTTCCCTGTCCTTCACTATTTCCTGGAATTTGCTCAAACTCATGTCCATTGAGCCAGTGATGCCATCCAACCATCTCATTCTCTGTTTCTCCCTTCTCCTCCTTCGGTCAATCTTTCCCAGCATCAGAGTCTTTTTCAATGAGTTGGTTCTTCGCATCAGCGGCCAAAGCATTGATTCTTCACCTCCACCATCAGTCCTTCTAATGAATATTCAGGGTTGATTTCCTTCAAGATTGGCTGGTTTGATCTCCTTGCTGTCCAAGAGACTCTCTAGAGTCTTCTCCAGCACCACAATTCGAAAGCATCAATTCTTCAGCACTCAGTCTTCTTGTGGTCAAACTCTCATATCCATACATGACTAGTGGAAAAACCATTGCTTTGACAGACCTTAAAATCCTGATACTAAGGTGCAAAGATTCAGTTCAAAGCTGTAGTAAGCTCTCTGGGTTCTCTCCTTAGCCTTGCTATTTATGTGACAGGCATTATTTGGGGCTTTTGCCCAGAAGCTGATTTTTCTTTAGGAAATTAACTCCTTGTCAATAAAGTTAGAACTTAAATTAAAATTAAATATGAACTTAAATAATGCTAGAACTTAAATGGGAAGGAATAATGGAAAAGAGATTCCATTTTCAATAAAAAATAACAAAGAAATAAAATCTAAAATACTTAGGAATAAACTCAAAAAAAGAGACCTGTAAACTTTAGAAGGAAAACTATAGTCTTGAGTTATACTATTTATAAGACCATCTGAACAAAAGGAAAGAGAACCCTGTTGCTGAATAAGGAAAATGATTATTATATATTTATTTTACTGCATATTTTTTAGTAGTACACCAGTTTTATATTAGTATCAGAGTAGGAATTTTTATACTTAACAAATAATTATAAAAGTACATTTAGAAAAAGAAATGTCAAAGAGCTAAAAGGTATGATAAAGACCACAAATCAAGATGTGGTAAGGGCATAAAAATAGAAATATAGACAGGTGCAACAGAAGAGAAAATCCATAAATAGAATCTATCCAATAGAATAACTTTCTAAAAGCTAAATATCTTACTGAAACAAGATAGGAAAGGCGATCTACTAAGTGATATTTAAATAAAAAATTGAGAAAAAGTTCTAATTCCCAGCTTGGCACAACCAAATAAATTTTAGCTAAAGTCTTAAATATACATGTATATTTGTGTACATAAAATCACATTATAGAAATGGTAGTAATAAAATAGAATATGCATTAAATTGGAGAGTAGATCACAACTTCGTATCTCTGAAGCAACAGATAAAATCTTAAGAATAAATCTTTTAAAATATCATATTATTTCATCTCAAACCAACATTTAGAGGAGCTGGTCCCTTTCTTGGGTCTCTGGTGTCATAGACTTTGGGGTGATAAAAGTTCTTTTAGGCTGAGCAAGAAGCAATGCTTTGTCCCAGCAGAGGCCAGGACTTGTCCAGCAGACAATCAAGTAGAAGAAATTTAGGGCCTCAAGGGAAAATGACCAGGCAAGACAGTGGGGAGATGGGGCTTGGACCAAGTATGGAGGCAACCATTGAGGCAGAAACCCAGTGGACTCAGAAGACTGATTACATTTAGAGAGAAAAAGCAAGTAAGTGAATAGGTTGAGAATAATGACAGATGGAGCTTCCCTGATAGCTCAGTTGGTAAAAAAAATCCGCCTGCAAAGTAGGAGACCCTGATTTGATCCCTGGGTCAGGAAGATTCCCTGGAGCGAGGAAAGGCTACCCACTTCAGTATTCTAGCCTGGGGAATTCCATGGACTGAATAGTCCATGGGTTCACAAAGAATTGGACATGACTGAACGACTTTCACTTTTAGTGACAAACGGATGGAAAGGGTGAAAGTTAGAAGTAAGCTCATAGTGTTGGGTTTGTATTCAAAGCACTAGTGTGAAATCACAGTTCGCATGGGCTTAGACTTTCTTGTTCTTTGGTGAATTTCTTCACTCCTTTCTCTGTGAGGTCTGTTTTCTTAAGAGATCTCTGTTGTTTCATTTGACAGACATGGACCTGGTTTGCAGGAGGAAGCTGAGGCGTGGAAACGTAAAGCACTTTAGGATAAGAAGAGGAAAGAGGATTCGCAGTCACTTGCCAAGAGGACACCATATGTCCTGAGAGGTAAATGTACTTCAGACGTGTTTGGATGCTTAAAGATGGGTCCCTCACTGCTGAGCATGAAAACATTCCTGAGGAATAAGCCAATACCATCCTCTGCTGACCTCCCCAGGCCATTACTCTTCCTTCCTCCTTTTCTCAGGAAGTTGAGTGTGAGGAAAGTTAAGCAGTGCTCCTGCCGTTTTCCCTCCGAGGTATGTGAACATGGTAACCCCAGTTTGGGGTTGCTGGAAATAGGAAACTGATCCTGAGAGTAGGGTGGGGCAGTCTCCGAATATCCTCACACCCTACATGTTGCAATTCCCCCAAATAGTGACGGCTCCAAAGATTTCTTTTCTGAGTAGAAGGAGCTCTGATGATAGTCACCTTAGACTTACTTATTTCTTATGAGTGCATGCGTGCTAAGTCGTTTCAGTCATGTCCAACATTTTGTGACCTTATGGACAGTAGACCACCAAGCTCCTCTGTCTGTGGGATTCTCCAGGCAAGCAAACTGGAGTGGGTTGCCATGTCCTTCTCCAGGGGATTTTCCCAACCCAGTGATCGAACTCAAGTCTCCTGCAACTCCTGCACTGCGGGTGGATTCTTCACTGCTGAGCCACCAGGTAAGCCCATTTATTTCTTGCCACTGTTGAATTTATAATCTCCAGATATCAGCACAATTTAAGGAGGATGGCAAATACAAAAGGAACTCTATTTTATGGCATGATGATATGGGCAGGATCTCCACACTCTGGATAGCTGGCAAAAGACAGCAAATTATGATGGTAGGAAAGAAAATGGATTCCAGAACAGTGTCCCCAGCTTCTCCTTTCATGAAGATAGAAGATTTAGCCTGGATTGGAAAAATCCATCATGCATCTCAGAATCCACCGAGTCTCTGGAGATGGAATATTCTGCCTTCATTCACTCCTCACTCATGGAAACCTTGATTTCTTTTTCAGACAATATGACAGCTCATTTTTATTTGGTGAGAACCTGAATCTATGAAAGACCAAAAAGAAGGATATGCTGGCTATCATCATGGGTGAAAAGGAGAAGTATAAATGGGTTCCATTTATTTGATTTTGGATGATAACACCCAAATAAAGTCTTCTTGACTAAAGCCGGAAATCCTCTTATTAAGGGATAAAGTCTTCATGAGAATCTAAGCTTGAAGGCAAATTCCAAGGAAGAGACTATTATGCAAATATCATAGAGAAATAAAAATGACTGATCAGAGATTAGTTTCTGAGTGCAGGTTCAGTTCAGTTCAGTGGCTCAGTCGTGTCCAACTCTTTGTGAGCCCATGAATTGCAACATGCCAGGCCTCCCTGTCCATCACCAACTCCTGGAGGTCACTCAAACTCATGTGCATCGAGTCGGTGATGCCATCCAGCCATTTCATCCTCTGTCATCCCCTTCTCCCCCTGCCCCCAATCCCTCCCAGCATCAGAGTCTTTTCCAATGAGTCAACTCTTTACATGAGGTGACCAAAGTATTGGAGTTTCAGCCTCAGCATCAGTCCTTCCAATGAACACCCAGGACTGGTCTCCTTTAGGATGGACTGTTTGGATCTCCTTGCAGTCCAAGGGACTCGCAAGAGTCTTCTTCAGCACAACAGTTCAAAAGCATTAATTCTTCGGTGCTCAGCTTTCTTCATAGTCCAACTCTCACATCCATGACTACTGGAAAAATCATAGCCTTGACTAGACAGATCTTTTTTGGCAAAGTAATGTTTCTGCTTTTTAGTATGATATCTAGGTTGGTCATAACTTTCCTTCCAAGGAGTAAGCATCTTTTAATTTTGGTGTAATAGGAAATATTAATGGTGATGAAGTTTGTAGTTTAGAAGAAGCAAGCATAGTATGCCCTTTTACTATGCATTCTATTATATGCACGTGTGTGTGGGTGTGCTCAGTTGTGTCTGATTCTTTGCACCCTCATGGACTGTGACCCACTAGGCTCCTCTGTCCATGGGATTTCCCAGGCAAGAATACTGGAGTTGGTTGTCGTTTCCTACTTCAGGGGATCTTCCTGACCCAGGGATCAAACCCTCATCTCTTGGGTCTCCTACATTGTCAGGCAGTTTATTTACTAATGAGCCACCTGGAAAGCCCCAAATATTACACAGAACAAGCAAATTAAAAATGGAAAAATATACATAGAAATGAAATGAGAAAGGATATAAGAAACTCTTCTAATAAGTCAACACAGAGATTAATGATACAAGACAAAAAATAAAGATTCAGAACAGTCAGCTCTGAATGTGAAGGGTGATTAGGATACATTCTAGCAAATTATTTATATTCAATTTCTTTTCACTTATGCATATAATGCATATATGATAAAATTTTTTCCTGTATCGCTAAAAAATTTCAATAATTGTAAACTGAAAACCATATATGATAATAAAGCTTAACATAATGGGATTTTTTTTTCTTTTCTTAGTAGTATATGAAGTAATGGGGCTTCTTACAATCAATAACACCTTTATAAAAACTCCATGGTATATCTTTGGACAGTAAACACAGAGATTACATAAAACTGTACATTGACCTCTTTTTAAATCATAAAGAATAAATAACTTCAGTATTATTCTATTCCAGACCACAGAAAAACTGATGAACTCCCAAATTCATTTTGTGATGATAGTGTAACTTTATAATGAAAACATAATAGAGATAGTGCAAAGAAGAAAAACTACAATTCAGTTTAACTTACTAGTATAGGGGCAACAATTCTAAACAAAATATTTTCAAATGAAATCCAACAGCATATTAAAGCATAGCATATCAAACTAAGAGGGTTTATTCCAAGAACGCAATCATGGTTTACCAT
The DNA here is from genome assembly GCF_002263795.3 of Bos taurus. Lineage (NCBI taxonomy): Eukaryota > Metazoa > Chordata > Mammalia > Artiodactyla > Bovidae > Bos > Bos taurus. Next base: position 81,469,869 of record NC_037338.1, on the reverse strand, counting down.
CAGAAAAAGCTATAATGCCTTACATAAAATTGAACAACCATAAAATTATATTAATAGATACTGAAAAGTGACTTGAAATAATCCAGCAACCTTTTCTAATAAAAATGTTAAGTAAGTTAGCTCACAGGCTGACAATTTGCAAGCATTAGCAATGAATATTTGCATAAATAGTGCAATAAGCTACATTCATTAAAAGCAGAAATAAGATAGGGATCTCCTACATTACCACTTACAGTCCACAGCTTTGATATTTCTAGCTAATAGAGCCTGCGAGGAAAATTAAGCTAAATAATCAGTATAAAATAAAATGAAAACAGTAAGTGATTAAAGACTTGATTTGTACTTTTATTTTTGGCTTGCTGCTTTAATGAACTATTTGGACACCCAATAGCTCTCAGCTCTCTTTCCAGCTCAGCTGACCCTTATAGACAGAAACCAAATCTAAAACTTGCTTAGTAAAGTATGCTCAATTCAGAGATGGAAAGTTCTCAGGACTTGACATGTAGAAGGGCATGGAGAACAGGTTCACTCTTGATTTGGAAGCCACTGCAGACTTCTCACTTTTGGAAGATGAATGGGTGACATAATCAAAGCTAGATGAGTTGTGCGAAGCTTCCCCAGTTACTCTCACTTAGCAAGAGAAAAACTGGTACCCAGAGTGGTGAGGACTGGCTTTCGGCAATTGCAGGCATGCCTCATATTATTGTGCTTTGCTTTATTGTGCTTCAGAGATATTTCATGTTTTACAAATTAAAGATCTGTGGCAACCCAGCATTATCAGTGCTATGTTTCTAGCAGCGTTTGTTTACTTTGTGTCTCTGTCTCACATTTTGGTAATACGATATTTCAAATTGTTTCATGATCCTTAAAAGTGAAAGTAAAGTCACTCAGTCATGTCCAACTGACTTTGTGATCTTGTGGACTGTAGCCTACCACGCTCCTCTGTCCATGGGATTTTCCAGGCAAGAGTACTGGAGTGGGTGCCGTTTCCTCTTCCAGAGGATCTTCCCAACCCAGGGATCGAACCTGGGTCTCCCAAATTGTGGGTAGATGCTTTACCATCTGAGCCACCAGGGAAGTCTCATGATCCTTCTCTTATGGTAATCTATAGTCACTGATCTTTGATGTTACTTATTGCAAAAAGATTTTGATTTGCTTAAGATTCAGATGATGGTTAGTATTTATTAGTAATACAGTTTTAAAAATTAAGGCCTGTGTATATTCTTTTTTAGACAGTATGCTGTTTCATACTTAATATACTACAGTATAATGTAAGAATAGCTTTTATATGCACTAAGAAATAAAAAAATCTGTTTACCTCACTTTATTGTGATATTCATTTTATTGAGATAGTCTGGAACCTGAACCCATAATATTTCTGAGGCCAGCCTGTCCATAAGTTACTGGCAGAGACAGGACAGATTCTACATAGGGCATCACACTCATGCTTTGTCTTGGGGGAAGAGCCTGGCCCTTAGAGAGAAGTGAAATGAACAATTGTGACTTGACAGACATTCTCAACCACCATCATAATCTGTCTTTGGGGTCCTCCTACTTGAAAGACTCTTTGAGAAGTTTAGACACATCCTAACCAGTACCAAGTACAGAAGCCCTGCATCAACTCTTTACTCAAGCATAGGTTCAGCATCAGCCTATTATAGACCAGTGGTTCTCAACTGGGGGTGATTATTCTCCTCCAAAACCTTTTGCAATACCCAGAGACATTTGGGGGGCTTCCCTGGTGACTTAGCTGGTTAAGAATCCACTTGCAATGCAGGAGACCCAGGAGACACAGGTTCAATCTATAGGTCTGGAAGTTCTGCTGGAATAGGACATGGCAATCCACTCCTGTATTCTTGCCTGGAGAATCCCATGAAAAGAGGAGCCTGGCAGGCTACAGTCTTTAATGTCGCAGAGTCAAACTCAACTGAGTGACTAAGCACACAGTAGCACAGAGACATTTTTGGTTAACATGATTTTGGAGAGCATTACTCTGAAGACATGAATGCTGCTGGATATCCTACTGTACACAGGACAGCCTTCCAAGACAAAGAATTATCAAGTGCTGAGGCTGAAAACCTCTGTATTATACCATTTCAGGTTAAGGATCTCAGCCACAAAATGCATAGTGTTGGGAAAGCCCCTTCTTTTTCTTCTTCAGTATTTGTGCATTTTAAATCGTTTCAGTCATGTCTGACTCTTTGTGACTCTATGGACCATACTCGTACACCAGGTTCCTCTGTCCTGGGGCTTCTCCATGCAAGAATACTGGAGTGGGTTGCCATGCCCTCCTCCAGCGTTCCTCAGTATATCCATCTGTAAAATAGCTGGAAAAGCTAATTTCTGAAATTGTTTCCCGTTCTATTGCACCATAATTATAGCTGTATTTTCTGAAATTGAGAATAGTTTAGTTTTCCAAAAATATCTTTAAACCATATTTCTTACTTTTTTCCCCCACAGTCTTGGTTTTTTGCCAATTAAACAACCAGTCCAAAGGAGTTAATCAGTACTTCATCCACCACTGTTCACAGGCTCCACTCTGATATAGAGCCATCCAAATTGTAGAGGCCCATCTTATTAACCAAGAATCCTGCAAGGGATCCTGCCCCACTGTCCAGCTCCCTCATTTCTATGTCCTGATTCAGCCAAGGAAGACTTGCATTTCATGAGGATGTGTCTGACTGCCAATGTGCAAGGAAGCTGGCTGCTGACAGAAAGTGTTGACAGGCCCCTGGGAGCTGGCTTGCTCAGCGGGACTCTGCTAAGCACTGGCAGTAACAAAAGGCATTTTTCAAGCCTCTTTCATGATAAGCATGAAAAACCGTGAAAAGGAAAATAATGAGTGAGGATGGGGCCAATACTGGAGACAAAGCTGAGAGCAGACGTTGGGGAAGAGACAGGAGGGAAGAAAGGAAGGCAGAGGAAGTTAATTAAGAATTTATATCCTGGATTTTTTTCTTCCTATGCTTTCACCTTATTTTGTCAAACTCTATATGCTGGGTACAGCCAAGTGTGAAAGATCTATTCATGATTGTACTTCTACCTTCCATGTAGCTCTACTTAGTTCACTGACAGAATCACTTAAACATCTAGACTCATTCCCTGGGTTGGGAAGATCCCTGGAGGAGGGCATGGCAACCCATTCTGGTATTCTTGCCTGGAGAATCCCATGGACAGAGAAGCCTGGCAGGCTACAGTCCATGGGGTCAAAAGGCATCGGACATGACTGAGCAACTAACACTTTCATTTTTTCCCCAAGATATTAAAACATAGAGAGACACATTTAGACACTTTTTTTTTTTTCTGTAATGAGTCACAACTGAGTGTCCCTCATAGGTGACTTTGAGTATCTGTGAACTATATAATCTTGCTAATCAAAGATGACTCTTGCTGAAACTGGGTACATTTTAAATTGTGTTGCTTAGAATCATCATGTTATTGTCATTTCCAAATATCTGAACAACACAGTGTGTAGAAGGAAAGGGAAGAATGAAGTCGGTGGGCAGGAAGGCAGGCAGAAAGGAACTTTCTGAATCACCATGCTGTGTGTTCAGGAAACCCTGAGTCCTCAAATAAGATGGTGATATAGGGTATTTTGAAAGAAACAAAGTTATTTTTGATAATGAATTCAATTTCCCAGGGCACCAAAACATACAGAAGCAACTGTGAACTTTCCTGTCTATAATGGTGTCAGCCTGACATTTCACCTGTCTGCCGATGATGTCTCCAACTGGGCAGGCTCTGCAGCCAGAATGTCATCTGAAAATGAGGCTGGGGATGAGACAATATCACGACACTGAGATGCAAGCTCTGGCCTGACTAGTGAGAAGGTGGAAGGCAGAAATGAGAGAGTGCCATTTCAACAATTCAAGCGCGTGCATATTAATTCTACCATTTCCCCAGGGGATATACTGGAGGGCAGGCATTCTTGTATCAGCAGCTGCCATAGTGCCTTGTGAGTAGGCAGGCAATAGATACTGAATTAAAAGTAATTTTTATTAAAGACTGAGATTTGCTCAAGCTTTAACAACTGATTAGAAGCAGGAGTAGGAAACAGGATGAGAAAATGTATGGAAATGGGCGAGTGTGGGTATACATTGAGAGCAACAGTTCTCCAGTTTGCCTAGAATTCAGGCTGTGATAAAGGGAGTTATGAATTGGAAACAAAGGAGAAGATGGTAGTGGAATGTATAGATTCCTTACAGAAGGTGACAATTGAGACTGCAGGACTGGGGAGCCTGAAGACTTTGGACTTAGGTGAGAAAGAGACTAGTTATAAATGTTCCCACCAGCCTCCCTCTCTCAGTCCTTAAAATAACTTCCTGCCTTTTGCCATACATAACTGCAGTTATTATCTCAGCCTGATGTCTCTGAATAAATAGATTAATCCACTAACTTCCTGTATACAATTCTGTATCTAGTAATATTCCATTGTATTTTTGGTGCTCAGTCACTCAGTCGTGTGCAACTCTTTGCAACCCCATGGACTGTAGCCCACCAGGCTGCTCTGTCCATGGGATTTTCCAGGCAAGAATACTGGAGTGGGTTGCCATTTCCTTTTCCAGGGGGTCTTCATGACCCAGGGATTGAACCCACAACTCTTGTGTCCCTGCTAAGCTGCTGCTAAGTCACTTCAGTCGTGTCCAACTCTGTGCGACCCCATAGACGGCAGCCCACCAGGCTCCTCCATCCATGGGATTTTCCAGGCAAGAGTACTGGAGTGGGGTGCCATTGCCTTCTCTGCTTGTGTCCCTAGAGACATGTAATTCTCCTCTTATTACTCTGGTATAGATTCATAAATTCTGTCTTCTAAAGGGAAGAAGTATCATGGTACATATACAGAAAGTTAGTACTTATAGCCTGTTTCCTCTATTTTAAAAAATCCATGCTGAATATATAGGTTACATTTTTCACCAACTATGTGACAATATATTTTCTGGTGAATTCTCTTCATCTCCTACTTTTTTTTTCTCTTTCTCTTTTTTCCTCTGATTAGGACTTACTTCTTTTCAACTAGCTTGTCCAAAACTTCTTCCTTTTTGTGGCCATGAACCATAACTTCTGCAAAGTGAAAGTGAAGTCGCTTAGTTGTGTCTGACTCTTTGCGACCCCATGGGCTGTAGCTTACCAGGCTCCTCCATCCATGGGACTTTCCAGGCAAGAATACTGCAGTGGGTTGCCATTTCCTTCTCCAGAAGATCTTCCCAACCCAGGGACTGAACCTAGGTCTCCCGCATTGTAGGCAGACGCTTTACTGTCTAAGCTACCAGGGAGATCAACTTCTGCAAAAGACTTCTGCAAATCCTTGCTTAATTTCTCTGTATGGAAGCTTTTGTCTCCTTTTGTTGTTGTTCAGTCACTAAATCGTGTCCAACTCTTTGCAAACCCATGAGCTGTAGCACGCCAGACTTCTCTGTACTTCACTGTCTCCCAGGGTTTGTCCAACCTCCTATCTTTTGAGTTGGTGATGCCATCCAACCATCTCATCCTCTGTACCCTCCCTTCTCCTTCTGCCCTCAATTTTTCCCAACATTAGGGTCTTTTCCTGTCTCCTTTACCAGTCTTAATTCTTCTTACTGCATTCTATTGCCTTTTTATATTTATGAAAATTTTATTAGTATTCATTCTCCTTGAAGGCAAAGGCTATTTTGTAGACGTCTGTGGATCTCCATAGTCCCTAATACACTGCAATTAGTAAACATCAGTGACTGATTAATAAATTATCAAAATAATAAATAACTGAATTAATGATTGAAAAATTCCTGTAAAAGATGATATGCATATCCATCAAAAATAAGTTAGTGAATAGCTTGTAGTTGGAGAAGGAAACGGCAACCCACACCAGTACTCTTGCCTGGAAAATCCCATGGACGGAGGAGCCTGGTAGGCTACAGTCCAAGGGGTTGCAAAGAGTCGGACACGACTGAGCAACTTCACTTCACTCACTTCACTTTATACTTTATCACTGGAGAAAGAAATGGCAACACACTCCAGTATTCTTGCCTGGAGAATCACGTGGACAGAGGACCCTGCCGGGCCATGGTCCATGGGGTCACAGAGAGTCGGACACGACTGAAATGACTGAACACGCATGTACGCATAGATTATATACAGCATTATCCCAGGGAAAGCTGATATCTAACAAGAGCATCTTAAATTTGATTAATCAAGAAAAGTACTCCAGAAGGTATGAAGTAGAAGCAGAAACCTTCCAGCAGACTACCTCCACCCACGTCCTAACTCTGAGCAAGGCACCCTTTCATCTTCTACAATTTATGAAGCCACAGGACTGTGTCCATCAGCCTGGCCCATGCATGGATTTTTCTATACAGAGTTCTAAAGGTTTTTATTTTTAGACACGATGAAGTATAATCCCAGTACCTATTCTAAACTAAATTGACATGCTTATTACTTTAAGGTAACAGCATTATTCTGCACCTTCCATTTAATGCAGCTGGAAAGCTAAGCATTATATTCATTTTAAACCAAGACCAAAAATAACTCATGCTTTAGAGCATTTTGCTTCACAAGTGGAGCCTCAATTTAGGCTTTCAATGATCCTGTTAGAGTCTATTGCCCCCAGCTTGTAATAAACCAGCAACAATGGTAACTGGAGTGCTTCCTTGGCTTGAAACACAGTGTACTTTCTTGGATGAAAAAGATTCAAGCTGGGAATTCTAGAATTGCTGAACCATTTTATGTTTCATATATTTAACAGCGAGTCCCCGCTGCCTTTTCTTCTGTATTGCTAGGTACATGTACCAAATTTATATTTGAAAATGCAGTTGGTACACTGGAGAATCTATCAGCTCAAACCTCTCTTTTTAAAAGGGGTATGACCCTTACAACACATTCAGTGAACTCAGAGAGTTAGCACAACTTCAAGGAAACCTCAGAACTGGAAATCTAACTTATTACCTTCTCAACTTTTTCCTCCAAGCTGCAACTATTTCTTCATTTGAAAACTCAGTATCTCTCTGCTTGTATGTATGTTTATACACAGTTTGATCAATAGATTGACTGACTTCTAAAACATACAAAGATAAGACAGCACAGATGGGTGAATGTTCTCAAAACAAACTTGTAAAACCAGATGCATAGTTGTACTGTGCTTAGTTGCTCAATCTTGTCTGACTCTTTGCAGCCCTGTGGACTATAGCCCACCAGGCTCCTCTGGCCATGGGGATTCTCCAGGTAAGAATATGGAGTGGGTTGCCATGCCCTCCTCCCGAGGATCTTCCCAACCCAGGGATTGAACCCAGATCTCCTCCATTACAGGCCAATTCTTTACCATCTGAGTTACCAGGGAAACACAAGAATACTGGAATGGATAGCCTATCACTTCTCTCCAGGGGATCTTCCCAACCTAGGAATCGAACCCAGAATCCTGCATTGCAGGCAGATTCTTTGCCAGCTGAGTTACCAGGGAAGCCCCGAGATAGTTACCAACACTTAAGTTTCCCTGGGGACTTCCCTGGTGGTCTAGCAGTTGGCACTCAGCCTGCCAAAGCAGGGGACACAGATTCAAATCCTTGGTCTGGAAAGATTCCACATGCTGAGGGGCAACTAAGCCCATGTGTCACAAATGTTGAGTCTCCACACTGCAGCAACCGAGCCTGAGTACCCCAGAGTGTGTGTTCTGCAACATGAGAAGTCACCACAGTGAGAAGCACACGCGTCGCAACTAGAGAGTAGCCTCCACTCACTGCTGCTAGAGAAAGCCCATGAGCAAAAACAAAGACCCAGGGTAACCAAAAATTTTGAAAAATATAAAAGATAAAAATTTTAAAAAGTTTCCCTGGTACTCCTTTTATGTCATTATTTCTCCCCAAAGTAACCACTTTGGCCACCTGATGTGAAGAGCTGATTCATTTGAAAAGACCCTGATGGTGGGAAAGATTGAAGGCAGGAAGAGAAGGGGACGACAGAGGATAAGATGGTTGGATGGCATCACTGACTCCATGGACATGAGTTTGAGTAAACTCCAGGAGTTGGTGATGGACAGAGAGGCCTGGCATGCTGCAGTCCGTGGGGTCGCAAAGAGTCGGACACGACTGACTGACTGAACTGAACTGAACTGAAAGCAACCACTACTGGGGCTTTGAATAGCCTAGATTACTATTGCCTAGTTTGTTGGAATAAATAATTTCCTTGTTCGCAGGTTATGCATATGATTAGATATACAAATACAGCCAAACAGTTTTGCTAGCATCATCCTCTCACTGGCAATTACATGTAAGTTCCAGGTTACCCAAGTGTTTGCCAACACTTGGCGTTTTACACCTTTAATTTGCATTTTCATTTTGACTAATGAAGTTAAGAACTTTTCCATTAGTTTATTGGCCGTTTAGGTATCATTGTTTACAGAAAATTCGTTTTAATCATCTGCACATTTTCAATTAGATTGTCAGTCACTTTCTTATTGATATCTAGGACTTCAAAAAATGTATCCTGGAGATGAATTATTTGTTAAACATATGTCCTGTAAATGTTTTATCCTGTTCTGAATAAGTTGCTTTTACACTCTCTTAATGGTGTGTTTTGAAGAACTAAAACTGTCTACATCAATTTTAATATAGATAACTTTAAGTTTTTCTTTTGTAATTAATACTTTTTGAGTTCTGTTTAAGAAATATTTGTTCACTTCAAGTTTATAAAGATGTTCACCTATGTTTTCATCTGTTGTAACTTTTACATTTATTATAGATCTAGGACTAACTTTTTGTGTGGTTTGAAGTAAGGGTCAAGGTAATTTAATTTTTTCCTTTGAAAGCAATTGATTTAGCACCATTTATTGAAAAGATTACTCTTTTCCCACTGCACCACAGTGTGTATGGAATCTGTTTCTGGAGTATTTATTCTGTCCCATTATTAGATTGTCTTTTTTTTTTTTTGGTCTAAGTATCACACTATATTAATTGCTATATTTTATACTAGATACTGATAACTGGTAGTTTTTAATCTTCCAGTTTTCTTTTTCTTCTTATTGCATTCATTATTTTTAGCCCATATAAATTAAGATTCAGTTTGTCACTTTCTCTCCCTTCCCACTTCCACACACAAAAAAAATCTGCTAAGATTTTTTCCACTTGAAATTTAATTAATTTTATATACTAATCTGAGAGAAATTAATATCTTCAAAATACTGAATCTTTCAATCCATGAGCATAATTTATCCCTGATCTTATTTATGTTTTCTTAATTTATTCAGTAAAGTTCTATAGGTTTTGTGTCTGTGATGCAGAACCAGTTTTTTTTTGTAATGATTTCAGGTTAAAATATGCATAACTACTATTCATGACTAGGTCATAGTTTGCACCAGATGTGACTTACGAATTATGTTCAGCAATAAACAAACTGGTTTACATACTTTTAAACAAATCAAATCCATTGCTAAGGAGTAAAAGAGGAAATAATGAACTCTGCTCATTATTTAAATAATGGCTCTGCTCCATGAACCATACTTTGAATAGCAATGGTATAGAGGGTCTGTACATCTTTCATCATATTATTTTCAAATATGATTTTTGTAGGTTATTTCCCTATATGAGTTTTGAATGCATTGCTTTGTTCAACATTTTGCTTCGCTCAAGGAAACAAGTCTTCATCTATCATTATTTCTAAGCACATCTGCTTCTAACAGATTCTCTAGTCTTTTTGATCTGCCATGCTTAGAAAAACAAGCTAGATTATTCTGGTATTAAACCTTTTTCAAAAGAAGGAAAAATTTTCTATTCTCTGTTTCCTATTCTATTTTGGTGGCATCTAGCTGATCTACACTGACTTTAAATGCTTCGCTTGAAACATATGGATGCTGTTATCATTTGCTTTGTAAATGAACTTAATAAATTGACACTGTTCACCTACGTAAATTATAGATTAAAAATCTATGCATCCTGTGGGAACTCAATAAAGATTAACTGAAAAACAGCACCATTAGATCATGCATTGCCTCTCTACTTTAACTTGAGGGCTGATTATAATACTCCTTTTAAACCAAGGCCAGTCATAACTCATAGTTTTAAGGCATATTTGCTAGGACAAAACCTATGCCGCAGGATATTTAAATGGTTTATCTGAAGCTCTTAAGATTGTAAAAAGCAGAATAAATCCTGAAATTTCTGACAATCACTTCCATAGTTTCTCTCTCAGTCATGTAGTTCACAGTATATGCCAAAGTCTCCCTCCTCACCACATTCTTACCCTCTGTATAGACTATCCATGGGTATGGATTGAAAGGATAGGGCAATAAAGTGAATTTGCTTCTTGGTTTTAAAACACCCACTTCTCCCTACTGACACAAATTCCTACTTCTTTTCTCCATTAGCTCTTCTCCCTGGAATTATATATATATATATATATATATATATATATATATATGTATATAAAAGTCAGGTACATATATGATCTGTCTCTGACAAAGGCTTCTATCTTTGGCCTTTAACTGTAGTAGATAAAGCAGCTTGAACTTTGCAGTTCAATTTTGACTTATCAAATGAACTATCATTCCCAAAAATCAATATCCAGAAAAGCCTATGGGCAAATGTTTTATTAATTATAAAATGTTATATGTGGAAGCATCTTAGAAGTCACTCATGAGGAAAAAAGAAAAAAAAGTCACTCATCATTATCTAAGAAGTACATGGGAATGCCTGTGAAAATTCACTAGAAATCATCCAAATTAAAATAAGAATTCATTTTTATTAAGCTCTTTGAATCCAAGTGAATTGCATAACTTCTGACTTCAGGGTCTTTCTACATTAAATTGATAAAGATATTAATACCTACTTACCAAATTTTTGTCAATAATAAATGAGAAAATGCCAGTGAACTACCACACAATGGCTGGTGTGCAATGTGTACACAATAGATATAGCTCTTAATTTTAATACATTCAGTTGCATTATAGATAAAAAATAATGTGTGTTATTATTCTTTATACCCCAGAATCCCTCACCACCACTCTCTAGCATGGCTCCTCGACACATCACTGTGGTTCAGTCACTCTGTTTATTCCCAGGAAACTTGTAATTGTAGACTGTCTCTCCATAAGTAAAATTGAGCATCTGGGAGGGAAATTTATAGCCTCAAGGACTCAAAGTCTAAGATGGAAAACAGGCTACTCAGTTGCTTCATTTTCATAAAAACCAGGAGCACTATCAGTACCCCCAGAAAATGGATGCTTACTAACAACATTTTTGAACATCAACTATTTAGTAAGTTATTATTGAACTCCTTGTGTATATTCAGGTCTAGTCTGCACATCTTTTGGACAATAAGGGGTAGGGGGAAGCTGGGAGGTCATACATATGAATGCCAGGAATATAATCCAGAAAAGAATCAGTCAGTCAACAGGATAAAGATGTAAGCAGTTTAGGTGAATAACTCAAAAGAGATTTGACTTAGTTCTGATCCTTTGACTCTTCCTATTTCATCTATAGCACAAAGGAAACATGGGATATTAAGGACAAATCAGTTGTTCTTAGAATTTCTTTCTTAGCAAAGTCAGCTCCAATGGAAAAATTGTAAAGCCCTCACTTCGTCCTGAAAAATCCAGAAAAAAATACCTTAGCATATTCACAAACTCTTTGGCATGCTCTGCTGACCAATGGCCTGGAGAAGCTAGAAAATTTACCAAAGTACCAAACTGAAATAAATCTGGAAGAGAATCACCAGATAAGCCAGTAAGACCAGCTGACCACACACCATTTACATCAGCCAAAGATGGTCCTTGAATTGCTCAGTCATACTTCACTCTAGCTTTGTACAGGAAATTATTATTAACATAACCTTTCAGGGCATTTGTAAATCAGAAAACAATGCCACCTGTGACAAGTAAAAACTTTAAGACTTAAAAACTTTGAAACAATTCATGAGTGAACACAGGGATTTGACAGTTGTTTGTTTGTCTTGAAGATTTGGCGAAAACTCAAATGACAGCATAACAGCAGTGAAGTGACTCTCTGCTTTGCTAGTGCACATGGCTCTGTCACTGATGTCCTATCCCCCCGCCATATGCATCCTCTTACAGAATGTTCACGTAAATCTGGGTGGCCATTAGTCCTACTCTCAAGAGATACTTAAAAAAGCAGATGCAGTTTACACACTTTTTATTTAATCTCTTTCTAAAAAGATGTGTTAAGCACATTACTTTCCAACTCAACAACTTTATGAAGTTCTCTGTTTTCAATTTTTTTTTAACTAAGGTTCTTCTGTATGTGAATTCACAACTCACAAAGAACTTTCTGTTCCAGAAATACATATTGATTCTTGCTCCTGTGAACCTGTTACTCGTAATCCATTTTCAAGTTTCACTCACATCACTACCTGCACATAGAATTTACATCATTTCTTCCTCTTAAACTCTTAAACATCTATATTGTTCAAATATCTATGTTGTTCAAGAGACTAAATCTCACCTTACTAAGGACTTTTCTTAAAGCATGTTCACATTCCATGAGTCTTTCTGGTAGGTATTCTTCATCTCATCCACTTGGAACTGTCACAATGTGCTGTTGTTGTTAGGTGTATGCATTTGCATATCATTTATCCAGCTCACATTTATTGAAGGTCTATTCTTGTACTGTCCTGGCCCCAGAGAATAGGGAGATAAAAGACACTCTTCTGTCCTTAAAGAGTCTGACAGAGAAGAGTCAAAAAAAATTATCAAAAGTAGTTATGAAGATTTTTGTGGAGCACAAGCAAATGAAACAATTAAATAAGAAGAGGATAATGGAAAGATTACAGAAAGCTTGAAAAGAAAGTTGTCTTTTAGACATATCTTGATGTAAAAGAAAGCAAATAATAGCTAATATCTACTCATCATTTAGTTTTTATTTCAGATTCCAACTGCATTACTTGTATCACTTCACTTGATCCTCACAGTGACCCCATCATGTAGGCATCATTAGCACATCTCAAACTTCAATGTGCATATGAATCTCCTGGGGATTTTGTTAAAGTCCAGATGGTACATTGAGAATGTGCTGGAAGAGTGGGCATGATGTCTAGGGTGACAGAGCCATTCACTTGCTTATTCAATCAGTGACATATAGAGATAAGAGCATTCATTTTAACATACCCACAATGGGTTAACCCACAATGGGTTAAGTTCTTTGCTGCCCACTTTGCGTATTATCTCTTTTCCTCCAATCAATTTTACAGATCACAGCTATTGTCCCTATTTTGTTTATGATAAAACTTAAACTGTGAGTCAGTTTATGGTCTAAGGTCACTGAGCTAGTAAGGATGAGAACTGGAATGCAAATTGCATCTTCCTGGCTCCAGAAACCCCAATCTTATCATTGTATCTCATTACTTTTATTTCTCAATATGTCCATGGTAATCTTAGATGACTTAAAAATAGCCCTTTAATTTCAGTGCCCTCAGCATATGAGTATATAGAGAAAGATATAATCCTTCTCTATTATCTCCATCCCATTCTGATGGACTGGGATTGCAGCCATATGGGAGAAGAGATAAACAATATTTTACCAAATGCAAGTAATGTGCTTGAACTTGCTTTAAAGGAGTCAATTTCAGTTTTAATTATCTGGAAATAACAAATAGGAATGGAAATATTAATAAGCTACAGGGCTGGCAATGCCTGATGGATAAAGATAATCTGTTTCAACAGGTACCCATCAGCATTGGAGAGCTGGACAACACTCCATTCTCTGCATGAGTTCCCTGCAGAGTCCCTGGGGAGAAGAAAAAAAGCACCATCTGAACTGTGAGTCAAGCTACCACTTTTAGGGCCAGAGCAATGTCGTAAGGAACAATCACTGCATGAAAAATATATTTTATTTTAAAAGAAGTCAAGAAACAGGCAGATTTGGCTTTGGAGTACAGAATGAAGCAGGACAAAAGCTAATAGAGTTTTTCCAAGAGAACACATTGGTCATAGCAAACACCCTCTTCCAACAACACAAGAGAAGACTCTACACATGAACATCACCACATGATCAATACAAAAATCAAATTGATTGTATTCTTTGCCAAGATTATATTCCAAGCCAAAGATGGAGAAGCTCTATACAGTCAGCAAAAACAAGACCAGGAGCTGACTATAGCTCAGATCATAAACTCCTCATTGCCAAATTCAGACTTAAATTGAAGAAAGTAGGGAAAACCACTAGACCTAAATCAAATCCTTTATGATTATACAGTGGAGGTGAGAAATAGATTTAAGGGACTAGATCTGATAGACAGAGTGCCTGATGATCTACGGACGGAGGTTCGTGACATTGCACAGGAGACAGGGATCAAGACCATCCCCAAGAAAAAGAAATGCAAAAAAGCAAAATGACTGTCAGAGGAGGCCTTGCAAATAGCTGTGAAGAGAAGTGAAAAGCAAAGGAGTAAAGGGAAGATATATCCATTTGAAGGCAGAGTTCCAAAGAATAGCAAGGAGAGATAAGAAAGCCTTCCTCAGTGATCAGTGCAAAGAAATGGAGGAAAACAATAGAATGGGAAAGACTAGAGATCTCTTCAAGAAAATTAGAGATACAAAGGGAACATTTCATGCAAAGATAGGTAAAATAAAGGATAGAAATGGTATGAACCTAACAGAAGCAGAAGATATTAAGCAGATGTGGCAAGAATACATAGAAGAACTATACAAAAAAGATCTTCATGACCCAGATAATCACAATGGTGTGATCACTCACCTAGAGCCAGATATCCTGGAATGTGAAGTCAAGTGGGCCATAGGAAGCATCACTACAAACAAAGCTAGAGGAGGTGATGGAATTCCAGCTGAGTTATTTCAAATCTTAAAAGATGATGCTGTGAAAGTGCTGCACTCAATATGGCACAAGTTTGGAAAACTCAGCAGTGGCCACAGAATGGAAAAGGTCAGTTTTCATTCCAATCCCAAAGAAAGGTAATGCCAAACAATGCTCAAACTACTGCACAATTGCACTCATCTCACACATTAGTAAAGTAATGCTCAACATTCTCCAAGCCAGGCTTCAACAATACATGAACCATGAACTTCCAAATGTTCAAGCTGGTTTTAGAAAAGGCAGAGGAACCAGAGATCAAATTGCCAACATCCTCTGCATCATGGAAAAAGCAAGAGAGTTCCAAAAAAACATCTATTTCTGCTTTATTGACTATGCCAAATCCTTTGACTGTGTGGATCACAATAAACTGTGGAAAATTCTGAAAGAGATGGGAATACCAGACCACCTGACCTGCCTCTTGAGAAACATGTATGCAGGTCAGGAAGCAGCAGTTAGAACTGAACATGAAACAACAAACTTGTTCCAAATTGGGAAAGGAGTATATCAAGGCTGCATATTTGTCACCCTGCTTATTTAACTTATATGCAGAGTACATCATAAGAAATGCTGAGCTGGATCAAGCACAGGCTGGAATCAAGATTGCCGGGAGAAATATCAATAACTTCAGATATGCAGATGATACCACCTTTATGGCAGAGAGGGAAGAAGAACTAAAGAGCATCTTGATGAAAGTGAAAGAGGAGAGTGAAAAAGTTGGCTTAAAGCTCAACATTCAGAAAACTAAGATCATGGCATTCTGTCCCACCACTTCATTGCAAATAGATGGGGAAACTGCCGGGAGCCAGCGTGAGGAACTCTGCCCGTGGCAAAGGTCATGAGGAAAGAGGCTTAGCATACGCAAAGGCGGGATCGAGCCTCAGGAGTCCCCCTGGAAATTCTCGAGCATCTACCCCCAAAACCAGAGTATGCCTACTTTACTGCTTTGTGCTCGCACCTACACCTCTGACTTTACGGGGGGCTGTCCCCCACCACCTCTCTCCGAAAAAGAGTTAACTTACAGCTCCAGTTGATAAAGTTCCTGGGTGTGACAGGAGCGTTTAAACCTACAAACTCCTTTGGAAGTTCTCTAGCCTGCCTGAATAGGTTCTTCTGGCCACATGTGATTGTTCACAGCCTCCCAACTGTGAGAGGCATGAGATGTTCTAAACTGTCTAAATACAGATTCCTTTGAGCAGTTAAAAGATTGATTAGAAATTGTATCGGTGAAGGGTTTTTCACTTGTTGGGCCAATGTTTGCTGCTAAGTTTCCATATCCCTTACCTACTGTGTCCCTGGCAGTGTATTGATTAATATAATTGGTGTATAGGAATGTAAGTAGTAGCTTTAATGTTTGTAACCTTGGACCCTTGAGTTAATTCTTTTCTTGTTATAGCCCACCACACCTTTGCCCTATAGGAATGCAACTTTATCTAAAGCTTTTGGAGGGTGGCGCCTGACTTTAGAATAATCACCTTTAGAGAAAAATAAGTTTTCTGAAGAAAGGATCATAAAATGTTAACAGGCCTCTTGGCCAGAAGATGATGTAATTCACCTAACTTTTGCATATGATAAGTTTGCAGGAAGAAAGCCTGACTTACTGCTGACTCTACCCCTTCCCCCATTATCCTCTATGCATAACTTAAGGTATAAAAACTACTTTGGAAAATAAAGTGCGGGCCTTGTTCACCGAAGCTTGGTCTCCCCATGTCATTCTTTCTCTCACCTTCTGGCTGAATTTCCATCTGGAGCATGGAGGCTCGTCAAGCCTACTAATTATGCTTGGGCTTCTAAGATCTGACCAGGGAGGCCTTAGTGTCTCCTCTCCTTCGGGAGAATGGGAGGACGCCTGTGGCCTACGTAGGTGACATAAATTCCTTGCCTTGGAATTTTATTAGCTTTCCACGTAAACCAAGTTATTCAGCCCCTTTTCTCCACTGAATTTTCTCACTGATCTATCCTTTTCACTCTTTATATCTTTAATTCTATCGTATCCTGATCGCCAAAGCCATCTCCCCTTCGAAACCCCTGACTCCACTGGGGCTGGACCCCAGTAGGAAACAATGGAAATAGTGACAGACTTTACTTTTTCTGCTCCAAAATCACTGCAGATGGTGACTGAAGCCATGAAATTAAAAGATGCTTGCTCCTTGGAAGAAAAGTTATGACCAAACTAGACAGTATATTAAAAAGCAGAGATATTACATTGCCAACGAAGGTCTGTCTAGTCAAAACTATGGTTTTTCCAATAGTCATGTATGGATGTGAGAGTTGGACTATAAATAAAGCTGAGAACTGATGCCGAAGAACTGATCCTTTTGAACTGTGATGTTGGAGAAGACTCTTGAGAGTCCCTCAGACTGCAAGGAGATCCAATCGGTCCATCCTAAAGGAAATCAGTCCTGAATATTCATTGGAAGGACTGATGTTAAATCTGAAACTCCAATATTTTAGCCACCGGATGCAAAGAACTGACTCATTTGAAAACACCCTGATGCTGGAAAAGATTTAAGGCAAAAAGAGAAGGGGATGACAGAGGACAAGTTGGTTGGATGGCATCACTGACTTGATGGACATGACTTTGAGTAAGCCCCAGGAGTTGGTGATAGACAGGGAGGCCTGGTGTGCTGCAGTCCATGGGGTCACAAAGAGTCGGACATGACTGAGCAACTGAACTGAACTGAACTGATTTTAAGAGAACTTATTGTTGTCATTTTCCCTGGTCCATGAAACCTAGTAGGAAAGAATCTTGTGAGAAAGGAAATACTTAAGGGAGGTTATGGGAGGTTTAGACAAACCTCTCTGGCTTCTATTTAAGCTACAATTCAGCTGTGATTAACTAATGCTTCCTATCTTAACAGATGTTTCAAGAAGTATTTTAGGTACCTTGTTTCATATTATCATCATAAGACCTTTATTGGGTATGATTAACCTCCTCAATAAAAGGATGGGCTCAGTACCTTTCTTGAAATCACACCATGAGCCCAGAATGCAGTTGTTACTGAAGTCAGCCTGTCTCAAGGATCTAGAGCATGGTCCACTTCTCCTAAACTGCCTCCTGTGTAATGTCTAGGAGAGATGAGGTTAAAAGTTCACTCACTATCAATGCTGTGCATCAAAATCATGTTCTTTTTGATATGATATTTTCAAAATCAAGGAAACATAAAAACAAACATCTTTAACACAATTAAGTCTGGCACAATCTTTACAGACAGAAGAATTTATGAGGACAAGACAATCCATTTCACATAGCTGAATAAATTATTTAACCAATCCTATGGTAAGAGACTGACTTTTGTTTAATTTTTATTGGAGTATAGTTGCATTCAGATCAGATCAGATCAGTCGCTCAGTCATGTCTCTTTGCGACCCCATGAATCACAGCACGCCAGGCCTCCCTGTCCATCACCAGCTCCCGGAGTTCACTGCGACTCATGTCCATCGAGTCAGCGATGCCATCCAGCCATCTCATCCTCTGTCGTCCCTTTCTCCTCTTGCCCCCAATCCCTCCCAGCATCAGAGTCTTTTCCAATGAGTCAACTCTTCACATCAGGTGGCCAAAGTACTGGAGTTTCAGCCTTAGCATCATTCCTTCCAAAGAAATCCCAGGGCTGATCTCCTTCAGAATGGACTGGTTGGATCTCCTTGCAGTCCAAGGGACTCTCAAGAGTCTTCTCCAACACCACAGTTCAAAAGCATCAATTCTTTGGTGCTCAGCCTTCTTCACAGTCCAACTCTCACATCCATACATGACCACAGGAAAAACCGTAGCCTTGACTAGACAGACCTTTGTTGGCATTACAATGTTGTATTAGTTATTCCTGTACAGCAAAATGAATCAGGTATATATATACATATAGCCCCTCTTTTTTTGGATTCCCTTCCCATTTAGGTCACCACAGAGCACTGAGTGGAGTTCCCTGTGCTATACAGTCAGTTCTCATTAGTTATCTATTTATACATAGTGTCAATAATACATATGTGTCAATCCCAATCTCCCAATTTATCCTACTCCCCTCCCCTCCTTGGTGTGCATACATTTTGTTCTTTATGTCTGTGCCTCTATTTGTGTTTTGCAAATAAGATTATCTATACTATTTTTCTAGATTCTACATATATGCATTAATATAGGATATTTGCTTTTCTCTTTGGGACTTACTTCACAGGCCTGGTGTGCTGCGGTTCATGGGGTTGCAGAGTCGGACACGACTGAGCAACTGAACTGAACTAAACTCACTCTGTACGACAGCCACTGGGTCCATCCATGCAAGAGAATGACTTTTAATAGCCAGTAGGGAACTGCTTAAAAATACCCTTTTCAATGAAAGGACAATGAAAGTTCTCTTCATCGTATTGCCAAGTCTCTCTGTTCCCTTCAGGAAACCATCTGTGCTAGCTGCTAACTCGCCACAGCAGAGCCTACTCAAGCAAAGATTTTAAGAGAGAAGACCAAGTGCCTTAGAAAGGGTGGCAGTCTTAATCAGAGAAAATCTCTTTGTTGAATAATCACAAGTCATCTGATTAAGTGCTCTCTCCCCATGACACTAACATTTTCAAGTTGACATTCAGGGCTGAGTTGTCTCAACACTAATTTATTGGAAAACAGACTGTGATTAGAGAGCTAAAAAGTCATAGGAGGATAAGACAGAAGAGGCTAGTGGCTAAACTGGTTTCCTGCAGAAAGGAATCTTTCTCTAGGAGCTAGCTATGATGCCCAGAGAATTATATTTCTGATCTCTTCATATAGGAAATTTAAAAGAACAGCAGATGGGGGAATCAATTACATAGTTTCCAGTAGACTTGGCCATGGCTTTCAATGCCAAGGTTGTCTAACCACATAGAGGACAGTCCCTCCAAGCATGATTTTTTTCTTTTCCTTCCCATGTTACTGGAGTCACTAGATGAGAGCTTTGCTCACTAACCATACTAGACATTCTATTCATTCATCAAATAATTAAAAAAAATAAGACTTGATTGATTGATTTTATTAAAACTTTATATATTTAGACACAGTTTAGGTTCACAGCAAAATTGACAGGAAAGTACAGAGATGTCCCATATACCTCTTCCCTCACACACAAATAACATTCCACACTATCAAACTAACCCACCAGAGAAGGACATTTGTTAAAACTGATGAACCCACACTGACACATTGTAATCACCTAAAGTCCATGATTTACATTGCAATTCACTTTTGGTATTGTATATTTGATGGGTTTAGACAAATGTGTAATGACATATATCATATTCATCATTATGGTACCATGCAAAGTACTTTCAATGCCATAGAAAATCTTCTATGCTTTGCTTATTTATCTCTCCTTGCCCAACTCTTGATAACTTTTACTGTCTCCATAATCTTCCTTTTCCAGAATACCATGTGGTTGGAATCATTCTCTCATTTAGTACTATGCATTTGAAATTCCTTCAAGACTCTCATGACTTGATAACTCACTCCTTTTAGCACTGAATAATATACCATTGTCTGGATGCACCACGGTTTATTTAACCAGTCACCTACCAAAGTAAATCTTGGTTGCTTCCAAATTTTGGCAATTATGAATAAGGCTGCCATAAACATCCATGGGCAGGTTTTTTGTATGTATGTAAGTTTTCAATTCCTTTATGTAAATATTTAATACCAAGCACTGCAATTACTGATAAAAGTATGCTTAATTTTGTAAGAAACTGCTAAACTTTCTTCCAAAGTAACTATACCATTTTGCATTCCAACTGGTAATGGACGAGAGTTTCTGTTGCTCTACATTCTTGCCAGAATTTGATGTCAGTGTTTTGAATTTGGGTGGCTCAGATGGTCAAGGTTCTGCCCGCAATGTAGGAGACCCATGTTCGATCCCTGGGTCAGGAAGTTTCCCTGGAGAAGGAAATGGCAGTCCACTCCAGTGATCTTGCCTGGAGAATTCCATGAACAGAGAAGCCTGGCAGTTTACAGTCCATGGGATTGCAAACAGTCAGAAGCAACAGAGCAACTTTCACTTCAATTCACTTCAATAGTTGTGTAGTGATATTTCATTGCTATTTCAATTTGCATTTCCCCAGTGGCACTGATGTGAAGCATCTTTTCATATATTATTTGCCAGCTGTATATTTTTTATGCTGTATCTGTTTATGTCTTTGACCGTTTTTCTTAAATCAGGTTGTCCATTTTATTATTGAGTTTTAAAAATTCTTCACGTATTTTGAGTGACAGTCCTTTTTGAGGTGTATCTTTTGCATATTATTTCTCCCTGTGTGTGGCTTGTCCTCATTCTCTTGACATTGCTTTTTGTTGAGTAGAAGGATTTTTTAAATTTTAATAAAATCTAGATTATTCATCATTTCTTTCATGGTTCATACCTTTGTAGTTATATCTAAAATATTACTGCCAAGCCCAAGCCCAAGGTCATCTAGGATCTTTTCTGTGCTGTCTTTTGGGATTTTTATTGTTTTATATTTTAATTTTAGGTCTATGATACATTTATGTGATTTTTGTGAAGGACATAAGGTCTGCGTGTAGATTCTATTTTTCTTTCTCTTTTTCCTGGCATGTGGAATTCAATCGTTCAAGCACCATTTGTTGAGAACACTATATTTGTTCCATTGAATTGCCTGTGTTCCTTTACCACAGATTTGTTGACTATATATTTATAAGGATCTATATTTCTGGGCTCTCTATTCTGTTCCATTAATCTATCTATTTCTTTTGCTAACACCACACTATCTTGATTACTGTGGCTTTATAGGAAGTCTTGAAGTCAGTTAGTGTCAATCCTTCAAATTTGTTCTTCTCTTTCAGCATTGTGTATCTTATTCTGGGTCTTTTGCTTTTCTCTATAGATTTACAGTAATTTTTGTTGACACACAGAATGTATCTTTCTGGAATTTTGATTGGAACCATATTGTATCTGTAGATTATGTTGGAAAGAACTGGCATGTTGATGATATTGAGCCTTCTCATTCATTAACATGGAATGTTTCTCCATTTATTTAGTTCTTCTTTGATTTTATTCATTAGCATTTTCCCCCTCTTGTAGCTCTTGTACATATTTTTGTTAGAATTATAAAAAAGTATTTCATATTTTTCTGTACTCAGTTCAGTTCAGTCGCTCAGTCGTGTCCGATTCTGCAACCCCATGAATCGAAGCACGCCAGGCCTCCCTGTCCATCACAAACTCCCGGAGTTCACTCAGACTCATGTCCATTGAGTCGGTGATGCCATTCAGCCATCTCATCCTCTGTCGTCCCCTTCTCCTCCTGCCCCCAATCCCTCCCAGCATCAGAGACTTTTCCAATGAGTCAACTCTTCGAATGATGTGGCCAAAGTACTGGAGTTGCAGCCTCAGCATCATTCCTTCCAAAGAAATCCCAAGGCTGATCTCCTTCAGAATGTTTATGATATTGTGTGTTTTTTTTTAATTTTATTTTATTTTTAAACTTTACATAATTGTATTAGTTTTGCCAAATATCAAAATTAATCCGCCACAGGTATACATGTGTTCCCCATCCTGAACCCTGCTCCCTCCTCCCTCCCCATACCATCCCTCTGGGTTGTCCCAGTGCACTAGCCCAAAGCATCCAGTATCCTGCATCGAACCTGGACTGGCAACTCGTTTGATATTGTGTTTTAAATGTCAAATTCCACTTGTTAATTGCCAGTAAGTAGGAGAGTGTTTGACTTCTTATATTAACTTTTTATTCTACAAACTTGATATAATGGATAGTTAGTTCCTATAGTTTTTTTGTCAGTTCTTTCAAAGATTCTACACAGATGATCATGCCATCTGCAAAAAAATAAAAAACAATTTTATTTCGTCCTTCCTAAACTGTATAGTTTTTGTTTCTTTTCTTGTTTCATTGTATTAGATAAACTTCCAGAATGAGGTTGAAAAGGGATGGTAAGAAGAGATTTCATTTCCTTTATTTGAGCTCAGTAGGAAAGTTTCAAGTTTGATTTTTGGTGTAGGGTTTTTGTAAATATTCTTTATCAAGTTGAGGAAGTTCCCCTCTATTTCTAGTTTACTGAGGTTTTTGTTATTAATGTGCACTAGATTTTTTCAATTGCTTTTACTGCATTAATAATATGATTATAAGATTTTTCAGCCTATTGATGTTATAGATTATCAGCAGTCTTTAAAATTCATCTTCCAATTAGACCTTACATCACTGATACAGAAATAATTTGAATATGCCAACATTATCATGCTATTTCTCTATGTTTTATTCACCTATAACCTCCTATCTCCTACAAAATAAAAATCTAAAAATGACTGGCTTGGCAAAGAAGATCCTTTAGAATCTGACTTTTGCCTGGGTGTTCAGACTCATATCCAGCTTTTTTTTTTTTTCCTATATTTATAGTTTGCATTTGAAGTGAACTTAACTCCTTATAGTTCACTGAATTCTTGAGCTGGAAATGCTTCTCCAGGCTTGTTTACTGGAAAATATCTATATAACCTTCAAATTTCAGCTTAAATACATCTCTTTCCTCATATCTTCATTGATGCCCCTAGCAGATTTGAGTTCTCATTTCCAGTGTGCTGATAGAAATATTATTAAATTATCATACTGCACCATAAATATATGTTTTTGTTTTCAGTTTCTCCCAGTGCAGAGGTCCCCAGCCTGTGGGATCTAATGTCCAATGATCTGAAATAGAGTCGATATAACAAATCACAATAGAGGCAATAAGCTTGAATCACCTCGAAACCATCCCACCCCTGTCCTTGGAAAGACTGTCTTCCACAAAACTGGTCCTTGGTGCCAAAAAGATTGGGACTGCTGCCTTAGTGTACTGAAAAATTATTTGATAGCAGAGATCCTGTCTTTTGTATTTTGGTATAGATACATAAGGCACCTTAGTACCTAGTGTAGAACCTAGATCAGAGGAGGTTTGTCATTTATACATAAATGGATGAAAGAAAAAATTTCATATCTGTGGATTCCATCACCCATATACTTCTCCATTAAACCATGAGGTTTTTTTTTACACACAAAATTTCTCACTGGGTTCTCTTATGTTTGAATAACAGTAGAAAGAAGAGGATACAGACGTTTCCAGAAGGTTCCTGGTAAAAAATATTTGTCTTTACCTTACTCTTTTTAGCCATTGACCAGACTATCAAATGGAGCTAGAGAGTATCATGGTTCAGAGGTATAAAAAAAGCTCATAATTAGAGCAATATGAGTAACTGCTGCTATTTCTCCAGCTCGTATTGGAACAGAACAAAACTTTTCTGGATGTTATAGCTATTTCCTGTTTTCATCTTATTTCAGCCTTATTATTTCCCTTTTCTGTTATCCTTTCACCAAATCCAATATGCTAGAGGGAACAAACTATGGGACAAAACAATTCTCTTCCTCTTGCTCAACCTCCTTACTCATCACCCACTTTCATCTGAGAGAAAGCTTAGCCTGGACCATGCAGTCAGGCAGCTGTTGGCCAGAGGCACACATGGAAAAGGCTCTTAGACTATAGTTAGAGCGGAAAAGTTTGATTAAGAAGAAAGGAAGTTTTAAGTGGAAACGGTTAATGAGTTGGAGTCTGGGGTTGGATGTAAATGATCATTATCATCTATATTAATCACAAATTCTATTAGGCTAGAAATCATAGACTGTATCTATTTCATCAAGAGTTCAAGTGTCACCTGTTCAGCAACTATTAAGTATCACATGCAAAGTATAGGCTGAATGTAAAAACTGATGCTGATTCATGTCAATGTATGGCAAAAACAGCTACAATATTGTAAAGTAATTCAGTTCAGTTCAGTTCAATAGCTCAGTTGTGTCTGACTCTTTGCGACCCCACAGACTGCAGCACGCCAAGCCTCCCGGTTAATCACCAACTCCCAGAATTTACTCAAACTCATGTCCATTGAATTGGTGATGCCATCCAACCATCTTATACTCTGTCGTTCCCTTCTCCTCCTGCTCTCAATCTTTCCTAGCATCACCGTCTTTTCCAATGAATCAGTTCATTACATCAGGTGGCCAAAGTATTGGAATTTCAGCTTCAACATCAGTCCTTCCAATGAACACTCAGGATTGATCTCCTTTAGGATGGACTTGTCAGATCTCCAAGGGACTCTCAAGAGTCTTCTCCAACACCACAGTTGAAAAGCATCAATTCTTTGGCATTCAGTTTTCTTTATAGTTGGGCTTCCCTGGTGGCTCAGATGGTAAAGCGTCTGCCTACAATGCAGGAGACCCGGCTTCGACCCTGGGTCGGGAAGATCCTCGGGAGAAGGAAATGGCAACCCACTCACTCCAGTACTCTTGCCTGGAAAATCCCATGGACGGAGGAGCCTGGTAGGCTATAGTCTATGGGGTCGCAAAGAGTCGGAAACGACTGAGTGACTTCACTCACTCTTTCTTTATAGTCCAACTCTCACATCCATACATGACTACTGGAAAAAAACCGTAGCCTTGACTAGATGGACCTTTGTTGGCAAAGTAATGTCTCTGCTTTTAATTACACTGTCTAGGTTGGTCATAACTTTCTTTCCAAGGAGTAAGCATCTTTTAATTTCATGGCTGCGGTCACCACCTGTGATGATTTTGGAGGCTCCAAAAATAAATTCCATCACTGTTTCCACTGTTTCCCCATCTATTTGCCATGAAGTGATGGGAACGAATGCCATGATCTTAGTTTTCTGAATGTTTAGTTTAAGCCAACTTTTTCACTCTCTTCTTTCACTTTCATCAAGAGGCTCTTTAGTTCTTCTTCACTTTCTGTCATAAGGGTGGTGTCATCTGCATATCTGAGGTTATTGATATTTCTCCCAGCAATCTTGATTCCGGCTTGTGCTTCTTCCAGAGCATTTCTCATGATGACTATTCTGCATATGACTGGAGAAGGCAATGGCAACCCACTCCAGTACTCTTGCCTGGAAAATCCCATGGATGGAGGGGCCTGGTGGGCTGCAGTCCATGGGGTCGCTAGGAGTCGGACACGACTGAGCGACTTCACTTTCACTTTTCAGTTTCATGCATTGGAGAAGGAAATGGCAACCCACTCCAGTGTTCTTGCCTGGAGAATCCCGGGGACGGGGGAGCCTGGTGGGCTGCCATCTATGGGGTCGCACAGAGTCCGACACGACTGAAGCGACTTAGCAGCAGCAGCAGCACTCTGCAAATGAATTAAATAAGCAGGGTGACAATATAAAGCCTTTATGTATTCCTTTTCCTATTTGGAACCAGTCTGTTGTTCCATGTCAAGTTCTAACTATTGCTTCCTGACCTGTATACAGATTTCTCAAGAGGCAGGTCAGATGGTCTGATATTCCCATCTTTTTAAGAAATCTCCACAGTCAAAGGCTTTGGCATAGTCAATAAAGCAGAAATAGATGTTTTTCTGGAACTCTCTTGCTTTTTCGATGATCTAGCAGATGTTGGCAATTTGATCTCTGGCTCCTCTGCCTTTGCTAAAACCAGCTTGAACATCTGGAAATTCACGGTTCACATATTGTTGAAGCCTGGTTTGGAGAATTTTGAACATTACTTTGCTAGCGTGTGAGATGAGTGCAATTGTGTGCTAGTTGGATCATTCTTTGGCATTGCCTTTCTTTGGGATTGGAATGAAAACTGACCTTTTCCACTCTTGTGGCCACTGCTGAGTTTTCCAAATTTGCTGGCATATTGAGTGCAGCACTTTCACAGCATCATCTTTCAGAATTTGAAAGAGCTCAGCTGGAATTCCATCACCTCCACTAGCTGTGTTCGTAGTGATGCTTCCTATGGCCCACTTGACTTCACATTCCAGGGTGTCTGGCTCTAGGTGAGTGATCACACCATCATGATTATCTGGGTCCTGAAGATCTTTTTTGTACAATTCATCTGTGTATTCTTGCTACCTCTTCTTAATATCTTCTGCTTCTGTTAGGTCCATACCATTTCTGCCCTTTATTGAGTCCATCTTTGCATGAAATATTCCCTTGGTATCTCTAATTTTCTTGAAGAGATCTCTCATGTTTCCCATTCTGTTGTTTTTCTATATTTCTTTGCACTGATCACTGAGGAAGGCTTTCTTATCTCTCCTTGCTATTCTTTGGAACCCTGCATTCAAATGGGTATATCTTTCCTTTTCTCCTTTGCTTTTTGCTTCTCTTCTTTTCACAGTTATTTGCAAGGCTTCCTCAGACAGCCATTTTGCTTTTTTGCATTTCTTTTTCTTGGGGATGGTCTTGATCCCTGTCCCTTGTACAATGTCATGAACCTCTGTCCATAGTTCATCAGGCACTCTATCTATCAGATCTAGTCCCTTAAATCTATTTCTCACCTCCACTGTATAATCATAAAGGATTTGATATAGGTCATACCTGAATAGTCTAGTGGTTTTCCCTACTTTCTTCAGTTTAAGTCTGAATTTGGCAATAAGGCTTTCATGATCTGAGCCACAGTCAGCTCCCAGTCTTATTTTTGCTGACTGTATAGAGTCTCCATCTTTGGCTGCAAAGAATATAGTCAATCTGATTTCAGTGTTGACCATATGGTGATGTCCATGTGTAGAGTCTTCTCTTGTATTGTTGGAAGAGGGTATTTGCTATGACCAGTGCATTCTCTTGGCAAAACTCTATTAGCCTTTGCCCTGCTGTGTTCTGTACTCCAAGACCAAATTTGCCTGTTACTCCAGGTGTTTCTTGACTTCCTTCTTTTTGAAGGATGAAAAGGACATCTTTTTTGGGTGTTAGTTCTAAAAGGTCTTGTAGGTCTTCATGGAACCATTCAACTTCAGCTTCTTCAGCGTTACTGGTTGGGGCATAGACTTGGATTACTGTAATATTGAATGGTTTGCTTTGGAAATGAACAAAGGTCATTCTGTCATTTTTGAGATTGCATCCAAGTACTGCATTTCAGACTATTTTGTTGACTATAATGGCTACTCCATTTCTTCTAAGAGATTCTTGCCCACAGTAGTAGATATAATGGTC
This sequence comes from Bos taurus, assembly GCF_002263795.3. NCBI lineage: Eukaryota > Metazoa > Chordata > Mammalia > Artiodactyla > Bovidae > Bos > Bos taurus. The sequence continues at coordinate 81,442,157 of NC_037338.1, read as the reverse complement.
ATCTGAGTTAAATTTATCCATTCCAGTCCATTTTAGTTCTCTGATTCCTAAAATGTCAACGTTCACTCTTGCTATCTCCTGTTATAAAGTAATTAGCCTTCAATTAAAATAAATAAATTAAGAAAAAACAGTAAATGCTGGGAGTTTGTAGCTTCTGGTAGCTGCAAAGTAGCTTGTGTGAGACAGATCAGAGGCAAGGAGCTGAAATGAAATGAATTGACAGATCAAAGTATCTCAGAGAAATATCAAGAAGCTAATGAATGAAGTTATATGTCTAAAAACTGTCACTAAGATCTTACAATGATTAGATAAATTATTTCAAAAGATGTTTGCTGTTTATTGGTGCATCTACATTTCCCTTTGTCCTCACTCCAGAAATTCCATCAGTCACAGATTTTTATCTACATAAAAGGATTTCCTTCCTGCAGACTGCTACTCTCTCAGTAGATGAATATTAAATGGAATAAAACAAAGTAAAATAAAAGAGGGAAAAGTGAAATGCAGGCCACAAGGGTAATTCAATTACTTCAAATTCAAGTATCAGCTTTGTTTTCCCTCAAAGAAAGAAGAAATATGAGGATCTTGGCAGGACCTCTCAACAAAGTGATGTGATTGATTTTTTAATATGTGAGCATACAAATTTTAGAATTTAAAAAATAGCATTTATTACTGCAACAATTGAAATTTTCAAAGCACTCAACTATTTGTTTTATGCTCAGTTTCATAAAATCTCTCTCTATGTTTATTTGCCTCAGCCTCTCCCCATAGGAAGCTCACAGCTCCACAGAAGAATTATCTCAGGATATAAATTCCTGTGTGAAGGCAGATAACGTGGACTCCATGATAATTCTAAAGTAGAGAGTAAATGCTCTGAAAACCTACAGGAACAGAAGATGATTAGCATATTGTGATAGGCTGAATCGTGTCCCCCCAAAATTTACATGCTGAAGTGCTAACCCCCAGTACCTCAAAATGTGACCTTATTTAGAAATAAGATGGCTGCATATGTAATTCATTAAGATGAGCTCATCAGTGTGGACCCAAATCCGATATTGTGCTCAGTCGCTAGGTCGTGTCCAATTCTTTATGACCCCATGGACTGTATGTAGCCCACCAGGTTCCTCTGAGAGATGGTGCCCTAGTGCTCAGGTCCCAGAATAAATGTTACAGGTATGTCTGAAGGTGACTTCAGAGTTTGAAGAAAGAAAAATCATCTTTTTCAGTGACAGTGGGAGAACAGAATCAAATAGAATAAACCAGACTTTCTCAGGGTTTCCCTGGTGGCTCAGCCAGTAAAGAATCTGCCTGCAAAGCAAGAGACTGGGGTTCGATGCCTGGGCTGAGAAGATTCCCTGGAGAAGAAAATGGCTATCTACTCCATTATTCTTGCCTAGAGAATTCCATGGACAGAGGAGCCCATGTGGTCACAAAGAGTCAGACACAACTGAGCTACTAACATATTTTCAGGCTTTCTCAACCTTGATGATACATTGACATTTGGACTGGATAATTCTTTGCATTTTTTGCAAAAAAAATATTTCCAATTCTTTGCATTACAGTATGACCAAAACCCACTAGATGTCAGTAACTTTCCCCTAGTGACAACAATCAAAAATACCCACTGATGGGAGTGTGGGCATTAGGGATGAAACTGCCCCAAACTGAGAATAGTTCAAATGAGAATACTGAGACAAGCAGAGAAACAGAGGGCAAGGAACTCAAGAATATTTGAACCAGATGATCCGAGAGAAGTGGGCAGATAGGAGAGAGGTGCGGCTGGGTGGGCAGAGACTCTGCCAGTGCCTCTGGGCCTTGCTCACATCTTTTCTCTTACTTGAATCCACTCTCTTCTCAACCCACTCTCTTCTAAATCCACTTAAGCACTATCTGAGCTTCAAAGTCCAGATTATGGCCACCTCCTCTAAGAAACTGTCCCTAATCACAGCATATCTCAGAGCTCTTCCTCTCCCCCTTCTGAGTTCTACCAGCCTGGAGATTCTCTGCCCCTCCCTTGGACATCCAGCAAAGCGATCATCTCTGGTTAATGTTCAATTGCCTACACGTGAAGCTTCCTCCTCAGTCATATGGTCACTCCAGGAAGTAGGATGGGGTCAAGTTTTGGCATTGCCTACAGTCCTGCACATCAAGGAGGGCTCAGATACCCTAAAAGAGGAAATGAATAAAGTGTTCAACCATGCTGATTGGTTAAACTTTCTGATCTACAGGGAGCTCTGTTCAGAGCCACCTCCTTCTGGATTTGTGTTATGCTGCCTTTCAGAGAAGATGACAAACACTGCCTGAGTGGAATTCCTCAGCAGAGGTTCTCTGAAAATCTGCAATGAGACAGTCAGATGCAAGTGACCTCGATGCTTCCTTTATCCCATCAATAATGCAGATGGCAGTCCATCATGGCAGTTTTTGTGCTTCTAGAATAGCTGAGGGCTAGAACATTCTTATGAAGTTCTGTATCTGTGAGATCTAGCAAAGAAGATGCCTGGGATCCAGGAGTTTCCTCCATTGGTGCCTTGCCCACATAGCTCCTTGGTTACGGTTATGTGCCATTTACAATGCTCTGTTCCAAGCAGATACACAAGTCCCCACACATCTGGGAACATTTGGGACTACAAAAGAAGCTTACCAGCTGTTTGGTATCAAGATTTTCTCTGCATGTAGAGAAATGAGAATTTTTTCTCATTTCATCTGGAGAGAAACCCATCTAGCATTTCCGTGAAATAACTAACCCATCTAGCATTTCCCTGAAGTAACTAACACCTTGACCCACAGGAAGGACTCCTAGATGCCAAAATAGTTAGGGAACCAGACACCAGCAGGTATTACCATTTAGCCTGAAGCAGTGAACATTCTTCATATTTTATGTAAAAGGCTCATCTCTGTTTGGTCCTCAGGTATCCCTTTACCCCACTGCTCCACACTTGCACCCCTCTTTGATCTTTACTATTACAGTCTCCCCACCAGACGCCCTTTGTTCCTTTTCCTTATTGCTTCTCTGGAAAACATTGACTCAGTCTTTGAGACACATCCTTGAAAGTTATTTCCCCACTGAAATTGTCTTTGAACTTCATAAACAGAGTAGACTCCCTTGTTCTAGGCCACCTCTGTTCCCTCACCTGTCTTCACTCTGTGCTCATTTCATCCTATTTTGATTGCTTACTGTCCTGTGTGTCTTCTTACCATTCCTGCATGCATGCATGCTAAGTCGCTTCAGCCTGTGTCCAGCTGTTTGTGAACCCATGGACTGTAGCCCACCAGCCTCCTCTGTCTATGAGATTCTCCAGGCAAGAATACTGGTGGAGTGGGTTGCCAAGCCCTCCTCCAGGGGACCTTCCTGACCCAGGGATCGAATCCATGTCTCTTACATTTCCTACATTGGCAAGTGGGTTCTTTACTAGTAGTTGCCACCTGGTAAGCCCTCCATTCCTGCACTCTGAACCAAAGAACATTGCCTTTCTTAACTCCGTAAACTTGCTAGGGTTGGTTCTATAATAGCTGTTGTTTTATATCTTTAGTAATGATCTATCACTTGAGAAAACATTCCACATCTTCTCAGGCAAAGTACTGGAAAAAATTGACATTAACTTAAGGATTTTATCATTTCTCATTTCTCCAACTTTCATGGTATCAGTAAAACTACCCAATGCAATTTTTAGATACATAATGTTTACCCTGAAATGATGGATTAACATTCATTTGACTAAAGCGTATACTGTCTCAATTATATTAAATTTATTCATTAAAACTGGTATATGGCATATCAATCTTTTCTCAGAAATAAAATGATTTATTACATAATGAGGGAACAAAAATTCTCATTTAAAAGGAATGCATTTAAGCTTCACAATCTACCTCTAAATGTTCAACAATTTTGGCCATCCAGACAGTAGTGTTTATACCCAACTGAAATTTAATCATTTCTTTCAAAAGTGCATTTTTTCTGAACATAAAAATTTCATTTGATTGATAGTTTGTCATAATAATAATTGCTAACTTCTATTGAGAAATCTTTAATATTCTCAAAAATTTCTTTATTTAATCCTTATAGCAATGTATTAAGGTAGGTTATCCTTACTATTTGGGCTTCCCAGTGGGGAAAGACTTACCTGCCAATGCAAAAAATGCAGGAGACTAGGATTCAATCCCTGAGTCAGGAAGATCTCCTGGAAGAGGAAATGGAAACCCACTCCTATATTCTTACCTGGAAAATCCCATGGACAGAGGAGCCAGGTGGGCTACAGTCCATGGAAAGAGTCAGACGTGACTGAGCAATGTACATCCTTAACTTACAAATAAAAAATTGGCAGCTTATACACACAGATGGTGACTGCAGCCATGAAATTAAAAGACACTTACTCCTTGGAAGGAAAGTTATGACCAACCTAGATAGCATATTGAAAAGCAGAGACATTACTTTGCCAACAAAGGTCCATCTAGTCAAGGCTATGGTTTTTCCAGTAGTCATGTATGGATGTGAGAGTTGGACTGTGAAGAAAGCTGAGTGCCAAAGAATTGATGCTTTTGAACTGTGGTGTTGGAGAAGACTCTTGAGAGTCCCTTGGACTGCAAGGAGATCCAACCAGTCCATTCTGAAGGAGATCAGCCCTGGGATTTCTTTGGAAGGAATGATGGTAAAGCTGAAACTCCAGTACTTTGTTACCTCATGCGAAGAGTTGACTCACTGGAAAAGACTCTGATGCTGGGAGGGATTGTGGGCAGGAGGAGAAGGGGACAACAGAGGATGAGATGGCTAGATGACATCACTGACTCGATGGACGTGAGTGTGAGTGAACTTCAGGAGTTGGTGATAGACAGGGAGGCCTGGTGTGCTGCGATTCATGGGGTCGCAAAGAGTCGGACACGACTGAGCGACTGAACTGAACTGAACACACAGCTGACTTATCCGAGGCCACACAGCTGGGAGGGTTGCAGCTGGGATTTGAACCCATCAATTTTTCTCCAGGAAGCTGACTCCTACCCTCGCTCCTGCACTGCATTTGCGCTGCTTAATTTGCAACCCAAGACTTCTGCAGTCCAGCTACTAGTGATATTGCATACTTTAATGTGCCTGACCCTGGTCAGCTTACATTAGACTTTTGGCACACATACTAGATGAGTCTAGCAACTCATGTGTTTGTTTCTCATGCTACACATAAGTAATCTGTGCCTCAGCTATGGAAAGTGACTTGCCTGAATTTAGAGCTAAAAAGTACCAAAGCTGGGACATCAAAGCCAGGCACTGTTAGTCTTAGTGCAGTGCCTAATCCACCCCACTATAGAACACTCAGAAGAATTAGGAAATCATGCATAAAGCACATACACGTATAGACATATACTTCTGCTGCTACTGCTGCTAAGTCGCTTCAGTTGTGTCTGACTCTGTGCGACCCCATAGACTTCAGCTTACCAGGCTCCCCTGTCCCTGGGACTCTCCAGGCAAGAACACTGGAGTGGGTTGCCATTTCCTTCTCCAATGCATGAAAGTGAAAAGTCAAAGTGAAGTCGCTCAGTCGTGTCTGACTCTTAGCCACCTCATGGACTGCAGCCTAGACATATACTAGTTTTACCCAATTTTGAGGCTTTAAAAGTAATGTGAAGAAGAATGGTAAGAATTTGTCACTCTTGTTTAACCCCCTAGGCTGGATTTAAACATATGTTAAAAAATTAACATCAACTCTGAAAATTGTCCCATCCTTCCCAAGGATAGGGGAATTTTTTATTTGCTGGATTAATTGATACTGTTAAATTTTAATGTACTATTAACATATTTCTTATATATGATGAAAAGGAATCCATTTTTTAACCTAAATATAAAAAAAATGATGCAATTTTCTCTGCAGGTTAGATATGCTCATTCTCAAGGTCATTCAAAACTCGAATTGCTCACAGCACAAGCAGAATGCTTGCTCAGATTTACTCTTAGACTTACAGAGTCTGTGTTTGCTGGTGAAGAACACAGGCTGCATACAAATGACTTCACCTCTGCAGTACAGAATTTAAATCAGCTGAGCAAGAAGCCAACTAGTCCCCCAAATACATGTTAATCTGCTTCCAGAACAAACCCACAGACTGACTAAATATTTTGCTTCTATCAGAATTTCACCATATCAAACATAAGTTCAAATGAAGGCACTGCTAAAAGTAATTGATTTTGTAGCTTTTATTATAAGGAGCTCTGTTCTGTTCATCTAATTTACTCCTTCACTGAAAATAATTTACAACAAAATGCATATACTTAAAGTGTTCAGTTTGATACATTTTGACATAAACATACATCCATGAAACCATCATCACAATCAAAATGATAAACACATCCATCATCTCTCAAAGTTTCCTCAAGATCTTTTATAATCACTCTCCTCTTTGCCCCTCTCTTCATGGTGAGTCACTGACTTGATTTCTGTCAGATGGAGTAGTTCTAATTTTTCTAAAGTTTTCTATAAATGGAATCAAATAATATGTATTATTTTGTCTGAATTCTTTCACTTTGCATAATCGTGTCTCAGATGAATTGCAACATTAATGTTGTCTCACGACTATCTGGTTTATTTATTATTTCTGAAGAGTGTTTCCTTATATGGATATGCCAGTATTTGTTTAGAGTCTATTCGTGTGCTGACGACATTTGAGTTATTTCCAGTTTTTTTGTTTTTTAATTTTATTTTTAAACTTTACATAATTGTATTAGTTTTGCCAAATATCAAAATGATCCGCCACAGGTATACATGCCTTGTTTCTTTAGCAGTGAAATTCATAACAACATCCTTAATATTAGAGACGTTTACATAATATGAGATAGTTACAAAAATATAAATGGTAAAGTTCATGCACAATAGTTTTTAACTTTATATTTTATATTGGAGTATAGCCAATTAGCAATGTTGTGATGGTTTCAGGTGTACAGCAAAGGAACTCAGCCATATACATGCATGTATCCAGTTCTTGCCTTTTACGAATAAAGCTGATATGAATATCTGTGCATAAGTTTTTATATAGATATGCACTTACTTTTCTCTTGGGTAATTATGGAAAATAGGAGTGGCTGGATCATATGTTAGGAAAACGTGTAACTTTTCTTTAAATAAGCTGCCAGAATGTTTACCGAAGAAGCTGTACCATTTTAGATTTCCACCAGCAGGATATGAGAATTCCTGTTATTCCACATCCTGATCACACTTGGTATGGTCTATCTTAACTTTTAGCTCTTCTATTAGAAGGGCAGTCATATCCTGTGCTTTTAATCTGCTGCTGCTACTTAGCTGTTTCAGTCATGTGTGACTGTGTGACGCTATAGGCTGCAGCCCGCCAGGCTCCTCTGTCCATGGGGATTCTCCAAGCAAGAATACTGGTGTGGGCTGCCATGCCCTCCTGCAGAGGATCTTCCTGACCCAGGGACTGAACCCAGGTCTCCCACATTGTAGGCAGATGCTTTACCGTCTGAGCCACCAGGGAAGCCTGTGCTTTTAATCTACATTCCCTAATGACTAATGCTGTCAGAGAGTTTTTAGTTGTTCAGTTGCTAAGTCGTGTCTGATTGTTTGTGACCCCATGGACTGCAGTATGCCAGGCTTCCCTGTCCTTCACTGTCTCCCAGAGTTTGCTCAAACTCATGTCCATTTATCATGTGCTTATTTTCTATTCTTATTTCTTCTTTAGTGAAGTGTCTGTCCTTTATCAGATGTACAATTTTCAAATAGGTTTGCTCACAAAGTATGTACTGTTTTTTCATTCTTTTAATAGTTTCCTTTGAAAAGAAGATGTTTTAATGAAGATATTTTAATGAAGTCTAATTTGTCAACTTTCTCTCTCATGGATCATACTTTTGAGGAAAATCTTAGTCTGACTCAAGTTTACAAATATTTTCTTTCTTTTTTTTTTTCAGAAGTTTTATAGTTTTATTTATTTATTTATTTTTTCTAATTTTATTTTATTTTTAAACTTTACATAATTGTATTAGTTTTAGATTTTACACTTAGGTCCATGGGTCCATGATTCATTTTTGAGCTAGTTTCAATATATGGTTAGAGGAATGGATTGAAGTTTTGTTTTCATTTTAACATCCAATACCATTTATTGAAAAGATAACCAGTTCTCCCTGAATTGTCTTTGGAGCTTTGTCAAAATCATACATCCATGTATGTATGAGACCACTGCTGGGCTCTTTATTCTGTTACATTGATTAGCTTGTCTATCTTGATGCCAGTATCACACTGTCTGGTGACTGCTTCTTTAATATGACTTGAAGTCCGGTAGCATTAACTCTCTGATTTTCTTTTACATTTCCAAAGATGTCTTGGCTAGTCTTTGTTCTTCAATATGAATTTTACAGCCAGCTTGTCAGATTCCACAAAAAGCATGCCAGAATTTTTATTGCAATTAACTTTCACATGTCAATTTCCACAAAAAGCTTGCCAGAGTTGCAATTATTTTGAATCTATGGATAAATTTGGAAATAGTTGATATCTTAACAATACTGAGTATTCTAGTCTTTATTTTCTCTTAATATTTAATATTTTCAAATGCATAGATCTCTCATATCTTTTGTCAGATGTATCTGTAATTATTTCACTCAGTTTGATGCTATGGTAAATTGCATTTTGAAATTTCAGTTGAATAATTTTCTAGTGTTTTTTTTTTTTTTTAATTCAATCAGATTTCCCATATAGATGATGATGGAGTTTGAAAATGAAGACAGTTTGTTTTCTTTCTTTTAATATTGAGGATCTGATTATACTCTTAGCGTGTCTAGTGTAATGTTAAATAGAAATCATGAAAAGTTGACAAACTTATCTTATTCCTGAATTTGGGGGGAAAGTACTTGCTCTTTTACCCTTAAGTATGATATCCACCATAGGTTTCTCATGAAGTGAAAGTGACTCAGTTGTGTCCGACTCTTTGCAACCCCATGGGACTCTACAGTCCATGGAATTCTCTAGGCTTCTCATAGATGCCCTCTATTAGGCTGAGGATATTGCCTGATATTCTTAGTTTACTGAGAGCAGCTAACCAGAATAGATTTTGGATTTTGTCAAGTATTTTCCTGCTTTTGTTAATCTGATAAATTACATTCTTTGAAGGCTAAGTCGGCCCTGCATTTTTTAGGTAAATCTCACTTGATCATGATGTATTATATGTTTTATACTTTTTTAGATTTAAATAGCTAAAATCTCATTTAGAGAATTTGACTCTATGTTCACTACAGATATTGGTCTTTATTCAGACATTTCCTCAAGTATTTTTGCATGGCTTGCCTCATAAAATAAATTAGGAAGCATTTCTTCTTTTTCATTTTTCTGAAATTATTTGTGTAGAATTTATATAATTACTTCTTTATAGGTGGCAGAATTCACTAGTGAAACCATCATAAAATTTCCTTTATGAAGTTTTTAACTAAAATTTCAATTTCTCAAATAAATTCAGGTTATCTATTTTTTCTTTGGTGAGTTTTGTAGTTTGATTCTACAACAAATTTGTCCATTTCGTGTTGGCTTTCAACATATAGATATGCTGTCTTTAATAACATTCCTTTTAATATCTATACAGCTTCCCCTCGTGGCTCAGATGGTAAAGATTCTGCCTGCAATGTGGGAGACCCAGGTTTGATCCCTGGGTTGGGAAGATCTCCTGGAGAAGGGCATGACAACCCACTCCAGTATTCTTGCATAGAGAATTCCATGGACAGAGGAACCTGGTGGGCTACAGTCCATGAGGTCACAGAGTTGGACATGACTGAGCGACTAACTCTCTCACTCTCTTAATATCTTAAAAGGCAGAATATAAAGTCTATATATTTAATCTCTCTGATTCATAATTTTGGTAAATTGTGTCTTCTATCTTCCTTTCCTTATCAAGCACTACAGGCTTATTAACTTATCGATTTTCTCAAATATCCAATTTAAAGTGTTGATAAATGGGAAGAAATACTGAACTATGGGAGGGAGATAAAAGAAGTAGAATTTCCATTAAACAGAGTCTCATAGACTTGATTTACCTAAAATTAAACTATTATTGGCAGCAAAAAATAAAAACACCTTTTCAAGGAGCCTTGATCTTACCAATAAGAGACAGCTGGGTATAATGGTATACACAATGGATTCTGGCACCAGGCTGCCTGTATCTGTTTCCTGCTCCTGCCTCTTATTAGCAGTTTGGTGGTGGTTTAGTCACGAAGTCATGTCCAACTCTTGCCACCCCATGGACTATAGCCAGCCAGAGTCCTCTTTCCATGGGATTCTCCAGGCAAGAATACTGGAGCGGGTTGTCATTTCCTTCTCCAGGGGATCTTCTCAACCCAAGAATCAAACCCGGGTCTCCTGCATTGCTGGCAGATTCTTTACCAACTGAGCTGTGCGGGAAGCCCTATTAGCAGTTTAAGCTTGGGAAAATTATGCTTCAGTTGTCTTATCCATCAAGTATTCAGGCAATAATAATACCTATCCCATAAGATTGTTGTAATGATCAAATATGTTAGTATAGTTTGTATGCATGAAATGATCTGAAAACTTCTGGCACATGACAAGCATTTTGTAAGTGTTAGCCTTTATGAAAAATCAAAGGATCCAGAAATGACCTACTGTATGTAAGCATTTCATATTGCAGAAAAATACAATTTTTTTCCCTTTCTTTCTTTCTTCCTTCCTTCCTCTCTCTATCCCCACCCCCACCCCGCTCCCCTCTTTCTCTTTCAGCCAAAAAAGTAAACCAGAAGTTCAAAGACATAGCTTGGCCACAAAGGAATATATACTGTTTGAACAAAACAAATTTAAATACTACAATATACCCATGTCTGTCTTATACACATCCCTAGGAGGTTTATGTGTGTTGTTTACAGTCAGAAATCCTTATATCTAGTGGGGTTTTCATTGTTCTAACTATCTCTCCTAGGCTCATAAAAATAGACTTAGTTTCAAATACTATGTCACTATGTTTTCTGTACTTATAAACCACCAACTTGTTCCTCACAGTCAATATTTCAAAATCCATAGTGTATTTCCAAGATTGTTTCTCCATCCAAGATAAGCATCATGCTTCAAAATCCATGCTTCATTTCTTGGCTTTGACAGTGTGTTTCTCTGACTAAAATCTTTTTATACAGATGAGAAAAAAATGAGACTCCCAAACGTGATATGCCCATAGGTGGACTCTTTTCCTTTCACAAGGCAAAACTTATTGGATTCAAATATTTCATACAGCAAATGTCCTTTGATAAATCATTAATGGTTGCTGGGAGAAATATCAATAACCTCAGATATGCAGATGACACCACCCTTATGGCAGAAAGTGAAGAAGAACTAAAGAGCCTCTTGATGAAAGTGAAAAGAGGAGAGTGAAAAAGTTGGCTTAAAGCTCAACATTCAGAAAACTAAGATCATGGCATCCAGTCCCATCACTTCATGGCAAATAGATGGGGAAACAGTGCCTGACTTTATTTTTCTGGGCTCTAAAATCACTGCAGATGGTGATTGCAGCCATGAAATTAAAAGACGCTTACTTCTTGGAAGGAAAGTTATGACCAACCTAGACAGCATATTAAAAAGCAGAGACATTACTTTGTCAACAAAGTCAAGGCTATGGTTTTTCCAGTGGTCATGTATGGATGTGAAAGTTGGACTATAAAGAAAGCTGAGTGCAAAGAATTGATGCTTTGAACTGTGGTATTGGAGAAGACTCTTGAGAATCCCTTGGACTGCAAGGAGATCCAACCAGTCCATCCTAGAGCAGAGCAGTCCTGGGTGTTCATTGGAAGGACTGATGTTGAAGCTGAAACTCCAATACTTTGGCCACCTGATGCGAAGAGCTGGATCATTTGAAAAGACCCTAATGCTGGGATAGATTGAGGGCAGGAGGAGAAGGGGACTACAGAGGATGAGCTGGCTGGATGGCATCACCGACTCAATGGACATGGGTTTGGGTGGACTCCAGGAGTTGGTGATGGACAGGGAGGCCTGGTGTGCTGTGGTTCATGGGGTCACAAAGAGTGGGACACTACTGAGAGACTGAACTGAACTGAATGGAAACAAAAAGAATATCAAATAAGACAGTGGTGAAATATAAGCAATGTTTTGGTATTTTCACAGCTGTCTGGATAATAGATGTCAGGCAAGATGAATAATAGATCTGCACTTCTGAATCCCAAGAAGGACAACACTCTAATCCTGTAAGGCCCCAGCTTATATTGTAGAATATCATATACACTGGACTCTGGCCCTGCCCAGCAAAAGCAGAGTTGTACAACACACCAACAAATTATTAAAGCTTTTTTTCATGAGTTATTCTTAGTGATTTGTGTTTAAAGATATTCAATAAGAGTGCAAATCAAATACTCAAATGTTAGAGGCGTCTGTTGACAATAACTTTTGTGTTTATTGATCCCCAGGATTAAAGTGAACCATTCAATATGACCAGGAATTTGGAAATCTGAAGGGGAATATTGAAGTACTTTCACTTACTGAATAGAAGTATCCTTGTTCTTACTTGATTGTTGACACCTAAAGCTATCCATACTGTAAGAGAGGAGGTCTACAGTGCAATCTCCCTGAGGAAAAGAAAATAAAAACAGAAATAAGTTTACTCATACTAAAGTGTGAATGGCTACACTGGTCATAACATTTCTTTATGATCTAGGGAAAGGGAAGCAGCCTTTATGAGCTTCCATAACCCATCTACCACTGCCCCTCCTCAAATATAGCTATCATCCCCCCCTGTTTGTTCTTAAAGAAAAAGCCTATACTTTTTTTTTACAGCTAGAAGAATATATCTTTTCCATGTATACAATGGCTGAATTCTGTTTCCTGAAACTCAAGTCTAACACTTAGATGTTTTAAGGCAAATACTTTGAAGATATGGTTCTCTCCTTACTATGTGAGAGTTTTTACTTCTAGATGTCACTATTTGAAGAACTAAAGACAGAATAGAGATTTCTTACTGACGGGGTGAATCCTCAGAATTGGAGGTGCATTCAGCCTAGGTGATTTGCTTAAACACTCACTAAACATACCTAAAATCTGTTCTTATCTTACCTGAAGATAACCTTGCTTCTCTCTTTCTTTCCAAGGCTCAGAACTCAAAACACACCTGCTCTACCCCAAACCTCAATAATATATTCTTTTCCAGAACTATGTTTGAATTGTTATTTGTGTCTCTCATCTAAAAGTTTTTCCTCTGTAGCTGTCTCACCTTCATGCTAAGGTACTAAAACCCAAGGTCTGGTGGTATACCTTCATCATTTGCAGGTCTCCAGACAGCTTTTCCGGAGAAGGCAATGGCACCCCACTCCAGTACTCTTGCCTGGAAAATCCCATGGACCAAGGAGCCTGGTGGGCTGCAATCCATGGGGTCGCTAAGAGTCGGACACAACTGAGAGACTTCACTTTGACTTTTCACTTTCATGCATTGGAGAAGGAAATGGCAACCCACTCCAGTGTTCTTGCCTTGAGAATCCCAGGGACAGGGGAGCCTGGTGGGCTGCCGTCTGTGGGGTAGCACAGAGTCGGACACGACTGAAGAGACTTAGCAGCAGCAGACAGCTTTTCATTCATTTGTTAGTGAATATACATTGACCATTGTCCTTTGTTAGGTACTAGGGTAAGCACAAATAATCAAAAATATAAGGTACCCTCTCTCTTTACCAGGGGCTCACAGCCAAATAATAGATCTTATGATAAAGAAGGTAAGCACATAGGAAGTATCAAGTTCTGCGCTAGGTGCTAGGAAGTTGATTGTGAACCTAAGAGATGAAATCCCTACTATCCTGCCTGGAGTTTATATTCTAGTGAAAAGCTTTACAATACAAATTATACAGTCCATTTAAAAGTATTATATTCTATGGGGGGGGGGGGGAATTAGGAAGAGGAATAGGAGAAATCAAAGGAGCACAAACTTAAATAAGGCCTAGGAAGAATCTCATTGAGCTGATGACATTAGCACAAATATCTAAAGGGAGCACAAGCTAAGGGGATCTGCAGGAGAAAAGGGCTCTGGGAAGAGAAAACAGTGAGTGTAAATGCTCTGAGACAGAAGCATGGTTAGTGCATTTGATGAGTAACAAGGAAGTTGCAGTTGGATCAGAGTGAGCAAAGGAAGAGAACAGATCATGTGTAGCTTTCAGTCTTTATAAGTGACTTTAGACTTTATAAATGACCTTATAAGTGACTCCAGACTAAATCCCAATGGGGCTTCATTGAGCTTCCCTGGTGGTTCAGGTGATAAAGAATTTGCCTGCAATGCAGGAGACCTGGTATGATCTCTGGTTTGATCCCCGGGAGGTCAAGAAGATCCCCTGGAGAAGGGAATGGTTACCTACTCCACTATTCTTGCCTGGAGAATTCCATGGACATAGAAACCTGACAGTCCCTGGGGTTTCAAAGAGTCAGACATGACTAAGCAACTAACAGACACTCTTTCAGAAGAGAAGAGTAGCAAGTTTTGTTCTTATTTTTTGAAAGGCTTATTCAGCAGAGGAGCTGAGTAGAGACTATAAGGCAAGAGAAAAAGGAGAGATTGTTTAGGAGATTATTGCAGTCATCCAGGTACGGATGGGTAAATGCTGGCATTTGACTGATAGAAATGGAGGTAGTAAAAAATGGTTAAATTCTGGATGTATTTCACAGGTGGAATCAACATGATTTCAACATGATATCGGTGGGTGTGGAACGTGAGATGAAGAGAAGAGTGAAGGATGACTGTGTGGCCTGAGCTAGTAGAAAGATATCTCTGTTTACTGATGAGGAAATTTGCAAACACAGCATTTTGTGTGGGGATGGGTAAAGTTCAGTAGCTCCATTTTGGAATTTTCACTCATCTTAGTGGAAATGTCAGGTAGGCAACTGGACAAGTAAGACTGAGTTCAGGGGAGAGGTCTGTGCTGAAGAGATATGTTTAGAAGTGGTTGGCATTTGAGTGGAATTTAAGGAATGAGCCTTGATGATATTAGCACAGGAGTGGGTATACACAGAACAGAGAAAGAGTTGTCCAACTCCAGGGGCTGCATTAACTCTGGACATATACTGCGCCTCATATGTCCCCAATCTCTTGCAAACTGATACTTTTGTGAAAGAAAACAAAAGTAAATTATTGGAAGGAGAAAAGGTAATTAAAAGTAAAGACAGACAAAATCAAACCACATTTTTATTAGATTCAGCAAATATAAGACTCCATTTCAATAATCTAATCAGAAAAAAATACAACAGAGAAAAGACAACCAAAATGATGCATCACATTGAAATTATGCATATTGGTGATTAATAAGAACACTGCACTTGTAACTTTTTATTGTTTTATAATTTTAATCAAAACAAAACATTAATGAAATTGTGATTCTTCATTTTCAAAATCTCTACATACATTTTGCATATACACTCTGGATATCTAGATATAATTTTTTCAAGTGATAAATGAGCTTGCTTCTTGCTGTTAATATATCTACTGTAGGTTGGATTGACGACAGCAGTAGTCATTGAGGGCAATGTACATCTGAAATGTGGCTACATTTTGTTTCAATATCACTCATGACTGAAGAGGCAGGCTAACGAGAACAGAAGAAGAAATTTTAAAGCAATTTCCACAGGCTCAGAATATTCATTTTTTACTTTTATCCAAAATGAAACAAAGGAAGTCATATTTCTTTCCAACATTCATCTTCAATCCTTCAAAAGTAGTTAGTTTCAACAATTTATCTGATAATGTTATAGTTGATTTAAACTATCTTTCAATGAAAAGAATGGATTCAAATGTTATGTACTTTTCAGTTGACTAATTTACACTTAAAATACCACACTTGGTAACATGGTCTGGTTATATATGCCCGGTATCCAGCTCCTATAGGTGTGGCTCATCACCAGTTAAAGATGCCCAAACTGTACCTGCTTAGACTATGAACAATGAGAAGAGCCCAACAACTGTAGATATAGATGCAGTAACACTGTCACAATGCTCTACAGGTTTTTAGGTGTGATCTCTTAATGTCTGTTCTTATTTCTTTGTGAACTAGTAACTGTTGGTAGACCAGCACTGTCCACATTATGATCACGATACAGAATAGCAGGGCACTCACTGCACAATTCCAGGAATACCAAGTATGTATTAATAGAGAGCACTGTGAATGCACCCCCTGGTGTCAATTCTTTCTAAGAACACTGGGAGATTACAACTTTTGGAGTTCTGGTGGCTGAGAACTCTGAAACAGAAGGATAAATAGAATGAGTCAAACCAAGAGATTATGGTATCCTGGAAGGCAAGTAGTCCCCTAGGTCAAATACTGCTAATAAATAAAGTAGGATGAGGCCTTACAAGAAATGATCTATAGAATTTGCAGCTTCGTCACTAATGACCTAATGGGGAGATGTACAGGATGATTAGGAAGCTCAGAGACGGTTACCACCAAGCAGATCAGTTCCAAACTTCATTCTTCCAGAGGAGTAATTTATGAGTTCTAAGAGTTATATGTGGAGAAGGCAATGGCAACCCACTCCAGTACCCTTGCCTGGAAAATCCCATGGACAGAGGAGCCTGGTAGGCTGCAGTCCATGAGGTCTCAAAGAGTCGGACACGACTGAGTGACTTCACTTTGACTTTTCACTTTCATGCATTGGAGAAGGAAATAGCAACCTACTCCAGTGTTCTTGCCTAGAGACTCCCTGGGACAGCAGAGCCTGGTGGGCTGCCGTCTGTGGGATTGCACAGAGTCGGACACGACTGAAGCAACTTAGCAGTAGTAGTAGTAGTAAGAATTATATGAACCTATGAAAATCTCCCCAGGAGGAGGCAACATCTTATACAAGGTTGTAAAGTCCCACAACATAGAAGACCTACTCAAGTCATAAGTCCAAGATTATGCTAATCACCAGGCACAGACCTCACTCTCTTACTGTCTGAAGCAGTCTGGGTCCTTGATGCTAAGTGTTACAGACTCTGTGTGCCCTGTTTTGCTGATATTCTTAATCAGGGCCTGTGGGAGTTTAGTCTTCCCATTGAGTCCATCATGGAGCTTGGCACCTAGCCAATATCTCATTTGTATTGCCTTCCATAACAATAAAATCATATGATTGTTGTTTTGGTTTTACTGCTGAAGAACAAGGTAACTGCTTATTTGAAAACAAATTAATTGGGAGAATCCCTCTGGGATTTAAAATGACCCCAGAGTATTAAGTTATCTTAATCCCAGTGCTCTGTCCCTTCCTGTTGAACTCTTCCCCCAGCCACTGTGTAAATACCATGGTCTCGTCTCACTGTTGCCTCACCCCTTAAAAATCTCTAGTTGCTGCTGCTGCTGTATTAAAAGACAAATCAGGAAAATGTTTCACTATTTGAGTCAGGTGCCCCAGCTCCTCAGAAACACAGTGAAGGTGTTTTCGGAGGAGACAGTGCCCAAGGCTGCTGGTCTCCAGGATCTACCTCCAAGATGGGTTCTAAACAACTGTGTATAACATGGAAACATATACATCACCATATGTAAAATAGACAATCAATGGAAATTTGCTGTATGACTCGGGGAACTCAAATTGGGGCTCTGTAACAACATGAGGGGATGAGGAGGGAGATGGGAGAGAGGTACAAGAAGGAGGGGACGTAGGTATACCTATGGCTGATTTATGTTGTTGTTTGGCAGAAACCAAGACAATATTGTAAAACAATTATCCTTCAATCAAAAATAAGGAAATTTAATTATTTTAAAAAAAAGCTTTAAAAAAAATCAACAAGCAAACACACAACTGTGCTGTCTTTTGTTACTTCCCACCGGTGAATCAGGATATCTGCCTTGTCAGGACTCAAAGAGCATTACAATATTTCCTCAAGACTTTCCTACCAGTGAATCAGGATGTCTGCCTTGTCAGGACTCAAAGAGCATTACAATATTTCCTCAAGACTCACCATCCATTTCCTTTCTGCTTTTATCTCAGCATGAGGGAGATATAAGATAATTTTGGAAATAAAAAAAGTTGAAATTGAGGGTTTCAAAAGGGTGCGATGTACAAGTGCTTACTGGCCTTGGATATGACTTCGGGAGAGGTCAGCAGGAGCTGCCATGTGGAGTCATGTGATCCAGCTCTCGTCCTGTCCTCTCTCCACCTGGGAAAGGTGTGGGCTGGATCCGAAGGTCCCGTGCAGCATGGGCAGTGGTGATGCCTCATTTCTGTCCTTTATGTAATTATCTGTGGGATTGTGGGCTCGATTATCTTGACATTTAAGTGCTGAGTAATTTTCTCAAAATATGCACACTCTCTGTAGGATGAAGGCAGTTCTGTGTCGTGTTCCAGACAGGAGTGCAAATGAGGTAACAAAGCGTGTTGGGGCCTGGACTAGGTCAGGGTGGGGAGGCTTCTGAGGCCCCAGGATGGGGGACACATGTACACCCATGGCTGATTCATGTCAATTTATGGCAAAAACCACTACAATATTGAAAAGTAATTAGCCTCCAATTAAAATAAATAAATTAATTTTTTTAAAGCCCCTTTGAAACATTCCAGCATTTTGTGGATCCCAAAGTGAAGCACAAAACTTTGAGATCATTCACTGGTTGAACCTGAAGAGGGAATTAGAAACAGAGTTATGAGAGGGAGGAAGGGAGGGGGCTGGCCGGGGAATTTTGTGGGAAGGTCTGCCACTGCCTTGAGTGAAGGGGAAGAAGGGAACGCAAGTCTCTGCTCTGGATACTGATGCTTAAACACAAACACACCTTGTTTGGCTCTTGAATATAAAAATCTAGTGAAATGTTTATCAGTTCAGTTCAGACACTCAGTTGTGTCTGACTCTTTTCGACCCATGGACTGCAGCACACCAGGCCTCCCTGTCCATCACCAACTCCCAGAGTTTACTCAAACTCATGTCCATTGAGTCGATGATGCCCTCCAAACATCTCATCTTCAACGAAAAGTAGGAAAAAAGCTGTCCAGGTGGGAAAGAAGAGAGACAAGAATTCTCAGTAGCCTTAACTCTGAGTTCAGCCCCCTAACTACTGACACTAGTGAGAGCCAACCCCAAGGTCGACTGCCAGAAACTAAATCCTGGGGACTACAGAGAGGGGCATGTCCTGTAGTCGCATGGTGCCAGGCACTGCTCTGCTCGGAGTCGTCAGCCATCACCTCCTTGGCCTGGGACCTGGGAGCAGTGCAGGGAGACTTCTGCCACGCTGAGAGAGTGGGTAGTGCCATGCCTAAGACCATCTTGCATCTGAATCTATGGGAGAGATTTCATCAGAACCATAGTGCCAGTAAATCAATCAACTGGGAGCATGAGGGGGAGGAGACCAACTGAATAATGTCCCACATTGCCATGGCCTGGGGAAATACTTGTCACTCAAGCCTCAGAGTTCTCCTTAAAGAGGCCAAGGCAGCCTAGTACAAAGGGCTTAAAGAAAGAGCAAATCTGTACAACTCAGGGCTCATTATCAAATCTACAATTGCATTGCAGGGGTCAGCCAACACTGGGAAACCAAAAGAGCTCCAGTAGAATCTTCCAGATATTCCTTCATTCATCCACGTACCTTTGTTTAAAGGTTTTCGTTAAGAAACATTTAACACCACTCTCGAGTGATTTCAAAGGTTCTGTTCCATTCCAATGCCTTGTGATTCTATTTGAAATGTCTCTAAATTAAGTTAGACAATAGGATACATGCTGCTGCTGCTAAGTCGCTTCAGTCGTGTCCGACTCTGTGAGACCCCAGAGACGGTGGCCCACCAGGCTCCCTCGTCCCTGGGATTCTCCAGGCAAGAACACTGGAGTGGGTTGCCATTTCCTTCTCCAATGCATGAAAGGGAAAAGTCAAAGTGAAGTCGCTCAGTCGTGTCCGACTCTTCGCGACCCCATGGTCTGCAGCCTACCAGGCTCCTCCGTCCATGGGATTTTCCTGGCAAGAGTACTGGAGTGGGGTGCCATTGCCTTCATAAGTCCCCTTAATTTCTTCTAATAGACATTTACTGAGCAACAACTCCACAGCAGGCACTACACTAGACACTGAAGACAGTGATGATGGAAACTCAGAGACTGATGATGAAGAATTCATTCAAGTACAGAGAGAGAAACAGAAACCCAGTGTGGTCTTCAGCACACACTGTGTTAACTGCAATGCAAGAGGGATGTGCATGGTACTGTGTGAGCTTTGAGCAAGTAATTAATTGTCATTGAGAAGAGGGAGTGTGAGGGAGGGGGAACCAAGGAGGAGGCATGTGAGCTGCGTCTGGAAGCAAGTGAGTTCACCAGATGCTGAACCAAGGAAACAGAACATGGAGTTGGAGAAAATTCTTTGCATGGGATTAGCATATGCAAAATAACATTGGTCTGAAACCTTAACAGGTGTGCTAATCAATGAGTAACCACCATGAGCTTGGACTGATCGACTACCAAGTAGCCAGGAAACCAATCTTCAAGTTCCACAGAACAACACGACAGGATCAGACAAAAGAATGAATGAGTGGGTCTGCTAGGTTCCACGTCTAGAACCTACCTATTTCATCACTGTCAGTGCTCCAGTCTCTGAATGACTCTCTTCCGGGCAATGGGGGCAAGAATAGAGAAGCTGAAATAACCAGCGACATCAGAAACTGAGACATTTTCATACCGAGGCAAATGATTGGCTGATTATATTACTGGGGATCAGACTTGCTATTTTGCTTTTTGCAAATCTGTAAGAGGAAATGAAGTTCTTATGGATTGAAATGATGAAGATAAGTTTTAAAAAAATGTTGGCTTTTCTCAAGCCACAGAGCATGCAGCTGAGAAGCTAAGAGTGAGGAGCTGATAGGAAGTGAAGTGGGAGTCATAAGCAAAAGATTAACTCTGTGTGAACAATGCTAAAGAACATGGGCTTCACTCTGCAGGATTGAGGACTTTCAAAGAATTTTAAGTAGAGAATTGACATCACCACATTTGCATTTCTGGAAGATTACCTGGGCTTCAGTGAAATTGGATGGATATAAGGGTAAAGACTGGAATCAATTAAATGAGACTGCTTACTGTGGCTTTTATAATCCAGCCAAGGTACAGTTGAGAGCTAAATAAGTCACAGGGTCTCTGAAGGGTAAATTCCGTTGTCTGACCCAATGTTAAAAAGCAGAGACATTACTTTGCCAACAAAGGTCCGTCTAGTCAAAGATATGGTTTTTCCAGTAGTCATGTATGGATTGAGAGTTGGACTATAAACAAAGCTGAGTGCCAAAGAATTGATGTTTTTGAACTATGGTGTTGGAGAAGACTCTTGAGAGTCCCTTGGACTGCAAGGAGATCCAACCAGTCCATCCTAGAGCAGAGCAGTCCTGGGTGTTCATTAGAAGGACTGATGTTGAAGCTGAAACTCCAATACTTTGGCCACCTGATAAGAAGAACTAACTCATTGGAAAAGACCCTGATGCTGGGATAGATTGAAAGCAGAAGGAAAAGAGGACGGCAGAGGATGGGATGGTTGGATGGCATCACTGACTCAATGGACATGAATTTGAGTAAACTCTGGGAGTTGGTGATGGACAGGGAGGCCTGGCGTGTTGCAGTCCATGGGGTTGCAAAGAGTTGGACACGACTGAGCGACTGAACTGAACTGACCCAATGTTTGGGGTGAATATGAAGAAAGAACTGGGTGACTCTAAAGTTTCTGGACTGAGAAAATTTAAAGTAATTTTGTTCACTGCAGTAGGGAACATAGGAAGATGAGCCCATGTGGGCAGAATGGCGTGTGAGTAGATGAGACCAAGTGGACATGTTGATTTGAGACTCATGGGGTATCCAGGTGAGGAAGCGCAAATATCCAGAGTTGCACACGTGTGGCTGGTGCACCAGAAGAGAAATGTGGACAGAAGACAGAGATTAGGGAGACTTAGAATGATGGCATAGTGAGAAAGCTGGGTAAGGAGGAAGTCACACGCAGGACCTCACTGTTGGAAAAACAACAGGGCGGAACCCAAAGTGGATGGTGCTCCCAAAGTCAGGAGGAGTTAGGTTTAGAATTGTGAGAGTGGTCAAAAGTATCGAGAACAGAATCAAGGACAAGAAGGTTAGACATGGAAGCATCTCTCATGGCAACTCTGAGGGAATAGGACAGTTTCAATCAGGTGATGATACGAGAAGTGCCTTAAAGTTGACCGAGGCTTGAACAGGAAGGGAGCAGACATCCAGGGGGAAGAGAAAAGACACTGCTGTGGCTGGTGCAGATAGTGAACTGCGGAAGAGACAGGTGAACCGTTTTTTTTTTTCTTTTAAAATGAAAGAGACTTGTGTCTATTATCAAATGTGCATATTGTCCTATTTGTGTGTTTTATTAGGTGAGGTTTTAGACAGAGCCAAGTCCGACAGGAGCATGTCCAGGACACGAGCAGGGGTGCTTCTTATCACGTGGGCGAGAAGGAAGAGCAGGATGACTGTGTGCACTTGTAGGTGAGTGTAACAGCCTGGGAGACATAAGGCGGAGGGATGTTCAGCCCTATTTCTTCTATTTTCCAAATCAGTCACAAGCTGACCATCAAATAAAAGTCTTCCATTGTATCCTGATCTTTTAAAGTGTGCACGTGTGGGTGTGTATGTGTGTGCGCGCTCAGTCACTCGTTCATATCTGACTCTTTGCAGCCACATGGACGGTACCCCACTGGATCCTCTGTCCATGGAATTTTCCAGGCAAGAATACTGAAGTGGGTTGCCATTTCCTACTCCAGGGATGCATCCTGACCTAGGGATCGAATCCACATCTCTTAGGTCTTCTACATTGGCAGACAGATTCTTTACCACTAGTGCCACCTGGGAAGACTGATCTTTTAAAGTAAGTATCATAAAATATCACAAAAGCTCTTGCAATTATTTTTTTATCTGATTGTACCTGAGGAGCCCTGATCAAGAAGAGTAGGTTGGTGAGAGTAAGTAAAACAAGCATTTCAGATACTTGGGAGAAGTAAAAACTTTATGCCCTAATGTCAACCCAAAGCAACCATGTGCATGTACATGCACACACACACACACACACACACACACACACACACACACACACAAGAAACTGGCAGAAACAAGACTCATAATTAAATGATAAGAACTACTGACCTTTAACAAAAATGAATCTGACTAATCAAAGCTATTGTAAGGCTGTGATCCAAATCAGTCCTGAATATTCATTGGAAGGGCTGATGCTGAAGCTGAAACTCCAATACCTTGGCCACCTTATACGAAGAACTGACTCATTTGAAAAGACCCTCATGCTTGGGAAGTTTGAAGGCAGGAGGAGAAGGGGACGACAGAGAATGAGATGGTTGGATGGCATCATCAACTCAATGGACATGAGTTTGAGTAAACTCCAGGAGTTGGTGATGGACAGGGAGGCCTGGCGTGCTGCAATCCATGGGGTCACAAAGAGTTGGACATGACTGAGCGACTGAACTGAACCAAAGCAGCTTCCAGTCCGGCTGAGCTTTAGCCTATAGCTCTTTTGAAAACTCTTTCCTTAGCAAGAAATCAGTGACAATCATAATGATAAGAATTTGTTCAAATTAAATCAGAAAATAGTCCAGTAGAGCCTCTCCTGAGCGGGAAGTGTGTCTTCTCTATTTCCTCATTCCCAGGGGCAACCAAAACCGAATGGACTTTATGAATGTTTGCTCATTAAAGAATGAATAATTTATAAAAACTAGTTTTTCAGTAAATCTGCCAAGATATGATAAGGTCTATTTAGATGAAGAAGCAGCCAAGGATTTTAGAAATACTTGAAGCTTGCATGTTAAATCACTTCAGTTGTGTCCAACTCTTTTCATCCCTATGAACCATCACCCACTAGGCTCCTCTGTCCTTGGGATTCTCCAGGCAAGAATACTGGAGTGGGTTGCCATGCCCTCCTCCAGGAGGTCTTCCCAACCCAGGGATCTAACCCAAGTCTCTTAGTATCCTGCATTGGCAGGTGGGCTCTTTACCAGTAGTGCCACCCGGCCACCTGGGAAGCCCTTATGGAGCAAACAGGGGAGTGGGGAGAGTTAACAAGTGGCTACAGAACTTAGTACATTGGGACAGGTTTAGGGAGATTCTGTCCCCTCATCTAAACTCCAAAGACTAAGAAGCAACTTCATCCAATATTAATTTGGTCAGCACTTATATGTTTGCATCCTTTTTCTTTGGGAGTTCTGAGTGTGTCCCATGTATCAGAGGTGATTGTTTAGGGCAGTGGTATAGCCACCTCTGTCTGAGAATCTCTCCAGGGGATCATTCCAGCTTCACAGTCTTATTTGTGGCAAAATATTAGTAAGTCAGCACAGGTTGACTTTGAGTTAATCGCGAGAATGCTTGAAGGCATGCAAATGGTAGGCATTAGATAAAGACAGACTATGTTTATTATTATTTTGGGAAGTAGCTTAATTGTATTTTCTGTTGAGGCAAAATGCAGAGAGTTTTCATTATCTTTTGCTTTCATTACCTGTGTTTCTGCACAAGATTAGTACATAATGAAATTTCTTTTTTAGAATGTGAATTTCCTATCTCAATTATTTTTATAGCAATTTAAAATGGATAGAGTAGTGGGCATCTTTTAAGGAGTTCTCCTTAAAGGCTGTAAGCCAAAGGCACAGTATTTCCTTGAAACTGTCTACCCAAGTCATGTAAGTGGGCTGCTTGCAGTCAGGTTACATGGAAGCTCCTTGTCCTGGGCTGAGGGTAGACATCTAACACAGCCTGGGTAGATCCCAGTCCGTTTTTTAGGAATTTGTAGTTGTGACTAGAGATTTCAATCCCAGTGCGATCTGGTATCTGGAATAGAGAAGCTGTAAACCTCAAAGGTGTGGGGCGGACACCTCCTGCCAGCTCTTCTGAGTCACAGGGAAAGCCAGTCAGCAGGGAGAGAAACGAGGTGCAGGCATGAGAGAGAGGGAGAGTGCTCCTCAGCTTTCATTTACTCCATTCCCTAGTTCCAGAGGACCATGTCTCCTTTTTCATTTAGCAGGTTTTTAACCGACAATCCCTAGTGGCTCAGATGGTAAAGAATCTGCCTGGAGTGCAGAAGACCTGGGTTCGATCCCTGAGCTAGGAAGATCTCTTGGAGAAGGGAGGCTACCCTACCCGCTTCAGTATTCTTGCCTGGAGAATTCCGTGGACAGAGAAGCCAGGCAGGCTACAGTCCATGGGGTCACAAAGAGTCAGACACGACTGAGTGACCAACACTTTACTGGCAATCACAGAACTCCAGAAAAAACAGGGCTAGTGCATCTAACTCTACTCAGCCACCTACAGTGTGTTTCCCAATGACTAGAACATGTTTCCCTTAGAATCATCAGAAATTTCTTTAAACTCATTCCCTCTCAATAGATACAATATTAAGCAAAAAGGACTTGATTATCCCCCAACAGTTTCATTTTGAGGAGAAAATGAATCCTTAACAGTTTTGACAGAATGTATTTTGACCACAAAATTGCATCAGATTTGTGGGCAGAATTCAATTTGGGCCCAAACCTCTTCTGCAGAGTTTCAGTTGTGTGTGTGTGTTTTCACATTCAAAACCACTTGCAATTCCTGCACAGACATTAGGGCCCTTGCTTAGCTGAAGTGGACCTTTGCAGTGTGAGCCAGAAAGATCAACAGACTCAGCTGTCAAAATCATGTCAAACTATCATCATAGCTCAACATACCAAATGTATATATTTTCTTAGCTTGGAAAATCAGTATTTGGGTATATTTTCAAGGTCAGGATTGTTAAAGCTGACAGTGTACTGTGTGGTTCACAAAATCCAAGGAGGTAATAACATTCCATAAAGCCAGCACAAATCCTAGCAATGCCTAGCTTGTTACTTCATAAAGCAGTTCATTTCTTTAAGTGACACAGCACACGGCCTTCCAAACACATGGACACCTGGCATGCTGCAGTTCATGGAGATGCAAAGAGTCAGACACAACTCAGTGACTCAACAACACCATTTAATAAATCTAGAAACTCTAAACAATAAAACCATAGGCTTTTAAGAATCAAAGGTAAATGTCCTACCAAAATTATTTCTGAAGTAAAATCCAAAAACAGTAACTCTAAAGGCACTGATTTAATGAGTACTTGGGTAATTATTTATTCACTCTGCCTCCTTCATAACTGTAAAGCTGTCTGTCTATATTGATAGATCTCATGTCTCTCTTTCTTGTAGAAGCTAATCAAAATGAAATGTTAGTCAGAGCCAAACATTCCAAGAGCAAATTATAAAAACTTCTTCTAATATATCTTACAGTAAGTAAATGCAGGATCTTAATTCACTGTAACATGTTTGATATGATGAGGGAGTAGAGTCTTGAAAAATAAGAATATCCAGCACTGAAGGGAAAATAAGATGCTCTGGAAAAATGGGAGGTTCTATTCTTTGTTGATCAACAATGTTCATACAAATGTGTATGATGTTCAGAAACCAATGCAGAGTAAGGAGACAGAGAAATCAGAAGATTTTAACCTGAGCCTTTTACCCTGGCTAAGGAAAAAGTCCATGATATCCAGAAGCAGGAAGCAAGGGGATCCCAGCTGTGTGTAAGCTGGCAAGGACCCTACAAGGAGGAGAGGAAGCCTGGCAAGGTACCTGTGAATTTGCTCCATTCCTGTATGGCTGCCACACAAGTTAAGTCTTATTATTGTTAAGGGGGTTGGTATTTTCCTCAGTTATTTATTTTTTCATTGACACTTAAGAAAAAGTCATTAACTGGATAAAATGTTGTGGTGCATATATAAAATGGAATATTACTCAGCCATAAAAGAACATATTTGAGTCAGTCCTAATGAAGTGGATGAACCTAGAACCTGATTATACAGAGTGAAGTAAGTCATAAAGAGAAAAAAAAATCATATATTAATGCATATAATTGGATCTAGCATAATGGTCCTGATGAGCCTATTTGCAGGGCAGCAATGGAGATGCAGACAGAGAGAACAGACTTGTGGACCCAGTAGGGGACTGAGAGGGTGGGACAAGTTGAGAGGGCAGCATGGAAATGCATAAATTACCATATGTAAATAGATGGCTGTATGAAGCAAGTAGCTCAAATCAGGTGCTCTGTGAAAACCTAGAATGGTGGCATGGGGTGGTGGGGGTGGTGGAAGGGAGATTCAAGAGGGAGGAGACATATGTACACCTATGGCTGATTCATGTTGATATATGGCAGAAACCAACACAATATTGTAAAGCAATTATCTTCCAATCAAAAACTTTTTAAAAAGGCAAAAAAAGAAAAAGTCATTCATGCAACTAATATTTACTTATTGTACCTACTGTGTGCCAGATAACATGCTAGATCCTGCACAATATTTCTTCACTCAGAGCCCTTATATTCTGATAGGATACGGAGTATAAGGAAACAAACAAGGCTACAATTACAGGTTGTAATGCATGTTCTGATGGTAATAAAACCAATGCAGTAATAAGAAATAGGCAGAGGGGCAGAGAAAACTTCTCCAAGGAAGAGCTACATAAGTCTGAAAGCTGAGAAGCAGTCCGTCATAACAATGAGAGGGGTTGTGGCCTGAGCTGAGGGTCCATCCAGCTTAAGAACTTCTGCTCTAAGGCAAAGATTGGTTTACTCTGTCTAAATTTTATAGACATGGAACAACGGTTTAAGCAGTTATGTATCTTGCCCCAGTCACTTTGTTAGCAAGTGTAACTGTCAGGATTTGGAGCCAGGGTTGTCAGCTTCTAAACATCTAATCTTTCCATGGCACCAGAGAAAAGTGAAGGATATGAAAGAAAGTAATTAAGAGAGGCCTGTGGCAAAGGATGATTTGGAACAACTTTGACAAGACTAGGTATTTAATAACAACTAACCCTGATGCTAAAGCTGAAACTCCAGTACTTTGGCCACCTCATGCGAAGAGTTGACTCATTGGAAAAGACTCTGATGCTGGGAGGGATTGGGGGTAGGAGGAGAAGGGGATGACAGAGGATGAGATGGCTGGATGGCATCACTGACTCGATGGACGTGTCTGAGTGAACTCGGGAGTTGGTGATGGACAGGGAGGCCTGGCATGCTGCGATTCATGGGGTTGCGAAGAGTCGGACACAACTGAGCGACTGATCTGATCTGATCTGAACCCTGTTCGAGTGTTTATTGTGTACTGGGCACCATTCTAAGGGCTTCCTATGCAGTCACTAATTTAACTCTCAGAACAGCCTGATAAAGCCCTGTTCAATAAATGCTATCAACTCCCTTTTACAGGGGAGGCAACAAAATTAACTTTTTTTATGGTTATGTAACTGGAACACTGGATCAGGAATTAAGCACAGACAGCTAGTGCTAAAGAACCCGTCTGCCAATGCAGGAGACATAAGAGATGCGGGTTCAGTCCCTGGGCTGGGAGGATCCTCCGGAGGTGGGCATAGAAACCCTCTCCTATATTCTTGCCTGGAGAATCCCATGGACAGAGGAGTCTGGGGGGCTATAGTCCATAGGGTCACAAAGAGTCAGACACGACTGAAGCGACTTAGCACACACTCAATTTGGCCAGAGTACATGCTCTCCACCTTGATGAAACACTTGCTTTAGTTTGTACCTACTAATAGCTAGTCTGTAGACTCATCTCCTATACCAGGAGAGCTTGCGAATTTATATTTTAGTCAACTCCAACCTGTCATACCCAAGTGTGAACTTAAGAGGATATTCCCTGAGTCAAAAAATATGTCAACGAGTTTGATAAAAGGATGCCAAGTAACTTAATATTCCCTGTGTCTTTGCCTGCTCCATCTGCCCTGAAGCTTCAGCCAAGAAATAAATCTTGGCCATGACATTAATCAGCTCTAAGAAAAAAAAAAAAAACTGTTCCAAATGTCATTTTATTTTTCAGTCAGAGATTCAAAAGAAAATAGCCTATTGCTCAGCAATGAGAATATTAACAGCATCCAGTTTTTCTTTAGAGCTTAGATTTTCATCAAAATGAATCACAATTGCTCCATGAGAATTAATAATTAATCTACAATAATTAATAAATATTGATAGCTCAACTTTTCTTGGAAATGTAAAAACCTAACCTAGTTAATAAAAAGAGATGGTCAAGGCCAGAGGCTGCAAAGGGCCCACATTAACCATCTAAGCAAAAAGGATTCTGAGGGAATTGTTGTTGTTCAGTTGCTAAATCACGTCCAGCACTTTGAGACCCCATGGACTGCAGCACACCAGACTTCCTGTCCTTCACTTCTCGAAGTTTGCTCAAACTCGTGTCCATTGAATCAGTGATGCCATCCAACCTCCAACCATCTTATCCTCTGTTGTCCCTATTTCTTCCTGCCCTTAATCTTTCCCAACATCAGGGTCTTTTCCAATGAGTCAGCTCTTTGCATCAGGTGGCCAAAATATTGGAACTTCAGCATCAGTCCTTCCAATGAATATTAAGTGTTGATTTCCTTTAGGATTGACTGGTTTGACCTCCCTGCTGTCTAAGAGACTCTCATGAGTCTTCTCCAGCACCACAGTTCAAAAGCATCAATTCCTC
This sequence comes from Bos taurus, assembly GCF_002263795.3. Taxonomy (NCBI): domain Eukaryota; kingdom Metazoa; phylum Chordata; class Mammalia; order Artiodactyla; family Bovidae; genus Bos; species Bos taurus. The sequence goes on along the minus strand of NC_037338.1, from coordinate 81,412,750 downwards.
AGTGCATGCCCAGGGAAATGGACAAGCACCCATTTCTCCTATAAGTGACTATATTCATAGTATCCTGGACCACAGATTTTTTAAGGACAGTAACCGTAATCACTAACATTCCAGAACAAAGGGGATGACTAAAACTCAAGATGTGGAAAAACATGGTGGGGGGTCGGGGCATGGCGGGGGAAGAGTATTGTGGTGAAAGTCAATAACAGCTATGTAATAAGCAGGCAGGTGACCTCAGTTGCTCTCCTACAAACCCTCCCCACATCTGCCCCTGCTACCATCATCCAGAAACACAGTGTCTCTCTAAGAAATAAGAGTTAAGCTAGATGTTCTCTGAGGATTCTTCCAGGGTAGTACCCTGGAATGGGTACTACCTGTATGGCAATTTATGTAATAGAAGCAGGAGTAGAAGGGTAGATTGGGAAGAAGCAATGATGAAAGTAGATACAGGTCTTTGAAACAATTATTATTTTTATTATCCATAAAATACAGAAGGAGAAAATAGAAAATGATGATGTAATTCATACAGTGAACTTATGAACTCATGAACTCATGTATGCACGTGATATGATGGTATGGGTTGTTAGCTGCTCAGTCATGTCTGACACTTTACGACCCCATGGACTGTAGCCCATCAAGCTTCTCTGCCCATGCAATTCTCCAGGCAAGAATACTGGAGTGGGTAGCCATTTCCTTCTCTGGGGGATCTTCCTGACCCAGGGATCAAACCCAGATCTCCTTCATTGCAGGCAGATTCTTTACCATCTGAGCCATCAAGGAAGCCCAGCTCCCCTAAAGTGAAACTCCCTGTGCTGCAGTCTCCTTCCACAGATTGTCCACTTCACGAAGAGAAGCAGTCTGTTTATCTTTGAGTCCTGATGAAAGGCACCTGACACATGTGACATGCTTAATAAGTAACTTTGAACTGAACTCCTCTAGCCTTAATGACAATATCAGCAATGCATCACTAAGTTACAGCATGTTACAGCATTTGGTTTGTAAAGCATTGTTTCACTTAGAAGGTTATGAGAACTCTATGAGACACAGTATGCGGCCATGCTACATTTCACATGGATAACAGACAGCTAGTCCTCAGACAATGGCCAGTTGTTACTCCGAGATCTCCCACCAATGGTCTCTCCTCCCACCCTGTCTCCAGCACACAGGAAGTTAGCATTCTTCTGCCTGCCCCAAATAAGTCAAAACATTTTGTCTGTTCTACCTCTAAGTGCAAGGCCAGAAAAATCTGGTTGATTGGACGATTTATAGCCCCCATTTTATTATAAAATCTGGAGCCAGTTCATCTTGGTTTCCTTGGACCTTCTTGGTTGTGCCCGTTATCCAGTGCATTTATTACTAGTGTTCCTTTCACGCTCAAAAATGCCCTACTTTTGCCATTCTAATGACAAGCTACTAGTGAGACATGCCCTGTGTCTCATTGGTATGTCAAAGTGCAAAATTTACACTCAACTGATGCTGGCTGGCTAAAACAAAAACTATGCTTTGCTAAGCAATTTAATAAGAGTCAGGGGTTCCTGACTCTCTGTGTGTATTTGCCCCCAGCTTTTCTCTGAGAGGAATACTTTCTCCAAAAGAATTTATTTCTGACACATTAATAATGCTTCTCTTCCTCTTAAATAATTGATGGGTTTAAAAATATCAGTCAGTAGAAACAGTGATACACTGATGGAGGAAAACAGTGAATATTTTGGCCAAAACGTGAAAGCTGCATTAATGACTGTACAAACCTCACTAATGGGGCTTATCAGACTTTTTGCAGCGGGAGTTTTCATTTCTTTTGTCACAAGAACCGATAAATCCTTGTCATATAGCTGTGTCCAACTGCTTATTTAAGACTGACACGAAGTGTCTTACGGAAGTCGGTGCCGTGGTTGACTTGTGCTGGGAGGCGCAAGTGCGATGCTGACTGTCTCAGAAGAGAAAAAAGAGTGCAACAAGATGCTGGGCAGGAAAGCTCTCTAAATTAAGTGGTTTTGATCACAGTCATGTGGCAGAAAGTGTGTTTCCTGAAGCCCATCGGCCTGTTTTTATCACTTATAAGGGCTTTAGAGGGATACCTTTCTCTGGCATAGATACTCCTCAATGAAGTGTCATGGAGAGATTTGATCAAGTCAAGAATTAACTGCATGTAATTTCTTTCTCATCACAAACATCAACCATGCTGACCAAAGTATAAAAATATTGTCATTATCAACATAACAAAACATATTCTTACATAGTCTAGTATCAGTTTTTCTGGGAATAATTTCTCCTTCAAGGGATATTTAACAATATCTGGAGAATTATTTGAATGCTATGACTGAGACTATTGGCATCTAGTAGTCAGAGGTCAGATATGCTGCCAAATATCATATAATGCAAAAGACAGCACTTACACCAAAGAATCATTCCAATCAAAATGTCAGTAACATCACTGTGAAGAAACCCTGTTCTTTAGTGATAAGAAATATATAGCTTAGAAATGGATCGTTTATGTCTTCATTCAATAGCCATTTATTAAGAAACTAAGAAGCAGAAAGCTTGTCCTAAATTCTGAGACTAGAGATAGACACAGTCCTGAGAGATCCTATTCTAGCAACCTGATGGCTTAGAAATCCTGAAAGCCTCTTGTAATACAACTATAAAACTTCTAATGTACTATTAAAAATATTCTTGTGAAAGAAAGAATGAGGCTATAAGAAAAGGAAAAAAAATCTTCTCTTGTCAAGAAGTTATAACATTGATAGCAAAAGAGTAAGCACACATTATATCACCTTTCATTCTGGGAATTAATGGAATTCCATAGACTGGCATTTCTAGATACTAGGAAAAGTTTGCTTTTTCAACCATATCAATATTTTATATATTACAGAAAATAAAATTTAGTCAAAAATAAGAAAATGCAAGCCATAAAAATGAAAATAAATGGAAAGGAATATGTAATTAAACATATAATCATATATAAACTACTAACAAAACTCACAAATAAGCATTTTGGGAAATTTTGAAAAAAAAAATCTAAACTCTATATTCTCAGTAGGATTATTTTCAGAGCAAGATAACTTAAAAATCTTAAATAATCAGCAATTATATTTCTGTTTCCATTGTTTCCCCATCTATTTGCCATGAAATGATGGGACCAGATGTCATGATCTTAGTTTTTTAAACATTGGGTTTTAAGCCAGCTTTTTCACTTTCCTCTTTCATCTTCATCAAGAGGCTCTTTAGTTTCTCTTCACTTTTGAAAGATGGCTTTACTGACTCAATGGACACGGTTTGGGCAAGCTCAGAAAGATGGTGAAGGACAGGGAAGCCTGGTATTATGCACTCCATGGGGTCAAAAAGAGTCAGACACAACTGAGCAACTGAACAACAATGTATTTCTGTTAGTAAAAATCAGATTTTTTTAATATTAAAACTATTTTATGTCATGTAGATAAAAGTTGTCCAGGAAATAACAATATATATTGCAAGATACAGAAAATTACACAATGTTGTAATGCTACTAAGAATAAAATTTTCAGTATAAGAGATAGTTTTATAAAAAAAGAGACAAAATTAAGGTTCAGAAATAGATATTAAAAATGGGATACTCTAAACAATTTTGCAGTCAAAAATTTGAAAATGAAATTGAACTGCATAGACTCATGTGGAAAAAGCAACACCTCAAAATATTCACAAAAATAAATACAGAAAAATAGATGGATCTATAAATAATAAAGAAATTAATTTACTATATAATTTCAAACAGTTCTCTAAAAATAAAGGCAAATTGGTATAGATACCTTTATGATAAATTCTATTGAATACTACAGAAGTAGACATCTTATACAATTTCTGTCACAGAACGAAAATGCAAACAGCATCAAGATACTCCACCATTAATTTAGGAGGCTAAGAAGTATATTGAAAATGCTCCTCCACTCACCCATCCAAGGGATATACATGTTAATCCTAATTTCCAGTTACAAACTGGGATTCCATGGTGATGGGAGGCAGCAAAGAGGAACTAAAGAGCCTCTTGATGAAAGTGAAAGAGAAGAGTGTAAAAGCTGGCTTAATACTCAACATTCAGAAAACTAAAATCATGGCATCTGGTCCCATCACTTCATGGCAAATAGATGGGGAAAAAAATGGAAACAGTTACAGGCTTTATCTTTTTGGGTTCCAACATCACTGCAGAGAGTGACTGTAGCCATGAAATTAAAAGACGTTTGATCCTTGGAATTTCTTCCAAGCTATGACAAACCTAGACAGCATATTGAAAAGTAGAGACATCACTTTGTCAACAAAGGTACATACAGTCAAAACCATGGTTTTTTCAGTAGTCATGTACAGATGTGAGAGTTGGACCATAAAGAAGGCTGAGCACCGAAGAAATGATTCTTTGAAACATGGTGCTGAAGAAAACTCTTGAGAGTCCCTTGGACAGTAAAGAGATCAAGTCAGTCAATCCTAAAGGAAATCAATCCTGAATACTCATTGGAAGGACTGATGCTGAAGCTGAAGCTCCAATACTTAGGGCACCTGATGCAAAGAGCCAACCCATTGGGAAAGATCCTGATGCTGGGAAAGATTGAGGGGAGGAGGAGAATTGAGAGGATTAGATGGTTGGATGGCATCATCAACTCAATGGACATGAGTTTACTCAAACTCCAGAAGATATTGAAGGACAGGGAAGTCAGACGTCCTGCAGCCCATGGGGTCGCAAATAGTCGAACACGACTGAGCGACTGAACGACAACAACAAGGAGGTACTGACAGCACAAGAACTCTTCCCATCACCCTTTATATCTAGTCATCCCTCCCGTATAAATAACTGCTATACATAGCCCCTAGCTATGTGCTACTCACTGTCTACCACTGTATTTTTCTCATCGGATCACTGATTGCTCATTTGGTTTCAAAGCACAGTGATAAATATTGTGGGGCAGTCTGTTCAAAAAACTAATCATGATATGTGAAGTCTCTGGTCCCAGTTTGAAACACTTGCTTAAAGGATAAGTTAAGAATCTTTAGAGAAGATACTGAAATGATTGTATGCTCCAGAAAGAGCTAAGAATCATATGACATAAACAATTAGGAACAGACTATATACACTATTTGGAAACTTTTTTCACTGATATTATTATTCAGAGAAATGTTCATGTTACTAACCTAAGTCTATCTCATTATATATGAGCATAATGTTGACAAACATCTCGCAGTTGGAATTGTTTGCATTTTGTCTGTGTATGTGCTGTGTTAATGCATGTATATGCATGTGTGATTCCTTTATTATGCTCTTTCATCAGATTCTATCATGGTTTGTAATTATATACTCTGGCTGGCTGGCTTCTTATTCAATTATCAGTCTGCCCAATGAAAGCAGCATTGATTAGACAAGGAATTATTGCTTTGTTCACTATTTTACAACCAACTCTTAGAACAGTGCCTAATGCAAGGGGATTTTTTGAGCATTTTTAAAGTAAATTTCTAAAAATAAAAATGACAGGGTAAAATATAAGCATTTAAATCATTAGTTAGCATAAAATTGCCTTCTAATAGGTTTATGCCAAGTGAAAGTTTAATAACAGAGGATGAATAAACCAACTAGAAAATTACAAAATAATATACATTACCTCTAAACTACTACTTTTTGGTCTACATACTTAATTTTTGAACAGCATTTATGTAATACATAACATTTCTTCCACTAATTTTAAATGTGAATTTTTCCTGTAAAGTACTACCATGTCATATTTACATGTTTCTGTCTCTGAACTATATCAAAATATTATTATTAGCATAAATTTACATAGGACTGTACTATCTAGTAAGGTAGATGACCTGTTGTTCTTTATGTTCAAAATTTCTTGGCTATTCTTGGACTTCTTTTACATGTAAACTTCAAAGTCAAATAATTAATTTCCAAAAGTATCTCTTTGAGAGGACATTGAATTTAGAGTTTCATTTAGAAAGAAATGACATCTTTACAATATTTTCCAATGAAGAAAATGGAAATCGGAGCCAAATTAATTTATTTAAATCTTATTTTGTTTACTTCAATGACATTTTGTATTTTTCTCCTTATAGGATCTAAACTTTCCTAATTATCCTTATTCTTAAATGTTTTTGAGACTTTTGCTTCTGTTACAATCAAGATCTCTTGTTTTCTCATTATGGTTTATAAATTGATTATTCACAGCTCTGATATGTAAGACAGCTATTGATATTTTTAGGTTGATCGTGCATTAAATTGCTTCATTCTATAAAAGTTTTAATGGCTTAAGTCAGTTCAGTTCAATTCAGTCACTCAGTTGTGTCCAACTCTTTGTGATCCCATGGACTACAGCATGCCAGGCCTCGCTGACCATCACCAACTTCCAGAGTTTACTCAAACTCATGTCCATTGAGTCGGTGATGTCATCCAATCATCTCATCCTCTATCATCCCTTTCTCCTCTCACCTTCTATCTTTCCCAGCATCAGGGTCTTTTCAAATGAGTCAGTTCTTTGCATCAGGTACTCAAAGTATTGGAGTTTCAGCTTCAACATCAGTCCTTCCAGTGAATATTTAGGGTTGATTTCCTAAATATTGGTTGGACTGGTTGGCTCTCCTTGCAGTCCAAGGGACTCTCGAGTCTTCTCCAACACCACAGTTCAAAAGCATCAATTCTTCAGCACTCAGCTTTCTTAATATTCCAACTCTCACATCCATACATGACTACTGGAAAAACCACAGCTTTGACTAGATGGAACTTTGTTGGCAAAGTGTGTCTCTGAGGGTGGGGAGATTTGGGAGAATGGCATTGAAACATGTATAATATCATGTATGAAACGAGTGGCCAGTCCAGGTTCGATGCACGATACTGGATGCTTGGGGCTGGTGCGCTGGGACGACCCAGAGGGAGGGTATGGGGAGGGAGGAGGGAGGAGGGTTCAGGATGGGGAGCACGGGTATACCTGTGGCGGATTCATTTTGATGTTTGGCAAAACTAATACAATATTGTATAGTTTAAAAATAAAATAAAATTAAAAAAAAAAGTATGTCTCTGCTTTTTAATATGCTATCTAGGTTGGTCATAACTTTTCTTTCACAGAGCAAGCGTCTTTTAATTACATGGCTGCAATCACCATCTGCAGTGATTTTGGAGCCCAAGAAAATAAAGTCTGTCACTGTTTCCATTGTTTCCCCATCTATTTGCTGCGAACTGATGGGACTGGATGCCATGATCTTAGTTTTCTGAATATTGAGTTTTAACCAACTTTTTCACTCTCTTCTTTCACTTTCATCAAGAGGCTCTTTAGTTCTTCTTCACTTTCTGCCATAAGGGTGATGTCATCTGCATATCTGAGCTTATTGATATTTCTTCCGGAAATCTTGATTACAGCCTGTGCTTCCTCCACCCCAGAGTTTCCCAGGATGTACTCTGCATATGAGTTAAATAAGCAGGGTGACAGTATACAGCCTTGACGTGTTCCTTTACCTATTTGGAATCAGTCTGTTGTTCTATGTCCAGTTCTAACTGTTGCTTCCTGACCTGCATACAGATTTCTCAAGTGGCAGGTCCAGTGGTCTGGTATGCTCATCTCTTTCAGAATTTTCCAGTTTATTGTGATCCAAAGAGTCAAATGCATTGGCACAATCAATAAAGCAGAAATAGATGTTTTTCTGGAAACTCTTGCTTTTTCGATAATCCAACAGATGTTGGCAATTTGATTTATGGTTCCTCTGCCTTTTCTAAAACCAGCTTGAACATCTGGAAGCTCACGGTTCACATACTGTTGAAGCCTGGCTTGGAAGATTTTGAGCATTCTCCAATTTTGAGCTAGAGTGCAAGTGTGTGGTAGTTTGAGCATTCTTTGGCATTGCCTTTCTTTGGGATTGGAGTGAAAACTGACCTTTTCCACTCCTGTGGCCACTGCTGAGTTTTCCAAATTTGCTAGCATATTGAGTGTAGCACTTTCACAACATCATCTTTTAGGATTTTAAATAGCTTAACTGGAATGCCATCACACCCTCTAGCTTTGTTCATAGTGATGATTCCTATGGCCCACTTGACTTCACATTTCAGGATGTCTGGCTCTAGGTGAGTGATCACACCATCGTAATTATCTGGGTCATGAAGATCTTTTTTGTACAGTTCTTCTGTGTATTCTTGCCACCTCTTCTTAATATCTTCTGTTTCTGTTAGGTCCATATGTATTTCTGCCCTTTATTGAGCCCATCTTTGCATGAAATGTTCCCTTGGTATCTCTAATTTTCTTGAAGATATCTCTAGTCTTTCCCATTCTATTGTTTTCCTCTATTTCTTTGCACTGATCACTGAGAAAGGCTTTCTTATCTCTCCTTGCTATTCTTTGGAACTCTGCATTCAAATGGGTATATCTTTCCTTTTCTCCTTTGCTTTTCACTTTTCTTCTTTTCACAGCTGTTTGTAGGGCCTCCTCAAACAACCATTTTGTCTTTTGGCATTTCTTTATCTTGGGGATGGTCTTGATCCCTGTCTCCTGTATGAACCTCCATCCATAGTTCATCAGGCACTCTGTCTATCAAATCTAATCCCTTGAATCTATTTCTCACTTCCACTGTATAATCATAAGGGGTTTGATTTAGGTCATATCCAAATGGGCTAGTGGTTTTCTCTACTTTCTTCAACTTAAGTCTGAATTTGGCAATAAGGAGTTCATGATCTGAGCCATAGTCAGCTCCCAGTCTTGTTTTTGCTGACTGTATAGAGCTTCTCCATCTTTGGCTGCAAAGAATATAATCAATCTGATTTCAGTGTTGACCATCTGGTGATGTCCATGTGTAGAGTCTTCTCTTGTGTTGTTGGAAGAGGGTGTTTGCTATGACCAGTGTGTTCTCTTGGCAAAACTCTATTAGCCTTTGCCCTGCTTCATTCCGTATTCCAAGGCCAAATTTGCCTGTTACCCCAGGTGTTTCTTGACTTCCTACTTTTGCATTCCAGTCCCTTATAATGAAAAGGACATCTTTTTTGGGTGTTAGTTCTAAAAGCTCTTGTAAGTTGTCATAGAACCGTTCAACTTCAGCTTCTTCAGCGTTATTGGTTGGGGTGTAGGCTTGGATTACTGTGATATTGAATGCTTTGCCTTGGAAATGAACAGAGATCATTCTGTCATTTTTTAGATTGCATCCAAGTACTGCATTTTGGACTCTTGTTGACTGTGGTGGCTACTACATTTCTTCTAAGGGATTCTTGCCCACAGTAGTAGATAAAATGGTCATCTGAGTTAAATTCACCTAGTCCAGTCCATTTTAGTTCACTGATTCCTAAAATGTCAACGTTCACTCTTGCCATCTCCTGTTTGACCACTTCCAATTTGCCTTGATTCATGGAGCTAACATTCCAGGTTCCTATGCAATATTGCTCTTTACAGCATCGGACTTTACTTCCATCACCTGTTACATCCACACCTGGGTGCTGTTTTTGCTTTGGCTTCGTCTCTTCATTCTTTCTGGAGTTATTTCTCCACTGATCTCCAGTAGCATATTGGACACCTACCAACCTGGGGAGTTCATCTTTCAGTGTCCTATCTTTTTGAATGGCTTAAGTAGATGAATCCATAATTCAATTTAGATCTAAGTAGTTCATAATTTTTATGCTATTGTTAATGGTATTTTTCTTTTATTCTTATTAATTTCTTCCTTATACTGTGATGGTTTGTTGTTATTTTCCTTTCCCTTCTCTGTTTGAATGTTTTGAATATTTCTGTGAACTGGATGAATGCATTTTAGTGCATTCTTCTGAGTACTGCGTTTATCACAGCTTGAATTCTTTAAATGAATTCTACTTGTTAAGAAACCTTAATAAAAACATTTAACAAAGCATTAGGCTGATAATTTAAATGACAACATAAACAAATCTGTTCATTTTCTGAATGCTCAGTTCAGTAGTTATTTCCAATAATCTGCATTTCTACTGTGCATCAGGTGTAGACATGGATATAAAAAAAAAATAAGGGCTATTATAATAATAGGTCATTACTCGTAGGGATCTCATATTACTAGTTATCCTAGACCTTACATTTGACCCCATACTTCAATGCTTCAGGCTTACATCTCAGATTTGACACCAAACTAACTTTCCCCACATTTCCTACACAGACTTGTAGCTTCTATTTGAGCAGCATATAGCCTGGGTGGAGTCCTTGAACTGAGGCTTCTTCTTCAGCTTCCTGCCCATGATATCTTGACATTAGATCCTCGACCAGGTTCTAAAATTTCCTACACTACTCCTGTCTTCACTCTAATTGTACTTAGCTATAGCTTTGCAATTTAAGCACAGAAAACATGAGTGTTTAAAATGCAAAAACATGCAAAACACTGATTTCAAAGTTATCACAATGTTTAACTAAAGAGAGAAACCTCAAGGTCTGCCAGAGGTTGTTTCCATACATACTGTCTCATGCTCAAAGTTACAGAACTTGCACAGCTAAACTGAGCTCATTAAATTTTTCATTCACATCATAACTCCTTCCTGTATAACAGAGAGGCATGCAGTCCTGAAGTTCTACTGTATTTTGATTCTCTTTAATCTCTCTCTTAGGTTTGTACTATAAAAATATAATTTCTACTCTACAATCTAATTTATTTCTACTTACTGTACATTCTACTTGTCTACTACATTACTTTGTACTTACTCTTCAGTTTTTAAAAATTATTAAAATATTTCTTTAGTGATAAACATTATTTGAAAACATATTTGTGATGTTTGCATAATATTCCATTATATTATTACATACTTATTGAAGAATTGCTGCAATGTTTAGAATAGCTTTTAAAATTTCCACATAGGTTAATTTTTCTATGGATCCCTGATTAATACTCTGAATATGATACCTAAGGTGAAGATTATAGACAAAACAAATATGAATATTTGTTTTGAATATGAATATTTTAGGACAATTCACATTATTATATACTATTATTAAAAGTTTACACTATTTATAGCTACAACAATTAAATACATTGTCTCCTCTGTTATACTTTTTAAATCATTGACCTCTTTTTCTTTCATTTAATGATTTAAAATAGTATTTCATTTAAATTTGCTTTAAATAAATAAACTGTAATGACTAATAATTTTGTTTTATTTGTGCTTACTATCAACTTGTATTTCACCTTTTAGAAATTTTTCTCTACATACTTTTTTTTTAGTTTTAGTGCTTTCCTTATTGGTTAATGTTTCACAGAGAAAACACATCAACTCATATGTGATACAAATATTATTAATGTATGAAAGTTTTAAATTTAATGTAATCAAATAAATCAGCCTTTGCTCTTATTATTTATATCTTTAAAAGTTCATGCTCTGCAAGATTAATTAGCTATATATACAGTATATAATTTATAGCTTATCATTTCACTTTCCTTAAACACTTTATACATCTAAAATTTATTTTTGGTGAGTTATTAAGTTTGACAGGTTGTATAGAATTTTCCCCCAAATTCAATTATTTTAATATAATTTATTGAATAATTTTCACAATAGCCTTAAGTTTGTGATTTCATAAATAATTTAATGAATCAAAATAGGTCACCAACAAAAAGTTTTTAGTGTAGATTCAGTCATTTTCCCAAACATATACCCAAAAAATGGATAATCAAATATTTTTATAGATTCTCACCAATACATTTGCTATTGTTTCCTGAAGTTCAGTATTCCACAAAATGAGAAATCAGATCAGATCAGTCGCTCAGTTGTGTCCGACTCTTTGCGACCCCATGAATCACAGCATGCCAGGCCTCCCTGTCCATCACCAACTCCTGGAGTTCACTCAGACTCATGTCCATAGAGTCAGTGATGCCATCCAGCCATCTCATCCTCTGTCGTCCCCTTCTCCTCTTGCCCCCAATCCCTCCCAGCATCAGAGTCTTTTCCAATGAGTCAACTCTTCGCATGAGGTGCCCAAAGTACTGGAGTTTCAGCTTTAGCATCATTCCTTCTAAAGAAATCCCAGGGCTGATCTCCTTTAGGGCGGACTGGTTGGATCTCCTTGCAGTCCAAGGGACTCTCAAGAGTCTTCTCCAACACCACAGTTCAAAAGCATCAATTCTTTGGTGCTCAGCCTTCTTCACAGTCCAACTCTCACATCCATACATGACCACAGGAAAAACCATAGCCTTGACTAGATGGACCTTTGTTGGCAAAGTAATGTCTCTGCTTTTGAATATGCTATCTAGGTTGGTCGTAACTTTCCTTCCAAGGAGTAAGCGTCTTTCAACTTCATGGTTGCACTCACCGTCTGCAGTGATTTTGGAGCCCAGAAAAATCAAGTCTGACACTGTTTCCACTGTTTCCCCATCTATTTCCCATGAAGTGATGGGACCGGATGCCATGATCTTCATTTTCTGAATGTTGAGCTTTAAGCCAACTTTTTCACTCTCCGCTTTCACTTTCATCAAGAGGGTTTTTAGTTCCTCTTCACTTTCTGCCATAAGGGTGGTGTCATCTGCATATCTGAGGTGATTGATATTTCTCCCGGCAATCTTGATGAGAAATACATACTACCAAATGTCTTTTATCCTGCATTTAGCATTCAAAAATAAGAGAAATTTATTGGATGTGTCTTCTGCTTTCTAATTCTCTAAAAATACCTCCAGAAATGAGAATTTAAATGAGTAGTGGTTGAAGTCTCAGGTCTCTTTTCCCAACTTAAGAATCTTGTACTTAGTACATTTTGAATACCCATGCCAAAAATAGAATCATTCTAGTCATGATAGGATAATAAATTCAGCTTGTCTATTACTTGAATCATATCATGGAGATAAATAGCTGCAGATTTTTGTCTCTAAGTATCAGAGACTGGCAGCAATGAGCCAATCGTATTTCTCGTGTGAACTCCCCCAAACCCTTCCCCATGCCACCTTCAGTACAGCAGCACACTATCTTAGAAAGTCAAAATACTGATTCAACCTGAAGGAGGTGATTAAACCTCCAGTTAAGCCTCACGCGCACCAGTAGACAATAAAATAAAATCCCATTCACTGATCTGAATGATTGGAGTTGTTTTAAAGTAAATATTTTAAGCAAAATTTCCCAAATGTGGAATACCAAGGTACATGCTTATACAATGGAAGTGACAAATATATGCAAGGAATTAGATCTGATAGAGTGCCTGAAGAACTGTGGACAGAGGTTCATGATATTGTACAAGAGGCGGTGATCAAGACTATCCCCAAGAAAAAGAAATGCAAAAAGGAAAATAGCTGTCTGAGGAGGCCTTACAAATAGAAAAAAGAAGAGAAGCTACAAGCAAAGGAGAAAAGGAAAGATATACCTACTTGAATGCAGAGTTCCAAAGAATAGCGAGGAGAGAGAAGAAAGCTTTCCTCAGTGATCAGTGCAAAGAAATAGAGGAAAACAATAGGGAAAGACTAGAGATCTCTTCAAGAAAATTAAAGATACCAAGGGAACGTTTCATGCAAAAATGGGTACAATAAAACACTGAAATGGTATGGATCTAGCAGAAGATATTAAGAAGAGGTGGCAAGACTACACAGAAGAAGTATACAAAAAAGATCTTCATGACCCAGATAACCACGATGGTGTGATCACTCATCTAGAGCCAGACATCCTGGAATGCGAAGTCAAGTGGGCCTTAGGATGCATCGTGTGAACGAAGCTAATGGAGATGATGAAATTCCAGGTCAGCTATTTCAAATCCTAAAAGATGATGCTGTAAAAGTTCTGCACTCAATACACCAGCAAATTTGGAAAACTCAGCAGTGGCCACAGGAATGGAAAATGTCAGTTTTCATTCCAATCCCTAAGAACAGCAATGCCAAAGAATGTTTAGACTACTGCACAATTGCACTCATCTCACACACTAGTAAAGAAATGCTCAAAATTCTCCAAGCCAGGCTTCAACAGTATGTGAATCAAGAACTTCCAGATGTTCAAGCTGTATTTAGAGAAGGCAGAGGAACCAGAGATCAAATTGCCAACATCCACTGGATCATGGAAAAAGCAAGAGAATTCCAGAAGAACATCTATTTCTGCTTTATTGACTATGCCAAAGCCTTTGACTGTGTGGATCACAACAAACTGTGGAAAATTCTGAAAGAGATGGGAATACCAGACCACCTGACCTGCCTCTTGAGAAACCTATATGCAGGTCAGGAAGCAACAGTTAGCTCTTGACATGGAACAAGAGACTGGTTCCAAATAGGAAAAGGAGTTTGTCAAGGCTGTATATTGTCACCCTGCTTATTTAACTTATATGCAGAGTACATCATGAGAAACGCTGGCTGGAGGAAGCATAAGCTGGAATCAAGATTGGAGGAGAAATACCAATAACCTCAGATATGCAGATGACACCAAGCTTATGGCAGAAAGTGAAGAAGAACTAGAGAGCCTCTTGATGAAAGTGAAAGAGGAGAATGAAAAAGTTGGCTTAAAACTCAACATTCAGAAAACTAAGATCATGGCATCCGGTTCCATCACTTCATGGCAAATTGGTAGGGAAACAATGGAAACACTGAGAGGTTTTATTTTTGGGGGCTCCAAAACCACTGCAGATGATGACTGCAGCCACGAAATTAAAAAACACTTGCTCTTTGGAAGAAAAGCTATGACCAGCCTAGACAGATTATTAAAAAGCAGAGACATTACCAACAAAGGTGCAACTAGTCAAAGCCTATGGTTTTTTCAGAAGTCGTGAAATGGATGTGAGAGTTGGAATATAAAGAAAGCTGAGCACCACAGAATTGATGCTTTTGAACTGTGGTGTTGGAGCAGACTCTTGAGAGTCTTTTGGACTGCAAGGAGGTCTCCTAAAGGAAATCAGTCCTGAATATTCCTTGGAAGGACTGATGCTGAAGGTGAGACTCCAATACTTTGGCCATCTGATGCAAAGAACTAACTCATTTGAAAAGACCCTGATGCTGGGAAAGATTGAAGGCAGTAGGTGAAGGAGACGACAGAGGATGAGATGGTTGGATGGCATCACCAACTCGATGGACGTGAGTTTGAGTAAGCTCTGGGAGTTGGTGATGGACAGGGAAGCCTGGGGTGCTGCAGTCCATGGGGTTGCAAAGAGTTGAACACGACTGAGTGACTGAACTGAACTGAAGGTACATGCAGTGAATTGTAAAAGATCACGTGAACATGAACAACAGGAAAAACTAATCTACTCTTTTTGACTTAAATTCTTTGCTTTTCCTCTAATCTAAGTTTTCTTAAGAGGAAATATTTGGATGCGTTCAATGTAAGAAATCTGAATGAATACAGGTTATTTAAACATGTCCTTTGCCTTCTAAATGATTATTTTATAGGCTATAGACAAATTGTCCTTAAATCCAATTGCATTCTAGCATTGGGTTTGCAGGTCTATCTTGCACTCCCATAACATGTTAAGGCATACATACATGTATGCCTCTGAGTATCAAAATCATTTACATAAAGGATCTTACAAACTGAGTTTACATTATGTGACTCTAAAGGAAAATCTAAACTCATTAGAATGTTAGTTGCATAGTCTGATATTGGCATCCTGGAGATTTCTGAATACTGGAGGGAAGTTTGATCTTTTTTAGCAGTTCATATTCAACTCTTTGTCCTGCCATCATTGTCAAAGTCTTATGATATCTGAAGGCTCAAAGCCATGTTTTTTTTGTAGACTGATTAGTAGTTTAATTGATTGCCATGTTTCATGGGTTGACATCATACCAAAGAGCAACAGAAGCACACTAGATCTCTATAATTGCAGGGATGCTCAAGGGAGAAAATGATGGCCATTGGCTAGTCCCCATCCTGTGCATGCTAGATGTGTGCTACATGTGCACACTCGGTCAGTAAGCCATGTCTGACTCTTTGCAACCTCATGGACTGTAGCCTGCCAGGCTCTTCTGTCCATGAGATGTTCCAGGCAAGAATGGATTGCCATTTCCTTCTCCAAGTCCTGATCCTGGCACATATTAAAATCAGGAGAAGGAAGAGTGATGAAGTTGGCCAGAATCAAGTCTCTACATATGAAATGAGGTTATATTTCTGAACTGTCATCCTTACACTCTATCTCCTCACTGCTTTTATATTGAACTGTAAACCTGGTAACTTGGCCTCAACTCTGCTGCTGCTACTGCTAAGTCACTTCAGTCATGTCCAACTCTGTGTGACCCCATGGACGGCAGCCCACCAGGCTCCCCTGTCCCTGAGATTCTCCAGGCAAGAACACTGGAGTGGATTGCCATTGCCTTCTCCAATGCATGAAAGTGAAAAGCGAAAGTGAAGTCGCTCAGTCGTGTCTGACTCTTAGCGACCCCATGGACTGCAGCCTACCAGGCTCCTCCGTCCATGGGATTTGCCAGGCAAGAGTACTGGAGTGGGGTGCCATTGCCTTCTCCAGGCCTCAACTCTAGATTATGCTTTTTGCTGCTAGTAGGGTTCAACTGTATCTGGACTGACCCTACATCCTGATAAACTGAACCCCTTACCCTACAAACAATATATTATCTCCATAATAATCAATAAAGTTAATCAGAATGCTATTTGCCTCCAAAAGAATCTCTTATGAAAAATAAAATAACACAAAGTGAATTGATCAATACTTTAAGTTAGGATGAACTTCCAGAAAGCTAAACATTGCCTTTGGTCTTCTCTTTTTGTTTATCTTAAGGAATATAAATCATATTAATTAAGTTTGCTCTTCTAAATTGGATGGCATTATAAACTAGGGAGAAATGACTGAAAGAGGGAAATTGGAAATGGCTGAGGAGCAGTAGTAAAACACACAGGATCCATCTCAGAGGAGGAAAATCAACCTCCTAGAAGAAATCTTTTCTGTTTATTTGGTAACACTTCAAAAAGAAGTAATGCAAGTAGAAAACACACAGAAGCTGTTACCAATTAGGCTGCAATTTACAGAGACAGACTACAAACATGTGAAACTAAGACCTGGAAGGGAAAGGCTAAACTGACTTCAGGAATGTCCATACTACTGTGGTTGATCCTTTGCTTTCCAAATCTTTAATACCTAGAAAATATGGACGCTTATATGTGAACAATTCAAGTAACTGTCCTAGATAGTCATTTTCTTTGCTCAGGGTCACTAATCTGGGCCTCAGGAAACAGTCTGTCCCTTGAAGATTTATATCTATGTGATTTTGGATAAAATACTCATTCTCTGAGCTGCAAATAACTTTTCTAAATAAGGATGATAACCATTTGTACTTTGTAGGATGATTTAAGAATCAGATAAGATAATGCATGTCAAAAGCCTGAAAAGGTCTTGTGTACTAAGAGTTCAGTGCATGCTAACACTTTTTTAAGTAATTTTTTAAATGTTAAGGTAGCCATGTAAGCACAAAAGATTGAAACCTGTCAACCCAGGTCTAAAAGTCTAAATTTAGCAACTAGAAAGGAGTAATGAGGCTGTGTCATAGGCAGGGAGGACTAGAGAAATAAGTCAGAATATCTGCCCTCTAAAATTTCACTGTCTAGAGAAAATGCAACTGAGTGTGAGGGAATGTGTTGATTTCAGCAACAAAGCAAACATCATTGCTGTGAAATTCCAAGGGGAAAATCACTAAATCTGTATCGGGAAAGTTTAAAAAGACACAGACAGGAAATTATATTTGAGTTGATGCTTTAAAGATAAGTGAGTTTTGCAAGTGGAGAATGGTAGAGGAGCAGTCTAAAGAGGGAGAACAACGTTTCTGAGATCAGAAAGTTTTTTTTTAAAGCATGAGATGAGTATTTTGATATATTTGAAGTCTACCAAAGAGCAGAAGAGAATAACAGTGTTAAGATTCAGTTTGGAAAAAGATGAATCCAGTTTGCAAATAACATTAAATGGCACGTTGAGAGATTAGACACGATGTTGAAGGTTATTCATCTGGAGAGAGATAAGTCTTTAGAATACAACCTTGAAATAGGACAGCAGGAAATCTGCAAGACACAGGTGAGATTTTCTACTCAAGAAAATCCCCAAAGGAAGAAAATCTCCAAAAGAGGTATCAAATGTTCAATACAGGAGCATACATGGTTCACAGAGCTCTGAGGAAAGAGAGCCCAGGATTGAAGGCAGGAGAAGGGGATGACAGAGGATCAGATGGTTGGAGGGCATCACTGACCCAA
The DNA here is from genome assembly GCF_002263795.3 of Bos taurus. NCBI lineage: Eukaryota > Metazoa > Chordata > Mammalia > Artiodactyla > Bovidae > Bos > Bos taurus. The sequence continues at coordinate 81,394,668 of NC_037338.1, read as the reverse complement.
TGGAGATGAGTTTGAACAAGCTCTGGGAGTTGGTGATGGACAGGGAAACCTGATGTGCTGCAGTCCATGGGATCGCAAAGAGTCAGACTTGACTGAGCGACTGAACTGAACTGAGGAAAGAGAAGGTGGAGTACAACTTATAGATCCTAGAGCTTATTATGCTGGATGGACACCTGAGGCACAGTCTAAATAAGAATTTTTCTCATGTACCAAAATACTGACTCCTTGGTCCATTGGCCAAGAAGGGTTTGTATGGAATTTTCCTAAGGATTCACAAAGCCAGGTTCATTATAGACTAGGAAAGACAAGAGGTTTATCTGAAGTACCCTTAAGGGGTAAAAGAAGCTGCTGAGAAGTGACTTTGAAAAGAAACACCAGAGCCAGTGAGAAGTACTGCCTTCATTACCCACAGAAAGAATTCTCTTTCTTGAAAAAAAAAACCTGGGAGGGGTTAAGGGGTAAAGGAGAGGCACATATATCAAAAACCAAGTTTGGAAAATAATATGCTCAGGAAAAGAAGGCAAGGAAACAAAACTGGGCTTTGCAGACCTAATACCAGAGATTGAATTCCAATCTATCATTCAGTAACTATATAATCCTGAATATACTATTTAAATAGCCTTAGCTTCACCTTCTTCATCTGTAATGTGGGGATTGTGGTACCTATGTCACAAGGCTGCTGTGAAGATGAAGCAAGATAGACTACATCAAGCATATAGCACAATAATAGATACACCATAGCCAGTCCACACACATTAATTCTGTTCATTCATTCTCAGCTCTACCCGCAACCAGCTCTAAGACCAGAGGTATGTACCTTGCTTGATAAGTTTATCCCAGCTCTCAGCAGTATTCGAAAGTGCAGAAGGGACTGAGGCATCCAATCCTTGAACACAAAGGAGACCAGCAAAACTTGTCCTGGCTCCCTCAATTGCCCTTTGAGAGGCCTTTTCGCATCACTGTTCTGTGTCTTGAGGAGAGAAATATGTGGTTGTGGTTGCTTTCAGTGGAAGTGTTTTTCTAATAAGCATAGGGCTCATTTTAATGTGGCTTCAAAAGACCAACAATATAGTATAGACTTGAAAATAACTCAGAGGAACCAGAGATCAAATTGCCAACATCTGCTGGATCATCAAAAAAGCAAGAGAGGTCCATAAAAACATCTATTTCTGCTTTATTGACTATGCCAAAGCTTTTGACTGTGTGGATCACAACAAACTGTGGAAAATTCTCAAAGAGTTAGGCATACCAAACCACCTGACCCGCCTCTTTTAAATCTGTATGCAGGTCAGGAAGCAACATAGAACTGGACATGGAACAACAGACTGGTTCCAAATTGGGAAAGGAGCATGTCAAGGCTGCATATTGTCACCCTGCTTATTTAACTTATATGCAGAGTACATCATGAGAAACACTGAGCTGGAAGAAGCACAAGCTGGAATCAAGATTGCAGGGAGAAATATCAATAACCTCAGATATGCAGATGACACCACCCTTATGGCAGAAAGTGAAGAACTAAAGAGTCTCTTGATGAAAGTGAAAGAGGAGAGTGAAAAAGTTGGCTTAAAGCTCAACATTCAGAAAACTAAGATCATGGCATCCAGTTCCATCACTTCATGGCAAATAGATGAGGAAACAGTGGAAACAGTGTCAGACTTTATTTTGAGGGGCTCCAAAATCACTGCAGATGGTGATTGCAGCCATGAAATTAAAAGATGCTTACTCCTTGGAAGGAAAGTTATGACCAACCTAGACAGCATATTAAAAAGCAGAGACATTACTTTGTCAACAAAGGTCTGTCTAGTCAAGGCTATGGCTTTTCCAGTGGTCATGTATGGATGTGAGAGTTGGACTATAAAGAAAGCTGAGCACCGAAGAATTGATGCTTTTGAACTGTGATGTTGGAGAAGACTCTTGAGAGTCCCCTGAACTGCAAGGACATCCAACCAGCCCATCCTGAAGGAGATCAGTCCTGGGTGTTCATTGGAAGGACTGACGTTGAAGCTAAAACACCAATACTTTGGCCACCTGATGCGAAGAGATAGCCATTTGAAAAGACCCCGATGCTGGAAAAGATTGATGGCAGGAGGAGAAGGGGACGACAGAGGATGAGATGGTTGGATGGCATCACTGACTCAATGGACATGGGTTTGGGTGGACTCTGGGAGTTAATCATGGACAGGGAGGCCTGGGGTGCTGCAGTTCATGGGGTCGCCAAGAGTCGGACATGACTGAGCAACTGAACTGAACTGAAAATAACTCTATGACTGTAGCTATGCCTGATAATTTTTGACTGTCAATTTCTCAACAGGAAGTTCAAGCAAATGTATGAATTAATTTTAGTCAACAAGTATTGGTAATTTGTATCATCACTCAAAAGCCACTAGAAAAATAAAATTCACTGCTATTATTTACTGAGTCCCAGATTACATTATCAATAGGAGATGACTAATTCTCTACCTCTAATTCACCCCACTGCACCCTGATTTCTCATCAGCTTATTAGCACAGAACTCTATCACCTAAACTTGCAGTTTATCTATAAATAATATTCTCTAAAGCACAGGCTTGCAACTTTATGAAGAATCATAAATTATTAAAATTAAACTACAGTCATATCTTGATTTACTCATTGAATACAATAATAAAGTTTTCTCATCATTGTTAAGGGGACTGAAAATGATGAAATGAAAGTTGCTGATAAGAGTCCAGTGAGTTGGCCTCTTTGTTCATTTCTCTAGAGCCTGAAGCAAGTCAGTTTCACTCTCTGGCATCTCAGTTTACTCATCTTCAAAACCAGGATGATGGTTGCCCTGGTAACCCTCAGGATTCTTGATACTTTTTAAACGTTATTGAAAATTATAATGCACAATGTAAAAAAGTCTTCTGGAATTATTGGTATTGGAAATGGTGCAATTTACATTGAATTTTAAACTGTCAGTTTATCAAAGACTTGTTTTCAGCACTGGGTTTGCTAATGCCTGACTCCCTCTAAAAATAACCAGCAATTTCAGTAAATTGTAAAAGGGGAACATTTGCATGGCTTCCTGTCAGTAAAGACCATTTACGTGCTTGAAAGAAATGCCATTTTGATATGACAAATATAAACCCCAAAATTCTTTATAACTAACCTTGCTAGGCAAAGAGAAAATTTCCTTAGAAACTTATCATGTCAACAAGATCTGGCAAAAAAAATAAAAAAAGACCTTTATTACAACAAGTGAAGATGAAGTGAGCTCATAAGACTCACAGCAATTTTTAAACTTCCTTTCAAAAGCAAGTTATCACCACCTTCTAATATAGCAGATGCTATCTATATGGTGATGACTCCCCAAACTGTGTCTCCAACCCAGGTTACTCTGCTGAGATCAAGCTTCATTCATTCAAGAGCTGATTGGACATTCTATGTTTATCATATCCATGACTAAACTTATCAGCTTCCACATCAAACCTAGTCCTTCTCCTTTCTTCAGATGACTATGACTGGTTTGCACAAGCCAAAACCTATCCAACCAATTGAGCCAAGGCTATAGTCCTGCTATCTAGGGTTCTGACTGCCATTTAAACACAAATTGTCTATCTTCTTATCACTTACATGAAGCTTCTAAAATATGACATGAATAAACTTATCTACAAAACAAACAGACTCACACATGGAGAACTGACCTGTGGTTGCAAGGGGTGGGGGGAAGGAGGGAGGGATGGATTGGCAGTTTGGGACTAGCAGATGCAAACTATTATATACAGAATGGATAAACAACAACGCCCTACTGTATAGCACAGGGAGCTAAGTTCAATATCCTGTGATGAACCATAATGGAAAAAAAACACACCCATCTTCCATATTTCTTGTATATCTAGCTCTGAGTCTAGTTACAGCTATACCTAAAGCTGCCTTAGTCCACCATTCCACATTCCAGTAAGTAGTTTGTAGAGAAAGTATACAGGGAAATGGGAATGAAGCCAGTAATATTTTTGCTTTATCTTGGTATTTAATATTTCTTTTCATTTTGATCATTTCTGGAGACTTTTGTTTCTTTTTCTACATCCAGGTTCCTGTGTATTATCACGTTCTTCTGCTTGAAGAATTTCTGTTAATATTTTTTCTACTGTAGGTCTGTTAATGCAGAATTATATCTTTTTTTGAAAGTCTTTGTTTCTGCTTCACTGCTGAAATTTATTTTCAGGGGATGTAAAATTGCATGTCAATCTTTTTCTTCTCTCAGTGCTCTGAAGCTATCCACTGTCTTCTGACTCGCATAGTTTCTGATGAGGTTATATTTTTATCTTTGTTCTTCTTGTTCTGCTTAACTATTTAGTATGGAGTTTATATCTTCTAAGTCTGAACTGCAAGGTATGTTTCTGTGTCTCCTGCCATGCCATCAATATTTCCTGATTGCCTGTTAGAGATCCATGGAGAAGAACCCATGATCAGTTGCAAACTGCTTTTGTGTCTGAGGTCTCAGAAGCCTCACACTATCCCACACTCAAACTTTAACAATTCATTAAAACGTCTTAGCTGAAATTTTTTCCCACTTAAATGGGGGATCTGGTTTCCTCTCTTAATTTGCACTGGTTAGTCGTTTCTTGTGCTCCATCTCTCTTTGGATATGCCTGTCTTTCCTTAGATTTCAGCTTAGTTGCTTGCTCTGCACCCTCACCTTTTTGAATTGATAACAACTATGATCTTTTATGGACTTCCCTGATGGCTTAGACAGTAAAGCGTCTGCCTACAACGCAGGAGACCCAGGTTCAATCCCTGGGTAGGGAAGATCTCCTGGAGAAGGAAATAGCAACCCACTTCAGTATTCTTGCCTGGGAAATCCCATGGACAGAGAAGCCTCTTAGGCTACAGTCCACGAGTCAGAATGATCTTTTATATGACCTGGCTATTTCTTATTGTTATGGTGGGGTCAATAATCTTTCTAACATTTCATATCCTAGTTGGAAGTCAGAAGTTCACTAATTTCTTAACACAATGAAAACAATGTATATTTGTATATGTACTAGTCAAACCAATCTAGAGAAATCAACGAGAACTTTAGTTGTAACAAATTGTTTCTTAAACAGAAATAGCAATGTGTTTATGGCAATTTAAAAAATGCATGGAAGAATCAAAAATCCGTTTTGCTATTGAAAAGCTTATAACCTACTGGGAGAAATTAGAATGATAAGGAGAAAGTACAAAAGTGAGTGTCGAATTCCTTCTGCTATCCCCTCTATCACCTTTAAACAATGATAATAAAGTAAGTTGTCTGCTATAAAAGACTGTGGCTTGGATCCTGACCTCATGGAAACTCAGCCAGCCATCTCTGAGAGGCATGAAGGAGTTCCTAAAGAACATGGCTTTAAAGAACAAGCTGCCCTGATGGCTCAGCGGGTAAAGAATCTGCCTGCAATGCAGGCGACATAGGAGACATAGGGTTCGATTCCTGGTTTGGGAAGATCCCTTGGAGAAGGAAATGGCAACCCGCTCCAGTATTCTTGCCTGGAAAACCCCATGGACAGAGGAGCCTGGCAGGCTATAGTCCAAAGGGTTGCAAAGAGTCAGACATGACTAAGTACTCAGGCATGGCAAAAAACATGGTGCTCGTGGTAAAGAATCCACCTGCCAGTACAGGAGATGCCTGAGACAAGGGTTCAGTCCATGGGTCAGGAAGATCCCCTGGAGGAGGGCATGGCAACCAATTCCAGTATCCTTGCCTAGAGAATCCCATGGACCACAGGAGCCTGGTGGGCTACAGTCCATAGGGTGGCAGAGAATCAGACATGACTGAGGTGACTGAACATACACGCAAGGAACACAGAACCAGCTGACTACAGGTGTCCTGTCTTAATAAATCACTCTAAAAACTGACCATACGAAATGTTGCAAAGCAAATTAAGAAATTTATAATTAAATCTGGCTCCAAAAAGATTTTGAAAAATGATACTGCTTGATTCTCTTTGGTCTTCTTTGATGGCATTTAAGCCTATTTCAGCAATTAATTGCTACTTTTCTTTGACCATGCAAAGGTGAGGAAAATGTATTAAAAATGAGGTGTGAGTAGATAGAAATGAGTAAATTGTGTGAGATTGAAAGAGTCCAAGGGTAGTTCACATTCAAGTACATATGGAAATAAAGAGTTTTTAAATTCTCTGCAAAACCAATCTCAATCTCAAGTTATAAAAAATGATATAAGGATAAACTTGGCTTTTGAAGTAGAAAACAGAGGCAAATAGAATCAATCACATGTTCAGATAAACTGCTGAGACCCCACAGCAGTTTTATTTAATGCCATCCTATCATCCATTTTAGTACAATTTAAGACTGAGAGCACAAGCAGATTGACAAATATATTTGCTCAAGACCTTCTCCATTATAATTCCATTAATATTTCTGGGCCCAGAGCCAGACAGAAACATCTGGTAGGGGCTTTGTGTTTGCAGAGATTAACTTGCAGATGTTCAAAATTATTTTTAAGAAAAATTTATTATAACCAAAATGAAAAAACTGGCAAAACTGAGATAAAAAATGATATGATGAGGATGTATCTTGGAAAATGTTTTTATATATTTTAGCATAATAAATACTCTTGCCTGGAAAATCCTGTGGACAGAGGAGCCTGGTAGGCTGCAGTCCATGGGGTCGCTAAGAGTCGGACACGACTGAGCGACTTCACTTTCACTTTTCAGTTTCATGCATTAGAGAAGGAAATGGCAACACACTCCAGTGTTCTTGACTGGAGAATCCCAGGGACGAGGGACCCTGGTGGGCTGCGGTCTATGGGGTCGCACAGAGTCGGACACGACTGAAGCAACTTAGCAGCAGCATAATAAAATCAGTATGTTCACAAGGTTAAAATGTCTATACTGAAGGGTTAAAGAGCATTTTAAATATTTCACCTCCTTCCTTACACTCACAGTTTCACTCTTCATTTAAATTCTCTTTTAACTGTTGGTTTGTTTTAATAAAGTTGGTAGTTCTTGCAATTCTAAACTATATACTCAGAGATCCATTTTTGTAGTTATACATTTTGTTTAAACATTGGCTCCCTACATAAAAAATGAAAAAATTAGTTTAATATTATTCTTCTTCTCTTCAACCTTATTTATGTAATTAATTTAAATCATTATTATTAAGATTTAATTTAATTATTATTTCAGAGTTTAAAATACAACCTTCGGATTTTTAGCTATTAAGACTGTCTTCATCCATTAGGTCATTATGTATTAGATTAAGACCCTGATGTCTTACTGTTTAAACTCTATCAAGTACTTAAGGAAGACATAATCTCAAATACTTAAGGAAGAAAATACTCAAAAGAAATACACACACACACACATACACACACACACACACACAAAAACTTTTAGTCTGATGAGCAAATTTAGCAAGGTCAAAGGAAATAAAAAAATTAAATAATGCATTTTTCCATTCAAGAATCAATGGGAGAATGAATTATTAAAAATTTACAGGAGCATCAAAAATACGTAAGTTCTTTAGAATAAATTTAAGGAAAAATGAGCAAAAGCTCTAATGAAAACTATAAAACATTGCTAAAAGAAACCAAAGGCGATCTGAGTAAGTTGAGGAATAGGCTATTTTTACGAATTAGAAAATTACATACTGTTAATGTGTCTGTACATTCAACAAATACTAATCAAGATCTCAAGTGACTTTTTGGCACAAATTGACTATTCTAAAAATTCTATGAAAATGCAAAGCATTGACACCAGATGAAACAATATTTGAAAAGAAGAACGAATTTAAAGGACTCACTCTCTGATTTTAAAATGTGTTATAAGGTTATATTATCAAGACAAAGTGAGATGGGTAAAAGAGTAGAGAAATAGATCAATGGAACAAATTTGAGTCCACAAAAGGGCCCATAGCTAAGTGACTAAATGATTTTAGATGAAAGTGCTTGGGTAATTCCATTGGAAAATGAATGCTTTCTCAACAGCTTCTACTGGAACAACTTGATAAATGCATGGGAAAAAATATTTCAACTTCTCCCTAACATTGTGCACAGCAATTACTTTGAGATGTATATATCTAAATGCAAAAAGTACAAATTAATACTGTAATACTTCTAGAAGAAAATGTAGGAGATGTTTTCCCAGCTTGGATTAGGTGAAGATTTGTTAGACAGTATACAAAAAGCTCTAAGTGGAAAATTAAGTAATAGTAAATTGGATATCATTAAAAATTGAAATTTCTCCATACAATACAAGATTGTTATGACAATCAAATACTAGAATAGATATGGAAATAGTTTAAAGGATATAAACTCTAAAACTTATTTGCCTTTAATGAACATTCTATTTACATACTTGAGTTTATAGCTGTTTAATCAATAAACATATATTCGTACCTACTATATCACTAAGCTAGGATCTTGGAATAAAGAATTAAGCAGATTTCTGACCTCAAAATATTTTCTATCTAGTAATTTACATCAACAGTTGAATGTAAGAAAGGTTGTCCTTGGCAGGGGGTAAATAGAGGATATTATGGTCATTAATTGAAGGTTATATAAGTCTGTCTTAACTTAGGGATTGATAGCCAAACGGAGTCCTAGAACTAAGGAGAAATTAACCAGGTGAAGAAATAGAAATGATTTGGGAAATGAAGGTGGGGGGAGATTGAAGTGCAGAAGAGATATTTCAGGCAGAAAAAAACAACACAGGCAAAATTCCTGGGAGAGAAAAACATGGAATATATTGTAGAGATGAAATGACCTTCAGGATGACTGTGGGCATATTGTAAGAATGATGTGGTAGTAGGTGAAAAGAGATCAGAGATAAAAGTAGCTCAGTGGTAAAGAACTTGCCTGCCAATGCAGGAGATGTAAAAACCATGGATTCAGTACCTGGGTCAGGAAGATTCCCTGGTGGTGGGCATGGCAACTCACTCCAGTGTTCTTGCCTGGAGAATACCATGGGCAGAAGAACTGGTGTGCTACAGTCCATGGAGTAACAGTCAGACACAACTAGAGTGACTTAGAACACATGCACACCTGGATGCACTAGAACTTCTCTAGCACGTGTGCTGAACAGATTGCGTGTTGGCATGGTTGTGGTGAATCCAAACCGGACTTGAAGAAACCTTCAAGAAAACCCAACAGTGAAGATGGTAGATAATCAACCACAATCTGAATGAACAGCAGCAGGTGGTCTAGAGAGAAATGAGTAGAAAAGGTTTGAGAGAGATTTGATAGAGCTTGATTTCTAGATGTGGAGGGTGGGAGGGTTGAAGAGTTAGAATCTTCTATCAGTCTGTGTATTTCAAGTTGAAGAAACTGCCCCCACCCTGTCCTATTCTACAAGATGGTCAAATAAGACAAGTAATAAAAAGTGTACGTGAGTTTGAGCAAGAAGGCAGTCTATGGTGAAACAATGAGACGACCCTTGTTCCAGCATTGGGAGCAAGTGATGGCGCAGAAGATGAATTTCAGCAGGTAGAAGAATGAATAGGAGGAGAACAAGTCATATTAAATTTGAACACATGTTTTAATGTAAACCGTGAATAGAAGGAAAAGGGCTGTAGTTGGGGAAAGCAAAAGGTCAAGGACAGAGGTTTTTTGGTTTTTGTTTCTTTAAGCTGAAAAAGATTTTGGTATGCTTAAATATTTTCTAAGAAAGCCAGAAGAAAGGAAGAGATTACTGTTACAAAGAGGAAAGGAAGAATCAACAGAGAGACTTCCTAGTGAGTGTGTATGTGCATGTGTGTGCAGGAGAAAGGGGAGAGGGAAATACAAGAGGTGGATGAAATCCATATTACAGGTAAAGGGGCTGTTAGCCTTTGTTGCTGTTGTTGTTCAGTCACTAAATTGTGTCCAACTCTTCATGAACCTGTGGAGCACAGCATGCTTCCCTGTCCTTTACCAGTTCCCAGAGTTTGCTCAAACTCATGTGCTGTCATCCAACCATCTCTCCCTCTTCTCCAGCACCACAGTTCAAAAGCAACAATTTGGGGGCACTCAGCCTTCTTTATGGTCCAAGTCTCACATCCATATATGACTACTGGAAAAAAAAAAAAAAAAAAAACATAGCTTTGACTAAACAGACCTTGAAGAAGGGACATTTTTCACTTTTTTCAGAAATCACACTTGTATTAATAGGTATGGAGGCCACCAACTGAAGGAGTTTCTGCCACATTCCATGTGTTGTGGTGTGTGTGTGTGTGGAAATAAAAGCAAAAATAAACAAATGGGACCTAATTAAACTTAAAAGCTTCTGCACAACAAAGGAAACTATTAGCAAGGTGAAAAGACAGCCTTCAGAATGGGAGAAAATAATAGCAAATGAAGCAACTGACAAACAACTAATCTCAAAAATATACAAGCAACTCCTACAGCTCAACTCCAGAAAAATAAATGACCCAATCAAAAAATGGGCCAAAGAACTAGACATTTCTCCAAAGAAGACATACAGATGGCTAACAAACACATGAAAAGATGCTCAACATCACTCATTATCAGAGAAATGCAAATCAAAACCACTATGAGGTACCATTTCACGCCAGTCAGAATGGCTGCGATCCAAAAGTCTACAAGCAATAAATGCTGGAGAGGGTGTGGAGAAAAGGGAACTCTCTTACACTGTTGGTGGGAATGCAAACTAGTACAGCCACTATGGAGAACAGTGTGGAGATTCCTTAAAAAACTGGAAATAGAACTGCCTTATGATCCAGCAATCCCACTGCTGGGCATACACACTGAGGAAACCAGAAGGGAGAGAGACACGTGTACCCCAATGTTCATCGAAGCACTGTTTATAATAGCCAGGACATGGAAGCAACCTAGATGCCCATCAGCAGATGAATGGATAAGAAAACGGTGGTACATATACACAATGGAGTATTACTCAGCCATTAAAAAGAATACATTTGAATCAGTTCTAATGAGATGGATGAAACTGGAACCTATTATACAGAGTGAAGTAAGCCAGAAAGAAAAACACCAATACAGTATACTAACGCATATATATGGAATTTAGAAAGATGGTAACAATAACCCTGTGTACGAGACAGCAAAAGAGACACTGATGTATAGATCAGTCTTATGGACTCTGTGGGAGAGGGAGAGGGTGGGGAGATTTGGGAGAATGGCATTGAAACATGTATAATATCATGTATGAAACGAGTCGCCAGTCCAGGTTCGATGCACGATACTGGATGCTTGGGGCTGGTGTACTGGGATGACCCAGAGGGAGGGTATGGGGAGGGAGGAGGGAGGAGGGTTCAGGATGGGGAACAGAGGTATACCTGTGGTGGATTCATTTCGATATTTGGCAAAACTAATACAACATTGTAAAATTTAAAATTAAAATAAAATTTAAAAAATTTAAAAAAAAGAAATGAGGCTGTCTAATAATAATCTTGAAAGAGAAATGTGCATCAAAAGTTGGAAATTTTGAACTTAGCTGTACAAAATAAAAATGGAATAGCTAACTAAAACTGTATGTTTGCTGGGAGTCTTTGAGGCCACAGTTCATATCTGTGACCTTGCATATATGTTGCATTAAGCTACATGGCCATGTATTGATATATTGGTTCCACAGTGTTCATGAACATAGCTAAAAAACAAAAGAAGTTGGACCTTTGATTCATGTAAATGGTTTTTCAAGTGAATGTGACAAGAATAAGGAGAAAAGCTGCAGGAAAAACCTTGCGACTATCAGCAAGGCTAACTGAAGTAAAAGACCATGACACAGAAGCTCAGTACAGACAGAATCAAAACCTGGAGAAGGCTGAGAGATAGGGAACAAAGGTGGGAATCTGCAGACTACAGACCTGCCAAGGTCATAGACTCAGCTACTCAGTGAGAATTTTTGGTGAGGCACTAGGAAAGAGAAGAGATTCAGGTTAGAGAGTAGCAGGTTTAAAGATAGGATCTTAGAAGCTGAGTAGTTCCCAAGAGTGGCGAATTCCAGGAAGGCATGACTGAAGTGGGGTACAGATAAAGAACAAACAGAACCAATAGGTCAAGGTTTGGAGCAACCATTAGAGTGAGCATGGAAATAACTCATAACAATGGCTTGGGTGGGAATGGGAAGAGTTGAGTATGGCAGGATGACTAGGAACAAAGAAAGGAAGAGCAATGATGCACTGAGGTTGCTACAGGTAGACAGAACATCTGGTCACCCAGGAAGACACGGCCAGTTTCAGAACTGTAAGTGTTACTGACTAGAGCACAGAATCAAAAAGGAGAAGGGGAGTAGAGAGAAGACTGAAGAAATTTATATTCACATGTTATTACAAGGAACTTGGGAAGATGCATTTATTTCCCAAGAGATAAACAGAAAAGCAACTACATATTTGCAAACATCCTGTGTTTGTGGATTTAAGCAGAAAGTTATATGACAACAGGGGAGTGCCATGGCACAGTCATTATATCTGAATGGGAAAAGTTACAGAAAACTTTAAACAGTAGTCATTACAGTTCCCCAAATTTGCTCTCAGTCTATAGAAACCTCCTAGGACTAGAAACTGGATGAGGAGGTGACTTTAAATGAATAAAGATGTTTGCAGCAGTAAAAAAATAAATAAATGAAAGAGTTGCTGGTGGAGAGAGACAAAGTTGGTCTATAATTAATATGAGCATCCATCTTCTTGAAATGTCAGAATGAAAGCCTATTCTTGCTGAAATAATTGTATTCACTTGTTTTAAAACAGCATGAGAGGCAAGAGAAAGGGCATCATCAAGGAAGAGTTTGTGGAAACAATAGTGCCTGGTTTCTCTTTCATCTCTCCTTGGTGTACAAGGTCTTAGGTTGGGGCTAGTTGATGTTAGATTCTGAGTCAAACTGCTTGCTATCAGTCCCGGCCCACTGGGAGAAGTAGTTACTGGTTTGAGTAGTAAAGATATCCCTGAGACTGGGAAGTTACTTGGTGTATTAACATGACCTATCAGTATATTTTTTTCAGTCACTCAGTATTAATATTAATGACATATTTATTAATATTACTAGTAATATTAATATTACTATATTAATGTCATATTGATACACATTAATATGACAATTTCTAAGATAAATGAAGTCATGTTCCAGAGGTATTTTAGTCTAAGGAATACTCTTTCCTCATCATGCATCACAGAAACACTCCTGAAAAATGCTGAGTTTCATCATACACCAACACGACCTATGATCTAGTAAAGTGTTATAATTCCCTTACTGAGTGGCTTCTATGGAAGTAGGCATGAACTTTAAACAGATTATTTCTTCCAGTCCTTACCTCCGCCCTCTGTGGGAGACAAAATCCCCACATAGATGAGAGAAAATAGAGACTCAGAAAGGGTTAAACTTCAAATAATATATTTTGAACCATGAAGGAGGCTGAGCACTGAAGAATCGATGCTTCTGAACTGTGGTGTTGGAGAAGACTCTTGAGAGTCCCTTGGACTGCAAGGAGATCAAATGAGTCAATCCTAAAGGAAATTCAACCCTGAATATTCATTGGAAAGAGTGATACTGATGCCGAAGCTCCAATACTTTGGCCACTTGATGTGAAGAGCCAACTCATTGGAAAAGACCCTGATGCTGGAAAAGATTGAAGGCAAAAGGAGAAAAGTGCAGTAGAGGATGAGATGGTTGGATGGCATCACCAACTAAATCAACATGAATTTGAGCTAACTCTGGGAGATAGTGAAGGACAGGGAGGCCTGGTGTGCTGCAGTCCATGGGGTCATTAAGAGTTTGACATAAGTTAGTGACTGAGCTACAACAACAAACATAATTTGGGTGTAAGGAACTGACTCACTAGAAAAGACCCTGGTGCTGGGAAAGATTGAAGGCAGGAGGAGAAGGGGCAACAGAGGATGAGATGGTTGGATGGCATCACTGACTCAATGGACATGAGTTTGAGCAAGCTCTGGGAGTTGGTGATAGACAGGGAAGCCTGGGATGCTGCAGTCCATGGGGTCGCAAAGTGTCGGACACCACTGAGCAACTGAACTGACTGAAATGATCAAAGAATTTTCCTGCCCTCAATTTGTTCACAGACCAGCGAGGGTGAAACCATAAGGATAAATTACAAGGCAGCATACCAAGGGCAAAGATAGCTTTATGAAAACTCCAAGGAAGGGGGCAAAAGGAGAGCTGCAAAGATGATCAGGTCCACACAGCATGCTGGATGGATACCATGGACCACTTTCTGTCTTACATTCACTACCTTCAAGGTTACGTTTTGTTTTGGCGGAGGTGTTACGACTTTAGCATATCCCAAATAGACAGACTCAGGATGTTGAAGCTAATTAAGTTTTTCAGCCATGAATCAATCCAGGACCAAAGGAAAAAATAAATAAAAATTGAAGACTTTCTTTCCAAAATGTATAATAAAAATGTGTTCATACTAACTGTGACTATAAGAATAAAATATATTGGTTTGTTCATTGTTGGTTTCTAGACATCAGTCTTTCCAGATTTCTGAAGGCATTTTTATGTGAAGATACATTGGGAGTTGTGCTTAGAGGGCAACAGAAATCATGGCAATAGAAGTAGTTTTGTTCTCATTTTTTCCTCACAAAATAAAGTCTGCTAGAAATATATGGTTCAGAGCCTCAACAAGGTCTCTGTGACTCTGTTTGTTTTATCTTTTTGTGTATGTATGTGCTCAAATGCTCAGCTCAGTCACACCTGACTCTGCTTCCACATGGATTATAACACTCCAGGCTCCTCTGTCCATGGGATTCTTCTGGCAAGAATATTGGTTTAGTCACTAAGTTGTGTCTGACTCTTATGAGACCATGGATTGTAGCCCACCAGGTTCCTCTGTCCATGGGATTTCCCAGGCAAGAATACTGGAGTGGGTTGTCACTTCCTTCTCCAGGGGACCTTCCTAAGCCAGGGCGTCGAACCTGGGTCTTCTGAATAGTGGGTAGATTCTTTACTGAAATGGAGCCACCAGGGAAGCCCAAGAATACTGGAGTGGGTTGCCATTTCCTCCTCCAAGGGATCTTCCAGACCCAAGGATCAAACCAGTCTCTCTTATGTCTCCTGCACTGGCAGGCAGATTCTTTACCAGTAGTACCATCTATTCTTTTAGCCTGCGTTGAGAGCTGCTGTTGTTCCATGGCTGCTGCTGTATTAGGAGAGCCGAGCTGAGATTTCTCCTAGGTAGTAAGAAGAGAAAAAGGGACATGCACCATCTCAGGCTGCCTTTCTTTCAAGGAGCCTTCCTGAAAGGCCAACCCAATAACTTCTCCTTGTATGAAGGGAAGTATATGGATATATACACACACACATATATGTGTATATATTTAAAATATTATGTGTGTGTGTGTGTGTATTTTACTGACTGTATTGTTGCTCCTCCTTCATTGGGCTCTGTAGATAAGAAAAACAGGAAGGATGACTGCCTATTGAGAATGCAAGTATTAGTCTCAGCCACAATCTTTAACACTGTTTGTTTTCAGAAAATAGCGTTTCTTTGGCGTTCTAGGAAATCAGTCTATGTTAATAGATTCAAATGCAGCAAGAAGAAAAAGAAGGCAGTGTGTCCACAGCTAGTGACACAGAAATATTTATAACTCTAAAAACAAAGGCCAGCAGATAGGAAGTTACGAGTTTGCTGATTCATTTGTACCAACTGATTCAATTTATATATTTTTTATTCTATTATAGTCATTGGTTAGTAACCTTATGTGAATACTTTGAGTATTAGTTTATAAAATATGTGTCTTTATTATAAGAGAAATGCAAAGTGTCAAAAGGAAAGGTCTTATGTTTTTCTGCTTTGATATTTTGAGTCTTAGAGAAAGAAAATATAGCATGAGGCAAAATCCAATCTGATTTGAAGTTGATATTCTTAGCCTAGCAATTCCATCTAGCAAAGCAATCTACTAATTCGAAATAGTACCCATCTTAAAGATGAAGTTGGTGTCTGTGTGTGTGCATGCTTACACATATGTGTATTTAATATCTCAAATACATATTTTCCGCTAAAACGGGGCTCACATATTTAAGTTGTTTTATTTGCTTGCTTTATTGTTGTCAAAGAACAAAACTATTTCTTGTTTTTAATACATTCATTCATTTGTTTTCTTTCTGTATCCCACATATAAGTGAAAATACATGCGGGAAAAGGCAATCTAGGCAAAGGGGATTAAGAGATACAAACAACCAGGCACAAAATACATAGGATACAGGATGTAATGCACAGCGCAGAGAATACTTTTATAATAACTTTAAATGGACTCTCAGTCAGTTCAGTTCTCTCACTCAGTCGTGTCCGACTCTTTGAGACCCCATGGACTACAGCACGCCAGGCTTCCCTGTCCATCACCAAGTCCCAGAGTTTACTCAAACTCATGTCCATTGAGTCAGTGATGACATCCAACCATCTCATCCTCTGTTGTCCCCTTCTCCTCCCACCTTCAATCTTTCTCAGTATCAGGGTCTTTTCAAGTGAGTCAGTTCTTTTCATCAGGTGGCCAAAATATTGGAGTTTCAGCTTCAGCATCAATCCTTCCAATGAATAATCAGGACCGGTTTCCTTTAGAATGAACTGGTTGGATCTCCTTGCATTCCAAGGGACTCTCAAGAGTCTTCTCCAACACCACAGTTCAAAAGCATCAATTCTTTGGTGCTCAGCTTTCTTTATAGTCCAAATCTCACATCCCTGAACTAATATAATATTGGAAATCAACTACAATTAAAAAAAAAAAAATAAAACATTCCTTAGAGCAAATCCTCTTTTCCTTCAAAAGGAGACCTCTCTATTCTGCAGCAGAAACAAACACAACATTATAAAACAATTGTCCTCTAATTAAAAAGTAAATAAAATGATAAACACAACATACAGAAGAGTAACTGCTATTGAATTCATATTTAAAACATAGCTATTTATATCTTCCAAGGAAATTTTCTATATTATCATTTTAATTGTGTTTCATTAAAAAAGTATAAAGCAAAAAAAAGGAGACCTGTCAATGTTTCATATAGGGAAAAACTCAAATCAGTTCACTGCATGGGATACATCTGTTGATCAAATTATTTGAGTTGAAAATGATTGACTAATTTAGTCAACTCCCTATAATCTGTTTAAAATCCTGGCAGTTCTAGTACTTGAATTTACTCATTTCCGAGTGAGAACTATATTCCAGACAAATATTACTAAACATAGATTAAGTGGTCTTTTTAACTGAATGACAATTTTATCACATGAAAAACATTTATCTGTATTAGGAACCAGAACCTCTTCTGGACCCAAGCAATAGATATGGGGCCTCATACCCTTGTGTCTTCAATATTGTGAACAGTGGACAGGTAATTATAATACTATGAAATAAGTTTAATGATAGAAGTATTATGATCTCAAAAATGTCTTTCTGAAATATAAGTTGAGTAGAGAAGGCTGGAAGGAAATATTTAGCTATTACCAGGTCCAATATCTTTATTTTACCATGGCAAAAAAATACACAAATGCACTTCCATTTTTTTTTTGTAAGAATATAATACTCTCACATTGACTGAAGAGGATAACAGCAATTATTTTTCTCAACAAAGCACCCTTTGGTGTACCTTACTAGAATACTTATGTGGGTTACACTCATACTCTCTTTAAAGGGCTTTGAATTCTTATTACTTCTTGGGAATTTTTTTAACAAAAGACAAAAATGCTTTTTGAAGAGAATTCTTTAATAAATCAACACAATCTGTTGATTTCAAAAATAAAATAATGCAAATAAAAAGATTTTGTTCTCACTTTGGAAGGGCATAACATCCTTTTTAAAAGTTGTCATACAATGTGATGTGTGTGTGTTTGTGTGTGTGTGTATGGTGTGTGTGTGATATGTGTGTGTGACGTGTAGATGTGTGTGTGTGGATCTGTGATGAGAGCTGTGGGAAGAAGGAGATTTTCATTTTTGATAATTTTTAAATTATTTTGCAAATATGGTATAAATTAGATGAGGAAGCTATTGATTGCCATGATATCTCTTGTCTAGAAAGAGCTGAGAGCTCCTTCCCTGTGCTGAGATCAAATTCTAGCAGCATCTTCTAATGCCTTGCAGCTGCTTCAGTCTTTTCTATTTAGGCTACTTGTTAATAGTTTTCTATTTAAAAGGAGGCAGTATTTACAGTGAATACAAGCATGGGCTTGGAGATGGACAAGACAGGTTTGGGGCTAGATGATCTGGATACGATGCTCATCTGTAAAATGAGGCCTTACCATTTATTTTATTAGGGTATTGTGAGAATTAAAATACTTAATGTATGCGAAATGCCTGTCCCAGTATGTATTAAATGTCTTGTGACTAGCAAATATCATTATTATTATCCATTTAAAACACCTTTGCATTTGGTCTCCTCACATTGAGGCTGTTTCATTAATATCAGCTGAGGCATAGTAAAAGCAATTGCTTTCCAGTGTGAGAAGGTAGGGGGTTCCCCAGATCGCACTGGTGGTAAAGAACCCACTTGCCAATGCAGGAGATGTAAAGAGATGAGAGTTCAATCCCTGGGTCGGGAAGATCCCTTGGAGGAGGGCACGGCAACCCACTTCAGTATTCTTGCCTGGAAAATTCCATGCAAAGTGGAGACTGGCAGGTTATCGTCCACTGTGTTGCAAAGAGTTGGACATGACTGAAGCAACTTAGCATGCACACGCACACATGAGAAGGCAAAGACCACCAGAACAGGCCCCATTTCTACAATATTGTTTACTAATAAATCCTGAAATGTCAAGCGATTTATTTTCTTGCCATATATATATATATATATATATATATATATATATAAAATAAATTTAAAAGGTAGACCTGCCAAGATGTTAAATGGATGATTTAGGACTAAACAAGTCAGGCCAATATGATGAAAACATTCAATTTGTTCCCTGAGAAAAGAATTGAAACATTTATGAAACTGTGTTTCTTGTCAAGCTGTTTTTGCTTTCTACTACCCTTTTGCAGAACAAAAAGAGATCATTCATGACTAAACCTAATGGAATAAAGTATGACCTAAATAAGGAAAAGTATAAAGTATAACTGGAAGTTGTAAAATTCATTTAAAATATGTATTTTGAAGAAAATGAGAAAGAAATCATCTTAAAATATATTAAAATATAGTATAAAGTGGAAATGATTGCATTAATAGACTAATCAGTAGATCTTGATGGAGAGGATAAATATATTAGCAGTAGATTATTTGTTCCATTAAAATTTCCTACAGAATTATGGCACAATTCATTAAGAAATGGAAGTTTTTCTAAATTACTATAGCTGGATGAATAACAATTGGGATTTAAATTTATTTAGCTTCATGTGATATCATTTATTGACATCTAGGTTGCTTCCATGTTCTAGCTACTGTGAACGGTGCTGCAATGAACAATGGGATACAAGTGTCTCTTTCAATTTTGGTTTCCTCAGGGTATATATCTAGGAGTGGGATTTCTGGGTCATATGGTGGTTTTATTCCTAGTTTTTTAAGGATTCTCCATACTGTATTCCACTCCAGTACTCTTACCTGAAAATCTCATGGCCAGAGGAGCCTGGAAGGCTGTAGTCCATGGGGTTGCTAAGAGTTGGATACGACTGAGCAACTTCACTTTCACTTTTCACTTTTCACTTTCATGCACTGGAGAAGGAAATGGCAACCCACTCCAGTGTTCTTGCCTGGAGCATCCCAGGCATGGGGGAGCCTGGTGGGCTGCCATCTATGGAGTCGCACAGAGTCAGGCACGACTGAAGCAACTTAGCAGCAGCAGCAGCATACTGTATTCCATAGTGACTGTAACAATTTATATTCTCACCAACAGTGCAAGAGCATTCCCTTTTCTCCACACCCTGTTCTTGAAACTAAATAATTTATACATTTGACTTACAATTTGAACTCTTTGCTGACCTCTGCTTCTCAACCCATCTTTTGCAGGATTATGATCACTTATTCAAAATATTTTTATTTGTTCCTTGTGCTTTTTATTTATATTCATCTGTATATCTTTTAATGAATACTGGAGGTTCTCAGGGGAAAACAGGAAAAGAGGAAAAAATTAAATGATAACCTTTATGGGTAGGAATCACATTCTGGAATGTGAAGTCAAGTGGGCCTTAGAAAGCATCACTATGAACAAAGCTAGCGGAGGTGATGGAATTCCAGCTGAACTATTTCAAATCCTGAAAGATGATGCTGTGGAAGTGCTGCACCCAATATACCACAAATTTGGAAAACTCAGCAGTGGCCACAAGACTGGAAAATGTCAGTTTTCATTCCAATCCCAAAGAAAGGCAATGCCAAAGAATGCTCAAACTACTGCACAACTGCACTCATCTCACATGCTAGTAAAGTGATGCTCAAAATTCTCCAAGCCAGGCTTCAGCAATACATGAACCATGAACTTCTAGATGTTCAAGCTGGTTTTAGAAAAGGCAGAGGATCCAGAGATCAAATTGCGAACATTCACTGGATCATCATAAAAGCAAGAGAATTCCAGAAAAACATCTATTTCTGCTTTATTAGCTATGCCAAAGCCTTTGACTGTGTGTATCACAATAAACTGTGGAAAATTCTGAAAGAGATGGGAATACCAGACCACCTGACCTGCCTCTTGAGAAACGTGTATGCAGGTCAGGAAGCAACAGTTAGAACTGGACATGGAACAACAGACTGGTTCCAAATAGGAAAAGGAGTATGTCAAGGCTGTATATTGTCACCCTGCTTATTTAATTTATATTCAGAGTACATCATGAGAAACGCTGGGCTGAAAGAAACACAAGCTGGAATCAAGATTGCCGGGAGAAATATCAATAACCTCAGACATGCAGATGACACCACCCTTATGGCAGAAAGTGAAGAGGAACTAAAAAGCCTCTTGAAGAAAGTGAAAGAGGAGAGTGAAAAAGTTGGCTTAAAACTCAACATTCAGAAAACGAAGATCATGGCATCTGGTCCCATCACTTCATGGGAAATAGATGGGGAAACAGTGGAAACAGTGGCTGACTTTATTTTTCTGGGCTCCAAAATCACTGCAGATGGTGACTGCAGCCATGAAATTAAAAGACACTTACTCCTTGGAAGGAAAGTTATGACCAACCTAGACAGCATATTAAAAAGCAGAGACATTACTTTGCCAGCAAAGGTCTGTCTAGTCAAGGCTGTGGTTTTTCCAGTGGTCATGTATGGATGTGAGAGTTGGACTATAAAGAAAGCTGAGCACTGAAGAAGTGATGCTTTTGAACTGTGTTGGAGAAGACTCTTGAGAGTCCCTTGGACTGCAAGGAGATCCAACCAGTCTATCCTAAAGGACATCAGTCTTGAGTGTTCATTGGAAGGACTGAAACTGATGCTGAAGCTGAAACTCCAACACTTTGGCCACCTGATGCGAAGAGCTGACTCATTTGAAAAGACCCTGATGCTGGGAAAGATTGAGAGCAGGAGGAGAAGGGGACGACAGAGGATAAGATAGTTAGATGGCATCACCGACTCAATGGACATAGGTTTGGGTGGACACTGGGAGTTGGTGATGGACAGGGAGGCCTGGCATGCTGCAGTTCATGGGGTCACAAAGAGTCAAACACGACTGAGTGACTGAACTGAACTGATGGGTAGGAAGCTTGTTGCTTTTTCACAGCCATTTCCTAGAATCTAGTGCAGCTCTTGTACCTCACAGGTGTTCAGTGGTATTTGCTGAATAAACAGACAGTTGGATGAGAACAAAGATACCAGTGGAGAGTCACAGGAGCTTTCAAAGAATCAAGAATCACAGGATAATACAGCTGGGCGAAATGAAATTGAGAATTCAGTAAGTTATGTCTTGCAATTTGCAGGTAAAGAAACTGAAGCCCAAAAGAGTGGAATGATTTGCAGATCACATGACTCATAAGAAAATGTTAGTCGCTCAGATGTGTCTGAGTCTTTCCACCCCATGGACTGTAGCCAGCCAGGCTCCTCTGCCCATGAGACTCCCCAGGCAAAAATACTAGAGTGTGTAGCCACTCTCTTGCCCAGGAGATCTTCTCAACCCAGGGATCGAACCTGGATATCCTGCATTGCATGTGGATTCTTCACCACCTGAACCACCAGGGAAGGCCACTGAGGGTAAATAAATGAAAACTGATACTTTCCTTTGATACTTTTTTTACATCTATCAGAACATGCAAAATATAACTAAACTCATGATTAGGGACATGATCATTCAAGAAAAATGCTCTCTCTTCACATTGAAAGAATTTACATAGACATTCCAAATACTCAAGAAAGAGGAAAGCTGGGATAAATACATTCTACCTGCAGACCTCAAATAATCTGATCAGTTTTCTGATCTTTCTACCATTGTTACTTTTCAATATGACATCTGGAGGTGAAACCTTTACCTAGTGGAATGTTAGTAGCTGGCAGAGTAGTACAGAAACT
The DNA here is from genome assembly GCF_002263795.3 of Bos taurus. Lineage (NCBI taxonomy): Eukaryota > Metazoa > Chordata > Mammalia > Artiodactyla > Bovidae > Bos > Bos taurus. Next base: position 81,372,331 of record NC_037338.1, on the reverse strand, counting down.
CAGTTATCCTGGGTTCAAGTCCAATGCTCTTTCTGCCACACCCTTAACAGTACCAGAACTTTTTATAGTAAAACACAAAAGCACTGGAGAGGGGAAACAGGATCCAAGAGCATGACATTTCAAGAATGTCCGTTTAAGGATGAAGGTTCAACAATGAGATTGAGAAAGTAAAATCTGCCACTCTACAGTAAAAATGTGACCACCTACTTGGAATACTCTAGTTATCTAAATTAACTGAGGAATTGGGATTTTCCAGAAATCAGTCCAGTTCAGTCACTTAATCGTGTCTGACTCTTTGCAACCCTATGGGGGCTTCCCTGTCCATCACCAACTCCCAGAGCTTTTTCAAACTCATGTCCATTGAGTTGGTGATGCCATCCAACCATCTCATCCTCTGTCATCCCCTTCTCCTCCTGCCTTCAATCTTTCCCAGCATCAGGGTCTTTTCAAATGAGTCAGTTCTTTGCATCAGGTGGCCAAAGTATTGGAGCTTCAGCATCAGTCCATCCAATGAATATTCAGGACTGATTTCCTTTAGGAAGGATTGGTTGGATCTCCTTGCAGTCCAAGGGGCTCTCAAGAGTCTTCTCCAACACCACAGTTCAAAAGCATCAATTCTTCAGCATTTAGCTTTCCTTATAGTTCAATTCTTACATCCATACATGACTACTGGAGGAACCATAGCTTTGACTAGATGGACCTTTGTTGGCAAAGTAATGTCTCTGCTTTTTAATATAAGTCCAAAAACTCTCTAAGAGAAACTATTTTCATGTGACTAAACTCTAGAATTTTTTTCTTAATTTTTACTTAGAAAACTCTGCACCTAAACAACCACAAATCCAAACCAGTCTTCAGTTCCTAGATTAACACTGGCCTCATTAAAATGGACATAAAACTAGCTATCTCCAATAAGTTTAATTAAATGGAATCAATCTGCAAAAAAAAAAAAAAGAAAATGAGATCTTCAGAGGAGATAAAGTAGACAGTTTTAGAATTCTTTTAGGAATAGCAAGAACTTCAAAGCTTGCCAGATACCTGCTCTCTTCAAAGAGTGTTGAGATCAACTCTCTTATTCAGATTTTAGGATCTGAAATGTAACATGTTTGATCTCACCCCAGGGTGGCCGTGGCTTTTTATAACTGACCTATTGAAGAGGAGATTCTTCTGTACAAGAGACCTCATAGTAAAGTGACTTAACCCAACTATGTAGCAGTCCAAATTTCCCAGGAAATATAAATAGCTCAGGGAAACGAGCCAAATGTGGACATCATCTCCTGGTGGGACTTCATTAGATAAGTCTTGGGCAAGCCTGGAAATTCCCAGACTGGTAATATTCTTTTCCTTGAACTATATTTTCCTAAGTTGAAGGGAGGAATGCAGGACCATGGGGAACTGAGTTGTAAGAGCAAGAAGGGTGCTGGATCAACCTGAGATCAGGGTATTCCTACAGGAGTAAAAGGCCAGAAGGCAAGGGTGACAGGCATAAAGCTATGGACAGAAAGCCAGGAGAACTCAGAAAGAAGGGTCCAGAACCCTGCTACATGTCGCGGAGACTGCTACTGGCTTTGAAGGTTGACTGTATGCTGGGCACTATGCCTATTGTTTGTATTTCTGTCTCTTGAGGCCCTCACAGCTCAGCAAGGTGCCATCTATTCTGTCCTTGACAATTTAACCCAGACTGATATGTTCAACCAGGTGGCGCTAGTGGTAAAGAACCCACTTGCTGATCCAGGAAACATAAGAGACTCAGGTTCAATCCCTGGGTCAGGAAGATCCCCTGAAGAAGGAAATGGCAACCCACTCCAGTATTCTTGCCTGGAAAACTCCATGGATAGAGGAGTGTGGTGGGCTCCAGTCCATGGGGGTCACAAAGAGTTGGACATGACTGAAGTGACTTAGCATGCATGTACAATGTGTCCAAATGCCTGCACCATCCTGGACCCCTAGATTTGTCTCTACACCATGGACCTCCTTTTCCATCATCTACCTAAATCTTACTGGACTTGTTACTTTTTTCTTCACATTTAAATATAATTGTTTCTTCCTTTGTAAGCCCGTCTTTCCTATTTATGAGTTTTCCTAAAGTACAACTGAAATCTAAAGGTCTCTCTTTTAAAGAAGAGGAGGAATATAATATTTACCCAAAAGGCACATTTTACTAAAGGTCTACTGTGCACATCAGTGAACATAAAGCTGGAAACCTTAGAAGAAGGTCAGGGTTTGGGCTGATACTCTTCTCTTCTTGACTTGCTTGGTAATCATCAAAGATCTAGTTCCTGGTCTCCATTGGGCAGCCAGGAAAGAAAACTCAGAGAAAAGAGCTATGGTGTCAGACGACAGAGAAATCTACACTTCCAGGCTTGGCCACTCTATTTTTATAGGTTCCATAGACTTGTAAGGCTGCCTCACTTAGCAGTCTGCCCAGGCATGTGATAGCAATTACTCATCCAGTCACTAAAATTGAGGAAGATCTAGAGAAGTCAGCTATTAATGCAAACAAAGGTTGCTACTGACCCTTAACCTCGCAACATTATTTGGCATCACAGCAGACATGAGAGAGAAAAGAGAGTTAAAAACAAAGAATCACCAACTAATATAAATAATCACCAAATAATAAAAATCACAAAGGATCATACGTCTCTAGTTCTCTTACCTACTTGGTTTTTTTGCATGATTATTTGGACTATTTTCCTGACTAAAAGTCCATCTCTTACTAAAACAACAAAAAAAGAGGATGTATGCCTGTTGTTTATGACAGCTTCGCATCTGTGTGTGTGTGTGTGTGTGTGTGCTAGGTGCACAACTGTGTATATAATTGTGTCTCTGTGTGTCTGTGCGTGTAAGCCTGAAATAAGCATCGTGGGTTGCCATTAGAGCAGTCAGCTGCAATAACAAGAACACCTCAGACACACACCTATTTGCCTCCTACTTAAGCTTGCAATGCCTTGCTTTATACCCTGTTTAATGACTTCCTCTGCCTCCTCTGTGCTTTGAGGATCCAGGACATTCATCTCCTAGAATAGGGGCTTTGGTCGTTCCCTTTGCCCTCTATTCCTCCTTCCAGTCCTCCCGTCACCTAGAGGAGTTGCAGAATATTCCTGTAGGAAGCAGATCTGCCCCACCCTCCTCTGCAAATCCTGAAGAAGTTTGAGGTGAGCAGGCTAGAATACCTGGATTTACTGACCATAACACAGACATCCTCTTGACCCTGCCTGTGGGTTTTAAAAACAAATTCCCTGCTTCTCTAGAAGTCAAACCTTGCCTTATCCATTTTGAACAATGCATATTCACTATCGGCCCTGAAGATATTATGGTTCCTGGTACTTTTAATTAAGAATCTCAATCTCTTAACAAGTCTAGCCAGACTCAGCAGAATCTGCAAAGAGAGACTGAGAAAGAGTGCAAACAAATTGCTTCAAGCTGACGGCAGAGAGTAAAATTATTATTAATGGGAAATTGAATTTTGGCTCCAGTTAAGCCTGAAACATTAAGCGTTTCTCTAATGTTTTTCTCTGTGGTGGTAAATTGACTGCAAATTGTGATTTTTTTTTGAAATGGTAGATGTAATGAGCCATTCATCTATGTCCCCAGAACCTTCTCAGCTCAAATTTCCTCTTCCATTGTTTATTTGCTATTTTAATACTTCAGGTGTTAGAAACAAGACAACTCCTCTTAACCAAACTTGTCCCCTATAAAATTTGCTGAGAATCCAAGCTAAGTGAATCATCATTCAGTGTCACTTTTCTCAAAGTTTCAATTTAACTTTTATGCTACTTTTGAAAAGTAATGTTGATATTTACTGATGTGTCTCATTGGTTATACCTGTGTGCTAAGTCACTTTGGTTGTGTGTGACTCTTCAACCCTGCGGACTGTAGCCCGCCAGGCTCCTCTGTCCATGGGATTCTCCAAGCAAGAATACTGGAGTGGATTGATTGCCATGCCCTCCTCTAGGGGATCTTTCCGACACAGGAACTGAACCCTTGTCTCAGGCTTCTCCTGCATTGGCACGCAGGTTCTTTATCACTAGCACCACTTAGGAGGCTCCATTGATTACAAACATGATTTTTCCCCCCAAAACTACTTTCTAGCTGTGCTGTGGGGATTCCTGATGGGGAATGTCTCCCTTAATGAGATCTTGGTCTGATATCTTGACTTCTAAGTCTTTTGATATTATTCAGTTCAGTTCAGTTCAGTTGCTCAGTCGTACCCGACTCTTCGCGACCCCATGAATCACAGCACGCCAGGCTTCCCTGTCCATCACCAACTCCCAGAGTTCACTCAAACTCACTTCCATCGAGTCGGTGATGCCATCCAGTCATCTCATCCTCTGTCATCCCCTTCTCCTTCTGCCCCCAATCCCTCCCAGCATCAGAGTCTTTTCCAATGAGTCAACTCTTCGCATGAGGTGGCCAAAGTATTGGAGTTTCAGCTTTAGCATCATTCCCTCCAAAGAACACCCAGGACTGATCTCCTTTAGAATGGACTGGTTGGATCTCCTTGCAGTCCAAGGGACTCTCAAGAGTCTTTTCCAACACCACAGTTCAAAAGCATCAATTCTTCGGTGCTCATATTTCTTCACAGTCCAATGCTCACAGCCATACATGACCACTGGAAAAACCATTAGAGGAGTCTTATTCTGGTACAAAATTCCTTTTAAATGATAATCCCAATCCTGACCAAAGCTCTTCCTTTCTCCTTCCTCAGCACAGGATAGAACAAGGGCCAAGTATGGTAGATGGAGGGGGAGTAGTAGGAGGTCCACCTAGCTTACAAACTTCCTTTCACTCCTTCTTCTAGATGATGGTTTCTCAGATGTTGCACGTGGTGAGGAAGGACAGGATGCAAGCAGGCATATTTCTCTTACTTGACTGGACAGATTACAGTCCATTCTTTTTTGCTTGGCACTACTTTTGCTATCTCTATGGCCATCCATGAGCTTTGGTTCCTTTCTTTTGTGATATATAAGTGAGTTTTTCAGAGGGCTCTTCCCACTGTACTGATGTAGAAGGTCACATCCTGGTCTGTCTTTTTCTATCCTTTCCTCATTCCCCTCTAAGACAGCCCATATCCTCTAAGTCTGAGTTTTAGGAAAGGGTCACATATCAGTACTGAAGGACTTCAGGGCAGAGTGAGGTAAACATGGGCTGCAGTGGGGGACGTTATCAGGAAAGACATCCTGGAGGCAGAAGACATAGAGATGTGGTCAGGGGCTCTGTTCTTTCTAGTATGCCATTGCCAAGAGCACTCAGTACCATAGAAGTTGGGTAAAAGTGGTGTGATGCTTCAGAGGATGAAGAAATTATTTCCATCTTAGGAATCAAGGAAGGCTTCACAAACTGAGTACAATTGCATTTACATATCTGTCTTATGAATCGCTGGCTTCTTCCTGAGCACAGAACACAGTGTCCAGCACAAAGTAGGTATTCAATAACTATACAGATGACAGCATGAATAAATAAATGAATTAATGATGAACTTAAGAGAAAGAGTTAGACTTATAGGTGTAATATAGAAATATATTTCCCCTGTGTGCACTTCTCCATTCTCACTGGGCATAATTACTCCCTATCTGAGCTATTTATAAGTGATTCTTTGGCAGAACTTATTTCATTAAACCTTCCCTGACTAGAAGTCTGTTTTCTTGTCTCTAAGCCTTATTTCTGTCTCTAAGGCAGTAGAGGAGGAATACAATGGGCCTTGGAATCAATCAAGTCTGGGCTTGACTCCTGCTACATGATCTCAGACAGCGTACCTAGCTGTTTCTCCATCTGTAAAAAAGAGCGAAGATGGATCTTTAAGTAAATATCCTTAATATAGATGTATATTTACTCCATTTTTCTCTAACAAAAGGCAAGGATTAGGCAAATATAGGGCCTCTCAGTTCGCACTCGTTGTAAAGAACCCACCTGTTAATGCAGGAGACTTAAGAACCGTGGATTTGTTCCCTGAATCAGGAAGATCCCCCTGAGAAGGAAATGTCAACCCACTCCAGTATTCTTGCCTGAAGAATCCCGTGAACATTGGAGCCTAGTGAGCTACAGTCCACAGGGTTTCAAAGAGTCAGACATGACTGAATCCAATATTCTTGCCTGAAGAATCCCATGAACATTGGGGCCTGGTGAGCTAAAGTCTACAGGGTTTCAAAGAGTCAGACATGACTGAAGCAACTAAGCAGGCAGGCACATATAACATAACTGCTGAGTGTACACTCCTAAATTTAGGAAGAAAGGCAACACTCACAGGTAAAAGCTAACCACTGCCATGCGAGCAAACTACCACTTGCTTGGCATAAAGGAAAAACTGATTTAAGGACAGAATTTTATTATTAAATATTCATTCTCAAAAGTGAAGTCACTCAGTCGTGTGCGACTCTTGGTGATCCCATGGATTGTAGCCCACCAGGCTTCTCCATCCATGGGATTTTCTAGGCAAGAGTACTGGAGTGGGTTGCCATTTCCTTCTCCAGGGGATCTTCCCGACCCAGGGATCGAAGCCGGGCTTCCCTCATTGTAGGCAGATGATTCTCAAAGCACGTGGCTAAATAGAATGATGTTTGGAACTCACCCGATAATCCTGTTAAAGGCATTTCTTTAGATGGCAGAGCCAGTTTGAAACTTGATGATTCAAGGGAATTTCACAACTGGGTGTGGGATGACCTTTGTGTAATGAATGACTCCGACAATTGTAATTTGGGCCCTTTCCAGTCAGGAAATCATGTCTCTGCTAGGATGTGCTTGTGAAAAAGAAATTCTGATTAAATTAGTCATGGATCTTGCATTTTCTTGGAACTCTCCTGATAATGCAACAGTGGCAATAACAAAAACACCACCAATATCTACCGTCTATTAAACATCATCTTGGTGCCAAATTCTATAAAAGACATTTTTTATATGATTCCATTTCATCATCACAATAATCCTGTAAGATAAGAATTACCCTCTGCCTTTTAGAACTAAAAATATTGTCTTAGAAAAATTAAACAATCTGCCTGAGGTCATCTCCTAGTAATTGCCTGGGCTAAAATTTCTAACCATTGCTGTGTGATTTTAAGTCATTTTTTCATCATACCTGTGGTCGCTCAGGACCTAGTCTCACCACTCTGCAATCCTACAGATTTATCAGCAAGCAGGGCAGAACCAGGATCATTTTGAATGAATTTTGGGGCCACATCCTTCTGCTCCAGGTCACTTCTTTTTAAAAGTCCTAAGATGCTGACACATAAAGTATTTCAGGGATAAAATAAGGTCATTTTCTTTGTATTCAGAAGTATCTTGGAATCAGTGTTGGGAGACTGGGGTTCCAGTTTCAGAACCAACACTTAGTACTCTTCATAGCACGTCACCTCCTGTCTTGATTTTCTTGTACATGAAAGAGAATAATACAACCTTCACAGCATATATAAGCAGAGGAAATGAACAATTGGACTTTGTAAGTAAAGGTCTATACAGATGTAAATTGTTCTTTTATAACTCAGTAGGGACAGCCTATTCTTTGCCCAGATCTTCAAGTGAGTCCAAGAAAATCTACTGTGTCCTGACCATGAGTGAAGTGAAAGTCACTCAGTCATGTCCGACTCTTTGCGACCCCATGGACTATGCAGTCCATGGACTTCTCCAGGCCAGAATACTGGAGTGGGTAGCCTTTCCCTTCTCCAGGGGATCTTCCCAACCCAGGGATCGAACCCAGGTCTCCAGCATTGCAGGCGGATTCTTTACCAGCTGAGCCACAGGGGAAGCCTGCTCTGACCATATAGATGTCAAATAATAGGTGATTTTTCACAAGACCCTCAGAGGACAGATTCAACATTCCTAAGATTACATTTCTTTACAAATATTAACTAACCTCTGCCAAAGCCTTGAGCTACCATCGTTTCCAGGATCTGATCCACCAAGCCTATCTTCCTTGGAGAACCTCATTGTTTTACAAAGGGTCTTCTCACCCCTGCCGTGCCTGACATAAGCCACTTTAAGGATGGCAGCACATGAGTGCCTGGCTCAGTAATGATCAGGAAATAATCCCGGGCACCATGACTGCAAGGCTCATACTGCAGTCTTGGCTGTGCCTCTTGTGGCAAAGGAGAAGAGCTGTTCAACATTTTCTACTTCATTACCTTGCTGGGAAATGAAACTCTATAACCAATCTCCAATCTTCACTTTTCTGATCTTTCTCAGATTTCATCTTTCCTCATCAGCCTAGTTTTCAATGCTGGAATCTCTCCTGGATAAACTCCTAATTTTTTAGGTGTAAAACTGCCCTTACTGGACAGTATTCTCTAAATGCTCAATAGAAAGAAAGTGTTAGTCGTTCGGTTGTGTCTGACTCTTGCAACCACATGAACTGTAGCCCTCAAGGCTCCTCTGACCATGGGATTTCCCAGGCAAGAATACTGGAATGGGTTGCCATTTCATTCTCCAGGGGAACTTCTTGACCCAGAGATCAAACCCAGGTCTGCAGCAATGCAGGTAGATTCTTAACCGTCTGAGCCACCAGGGAAACCCAACTTGCTCAAGGCCACTAGCTAAATTACTGTCACAGTAAGATCTAAAGCAATGATTCTCACTGGACTGAACATTTAAATAATCTCTAGGGTTTTCTTAAATCCTAATACTCAGGCACCTACTCCAGAGCAATTACCTCCAGGTCTCTCAGTATAGAACTGGGAAGCAGTATTTTTTAAGTTCCCAATATGATTCCAAAGCACACCCAAGTTTTAGGCCCATTGACTTAAACAAATGCTCCCAAACTTTAGTGCACAAAGACATCACCTGAGGATGATGCTAAAATGAAAATTTTGATTCGGTAGGATGGAGATGGGTGAGGGCCAAGATCTTACATTTTGAACAAGCCCCAGGAGATGCCAGTGCTATCAGTCTAAGGACCTCACTTAGAACAATAAAGTTCAAAATAAGGGCAGTTCTCAAATTATACTGCACATTTGAATCAACTGGGGAGTTTCTGAAACTCTGGGTATCTGGACTGGACCCACACCAACTAAATCAGATTCTCCAGGGGTGGCACTTTTAAAATTTATTCAGTGATTCCAATGTGCAGCACATTCGTAAAACAGTGAGTAAGGACTCCAGACCTTACTAATCCCATATCTAGTTTCATCCAGACGGTGGGAAGTATGAACCACAGAGAAATTTCAATTCACATTGCAAGTTTGTTTTAGAAGCAAAGTCAAGCCATGCCAAGTATAAAATGATCACATGAACACAGAGCATGTTTCTCTTGGAGGGGAGTGCTCTCCCGGTAAGTGTGCAGGGAAAGGGGGGTTATAATCTCCGCCTTTAAATACTTGGGGTTGTTGGAAGGAAAAGGCAGTAGACTTGGACTCTGCGCCAAAAGCTAGGTCTCTGATCAGTGGAGAAGTTCCAGGGAAACAGGTTTAAGCTAAATATATGGAGATTATGCCTACAAATTAGCTGTCCAAAAATAGAAAATTTGACTTATAAAGTTACACATATTCCTATATCACATAAAAGTTTGGGCAGGGAAGAATCCTTCAGTTTTCCTTTTATTCCTCTCCAAGCCCCAAATCTGCCCCCCTCCCCTGGCCCTGGTCCCACATCTAATTCATTAGTCAGTCTTACCAGGCCTACTCTGGATCTATATACCCGATGCATTTACTTCTGTCATGACTCTTCTCATAAAACCACCATCATTTCTCACCTTGAATACTAGGGTAGCCCCTCAACTGGAATATCTTCCCAAATGGAATATCTTCCCAACTGGAAGAGTCTCTCAAATAGGCTCTTAACTGGAATAACCCCTTCACTGGACTGGTCTCCTAACTGGAATAGCCTCCCAATAATAGGAATTTTTTCTGGGCTTCCCTGGTGGCTCAGTTGGTGAAGAATCACCTGCAATGAAGGAGGCTGTCTGCAGTGCAGGAGATGTGGGTTCGATCCCTGGGTTGGGATGATCCCCTGGAGAAGGAAATGGCAACCCATTCCAGTATTCTTGCCTGGGAAATCCCATAGATAGAGAAGCCTGTTAGGCTACAGTCCATGGGGTCACAACGACTTAGCAACTAAACCAAATAGGAATAGCCTGTAAACACTAAATCTGCAACTTGAGAAATAACCCTGACAGTGAGTAGTTCCAGAAGCCTGGCCCTCAGCATCCTAAATCTCACTGCACATGTGCCCACCTCCCTTGCATCTTATTTTATCCAGCACCCATTGCTGAGTGACTTCTAGATCTATTTTCTTGAGAAGGTCAATCCTCTGTGCACATTCAGGTCCTGGTTTCCTCAATGCAGGAAATTATGCTTGTCAGCTTGTTTTCCACTATCAGGAAGCTTTCATCTCAACCCCTTTCTGATGAGGGTTGTTTTCTGCTCATCTTTTAAGAAAAATGCAAATGTTCTCTCCACATTATTTCTGTGCTTACGCTATCTCTGTGTGTCTGAACCTGCAGCTGCACTTCACTGCTCTGCGAGCAGAGCCCTAGCTCACACTCTGCCTGCTGTTTTCCACACGCTGGTTCCTGGGACTCTGCAATGCAGTAGAAATGGTTCCTGTGATTGAGCAGCTTCTGGCCTCCGGTTCTCCCTGGACTCCGAAACGATCTTCTGCAGAGAAGTTGCTGGTGATGCTATTCCACTTCTAAGGCCTCTAGAAATAAGTGCAGCAAATAGTACTTCTTCAGTTTATCAATTAACAGAGAGACAAGGGCTTCAGAAGGTTGTATTTCATCTCTTGTATTCAAACATCTGCATCTGGAGACCTTAGCCAAGGCTATGCCTGAGGATGTTTATGTCCCCTTGCACAGCACAGCCCACCCTTGATTCATCCCATTTCACGTCAAATCTCTGCACTGAAAGGACAAGAAGAATCTAAGATAATCAATTTGAAAATTTAGTCTAAATTCTTAACTTAGTAAAGTGGTTTTTCTCTCATCCAGAGATTTAAAATGTTACATTTAATACTGATCTGGCACAAGTAATGAAAAGACCTGATTTCCTTCCCTTAATTTTAGGGGAAGAAGCAGGGGGTTTGGAATCAGACATGTTTGGACTTAGATCACAGCTCTCCTGCTTGCCAACACTGTGACCTTGAGCCTAATGCTTAATCGCTCTGAGCCAAGGATTCTGCATCACAATAAGGGACTAATACACCTCCAAGGAATGCTTAACAGCCTCCAAAAGGCTCTGGGGACCTGGGAGACATCAGCAGACAAGAGCAGCTTCTTCAACTGTTATTACTAGTGGTGGCAACCTTCAGTGGTACAGGCAGTGGTAGGTGGTAGTAGCACATAAGCATTTCTCGTGCAGCCACTCAGACAAATGGCTGTGGGCCTGGGATTTAACTTGACTTGAAAACTCTGTGTCCAAGAATATATATACAATGTGAGAAAATGAAAGTGTTAGTTTCTCAGTCGTGTCCCATTCTTTGCTATGCCATGGGCTATAACCCACCAGGTTCCTCTGTCCATGGAATTCTCCCGGCAAGAATACTGGAGTGGGTTTGCCATTCCCTTCTCCAGGGAATCATCCCAACCCAGGGATTGAATCCAGGTCTCCTGCATTGCAGGTAGATTCTTTACTGACTGAGCCCCAGGCAAGACCATATATACTATGAAAGTGAAAGTGAAGTCACTCAGTTGAGTCCGATTCTTTGCGACCCCATGAACTGTAGCCTACCAGGCTCCTCCGTCCATGGGATTTTCCAAGCAAGAATACTGGAGTGGGTTGCCATTTCCTTCTCCAGGAGGTCTTCCCGACCCAGGGATTGAACCCAGGTCTCCCGCATTGTAGGCAGATGCCTTACTGTCTGAGCCACCAGGGAGCTCTCCGGGTAGCCCCTCCCGACGGCCATGGAGGCAATGACCGTGGCACGCCACGCCACGCGCCACCCCGACTCTCGTGGGACGGCAGAGTCTGGGGGAGATGGGAGGCACCTCCCAACTCCCCGTGGGCCCGACCGCCCCGACCCCAGGGCGGGCGGGCGACCCCCACCCAGGGGTCTTTAAACCATCTATATACTATAGATGTGGATAATTAGTCACCAGGGAACAGTAATCAGCAAATTCCTGAACCATGGCTCTGTTTGCAGGGCTGATTAAAGGACCATTATCTGTTAGCTCAGAAGGCCGCATCATTAGGTGACAATATTAGCTGAAATGACTCTTGTCTGAGCACTGGCACTTCCATGTCTCAGCCTTGGGCAGGGCAGAGCCCAGGATGGCGTGGTGGCCTAGGTAGGACCTCAGTATCTGGATTCAATTCTGAACAAAACAGGATTGGAGTTCTGAATCAGGATCCCTGAAGTTGGAACTCTGCAGTCTGCTAGGTTCTCCACATGATTTCTATTCACTCACTTTTGAGAGTCTTTCCGAGTGTCTACTATCCAGACAACATTAATGCAAAGCTGTATTAACGAGAAGGAGGTCTTTGTCAAGACAAATAATTATATGCAAGAGACACTAAACAGAATAACCCAGAGGATTTCCCCATATCCTATCCCTCCCTATACATGTAACCCACTCTCCATTTTCTGGCAATATTTATAGGATTAAGGACCCTTTCTGAAACATCCAGGGATTACCTGTCCCTTGTATTACTGAACTCTATCTTTCCATTTTGTGAAGTTACAGTAAGTTCTATACAGCACATAAACATTAGATAAAATTAACACTAGATACATGAATAGGAATTTAGTCTCCCAATGCCACAATTTTAATCATCACAGAATTTTCTATCAGTCAGTTACCAACCATTTTTTAAGCACCAGGATCACGCAGGTGCCTAGGGAAGAATGAGGTCCGACATGTTTCTCCACAGATTTTACAATCTAGTAAAGAAACATAAAAGTGAAATAATAAGAAAAGCATTGCTATTGAAAATAAAAATTACAGAAATAATAATAACAACAACATCAATTCACTGAGCACTGCCTATAAATCCAAGACCATATCAGATATTTATATGAAATTATACCTGATCCTTCAACAATAATACAAGAGAGGCACCATGTCTCTCTATGTTACATAAGAAGCTGAGACTTGTTCAAGATCATGCAGAAAACAAATGGAAGGACTGGGGTTAAAAATCTTAGCTTATCAAGTTCTAAAGTCATTGCTTTTTAGAATTAGGAGGGCAGGGAAAGAATCCTAGGCAATACAAACATGATGCCAGGCCAGCTCATCCATGGTGACAAGGGAAATGAGGTTGACAATTGGGTCAAATGCATGAAGCTAACAAGAATTCAAGTATCTTTTGCTCTACCCTGTGAACTCATGAGTCAAAGGTACTAATATAGTGTCGCCCTCATCTACTTAATACCAGAGAGAATGATTATGACTCAGCAACTTCCTGCCCTCTTCCTCACCTTCCTGCCTTTCTGCTTCTTTTCCTCCTGGCCTCGTCTTCTGCCTCCCTCCCTCACCCCACCATCTGCATCGCTCAAAAAACCTCAAAATAGAACCTGTTTATTTAAACCACTGGTTCTTAAATATATTCGGACCACATCATCTGGTAAGCATGCTATGCTTTTTCATTCTGCTCTGTGTATTCACAGGCAGTTCACTGCCTAGAATGCCCATCACGCCCATCTCCAGTAGGCAGATGTCATTTCATCGCTTTCCAAATATGTCCCCAGATCTGAGGCCTTTCATTCCTTTACACCCGTGCCAATCATTCCCGTATCTGTGCTCTCACAGCTCCTGTTACTTTGTTTCATCAAAAATGCTCCTTGAGGATAGAAACTATTTTTGATTTATTCTTTGTCCACAATTTCTAACTCTGGGCCAAAAATTAACAGGTGCTCAAAAAAAGTCTACATAGATAAGAGATGTAAAGATGGGTATTAATACTTTTGCCTCAGTCTCTTGAAGGCCGTAGAAGTCCCCAGCAGTCCAGAAACAACCCCTGCTTACTGGCGCAGTCAGCACAGTCAACCCTCCCCAGGCCTGGGGAGATGATGAAAGATCGGGATGGTGGAAGAGCATGGTCAGTCAGAAACCCCCAGGAAACATGAGGACTCACCATCATTATAATTAATTTAAAGGTTTTGTAGGCTGTGAATGAGACAGGAAACGCATTTGCTTTTGGGAAACAGACATTCTGCAGGCTTCCGGGATAGAGTTCCTCAGGAAGCCAGCCTGTCTTCAAACCTCCTGACCTTTCTCTATTAACTTGAGTATATGAGCCCCCAGCCTCTCTGTTTGACATTCTCTCTCCCCACACACTCACACTCCGAGGACTCTCCTCCATTCTCAGACAGCATTCTTAAGTTTTCTCCACTTAATAAAAGCTGCTTTTGGAATGGGATGGTATATCAGTTATTAGTAACCTAGCATGGACTGTAACAGCTCATGCCTCTGCGTAACTCTCAGGACTGATTTTACATCAATTAGTAACATAAAATAACAGGGTAATTTAGAATAAATCTCTGAGGAGTTGCCACTAAATCCTGGGAAACAAGGTTGTGTGCCCTAGAAAAGAGAGCAGGAGAAGGAAAAAGAAGGATGGTGAGGAACCTTTCCTTGGTGTCTCAAAATACCAGAAGTGAGCAGTCACCCAGGCCAATCTTATCATTCTCATTATGACAACTGACAACTATTATGTCCCAGGTGCTCTGCTGGACACTTCAATAAACATAATCCATGGTTCACACAACAATACTATAAGGCAATTCATCCTAATCATCATTTTTGTCTCAACTTTAGGGCTTTTGGATCCCCCAATCAGTACTAGAATACTCTCAAAATATCTTGCATCATTTCTCCATAAACTTTATCACAATTTTAATTACATGATTGCACAATTATCTGTGCAATTTCTGTCTTCTCCAGTGGACTCTAAGTCCATAAAAATAGTGATCGTTTCTTATTTTATTTTTATCCATGGACCTATCCCCAGCAGCTAGCACAATGCCTGTCTCATAATAAGTAATCAATAAATATCTATGGATTTATGAATGAGTTAAAATAAGTGAATATCATATGTGTGCTAGGTCACTTCAAGCATATCCAACTCTGCAACCCTTTGGACTGTAGCCCAGCAGGCTCCTCTATCCACAGAATTCTCCAGGCAAGGATACTGGAATGGGTGGCCATGCCCTCCTCCAGGGAATCTTCCTGACCTAGGGATCGAACTCATGTGTCTCTTAAGTCTCCTGTATTGGCAGGAGGGTTCTTTACCACTAGAACCACCTGGGAAACCCATATAATTATTATTAAACCCATTTTACAAATGAGAAAACCAAGGTTCAGCATCTGAGCTCAAGGTCAAGATCCAGCTTTGAGAGCTTTAGACTGCCTGAACCCATGCCCCCAAGTATGTTTGACTCCCAAGCATGTGTATTTTTTACCTTACAGTCCCTCTTTCAGCTTCAAGTGGGAACACGCTTGTTAATGAGGTATTGGGCATACATTTACTTTCTTTCTCCTAAACTTTCCACAAATCTAGATAAATATCTTTTGAGGTCTCTATTAGAATCTTGTAAATTTTGGCTGGGCCTGCCACTATTATCAGATCAAAAGGCATTACAAATGGGAATCAAATTTATTACTGAATTATTTTCTCTGGTACTTTTCTGATTAAGTTAAATAAAAACTAAATTTCAAACTAGAAAGAGATTAAAATAAGACTAGTCATATAAAGCCTCTATCAGGGAGATGCCATAAAAGCAGAAAACCTGTTTTGTAGCTTAAAGATGAAGCATCACACACATAAGCAGTACCTGCCAGAAGAATTCTGAAGAGTTTAGGTGAAAACACTGACAGTCCACAGAAGCCATATGGCTGAGAAATAAGAGCCTGAGACTGGGGACAGATGACCTGAGTGAGCTCTGAATGAATCCTTCTCTGTCATGATGATAAAACCCCCAGAACAATTTCATCCTGAGAACTAAATGATATGTTGTACTTGGAAAATGCTTGTAAAAGCCTTCATTAATATGAAAAGTTGAAGGCTGACAAAACAAAGGCTGGGAAATGACCATAATACTTCCTACCACTGACCTACCCCACAAGAAGCCCATGACATGTTTGAACTCAAAGAACTAGGGGTTATAAAGAATCCTGACACTTGAGTCTCTGGGACCAATGAAACCCTGCAGTGTTTTTATCTAACAACCATTTCAGGTTTAGCTACAGCAGACTCTGCTTGCTCTGGAAAATAGCCCTCACAGAATCTATCAACCAAGCTGTTAGCTTTAAGTGCAACTTCAAAAGCTACTGGTGTCCTTTGCGGCACAAACTTAGATTAAGCAATTTATAGGCAGAAGGGAATATCTAATTTGCACATAACTGATGGGAGGAAAATGAACGATGAGTCCATAACATTTCAGCTGACTCTGCAGTACAGCTCAGCTTTAAATTTTCTTCAAAATTTAAAGGAAAAGAAATGCAAGCACAATGATTTCACTGCCTGTAGACGGGACTCTTTGCCCTGTACTCAAAGCTCTTCATGGTCTGGCTCCAACTTGATATCCAGCCTCACCTGCTAGGGGTTCACCAGCAGAATTACTTATACATGGTACCCTAGCCTTCCTAGCTCACTTGCCTTCCCACCTCATGGTATCCCTTTTATTTACCCATTCATGAATTCATTCATTCTTCATTCATAAATGAATTCCTTTCTAAGTGCTGGGACCTGGGGATATGTTGATAAAAGTGATAGGCATGAACGCTCACCTCAGAGACTATATAGCCTAACAGGCAGCTACAATGAACGTGAAAATGCTAGTCCCTTGGTTATGTCTGACTCTTTTCAACCCCATGGACTGTAACCTGGCAGGCTCCTCTGTCCATGGAATTCTCCATGGAAGAATACTGAAATGGGTAGCCATTTCCTTCTCCAGGGAAATCTTCCCGATTGAACCCAGGTCTCCTGCATTGCACGCAGATTCTTTAACACTTGAGCCACCAGGGAAGCTCATATGCTAAATGCCTTGCTCCCCAATTTCCATCAGTTGATAACTTGTCTCTCTTTTCCAAATGTTGCTTACTCATTGAAGTCTTTTCTCATCTCTCCCATGGATCAACCCTTCCCTACTTGCTTTGTGATTCCCTTTTGACATTCCATGCTGCTGCTAAGTCACATCAGTCGTGTTCAACTCTGTGCGACCCCATAGATGGCAGCCCACCAGGCTCCCCCATCCCTGGGATTCTCCAGGTAAGAACACTGGAGTGGGTTGCCATTTCCTTCTCCAGTGTATGAAAGTGAAAAGTGAAAGTGAAGTCGCTCAGTCGTGTCTGACTCTTAGCGACCCCATGGACTGCAGCCTATCAGGCTCCTCCGTCCATGGGATTTTCCAGGCAAGAGTACTGGAGTGGGGTGCCATTGCCTTCTCCTAGCTTCTGTCTATCAGATGCTTGTGATTACCGCTAAAATAAGTGCTGTAGACAGGTTATGGGATTTAACTTTCAAAATAACACTCTGACATAGAGCAAGAAACTCAGGTTTACCAATGATGACACTGAAGCTTAGAGACTCACTCCACCCAATGTCACTCAGCTCTAAGTGATAAAACCAAGATTCAAACCCAGGCAGTCTGACCCCAGCACCTGGGCTTTCACCATGATGGTTTTCTGTCCCTGTATTTTATCATATTCTGTCTTCCCCACACTCTAGACCTTAGACTGTGAGTTTCCTGAGGGCAGGGTCTATATCTCACTCACCTTCTCATTCATACCCCACCTCCCTGCTAACATGTTCCAACAGGACTGAACACTGAGTCAATATTTTTGGGGTTTGACTTCTGTGGATACTGAAATTAAATTCTGCAATCCATCCTTGAACCATCCTAGCTGATCTTTTCAGTTCTTATAACACAGAAGCTCATTTTGTAAGGCAGTATTTGGGGTTTCACCTGCATAAACTCCTTGGTGCTTGTGTCTCCAGATATTTATCATGCTGGAAAGCTAGCTGAGCCTGCTTTTATTCACGCATCTGCCATTAAAGAAAGTGAGAAGGGAATCTGATTTGTCCAGGAGGGTGAGAAGCATTTTGGAGGATAGTTGGGTATATTAAAAAGGCTGCTGGCTTTGGCTCAGAGGACACAACACAGGAAATGCTTTGATCAGAGGTCTCTGCAGACTCATCTTTCTCAGTGTCAGGCCCTGGGATAGCTTCCTCTGTCACCACCATCAGAGGCTTAAGCTGCAGGACCCAGCCCCAAAATACAGCCACATTTTCTCTTTGCCACTCTCAGCACAAATGCTCTGCAGAAAGTATTTGGGAGAATATGTAAGTCTAAAAACAGGAGAGTAATCTGGACATGGATCTCATTCAGTAGTACACAATCTCCAACCAAGGTTTTCACTGAGACTGGAGAGGTATAGTTCCCAATAGCCAGATGGTCCACAAAGACTTCGGGAAACTTCTTCCCATGGAAGAAGATGGCGCAGGTGCTGAGGTCCTATGCACTACCACTGCTCTTCAATTTAAGCAGAACTATGTAAAAGGCAGCCTTTTGTCCATGAATTTGATGGAAGTATCAGTTTCTGGGATCACTGGAATAAGATTCTTACAGGTACTGAAATTATCTAGTTGTTGGCAATACAAATAGGCAGGCTGCCCTCTAACTAGAGAGAGCAAGGAAAAGATGTGCTCAGAGCAAGGGATAGTGAAGCATTAAATTGAATACTGAATAACTGTATTACTTCATTTTCAATGTTATACTGCCTAGAATGCTACCTCCCTCTCTTGTTTGTTTAATGGGGACCTGCTCATTTCTCAGGACTGTGAAGACAATCATAAAAACCTGCCTTATTCCCACAGAGCATCTCTGGTAACTGGTTACCAAAAACTTTTAGCATGTTTTCTTTGGTGAGAGGGATTGGATGTCTGAAAAAAATAAATAAAGATATTGATTTCTCACTGGATATTCTTTTCTTGTATGGCTTAGCTATTTAAAATAGAACTTAGGTGGAAAAACAGAAGTAAAATCAAAAGATAGGTGTCTGAGCTACTAGTTTACTACAAATAAGGAATGAAGGGGCAGGCACACCATAAACAGCCTAGAAGCTTCCTTCCACTTCCCTACCCCAACTCAGAGGCCAGATTTTCTTCAGAAAGCATTGAGCAAAGCTAAATTAAGCAAGGGAACAGCAAATAAAGGGAGTTCTTTTAAAAAAATCTGTAGGGTAGTCATACATAAAGTTCTTATTTGAGAGCAGAGTTTATGAAACATAAAATTCGCAAAGAACAGAATTAAGCTTTGGCCCAGGTTAAGATAGTGGGTCAAGCTTCCCACACTGAGCTCTCTTCTACTTGAACTCGGTGGTCCCTCGTGTCTCCACTGTGTGATAGGCATCTCTCTATGAAGAGATACGGGAAATTGCTACAAAATGATATGCTTTTCACCTTGAGATCAAAGGATCTGACTTTGGAGAGCTGGGGATATTTTTCTGAAATAGGATCCACAATTGATTATGGGTAACATAAATTTAATGTCACCATAAATTGCAAACCGCAGCTAAGATGCCTTCTGAAACCCTGAAATCATCCATTCTTATCTTAAACTGCTCTGATAATAAAACACGTGAACTTGTTCATTCAAACATGCAATAGATTTTTATTTCACAGGATATAAAATTAATACATAGTCTCAGCTTCATTAAATTTATGTTCTAATAAATTATAAGCAGGAGGAAAATGGAGCAAAGGGATGATTACAGCACTTTACATAAAAATGTTATGGTTCAAGCCACGTCTCTACCATTTTATGATATTGAGCAAGTCACTGTATTTCTCTAAGTCTTAATTTTTTCATCATAAGATTGGATTAACAATCTGAAGAACAGAATTTTTAGAAACACCCAAAGAAATTACAGATTAAAAGCATGTATTATACAGGTACTTGATAAAGGATTGATACTCTTTTGTGTATTTTCTTCTCAGGATATTTTACCAGGACTTATACTAGTCACAACACTACTACCTTCCCCTTAACAAACCAACCTGCAGAGCATAAATATTTTAAGAGTCAATGATGAAATTGTTACAGTTTGGAATGGAAAAAAAATACAATTAAAATCTTAGTTACTTACTGCTTGCTTTTGGGGGGAGTTATATGATCTCTATTAGTTTTAATTTTCTTGCTTGTAAAAAGGAGAATAAAATCACCTTCTCTTAAGAAATGCTGTGAGGAAAAGCCTAGGATACACCTCACTTAGAGGAATCACTTAGTAAGCGTTTGTTTTGCTTCCTCTTTCCCTTAAAAATAAGTGCATTCTGCATTTTTAAAAATAATTTTCTGAAATGAATTGCAATAATTGAGGACACCTCAGAACATAAAGCCATTAAGAAATCAATTAGAAGGAGGTAAAATGGAAGTGGAAACATGAATCCAGAGCATGTGTTCCTTGGTTCTGTTTTCTGAAGCAGAACCATCCTAAGCCAACCCTTGCTGAAGACCCATCCACCTTTGGTGACTGATAAGTTACCAACTACCTTTTAAGTTATTCAGCTTCAATACTATATGGGATTCACCTTTAGATGTGGGCTTCTCACTCTTTTCTCCAGGGGAAGTAGCTGCTTGGTATCAGGAGATGAACCCACAGACCTCTCACCATCACTGCAACTGGGTTTCCCAAGTTCTTTGGAATTAAATGACTGATTCATCAATTCACACTTAAGTGTCTACTGGAGAGAAGATCTTGAACATATACACCAGGAATTAACCTAAGAAAGTTCATAGCTACTGCTGAATTGTCCCCTCTCACAATTAATATGTTGAAATGCTAGCCCCCCAGTACCAAAGAATGTGACCTCATTTTGAAATAAGGTTGTTGCAAATGTTGTTAGTTAAGATGAGGTCATACTGGACTAGGGTAGACCCCTAGACCAATATGCCTGGTATCCTTATAAAAAGAATGCCATGTGAAGAGACAGATATGCACACAGAGATAATACTCTGCAAAGACTGACATTATTATGCTACAAGCCAAGCAGTTACCAGAAGTTCAGAGAGAGCCCTGGCATAGATCCTTCCTTAGTGCCTCAGAGGGAGCATGGCCCTACCGACACTGTGATTCGAACTTCTGGCTTTTAGCACAGTGAGATGACCTAGTACTGCTGTTCTAAGCCACCCAGTTCCCCTACCTTGTTATGGCCACCCTAGCAGATCAGTACAGGCTGATAGTCAATACGTACTGGTATAGCTGACTGGTTGTCAAAATACTGAGGTAATTTTCTTCCAGTTTGGTACATAAACATCACATCACTGATCTGAGTCTTAGGCACTCCTGGCTTCCCTATCTACTCTAACCCACTTCATGGAACCTAAAGACTTTCTCCATGATGGAAAAACTGAAGGTTTAAGTCCTCATGGACTCAACAAACTACATCTTTAGAGCTGCAACAACCTACTCAGGCCAAATGACTCTTTCCACAAAGGCTAAAGAACATTCACAATGGCCAGGACATGGAAACAGCCTAAATGTCCAATGACAGATGAATGGATAAATGAGATGTGGTACCTATATATAAAGGAATATTAGCCATAAAAGGAGCAAAATTGGGTCATTTACAGAGATGTGGATAAACCTAAAGTCTGTCGTAGAGAGTGATGTCAGAAAGGGAAAAACAAATATTGTATATTAACCCATATATGTGGAATCTAGAAAAATGGTACAGATGAACCTATTTCTAGGGCAGGAAGACAGACACAGACACAGAAAACATACATGGAGGAGGGGAGAATGAGACAAATTGGGAGATTAAGGTTGACATACATATTTTGACTTCCCTGGTGGCTCCAGTACTCTTGCCTGGAAAATTCCATGGACGGAGGAGCCTGGCAGGCTACAGTCCATGGGGTCGCAAAGAGTTGGACATGACTGAGCCACTACACACACACACACACACACACACACACACACATTTTACACATGAATAGCTAGTGGGAACCTGCTGTATTGCACAGGAAGCTCAGCTCAGTGCTCTGGGATGACCTAGATGGGTAGGATGGTGTGCATTCAGCTGATTCACTTCATTGTACAGCAGAAACACAGCACTGTAAAGCGCTTATACTCCTGTATGCTTCTGTAAAGAATTTTAAAAATAAATAAAAGAACATACCTGCTCTCTCTGCTTGCCACTCCCTCACTGTACCTTAAGACTGTACCAAATCCTCTTCACATTGTAAGGATATTACCTATAAGCTCTCTGGAGAGAAAGAACAATGCTTACATATTAACCATCATGGAGATATAAGAAATATTCCAAAATCTACACAATTCTCTGCAGCTCCTGGTTTCTATCTAAAAAGAGACCCTCTGGCTGAGGGTGGGTTGTGCTCTGTTGTTTCAGTCTTGTCTGACTCTTTGTGACCCCGTGGACTGTAGCCCACCAGGCTCCTCTGTCCATGGGATTTTCCAGGCAAGAATACTGGAGTGGGTTGCTATGCCTTCCTCCAGAGGGTGGGTTAAACTCATCTAAAGTCCTAACAACATAATCCTAACTTCTCTGCATTCAATGCTTTCTCTTGTCAAGTGGCTTTTTCTATCTGTTTCTGCAGGCCTCACAGGGACCATTCTCACACAATCTCTAAAGGGAGGGGATAGATGTATACCTATGGTTGATTCATGTTGAGGTTTGACAGAAAACAGCAAAATTCTGTACAGCAATTATCCTTCAATAAAAAAGAGAAAGAGAGACATGGGCCATGCAGTGCTTCCTCTGCCTCTAGACATCTATGCAAAGCAACGGATGGGGCTGTTAAGCTGAGGCAAGGAGATGGTGATGTCACCTAACACATAAATAAAATGCTGTCGACTACACCTTCCCTGCAGACAGTGCTCTCAGGAACTAATGTGATTCTGTGATCTCATCACACTAGATCTATCAACAGCTCACTGTGCTGCAAGGGAAAAAAACTTGGTAGACACAATGTTATACAAAGTCATCACTGCTTAGCTGAAATTGCCACCTGTGCAGGCCTGAAATAATACCTGCCTAGGAAGGATACAGATGTAAACTACAGGTTTAATTGAGGCCCTGACTTTCTAGAAAGAGTATGTTTCAGAACCTGTATCCATGCATCTCAGTTGCCATGGACACAGGCAGCTATGTGGATATGAAGCTAGTTTTTAAGGTAAGCAGCTAAAGAAGACCTGTGATGAAATCAGAGCTCAGCATGATTAATAAGTAATAATAGACCCTGGATCCAATACTTATTGTTTGAGGAGAGTGCCAATGTAGTTATTTGTTTCAGGTAACAATTTCTTAAGTTGTATTTGTTGCATGAACAAATCAATGAATGAATAGTTCATTTAATGGGCATTAACTGAGGGCTTTTCTGTGATAGGCATTACACCAAGAGGCAGAGATATAAAAAATGAATAAAATATCGTTTCTGCCCTCAAAGATCTCACTCTTTGGTGAAGAAGGAAGGTATACATTGTGGTAAGTTTTAAAATGAACAAGCTCAATATAATACAAGAAAAAAAACATTTCTGGGAAAATAGGGCAGTGCCAGGTAAGGCTACGTAGATGGAGGAGACATTAAAGCTAAGTCCTAATGGATAAGTCGGCTTGGCTCCAATATATTTGAAAATCAAGAGCATTCCCAGTGAAAGGAGGATTATGTGGAAAATACAGTCATGAAAGAGCAAGTTAGGGGACTGCAAAGGCTATTTCTCACTCAAATGAGCAGTTCCAACATTCCTCAAGTGCTAACCAGTAATGCCTCCAATGTCTAGCAATCATTATCATCCAGAAAAAGTGCAAGTTGTTCAGCAGTGTCCAACTCTTCGTGACCCCATGGACTATAGACCACCAGGCTCCTCTGCCTGTGGAATTCTCTAGACAAGAATACTGGAGTGGGTAGCCATTCTCTTCTCCAGAAGATTTTCTCAACCCAGGGATTGAACCCAGGTCTCCTGCATTGCAGGAAGATTCTTTACCATCTGAGGCACCAGGGAAGCCCCAGTTATCCAGAATAGGGCCACAAATCTACAAAGTGCTCCTCTGTACCAGAGTGAATTATGACAAAGCCCATGTTCTTAGTTTCTTTGTGAAATACTGACGCCATCTTCACATCTGGCAGGGTAAATCTTCCTGTGACATCAAGTTTATTAACAAACTCAGTTTTCAATTGTCTTTTGAGAACCTAACCAAGGAGAAATATTAACTGAGAATAAGAAAAATAATCAGAAAAGTGCATAAATCTAGTAATCACTGTACTAGCTCTCTGTCCCCCAAATAAAATCATGTACCAGAGTACATTTAGGCTGTTTCCATGTCCTGGCTATTTAATCAGTAAAGCAGAAATAGATGTTTTTCTGGAATTCTCTTGCTTTTTCTATGATCCAGCAGATGTTGGCAATTTGATCTCTGGTTCCTCTGCAGTTCCTCTGCTCTTTTCTAAACCCAGCTTGAACATTTGGAAGTTCACGGTTCACATACTGTTGAAGCCTGGCTTGGAGAATTTTGAGCATTGCTTTGCTAGCCGGTGAAATGGGTACAATTGTGTGGTAATTTGAGCATTTCTGAGCATTGCCCTTCTTTGGAATTTGAATGAAAACTGACCTTTTCCAGTCCTGTGGCCACTGCTGAGTTTTCCAAATTTGCTGGCATATTGAGTGCAGCACTTTCACAGCATCATCTTTCAGGATTTAAAATAGCTCAACTGGAATTCTATCACCTCCACTAGCTTTGTTCATAGTGATGCTTCCTAAGGCTCAGTTTCCATTCCAGGATGTCTGGTTCTAGGTGAGTGATTACACCATCGTGGTTATCTGGGTCATGAAGATCTTCTTTGTACAGTTCTTCTGTATATTCTTGCCACTTCTTCTTAATATCTTCTGCTTCTGTTAGGTTGATACTGTTTCTGTCCTTTATTGACCCCATCTTTGCATGAAACGTTCCTTGGTATCTCTAATTGTCTTGAAGAGATCTCTAGTCTTTCCCATTCTGTTGTTTTCCTCTATTTCTTTGCACTGATCTCTGAGGAAGGCTTTCTTATCTCTCTTTGCTGTTCTTTGGAACTCTACATTCAAATCTTTCCTTTTCTTCTTTGCCTTTAGCTTCTCTAAAAAAAGTTAAATGCAAAAATCACTTAAACATAAAAAAAAAGTCTTACTTCCTCAAAGTGTTAGTTTCTACTCATTTTTTAAGGTAATGTATTTTATTTAACCCAGTATATTCAAAATGTTACTGTTTTAATATTCAATCAATATTAAACTTTGTGGGGGTTTTATATTTTTTATCATTTTTTTATTGAGGTATAGCTGATTTACAATGTTGTGACATTCTCTGCTGTACAGCAAAGTGACTTGGTTTTTGTCTTTTTTTATATTCTTTCACATTATGGTTTATCCCAGGTGATCAGATACAGTTTCCTGTGCTATATAGTAGGACTTTGTTGCTTATCCATTCTAAATGTCATAGTCTGCATCCATTAATACCAACTCCAAATTCCCAGTCCATTCCTTTCCTTCCCCTTGGCAACCACAAATCTAATCTCTGTCTGTGAGTATGTTTCTATATTTTTTAAAAAGGTTCACTTGTACCACATTTTAGATTCCACATATAAGTGATATCAAATGGCATTTCTCTTTCTTAGTTCATTTTGCGCGATAATCTATAGTTGCATCCATGTTGCTGCAAATGGCATATTTTGCTCTTTTTTTATGGCTGTCTACTCATTTTTTAATTCATATGGAATAATCTATTTCTGAGAGGCCTGACTGGAAAACAGAGATATCAGTACATTTTAGCTTATTTGATGATTAGTGATGCAGACTTTCACTTTCTTATCCTATGATTCTTCTGCACGATGAACAAGGTCATTAAGTTAATTTAGAAGACTGTGCAAATAGTTGAAATACATATTTTATTTAGATATAAAAGAACAGAAACATTTTTCTAGCAGGCTTCAAATTGAAAATCAAGTGAAAGCATTAAGTAGGATTACAAAACAGATGAAACTATACCTGAAATATTGGAAGAAGTCTGTTCTTGTAAGGAGTTAGGCTAATAGAAGGTTTTGATTGTCCTTAAACATTTCTATAAAGATGCACAAAAGCACAGTATTGCAATATTAATCACATACAACAAATCCATCACAGTTAATATCTGGCTAACTCTCAAAGAAAAATAGAAATGCATCTCAACTCTGGGCTTCCCTGGTGACTCAGATAGTAAAGAATCTGCCTGCAACGCAGGAGACCTGGGTTCTGTCCCTGGGTTGGGAAGATCCCCTGGAGAAAGGAATGGCTATCCACTCCAATACCTCAACTCTACTACCAGCTAAATTTTTACACATATGAGAGCTTTCCTTATTCTGAATCACAGTTTAATGTCTAGAAATTGATTGGTCTACCTAGTTTTCAGAACCCAACTTACCTTTGAAATTCAAATGAAACAAGTCTGTATAAATGCATGAGCTTCATTCTATGAGTCTTTACTTTCTCTCAGGAGCCTAGAAAGCAAAGATAACACTGGTGAGGCCTGCTGCTGTTTTTGCTCTCCCAATTTTATAGGGTTTTGTGAGATTAGAAATCACATATGATAAGTGTCTACACATAGAGTGTGTGAAAGCTGCTCAGTCATGTCCGACTCTTTTCCACCCCAAGGACTATACAATCCATGGAATTCTTCAGGCCAGAATACTGGAGTGGGTTGCCTTTCACTTCTCCAGAGGACATTCCCTATCCAGAGGTTGAACTCAGGTCTCCTGTAATGCAGGTGGATTCTCTACCACATGAGTCACAAGGGAAGTCCTCCATACATATAAGTAGTCAGTAAATAGTGATTACTCTTATTCTAAGCACTTAAAGCTCCAGGAAAGAATTCCCATCTTAAATTGACTTTCTATGGGGAAAGATCATTAGAGAGCATTTCTGATTTAAAAATAGACACATAACTCTTCTTCAGTTAAAAACCTGACTCATTGCTATAGTTACAGATCATGCCCTCAAAGGTTTTTGTTTTCTGCAATGACAAGACTTTCTCTTCAGAAGCAGATTTGTCATGAAGTTTAATCTTCAAGGCTCTCATTTGCACAGATCCCTTCAAGGATCTGACGGAGAAGGCAATGGCACCCCACTCCAGTACTCTTGCCTGGAAAATTCCATAGACGGAGGAGCCTGGTAGGCTACAGTCCATGCGGTCGCTAAGAGTCGGATACGACTGAATGACTTCACTTTCGCATTTCACTTTGATGCATTGGAGAAGGAAATGGCAACCCACTCCAGTGTTCTTGCCTGGAGAATCCCAGGGACAGGGGAGTCTGGTGGGCTGCTGTCTATGGGGTCGCACAGAGTCAGACACGACTGAAGCGACTTAGCAGCAGTACCAGCAGCTTCAAGGATCTGGAAGAGGCCAACAGTGTGTTCAGTCAGTTATGTGGTTTTATAAAAATTGCCGAATAAATGTGCTTTACCAGCAGAGAGTTAAGACCATTGACTTTGCACTTTACTTCTGTCATACTTTCCCTTCTCTCAGGTATCTGCAGGTATTTTTGGTGTCTAGTCAAAGGGTAGTTGAATTTGGAATACATTTAGTTGGTTTTAGAGAAAATTACTTATGTGGTATACAATCACCTCCATGCATAAGTAAGTCACTGATGTGTGCTCAGTCACTCAGTCATGTCCAACTCTCTGTGGCCCCATAGACAATAGCCCTCTAGGCTCCTCTGCCTATGGTATTTTCCAGACAAGAATACTGGAGTGGGTACCATTTCTTACCCCAGGAGATCTTCCCAACCCAGGGATTAAACCCACATCTCTTGCGTCTCCAGTGTTGGCAGGAAGATTCTTTACCACTAGCGCCATCTGGTAAGCCCTAAGTCATTGACAGCTGTTATATACAGAAATGTCCCCCACAGACACCACTATCACCAGCTATGCCAACTGACTCCATGAAAGTATAGAACAGAGGCTGTATGCTGGTATAAATGTGTTCTGTAGCACCTGGTGTTGGAATTAGGTGGATAATGGAGGAGGGATGAGGTTTGGAATGCATAGAACTGAAAGCCAGTCTGCAGAATTCTTTCAAATCCTGTAACTTATACACTGCAATGGCACCCCACTCCAGTACTTTTGCCTGGAAAATCCCATGGATGGAGTCTGGTAGGCTGTAGTCCATGGGGTCGTGAAGAGTCGGAAAACGACTGAGCGACTTCACTTTCACTTTTCAGTTTCATGCATTGGAGAAGGAAATGGCAACCCACTCCAGTGTTCTTGCCTGGAGAATCCCAGGGACGGAGGAGCCTGGTGGGCTGCCGTCTATGGGGTCACACAGAGTTGGACACGACTGAAGCGACTTAGCAGCATACATGAAAGATATATGATAGAGACCTTTCCGTATTTGACAACAATCTCCAAAATATAGATACCATTAATAAATTATTATTGAGAGATAATTTAAAAATCAATTAGCCATAATATAAAACAATTATTCTATAATAAATACATAATCTAAGGTTACAACTAAGTCTTGCAGTTGGTCCCCCTTATCTGTAGGTTCCACACCCACAAAGTGAACCAAATGCTGATCAAAAATATCTAGAAGAAAAAAATCCAAAAAGTTCCAATAAAACAAAACTCAAATGTGCCATGCATTGGCAACTATTTCTATAGAATTTCATTTAATTATGCTTTATAATTAATCTAAAGATAGTTTATAGTATACAGGAAGATGTGTAGGTTATATGCAAATACTATACTGTTTTCTATAAAAGACTTGAGCATCCATGAGTTTGGGTATCTGCAGTGTGTCCTAAAACCAGTCCCTCCTGAATACCAAGGGATCACTATAGTTTGCTTCTGGGAATGATACTATCCTGGAAACTTCATTTGTATAGATACATTTTTGTACTGTGGAAAGGAGCATATTTTGTTACATTTGAAACTTGTCAAGGAGAAACAATCTATAATCTCAAGCAAGAGAATCATAAAAAATTCATATAAGTTTACCTTGAGTAAGGAGAGACCTTCACAACTAAATCTGCCTTAGGGAAGCAGAAGAACTCGATAGAGACTCAGGAAGAGGAGACCTATTAAGGGTGAGGTACCATAGTGATATGAGCAACAAAATAAGCAGGTATTCTAATCAAAATTATGCTGATAGCCAGACACATGATCCTTAAAAAGCATATTTTCTCTGGACCTCCATACCCTCCTTTACAAAATAAATTAGTTGTTAAGATTTTTGATGTGGTACTTTTGAATTCTTGGTGCAGTGTTTCCCAAACTGTTTTTCTCAACTCTAATCCATGAGGGAAATTCTGAAAAATAGCATTCCATGGTCAAATAATTTTAGAAAATGTTGCATGGTTTTTTTTTTCTCTCTTCCATTGGTATATTCAGTGTGTATTAGCATAATGCGGACTCTAAAATGTGCTACAGTGAAGTAATATTTTTATCTTTGTTTAGGATAGGGCTTGCAAAATCTATTTGACTGTGAAAACCTTTTAGCATAATATCTATGACATGTAATTTGGGGATGCTCCTCTAAAGCAGTATTTGAGACTTTCTTTAGAGAGACTTAAATAGAATTTGCAGTTAGATAGCATAGTCAGAACCCTGCTTTGAGCTGTCCTGATGCAAAGGTGCTGAATTTACTGTTAGGAAGTCAGCAGAAGATACAGCAAAATCCTTTGACAAAAAACATCAAATGGGGGGGGGGATGTTGTGTGGGGGAGGATAGCTCAGAGTATGTTGATCTAAAATAAAATTCTTCCCAATGGAGAGGAAAACTATTTTTAATAGCAGGAAATCATGTGAGGTTGGAGAGGCATGGACTGTAATATAAGCTCATTCCACGCTAGAACCTCATCTGAGGAAAGGGAATACAAAGCAAGAAAAGAGGGTCACACCTTGTATGTGAACTGTGCTCTATGAGAGATACAAAAGATATCTCAAATGTATGGTTTTAATTCTGATAGGATTTAGATTCTAGATAGAGAAAATAATGCAAATATATGTAATAAAAAGAAACATAAAAATTTTAAGAGATTTAAAAGAGAAGCAGAGACTATGGCACTATAGGTATTTTCAAAAGGGTGTGGTTAGGGAAAATCATTTAAAGAAAATGGATGGTGTGGGTCTTCTAAGAATAAGTAAACTGAGGATGGAAAGATGGGCGGATGCTGGGATGAATAAATAAAACAGTAAAAACCATTAATGATAATAAAACTGGCTTAGATAAAGAAATGATCATGTATTGGAATATCTGGGGTAGGAATACCACTAATGACACCAGATAACAAGGAATCTGAAGCAAGAGCTGTCAGACCACAGACAAAAGGTTAAAAGGGAAGGAAAGAAAGAACATTGCCTGTCTCTAAAATCCCAAGTGCTTACAGAAAATGGATCAAACTATTATAATCAAGTAAACACTAGTCCAAGGCTTGGAGGTTAGGTAGATGTTAACACTTTAAAAAGACACAGTCCTGAACCAAGGAGCTGGGGAAATACTGATATGGAGAAGAGAAAAGAAGAGGAGGTATACACACACACACACACACGTTTGTGCGAGTTCTCATTCGGCTCCAGCTCTTTGCAATGCCATGGATTGTAGTTCACCAGGCTCTTCTCTCCATAGGGTTTTTCAGGCAAGAATACTGGGGTGGGTTATTGTTTCCTTTTCCCAGGGATCGTCCCAATCCAGGGATCAAACATGTGTCTTTTGCATCTTCTGCATTGGCAGGCAGATTCTTTACCACTGAGCCATCTTTGAAGTCCATATACATACATAAGTAACTCCGGGGCTTCCCATGTGGCATAGTGGTAAAGAATCCACTTGCCAATGCAGGAGATGCAAGAGACACAGTTTTGATCCTTGGGTCAGGAAGATCACCCAGAATAGGAAATAGCAACCTACTCCAGCATTCTTGCCTGAAAAATCCTATGGACCGAGGAGCCTGGCGGATTACAGTCCATGGGGTTGCAAAGAGGCAGACACAACTGAGAGACCAAGTACAAGCACAAGTAACTCTAATAAAATAAGGGAATGATTCAATCTTAAATATAAATCAAACTCAAAATCTATCGAGTATGAAGGAATGAGTTAAATTTTGACCATGGATTTCCCTGGTGGCTCAGAGGGTAAAACGTCTGCCTACAATGCAGGAGAAAGTGAAAGTGAAGTCGTTCAGTCGTGTCGGACTCTTTGCGACCCCATGGACTGTAGCCTACCAGGCTCCTCAGTCCGTGGAATTTTCCAGGAAAGAGTACTGGAGTGGGTTGCCATTTCCTTCTCCAGGGGATCTTCCCAACCCAGGGATCAAATCCGGGTCTCCCGCACTGCAGGCAGACGCTTTACCCTCTGAGCCACCAGGAGACCCGGGTTCGATCCCTGGGTCGGGAAGATCTCCTGGAGGAGGAAATGGCAATCCACTCCAGTATTCTTACTTGGAAAATCCCATGGACGGAGGAGCCTGGTAGGCTACAGTCCATGGGGTCGCAAAGAGTCAGACACGACTGAGCGACTTCACTTTCTATAAATGTTATATACAGGAGATGACATTTAAGCCAAGTCTTTAAAAATAAATTACACTAAATGAGAAAGAGAATGAAGAGAGACTTTCAGGAAGTCCAAACCAATAATCAAAGGAATGAATATGTGAGGACGAATGGGATGAGCAAAGAATATTGAATAGCAAATGTGACTATGAGGGGTGAGTAGCAGTGGATGAGACTGAAAATGTACTTTGGGCAAAAGTATGAAGGATCTTGAATGTCGTATTAACAAAAGACTCATGCAAAAGAATACTATGATCAAGTCCATTTAAAAGCAAAATTTTCAAACCATATAACGATCTCTCATGAGACAATATAGAGTAAATACAGACAGAAGAAAATACAGGAGCACTGGCTTTCAAATTTCATATCCCCAATTCAATCTGAGTGGCTCTACTTTGTATCTTACTTCATACAAGGCTTCCACTTAGGGTTTGATTTGAACAAAGAGATCCACCATTTTCAAAAATATCTACTACCCAAAAATTTGGAAAGATAACTGGAAAGGCAATGATATTTTAGGAAGATAATGTAACAATTTAGCTACAATATGATAAACAATTAATTGGAGAAATCAATACCAGTAGAAAATGGGAAAATTAAAAAAATATTCTGAACTGTAACAAGCAGGAACTGTCTGCATATTGAATATAGATAATGAGGTACAAAGTAGACATACAATGTTGAGTCCAAGGTTTAAGCTCAAGGACCTAGAAATATGGTGATATTATTCACTGGGATAAGGTTCATAGGTTGAAGGGAAGATAAGCAATGTGACCTACCCAACTTTCTATACAATGATTTTAGATTCATAACTTGTAACTGGACAAAGATATACAGTTAGGTGTTTTAGGAGACAGCCTGGGTTAGAGATAACTGTTCAACTGAAAAGAGTGAACACAAGGCCCAAATATGATTCCCCCTAGGAAAAATTATTAACAATAAGAGGAATATTAACAGTTAACATTGTGTGTGAGTGTTCAGTGGCTCAATCATGTCTGACTCTTTATGACCTTTTGGACTGTAGCCCGCCAGGCTCCTCTGTCCATGGAATTTTTCAGGCAAGAATACTGGAGTATCTTCCTGACCCAGGGATCAAACCTGCATCTCCTGTGTCTCCTGCATTGCAAGCAGATTCTTTACCTGCTGAGCTAGGCATTTAACTTAAGCCAGCAGCTGTGCTAAGAGTTTTATATGCATAATATTATTTAACTGCATATGAATCCTATGAATAAAAAATATCACTACTGCAGACCAGAATAATGTAGCAATTAACATCCGGAAATGAACTGTCTATATTTAAATCCTGGCTCTGCTGTTAACTATCTCTGTCATTTGGGGCAAACTATTTACTGCTTTGTGCCTCAGTGTTATCTGTGAAATGGGGATAATAGTCCCTAAATCTATGATACAAAGGGACATAATGCATATGAAGGATTTATAACAACTCCGGGTACATAGCAAGTATTCAGTGAACATGAGCAATTATTTTTACTTCATTTTACAGATAATGGAAGTTAAGTCATAGAGAGGTTAAATAACTGGTAAAAAGCACACTGTTAAATAAGTGGTAAGTGTAGTACTCCCAAGTCTGCTCAACTTTTACACTAGCTTCACTCAGATAGTGAAGAAGAAAAGGTCAAGACTGTAACCTTAGGGAATGCCTACATTTAATCAGAGTAGAAACCAGAGCACTAGTTAAGTGCTCTTGGAAGGCATCATCGGATTAACAACAGGTCAGAGTGCTGGGGACAGAGGGGTGCTGAGCTATTGGAGGAAAGAGGTGGTCAAATTTGCAAAAGGAAAAAAGAAATGTAATATAAGAAAAGACTGCTGGATTCTACAATCAGAAAATCCTGGAAACATCAAAAGACAATTGAGACGATTAGGAAGGGCAGACATCAAACAGAACATTTAAGAAATGAATGCAAGGGGAAGAAATAAGAGGAGTCAGTGTAGAAGTTTAAATGGAGAAAGAATGCCAATTTAACCCTACAACTTAACGGAAAGAAAGTTTAAGGCAAATTTTCACCAAATGGGGAAGTCTTAGCTACTTTTCTATGTTGGAGCCTGTTACCATTAATTGGAGAAAGGGGGACGATATTTTGAAGGGGGCAATCAATGTATTTTGACCAAGGAGAATGCAGGAGCATATGGTGAAAAAACCACAGTGGTCCAGTTTAGCCTTGGAAAAGAGAGACTCAGATGCTCTGTGACAACCTAGAGGGATAGGGTGGGGAGGGAGGCGGATGGGGGGTTCAGGGTTGGGGGGATGCATACATACTTATGGCTGACTCATATGGATATATGGCAAAAACCATCACAATATTGCAAAATAATTATCCTCCAACTAAAATGAATAAATATTTTTTAAAAAGAGAAAATGGAAGACATGTTTACTACTTAATGTGTGGGGGAGGTAGATGGAATTCATCCCTTATCAGTTTCAGACTGTTTATGCTAGAAAAAAGAAGAGGTTTGTTTGTAAACAATGAGAAAGAGGTATGTAGGACCTTGAGGAAGAATAAAAATTTTCCACAGAGATAAGAGAAAGATTACTGAGCAACTGTGCAAGCCCCGCTGAGCTCAGAGCAAAACAACTGATTACGCAGCTTGTACAACGAAGTGAAAAAGATAATGAATCTCTCATCCACAGAATAAGTTGAAGGGAGACAAAGTGATACAAACAACTCATGCAAATGGAAATAGTGCTTTTAGTTAATAGATGTTTCACCAAGAAAAGAGAGAGAACGCTAACATGTTTTTGCATAAGGCATAGTACATGAATGTATGTAATCGATGTACAATACTTGCCATGAAACTGCTTGAAGAGGTGCAGGCATTGCAGTATCATTTTCAGATTATTTTATTCATATGACATATATGTGGGAATTTATAGAACTAAGATTCTAATTCTGACTCTGTCACTAACAACTTGCTAATGGCCTAAGTAAGTAAATAAAGTTGCTCAGTCATATCCAACTCTTTGCTTACCAGGCTCCTCTGTCCATGGAATTTTCCAGGCAAAGTACTGGAGTGGGTTGCCAAACTTGGTCAAAATATGTTTCTTCTCCCTGGGCTTCAATGTCCTCAGCCACAAAATAGGGCTGAACTAGAAGCTCTCTGAAGATCAGTCCAGTTTTAAAACTGCATGAGTTTATATTACAAATAGCAACATATACTAGCTTCCCACATCATCTCCCAGGCCTACAGAGATCTGCTTCTTGTAAGGATCTAGCTCCTAAGCTGACATTAAAGGAATGTATTACTTAGAGCTCTCAGGATACTGGCATGCCTCACTGACCCAAGGGCAGGTGTGCAGGTAAGGCTCAAAAAGGAACTACTTCATGCTATCTCTTTCTGTAGCTTTCCATGCTACTTAATCTGCAGGGAGGAAGATGAATGCCTTGCAGCTACAGAAGTTTAAAGGCTCATTCCAGGTGACCAACTAGGATCTTTGAGTCCCTATTCCAGTTGGCTTAGATGCATTTGGGTAGTCTCTTTTATTCAATATATTCCAGACAAAGGGACAATTTCATAAACCAGTAAAATCTTCTGAAGGCCCTCATTATGGATGGTGAAAAATAGTTCTAAGCTATAAAGCTATACTAAAAAGCACTATAGGAGTTTAGCTCAAATGGTGACAATGGATGAATGACCAAAGAGCTTCCCAGGTTACTCAGAAGTAAAGGATCCGCCTGCCAATGCAGGAGATGCGGGAGACCTGGGTTTGATTCCCTGGGTCAGGAAGATACCCTGGAGAAAGAAATGGCAACATACTCCAGTATTTTTGCCTGAGAAAACCTCATGGACAGAGGAGCTTGGAGGGCTACAGTCCGTGAGGTCACAAAGAGTCAGATTTGACTGGGTGACTGAGCACACACATGTATGATCAAAGGGTGAAAAGACCCTGGGATATTTTTATCTCAAACTCCTTTCAATGTCTTTGAAAACACAAGAGTTTATGCTGTATTATGAGAAGAAATAAAATGTTCAATCAGAGGTCTTAGATAAATTATTTTTAATACTCTGAACATATGGGCAAAAAACAAGGTTATTTAAGATGTCTTCTGTAGTGGGACCTTCTCACTCTCTGTGACTAATTTTTAGTATAAGAATCCAGAGTGTAAGGCTCAGATCAGGTTAATTTACTCTTAAGTGTCTGTTAATTTACCTACATCCAAGTCTACTTAGCCAGCAACTTAGCTATAGTGATAACTGGAAGAAATCCCTTAACCTGGAAAAGTATGCAATAAATAAAAATAGTGAAAATGAAACTATATATACACCCTCTGGAATGAGACTATATCAGCAGAGTGCACCAAAAGTGCATATTTTATAGGTTTATTCTCAAATTCATCATCACTAAGAATCTAATAAGCATGCTTAAAGTTAAGCACAGGGACATATGCCTTTTAGGGGCTCATATAAAAATACTTGAGCAACTCCAGGGGTGTTTTACAAAAATTTATTCAATATTCTGATTTTATACATTGAAACAAATTCCTAATCTTTTGTATACAATCTGTGAAAAATAAAGCTAAGCAAAATTACTTAGCATGTTGAAGTTTTACTATGAAAGGCGATATTTTTCTCCATATATGTCATCTGTAAAACTGCCTGGCTGCTTTTCAGTGTTAAGTGCAGAGATGGCTGAGTGACGCTGCATGCTCCATCCCCAGTGCTGTGCCTCCTCTTGTCAGCTGTATTCTCTATATTGTGATCAGACTCTGCTCTTTTGAGATGCAGGGTTAAAAAGGCTTAACTCCCCTTTTTGTTATGAGAGCCAATCTCTGTCAGGATCCAGAGGAAAGTGAACCTTGCTGTGAACAGTGACACGACAATTACTAGGAATACAACTGCCCAGGGCATGGCTGCTTAATGGTGCCTGTCCAATCCATGTGCGCCATGTATAGCCACGGAGAAAGAATAGCACTTTTGCAAACAAGAGAAAACTGAACTTCAGGCAACTAGACTCGGATGTTTCCTCCTCAGTTCCTCAACTTGGTCGCCCATATTCAACGGGCAGCAGGGAATATTACAGATAGCCTTCTCTGGTTTCATTCTGCTCAGCTGGTTTGGGGTAAAACTTATATACTCCAACGCAGGAAGAAGGGGACCTGCTTAAGCAGAAACATCTTTATTCAATTAGAGTGACTGTTTAGGGTAAGGGGTAGAAAGGACAAGAGATTTACTTACCTCTTATGTTCACATTAGTTAAAACACTCCATGACCATGTTGTCAGATTCTGATAATTCCAAGATGTGGGCACTAAGCATTAAAGTCTGACCTTAGCTTTTAGTGAACATTAAACATTTATGAACATTAAACTTAGTGAACATTTTCTCATGATAAGAAATGTCTCCTCTGTCAAGCATGGCAGATTACATGAGTGTCAGACATCATCAGCACCCACCACGGGCCTGGCTGCCTGACCTCTTTGAGCTGATCAGGGTGATTGTGAATTCACACTTTATTATAGCATGATGTGTGTGCACTTTTCTCCAGCTCTCCAAACATCACTTCTGCTTGTCAGCAAAGGAAGCTACCAGGTTTGCTAGCCTGATGAGTTATTATGAAAATTATGAAATAGGCAACAGCTTTTGATATAACACCAAGAGGATAAAACCCTCAACACTACAGATTCGTACCTATTGCATCTTATGTGAATCTGATCACCAGTGCTTAGTTTAATAAGTCCTCAGTGAATGAAAATGTGTTAGATAAATTAATTAATCTATTGCAACCATGTCAAGATGGGTATGGAAATGAGAAAGACTAGAAAAGAACTTGGAAAAGTGAAGCAGTCATTATGCTGTAAAAGTGAAATTACAGGCTATTTTTTCTGATTAAGAATATCTTTTGCTATCATAGCAATAATGCTTTAATAATGACCACAACATAAGTTGGCATTTAATTCAGTTTATCAAGGATTATTCAACTAAAGATATGATTAATCCTGTACACCAGACCAAAATATCTAAGCCATGGCCTCTGTCCTTGAAAACCACATTGTGTCCTGGAAGATAAGACAAAACCATGAAACAGAGAGATTTCAAACAGGTTATGACTTAATGAAATTCTCAAATGAGCAATACACAGAAGCACTGGAAGCAAAAAGAGCTCTAGCTCATGCTCCAGGAAAATCTATAGCCCTAAACACTCAAGAGGGAAGCATTCGTTTTGCGGGCTATAGCAATTAAGCTGCAGCTGAAATCAACGCATCAGCGACTAGAGCGATCTTCAGCTCGGGGCCATAGTCACTTAGAGCCATTGATCTTCCCTGGCTTTGGGGTTTGGTTCACCTCACTCTTATCATCCCTGTGGCTTTAAGGTGTCAGGCACAGAGTCATCGCTTCTTTGAAATTTACCCAAGGATCATTATTGTGCTCTAAATCTGCAAGGGCTGCGAGAGGGGAAAAAAATCACAGAAAAGCTTTCTGACAACTGCCAACCGTTGCTAAGGTGTCACTGCTGTCCCTGGCACATAACTCATTCTTATTTAGAGTACCTGAATGGGCTTTTACTCCAAATCCTGAAAATTCAGAGCTCTCCACATTTAGGGTGGCCCCAAATGAACTTCTAGCTTCATTTTTATCACACTCTCTTCTCCCTCATTTCCCATCTATCAGTTCATCCCTCTCAGTCTACCTGACATTCTCCTGACATCAAGATGCTCTTGACTCTTCAGCCGTTGGGGTTCGCTCAAGTCTTTCCTTTTCCCAGCACTTCCTTTAGGACCTCACTCAAGTGCTACCGACCCCATAGCACCCATCCAAATTAATTCCCTTTCTCTGTCCTCTAACGTGTGTGTGTGTTCTCCATTGCTCAGTCATGTCTGACTCTTTGCGACCCTATGGCATGTAGCCTGCCAGTTTCCTCTGTCTATGGAATTTTCCAGGCAAGAATACTGGAGTAGGTTGACATGCCCTCCTCCAGGGGATCTTCTTGACACAGGGGTCGAACCCACATCTCTTATGTCTCCTACATTGGCAGATGGGTTCTTTACCACTAGTGCCACCTGAGAAGCCCCTCCTTTAACATATGAACCCTTAATTAAAGAATATTAGGTGTTTTCCTATGTATGTCCCACTTATCAGTTTCCAGAAAGTCACTCACACTTTATCTATTAATAACATTATGCCTTGTATTGGGTACTACACACACAGAAATAAATCAGCCACTGTAGCCACTGTAGCATTATACAAAAGAAGGTATTTGAGCATGAGAATTAAGGCACTAGCAGTTAGGTATGTCTCATAATGGCAAGATATTTATTTACAACCATACCTGGAAGGAGGTCATTAACTTGACTTTGAAAAGATGTCAGAAAGATTGAGAATGACAGAAGCTACATTCCAAAATCACTGGGATGAGACCTGTAAAGAATGTCTTACGTGGGTACTAACAATGGATGATAAAGGACAGCAATGTGGTCTGGACTCAAGTGCCAATGCACCGAGAGGAGATGTGGTCTGGACTAGAACACCTGCATTTCTGCTTCAGCGCATTTGCGTTACTGACCACATCAGTAATACTTTGTGTTTGCATATCGACTCTGCCACAGGCTAGAGAAACCTGCAGGAGTGCAAATGGCTCTTTGTGTCATTTCTCTTCCACTATCTGAGAGTTTTTTTTTTCCTCAATTGTATATTTTATTTTATTTTTTTACTATACAATATTGTATTGGTTTTGCCATACATCAACATGCATCTGCCACGGGTGTACACGTGTTCCCCATCCTGAACCCCCCTCCCACCTCCCTCACCATACCATCCCTCTGGGTCATCCCAGTGCACCAGCCCCAAGCTTCCTGTATCCTGCATCGAACCTGGACTGGCGATTCATTTCTTACATGATATTATACATGTTTTGATGCCATTCTCCCAAATCATACCCCCCCTCCACTCTCCCACAGACTCCAAAAGACTGTTCTATACATCTGTGTCTCTTTTGCTGTCTCATATACAGGGTTGTTGTTACCATCTTTCTAAATTCCATATATATGCGTTAGTATACTGTATTGGTGTTTTTCTTTCTGGCTTACTTCACTCTGTATAATAGGCTCCAGGTTCATCCACCTCATTAGAACTGATTCAAAAGTATTCTTTTTAATGGCTGAGTGATACTCCATTGTGTATATGTACCATAGCTTTCTTATCCAATAAAATCTCATTAAAGGATACAGCCTGGTCTTTGCTGACCAACAGGGAGAAAAAGTGATAAAATACCAGATGGGAAAGCAAGGTTTCCTCTCGCAGGACTGCAGTTAACACAGCAGTTTGCAAAGGCAACTACATGGCAGCTTACAGAGGGAGCTGAAGGAGGGGAAAAAAAATCTCCAGTTGTTCAGAACACACCATGGGGAACTCTCAGAAATCACAGGGAGACGGTTTAAGGAGTCTGAGGTTTGGCAAGCTTATTTTGACTTTATGATATAATTTGGGTTATATGATAATGAGAAAAAAACTCAGAGAAGGTAAATGATTTGCCAAATATGATACTTCTATTCTCCTCAATAAAACAAGTATTTAAAAAGGTACTTTCTGTGGGCCAGACACCGTACCTGATAAACCCTGGGAATTATAGATCTTGAACCCCAAAACTCTCTCACAAATCAGGATCCTATATGCTGTGTCAAGATGGCTTTAAAATCCAAATAGTGGAAGGTATTGAACTTTCACCCTGAGGTTTCTTTCTACTCTGGAGTTCAAAGGCTATAAGGCATTTTTCGCTGGGTGAGATTGAACTGATATCTGAGCAGAGAGTAGTGAAGTCTGAGTGTAGCTCCAGGTGTTTGGAAAAAAAGTGGAAGACTTTTTTATCCCCCCTCTGAGCAAGAAAGGAAACTGTCTTATGAAGTTTAGGCAGGCCAAAACTTTTAATAGTTTGTGGTCTGTTTCCATATTGTGCTTTGCATGCTAAGTCACTTCAGTCGTTTCCAACTCCTTGCGACCCTGTGGACTAGCCCACTGGGCTCCTCTGTCCATGGGATTTTCCAGGCAAGAATACTGGAGTGGATTGCCATTTCCTCCCCCAGGGTATCATCCTGACCCAGGGAATGAACCTGTGTCTTTTATGTCTCCTGCACTGGCAAGCAGGTTCTTTACCACTAGCGCACCTCAGAAGCCCACTTCCATATTCTGTTAGTCATTCCAAATTCAAAATAAATCATGTTCTTTATGTTCTGGGGGATTCCCAGGTGGCACAGTGGTGAAAAATCCACCTGCCAATGCAGAGGTTGCAAGAGATAACACGTTCGATCCCTGGGTCAGGAAGATCCCCCAGAGTAGGAAATGGTAACCCATTCCGCTATCCTTGCCTAGAAAACTCCATGGACAGAAGAGCCTGGCGGGTCACAGTCCACATGACCGAACACACACACACACACA
This sequence comes from Bos taurus, assembly GCF_002263795.3. Lineage (NCBI taxonomy): Eukaryota > Metazoa > Chordata > Mammalia > Artiodactyla > Bovidae > Bos > Bos taurus. Next base: position 81,331,513 of record NC_037338.1, on the reverse strand, counting down.
CATGTTCCCTGAACCTAAGCCCAAAGCGGGAAGTACAGGCAATAATTTCATTATAAAAAATAGGTTTTATGATAGTGTCAAGCACAGGAGCAGAACCACAATCTGTATAATCAGGACACATTTTAGGGAAAATTCAATCTCAGTTTACGTTGATATTAACTCGCAGTTGGTCAGGCAAGAGGACAGACAAGAGCAATCCAAGTAGCTGATGTTGAACAAGGAAAAGTGTGAGAGAACATGGTGATTCTAAGAAAATATAAACACTTCTCTGATTTTAAATAGTACAAAGGAAAAAGACTGGCAAGAAAAGTGGAGAGATAAGTATGATTTTCCTCTAACCATAAAGAGGAAGGGAGTCATTTGTAAAAGCATGTGATGCCACTGTTTGTAGATGATATAACACTATGCACAGAAAATCCTAAAGACATCACAAAAAACTACTAGAGCTCTTCAACAAACTCAGTCAAGTTGCAGGGTACAAAATTAACATACAGAAATATGTTGCATTGCTATACTCTAACAACAAACTATCAGAAAGAGAAATTCAGAAAACAATCACATTAAAAAAGTAAAATACCTAGAAATAAATCTAACTAAGGAGGTTAAAGGCCGGGATTCAAAAAATTGTAAGGTCCTGATGAAAGAAGTTGAAGATGATACAGATAGAAATAGATACCATGTTTATGGATTGGAAGAACTGTACTGTTAAAATGACCATATTTCCTAAGATAATCTACAGATTCAATGCAATCCTATCAAAATAATATTATTTTTGATAGAATTAGAACAAATAATCACAAAATTTGTATGGAAACACAAAAGACCCTGAATAGACAAAGCAATCCTGAGAAAGAACAGAGCTGGAGGTATAAAGCTCCCTGACTTAACTATATTACAAAGCTATCATGTTCAAATCAGTATGATACTGGCACAAAAAGACACAGATTAATGAAACAAAATAGGGAGAAAATATTTTCAAATGACATAGCCAATAAACAGTTAATATCCAAAATATATGAACACCTCATACAATTCTATATCAAAAGAACAACCTGATTATAAAAATGGACAGACTACCTGAATAGAAATTTTTCCATAGAACACATAGAGATGACCGATAGGTGCATGAAAAGACACTTAACCTTGTTACTCATCAGAGAAATGTGAATCAAAACCATGATATTATCTCACGCCTGTCAGAATGGCTATCGTCAAAAAGACCACAAATAACACATATTGGTGAAGATGTGGAGAAAAGGGAATACTGTTGGTGGGAATGTAAAATTTGTGCAGCCACTACAAAAAAACAGTATGGAATTTCCTTTAAAAATTAAAATAGAAAAATAGAACCAATCCAGCAATTCCACTTGTATCTGAGAAAAAATAAAAGCATTAATTTAAAAAAAATATGTACACTAATGTTCATAGCAGCTGAAGATAGGAGTAGGGGATGAAGAGACACAAACTATTACGTGTAAAATAAATAAGCTACAAGGATATATTATACAGCTTAGTGAAAGTGAAAGGCATTCAGTTGTGTTCAACTCTTTGTGACCCCATGGACGATATGATCCATGGAGGTCTCCAGGCCAGAATACTGGAGTGGGTAGCCTTTCCCTTCTCCAAAACAGTCCAGAGAATATAGCAAATAATTTATAACTTTAAATGGAGTATAATCTTTAAAAATTTTGAATCATTATGTTATACATTTGAAACTAATATAATTTTCTAAATCAAATATATATCAATAAAAATAAAAACTCTTTGGAGGTGCCACCTATTAATTTAAGGCACAAAAAAATGATGTGACAAATTCACATGGTCCTCTGACTGATTCAAAATTTACCTGTAGTGATTGTATTCTATTGTTTAGAAGACCTGTAACCCTATGGATACTCAGTAAATGTTTTTACATATAAATGATTTAACTGATTCCAGTAATAGGAAGGGTTATCTACCAATGTTTTTGCATTGTGGTTAGAAAGCTGAGTAGAAGGCAGATGTCAACTGGATTCTTTGGAAAGTCCATTTTCTGTATCTCCATTCTCAGTCCAAATAACGCTGGACATAATTATGTCTCTTAGCCAATGCACCATTATGATGATGGTGGAGAATCTGGGGACAAATACTGTGCTTTCCTCAATAACGCATTCCTGCCACCATCCTAAGGGAGAGCTCAAACTAACCTTGGTAAACAGGCTACCAAGTAAAAATAAAGAAACAGACAACTTATAAATAAATTAACCAATAAGACAGTGACATCACTAGAACATTACGAATTTTTTTTCAGCAAAGGTAGGTCTAACCTTAGACAAAGATATCAAAAAGGCAAAGAAGATAGGCATGGTATCAGGGTGTCTTTGAGTCAATGGCTAAACTCTGAGATATGCCACACATTTATCTCCAGGGAGTCCTGGATATTTCCAAGACAGGATCACATTGAGCAAGAGGGACATCCTAAAGCTGAGCCAATTGAGATTTACTTTGTAATGTGATTGTTTGATATACAGTATTTTATACCATTTCCCAAATGTTTTCCCCATTTTAACAAGTGGTTCTCCTCTTCATAGACTAGGAAACTGTGAAATTCACGTTCTACCATTATAGAGTCTCCGCAGGATATTTCCAGACTTCATGGAACTCAAAGCTTGCACAGTGTAAAGTATGTTTTGAGGTGAGGACAGATGGGGAGGCAGGTAGCCACATTTCGTTTTGGACTAAAAGAGAAAAGAATCGTAATAAAAGGACTTAGAAAAGTGGGAAAAGGTAAATCCAGTCATTCATTTGAATGCCAGATTAAGCAGTTGGGACATTTTAAGCAAGCTCGTGAAGTAATTGTTATTTAATAGTGATTTATGGTTATCTTTATAACCTTATTCTAGTGTAATTTAGCTGAAATGTGATCCCTCTATTAGATGATGGAGTAATAAGCTATTGGCTTACACTATGAAGCCTTGATTCCAACTTAGATTTTCTTAATGATATGAATCCTTCTGAACTTCAGAATTTGGAAGCCATTTTATATATATATTTGCCTTTTCATTTATAAAAGAAAACTGGATATACAATGGGAAGTAATTATCAAATACTAATATTTTAATATGAGCCTAAGGTCCTTTATTCAAATGCAAAATAAAGAAGCTTCACCTCTAAAAATAACCATGCTGCGGTCTCTAAAGTGATTGAACAGACAAGGATGTTACCAGGTACTCAGTGATTTTCTCTCATCTCTATTTCTCTCTATCTCTGTCTCTCTGTCTGTGTGTGTGTGTGTGTGTCTCATATATATGTATATTCAGGAGTTAAAAGCCACATCTCTAAATTTAACAGAGAAAATGTAACATAATTAACCCAGTATAAAAAAAATTGACTACTAGAATATTCCCACACTTTGAAGATTTTTCTTCCATAAATTACTTTATTCTACACATTTGGTTCCACAATTAGCAGCATCAAAATTCTGATTTCTATTATAGAAAGGTGTGCTGGTATTCTTGTACTGTCTTACACACTTTGCACATTTAAAGTCAGGTAGAATGAGGCCTCGCTAAATTTACAATTTACATGTTACAATTTAACTGATTATCTTTCTTTGGAATTCTTTATGACTTAATGCAATTTAATTGAGTGTCTTATGCCTGAGGCCAGCAAGTCACTTCTGAGGAAGGGTGAGATCAAATTGGGAAGAAAAGACAGCCTCCAGGTAAAATCCTAAGAAGCTTTCTTCTTATTTTTACCATGTGAGAACACAATGGGGAAACAGCTATATATGATTCAGTTTACATACAAGCTGATACACCAGCCACTAAATCTGCCAGAGACGTATGGACTTCCCAGCTTCCATCACAGAGAGAGATAAATTTCTGTTGATATAAGCCACACAGTCTACGGTATTGTATCTAGGAAGCTTATCTTCTCCTCATTTGTATGTTTACTATATACTTCGATATTTGAAATGTTTCGTGCTGGAAAGGCTGTTTCTAGAACACACTGAATTTTATGCAACCATTTTTTTCTTGAATTAACAGCAATGAAGAAAATTTTAAAAAGAACAGCAATAACAGCAAAATATACAATGGTATGCTCTCTTAATTCCCTAGGATGGATTGGAATCTGTGTTAAAGTTATAATTATTATAAAAATGAATAGTCTCATTTACTGCAAGTTGAAACTGAATCAACTACACATGGGTTGGAAAAATTATATACGGTGTTTCTGTTCTCAGATAAAAACTGCGTGTATCTTTTTAAGGAAAAGCCTCAAGGGAGGCAGTGAGACCTCCTCAGTGTAAAAGATCAAGCATGAGTTAAATGACTGCTCTCAAAAATGCTGTAAAGAGGACCCTTACTCAAAGTGAGAGCAGACAGAGAATACAAATATTTTATGATTTCACTTATATGTGAAATTGTAAACAAAACACAACAACATGTTGTACTCAGAGAGACAGAGAACAGACTGGTGGTTCTCTGTATCCATAGATACAGCGAACAGACTGGTGGGGTGTACAGGGTGGGTAAAACAGGTGAAGATGGTCAAAAGGCACAAATCTCTGGTTATAAGAAAAATAAGTTCTGGAGATGCAATGTACAGCCTGGTGATAAAGTTGACAATGTTGCATTGTTGCATTGTATGCCAATCAGATCACATCAGATCAGATCACTCAGTCGTGTCCAGCTCTTTGCGACCCCATGAATCGCAGCACACCAGGCCTCCCTGTCCATCACCAACTCCCGGAGTTCACTGAGACTCACGTCCATCGAGTCAGTGATGCGTTCCAGCCATCTCATCCTCTGTCGTCCCCTTCTCCTCTTGCCCCCAATCCCTCCCAGCATCAGAGTCTTTCCCAATGAGTCAACACTTCGCATGAGGTGGCCAAAGTACTGGAGTTTCAGCTTTAGCATCATTCCTTCCAAAGAAATCCCAGGGCTGATCTCCTTCAGAATGGACTGGTTGGATCTCCTTGCAGTCCAAGGGACTCTCAAGAGTCTTCTCCAACACCCCAGGTCAAAAGCATCAATTCTTCGGTGCTCAGCCTTCTTCACAGTCCAACTCTCACATCCATACATGACCACAGGAAAAACCATAGCCTTGACTAGACAAACCTTTGTTGGCAAAGTAATGTCTCTGCTTTTGAATATGCTATCTAGGTTGGTCATAACTTTCCTTCCAAGGAGTAAGCGTCTTTTAATTTCATGGCTGCAGTCACCATCTGCAATGATTTTGGAGCCCAGAAAAATAAAGTCTGACACTGTTTCCACTGTTTCCCCATCTGTTTCCCATGAAGTGATGGGACCGGATGCCATGATCTTTGTTTTCTGAATGTTGAGCTTTAAGCCAACTTTTTAACTCTCCACTTTCACCTTCATCAAGAGGCTTTTTAGTTCCTCTTCACTTTCTGCCATAAGGGTGGTGTCATCTGCATATCTGAGGTTATTGATATTTCTCCCGGCAATCTTGATTCCAGCTTGTGTTTCTTCCAGTCCAGCGTTTCTCATGACATACTCTGCATATAAGTTAAATAAACAGGGTGACGGTATACAGCCTTGACGTACTCCTTTTCCTATTTGGAACCAGTCTGTTGTTCCATGTCCAGTTCTAACTGTTGCTTCCTGACCTGCATACAAATTTCTCAAGAGGCAGATCAGGTGGTCTGGTATTCCCATCTCTTAAAGAATTTTCCACAGTTTATTGTGATCCACACAGTCAAAGGCTTTGGCATAGTCAATAAAGCAGAAATAGATGTTTTTCTGGAACTCTCTTGCTTTTTCCATGATCCTGCGGATGTTGGCAATTTGATCTCTGGTTCCTCTGCCTTTTCTAAAACCAGCTTGAACATCAAGAAGTTCACGGTTCACATATTGCTGAAGCCTGGCTTGGAGAATTTTGAGCATCACTTTACTAGCGTGTGAGATGAGTACAATTGTGCAGTAGTTTGAGCATTCTTTGGCATTGCCTTTCTTTGGGATTGGAATGAAAACTGCCCTTTTCCAGTCCTGTGGCCACTGCTGAGTTTTCCAAATTTGCTGGCATATTGAGTTTAGCACTTTCACAGCATCATCTTTCAGGATTTGGAATAGCTCAACTGGAATTCCATCACCTCCACTAGCTTTGTTCATAGTGATGCTTTCTAAGGCCCACTTGACTTCACATTCCAGGATGTCTGGTTCTAGGTGAGTGATCACACCATCGTGATTATCTGGGTCATGAAGATCTTTTTTGTACAGTTCTGTGTATTCTTGCCATCTCTTCTTAATATCTTCTGCTTCTGTTAGGTCCATACCATTTCTGTCCTTTATCGAGCCTATCTTTGCATGAAATGTTCCTTTGGTATCTCTGATTTTCTTGAAGAGATCTCTAGTCTTTCCCATTCTGTCGTTTTACTCTATTTCTTTTTTTTTTTTATTTTTAAACTTTACAATATTGTATTAGTTTTGCCAAATATTGAAATGAATCCACCACAGGTATACCTGTGTTCCCCATCCTGAACCCTCCTACCTTCTCCTCCCCATACCCTTCCTCTGGGTCGTCCCAGTGCACAAGCCCCAAGCATCCAGTATCGTGCATCGAACCTGGACTGGCGACTCGTTTCATACATGATATTATACATGTTTCAGTGCCATTCTCCCAAATCTCCCCACCCTCTCCCTCTCCCACAGAGTCCATAAGACTGATCTATACATCAGTGTCTCTTTTGCTGACTCGTACACAGGGTTATTGTTACCATCTTTCTAAATTCCATATATATGCGTTAAGGTTTTCTTATCTCTTCTTGCTATTCTTTGGAACTCTGCATTCAGGTGTTTATATCTTTCCTTTTCTCCTTTGCTTTTCACTTCTCTTCTTTTCACAGCTATTTGTAAGGCCTCCCCAGACAGCCATTTTGCTTTTTTGCATTTCTTTTCCATGGGGATGGTCTTGATCCCTGTCTCCTGTACAATGTCACGAACCTCGTTCCATAGCTCATCAGGCACTCTATCTATCATATCTAGGCCCTTAAATCTATTTCTCACTTCCACTGTATAATCATAAGGGATTTGATTTAAGTCATACCTGAATGGTCTAGTGGTTTTCCCTACTTTCTTCAATTTAAGTCTGAATTTGGCAATAAGGAGTTCATGGTCTGAGCCACAATCAGCTCCTGGTCTTGTTTTTGCTGATTGTATAGAGCTTCTCCATCTTTGGCTGCAAAGAATATAATCAATCTGATTTTGATGTTGACCATCTGGTGATGTCCATGTATAGAGTCTTCTCTTGTGTTGTTGGAAGAGGGTGTTTGCTATGACCAGTGCATTTTCTTGGCAAAACTCTATTAGTCTTTGCCCTGCTTCATTCTGTATTCCAAGGCCAAATTTGCCTGTTACCCCAGGTGTTTCTTGACTTCCTACTTTTGCGTTCCAGTCCCCTATAATGAAAAGGACATCTTTTTTGGGTGTTAGTTCTAAAAGGTCTTGTAGGTCTTCATAGAACCGTTCACCTTCAGCTTCTTCAGCGTTACTGGTTGGGGCATAGACTTGGATTACTGTGATATTGAATGGTTTGCCTTGGAAACGAACAGAGATCATTCTGTCATTTTTGAGATTGCATCCAAGTACTGCATTTCAGACTCTTGTTGACCATGATGGCTACTCCATTTCTTCTGAGGGATTCCTGCCCACAGTAGTAGATATAATGGTCATCTGAGTTAAATTCACCCATTCCAGTCCATTTCAGTTCACTGATTCCTAGAATGTCGACATTCACTCTTATTGTGTGGCAATTATATATATAGAAAGCTGCTAAGAGTATAGATCTTAAAATTTTTCGACACAAGAAAAAGAAATTTGTAACTGTGTAAGGTACTATTGCCTGGAAAATCCCATGGATGGAGGAGCCTGGAAGGCTGCAGTCCATGGGGTCGCTGAGGGTCAGACACGACTGAGCAACTTCACTTTCACTTTTCACTTTCATACATTGGAGAAGGAAATGGCAACCCACTCCAGTGTTCTTGCCTGGAGAATCCCAGGGACGGCGGGGCCTGGTGGGTTGCTGTCTATGGGGTCGCACAGAGTCGGACATGACTGAAGCGACTTAGCAGCAGCAGCAGCAAGGTGTTTTAAATTAAAAGATGCTTGATCCTTGGAAGAAAAGGTATGACAAACCAAGACAGCGTATTAAAAAGCAGAGATATCACTTTGCTGACAAAGGTCCATCTAGTCAAAGTTATGCTTTTTCCAATAGTCATATATTGATGTGAGAGTTGGACCATAAAGAAAGCTGAGCATCAAAGTATTGATGCTTTTGAACTACGGTGCTGGAGAAGACTCTTAAGAGATCAAACCAGTCAATCCTAAAGGAAATCCGTCCTGATTATTCATTGGAAGGACTGATGCTGAAGCTGAAACTCCAATACTTTGGCCACCTGATGCCACCTGTAGAACTGATTCATTTGAAAAGAGCCTGATGCTGGGAAAGATTGAAGGCAGGAGGAGAAGGGGGCGAGAGATGAGATAGTTGGTTGGCATCACCGACTTGATGGACATGAGTTCGAGTAAACTCAGGGAGTTGGCAATGCTCAGGGAAGCCTGGCATGCTGCAGTCCATGGGATCTCAAAGAGTCGAATACAACTGAGCAACTGAATTGAACTATACTGAAGGTGACTAAACTTACTGCAGTAGTCATTTCTCAATAGATACATAATCAAATCATTATGTCGTGAAACTAAAACTACTGCAATATTGTATGGCAATTATATTTCAATAAAACTGAAAAAATTATTTTCAGTAAAGTTGATTTTATAAAGTGAAACCAATAGAGACCTTCAAATTCCTCTCTAACACAGGCAGCTGTTAGTCCTGCCCTTCTTTGGGGATTATTTGTCTCATTGGGCAGTTCTCTCAGAAGATCTAACATAGCCCCAACCAGCTCCCTCCTGGGGAAACACACAGTTCACTCCCTGTTGGATTTATTTGGAAAAGCAATGCATTTGTCTTGACAGTGGGATAAATTGCCATTGACCTTGGACTGTATAAGATCCACACAGGTAGATTAAGTAATTTATTGTTTTCATCACTAGGAGAAGTCCCTGTACCCTGGTACCTCTTTTGGGAAATAAAAATGTGAAAACCATATAAATGGTTTTAGTCATCACAGGAAAAACCAATGAAGTGAGGATCACCTTATATTTTCTCATACACAGTGCTTGCAATGCAAATATTTTCAGAGTTTAGTAAATTATTCTAATCTACAGAGAAAGGAGTAGAAAGAAAAGAATGACAGGAACCAAAGATGTAGAATTCAACTAGATCCTTTTTGGAAAAAAGGAACCCTGCAGAAAATAAGTATCTTTTCTCCCTGTTTGCTTATTACAACCCAGCCTGGGCACATATTCTGGTGCTTTCTCTGACTCCTGACATTTTGAGGAAGTCTCATATTTTTTGTCTGATCACTCTCAGACAATTAACAGTAGTGGGCTTCCCTGGTAGCTTGGACGGTAAAGCATCTGCCTATAATGCAGGAGACCTGGGTTCAATCCCTGGGTCGGGAAGATCCCCTGGAGAAGGAAATGGCAATCCACTCAAGTATTTATGCCTGGAAAATCCCATGGACCGAGGAGCCTGGTGGGCTACAGTCCATGGGGTCGCAAAGAGTAGGACACAACTGAACAACTTCTCTTCACCTCTTCACTTCACCCTACAGTAGAGAGAAAAGGGTCTGTATGCGCTTGCTTGCCAACTCCCCAGTGCCCCCCCATTCTGACTGCCAGTGGTTTCAGACCCTCCAGGGTAAGGAACAGGGAAAATGATATCAGCAGGAAGGGTATAGCCTCCTTGGGCAGCAGTGTATTTAAAGCTAGTTCTTTCTCTTGAGGATGTGTGGAGAGCTCTTGCGAGTTTCTCATAATTGCATCTACAGGAGACCTCCAACTGCAACTCCCCCCATGCATTCAGTATCTCCAGTCTGGCTGGTTACTTCCAATTCCTTCCTCACTGCCCTGGACAGCTGTTAGTCTTGCCCCTCTTTGGGGATTATTTGCTTCATTGGGCAGTTATCTCAGAAGGATCTAAGATGGCCCCAACTGGCTCCCTTCTGAGTAAACACACAGTTCACACCCTGTTTGGCTTTCAGCATTGCAACTCCTGACGTGGATTGGTTGTTTCTGCCAGGCTGTCCTCTAGAGACAAATTTTGGAGCATCAACTTTGCTTTGGTACCTTTACCTCAAAACTCTAACAGGTCACAAGTCTGAATATTTCTCTGAAGTTCCTTACAAGGTCTTCCCACCTGTATGGGTAAGAGAGTGGATGGCAGGCGTATACAGTACATCAACAACTTTCTCAAAATAATTTCTAAAAAGGCTTTCTTATCCAAAGAGAGCTTATTCAACCTCCCCATTCTCAAGAGGTAGACTTTAATATTTGAATTTACCTTTATATAGATATTAAGACCACAGAATTGAAGATTCACATGTGAGGAATTTCATTAGCCAAGGGAATCTATATCGTCTTTGCTTTGATTACTCTCAGTCTTTGTAATCCTTAGCCCAAAATGAAATAGAAAGAACTCCCTTATTGCCATCCTAATTTATATTCACGTAGCACTTAGTTCTCCCTCTTGCTGCCAGCTTGAGAACACCACCAATCTCTGAGTTGCAAGAGTTTTGGGGATGAAAATATACTTTTCAGAGTTGCTGCCACTCACATTCCAATCAGTTCTTATGTAAGGCCGATCTACCGTCCAATGACACAGGACCAATTTAAGCCTCCATAAAAGGTGTCTTAGACACCTCTGGGGATGATAGAAACAGGAGGAGAAAGCCACCCTAGAGTAGAAGTCAACCCAACCAAGAGTAAATGTAAATGAAATCAGTTTGTGACTATTCAATCTACGTATTTAGCACCCAGCATAATGGCTGGCATATAGTACATACTCTATCCATTGCAGTTATCATGTCATCCCTATTGAATCTCTTTTCAAATGAAGAAAATTATATCAAGACTTGGCTTATTTTTCTCCAGTCATTCTGAGGAGAAAAATTACATAGTAGAATACATATGCAAGAACATTATAAAACCTCTTTGTGTGCTATGCACGCATGCCATCCAGAAATTTCCTGAAACTAATTATCTAATGCAACAGATTAAGTGCTAATTTTGAAAATGGGGTAAAATCTGCATCTATGTCAATCACATGAAGAATTCATAGACGATAATAGTTTCATTTAATGCAAGAAAAATAATATTAAAGTGGTGGTTACCAACCTTACTGAAAGTCATACAAATCAAGGCAGATTTCTTCTTATTCCAGTGCTAGACAGAATAATGCGGGAAGCATGGTGAGAAGTTCTACTTCCCAACTTTAGGAGAAAGAAAGGTTAGGAGTTGGGGTTGATTCCCTGGTGATCCACTCTCATTCTCATTGACATTGTTATTCATTAAGGCATTCATTAGCATAACTCATGACTGAGAGACAACGATGCAATCTGTTATCATCAGAGAAAGAAAGAGAAGATTGCCAGGGATTTGCACATAATTTAGGATATAGAGCAACATTTGTCTGGCTTTTGCAGCAATGCCATTTTACTTATAAACAGTTTAGAGGAGGAATATTTATAGCCCTTAGACCTCTCCCACTGGCCCTGAAAGAAATTGGATTTCCAACCAAATCCATTTACAAGGAGAGAGCTATTCATTCTAATAAAACCACATGGTAAGTACATTAAGTAGGGAAAAAAAAAAAAAAAAAACTGTCTTTTGATGAACAGAGAGACATTATACCCACAGGAGTGGCAGCAGACTCAGAGAAAGTGAAGCTTGGCTGCTTGTGATCTCATTTGAAAATTTCCCAGCCCTGAAAGCACGGCAGCACTACAAGAGACTGGTTTCGGGTTGATAAGTTCAATTAACCAAGGGGCCCAATTTCAGCCTGACAGTTGGGGCATGAGGTCTTGTATGAAGAAGAAAAATGCTATGAACTCCTTACAAGGAATTTCAGTTTCTAGTCTATCTATATGTAGCCCTAGCACCAAAGTAACAAGAAGGGACTACCAGAGGATACGGAATATAATATTCACCTTTGGAAAATGCTCTATCGGTTTGGAGAGAAAGGATCTGTGTATGCAATGTAGATCATTACAAAGTGGAACATGATTGAAAGTTAAAAATAGACTGTCAACTATTAGAGTAATTTGGGAAAACTCAGATGAACTTCCCTGTAATGCACCTTTAGGTGAAAAGAACATGAATTCAAAAGTTTGAATAAAATATGGACTGAGTTTGGAAATTAAGAAGTGAGAAAGAAGATGGTATTAACGATTACACCCTTGTTTCTGACTTCACAGACTTCACAGACTTCACAGAATGGTAACGATATTCACTAAGACGTGCAACACAGAATGAAAATTGGAAGAAAATATGATGGCTTAATTTAGATGTCATGTCATGAGTTAGAATGTTCTAGAAAGCATTCAAAGAAAATGTCCAGCAGTGATCTGATAATATATATAGAGTCCAGTAGACTGTAAATGCTGGAGACGAAGAACTTACAGTTGGTAGGAATTGAGATTAATTCTAAAGTATTAATATTTGCTTTCCTTTCAGATTATATGAGTTAGCAATCCTTTGTGACCTCTCCAAATTCTAACCTTAAAGAAAGATGTGTTATATTTAACAGCACATAGACTGTTAAGCATATAACTATTATACATATATATACACACACACAATATTTGACACATACTACAATATTCAAATATTGCTTTAGAAAAGACATCCCCAAATGATCTCTAATTATTAGATCAGCCGTAAATGACTGCTTAGATTCCTTTTTAGTTACATCTGGTAACACTTCTGGAATAAAGTCCCTGGAAAGAATCAACGCTGACTCTTTGTAAGCCAGGTAACATATAATTCTGTTTTCCAACTAGAAATAGTCAAAGAAGTCTTCTACAAGACTCAGTTATTTGTATCTGCTGAACTGGGGGGCTGTTGTGCTATGGAACTGGGATCACTCATGCAGATACTAGTCAGTGGAGTTTAGGTGGTGCTATTTCTGCTAGGCGACCCACAAGCAGCACCAAAAAGCAAAGAATATAAGTAAAACAGCACACACAATACCAGGCCTCAGTGACTATGTCATAACTGTGCATGAAAACTTCCAACTAAACTTGGAAATGACAGGGAGAAGAAATTTTACATCAAGCAGAAAATTCATGATGAGAAGCAGTTGTTTCTTTATCTTAAATAAAAGTCTTTCAATTTCCCTAGATGCTGGAAACTAAAACTAGTTTCTTTGCTCATCAACAAAATGAAAGAGCCAATCTACATGTGTTCTAATGAGAATTTGAAAGACAAGTCCTGTTTTTCTCAACACATATAATGAGTTGATGAACTTAGATCAAATAGAAGGAACTGGTGAAACTAAGTGTTCTGAGAAATATCAACATATAAGAAATGGACAGGGAACAAGATACCTGCAGAGATATTCCAGAGGGAGATGATGAGACTCAACTTAAGTTAGAATAAAAAACTACTGGGTAATAAGAATACTTAGGGGGTCTTATTTAATTGGTGGATAAAAGTGCTATGTGATTAAAATATTATTTGCATGTAATTCATGCAACAAGACTGTAATTCAGTGTGTAATATAGAAAAGAATGAGGTTAGAGGACTGTGTGTGCAGAGAAGAACTCTGCAAGATAAGGACAAGATGAATCTAATCTCAATTGGAAAGAAGTTCCTCTCACTCTGGGAAATTACAGAGAAATATATTTTTTTTAACCCAGGTGCTTGGATATAAACAAAGTTTATAAGCAGTCTTTATGATGTTGTGTAAAATCCATGGATTCTTGGCAAATGGAAGGTCAGATCTTAGCCCAATGAATGTGGAAGAGAGTTGAAAGTGAAAGTGTTAATTGCTCAGTCATGTCTGACTCTTTGCGACCCCATGCACTGTAGCCCACTAGGCTTCTCTGTCCATGGGATTCTCCAGGCAAGAATACTGGAGTGGGCTGCCATTCCCTTCTCCAGGGGATCTTCCCGACCCAGGCATCAAACTCATGTCTCCCTGATTGCAGGCAGATTTACCATCTGAGCCACCAGGGCAGTGACTTGGTACTAAGGAAAATGAGAGATATTTGTGCTAGATCAGGAAGAGAAAGAACACTTGACCAGAACCACTCTGTGTTTGGGCAAGAGTTTTTCCCCTGTCTGTGAGTTTAATTTGCTCTTCAAGGTCACCATTACTGAATGAGATTGTTAATATGCTTTTAAGAGGGCTTTGGCTTCTAAGAAAGCTAAGTAAGCCCTGCTATCATATTATTTACTCGATTAATATCCTTTGAAAAATTTTTTTTATTTTATCTTAATAGGATTTTGCAACAGTAAAATTTTTCCCAGTTCAATGACAACAAATCTGCAGCCATGTCCTACCAAATACATCTCTGAAACTTTTGATTATTCCTTATTCTTTCATTTGCTTTGACTTGCCACTGTCATTACTTTCCTGGACTTTTTTTACTCATATCCCACTGATTTTTTTATCTACATTTCTCATCTCTGCAATTCAGTCTTCACGCTGCCACCAGAAAACAGTGTTAAAATTATTAGTGATCCACATAAAAATAAATAACTACTCATCTTCTAAAAATAAAATGTATACTTCTTCCCATGGTACTCAAAACATAAAGAACCTGTCCAATCTTTTTTTTTTTTTTCATCTGTCTCCTTTATTGTTACTCCATTCTCCATCACCCCACCACTCCATCGTCTTTTCCAATTTGAGGGCTGGATAAATCATAGCTTACTGTGGACTGCTCTGTTTATGCATTCATGTGATCTTGGTATTGGCTGGTGTCTCCCTGCCCTTAGATATTTTGGAAGCTTCATTATAGTTCTAAATTATTCATTTCTCCTTTCTGTAAAAAAGATCAAATGTTTCGGCTACACTGAGTTCAGGCCTGGCTGTGTGACTTGTTTGACCAATGAAACGTGAGCAGATGTAACATTTCCTTGCAGAAGCTTTAAGAGCCATGACATAATTCTTTTTCTTTTGCCATGAGAACAGCATGTCCCACTTAAGGGCTGCTTCCTCAGCTTAGATAACAGAATGAAATCCTGTTGTACAGAATTAAAGTGGACCCACACCCAGTATGAAACACAGGCTAGACTGCCTTTGCAAACTATTCAGCAAAAGTAGCTTGATACAGTGTGTGTGTGTGTGTGTGTGTGTGAGTTAGTCACTCAATCATGTCTGATTCTTTGTGACCCCACAGAATGTAGCCTGCCAGGCTCCTCTGTCTGTGGGATTCTCCAGGCAAGAATACTGGAGTGGGAGGCCATTGCCTTCTCCAGGAGATCTTCCCGACCCAGGGATCAAACCTAAGTCTCCTGCATTGCAGTCTGCTTCTTTCCCATCTGAGCCACCAGGGAAGCCCCTGAATCTGGTTAAATAAGGTCCCAATACTAGTTCCAGGGCTAGGGCAATTCAAAATCCTCTCCAAGTTTTCATGTCTTACTTCCTCTTTCATATTCTTTTCTGATTCACTTCAACAAGCATTGCCTGAATTCTGTCCCACATAAAACCAACACTCAAAGCATAGCCCTCTATAGTTCTCTGTAAGAAATCTCATCATTCTTAGGAATTTATGAGGTTGGTAACATCAGGAAAATTTGGATGGTTAAGAGACTGGATGACGTCTCACAGCGTATAGTCCTCTGTTTATGCTGTCGTGGTTCTTCATATTTCACAACCTTCTAAACTCACTATAGTTCAGGACTCTCTCCACATGGCACAATGCTCCCCTGGGAGGACAGGTCAGGGACACACTCCTATTGTGCCTCTGTCTTTGCACACCCCCACAGGGCAGTCTGTTTTCCCCAAACCTATTCCCATCATTTATTTAAACCAAAATTTCATTTGCTATGAAATTATATTTTATTGCTATCACAACTAATGTTCTACCTTGGCAGATAATACCTAAAATCCTATCAGACTTCTACATTGCAAAAACACTTTTAAATCCATTATCTTCTCATATTATCCCTATTTTCCCTCAGTCTCTGTGAAGGCAAGTGCCATGATTCATCTAATATGGAGTCTGCAGTCCTTAGGACAAGGCCTGACATATAGTGGGTGCTCAATCAGTTATCTGTGGGTAAATAATGAACGAATAAATGAGAGCATAAACACAGCTGTTAAGTGACAAGTTAAGTATCTAAAGGGGCTTTTGCTTCTAAGGAAGCTAAGTAAACCCTGCAGCCATATTATTTACTCTATTAATATTCTTTATGTGCAAAGTCTCTTCAGACGTGTTTGACTCGTGACCCCATGGACTGTAACCCACCAGGTTCCTCTGTCCATGGGATTCTCCAGGCAAGAATACTGGAGTGGGTTGCTCTGCCCTCCTCCAGGGGATCTTCTCAACCCAGGGATGGAATTTGTGTCTCTTATGTCTGTTAATAGGATTATGCATCAATAAAAATTTTTTCCAAGCTCAATTACAACATAAGGGACAGAAGTGGAATTTCAGCTCATGTCTCTGATTCTAGTCCCTATGGCCTTATTGCACTGTGCCTCTGGCCCACATTTGCAGCCCTTTTACTATGGAGGGGTGTAAACAGAGATTGAGTAAACACAGTCCAGTGATTTCAAAGAGAGGGTTTAAGTGTCAGACAGGTATTGAACTAAAAAGTTTTCAAGATTTCTTCCAAAGTAAAATTGTAATGAGAAATATAAGAATATTTCTCATTATTAAGTAAATAAGAGATTTACTATAGGTGGCTGTAAAAATGGGATTTTCCCTCTAGAACAGATTTTGTTCACATTCATGGAACTGTGTGGCTGCAGATCTTATACATTCAGCACACCTGGATCTGTCAAAAGGACAGTCTAGAATAAGATGTCAAAGTTATAAATTCTACCAGCAAACACTGTCTTCCTCACTCTGCAAAGATAGATGACAAGTTGTTAAATAATTCATCCTCCTTCCTTGGTGTTTACAAACACAAAAGGGTTTACACTTTCATAATCACACTAACGTCTCCATTTTGAAAGCCTAGAGTCAGTTTTTATAAATGCATGGGTTTATTATTCCCTGGCTGCTGTTGTCACACAGTGAATAAAGTCATCGTGCTCTCCTAGAAACATGTAATTTGAAATCAGATGACCTGTGTAGAGGTTTCAGCTGACCTACTTATTGATTATGTGACCTGGGGCAAGACATACAAGTTTCAGGTTTGTGATCTCTAAAGCAGGATTAATAATAAACATAAGTGAGTAGTGAGGCTCGAATGAGATAAGAGGGTGACTTACAAACTCTGTTCTGTGGAGACTCGGGTGGAGAAAGGTCAAACGAAAGGAGCCACAGCCCCCTTCCACTGCTTGGCTCCAGAGAAAATCAACTTTTAACTTTTCAGATCTCAGCTTCAGGACTTCAGCTCTGCAATTCAGTCATTAGTCGACCACATCAGTGGTTGTTTCCAATATGAACGTGTCCTCACCGTTATCCAGTGCTGTCGAGTTCACAGAGCACGTCCACATATGTTATCTCTTGTATAATCCTTACCATGACACAAGATAATTCTCTCTCACTTGGATGCTGAAAGACTGAGGGGCTAAAGCATTAAGTGACTTGTCCTAGTTCCCAAGACGAGGCAGCAGTAACTCCCGACCAGAGAGAGGCGTGTTCTTTCTGCAGCTCTGGGCAGCCTTCACATTCCTGTTTTCTCCAATACACAAGATACTATCTTTAATTTGAAAACTGTTTGCCTTTTTGGATAACCTATGTCCTTACAACAAACAAGGCACATTCTCATTTTTCTTCAAAGAATGAACTTCTGGTTTATCTTAAGAAGAAGTTAAAAGCATTGATTCAAAATCTGATAGGACTTAGAGCAGCCCATGTTGCTGTTTGTAACACCAGAAAGAACACACTGTCCCCAGAGCTTGGAAACAGCCATTCCAGCCCCAGCAGAGCACACTGGGAGAGAGTTGTCACTAGATGGAAAACAGCAAATGTATCAGCAACCAACGCACAGTATTTCCTTGTGAACGATACAAATTTTCTTCTCATTTAAGAGGACCAACTACTTGGATTTTTTTTCCTAGTTAACATTCTCTGTCCATCGCCTCCATAATCCCAATATATATTTATACGACACACATATATATTTTTATATATATAATATATATATTACATATACATATATATTTTATATATATAAAGACATATTTTATACATGTATATATAAAGACAATTGCTCTAGTCACTGAATTCATTAGTTCATTCATTCATTAAACAAGCACTGAGCACTTTTCCTCTGCAGTGTGAATACTGAATATATAATAATCAGTCCCTGTCATTCTGATGTTCACAGTCTTGCTACAAAGAGTTCTGAGAATGTGATGAGGAAAGACCACTATTGACTCAGGTTATCTGTAGCAGTTTCTGAGGCAAGACAGTCCAGGTGCTGTAAGTTCATAAGTAAACAGAATCTCACTAGATGAAGATGGAGGAGGGGAGTCTATTCATTTTGGAAGGAATGACAAGGCCAAGGTGATAGTCTTAAAGTCTTGGAAGAAGCAAAATGTGATATTAAAAAGCATCAGATTGCAGAGATAAGGAGTCTAGAGTTCCATTTTAGCTCCCACTTATTTATTAGGTATGCAATCTTAGACAAGTTATTTGATTTTCCTTTACCTTAATTGGATCATTTTTAAAACAGAAATTAGAATAGATGTCTTGTTAAAAAAAACATGGACCTTCAAGCATTGTTTTGGTTGAATTTTGGGGCTGAGTTTTAAAGGTACCTGGTAAGGCATGTTGCTAATTTAGATACATTAACTAACAAAATAGGCTTCAAAGAGTTGGACTGACATGAGTGAGCTGATAAATAATAACTTTTAAAAAAGACTTCCACATTAAAGTCAACTGTTAAGAAAGGTAACATAAAATATTATACTAATGTCATGAAAATAATGAATCAAACATGGTTTCAAAACCTCAAAGATTTGTATTTACCTAATACTATTCCTTTCCTTGCTCTAACAGTCTTCTGGGGAGAATAAAATGTTCTTTTCTCCTTTAAGAGATGTTACCTGTGTTTTATATTAAGACTAAATAGCACTTGCACCTCCATAATGAAAATTAAATTACAAGAATTAGGATTGAAATCAAAGAGAAGTTTCTTTGTAGAAATTTATGGGTTGATTTTGAGATTTACACAAAAAGTCAAACAGTTGAGAATAGCTAAGACAACTTGAAGAACAATGCATGAGATTTTACTCTAATGGATATTGAGATTTAAAACTACAATAATTGATGTATGTGTTGATGTAAAGAGGAACATATAGTCCATGGATGCTCTTGGAGCATGAGCTCTGAAAGTCACACCTCCCAAATCCCCCTCTCTGTCTACATACTCTTATCCACCACCAGGGATAGAGCTGTATGTCACGATAGTCAGAACACAGCTCCGAAGTCATATCTCCAGATTTAGATGACCAGAAAGAACAGAACATCGTTAGCAGCCTTATCTAAGGCTTGTCCTGTGACCCAGCAATGATCCCAGAATATGATAGATTCCACTTCACAGTCTCAAAAGTCACCCTTCAAATGAAAACAGAATTTTTCTAATAGAATATAAAACAATACAATATAGATCCTCCTACTTTGAAGAAAAAGATGTACCCACACTGTAATGATACATTTTGCTGGAGGGGAATTGCCACATCCTGCATTCATGGCAAGTCATTTCAGTTGGGTCCAACTGTTTTCCCTATGGATTGTAGGCTCCTCTGTCCATGGGATTCTCCAGGCAAGAATACTAGAGTGGGTTTCCACGCCCTCCTCCAGGGGACCGTCCCACCCCGGGGATCGAATCCACATCTCCTGTGTCTCCTGCTTTGGCAGGAGTGTTCTTTACCACTAGTGCCACCTGGGAAGCCCCCGTCATGTCATTACACGGCTAATCAAAGACTCAGCCAGTTTCAGCATACAGATTTTGATTCTTAAATAGAGTAGGGTTTTGTTTTTCTTTTTCTTTTCTCTCTTGTTTCTTGCTGCCTCTCCACAATACACTACAGTTGCCAGAATGCTACTTTTTATCCTAGGGAATGATCTTTTGGTGTCCTCAAGGTTATTCCAAGTTCTCAAGTATTCCCTATGGTCGTATCATTGGCTCTGCTCCCCATGTAAACTTAAATAGCAAACATACTTCACTTTGAAACAAACTATTTCCAAGTTCCTCATCCAGGACAGGAGGCTTAATGAGACAAAATGAACCTCTGGAAGTATCTTGGGAACCAATTAAGAGTGAGAATTTTCAAAAGAAAACATAAATAATCCACTAAGAATTTGGAAGAGAAAAGAATAATACCTCATTATTCTTTAAAGGCACAAGTAATAGAAGGGAAATATTTTTCGCCAGAATGATTTTATTTAGTTGGAGCATCTGTTTTCTTATGAAATGTGTAAATAAACTTCAGGGAAAGGGAGTAGAAGGAGGACATAAAATTGGGAAAAGGAATAAATCAGAGTCTGTGAAAGCCTGTTATCACAACAGTGTTGGGTCCATATGATAAATCTGTTATGCATGCACAATGAGCAGTGATGTTCTAAATTCAAGCGTCAGTTGATCCCTACTATGTCCTCACTGGGCTTCGCTGGTGACTCAGTAGTAAAGAATCTGCCTGTCAAGCTGGAGACCCCCGTTCAATCCCTGTGTCGGGTATATCCCCTGGAGGAGGAAATGGCAACCCACTCCAGTATTCTTGCCTGGGAAATTCCATGGACAGAGGAGCCTGGTGGGTTATAGTCCATGGGGTCTCAAAGAGTGGGACATGATTTAGCAACTAAGCAACAACAACTATGTCCCCATTATTCCATTTCACGTATTCCACATTCTGACCAGCCACAGGTATCACTGTTCTTCATATAGACTCTGGCTCATTTGCCTCCATCAACTTCCTCTCTTCCTCTTCCAAAAAAGGAACTTGTAGACTATTATATCAATGAGCCAAAGATGGTTTCTGTGTGTTGGCCCCTATTTTGTTTATTTCTTCACCACAGACTGGGACCCTTAGCTCAAAAGCCTGACTGCTCCAAACTCACATTTTTACAGATCCAATTATTGATATTTAAAAAATACCTCAAACATGCAGATTTTTAGCCATTTAGAGCCTGCCCGCTTTGTATATCCTATAAAACCTCCCTGGACAGTTACTAGTCATAAGGCACCAAACCACTGTTCTCCTTTGGAGCACAATGACCTTGATAATTCCCACCCTGCTTCTAAGCCTCCTCTCTGATTCTTCTTCTCCTAGGAGTTCCTGTAACCACCTCCCCTTCTGAACAGTGGCCTCCATGCCATAAGTGTCTGGAAGGTCTCATACAGTGAGGAGCTCCTCATTTCACGCCATCCTGTCCAAGTGCCACTGAATCAAGGATACTGTGGCCATACCTTTTAATTTCTCCCCAAACCCCTCAAGCTCCCTACATAGATTTTTCTATGTTCTCAGTTAAAAACTCTGAAAGGTCAGGAGTGGTTTAATGGTATGCCCAACCTTTCTAGGACTCACACTGGGACAGTTTTTGATTGAATGAACATAATAATCTATCACTAACTAAAAAAAAGAATGAGCTCATTTAGAGGAAAAATAACCTCTAAATAGTTTCCTTATACAACCTTTGTCATTCAATCAAGAATTAATAGATATGCCAAGAGGAAAAAAGTATATGACTGGAATCCATGAGGGAAAAAATCATTAGAAATAGATACATGGTTGATAAAGATAGCTATTTCAAAATAGGAGAAAATAGATATGATTGTTGAGAATTTACTAGAGTATTATATTATACAGGGAAAAAATGGAAGTCTTGCACTAACAACTTCCAAATCTGAAAT
Organism: Bos taurus; assembly: GCF_002263795.3. Taxonomy (NCBI): domain Eukaryota; kingdom Metazoa; phylum Chordata; class Mammalia; order Artiodactyla; family Bovidae; genus Bos; species Bos taurus. Next base: position 81,309,635 of record NC_037338.1, on the reverse strand, counting down.
TAGGTTAGGTGAATATTGTAAACTAGAGGCTCAGAAGGATAGGCTTAGATGGTAAAGAATCTGCCCGCAATGCGGGAGACCCAGGTTCAGTCCCTGGGTCAGGAAGATCCATCCCCTGGGAATAAGAAATGGCAACCCACTCCAGTATATTTGCCTGGAGAATTCTGTGGACAGAGGAGCCTGGTGGGCTACAGTCCATGGGGTTGCAAAGAGTCGGACAGGACTGAGCAACTAATACATTCATTCATTCATTCAAAGGCCCAGAAGGGTTATTATTCAGAGGATAAAAGGATGGAGACGAAGACAGAGTGACTGAATTTTTTTTTCCACATTGATGAAAGATACTATTTCACAGATTCAAGTATCTCTGAAGATTTTAGAAAAGAATGTATACAAAGAAAACGGAAGCAGAGTACATGATAGATACACTGGTGGGAAACACAGGAAAAGAGAAACATTTAAAACTAGCTGGAGAAATACGGGTGTATTACCTACAAAGGAGGATATAAAACTGCTGACTTCTTGATAGAAATAATGGAAACAAAAATGAAAAGACATATTTAAAATTATGAAAGAGAAAGAAATGTCAAATGAAATTCTATAACTCAGTGAAAATGCCATCAAAAAATGAAGATGAAGTAATCACGCTTATAGAAAAAGAGTCTTCCACCAACAAACCTGAACTAAAATAAATCTTCTAAAGAGAAATGTTCAAACAGAAGGAAAATAATCTTGGAACTTAACACGTAATTGCAGATTGAAATAAAGAGGAATTCACACATTTAGAGATGCTGATTACCAAAGGGTAAGAAACTTGGTAAACAGCCCTTGCAACCCACCTTACAGAATACTGTTCAAAGGGCCAGAATTCCCCCTCCACACAGCCCACCGCATGCACACCCCCACTGCCTCCAAGTTCTGGGGGCTTTATAAATCCCCAGTGGATGACCAGGTTTGTCCCTGTGCCTTGCCCTGCACAGGGATTTTTCTGATTGTAACATCTGAAATCCCCTCGGTATTGGCCAAGCCAGAACAGTTTGTCATCCTGCAACTTAAAACCATTTGCTCACTCTTGTGTCAGTTTACAGAGCTGTCTCCGACGAAACTGTTGCCTTGAAAAGCTGAGCTTAGAGGTAACAGCGTCTGCCTCTGGATTTCGTATCTGAAGTTAGAATAACCCCTTCACACATCATGGAGAAGAACTGAGATGTCAAGGAACAAATTAAAACAGAACAGAGACATACATCAGATTGTCAACACTCAGCAACTAGAGGAATCCCACATATCTCTCACATTATCACAGTTTTTCTGCCTTAAGTTTGGATAAAAATATACCCTACTTCTTGTCAGTGTTATCTGTCCTGAGAATTGTCCAGAATCATCCCTCTCTAAGCGTGCTTTGTAATGAGGGCAATATTTTCTGAGCACAGGTAACAGATGACCAGGGATCTAGGCATTTCACACACATGAAAGAAAGTGAAAGTGTTAGTCACTCAGTCGTGTCTGACTCTTTGTAACCCCCATGGACTGTAGCCCACCAGACTCCTCTGTCCATGAAATTCTCCAGGCAAGAGTACGGGAGTGGATTGCCGTTTCTTCTCCAGGAGATCTACTTGACCCAGGGATTGAACCCAAGTCTCCAGCATTGCTGGCAGACTTTTCACTGTCTTAGCCACCAGGAAAGTCATAATCTTGTTTAATTCCAAAAACAATCCTGCCAGATATATATTGCAGCTATTTCATAGATGTGTTACTGACATTCAGTATGGTTCAGTAATTCATATAGGGCCAAACAGCTAGCAAGGTACAAGACAGGGAAGAAAACCATGGTCTGTCTAACTGCAAAGTTCAATTTCTTATAATTTATCCTAAAATTTACTTTAAGAAGCTTTATGAGTCATCAAATACAAAATTGAGGTTTTAAAAGTGATTAATTCTTTTAACCTTCAATTTTTTTTTTTTTTTTTTTATTATACAACCCTTTCTGTTCTGAGCTAAATAGACTTAAATGATATGGTCTAAAGTGATTTAAATTAGAGGAACTATGCATCCATTTCACTCAGACACACAAATTCTCTGCTATACATGGCTCTGTAAATAGAAATTGCTTTAGATAAAAATTTTAATAGCTGAAATAATTATATAGTTTCTAGGTGAATCATTCTGCAACTTTTAGACTTTGGGAAGATTCCATATTTCTGGTAATCTGCTATGAAATGGCTTCCAGCTACCCACTTATGTCCTTGGTAAAATCATAGCCCATTATTAAACATTTTTTTTTTTTTTACTAAATACAGTTGATTTATTTATGAATCAAGCCTACAGTTAAAGTTCACATCAAAACTGAAGATGTATTTTAAAGTTTTATTGGGGTTTTCAATAACTTCATGAGGCATCTAACCACATTTAACACAACAGTACCCTGGGAAAAGACTAAATTTAGACAAAAGATCTCTTGATTAAATTTAATTGACTTCCACAAAGATTTACTGCCTTCCTATAGAGTAAGCACTCACCCTGTTTCCAGAAACAGAGAGATAAGATATTGTTTCTGTCTCAATGAACTTTCTGTCTACTTGAGAGAATGTCAGCAAATATATGCTCAAATGCATTAATACATAATATTTGTTTTTCCCTTTCTGAATTACTTCACTCTGTATAACAGACTCTAGGTTCATTCACCTCACTAGAACTGACTTAAATATGTTCCTTTATATGGCTGAGTAATACTCCATTGCATATATGTACCACAACTTCTTTATCCATTCATCTGTCAATGGACATCTTGGGATGCTTCCATGTCCTAGCTATTGTAAATAGAGCTACAATGAAGATAGGGGTACATGTGTCTTTTTCAATTATGGTTTTCTCAGGGTATTCCCAGTAGTGGGATTGCTGGGTAGTTGAATCTAGAAAAATGGTACTGATAAACCTATTTGCAGGGCAAGAATAGAGACACAGACATGGAGAACAGACTTTGGACACAGTGTGGGAAGGAAAGGGTAGGACAAATTGAGAGAGTACCATTGAAACATATACATTACCATATGTAAAAATAGATAGCTAAAAGGAAGTTGCTATATAACACAGGAAGCTCAACACAGTACTCTGTGATAGCCTAGAGGGTGGGATGGGGTAAGAAGTGGAGAGAAGGTTTAAGAGGGATGGGCTATGGCTACTGCTAAGTCACTTCAGTCGAGTCCGACTCTGCGCGACCCCATAGATGGCAGCCCACCAGGTTCCCCCGTCCCTGGGATTCTCCAGGCAAGAACACTGGAGTGGGTTGCCATTTCCTTCTCCAATGCATGAAAATGAAAAGTGAAAGTGAAGTCGCTCAGTCGAGTCCGACTCTTAGCGACCCCATGGACTGCAGCCTACCAGGCTCCTCCACCCATGGGATTTTCCAGGCAAGAGTACTGGAGTGGGGTGCCATTGCCTTGGTAGTGGCAATGAAGAGGGAGGGGACAGAGGGGACATATGTGTATTTATGGCTGATTCATGTTGTTAGATGGCAGAAGCCAAGACACTATTGTAAAGCAATTATTTTCCAATTAAAAATAAAGCTAAAAAAGAAGAATATAAAAAGAATAAATGCTTTTTAAATACAAAAAAAAAAAAAATGGAATGGCAAATGTACCAACAGAAGTGATACAGAGTAACACGTGATACTAAAGATGGGAAAAGAATAACAAGGAGGGTGACTGAGAAGTAACAACGCCTAAACTGGATTTTGAAAGCTTTGCAAAGTGGAAATCCCTAGGACCCATTTTAATTAATTAGATCCCTCTCCCTCACTTTAATTATGGTCAGTCAGAATAATCACAGATGTCCCTGGGTTGTTTTTTCTCATCTAATTTCAAATCAGAATCAAAAGTAATCACCTTGCTTTGCTTTTAGTGCCTGCACCCTACAAGGCTACTCTCAGATGCTACTACCTTCTGAAAACTTCCATCTCAGTTGGGTATAAACTTTTTCTCCCTTTAGAAACAACAGCTTAGATACTCTGTTATGTCATTTATGAAAATCCTACTTTGGGTCTGGGTAATTGTAATTATCATTCTATCTTTAACAGATAGTATGCTTTCTGAAAACTCAGAAAACTTCATTAACATTACTCCCTCTGTCTCCTCACATTCATCTGTCCATCGCTAACGGCAACACTGACCCCAGGGCCTGCAACAAAGGAGGGGTTCCATAAACAATACCTCTTTAAGAAAGGAATTTTTGCCTGAGAGATGTCTTTTCACTCCTGTGGTAGACATATGCAGTATAAATGGAATTTTATATAAATTCCAAAATAAATACAACCAATATTAAAATGTACTAAGAAAAAAATAAAATGTACTAAGATGCTCCCATATAAATGGATTCTTTCATGAGAAACTAGTCACTCAATAATGTTAGTTTCTGATTTTTAGTCAGCGATGGAGGGACTAGAGGAAATTTCCTTTCTTGATTTGTCCCCAGAGCTCACACTCACTCAGTTCTTGGCTTATTTTAAGCTCTAGAATATAGAAGGGCTTCTGAATACCTGGGGTCCCGATGAAAGAACAAGATTTAAATAGTGTCAGAAAATTCAAGGAAAGAAAAAGACAACCAAAAAGTGTTGAATGCTTCTAAGTGGCCAAAAAGAAAGTCTTGAGAAAAAGTCATCAGGTTTATAAGGAGGGGTCATTTGGCAAAAGCAACCAAACATAACAACTTTATTCCAGCAGGAAAAGGGGGGAAATAGACATTTTTTGAAAGACAAATACATTTGGAAGATTTCAAAAAACTGAAATGTTATAATGGTTAAAGTTAGAATAGAGTATTAAGCCCAGGAAATAGCTTGGCAAATAACCCAGTATCTCCAAGGACCCCATAAATGATTCATGTCTCATCTTCAAAGGATCACAATGCCCATTTCTTTCCAGTGAAAAAGGTGAGGTATTCTCATTTCCTTACTTCATTTTAAAAAATTGAAATCTAAAATGTAAGAATATAGCACATTCCTAAATTCCCCCCTTAATACTCTTCAGAATCTATAATTCTTACTTCAAGTTTTGGCTGTCTGCCAAGAACTAAAACAAAACAAAACAAAAATGCTGAAAGAATTTCTTAGGGAACTTAAATTATGCATTTCACTTTAGTGCACAGAACAGTTCCTTGTAAAATTAAATATCTCACTAAAGCTCAGGGAGAAGGTTGATGAAAGACATAAACTTTGTATTCAAGGTCATTTCTTACTTTATCCTTTTGATTATGTGCTCTCTTTCCCACATCCTGATATAATTTTTTTAATGAGAGAGATGGAAAATTACTTAGAAAAGATTTATATTGGTATCTATCATGAAAGCACTTTAAATATATATTTAAGAACTTTGATTAGAAGATCTTATAAAATGAAAACAAGTCCAGAAAATTGCTTGAGTAGCCTCTGTGGGAGCAGCCAGTAAGAGTCAGAGATAACCAAATATAGCTAGAAAATTGTCTCAGTAATAGTATGAGATTGGATTGTTTTTTTTTTTTCTTTCTTTCATAGCAGGAAATAAAATATAACATTGTGCTCAGGGCTTGGAAAATACCAAAAAGGTAAACTATCAAATTCCAGTGTATTAGTTATGGTAGGCAGACTGCTATAACAGCTAATCCCTAAAGTAAATACCACGTCAAGCACAATAGATCCTCTTCCGGTCTTAGACTAGTGTAAAGGTCGGAGGAATGGCTCCTCTCCAGGCACTCCTTCAAAGACCTAGGCTGTCAGAAACCTTATTATCTGGGACATGTGGTTTTCAAGATCACCTCATCCACTGGGGACAGCCAGAAGTGGGGAAAAACCACGAAGGAGCAAGAGTATTTAGGGGTCAAGTCTGGAAATGGCATATTATTTTTGCTCCTATTTGCCTGTTACTTGTCTGCACAAGGAGGTGGCAGTCGGTTTGCAGAGCTGTAAAACTGACAGGCACCCAGTTCTACAACATCCAGGAAGGGGCAGAAGTATTTGGTGGACAACTTTCCATCTTAACCACAGTCCTGTACATTGCAAGAAACAGTACTGAGTGTAAACACCTGTCACTGAAGCTGGAGTCATGCAAGTTCAGAATATGTCTTCGAGTTCCCCTATCTCTTGTTTATGGGTAGAGAGTTGATGCTTCCTGAAAAATCAAAATAAATGAAGGTTTCTACAAACCCAGTCACACAAGCACAAATGATGAGTTTGGGGTTAATGCCATCACTTCTTTTTTCACTGATAGCTTTTTATGTCATTATTCTATAGTATTATTTAAATGCTGCATGGCATACAACTATATAAATTTACCATGAAAGTGAAAGTCGCTCAGTCATGTCTGACTCTTTGCAACCCCATGGACTATACATTTCGTGGAATTCTCTCAGTCAGAATACTGGAGTGGGTAGCATTTCCCTTCTCCAGGGGATCTTCCCAACTCAAGGATCAAACTCAGGTCTCCCACGTTGCAGGCGGATTCTTTACCAACTGAGCTATCAGGAAAGCCCTAAATTTACCATAATTTGCTTAATATTGCAGTTAAAATATTCCTAACCTTTATTTCATATCTCATTTAGCCCTCACAACCATGCTATGGAGGGGGTATTTTTATTAACATCCCCATCTAAAAAGTGTGAAAACTGAAACTTCATAAGATAGCAAGTCTTTTTTACAAGATCACATGTTGATTATAGTTTTATTTACCTGTTTCTAGAATCTTTGTCAGGTTCAACTCTATTTCCCAAATAACAAACTGCATTTCAAGCATTCCTTTGTGCTCCAATTCTTCACACTGCCACAGAATTGGGAAAACAAAAGCAATTCAGATCAGCATAGGCAAAAAAAAAAAGAAATCACAGTTATAAGCCTGCACGATGAGATGTAGTTTATTGCTGCCCCCAAGCTCGTTTTCAGAAAATACTTCCACATGATCTACAGCTTAATCCAGAAATGGACCAAGGAACTGCACAGCTGCCATGCAATGAGTCTAAGAGGAGGGCTATTTTAAAGTTCTCTTCTTGAGCAAAATCAGTAAAAGAGTACAGGCTTCAAATGGCTGATTTTTTAAAAATAAAGATAGAATTTTGCTCCATAAAGAAAGCACTGAGTTTACCTAATAGACTTTAGGGGTGTATTATTATATTAATAGTGTCCATTTCTATTATGTTACTCATCCACAAACATTTTGCTATGTACTATTCACACCACACCATCTGCAGCCAAAGCAGGTATTCTTTCTTCAGAGGCGATAGTCACCCAACATTAATGTTAGGACCTTACCCTTCAAGTTCTAGGCTTAAAGTCCTCACTTTTTTTTTTTTTTTTATTACTCCAAGCCTTCTTGCAATGTCTTTCTTGTCTTTCACATCCCATGGAACTTTATTAGTTTCGTAGATTATTTTTTTCTATGGGTTACAACAGTAAATGAGGAATTTGCGTTTCCTATCTAAACCCTTGTTTGATGCAAAAATCCTGGCAATCTTAATGCTTAAAACTGTCCCACAAATAGAAGTTAACATAAAGAGTTCAGAAAAGAAAATTGAGAGCATCTCACCAGAAATCTGGTGACAGCTCATTTGTGATAAGTACTGTGGGAAAAAGTAGAAAGGAACAAGAGGTCAGGAGTGCAGTATCTAGATGATGAGATCATTACAAACTACTCTAACACAAGGAAAATTAAAAAGCGGCAAACAGTAAAACATGAAATGTGGCATGCATGCTTAAAGGAGGGAAAGATCATGCCAATTTGGAGGGATGATAAAAATCTTCTGAAGAAAGTTACAGTTTTAAATGGGCCTAGATGGAGTAATATAATTTCATGGACTGGAAATGTAATGAAACACGTGGGATCTGTTTTCAGATGGGGAAACAGTTCAATAGAGCTGAAGGGGACTTCTTATGCAGGAGACCATAAAACACAAGGTCTTATGAGCCATAGAGTTTGGTCTAAATTCTTTGAAATGTTTTATATGAAGAATGACATACTTGATATACACGGGGACTCAGAGAAGATGAATTTTGATCTATACATTTAGGTTGGCTTGAAATAAACTTCTGTTAAGAATAAAGAGAAACTAGCGTAGCTATACTTAACATAAGGTATCAACAGGAAAGGAAGGATGGGTCAGCAGAGTAGATGTATTTTGGAGGTAGAATTTTTAAAATTCACAAATTGAGCTCAGAAATTGAATAGGCTTTTAAAGCTATTCATACACCAGATTTAAAGAGGGCAAACTATTGAAAGTGTGGGTATTGGTAACATATTTTATATATCTCTAAGATTTTCTATTAGAGAATATTAATGTTTCTTTCTGTATAGATCCAATTACTTTCTCTGTATCCCAGTATTGTGTCTATTTTACCAAGAAGGAACTCAAGGCACAGTGAAGCCATAGGAAAGTCAAGTTGCTCAGTCATGTCCAACTCTTTGCGACCCCATGGACGGTAGCCTACCAGGCTCCACAGTCCATGGGATTTTCCAGGCAAGAATACTGGAGTAGGCTGCCATTTCCTTCTCCAGGGGATCTTCCCAACCCAGGGATCAAACCCGGGTCTCCTGCATTGCAGACAGACGCTTTACCATCTGAGCCACTAGGGGAGCACAGTGAAGCCATACACTCAAGCAATTGAATGTGCTTCAAACTCAACTAAAGTTGCCTGGACTCCTGGTTCTTCCCATGACAGACCACTGAATCGCTACATATTTTCTCAGAAAGCCAGGTGGGAAGTTTGAAGTATACTTGTGGAATTCTCAAATAGCTCTCATCTGGGAATAGATTAATGAAAAGATAATAAATGGAAATCCTATATATCATGTCAACCTCTGTAGGTGAGAAGGATTATTATTTTTTTTTAGCTCTCCACCTTCTGAACTCATCTAAATCAGATTTTCAACACCATTAATTAGACTGTAATTATTATGCTCTCACTTTGGAATGCAGGGTGGCCTCGCTTAAAGAGAGGCAGCAGAGCCATGGACAGGGTTAAGAGTGTGGGCTCTCAGATCAATCTTCTTGGATTTAAATTCTGCTTTATTATTCTACTACCCACATGATCTTGGATAAGTTACTTAATATCTCTGTACCTCAGATTCTCAGTCTAAAACTGAGATAGTAAGAATATCAGCTAGTAGGTCCTTCTGAAATTAGAGGCACTCTTACCTGCACTGGTTAGAAGAGCTCCTGTCACATAACATGTTGAGTATAACATGTATGCTTCTGGTTCCTATAACTAAATAGGCTCCTCGAGGAAAGGGAAATGACTTAAGTAATTCTGAACCTCCTAGGGTTTCCAGGATAATACACTCTGGGTTAAGGAGCATTCCTGGTGACTCAAATAGTAAAGAATCCGCCTGCCAACCCAGGAGATGCAGGTTTGATCCCTGGGTCGGGAAGATCCCCGGGAGAAGGAAATGACAACCCACTCTAGTATTCTTGCCTGGGGAATCCCATGGACAGAGGAGCCTGACTATAGTTCATGAGGTCACAAAGAGTTGGACATGACTTAGCGACTAAACCACCACCACCACATTTTTAGGTTAAATAAAACAAGATCATTCTAGAGAAGTGTCCTGGTCTGCAGAGATTCTGACAGCACAAACACTCAGGAAGACAAGGAATAAAGGGGCGATAAACTTCCCTCACTGAAGAGAAGAAAATCCAGAATTCAGGATCCCAAAGAAATTGAGACTGTTCACAGGGAGTTGCTTTTGGTTGTTATTACTTGCCTTCAGGTACTTTAAGTGAACTGCTAAATGCTACACTGAGGCAACAAGCCAGTTAAATATCACTTGTTCCAAGAAGCTGGCCCTGAAAAGAAATTTTCTGTTAAAAGCCAGCCTTGAACCTCAGGAGCAAATCTATGAATGGGTTGAAGAAGAGAAGAAACTTCAGTACTTGAGAGACCATGGAATTCAATGGTCTGCATTAAAATCCAAGCTTCACCACTTCTGAGTCACGTGACAAACATCTTGCATGCAGAGCATGAGTGAGAGCTCAGGGATCAAACCCATGTCTCCTGCATTGGCGCATAGATTCTTTACCACTGAACCACCTGGGAAGCCCCATCCAGGTCATACTTTCCCATGAAAGACCAGTTCAAATGCTGCCAATTCATCAAGCAAGTCCTGATTGTTCCTCCCCTGTCTCTCAGAAGCTAGAGCACTCAATGCACCTGACTGAAACTAAAGCCTGAAATAATAAAGAGAGCTCACAGTATCCACTGAACTGCTGGGAAGGGAAAACATTACAGTTATGCCTATAATGAAATATCATGGACAGAGGAGTCTGGCAGGCTACAGTCCACGGGGTCTCCAGAGTCAGAGACGACTTAGCGACTGAACCACTATTAACTATGCCTATATGTATGAATATTTGGAGTGAAACAAAGAATGCAGAAATGTAAGTTAAGGAAACAGTGAGTTCACAAATGATCAAGTGGTTTTTATCACTGAGGGGTATCTTTTATGTGCCAGGCACTGAGCTCACGTGAGATTAAACTATAAAACCAGACCTACATATCAAATGTGCAGAAGTCAGACAAAATAAGAAAACAAGGACCAGAAAGAGTGAGCAGAATGCTATGAACATAAAAAGTAGAGATTATACCAAAGAAAGGGCAACCGTTCAGGTGGGAAGGGTGGATGGAAGAGCCCTCCTAACACACATGTGCTCTATTACCCAGTTTACTTATCCATGGGCAGAGGAGCCTGGCGGGTTACAGTCCATGGAGTCACAAAGAGTGGGACACGACTGAGCAACTAAGCACACTCACACACATTACTCATACACACTACTCACACGCATTACTTAGCCAGGAACTCCGTGTGGACTAACCAAAGCAAGGTCACCATAGCACTATACAGAGCAGATGTTTGCTTGTCTGCAGCCTTTCTTTGACCTGCTTCCCTGATAGCTCAGTTGGTAAAGAGTCTGCTTGCAATGCAGGAGACCCCAGTTTGATTCCTGGGTCAGGAAGATCCACTGGAGGATGGATAGGCTCCCCACTCTAGTGTTCTTAGGCCTCTCTTGTGGCTCAGCTGCTAAAGAATCCGCCTGCAATGAGGGAGACCTGGGTTCGATCACTGGGTTGGGAAGATTCCCTGGAGAAGGGAAAGGCTACCCACTCCAGTATTCTGGCCTAGAGAATTCCACGAACGGTATAGTCCATGGGGTCACAAAGAATCGGACACGACTGAGCGACTTTCACTTTCACGTTCCTTGACCTGGTGTCTAAACAGATCTCCTGCCCCTAGTGGCAGATGAGGTACCCCCAGGACTGAGAAAGAAGCCAAAGTCTTGCTGCATCTTTGCCCTTTCATTTTATTTATTGATTAAGTTGAGGTATAAAAGCTGAAAGCCTTTCCTCCCAGATCAAGAACAAGACAAGCGTGCCACTTCCTGCCCTTTTACACACAAGCAAACATCTCTGTTCCTGAGCAGCTTACAACAGTATTCAGTGCTCTTTCACATTTACGTTTACATTTACAAATAGCACCAATAAGGCCACATCCTCAGCTAGTGAAAAGCAAGCAGAATCAGTGCCCAGGGAGCTCAGTCATTTCTTTGCGTCTGTCAAGCTCTCCAGCAACCCATAAAACCTCTGTCCCCCAAGCAGCTCTCAGAAACAAGGCAAAAATCCTCCATATGTGCCTCAACTATTAGGATGTCCCTCACAGACCTCCAGTTAAAGGGATTATAAATGGCTGAGGTTCCCTAGCTGCTATGCTCTGAAGTCTTTGCCTGACTTCCCACAAGGCTATGTAGACAGCTAAGACAGGCCTATCCCAAGGAGACTTAGTACTCCTTGGATGGCTAGGATTGGCTTAAGGACTCTCCCATGTCCTTACCCCCTACTTTCCTTAGGCTGCTCCGCACACTATGACGCTTCTACCAAGCCCACCCCATTTCTTTCTTCTCTTTCACTCTAGGTCAGATGTCCAGCAGTCTGATGCACCTCCAACTTTTCCCAGCTCCCTCTCCATTTCCTCTCACCGGTGTTTTCCATAATTAAGCATTTCCACCCTTAATCCTGTCTTGACAGCTGCTTTTCAAAAGACCCAGGATAACATTGGATTGTCCAGAAAATTCATTTGGGTTTTCCCATAAGATCTTCTGGAAAAATCCAAACAGACTTATTGACCAGCCCAATATTTTCTATATACAACTGCATATTTGCTCATTTATTCACTTATTGAAACATTTATTAACCATGTACAATGTCTCAAGCACTCTGCTAAATACTGTATGGGCACAAAAAGGAGACTTAGTCCCTGACTTCAAAAAACTGGGTGGGAGGAAGCAAATAAATAGGCATTTGTAGCACATGATAAGTGCTTTAATGGAGGGAATCACAGAAAGATGTGGAGTCTCATGATCTAGAAATGTGGAAGAGAAGGGAGGAGGGTTCTTATGGACTTCTGAGCTGAATTCTTAAAAAAGGAAAAGGACTTTTGCTCAAGTTGGTCTTCTTTATGGTTTCTCCTCTTGAAATAGATCCATGGTTATGTGGACACCTATAGAGAAGGATCTATGGGCACAGAGTTTTGAGGATGAAGCAGATCTACACCCCCACCGTTTCTGAGTAGATTTCACTTACCTTTAGAAAAATAACCTAACTTACATAATCTATGGGCTTCCCTGATAACTCAGTTGGTAAAGAATCTGCCTGCAATGCAGGAGACCCCGGTTTGATTCCTGGGTTGGGAAGATCCACTGGAGAAGGGATAGGCTACCCACTCCAGTATTCTTGGGCTTCCCTTGTGGCTTAGCTGGTAAAGAATCTGCCTGCAATGCAGGAGACCTGGGTTCAATCCCTCGGTTGGGAAGATCACCTGCAGAAGGGAAATGCTACCCACTCCAGTATTCTGACCTAGAGAATTCCATGAGCTCTATAGTCCATGGGGTCACAAAGAGTCGGAGACGACTAAGCAACTTTCACTTTCATTCTTTCACTTTCATATAATCTATAGACGCCTGGTCCTTATCCCTCCAAAACAATAAAGGAGCACAAAAAAATCTCCACTTCCACACAAAACCCTTCATCCCCAAATGCATAATGTGCCAGTCCCATTAAAGTAGCAGTTAGTTCTCAAAGTTTATAAATGTACATCAAAAGTCCAGATTTTGTTTTAATTGTTTGAATTATTTTTAATTTCATTTCAGTTCAGTCACTTAGTCGTGTCCGACTCTTTGCCACCCCATGAACAGCAGCATGCCAGGCCTCCCTGTCCATCACCAACTCCCAGTATTTTTAACTGAAGGGTAATTGTTTTACAATGTTCTGGTGGTTTCTCCCATACAACAACATGAATCAGCCAAAAGTATACACTTTGGCCACCTGACGTGAAGAGCTGACTCATTGGAAAAGAGCCTGATGCTGGGAAATATTGAGGGCAGGAGGAGAAGCGGGTGGCAGAGGATGAGATGGTTGGATAGCATCATCAACTCAATGGACATGAGTTTGAGCAAACTCAGGGAGATGGTGAAGGACAGGGAAGCCTGGTGTGTTGCAGTTCATGGGATCACAAAGAGTCGGACATGATTTAGCAACTGAACAATAACAATTCATATATCCCCTTCCTCTTGAACCTCCCTCCCACTGCCCCCCATCCCACCCCTCTAAGTAAATGGAACTTTGTATTTCATCAAAAATAAAGAGTCTCATTTAGGGGAAAAAAACCTGGACTCCCTGGGAGGCAACGTAGGATGTGTGGATATAGCCCAGGCTGCATCGCATCCTCATGCCTAGGGCTCCATCAGAATTCCAGATGTGTTCTAGTCCTGGCGCTCCTCTCTCAGTGTGACCTCGAACAACTTGCTTTACCATTAACCATGTTTTCTCATGAGTCTAATTATCTTCAAGTTTAAGTCTAGCTTTAGCCTTTTAAGATTTTTAATTTAATTAATTCAAGAGCAAATGACAAGTTAGAATCTCATGAGAAGAAAGTCTGCCAATGAAGACTCCGGGTGAAGAAAATGGAATTTAGTATTTGGAGAAAGAGGCAACCTCTGTGTTTGCTATCAGCTGGGTAATTTCTGCGCCACTGAAGGGACATAATCCTGTGTTTCCTTTGTGGATAATTCAGAATAATATCGGACAGGAAATGTGCCCAGTATTGTGGGTGGGTAGCCAAAACTTAAGGAGAACTTTAGATTCTGAGCACCTATTGTAAGGTGTCATCTTAGCTGAAGGTGAGATTCCTAGGCCTTATAGTTACAAAGTGGACAAGTATTCACCAAAGCCTCTTATGCACACAATCACACTTTTTAGTGTTGATCTGAGGGCACAAAGTGACAAGAAGTCCCCTTAACTGGACCCAAATAAGACAAAAACAGCCCTAAGTAACAATCTGTAAGTGCGATCAAAAGATAACATTTTAAAATACATTTCTCAGGAAAGTTGAACACTTTGAAGTCTAACACTCACAAATATCACTAAACACATTTTAATGGAACATGAGTCACAGACAAAAGGTGGGTGTAGGAGAGCAAAGGCAAAAATTTACACCGGAGGCAAGGTTCGGGGTGTTGGGGACTTGCTTTTGAAACATTCTCGCTATTTCATTAACGGGAACACTCTTACTCTTCCAATCCAGAATGTCATACCATGGCTGATGTCAAGTCACAAAACTAGGCCAAGTATGCCTGTCTATGCCCCTTGGAAACAGTGATAGCATTTAAAAATTAAAGATTATTTCAAGTCATAAGATCATAGAACATTATATCTGGGAAAAATCTCAAAAGTCACCAAGTCCACACCTGCTCTGTTGGGTAAAGTCTAGGAATAAGTGACTAGTCTCTGGACAAGCACTAGATTAGAGTCAGAGCTGGGAAGAGAATTCACACCTCTGCATCATGGTTTTCCTTCTATAACTGGCTGTGTGGAGAATCATCACATTCTCCCCCTTAGGCCAGGGTGGTGCCCTACCCAGAGTCACGATTTGCTAAGAGTACTCAGCAAATGTTCAACAACCAGATTAATGGAGACTACCTTCCCAGGGACATGGCCAAACCATGATTTGTAGTCACTCTGAAAGCTCAAAATGATCTGTTGTATATCACTAACAAAAGACTGAAGGAAAATGCCTATGATTGTTAGTTCATGTCCAGGACACTGTGGGAGCAACTCACCTGAAATAGGTCTCCTATTTCCATTTTTATCAAACTCTCATTCAGTCAAGACGAAGTTCCTTAATATACTTAAAGTTCCTCCAGGACAATGTTAAATACTTTCCAGAAGTGAACATTTTAAAGAAAACAACAGCTACTGGCTTCAGAGTCCATCAGAACCTTCACCCTCTCTATACAAAGTTTCTGCTTTGATCTAAACTATCCTACAATGTGCCCTTCTTCTTTGAAAGCAAGGCCCATTGAATTGAACCCTGAATGTCCCAGAAAGTCACAAACTCAGAATTTAGGCAGAACTATAATTTTGAAAATATATGTAACTGAAGACTCAGAATGAGTCTGAGTATCAGGTCAGTTCAGTTCAGTTCAGTTGTTCAATTGTGTCCGACTCTTTGCAACCCCATGGACTGCAGCACGCCAGGCTTCCTGTCCATCACCAACTCCTGGAGCCTGCTCAAACTCATGACCATTGAGTCAATGACGCCATCTAACCATCTCATCCTCTGTCATCCCCTTCTCCTGCCTTCAATCTTTCCCAGTATCAGTGTCTTTTCTAACAAGTCAGCTCTTCGCATCAGGTGGCCAAAGTATTGGAGTTTCAGCTTCAACATCAGTCCTTCCAGTGAATATTCAGGACTGATTTCCTTTAGGATGCACTGGTTGGATCACCTTGATGCCCAAGGGCCTCAAGTCTTCTCCAACACCACAGTTCAAAAGCATCAATTCTTTGGTGCTCAGTTTTCTTTATAGTACAACTATCACATCCATACATGACTGCTGGAAAAGCCATAGCTTTGACTAGACAGACCTTTGTTGGCAAAGTAATGCCTCTGCTTTTTAATATGCTTCTAGTTTGGTCATAACTTATCTTCCAAGGAGCAAGTGTCTTTTAATTTCATGGCTGCAGTCACCATCTGCAGTGATTTTGGGGCCCAAAAAAGTAAAGTCTGTCACTATTTCCACTGTTTCCCCATCTATTTGCCATGAAGTGGTGGGACCAGATGCCATGATCTTAGTTTTCTGAATGTTGAGTTTTAAGCCTGTTTTTTCACTCTCCTCTTTGCCTTTTATCAAGAGGCTCTTTAGTTCTTCTTCACTTTCTGCCATAAGTGTGGTGTCATCTGCATATCTGAGATTATTGATATTTCTCCCAGTAGTCTTGATTCTAGCTTGTGCTTCATCCAGTCCAGCATTTCTCATGATATACTGTGCATGTAAGTTAAATAAGCAGGGTGACAATATACAGCCTTGGTATACTCTTTTCCTGATTTGGAACCAGTCTATTGTTCCATGTCTAGTTCTAACTGTTGCTTCCTGACCTGCATACAGATTTCTCAGGAGGCAGGTCAGGTGGTCTGGTATTCCCATCTCTAAGAATCTTCCAGAGTTTGTTGTGATCCACACAGTCAAAGACTTTGGCATAGTCAATAAAGAAGAAGTAGATGTTTTTCTGGAACTCACCTCTAATAGTTAAAACATCTGAAAACATCTCTGTCTCCACTTATGACAGTGTTCTCATGTAGTCCCATGGCTTTATATATTATTTATGTGCATTATGTGGCATCACCAATTCAATGGACATGAACTTGGGCAAACTCCAGGGAGGCCTGGTATGCTGCAATCCATGGGGTCACAAAGAGTTAGACACAACTTGGCAACCGAATAACAACAAATGTGCATTAAACAGCAAATACACATTTCATCTCCAAACTTTTCCCTGGGCTTAATATCTGTTATAGACTGTGTGCATCCATCCCAACATCCATGTCTCAAAGTCCTTAACAGCCATTACCTCAGAATGTGACCTTATTTGGAGATTAAGGTCTTCATAGAGGTCATCAAGTTAAAAAGAAGTTAGTAGGGAGGCTCCTAATCCAGTGTGATTATAAGAAAAGGAAGTTTGAATGCAGATGTGTGT
Source organism: Bos taurus (assembly GCF_002263795.3). Taxonomy (NCBI): domain Eukaryota; kingdom Metazoa; phylum Chordata; class Mammalia; order Artiodactyla; family Bovidae; genus Bos; species Bos taurus. Next base: position 81,292,603 of record NC_037338.1, on the reverse strand, counting down.
TGAGGAAAAAAATGTAAAGAGACATGGGGAGAAGACAGCCATCTGTAAGCCAGGGAGAAAGACCTGGAACAGATCCTTCCTTCACAGCCAGTAAACCAGCTGACCCTGAAGTCATGGACATCTAGCCTTTGCAACTATGAGACATTACATTTCTGTCAATTAAACCACACACTTTGGGGTACTTTGCTACAGCAGCCCTAGCAAATTAGTACAGTCTCTCTATCTGAACATCTAATATATATCTCAAAATATCCAAGCCCATAGCTTGCATGTTATCTACTCCAACCTGGGAGTCTCCAGGAGTCCCTATTTTTATAAATGGCAATTATACTCTGTAGGTCTCTACGACCGAAACCAGTGAAGTCACCCTTACATCATAGCTTCCTTTCATGCTCCTGAAATAATTCAATATTTGATTACTGTACCTTTAGATAATATCCACAAATGAACCACTTTTGTCATCCAAATCAAACTAACATCACCAGTTGCCTGGATTGGTATAATAGTTTACCTGTCTCTGCCCTTCCCCACTGTCCTCTGACAGTCCAAACTCCACACACAGCAGCAAGGGTGATACTTTTAGGTGAGATCATCTGAATTCCCTGCTCAATATTTTTTTTTAAATCTTTATTTATTTATTTAAAATCCTCCCAACGCATTCAAGTCCCTAACTGAGTAAGCATTCTAGGTAACACCAGGACTGCTTCTCTTATCTCTGTCTTCATTTCATCTGCTCTGTCCCAATCAATCTAGCCTTCTTGTTGTTCCCCAAGGGCCCTTGAACTGACTGCCCCCTCTGAGATAGAGTCATCTTCCCTTATATATCCATTGTTCCCTCCCCTTTCCTTATTTATGATTTAGCTTTCTCCTACCAACTAAGGATTTTTATTAGGAATATAATATGGTTCTATCTGCCCTGAAGTCTCCAAAGCATGTGATAAGATCGGCCCTGAACTAACTGGTCCTATGCATACTTGTGTTTACTCTGCTAATTTGTGTCAGAAGACATATTAAAAAATAGAATTATCAGTTGTCACTCTGTTGCTGTCAATGTGCCTGCTGCTGTAAAATGCACATTTCCTTCTACTTTCTGTTTCCATTTTGCTTTAGGAAACCAAATCCCAGATTACAGTTTCTAGCAATTCAACAAGTGCAAGGATGATTTAAAAGCCCCATCCTGCCTTGCCCTCGCAAAGCTCGCAATCATTTATTCTTTGTGGTATGAAGAAAGCCTTTCTAAGGAAGTTGGAGGTGAAAGAAATGGAAGGGGGCTATGTTTATAATCAAAATTTGAGTGAGCAAAAAATATATTTAGGCAAACAAGATTGACTACTTTGAAGGAAAATGTATTGCTCGGAAAACCTAAGCCTTTTGGTGTGGGAAGTAAAGTGGAACTTGAAAAACAAGCAAGAAGTGATCTATCTGCACTGTCTTCTCAGGCCAACATGGCTGAGAAGCTAGGGCAAGTCATGTGGGAGGAAGGGGCAATGTTGCTCGAGGGTCACTATCTCCTTCATAACAGGAAAATAGTAGAAAGTTCTTAGTTTTCTGGGCTTCCCTCGTGCCTCAGCTGGTAGAGAATCTGCCTGCAACGCAGAAGACCTGGCTTCAATTCCTGGGTTGGGAAGATCCCCTGGAGAAGGGAACGGCTACCCACTCCAGGATTCTTGCCTGGAGAATTCCATGGGTTGCGTCCATGGGGTCACAAAGAATCAGACACGACTAAGCGACTTTCACTTTCACTTTCTTAGTTTTCTAGAACCAGACATTTGAAAAGTAGTCACTCATCATAGTTCAGAGTTAAAGGAGGTGTTGGCTCCACCTGTCCTCTGTTCTTGCTAATAAACAGAAGACGGGGAGTGAATAGGAAACGGTAGGCATGTAGAAACAAAGATACCACCCAAAGCAAGATGCCAAGGGATTAAAATGATATGTTTGTCATGGAACCCAAAGTACTCCTGGAACTCAGGCAGAAACCAAATAGAGCTCTTCTAAAATTTAAAAACTATTATTTATGTGTCTTATGAAACTTACATAAGTGAAAATTTCCAAAGAGAGACTCCTAAAGGCAGCCATTCCAGCTGGTAAAAATAAGCTCTACAGAGAAGTGGCTGTGTGTCTACATCTAGGATTACCCTTAAGAGTGCCTCAATTTAATGAAGAACAGATATGCAGGACAATTTTAATATTGTATATATATGTAAGATGGAGATTATAAAGGTAAAGACAGAGATGAGAGAGACATTAGTGCCTGTGTTCCTATACTTGACAAACCTAAGGAGCCCTAGCATCCTGTGCTAGATAATTGGATAGAAATATAAATCTGACACAGGTCCGATAAACTGTCACAACCTAGAGGAGCCTACGGAGACTCAACCTAATGTGCTATCCTGAATGGGATAATGAAACCAAAAAAGAGCATTAGAGGAGAACTGGGTAAATCAATAAAGTATGAACTTCAGTTAATAACAAAGTCTCCATATTGATTCTTTAAAGTTGTGACAAATGTACTATAGAAATGTAAGATGTTAATAATAAGGAAGCTGGAAGTGATATATATATGGAAGCACCATACTATCATCTCAATAATTCTCAAAATCAAAGCTGCTCTCAAATAAGAAGACTATTTCTTCTAAAAATTGGATTACAATTAAAATAAAATCCCTAGCATTCCCATCAAATCTGGCCCCTGCTCACCTTTCCCACTTCACCTTGCCCCCACCCCCTCATTTGCATTCAAAGAGTTTGAGCCAGATCACTCCTTCACATCACATTCCTGTTTCAGGGCCACCACACATATTGTTACAGCCTCCTGAGATGTTCCTCTCATGACACCTGATCATGTCTTCCTCATCACTCAGGTCTCGGCTCAGGCATCCTTTCCTCACAAAGAAGCCTGTCCTGAACCGCTAAAGCACATCACATGCCCTCCACGCTGCTGTCTTCTCTCTCATAACTTTATATACTCTTCCCTTTCTTAGAGGGCTTCCCTGGTAGCTCAGCTGATAAAGAATCCACCTGCAATGCAGGAGACCCCGGTTCAATTCCTGAGTTGGGAAGGTCCACTGGAGAAGGGAGAGGCTACCCACTCTAGTATTTTTGGGCTTCCCTGGTGGCTCAGCTGGTAAAGAATCCTCCTGCAATGTGGGAGACCTGGGTTCCATCCCTGGGTTGGGAAGATCCCCTGGAGAAGGGAAAGGCTACCCACTACAGTATTTTGGCCTGGAGAATTCCATGGACTGTATAGCCTATGGGGTTGCAAAGAGTTGGACAGGACTGAGTGATTTTCATTTTCCTTTCTTAAAAGGTATTATTAGTTAGAATTCTCTTTTTATTAGTGTTTATTTACCGTCTCTCTCTTACCACATCTTAAGTTCCCTGTAGGTAGAAACCATTTCTGGTTTGTTCACCACTGAACATCCAGATCCTTAATGCTTGCCCTATGATAAGTGTTCAGAAATATATTTGGAATTAATTAAATGACATATTGTGAGTGTAAGGGTCTATTTTAGTACCTAAATCATTTTTACATCCTTGTACACTAAGCATCCCACATAGTACCTATCATGCCATGTACATGTGCTCAACAATGATCTCTTTATTGTGCTAGATGCCTGGGGTACAGATAAAAATCACACACAGGTCTACTTTCAGAGGCCACTTATTAAAGAGAAGACCAGAAAGCAAATGAGTCATTAGAATTCGGTGTGACCCTTGCCACGGAAGGACAGAGTGTGAGCGTCTAGTCTGAAGGCTCAGTTTCTCTTCACGGAGTAACGCTGAACACTGAGGATCAATTCCATCACCTGTGCTCTGTCTGGCAAATACTTCATAAATCTATGCTTCAGTTTTCCTATTTCTGAGTTGATAAAAATGAATGAGAGACCATCTAAAATCCGTTATCTAGCATTCTTCAATTCTCAGTGGGGTGCAGGTTTTATGAACTGCTCTTTGAATTTACAGTACAAGGATTTCACAACTACATGGTTCTTTATAAATAGGCAATTTCCTCAGATCTCTCATTTTCTCCCAAATAATGGGAGAGTATGATACCCAAAATTTACCCAAAATTTTCAAGTTATTTTCTGGTCTAAATGTTCTGATAATCCTGAGTCACATAGTGACAGTTCTTTTTTCAACATAATTCATCTTTAGGGGCTTATAAATATTCAAACTAAAAATTTGGAAAGCAGTGCAAAGGGTGTGAAATTAGCAACCTTCCATTTGGTGATTAACTAGACGCTATGTTATTCTCATAACAAAGGCCATGAAAGTTTCTCACTGCCAACACATAAATTTTCAGCTTCTATGAACAAAAACAGTCACAAAAATGTTGGCTTTATTATATAATCCAGCTGATATTTCTTTTTGAACTTTCATGAGTACCCTAATACATGCTCACCCTGTTGTTAAAGATTCAAGGTATTGAAATATGGCTGAATGCATGGTTATAAAAATAGAACCAGGCACATAGCTGCCACTTACTACTAACTAGAGTTGGACTGTGAAGAAGGTTGAGTGCCGAAGAATTGATGCTTTTGAACTGTGGTGTTGGAGAAGACTCTTGAGAGTCCCTTGGACTGCAAGGAGATCCAACCAGTCTATTCTGAAGGAGATCGGCCCTGGGATTTCTTTGGAAGGAATGATGCTAAAGCTGAAACTCCAGTACTTTGGCCACCTCATGCGAAGAGTTGACTCATTGGAAAAGACTCTGATGCTGGGAGGGATTGGGGGCAGGAGGAGAAGGGGATGACAGAGGATGAGATGGCTGGATGGCATCACTGACTCGATGGACGTGAGTCTGAGTGAACTCCGGGAGTTGGTGATGGACAGGGAGGCCTGGCATGCTGCGATTCATGAGGTCGCAAAGAGTTGGACACAACTGAGCGACTGATCTGATCTGATATATTAATTTAATAAGCATACATGAAGCATTGAATGGAGATGTGAAGACAAATGATCTGTAGGGATGTGATATATGGAATATTGCAGGCTCAGTCGCTTCAGTCATGTCTGACTCTTTGTGACCCTGTGGACTATAGCCCACAAGGCTCCTCAGTCCATGGAATTCTCCAGGAAAGAGTACTGGAGTGGGTTGCTATGTCTTCCTCAGGATATCTTCCCGATCCAGGGGTTGAACACAGGTCTCCTGCATTACAGGTAGATTCTTTACCACTGAGCCACTGGGGAAGCCCAAATGGACTATTACTTGGTCATAAAAAGATTGAAATAATGCCATTTGCTGCAACATGGATGAACTTTGTGAGTATTATACCAAGTGAAGCAAGTCAAACAGAAAAAGACAAATGTCATATATCACTTATACTTATTTACAAAACAGAAACAGGCTCACAGACACAGAAAATAAACTTATGGTTACCAAAGGGGAAGGGAGAAAGGATAAACTCAGAGTTTGGGATCAACAGATACACATTACTGTGTATAAAATAGATAAACAATAAGGTCCTACTGTACAGCACAGGGAAATGCGTTCAGTATCTTATAATAATTTATAATGGAAAAGAATCTGACAAAGAATATATATATAAAACTGATTCACTTTGCTGTACAGCACAAACAAACAAAATTGTAGACCAACTCTACTTCAATTAAAAGTGCAGATGATATTAGTTGCACAGAGAGGATATTATTGTATATAGAGGAGGGAGAGAGGAGATAATCAATATCTCCTTCTATATATAGAAGAACCAATATAAAGAGACAATGAGGAGTTCAGAGAAAAATAAGCTGAGAAACATGTTAGGATGGATTATCCTCAGGCAGGAGAAGCAAAAGTTCCGCCATTTGTACTGTAACATAAGTAGAGAATTTGAAAGGGATGTACTTAAGTTGGGAGGTGACAGAAACATTTTCTAAGACCGACTACACCTCCTCAGGGGGCTATTTTCTTAAAGCTTGTTAAAGCACGTTAGTCGTTCAGTCGTGTCTGACTCTTTTTGACCCCATGGACTTTAGCCTGCCTGGCACTTCTGTCCATGGGGTTTTCCAGATAAGAATGCTAAAATGGGTAGCCATTTCCTTCTCCAGGGGACTTTCCAAACCCATGGATCAAAACTGAATCTCCCACATCGCAGGCAGATTCTTTACTGTCTGAGCCACCACTTGTCAAATCAATGGGTCCAGTGAGGGTGTGCATCCATCTCTCTTCCTTTTAATGAAATTCTAGTAAACACTTGGAGTAGTAGTCAGAAAACTGGGTAGAAAGCATGAAATATGATTTCCAGTTATGACTTCACCATTTATTGGATTTCATCTCTGAATATAATGCAATCAGAGGTGTACAAGAATGTTTCCGTAAGGCACAGTGCTTGAACATGGCAGTGATCCATGGGATGGATGCAAATTCCCTACCTGACTTACAGTGATATTGTGTGGATAAATAAAATATTGAGTGTGAGAGTGCTTCATCACAAAGTTGGCAAAATCTACATACAGGTATAGGATTACTGGTTTCTTTGTTTCATTTTTTTTTTCCTTAGAGAATCTACTTTTAAAAATAGTAAAAAAAAAAAAAAAAAAAAAGGAGAACATGAAAATCATTAACTTAGAGGACACCAAGGTGTGCGGCAGTGGGATGGAAGGAGAACACACACTCAATTCCTCTATTGAACATTCAGAGAGTAAGCAAGTGCTGCAACTGAGGGCTGTAACCTTGAAACCACCCTGGCAGGCAGGAAGCCCAGCCAATGAGAGCAGAGCCCAGAGGAAGAGCAGCAAGAGTGGCCTTCAGCCAAGTATAGATCTCACTTTCTATTCTGAGCTTTACTTAAACCTCGCTTCCCCTCTTGGCATATATCCAATCTTACATAAAACAGAAGACAAAGTGGTCTGTGTGAGAAGCAGGTAAGCCTCAAGAGATATCATCAATGACCCACCCCTGACCCCCAGCCAGGCAGAAACTCAGCTGCCCATAATTCTCCTATGAGTCTGCAGGGGTTTGTCCAGGACGCTGTGTTTCCTATAACTACCTCCACTCTCTTCACTGTCACTGTATGAACAAGGACACCAGTGAGTCTCTGTTCCTTCCCACTTGACCCCTACCATCCTCTAGTATGGCTTCTCAAGCTCATCCACTACATATGTGCTGCCTGGTAAGGGCTGTGTTTTCAATAAATGTTCAATGAATGAATGAATGAGTAAATGAACGATCGTTCTATGAACTGTGCTGCATGCTGGAGAATGACAACACACTTAAGCTTGACCCTCACCAATGGGAAATTCTTAGTACAAGAACAATAATAGGAGCACAGTGCCTTTCCATGGCCCATTTTGGTTTGGCTTCCATCAGACCTTGAGCGGATCTCACACTCAGTGTATTCTATAGCTCTGTCAGTGGGAGGCAGGTTCAGACACACTCAGTAGATTTTTTAAAGTATTTTTAAAATTTTATTTATTTATTTTGGCTGTGCTGGGTCTTCATTGCTGTGCTCAGGGTTTCTCTAGTTGCAGCAAGCAGGGGCTGCTTTTCGTTGTGGTGCATGGGCTTCTCATTGCAGTGGCTTCTCTTTGCTTGTAGAGCACAGGCTCTAGACACACAGGCTTCAGTGGCTGCAGCTCACAGGCTCTGTAGTTGCAGCTTGTGGGCTCTAGAGCACTGGCTTAGTACTTGTGGTGCATCGGGCTTAGTTGCTCCGTGGCATGTGGGATTTTCCCAGACCATGAATCCAACCCACATTGCCTACTTTGGCATGCATATTCTTAACCACTGGACCACCAGAGAAGTCCAGTCCAGTAGCTTTTCAGGGTCAGAGTAATATATCTGTTTATCCATCCCCTCCCTGGACCTCCTCTGTTTTAATGTCAAGGGAAGCACATCTCTTAGATAATAGTGTATGAAGAAAACCTATAGCAATAACAGGTAAAATTTACTGATCATTTACTACCCTTCTAAACATTTCACATAAATCTATTTGATCCTTTCAGATTGCTCAGGATTGTTATATTCTGCATTTTATAGATAAAGAAAATGAAACAGAGAGGCTAAGATACTTGTCCAAACCAGACAAATTATAAACAAGACGTAGGAACCAAAATCAAGTAGGCTACTACCTAAGGCTATACTCTCACCCACTACCCTTTACTGCCCTAAGAGGAGAGTTAAGAAACGGCAGGACCCCTGAGGATAATGATGCTTTGATTAGACTTCAGAGACAAGCCAAAGCAAGTGCACACTCAAAGATAAACGTATCTCATTCAAGGCTATCAGATCAGATCAGATCAGATCAGATCAGTCGCTCAGTCATGTCCGACTCTTTGCGACCACAGGAATCGCAGCACACCAGGCCTCCCTGTCCATCACCAACTCCCGGAGTTCACCCAGACTCACGTCCATCAAGTCAGTGATGCCATCCAGTCATCTCATCCTCTGTCGTCCCCTTCTCCTCCTGCCCCCAATCCCTCCCAGCATCAGAGTCTTTTCCAATGAGTCAACTCTTCGCATGACGTGGCCAAAGTACTGGAGTTTCAGCTTTAGCATCATTCCTTCCAAAGAAATCCCAGGGCTGATCTCCTTCAGAATGGACTTGTTAATACAAAATCACACTGAACTCCTTATGTGCAGAGCACCCTCCAAGGCAAAGTGAGATGATAATAATCAGCAATAATGAATTACTTGCCATGATAGGACTCAAAATACTAGACTAGGTTACATAACTAGCCTGGCAGGAACAGGATTCTAACCCAAGTCTGTCTGACCCTGCAACACTGAGCTGCCTCCACAGCAGCACACGGCTTCTCAAAGAGAGAGATTAAGGTGTCCTGTTTCCCAAACTGGATTCTTAAGACCCTGATGGTGGCACACTGTAGTATCCTGGGTTATTCTCTCTATTCTTGGGTTTTCGTGCCTGGCCTCCCTTCAAGCTGTGTGTGTGCTCAGTCACTTCAGTCCTGTATGATTCTTTGGGACCTATGGACTGTAGCCCGGCAGGCTCCTCTGTCCATGTGATTCTCCAGGCAAGAATATTGGAGTGAGTTGCCATGTCCTCCTCCAAGGGATCTTCCTGACTCAGGGATCGAACCCATGTCTCTTATGTCTCCTGCATTGGTAGGAAGGTTCTTTACCACTAGCATCACTTGGAAAGGCCCCATTCAAGCCACTTACAAGCTAAAACATAACCAAGTGGACAGTCCACAGTTGCATAATACAGATATCAACTAAGATATCCTGTCTTTTTCCATTTCTAATGAAACTGGCTCAAACAACCTTCTCCATGTGATTGTCACTCTATATTTTTGCAATATCTCCAGGAAGTTTGGGTTCCCCCTGAGCATGTATAGGCTTCTTTGGACCAATCTTCTCTTCAAACATTCCCACATGAAATAATGTCAGGAATTATGGGAATTTTTCCACCCAGATGATTACCTGTCCACCTTTGACCAATTAGAAAACTTCCATCCTCATTTCCTTAGTGGATGCTGGAGACATGTCTTCCCGCCCTCCACTCTAAGGTGATAATTTTCGTACTGGGTCTCTTCATACCCAGAGAAAGTTTCTTATCTTTCCATTTGTCCAGGACAGTAGGTTGAAGCCCAGATTTATCTCTCAACATTCCTCTTTATCCTTGAAGTCAGGATTTTTTTCTTAAAATTCTGACCCCCAAACTCTAAGAAGAAATGTTACTATAGAGGGTTTCTGCTTACTCTCTCAGAGTCTTTACCTCCAGAAAAGAAATGGGAAGCTCTAGCAATGAGCTTGATCACAACCAGGGAAATAGATGGCTCAGTGTTCCAGCCTGCTTGTATAGTCTCATCCTTCCCTATCTACTTTTAAAACACATTCAGAGGTCTTCAGTGTGTTGGTTTATGTTTCAAAAACAGGCTGACATAACCATCCTTCTGATAAAATTTGTTTCCATGGAGTCTATGTAGAGTCTATCCATATTACTGATTTCAAGTAATATGCAAGTATAAGTAAGTAGCCCAAAGTCATTGAGAGATCTATTTGGCATTTCGAGGTTGCAGATGGATTGTGTATACAGTTTCATGGGTTTTGTGTCTGTTGGTTTTCCTTCCCCACCTCACAGATCCTGCAATATTGCAGCATTTGCATAGTACAGTATCTATGCACAGTTTACAAGCCTTCTCTTCAGTAAATGAGAAATCCACTCTTTGATATTACATATGGCCTCTGCCAAATTAGATTTGCTAATGTTCTGCCTCTCAGTATGGGTCCATTCACCTGAACATTCTTGCCCAGTAGTTTGATCAATAGCAAGCACATTTGCTGTAGAACTCGTAAGCCCTCCCAGGCAACAATAAATGCAAAGAAAGTAAGGATACAAAGACTATGGTTTCCAAGATGCTTAACTTGGAATCATCTTAACTCTTCTGTCCATGGAATTTTTCAGGCAAGAACCCTGGAGTGAGTTGCCTTTTCCTTCTCCAGGGGATCTTTCAGAACCCGGGATTGTTTCTTGCATTGGTGGGCGGATTCTTTACCATGGAGCCACCAGGGAAGCCCATGGGAGTAATTAACTGGTTATAGCTTAGAAATGTAGAAGCCAGACAGCAAAGAAGAAACTTAGTGTTAATCACTCAAACTTCTTAGACGTTAATTAGAATGGATAAATAAAAACATGACTTGCGGTTGCCATGCTCTAGCAGTTTAATCAGATCAGATCAGATCAGATCAGTCGCTCAGTCGTGTCCAACTCTGCGACCCCATGAACCTCAGCACGCCAGGCCTCCCTGTCCATCACCAACTCCCGGAGTTCACCCAGACTCACGTCCATCGAGTCAGTGATGCCATCCAGCCATCTCATCCTCTGTCATCCCCTTCTCCTCTTGCCCCCAATCCCTCCCAGCATCAGGGTATTTTCCAACGAGTCCACTCTTCGCATGAGGTGGCCAAAGTACTGGAGTTTCAGCTTTAGCATCATTCCTTCCAAAGAAATCCCAGGGCTGATCTCCTTCAAAATGGACTGGTTGGATCTCCTTGCAGTCCAAGGGACTCTCAAGAATCTTCTCCAACACCACAGTTCAAAAGCATCAATTCTTCGGCGCTCAGCCTTCTTCACAGTCCAACTCTCACATCCATACATGACCACAGGAAAAATCATAGCCTTGACTAGACGAATCTTTGTTGGCAAAGTAATGTCTCTGCTTTTGAATATGCTATCTAGGTTGGTCATAACTTTCCTTCCAAGGAGTAAGCGTCTTTTAATTTCATGGCTGCAGTCACCATCTGTACCGCGTGTAATTATTTTCTTACTACTTTTTTCACTACCTCTCCTTTCACAGCATAAGAGTAGGTTTGCAATTCTTCACTCCATCAATATAATTTTATTTTGTAACCTTGGCTGTGGGTAAGTATTTGTGATTCTTCATTCCATTTCCAGAAAGTTTAGAAACCATCAGAGATCACTGGGGCACTACCTTTTGTACCAAGGGCTACACCTAAACAAAAGCATTCAGCAACTCCTTCTATCATTCACTTCAAGTCAAAACAATGAAAACACATTAGGGATCATGAGGTAGAGATAGTAATCCTGAATTAAGAATTGGAAGCCCTGGTCTGACTTTTTTTTTTCCTGTGTGATTTTTGGCAAGTTCCCTAATCTCTCAAAATCTGTTTCCTTACCTGTAAAATGGAGATTATAATACCACATACCTGTTCTTTCCTCCACTTTAATAAAAGTTTCTCTTGCTCCTCATGTACAATGAATTTTGATCCATATTCCTCCTTTAACCTATCTCTATCCAATCCATCACCAAATGCATCTACTTGTCAAATTTCCCACAAATTGTCGAATTCCAAGTTGTACTGCTAAAACTCTAGCTTAAGCAACACAATCTCTTACCTATAGTAGTAAATGTTTTTTTTCTATCTGATTTCCATTGCATTTCTCCAAGACATTTTCAAGAGTACTTTTTTAATACATAATTCAGATCATGAAACTTCAAAGATTGGAAACCCTTTTAAAATGTTTTCTAGGATCAGCTATTCTTTATTTGTAAATATTTCAGTCTGTGGTGGCAGCCTAGAGGCTTGAACCTCTGTTTGTTGCCCCTGAGGAGTATTTCAAAAAGATTTTAATTAGAGCCTCCCATTTAAAAATCAGGAGATTTTATATAAAATTCAGATTCCCAAGTATTGTGGAAAATTAGAAGATTTGATCACACTCTGACTGATTTCCTGTGGCAACAACAAGTCGGAACAGATTAGTTACTCCAGATTTGAACAAGACATGGCTCTTCCAGTTTGCCACACTATTCACCATTATTGTCTTCTACAGGGCCTACTTTATTGAACAGTATATCTTCTTGGTTTCAATATGCATTTGAGTTTTTAACCTTCAGTCTGGATAAACTAAGGTGAATTTTTCCAGTTTATATTGAGATCCTGGCCCAGACCTAGAAATGACTTCCTCAAACCTGGCTTGTATTCATGGCTAGACAGACTGATACAGAGTTTTAAGTGTTTATTTTAAAAAGCATATAGGACAAAGCTTCATTGGGGAACTTACAGCTGTACACGCATTTTTCTTTCGTAAGAATTGTATCATATGCTTATTTGAATGGTCAAAACCCAAATAGCTGGCAATATCAACTCCTGGACCAGGATGCAAAGCAACAGAAACTGTCGTTTACTGCAAGATGAAACAACTCTATTGAAAGACAATTTTGCAGTTTCTTGTAAAACTAAACAGTCTTACTGTCAAGTAATCCTGCTGCTGTGCATTTACACAACTGATTCAAAAATCTATGTCCACACAAAAATCCGTATACAGATATTTATAGTAGTTTTATTCATGATAATCAGAAACTAAAAGCGACTGAGGTGTCCTTCAATAGGTAAATGGAAAAACTAAATATGGTACATTCATATAAAAAATATTATTCAATGATAAAAATAAAGGATCTTTGAAGTCGTGAAAAAACTTAGATGAATCTTAAGAGTTTATTGCTAAGAGAAAGAAGCCGATTTGACAGGAGAAACCTTTATCCAAGGATCTGTCCTTTTCTCCTAGCTAAGGGTACCTGCCCCTTTGCTACTGCTGCTTAACTAGGATCAATTCTATTAGTGACCTCTACATTCTATAACCTCAATGTGTGTGTCCATGTGTGTGTGTACGCATGTGTGCTCAGTTGCTCAGTAGTGTCTGACTCTTTGTGACCCCGTGGACTGTAGCCCACCAGGCTCCTCTGTCCATGGAATTTTCCAGGCAAGAATCCTGGAGTGCGTTGCCATTTCTTACTCCAGGAGATCTTCCCAACCCAGGGCTTGAATCCACATCTCTTGCACCTCCTGCATTGGCAGGTGGATTCTTTACCCCATGCCACCTGAGAAACCCCTCAACATGTGTACTCTCTGGTCAAAAACTGGACTAGAAAACATAATGTGAACTTAATGCTACAATCACTACACCATTGTATATAGAGCTTAGAATCCACCCAAGAGGAGAATTTCTCTAAGAGTAGATTTCTTGTCTGTTTGCTTATCTACTTGCAAGCAGAGAAGCTTCCTCCCTGCAGAGAGACATTGAAGATAGTCCTTGGCCTCCTTAAAAATTCAGGAGGAGGGCAGTGAAAGAGAGAAATATGATGGAGACCATCGACATCTTCAGTTCAGTTCAGTTCACTCGCTCAGTCGTGTCCGACTCTTTGCAACCCCATGAATCTCAGCAGGCCAGGCCTCATATGGCCTGATAAACATTATCTTCTCAACAACCAGAGTAGCCACTAGCTCTCCCTTGGGGAAGAGCTACTAAATAGTAGAGAAAGGAGAGGTTGCCTTCCTAGAACTTCTCTGAGTTGGATGAACATGGGGAGAGAAGAAGTGATTCCCATCCATCCCTGTTTCACCCAGGCCAAAAGAATTTTGTGATTTCACATATAAACATTGATAGCAAAGGATAAGTGAGGCTTGCCGCAGATTTATTACACAGCAAATTCCTCATGCAAGATTTGCAATGACCTGATGCAACAGTTAGAACTGGACATGGAACAACAGACTGGTTCCAAATAGGAAAAGGAGTACATCAAGGCTGTATACTGTCACCCTGCTTATTTAACTTCTATGCAGAATACATCATGAGAAACTCTGGGCTGGAAGAAGCACAAGCTGGAATCAAGATTGCCAGGAGAAATATCAATCACCTCAGATACGCAGATGACACCACCCTTATGGCAGAAAATGAAGAGGAACTAAAAATCCTATTGATGAAAGTGAAAGAGGAGAGTGAAAAAGTTGGCTTAAGCCTCTTGATGAAAGTGAAAAAGCAGAGTGAAAAAGTTGGTTTAAAGCTCAACACTCAGAAAACGAAGATCATGGCATCCGGTCCCATCACTTCATGGGAAATAGATGGGGAAACAGGGGAAACAGTGTCAGACTTTATTTTGGGGGGCTCCAAAATCACTGCAGATGGTGATTGCAGCCATGAAATTAAAAGATGCTTACTCCTTGGAAGGAAAGTTATGACCAACCTAGATAGCATATTGAAAAGCAGAGATATTACTTTGCCAACAAAGGTCCGTCTAGTCAAGGCTATGGTTTTTCCAGTAGTCATGTATGGATGTGAGAGGTGGACTGTGAAAAAAGCTGAGTGCGGAAGAATTGATGCTTTTGAACTGTGGTGTTGGAGAAGACTCTTGAGAGTCCCTTGGACTGCAAGGAGATCCAACCAGTCCATTCTAAAGATCAGCCCTGGGATTTCTTTGGAAGGAATGATGCTAAAGCTGAAACTCCAATACTTTGGCCACCTCATGCGAAGAATTGACTCATTGGAAAAGACTCTGATGCTGGGAAGGATTGGGGGCAGGAGGAGAAGGGGACAACAGAGGATGAGATGGCTGGATGGCGTGACCGACTTGAAGGACGTGAATTTGAGTGAGCTCTGGGAGTTGGTGATGGACAGGGAGGCCTGGCGTGCTGCGATTCATGGGGTCACAAAGAGTCGGACATGACTGAGCGACTGAATTGAACTGAACTGAACTGATGCAAAATTTGTAATGATGGTGGAAACAGAGAAGTCCCCATACCCTTATACGATTCATATTGTGAAGATATTTGTCTGCCCTTGCTTCCCAGCCTCTGATACTCTCTCTCACTATTCCACACCCATTACCTCCAGGTATACACAAACAAAAAGGACCGCTGTATAGCGTGAGTTAGACAAAGAAGAAACACATTCCTGAAAGCACAAAGCCAGGAGAGATCATTGATCATACATATTCGACAGGGAACAAGAAGATTCTAAATGATGTATGGTAACCAGATGTCCAGGTTTACCTGGGACTGAGGGGTCTCCCAAGAGAAAAGACTTTCAGAGTTAAAATCAGATAAGGCCCAGGCAAATCAGAATAAGTTGAGTACCCAACTTAGGCAAGCTGATGAATAGCTCTTGTCCCTGTTATCTCAGACTTATCCTTGAGGTGTTAGGTTCAAGGCAAATATTCAGAAAAGCAAATTCCTCCCTGTCCAGCATGACTGGGAGTTTTTGCTCTCCTTACTCTCTGTCAGGGAGAGCAGAGCACTAGGCCCGTCTTGTATGTGTGCTGACAAATTTTCAGGAAAAAAAAGAACAAGATTATGATAGAGACTTCCAGTCTATGAAGTACTTTTTGCAACCTCCTCCCACTGCCATTTCTACAGAAGGCAAAGTTGGAGGGAATGGTATGTGAAAATCACACACGCACACCTATCCTCACAGAGTTAGGTTGTATAGACTCAGAAATGGAAGTGGATCCTGGGAAGGCAAAAATAAAGTATTTCTTGGTGAGGCAGAGAAAGCAGCAGAGAGGTGATTCCTTTATCAAACAAATAGATAATGTGAAGAAGCTAGAGTAAATTGAATTAAAGTACTTCAAAGAAAATACAGCATCTTGAGAAAATGGGGGAAACTGGATAAGAATGAAGGAAAATGTCAGGTTAGGAGATGACAATTCTGTAAATTTTCACAAGACAAAGGCAACAACCACCTTAGCCAAATTATACTTAAAATAAGAAAAATATGCATGCATGAAGACAAACGTTTGGAAGATAATGAGGATCAAGAGTAGCAAAGACAAAGCATCCCACACAAATCACTACTTTTAATATGGGAATTACAAAACAGAAGAGTAGAAAATGGTAATTGCAATAGATCTTGATTTGTATTAGGTGCTTGACATTGTCTAATGAAATCACCCTTGAAATACTAATAGAAAGTGTCTCAAATTAAGGCAGAAATTGAAAAAAAAAAATTAGTTGGAAATGGCAATTAACTGAGTCTCTTGGGAGATGAGCAGTTAGATGATATTAAATCTGGGTGCTGGGACCATCTTAGTTTGTATCTCCAATAATGGTGTGGTGAAGGCAGCCACAATGACTGATCTATACCCCTCAATCTTACTCAACTGGTGGTGGGAGGGTAAGGGAATCGGGTGAGGGAGTTAGGGAAAGACATATTCCTGAAGACAGATTGTCTCTTCCCTTAGCACCTGTCTCCCCACAGGAGAGCACTAGCAACACAAGGTCATTTATTTCTGGACAAGCATTCCAGGTAAATGGAAAGATCTGTAGTTCTCACAACAGCATCCAGCATTGGGGGTTTTATGACTAAGTGCTATTCTGAAGAGTTTTGTTGCAAAAAAACTATCTGGAGTGAAATGACGTCTAGAAGGTCTATGTTTTTAACAGCAAAAAAAGTATCGCTGATCCAGCATTGGGGTTTTATGACTAAGTGCTATTCTGAAGAGTTTTGTTGCAAAAAAACTATCTGGAGTGAAATGACGTCTAGAAGGTCTATGTTTTTAACAGCAAAAAAAGTATCGCTGATTCTTC
Organism: Bos taurus; assembly: GCF_002263795.3. Classification (NCBI taxonomy): domain Eukaryota; kingdom Metazoa; phylum Chordata; class Mammalia; order Artiodactyla; family Bovidae; genus Bos; species Bos taurus. The sequence continues at coordinate 81,275,820 of NC_037338.1, read as the reverse complement.
ATTGTTGTTTTTCTGGTGGGAATGTATTAATAGTAAAGAAAACAAAAAGAATTTGAGAAAAAGGAAAAATAGTTGCTAGAACAATTGCATGAGACAGACAAGAATGTTTAATCCTTTATAAAAGCATTGGTAGTTTATATGTAGCCAGGCGGAATGTTTGGGAAGGGTGCATGGGTAAATATGTGGTGATTGGTATGAGAAATTTCTCTTCTGACTGCACTATTTTCAGAGATATAGAACAGTGCAGTGCCAGTAGACTACTGGACATAATTGAGAGTATGTGTTTAGAAAGTATTTTGGCAGTTTGTCACTGTTTTTATGTCTATCAAATCTAATATTAAAAATTTGTTTCTTTTTTTTATCTGCCCTTGTTTTCTTCTCTCTCTTTTTTTTTTTTTCTGGCACATCAGAATAAATGCTTACAGTATTTCACAAGTTAACAGATCAAAAATTTTTAAACTTTAGAAACTAAAAAAAAACAGACTAGAAATTAAAAAAGAAAAATCCTTTGCCATTCAGTTTGAGAAGCACTGATGCAGAATTCAAGGTCACCAGCAGCTGAAAGTGTGGCTAAAGGAAGAGAGGTTTGGTAATATGAGGCTAGTGAAAGTGAAAGTGTTAGCTGCTCAGTAATGCCCAACTCTTTGCAACCCCGTGAACTGTAGCCCACCAGGCTCCTCTGTCCATGGAATTCTCGGGCAAGAATACTGGCGTGGGTAGCCACTGCCTTCTCCAGGGGATCTTCCCAACCCCGGGATTGAACCCAGGTCTCCTGCATTGCAGGCAGAGTCTTTACTGTCTGAGCCACCAGGAAGCCAAATATGAGGCTAGAGGAGATGTGAAATCATTAGAAAAATGCAAGAAGGAATGGACTACGGTAGTGGATCTTGATGTGTGGTCATTAGATGGACAACATCAGCATCATCTAAGAAACTTGTTAGAAATGAAGATTCTCCAGCTCCACCCAGACTAACTGAATCAGAAACTTAGCAGGGTATGTTGTGTAAAGCCCTCTACCTGATTCTGATGCTTCCTAATGGTTGAGAATTACTGGGCTAGGAAAATGCAGTAGAATTACTGGGCATAACATTAAACCCATTGGAGGTCATTAAAGTGAGTTCAGACAGCATGGCTTGGAATTTTTCTCCTTCTGACACTTCCATTTTAGGACTTCTGACTTCCAGAATTACAAATGAAGAAATTTGTCTTAAGTCACTAAGTTTGTGGTTATTTTTACAGCAACAGTGGGAAATGAACATGCACTCCATCCAGGAAGCCAAATGAACTTCCCAGTCTTCATTCTCTGTCCTCCCCTATCCAGAGTACAGGCCCAGAACATCCAGTAGAGGACCCCAAGTCCCCGCTGGAGGAGGACACCACAGACGGCAGTAGCCTGGACTCCATAATCACCACTCAGGAAACCACCTGCATCTAACTGCTATGTGGGAGAGAAATAAACACTGTCCTGCTCAAACTCAGCGATTTGGGGAGTTCAGTTAGAGAGTAGCCAGTAGGTAGACCAATACTGAGAGCAATCTTGATGGTGATAAGACTGTGAGTGCTGGGATGGGAGTGAGAAGAAAAAAGAAGTCTGGCCAGAAGTGCACAGAATATCGCAAGTTGCTTTTCAATTCTGCCAAGGCTGCTGTGGAGAGAGATCACGGGAGACCCAGTAGGGTTGACATATATTTACTGTGGCCTGGTTAATGACTATAACCACATCAAAGGAAAATAATTAGCACATATATTAACGAGGTTCTTTTGTAGTCCTACTGTGAATGGTAATCGTTTGTTATTAAGACTTCATGCCTTGATCAGGTACAAGATATGTGGAAACAGTCATTCCCACCTCCCTGATGGGCATCAGGTAAGTTCTCTACGCCTTTACTTGGGACACAAATAACTGTCAAGAAGACTAAAGAAAAAGGCTGAAGTTCAAATAAATCAAATGAGCACAGCTGGTTAAGTGGGTAAGTGTTAATCAATAAATGTACTGATTCTTCTTCTTTTCAGATCAGTCTTCAAACTTGATTCGTTTTAAACTATCCAGAAAAACTCATATCCAACTGCACCAAACATTATTCTGTCTGACCTCTAAATTTCCAAAATTCAGTTTAACCAAAATACTAATTTTCTCTCCTCATTCTTTACACATTAGCTTTAGCAATAGATACATCAAAAATTCAAGAAAGCAGTGCCTTGGAAATGGGGGAAAGGTTTCATAAATTGGAATTCTTGGAATGTCTATAAGGAAAAGCATCTAAGACAATGGTATAAAACTTATTTTAAATTCAGTAATTTAAAACCAAGTTGTAAATAAATAATAGAAAGTTAAACTGTTGAAAATAATTATGCAGTCATAGCACAGATTAAATAAACAAATAGTAGTGATGGGGAGCCTGGTGGGCTGCAGTCCATGGGGTCGCTGGGAGTCGGACACGACTGAGCGACTTTGCTTTCACTTTTCACTTTCATGCATTGGAGAAGGAAATGGCAACCCACTCCAGTGTTCTTGCCTGGAGAATCCCAGGGACGGGGGAGCCTGCTGCGCTGCCATCTCTGGGGTCGCACAGAGTCGGACACGACTGAAGCGACTTAGCAGCAGCAGCAGCAGTGATGGTGAAAAGTGAAAGTGTTAGTTGCTCAGTCGTGTCTACCTCTTTGTGACGCCATGGACTGTAGCCCACCAGGCTCCTCTGTCCATGGGATTCTCCAGGCCAGAATACTGGAGTGGGGTGCCATTCCCATCTCCAGGGGATCTTCCTGACCCAGGGATCAAACCTGGGTCTCCCACATTGCAGGCAGATTCCTTACCATCTGAGTCACTAGTGAAGGTGCTGCTGCTGCTAAGTCGCTTCAATCGTGTCCGACTCTGTGCGATCCCATAGAGAGCAGCCCATCAGGCTCCCCTGTCCCTGGGATTCTCCAGGTAAGAACACTGGAGTGGGTTGCCATTTCCTTCTCCAATGCATGAAAGTGAAAAGTGAAAGTGAAGTCACATGAAGGTGAGAACATGTTAATTCTCAAAATTTGTTCTGAAATTTCAAAAGATTAATGATTGGCATTTAAAAGGAGGGAGTGTCATTTTCTACTTTTATACAAAAATAAAATAGACTTTAAAATAAAGAATAAAAAATTTGTAGAATGTAGCACATTGAAGTCATTATCAAAGATCTTTGGGAAGACTGGAACAGAGCTGGATACTGAGGGCATAATAATTCCAGGCTTCAGTAGCAAACCATACCAGGAATTTCTGAAAGGGGTGGCATTTCTTAGTCATCTTTACATCTTCAGCATCAGTCACAGTACCTAAAACAAGTTCTTGAAACATACATTTATTTTAATGAACAGAATATATGGTCGTTTTATTTGTACCATTTGGCAATATGGGTTTTCATTCAATTAGAATGAAAAGTAAGTCTCCATGCCAATAAACAGGAAATAAATCTAATAACAGTCAGTCATTTGCATAAATGCCTAATTAATTCCATATTTGAAATTGGCTGATGGAATGTAGTCAAACAGTCATCATCAGACAAAGCAAACGACCGAATGGCAATAGCACATGCCACGGTGCCACCAAGACACCAAGCGATGCCAGGTGTGTTCTCAGATTTGTAGTTTCCTTTGGTTTCTGTCTAATCATGAGGCTTCCTTGCTGAAATTTGCAAGAACAAATATTAGCTGAGACTTTGGTGAGGATATTCATTTAAGCTATGGCTGGCTAAAAGACAAAAATCATTGATTTTCAAAGGCAGTTTAAAAAAAAATAAATAAAAAAAAATTAAAAAAAAAAAAAAACAAAGGCATTTTAAACCATGACTGAAGTATGGTCAGAGTTCGCAATGGTCAGAGTTTGCAATGATTAGCAGTACGTCAAAGAGGGCAATTTTTTATTTTTTAATAACTGTGCAGATAATGATAGCCCACGTTGCCATTCAGCAGTCAAATTTTTACTAACTTAGAAATTTTAATTTAATATAGTCCCCCCTCTTCCTACTAACAGGATTTATAGATGTAATCACACTTATTTCACTTTTATATTCTCATTCCCCGCTCAAGAATTCCTGATAGATTTCTCTGACTTACCATGTTGTTTTGATCTCAGTTATATTTTCCCAAAATTCATATGTTGAAGCCATAACTTCCAGATGTGCCTCAAAATATGACTATATTTGGAGATAAGACCTTTAAAGAGGTGATTAAATTAAAATGAGGTAATTAGGGTGGGCCCTAATACAACCTGACTGTCCTTATAAGAAGAGGAGATTTGGACACACAGGGGTGCAGGAGCACGTGAAGACACAGTAGGAGAGAGGCCATCTGCAAGTCACGAGAGAAGCCTCAGAAGGCATCAACCCACTGACACCTTGATCTTAAACTTTCAGGCTTCAGAACTGGGAAATTAAATTCCTCTTGTTTAAGCCACCTAGTCTGTGGTATTTTGTTACTGCAATCCTAACAAACTAGCACAGATCTTTCTGGCATTAAAAGTCTTGCCCTAGCCAACTTTTCTAATCCAAATTCTCAACTTACTAATCTGCACGCTCAGATCTCACTTTAGTGAGATACACACCTCTGAGATACCTTATACTACCTTTCATCTCAGATTACCTTGGATCTGTACCTCACCATATAAGGGAGGGTCTGAGAAATTAATATTCAAGTCTTCATTGCTTTTTCCTCCTTTGTCATTCATAAAACCCAAGTCAGGAGTATCACAAAAGTCTGCTTTAGTCCAGCCCAGGCTTGTCTTTTCCTATTCATAACATTTACCCGGTGTTACTACACTAGAAATGGAATTATTTTTAAAATCCCAGACAATTTCAAGTCTACTGAGAGCCACGAGGACAGTATCATCAGAGCCTAAAAGAAAGTGTAACAACAGAGAGGTACGCCAAAAATACTGGTTGAATGAATAAACTATCCAGAGAGTACTTTATTATTTCCTTATTTTTCACACGATAACTTTTATATTTCTTAATTTACTCATCCAGTTAAGAAGTAGTTAATGGCATCTTTGTCAGGTTTTGGTATTAGGGTGATGGTGGCCTCATAGAATGAGTTTGGAAGTTTACCTTCCTCTGCAATTTTTTGGAAGAGTTTGAGCAGGATAGGTGTCAGCTCTTCTCTAAATTTTTGGTAGAATTCAGCTGTGAAGCCGTCTGGACCGGGGCTTTTGTTTGCTGGAAGATTTTTGATTACAGTTTCAATTTCCTTGCTTGTGATGGGTCTGTTAAGATTTTCTATTTCTTCCTGGTCGGGTTTTGGAAAGTTGTACTTTTCTAAGAATTTGTCCATTTCTTCCATGTTGTCCATTTTATTGGCATATAATTGTTGATAGTAGTCTCTTATGATCCTTTGTATTTCTGTGTTGTCTGTTGTGATCTCTCCATTTTCGATTCTAATTTTGTTGATTTGATTTTTCTCCCTTTGTTTCTTGATGAGTCTGGCTAATGGTTTGTCAATTTTATTTATCCTTTCAAAGAACCAGCTTTTGGTTTTGTTGATTTTTGCTATGGTCTCTTTTGTTTCTTTTGCATTTATTTCTGCTCTAATTTTTAAGATTTCTTTCCTTCTACTAACCCTGGGGTTCTTCATTTCTTCCTTTTCTAGTTGCTTTAGGTGTAGAGTTAGGTTATTTATTTGACTTTTTTCTTGTTTCTTGAGGTGTGCCTGTATTGCTATGAACTTTCCCCTTAGGACTGCTTTTACAGTGTCCCACAGGTTTTGGGTTGTTGTGTTTTCATTTTCATTCATTTCTATGCAAATTTTGATTTCTTTTTTGATTTCTTCTGTGATTTGTTGGTTATTCAGCAGCGTGTTGTTCAGCCTCCATATGTTGGAATTTTTAATAGTTTTTCTCCTGTAATTGAGATCTAATCTTACTGACTTCAGGCTCTACTACAAAGCCACAGTTATCAAGACAGTATGGTACTGGCACAAAGACAGAAATATAGATCAATGGAACAAAATAGAAAGCCCAGAGATAAATCCACGCACATATGGACACCTTATCTTTGACAAAGGAGGCAAGAATATACAATGGATTAAAGACAATCTCTTTAACAAGTGGTGCTGGGAAATCTGGTCAACCACTTGTAAAAGAATGAAACTAGACCACTTTCTAACACCATACACAAAAATAAACTCAAAATGGATTAAAGATCTAAACGTAAGACCAGAAACTATAAAACTCCTAGAGGAGAACATAGGCAAAACACTCTCTGACATACATCACAGCAGGATCCTCTATGACCCACCTCCCAGAATATTGGAAATAAAAGCAAAAATAAACAAATGGGACCTAATTAACCTTAAAAGCTTCTGCACATCAAAGGAAACTATTAGCAAGGTGAAAAGACAGCCTTCAGAATGGGAGAAAATAATTGCAAATGAAGCAACTGACAAACAACTAATCTCAAAAATATACAAGCAACTCCTACAGCTCAACTCCAGAAAAATAAATGACCCAATCAAAAAATGGGCCAAAGAACTAAATAGACATTTCTCCAAAGAAGACATACAGATGGCTAACAAACACATGAAAAGATGCTCAACATCACTCATTATCAGAGAAATGCAAATCAAAACCACTATGAGGTACCATTTCACACCAGTCAGAATGGCTGTGATCCAAAAGTCTACAAATAATAAATGCTGGAGAGGGTGTGGAGAAAAGGGAACCCTCTTACACTGTTGGTGGGAATGCAAACTAGTACAGCCACTATGGAGAACAGTGTGGAGATTCCTTAAAAAACTGGAAATAGAACTGCCTTATGATCCAGCAATCCCACTGCTGGGCATACACACTGAGGAAACCAGAAGGGAAAGAGACACGTGTACCCCAATGTTCATCGCAGCACTGTTTATAATAGCCAGGACATGGAAGCAACCTAGATGTCCATCAGCAGATGAATGGATAAGAAAGCTGTGGTACATATACACAATGGAGTATTACTCAGCCATTAAAAAGAATACATTTGGATCAGTTCTAATGAGGTGGATGAAACTGGAGCCTATTATACAGAGTGAAGTAAGCCAGAAGGAAAAACATAAATACAGTATATTAACGCATATATATGGAATTTAGAAAGATGGTAACGATAACCTGGTGTACGAGATAGCAAAAGAGACACTGATGTATAGAACAGTCTTATGGACTCTGTGGGAGAGGGAGAGGGTGGGAAGATTTGGGAGAGTGACATTGAAACATGTAGAATATCATGTAAGAAACGAGTTGCCAGTCCAGGTTCGATGCGCGATACTGGATGCTTGGGGCTGGTGCACTGGGACGACCCAGAGGGATGGTGTGGGGAGGGAGGAGGGAGGAGGGTTCAGGATGGGGAACACATGTATGCCTGTGGCAGATTCATTTTGATATTTGGCAAAACTAATACAATTATGTAAAGTTTAAAAATAAAATAAAATTTAAAAGTAAAATAAATAAATAAATAAAAAATAAAATATTGAATATAAAAAAAAAAAGAAGTAGTTAATGAGCTTCTGATGTGTTTCTGGTTCTGTGCTAGGCGTTGAGGATACAGATATGAAAAATGGTATAAGCCTCTGACTTACAGATAATGAAACTGACTAACTAGAGCTAAAAGATCTGGTAAATGCTATCTTCTCTTATTTCACACACAACTGCATTTCATAATTTCTTGAAATTGCAATACACAGGGAAATCTGTCAATACCTGCTAAATGCTTGAGGAGGATGATAGCAAACATCATTAGAGACCGATGTTCTCTAGCCAGTAGCCTCTTCCAGCCATATGTCTTGGCAGTCCACCACAGTTCTTACCTGCTTCTGGAAATCTCTGTACTTCACTACTAAGGGAGGGTCTGAGAAATTAGCATTCAAGTCTTGATTATTCTTTGAAAAGGACAATAAAGCCTCTCTCCTCTGCAAAAAAAAGAGATAACCCTACCAGAGACAGGGTGACCATACTTCCCAGGTAGCCCACGAGAGTACCAGTCTAAGTCTAATATCTCAGCATCACTATTAGCAGTGCCCCTTTCACTCTCATAAGTGTCCTGTTTAGATAACAAATTATGTGGTTGACCTATGCAGTTTACCCTGGAGAAGGCAATGGGGCCAGAGATGGCCCTTTAAAAACCTGTGAGTAGTCAGGTTCGCTTTGTCTGTACAACTCATACTGACTTAAGAGACTATGGCAGATCTTCTTTAATAACTCATTTTTATTGAGATATAATTGACATATAATATTACATCAGTTTCAAATATACAAAATGATTCAATGTTTGAATTATGGCAGATCCTTTTGGGTACTTGTAGAGGCCACAGCTGCCTTGGCTTCTCTTTGACCATCACCACAGCTAGTTCCAGCACTTTCATCCTTACTAGTAGTTCTTCTACCCAGGCCCTCCTAGCCACGTGGTAGACTTCATAGGTGTACCACTTCTCTTCTTGTCCTTCTCTTCTTGACTTCCCTGGTGGCTCAGACAGTAAAGCATCTGCCTACAATGCAGGAGACATAGGAGATGTGGGTTCAATCCCTGGGTCAGGAAGATCTCCTGGAGAAGGAAATGGCAACCCACTCCAATATTCTTGCCTGGAAAATCCCATGGATGGAAGAACCTGGTGGGCTACAGTCCATGGGGTCACAGAGTCAGACACAACTGAGTGACTTCACTTTTCACTTTCTTTGTCCTAATTTCTCCCGACCTTTCCAGCCCCTGTGCTCATGCCTACCCCTTGAGTCAGGATGTTCTGAGCCTATTGGACCCCCAAGCCCTCCTGACCTCACCCATTTGCCTCAGTAAGGCCTAGCAAGCCCCCAGAGATATACATTCACTAACTCATTCAATAAAGAGGCATCAGGCTTGTGCCATATGTGAGGCCACGTTTTGAGGCTGACAAACAAGTAGGATAATTGGAGAAGCAGCTCACATGACTTAAGTACTATTGACACCAGGGCTGTACAAGAGGTTGTACTATTACATTTAACCCCTTTGGGGACATCTGGGCAGATATTACACTGAAACTAATGCACAGGTGAGTAAATGCAAGGTCAGAGAGTTTGCTTCACTTACTGATGATCCAGGATCTTTAGAGAGGAAGTGAGAGAACTCGGTACAAGTACAGGTCTGTGAAGCTCAGCCCCACTCTCTGAATCACTCTGCTATCATTCTGCTCTGAGGGAAGTGCGGGAGCAGCGGTGGTATAGAGTTGGAGTTGGGGGCGTGGTTTCTGAAGACCTTTCAGTGGAGCCCTTTGGGACTGGGGGCTGAGTGGTATGGGGAAGCAGCGCTAACTCTGAGAATAAGTTAGGAACAGAAGGAAGTCCAAAAGTTAGGCTTTAAGACCTGGTTTTCTTTAAAACTAGACCTAGGCCTCTACCCCGCCTGCCAATGCAGGAGATGTAAGAAACATGGGTTCGGTCCTTGGGTTGGGAAGATCCCCTGGAGGAGGGCATGGCAACCCACTCCAGTATTCTTGCCTGGAGAATCCCCTGGACAGAGGAACCTGGTGGGCTACAGTCCAAAGAGTCCCAAAGAGTCAAACACAACTGAAGCGACTGAGCACAGCACAGCACAGGCCCCTAAGGTGAAAGCTGAGAGGAGAGGGCTCAAGCAGGATTGCCAGGTAAAATGTCAAATATCTAGTTCAATTTGAGTTTCAGATAACCAATGAATATATTTTACTGTATATATAGTATATATGTGTGTTTATAAATATTCTGTATGAAATGTGTGTTGCTGTTGTTAAACCTGGTGATTGTAATTTCAGGTTTTATTTTGGATATTTATTCAGCTACCTTCCTTAGGTCAAGAAGCAGCGGGGACTCAGGAGAGAGCCTCACCTAGAATGTAGTACGTATCTCGTGACAGTGTTCTCCGTGTGTCATCCATAAAGAACCTAAGAGTTTTGTGCAGGGGAGGAAGCTGACCAGGTGTAGGAGGACCAAAGGGTATTAGCTCAGCTGACCTCAAAGCCCGAAAAGCACTTCCTCTTCCCACTTAATCCTATATTCAAAAATCAAATTTCCAAGGTAAACTCAAATACAAAAGACCTGCTTATTAATTAGCTTTCTGTTTAGATAGATTTACTGCATAAATCCCAGTGTGGGCCCAAACCAGATAATCCCACAAAGTCCATTAAGCATAACCTTCTTTCTATCCAATAACTGCTTACAAAATAAAACGCGCACTATTCAGTATAATACTCAAGGCTGACCTCAAACTGCCTTTCTAGGCTCAACTCTCTCTACAACTGCTCCAGGGTTGTATGAAACCCAACTCAGCCTGGAGTACAGTCAGACCAGTGACAGCCTTAAGTCTGTGTGTGCTGTTCCTCTCACCAGCAGAGACCCTACACTTCATTTCTGATTGTCAGCACCCTAATACCTGCTCCGTGCACTGGGATTACTGACACTCTATATAGCCAGTGTCATCGACTGAGTGTTCTCAAGGCAGTAGATCCTTATACAGAGCTAAGAGTGCAAACAGTTTTTGACAAACAACATCTGAAAGGAAAAGGGAGGAAACAGGATCAGACAGAGGAGACTGCTGCCAAGGAGATGCCAATCTAATGATGCTTTGCCAGCCCAACAGGGGGCTCCAGAGCAAAAACTGCCCATCAGAGAAATCTCGAAATGGACAGAAATGGCCAGGTCCTTGTACCACTGTATTGCAACCACTGCACTGGCCAGAATCCAGCCTGAGAACAGCATGGCCATAGCTAGAAACGAGGCATACCCTGACAATGCTAATATTGTTGTTGTTCAGTGGCTAAGTCGTGTCTGACTCTTTGTGACCTCATGGACTGCAGCACACCAGGCTTCCCTGTCCTTCTCTATCACCCAGAGTTTGCTCAGATTCATGTACATTGAGTCGGTGATGCTATCTAACCATCTCATCCTCTGCCACCCTCTTCTCCTGTTGCCAGTAATCTTTCCCATCATCAGGGTCTTTTCCAATGAGTAGGCTCTTCGAATCAGCTGGCCAAAGTATTGGAGCTTCAGCTTCAACATCAGTCCTTCCAATGAATATTCAGGGTGGATTTCCTTTAGGACTGACTGGTTTGATCTCCTTGCAGTTGATCCTATAGTCAGAAGCTATCAGCTGAGTGAAGAGTCTTTTTTTAAAGGGGACTCTGAGAGGAACATCTACATATCTGTCACAACCAGAGAGAGACTCCTACACAGAGTTAGTTCTTGAAATGACTTCAGAAGTATTCCCCTCTGAAACACCCCCTAAAACTTTGACATAACATCTGAATGATGCCATTAAAGTGCTATTTTTTTAGGATAATTGAAAAATTATCAATACTAGAAATGAGAAGTGTGATATTACAATAGATCCTATAAAATTAGAATAAATTAAGAGAATATTTTGAACAAGTTCATGTCAGTAAATTCCATAACCTAAATCATATGGACAAATCTGTGAAAAGCACAGATTATTAAAGCTCGTCCAAGAAGAAATAGATGATGGTAGTTCCATATCATTTTAAAATTAATTTATACTTATAAACCCTTTCACAAAAAAAAAAAGAAGAAAAGGAAAATCAGTTCCAGATTTCACCTGTGAATTTTGCTAAGCTTTAAGGAAAATATAATATCAATTTTATGCAAAATATTTTTTAAAAATAGAAGAGAAAGGAATACTTCTCAACTTACTCTATGAGTATTATTCTGATTGAGAACAAAAGCAAAGACAATAGGAATAAAAAAACTAAATCCATCTCAATATTTCTCATGAACATAGATAAAAAAATCCTTAGCAAAATGTTAGCAAATTGTTTCAATACATAATGACCAAAGGGATTTTATCCCAGGAATGCAATGCTGGCTTAACATTCAAAAATCAATGTAATTTACAATTATCAGACTAAAGGAGAAAAAAAACACATAGCAATTGTGATCAATGCAAATAAAATGCTTTGACAAAGTTCAACATCCATTCATAAGAAAAGCTCACAGCTAAGAGGAAGACTTCCTCAATCTAATGAAAAACACCTACACAAATCTTAAACCTGTTATCATTACTAATGACCAAAATAATGAATGCTTTCCCTCCCAAGATCACAAAGAAGGCAATGATGTCTATTCTCATCATATTTATTCTAGATTGTACTGGAGGATGAAAAAAGTCACATGTGAACACAGTCCTAGCTGAGCTATTAGTATCAACTGCCAGCCATGTGAGTGATTCATCTAGCCCAGGTGAACCTTCAAATAATTCCAGTCTTGGCCATTATTTGGCTGCAACCTCATGAGCAACTCCAAGGAAGAATTACCCAGCTGAACCAAGTCTATCCACAGAAATGCAAGACAAAATTAAACAAAATTGTTGTGTTGAGCCAATAAATATCAAGGTAACTTATAATCCAGTGATTGACAACTGAAATAAAAAAGATTCACAATAGCAAAAAAGAAACGAAACAATATTACGTAAGAATGAACTTAATGAAGCCTCCAGAATACTGCTGAGAAACTGAAGAAGCATGAAACATTGCAGCTTTTTCTGTCTGTAGGCATCCGGCAATTGTTTTAAAAATGCAGCTTCTAGGAGCCTTGTTCCCAGTAGGTGAGTCAATCGTGTTCTCTGGGGACCTTTGCAGTTAATAGATTGTTCTTTCTAAAGCCAGCTTCTGGAGCAACAATAGTCTGTCCCCATTTCGCTGCCCAAAGATTCTCCAAGGATAAAGATGGGGAGATCTGCAATCTTTCTTCCTTCCAAGATCAAAGGAGATCCCAGCGTTTTATCTAAAATTCAGAAAGACCATATACAAAATCCTGTGCTCAGTTACTCCCTACTCTTTGAGACCTGTGAACTGTAGCCACCAGGCTCCCCTGTCCATGGGATTCTCCAGGCAGGATTACTGGAGTGGTTTGCCGTGCTCTTCTCCAGGGGATCTTTGCAACCCAGAAATTGAACTCATATCTCTGGCGTCTCCTGTATTGCAGGCAGGTTCTTTACCCACTGAGCCACCAGGGAAGCCCCATTAATAAAACCTCCTATTCTCTGATCTGAATACACGCCTGGGAGTTCAGCCCACTGGGAACCTAACACTGCACTGGGCTGACACATCAGTGCTGTGGAGGGGTGTCAGGAAACGCCATCAACCACCAATAAGCCAAATGTGCACTCTGGTGCCCGGGGTCCCTCAGACAAACTGCCACTTTCAAATGTGTCACTATCTGAAATATATCACTGTTTTTTAGTCCTTATTGTGTGTTGAAAGCCTCAGTAGATAGCTTATTTAATTTCTAACAGCAACCTATTTTTTTAATTTCAAAGCTGCAGAGATTGCCAACCATGCTAAGAACGTATTTTAGCCCTATTTTTCAAATAGAAAAATTGATTCATATTATCTAGAACTTATATTCTACTTGAAGTCTTTGTTTGGTGCATCTCCACTTTGCCCCCTGCATGCTTTTATCCCTGAGTCTCCCATTAGACTATTAGATCATCGAGTACAAAGACTATGTCTTATTAATTTTTATATCTCTAGAAAAGAGCATAGTGCTTAGCTCTTAATCACTATTCATTAAATGTCACTTAAACGTCTTAATTAGAAGTTGCATCACATATATCTTAGTCTAAGCATTATCTCCCTCAACCAGACTGTAAGGCCCCAAAAGGCAAGGGTCACATATTTTTCACCTTTGCATTCTTGGCGTTGAGTTTGAGGTCTAGGACACAGGACAAGTTTCACAGTGGAATAAATGACAGATGCAACTCACCCAGTTGCCCTGGCCATCACTAACTTGCAGTAAAATTCCCAAAAGAGCTGTAGAAAGCAGTAGGGGTATTAATGAAATAAGAATCTGTGAATAGTTTAGTAATTAACATTGTCTATATTTTCAATGGCACCCCACTCCAATACTCTTGCTTGGAAAATCCCATGGACGGAGGAGCCTGTTAGGCTGCAGTCCATGGGGTCGCTAAGAGTCGGACACGACTGAGCGACTTCACTTTCACTTTTCACTTTCATGCATTGGAGAAGGAAATGGCAGCCCACTCCAGTGTTCTTGCCTGGAGAATCCCAGGGACGGGGGAGCCTGGTGGGCTGCCGTCTATGGGGTCGCACAGAGTCGGACACGACTGAAATGACTTAACATAGCATATTTGCATGTATTTGCATAATACTTCTTAGCTTATGAAATATTTCCACATCCATTTTCTAGCATAATCTTTCCAAGATTCTTACAAGGGTTAAAAAAAAAATGAAATGTTATAGGCCTTTTATAGAAGAGATTCTATATTTTGTCCAGACACAAAACTTGTCTTTAGTAACATTAATTAATGTAATGTTAGAAATAGTACTCAGATTTCCTGTCTTCCTGTGTAGCGCTTTACCCACTGGATCACCCTTTGAGCAAGGTCAATAACTGACCATTCACTTTGGACTTCAACTATTTATAGCTGCAGGCCTGCAGGCAGGTCTTCTGAATTCTTGAATTTTGATGTAAAATTACAATAGTTATTATTAATCTGACTTCCCAATCAAGTCACATTTATTAAAATGTGTATTAATATTAATGTGCATTAATAAAATTTAATACATTAATTTAATAATAGAATTAAATCATATTCCTAGAATGGTATTAATATTTATTGAGTCCTATTTATTCTTTTTGTTTAAAAGTGCAAAGAAGATAAAACACCGACTGAGTCCAATGTGAAAGTATTAAAATTTTGAGGAAGAAATGAGAAATCTTCCCCCAAAAGCAGAGAGATTTGACAAGAGATAACTTCCCTAAATTCTGCCCCTTGCTTTCTTCCTGAGCCTAGGAGTTTAGGTCAGCTGTCTGCTCTCCCGAAGCAGCCCTCATCAATCATTTAGGAATGACACCTCCAGTGTCCAGCTGACTGGTTTCTCTGCCCTACAATTCAGGATTTGAACTGCATCACTGGTGTTTAACTTGGCTCTTCACTACCACATTAAAGATGTCTTTTGGTAATTATTCATATATATGTAAGCTGCCTGCTATATTAAAAAAGGGAAGCTTTAGATGGTTCTTCAGTGAGCTTTCTAACTGCCAGACCAAACGTCACACCCATTTGCTATCTAGTAACCACTATGCCCTCTGGATTAAGAATATGCTACCTTATGATGGTGTAGGCAAGTGCCAGATGGTTTTTCTAGTTCTGGACAAAATTGTATTAACTTCCTAGGATTATTAACTTCCTTGGGCTTCCTTGATGGCTCAGTGGGTAAAGAATCCACCTGCAATGCAAGAGACACGGGTTTGATCTCTGGGTTGGGAAGATCCCCTGAAGGAGGAAATGGCAACCCACTACAGTATTCTTGCCTAAAGAATTCCATGGACAGAGGAGCTTGGTGGATTACAGTCCAAAGTGTTGCAAAGAGTCAGACACGACTGAGCAACTAAGCTCTTAGGATTCTGAGGATAGTCAGATCTCACTTGTAAGAATTGATGAAGTCAACAGGCCTATGAAAATGTCAGGAATTCCTTGGTGAGGACAAATGCATATAGGTCAAATGGTGAGTCTGAACCCACTCAGTTTCTCACTGCCTCCAACACAAATCCTCAACTCCAGGAGACAGTGTTATTCACCTGCTTCTAGCACCCTCTGTGCTGTGGTTAAACTCACTGAGACTTAGAATGCCTTTTCAACTCCTCCCCAACCATAAACATAATGGCTTCCATTTCTAATAGGGTGCATCTAGTCACACTTAAATCACTAGGAATCAGAAAGTTAAGCAGTGTATTCAAAATCTACAGCTAGTGATAGAACCAGGATGTAAATTCTGTTTAACTAAAATCCATTCTCTTCACATTATGCTTCTTCTCTCAGGACCAGCTCAAAACCCTCCTCCTTCCAGAAGTCTCCCTTGGGCATGCAACTCTGAATGACCTCGTAATTCTGTCTTCTTTCACTGACTACTCAGCACACTTCACCTGGGGGTGGCATCTTCCACTCAGTCACAAAAGTCTTGGAGAAAGAATGTACTCTTATATTTATAGTATTTCTTACCTCTCGTCTACTATTTTTTTTAATCCCATTAAAATAAAAATTTTGGTTGAGGACAAACATCTTGAATGTCTGATCTTTGTATACCGTTAGATGTTTTAAATAGTACGGTGTACATAGTAGACTTTTAAAACTGGATGTTAACACAAATATAAATTGGATTTAGACTAAATATTCATTTGAAAAATGAAGAAACTAGGATGCAAAAAGATTAAATGCAAAAATTCTCATGGAAATTTCCTGGCAGAGCTAGGTCTCTTGATTCACTGACCAGTGGATTTTTTTCATGTTATATTTAGGATGACCATTCAATTTGTTGCCCAAACTTTGACATTTTTAAGAGTCAAAGAGAGTAATATTTAAAATTATTCTTAAAATTATTCTAGGACAATAGGAATAAACTAGAATATAGCATCACCTAATTATTCTTCTTCAGGACTTTCCTGGTGGCTCAGACGGTAAAGCGTCTGCCTACAATGTGGGAGACCCAGGTTCGATCCCTGGGTCGGGAAGATCCTCTGGAGAAGGAAACGGCAACCCACTCCAGTACTCTTGCCTGGAAAATCCCGTGGATGGAGGAGCCTGGTAAGCTACAGTCTATGGGATCACAAAGAGTCGGACATGACTGAGTGACTTCACTTCACTCAATTATTCTTCACTCCCTTTACCAATGGTAGTAATGGCTGTACATGTTTATATACAGTGCATACAATGTGCCAAGTACTGTTGTGAGGTTATAAATATTATCTATGATATATTTATAGATATAAATATACATATTAAACAACTTGTTTAATCTCCATCAGATCAGATCAGTCACTCAGTCGTGTCTGACTCTTTGAGGCCCCATGAATCTCAGCATGCTAGTCCTCCCTGTCCATCACCAACTCCCGGAGTTCACCCAGACTCACATCCATCGAGTCAGTGATGCCATCCAGCCATCTCATCCTCTGTCGTCCCCTTCTCCTCTTGCCCCCAATCCCTCCCAGCATCAGAGTCTTTTCCAATGAGTCAACTCTTTGCATCAGGTGGCCAAAGTACTAGAGTTTCAGCTTTAGCATCATTCCTTCCAAAGAAATCCCAGGGCTGATCTCCTTCAGAATGGACTGGTTGGATCTCCTTGCAGTCCAAGGGACTCTCAAGAGTCTTCTCCAACACCACAGTTCAAAAGCATCAATTCTTCGGCACTCAGCCTTCTTCACAGTCCAACTCTCACATCCATACATGACCACAGGAAAAACCATAGCCTTGACTAGACGGACCTTTGTTGGCAAAGTAATGTCTCTGCCTTTGAATATGCTATCTAGGTTGGTCATAACTTTCCTTCCAAGGAGTAAGCGCCTTTTAATTTCATGGCTGCAGTCACCATCTGCTGTGATTTTGGAGCCCAGAAAAATAAAGTCTGACACTGTTTCCACTGTTTCCCCATCTATTTCCCATGAAGGGATGGGATTGGATGCCATGATCTTCTTTTCTGAATGTTGAGCTTTAAGCCTTAAAAGCTTTAAGCGTTTAAAGCTTTAAAGGCTTTAAGCTTTAAGCCTTTAAAGCTTTAAGCTTTCATCTCCATAAACAAGTACTATTATGATTCCATTGTGCAGATGAGAAAACTGAGGCTAAGAGGGCATAAGTAACTTGCCTAAAGTCATACATCTAACAAATGTTAGAGCTACAGATTTGAACTCAAATAGTCTGGCTCACAAGCCATTGTTCTTAACCACCACAGAATAGAAAGCAGGTACTTAATATTTGATGGCAGTTTATTCCTAGCTAAGATCAGTTCCCTTGGTCAAGGTGCCATTCCTGTGGCCTAGTGGAAAGAGTCCCAGGCCAGGAGACAAAAGGAATGGGATCCAGTGTCCACGCACCCTCTGAATCACCATGTCACGCTCCTCAGTTTTCCGTCTTTGAGAGTGCTTAACTACTCTTGAAGTCTACTAGCAATGAGGGACTCCTTTGATAGGACTGATGGACACGGTTTCACTTCAGGGTGTAGTAAAACCTAGCACCTGCTGGGTACTGAAAGAGAACTCACCTTGTTCCACGTCCGGGAGGACGGTTTCCTTGACTTGTGAGGGCCTTGATGACAGTATGACAGGTTACTCACAGGAGCCTGTGAAATTGGCACAGCATCTTCAATTTCAGATGGGAAAGGAGAAACTCTGGAAAACTAGGTAATTTACCCAAAGTCATACTGTTTGGATTTCCCAGGTGGCACTAGTGGTAAAGAATCCACCTGCCAATGCAGGAGACATCAGAGATGCTAATTTGATCCCTGAGTCAGGAAGATCCCCTGGAAAAGGGAATGGCTACCCACTCCAGTATTCTTGCCTGCAGAATCCCACGGGCAGAGAAACCTAGCGGGCTACAGACCATAAGTTGCAAAGCCAGACATGACTGAAGCAACTTAGCACAGCACATTGTTATATGGAAGTTTATGAAAGACCCAAGATTGGAACCCAGTCTATATAACCCCAAATCTATGATCACTGTACCAGAGCAGTCTGGCACAGAAATATCACCTTAATTCACAAACAAATCTTGTTTCTCCAGCTCCTCAATTTCATGATTCAGTAGTTCTGTGGGTCAGAATTACTAGCATCCAGAAAGGACAAGAAGCATTGTTTGGGAGGGAAGGGAAGATGAGGCAAGACAAGAATTACACCCAATCAAACCAGCTTTAGTGCCCGTGCCATTCCTACTGCTCATACATACTTAGAAACTATATATATACATAATAAAGATGTTTATGAAGACACCACAAAAGTATACTGCTGAATTTCTGAGGCTCCATGGTTGCCAGGGAAACAGTGATCTCTTTCTCACAGGAAAGCTTCTTGAAGAGTGGGACATGACTCAGAGATACTAGGAATTGGAGTCTTAACAGGGGAACTGTCTGTGTGAAGCATGCCCAGTCATCACCATATACATGTCTGACTTGAGTTTCCCCAAGTGCATCTCCATCTCCCAGAGATTCTTGCCACACAAATGTGAGGCACTGCTGTTCACTCTACTGAGGACAATGAGTCCCAAGCCTAGTCTGCTTTCTTTAGAAATTCACCCCCTTCTTGGTAAGAGGCACCTGCTGCTGCTGCTAAGTCGATTCAGTCGTGTCCAGCTCTGTGTGACCCCATAGACAGCAGCCCACCAGGCTCCCCCGTCCCTGGGATTCTCCAGGCAAGAACACTGGAGTGGGTTGCCATTTCCTTCTCCAATTCAGGAAAGTGAAAAGTGAAAGTAAAGTCACTCAGTCATGTCCGACTCTTAGTGACCCCATGGACTGCAGCCCACCAGGCTCCTCCATCCATGGGATTTTCCAGGCAAGAGTACTAGAGTGGGGTGCCATTGCCTTCTCCCTAAGAGGCACCAGGACCAGCATAAAAGGGCACTCAGGGGATACACAGGGTTCTCAGATATAGACCCTAAACTGTCCTTGGGCCCATCTTAGAGCTGGTCCCATTTCTGATTGCTTTTGTTGCTAGCTTTTCATAAACAGAAAACAATGTCTTGATAGCCATGTGGAGAAATTGAAATTCTTGTGCGTTTTGGGTGGGAATGTAAAATTGCACAGCCACTGTGGAAAACAGTGTATCAATTCCTCAAAAAGTTAAAAATAAAATTACCATATGATGTATATTAACTTATTATTATATTAACACATAGTAATAAAATTACCATATGTGAGTTACATGTGAATGTAGTTAATGCCACTGAAATCTACACTTACAAATTATTAAGGTGGAAAATAGATGACCAAAGCAAGTTCAGTGCCTGAAGCAGGGCACTCAAAGTCGGTGCTCTGGGATGACCCAGAGGGATGGGCTGGGGAGGGAGGTAGGGGGTGGGGGTCAGAATGGGGGCACACATGTGCACCCGTGGCTGATTCATGTCAATGTATGGCAAAAACCACTACAATATTGTAAAGTAATTATCATCCAATTAAAATAAATAAATAAATTTTTAAAAACAATCAAAAAAATTGCTGAGATGGTAAATTTTGCTGTGTATACTTTTTTCTTTTTTTTTTTTTACTTTTTTCTTTTTTGCTTTGTTATTGTAGTGATTTTATTTTTTTAATTAATTAATTTATTTTAATTGTAGGTTACTTAATTTACAATATTGTGGATTTTGCCATACATCGACATGAATCAGCCACGGGTGTACATGTGTCCCCCGTCCCGGACCTACCTCCCACCCCGCTCCCCACCCCATTCCTCTGGGCTGTCCCAGTGCACCAGCTTTGAGTGCCCTGTTTCATGCTGTACATACTTTGAAAATAACAAAAAAAGAAAAGAAGAAGAAAGAAAAAGACTGACGGGGGAAGGAAAACAAATTCTTAATGTCTCTTGTACTAAGGGATCTTCATAGACTATTTCTTTTGATCTTTGTAACAAGCTTGATTTTAACCCCATATTTCAGATGAGCAGATGAAGCTGGGGCTGAGAATATCAGTAATTTTCTTAGGTTTTTAAGCTTGCAGAAAATGCAGATTTGAGATAGGCACATCTGATGTAGGTCCTAGGTTCATATATTCCTCCTTAAAATTTCTCCTTTATACTAAGCTCCCTCTCTTCACATACAGCTTAATACCCTGAGAGAAGGAAAAGTGCCTTAAATGTGGGTGCCTCCTCATTAGCATAGCCAAAGCTCAACTAAGTGCTTCCTGTCTGTTGAATTCACTCCCCTCCTTGACCCAGGACTGAATAGTGCTTGGTGTCATTTTTACCTGAAGTTACTGGACACGATCAAGACAAGTTTGTGATCCGCCAGGCTGACCGGCCATGCCCTTCGCCACTGCAAACTGTGACCTGACAAAAGAATCTATTTTAGGATTCCCCATGTCCGCTGTGGTTCTGAGTAATGCCTGCGACCTGTTATCTAAGCAATTAAGCAAGAAAAGATGGGAAATTGTATTTACATTTTCCACACTGTGGCGCTTCCTATACCTAACCTTGAATACTTAATATTGTGCTGAGCTATGATTCATCAGGGAAAGATGGTTTTATTTATTAAAAAAAAAAAAGGAAACAAAGCTTAACTGTCAGCAGGATGGTTATCTTAAAGAGAAAATAGAATAGAACATACATTTTTAGATTGTAAATAGTGAAAATGAAAAATAAACTACTTCTCTTACTGAAAGCAAGGACTTTTCAGATCTTTCTTCTCTTGCTTCCTAACCTTCAACAAAATACTAATAATAATGACAATAGTACTAATTTCTCATTTTCATGGGACTTGTTATCCACCTGGAAAAACCCTACCCTAATACCACATACCCAAATCTCATCTTTCTCCAAGGCTCAGCTTCATACTCTTCTTCCATGAAGACTTCTCTGACCAACTCCCAGCCTCCCTTCTTTCCAGATGTTTACTTTGTTCAACAGTCTGCACTTTAATTTGCTAATGCTACTTATTTACATTTCACATCTTCCCTCTAAACTGAGTACTATTTCAAAATAAAATATTTTATGTCTTTAAACCATAGACCAAGACATTGTAGTCACTCGGTAAGTATGCATCACTGACATATATTTCACGTATTGTGTTTTTTGCATTTCACTTATGCGTATATAGGGTGTAGAGCTTAAATATGTCTAATTTCCTTGAGAACACAGAGCAGAAGAATATCTATAGTTATTGCCAATAATGTTTTTTGGTTGGGGGGGGGTTTGGGGGGAGGGCGGGTTGGCCAAAAAGTTCATTTATGGTTTTCTTTTTTTTTTAAATTAACTAATTTATTTATTTTAATTGAAGGATAATTACTTTATAATGTTGTGGTGGTTTTTGCCATACATCAACATGAATCAGCCACAGGTGTACATGTGAACCCCCCTCCCACCTCCCTCCCCACCCCATCCCTCCGGTTTGTCCCAGAGCACCGGCTCTGATGGCCCTGCTTCATGCATCGAACTTGCACTGGTCATCTATTTTACATATGGTAATGAACAGGTTTCAATGCTATTCTCTCAAATCATTCCACCCTCACCTTTTCCCACATAGTCCAAAAATCTGTTCTTTACATCCGTCTCTTGTTGCCTTGCGTATAGGATCATCGTTACTGTCTTTCTGAATTCCATATATATGCATTCATATACTGTATTTGTGTTCTTCTTTCTGACTTACTTAACTCTGTTTAATAGGTTCCAGTTTCATCCACCTCATTAGAACGGACTCAAATATATTTCTTTTTTCTAGCTGAGTAATAATATTCCATTGTGTGATACATTTTTTAAAAGGGTGGCCTGTTTTACTTGGAAAAATTATTTATTATGAAATATCCTCATGTGCATTTACATCAGTGGACCCTAAAGAAGCCAGGACAAGCACAGGTAAAAGTGAACAGGTTGTGGTCCTTCCCAGGAATGCCATTAGAATCCATTTTTAAGACTCTTCTGATGCTAAGAGCAGAAACTTTTAAGAACATGTAGTAACCTGGTTAAATATTAATGCTCCAAGTCTAGGAGACGAGACTGGCATCTAATTCTCCGTGCTTTACTTCCCTGCCATCTTCCAGGTGACAGAAAATTAAATTTTTAAATTCTGATTTTACCACAGTGCTTCTCAACCTACCTTTGCTTTAGAATCATCTGGAGTGATACAGAAAACACAGGTTCCCAGGCCCCATCTCCAAGACTTGGATGCAATTGGTCTGGGCATCAGTACTTGTTAAAAGCTCCCAAGGTGATTTTGAAGAGCAACCAGAACTGAGAACCACTGATAAGGTAAAATTTGATTTATTGATTTCTTATTCTGAACCTACCCTAAGTGCCAAAAAATAAAAATTAAATTAAAAATAACAATCCAGCCTCCATGCTGCCTCAGAAAAAAATAGGAATTTATTAAAATTTCACCAGAACGGGTACAATAATAAAAGATATGGTACAAAGTAAGCAAATGCCCAGTGACATTTCCTTGTCTGGGTACTTTGGGTCTTAGACACTTCCCCTGTCCAGGGCCACACTGTGGCCGTCAGAAAAAGTAATAATCACACTGTGATTTTGGAAATCACCCAAGGAAAGACTTCTCTGGTAAGAGGTTGACAATCTTTACCATCCAGAAAAAATGGTGCCAACATGTCACTAGGCATCTCAGTTTTCATTGCTTCTGTGAGATGGGATGTTGAAGCCACCCAAAACTGGTTCTTACCAAAAGTGGAGGCAAAGTCATTTCTGATGTCAAGTATTCCCTTGAACAACTGGACCAAGTTCACAATTGTGCTAGAGATGGACACAGAGACAGGGAAACTTTATAAGAAAACAGGGCTTCCCTGATAGCTCAGTTGGTAATCTACCTGCAATGCAGGAAACCCCAGTGTGATTCCTGGGTCGGGAAGATCCACTGCAGAAGGGATAGGCTACTCACTCCAGTATTCTTGGGCTTCCCTTGTGGCTCAGCTGGTTAAGAATCCGCCTGCAATGTGGGAGACCTGGGTTCAATCCCTGAGTTGAGAAGATCCCCTGGAAAAGGGAAAGGCTACCCACTCCAGTATTCTGGCCTGGAGAATTCTATGGACTGTATTGTCCATGGGGTCAGACATGTCTGAGCAACTTTCACTTGAAGAAAACACAAATCGATTGTTGACCAAATTACAATCCGAAGAAGCAGAAGGATCCCCACCTACAACATGGACTAAATTAAACTCCCCAAGGGTACTCTGAAGTGTTCCAGAAAGAGTAACAGGCCTGTTTTCTTGTTTCATGAAATGAATCACCCTTTAGGGCTAGAGTCCATTAATAGTTGACTTGTTTGCAAGGGGAAATTGGTCATAAGGAAAAAACATAAAAAGCATTCAAAATGGTCCATTTTGTAGGTGAGATGCTCCTGCAATCCCTCTTTAGATTCCCCTACTTTGTATATGTTGAGTTAAAAATGTTTCTTTTAATCATCTCACTAACCGAATGACTCATACTGAATGCTTTTTATGTTACCAAGGAAGGCTGGAATCCAAAAACTGCTAAAATTTCTAGAGACAATCGAGGGGAGTATTGAAGAGTTCAATGGTCAAGAAATGGCTTGATCCAGTACTCAGGTTGAGCAATTCTGAGGGGATAGAATTAAGCATAATACTCAAACCTAACTTGCCTTCCTGTTCTTCATGAAGAATAGTCACAGCTTGCTCATTCAATAAACATTAATTAATCATGTGTCTGTACAAGCTACTATATTAGATATTCACAGAAACACACACAATCTCTATACTTCAAAGGGATCACAGTCTAAGACAGGATACTAAAGTCAAGTGAAGACAAGGCTGCAGACAGAGTGAAGTGGCATGTGAGCCTATGGGTGCTATTACGCCCAGCTGAAATCCCCTCCCTACACTGAGACACACAGCACAGACCCTTCATGTCTCTGAGGCACAGAAGG
The DNA here is from genome assembly GCF_002263795.3 of Bos taurus. NCBI lineage: Eukaryota > Metazoa > Chordata > Mammalia > Artiodactyla > Bovidae > Bos > Bos taurus. The sequence continues at coordinate 81,251,479 of NC_037338.1, read as the reverse complement.
TGATGAGAGAGATGCCAAAGACTGGAATTGAGCAAATGCAGTCCCAAAAAGAAAACATTATAGACCCCATCAACAGAAGACCCACAGCTTGATATCTTCAGACTGGTCAACTGGCAGGGACAGCCAAGCTAAAAGGGCCAGAGGCTACATCTTGGTAGCATTCTGAATCTCTGTTGTTACTTGATATTTCATATAGAGTACTGGAAAAAGAATTTTTGCTCGCTCTTGTGAAGTGACAAGACACAAACACAAGCTCAGCCGTGAGACCAATCGCACACCTTCAGACGGTATCTGTATGATCTTGGCTACATTTTTATACCTTCCTAAAACTCAGTTTCTTCATCTATAAAGTGAGAATACAAGTTCTGCCCTCACGTTTGTTGTAAAGATTTACTGAGAAAATAAATTTGGTATTTAGTTCAGTGTTTGGCAAATAATGGAGTGGAGTGGAGTGCTCAGTTGTGTCTGACTCTCTGTGACCCCATGGACTGTAGCTCACCAGGCTCCTCTGTTCATGGAATACTCCAGGCAAGAATACTGCAGTAGGTAGCCATTCTCTTCTCTGGGGGATCTTCCCTATCCAGGGATCAAACCTGAGTCTTCTGCATTGCAGGTGGATACTTTACTGTCTGAGCCAGTGGGTAGCTAATCAATTCAGCTCAGTTGAGTCACTCAGTCGTGTCCAATTCTTTGTGACCCCATGAATTGCAGCATGCCAGGCCTCCATGTCCATCAGCAACTCCCGGAGTTCACTCAGACTCACGTCCATCGAGTCAGTGATGCCATCCAGCCATCTCATCCTCTGTCGTCCCCTTTTCCTCCTGCCCCCAATCCCTCTCAGCATCAGAGTCTTTTTCAATGAGTCAACTCTTCGCATGAGGTGGCCAAAGTATTGGAGTTTCAGCTTTAGCATCATTCCTTCCAAAGAACACCCAGGTAGATAAATATTATTCATTATTATTACTGTTATCCCTTTACCCTCAAGTACAAGCATACTTCCCTTACCAACTTCTGTCTGGGGTCGTTCCTCTATCTCTGACTAGGAGAGTCTCACAGACATAGTTTTTTGTAGCAGTTATAGCATCTCTCTGCCACCATTACAGCTTAGAAGATGATTGTCAGATGGGAGCTGCAGACACAGCTTCACCATTTTGAAGACCTCTGTGGTCCACTCCTCTCCACGCTGCCCTCTGCTGACCACAGACAGTCACTGCAATTGACCTTTCAGGTCCTAGGAATGTCAGACCATAGGAGAGGTCCTTACTGCTGATGGGCCTCTAGAATTTGTTGTTGATAAACAGGTCATTTCTGCTTAAAAATTTTGAACTGAATGCACAATTCCAGAGAATAGTAGGGAGAGATAAGAAGGCCTTCCTAAATGAACAAAGCAAAGTAGAGGAAAACAATAAAATGGGAAAGACTAGAGATCTCTTCAAGAAAATTGGAGATATCAATGGAATATTTCATGCAAGAATGGGCATGATAAAGGACAGAAATGGCAAAGATCTAACAGAAGCAGAAGAGATTAAGAAGAGGTGCCAAGACTACACAGAAGAGCTACACAAAAAAGTATTAAGGACAAGGATAACCACGATGGTGTGGTCACTCATCTAGGGCCAGACATTCTGGAGTATGAAGTCAAGTAGGCCTTAGGAAGAATTACCACAAAGAAAGCTAGTGGAAGTGATGGAATTTCAGATGAGCTACTTCAAATCCTAAGAGACAATTCTGTTAAAGTGCTGCACTCAATATGTCAGCAAACTAGGAAAATTCAGCAGTGGCCACAGTATTGGAAAAGGTTACTTTTCATTCCAATCCCAAATAAGGTCAAAGAGTGTTCAAACTACTGTACAATTGTGCTCATTTCACATGCTAGTCAGGTTATGCTCAAAATCCTCCACACTAGGCTTCAATAGTACATGAACTGAGACCTTCCAGATGCACAAGGTAGGTTTAGAAAAGGCAGAGGAATCAGATATCAAATTGCCAGCATTTGCTGAATCATAGAGAAAGCAAGGGAATTCCAGAAAAACATCTAATTCTGTTTCATTGACTATGCTAAAGCCTTTGACTGTGTGGATCACAACAAACTGTGGAACGTTCTTAAAGAGATAGGAATACCAGATCACCTTACCTATTTCCTGAGAAAACTGTATCCAAGTCAAAAAGCAACAATTAGAACCTTAGGTGGAATAATTGGTTCAAAATTGGGAAAGGGGTACGACAAGGCTATATATTGTCACCCTGTTTATTTAACTCTTTGCAACCCCGTGGACTATAGCAGCCCACCAGGCTCCTCCATCCATGGGATTCTCCAGGCAAGAATACTGGAGTGGGTTGCCATTTCCTTCTCCAGGGGATCTTCCCGACCCAGGGATTGAACCCAGGTCTCCCGCATTGCAGGCAGACGCTTTAACCTCTGAGCCACCAGGGAAGCCCAAACTTATGCACAGAGTATATCATCTGAAATGCCAGTCTTGATGAATCATGAGCTGGAATCAAGATTGCTGGGAGAAACATCGACAATCTCAGATATACAGATGGAACTGAAGAACCTCTTTGGTGAAGAGAAGCTAAAGAACCTCTTGATGAGGGTGAAAGAGGTGAATGAATAAGCTGGCTTAAAACTCAACATTCAGAAAACTAATATCACGGCATCAGGTCCCATTACTTCATGGCAAATAGATGGGGAAACAATGGAAACAGTGACAGACTTTATCTTCTTGGGGTCCAAAATCACTGTGGACAATGACAGCAACCATGAAAATAAAATACACTTGCTCTTTGGAAGGAAAACTATGACAAATGTAGACTGTGTATTAAAAAGCAGAGATATTACTTTGCAAACAAAGATCCATATAGTCAAAGCTATGGTTTTTCCAGTAGTCATGTATGGATGTGAGAGTTAGACCATAAACAAGGCTGAGTGCTGAAGAATTGATGCTTTAAAATTATGGTGTTGGAGAAGACTCTTGAGAGTCCCTTGGGCCGCAAGGAGACCCAACCAGTCACTCCTAAAGGAAATACACCTTGAATATTCATTGGAAGGGCTAATGCTAAAGCTGAAGCTCCTGTATTTTGGCTATTTGATGCAAAGAGTCAACTCATTGGAAAAGATACTAATGTTGGGAAAGATTGAAGGCACAGGGAGAAGAGGGCAGCAGAGAATGAGATGGTTAGATAACATCACCAACTCAATGGACATGAGTTTGAGTAAATTCCAGGAGACTGTGAAGGACATGGAAGCCTGGCATGCTGCAGTCCATGGGGTTGCAAAGAGTCAGACACAACTTAGTGACTGAACAACAAACAACAACAACAAAGTAGGTCATTTAGAGTCATATAGGAAAGAAGGCCTGAAGAAGGGAGTGACTCCCCACTCCAGTGGACCTCCCTCGTAGCTCAGTCGGTAAAGAATCTGCCTGCAATGCAGGAGACCTGGGTTCGATTCCTGAGTCAGGAAGATCCCCTGGAGAAGGAAATGGAAACCCACTCCAGTATTCCTGCCTGGAGAATCCCATGGACAGAGGAGCCTGACAGGCTGCAGTCCATGGGGTCCCAAGAGTTGGACACGACTTAGTGACTAAACCACCACCACCACCCACTCCAGTATTCTTGCCCAGAGAATTCCATGGACAGAGGAGCCTAGGAAATGAGAACCAAGAGTCAAAATGGACTCACTAGAAAAGATATTGCTGTTGTTGAACTTAAGGTTTTTTGTTGAAATAAAGAGCCTTTTGATGAAGGTGAAAGAGGAGAGTGAAAAGCTGGCTTAAAACTCAACATTCAAAAAACTAAGATGATGGCATTTGGTCCCATCACTTCACAAAGAAAATATCTCCTGCTATATTAACATCATTCTTTTTTGTAATGGTGTCATTAGTCTGATTATTAGAAACCATATTAAATAGAATTGCAATAAAACACTTGCCAAATATTTCCTAATAATCTTGTGAAAAGGATGTAACTATTAAGTGAAATAAATATCAGACAAGAGGCTCCACAGCACGGATGAGTAATCAAACCATAGAATTTATGCTAATGAATCTTGAAGGTTGCTCCAAGGCTCCATCAACAATCCCATCCCACTCAACATTTTTATAACTGACATGAATGAAGATAAAAGACATATCGTATTTTCTAATGATACAGCATTAGGCTAAACAGCTCATGTGATACATAGACTACATCTTCCAAATAATCTCATGAAGCTCAATTTAAAAGTTACTGAGTTGCCTTTATGTTTCAAGCACTAAAGATAGACTGACAAATAAGGACTCTTCTCTCATAGAGTAAATGTCCTGTGGAAATGCAGAATTTTATTTGGAATTATCCACATTAAAATATTGCAAAGCAAACTATTTTAATATTTGGCATAAACAAAAATGCCTATTGAAAGATATAATTCACCAACAACTAGTTTGTAATACACAGTCTCAATCAACAATATTTACTCAGTGATTTAAATCACTATTTAATTGTAAGTGAAAAATCACAGAAGAATTCAGATAAATGAAAAAGTACCGTGGACATCTATCCTAGTTGGACCATATATGGGTAATTGTGAAAATGGATAGAGATTTATGTTGACAAACTAGAGAGTGGCCACAGGTTGGTGACCAAGAGTCTAGATATCTTGCCCCAGGAATACTCAAGGGCATGTTTGTTGGGTTAGAAACAAGAAAACTAGGAAAGAGGCAAAGTGTGTGCTGTGTATGTGTGTGCAGACATGTGAGCATATTTGTGATAGGAATTAAGAAGCAGGGTAGCTTTTATCAAACACTGAAGTTGGGTCATAGCCTTCACTGTAGTGGACTGTGGTATTAATAGACAGACACAGTTTTCACTACAAGCACACTCTCCTTTCATTGTGTCTTCTAGTAATGAAAGCCTTTTTCCTGTGGGAAATCTATTCCATGTCAGGCAGGCAGGGCTAAAGAGTAAGCTTCCCCCACTCCAAGCAATATCCAGCTCCTATTTGGGGTGTCACATGACCCTAACCTGATCAGAGCTTCCACTGGATTTTTGCTAGTGTCATCAGGCAAAGGGCACTTTCATTTCCCTGAGAATCCCACCAAGGTACACATAAGACAGAAGCAAACAAGGATCATGTTTTCCATCCCTTTGACAGAGCACAACAGAGAAAAAAGAAGAGCTCAGAGATTTAAAGAGGTGAATTTCTGTTACATGGTTTGAATACCAGTATCCACCTTACATGATGTTAGACCAACTGCTGGATCTTTTCCATAAGTTATTTTTTTTTGTTTAAGGTACTTTGAAGGGGTTTCTATTATTTATGCTAAAAAATCCTAACCATCACTCTCAGTAATCACTAAGTATGAACTGCGTCTTCCTTACTCATTTTTATAACCCAGTGCCAAGCAGAGCCCTTAAGATATAGTAAGTACTCAGTAAGTTCAGTTCAATTCAGTTGCTCAGTCGTGTCTGACTCTGCGACCCCATGAACCGCAGCACGCCAGGCCTCCCTGTCCATCACCAACTCCCGGAGCTTACCCAAACTCATGTCCATTGAGTCTGTGATGCCATCCAACCATCTCACCCTCTGTTGTCCCCTTCTCCTCCTGCCCTCAATCTTTCCCAGCATCAGGGTATTTTCCAATGAGTCAGCTCTTTGCATCAGGTGGCCAAAGTACTGGAGTTTCAGCTTCAACATCAGTCCTTCCAATGAACACCCAGACTGATATCCTTTAGGATGGACTGGTTGGATCTCCTTGCAGTCCAAGGGACTCTCAAGAGTCTTCTCCAACACCACAGTTCAAAAGCAGCAATTCTTTGGTGCTCAGCTTTCTTTATAGTCCAACTCTCACATCCATACACGACCACTGGAAAAACCATAGCCTTGACTAGACGTACTTTTGTTGACAAAGTAATGTCTCTACTTTTTAATATGCTGTCTACATTGGTCATAACTTTCCCTCCAAGGAGTAAGCGTCTTTTAATTTCATGGCTACAGTCACCATCTGCAGTGATTTTGGAGCCCAGAAAGATAAAGTCTGCCACTGTTTCCCCATCTATTTGCCATGAAGTGATGGGACTGGATGCCATGATCTTAGTTTTCTGAATGTTGAGCTTTAAGCCAACTTTTTCACTCTCCTCTTTCATTTTCATCAAGAGGCTCTTTAGTTCTTCTTCACTTTCTGCCATAAAGGTGGTGTAATTGCTCATAAGTACTCAGTAATTGCTATATTAAATTGTAGTGAACCAAAGCTTCAAGGAGGCTGATTTTGACTCAGTTAAGGGCTGTCATCCTAAAGACCAGCATTCCTTTGGACTGAATTAGTCCCCTAAAGTTCATATGTTGAAACCTAATCCCCAAAATGAAGCTATTAGGAGGTGGAAGCTTTAGGAAATGATTAGGTTATGAAGGTGGAACCCTCCTAAAAGGGATTAGTGGCCTTATAAGAGACCGCAGAAAGCTCCTCTGCCCCTTCTGCTATGTGAGTGCATAGCAGAAAGACAATAATCTATGAACCAGGATGGAGGTCCTCATCAGACACCAAATCTGTCAGTACCTTGATCTTGATCCCGACTCCATAACTATGCAAAATAAATATTTGTTGTTTAAGCCACCCAGTCTGTGGCAGTTACTTACAGTAGCCTGAACTGAGTAAGACAGATATGGTTCAGTATCAGTACCAAATCTACAACAGAAAGTATCACTAGAGGTATTCAAGCTGAGACTGTGAGTTTGAAGACTGCTGAGGGTGGGTATTTGGGGAGAGCATCCTTCTAGTTCAGAGTCTATGATTCTAGGTTAGTTGTACCTTCTTTCCACCACTGAAAATACCTCTTACAGTGTTTTTCTATCAGTTTTCATTAACATTAGCTTACATTTTGGACTTTTATTCATTTGCTTTACCCTTTAAGTTCTATGAAACAGTAATTACTGGAAAGGCTGGCCTACGACAATCTGAAAGAAAACTGAAGCATCACTGAGAATAGACCAGTTAGAGTATCACTTCTGGTTGAGATTCTGAATGATTACAGACAAGGTGATTTGGGCTTCCTGCCTGTACATGTTCTGTTACAGATATGGCAAGTAAAACTGCCCAAAATTAAAGTAAGATCATAATACTGTTTAGTTATGTTTGAGGACTATCGGAAGGAATGAATATATAAGAGGGAAAGCAAAAGATGGGGAAATAAACAACAATTGGAATTTGCACGCTTTCAGGTCTGCTCTGTCACTTCCGTCATGTCCAACTCTGTGACTCCATGGACTGTAGCCCTCCAGGCTTCTCTGTCCAAGGGATTCTCCAGCAAGAATACTAAAGTAGGTTTCCATGCCCACTTCCATGGGATCTTCCTGACCCAGAGATTGAACCTGTGTCTCCTGTGGCTCCTGCTTTGCAGGTGGATTCTTTACCGCTGAGCCATCAGGGAAGCCCCAAAATTGGAATAATCAAGTACAAACTGTCAACAGCATCTTTTGAAGAAAGAAAGTTTAAATGGATTCAATCTTTAATCTTATTAATCTTGACTATGCTCTCAAAATCCTATGTTGACTCTTACATTTTTACCCTGGACATAAAAGCGTAAACAAAAATCTGAAACAAAGCAAAGGTTAAAGATTCATTGCAAAACATAAGCTATGAAGCATTTTTACTGTCAAAACTGAGACTTTGAGTAGTGACAGAAAATGCAATCTTGTATATGTAGTTACCGCCATACCGACTTAATGGTTCTGCATGGAAAGTCGTATCAGAAACAACACTCACAGACAATTGTTCAAGTTCTTAATGTGCTTAGCAGTTCCTTTATGTGTGATTTACACTTCCCTTATTGCCAGGAAGCTGCAGCAAACACCTTTTTTTCTGGTCTTTTGGGAATCGTTTTGTTGAAGTAGGTAATACCAACTCTGACAATGCTATTGCATCACTAACACAATCTGGAAGGCAGGCTGGCAGCTAAATCCTGCTGCAGATCGAAGTTGACTCGATATTTACTCAGATAAAGTAATAGCCCTCTGTCCTCACTGAAATGAGTGAATCATATGATATTTCAATAAATGTCGAGAGGCATCTATTCTTTTTTGTCCCTGATTATCATCTGGAATCCTGTGTGACATGCACAGGCCAGAGATAGCAGATAGAAAGAAAAAGAGGCAGTGATTCTGAGTGAGGGAAAAGATGAACGAGGGAAAGAGACATATTGCAGAGTATAAGGATATGAGCATTTAGTTTCTATAAGAAAATAATCCCCGAGTTCTAGAATAAAACTAGTATTGCCATCATCTACTTTGTTACCCTGAAAAGGAAGACAAATGTGCTTACGGAAAGGAAAAGAAAAAAGGATGCCCCAAGATTTAATTCTATATTCTGACAAAACTTTTCTGTCACATCCCCTATACAATCATGTGAGACTATCATTCTAAATTACCTTAAATAAAGGGAAAGTACAGATAAAAATTTATGTAGCACATGGAACTCTGCTCAATGTTATGTTGCAGTTTGGATGGGAGCAGGGTTTGGGGGAGAATGGATACATGTGTATGTGTGGCTGAGTCCCTTTGCTGTTTACCTGAAACTATTACATTGTTTGTTAATCATCTATACCCCCATACAAAATAAGAAATTTCAAAAATATGTACATAGGACTGAAGACGTTATTTCTCTCTTTTGCAAAGCTGCCTTACTGTTACATTGTTCGTTCTTGTAATAAAAAATAAAAAAGACCTTCAGCTACTAGTCAAGAAATGTTGCTTTCAACTACTATTTTCTTAGCAATGTGGCAAATTGGTGGGGTAACATATACATACAAAAATAACTCATGAGTCAAAATTCATTCCTGGGGGAAGTACTTTTAAAAGTATATAATTAACCTCAAACAAAGGCATGTGAAGGACACCTTTCAAAGGAACCATTTCCGCACTGTAGAGTTAGTTCACTTTTCTTTCTTTTCCAAACACACAATGATTTTCTTTGATTCTCCTCCCACACAGTAATTCAAATAAAACATGCAGTATGAAGCTTTTTTAAATACTGAGATAAGATACTTCAAAGGTCATATTAATGTCTGAAAATGGTCCTTTAACATTTGACAAATATTTAGAGTTTTTGCATACAAATTCACTATTTTTCTAATTTTTGATTGTCAATATTCCATGCAATTGAAACCTTAGATGATCAGAGTAGATTAGAAAATGCTAAGCATGTTGCTATCTTGTCCTCAGCATCATCAACCCTGTGTAGGGACATAGCTAAGGGAAGACGTCAATAAACCTGAAACACGGTAAAAGAAATTATCGTTTTGCCTATTCTTAAAACAAGAGCTAAACTCAGTGGGAAAAAATATGGCAAAGCAAAATTATAAATATTTCACTATGCATGCGTGCACGCTAAGTTGCTTCAGTCATATCCAACTCTTTGTGACTCTATGGACCATACCCCACCAGGCTCCTCTGTCCCTGGGGATTCTCCAGGCAAGAATACTGGGGTGGGTTGCCATGCCCTCCTCCAGGGGATCTTGCCGACCCAAGGATAGAACGCACTGCATTGGCAGGTAGATTTGTAGGGTTCTTTACCACTAGAGCCACCTGGGAAGCAAATATTTCATCATACAAAGAGTCAAATAAATTGTCACAGTAAATGAGTTGACCTTTTAAGATGCAGGAGCACCATGTCCAGAGAAGGATCCTGAGATCATTCTGCCCTTAACTTGTTTCTTAGCACTGTCTACACAGCACATACATTGTCTACACAGTGAACACCACTCCTACCAGGCTGTCACCACATTGTCAACTTAGCTTCAGTATAAAGTATTTTCTTTCTGAATTTGGCAAAGCACACCCTTAACAATTCCAGGCTATGTGTCAAAGACTAACTTGGGCCAACAGATAAACAGAAGATTGTCACATACGCAAGTGTGTTTTGTCATAGATGCTTCAGGGTTATTGCCGGGGACCAGCCCTCGCTGATCCAGGGTATTCGAAGGAGAGACGGCGTAGGCGAAGATCAGGAAACAATTGCTTAATTAAACGTTAATTAAGGATATAAAGAGTAATAGAATGAGGATAGCTCAGTGAAGAAATTCAGTGGAGAAAAGAGGCTGAAATAAGGATAGCTCAGTGAGGAAATTCAGTGGAGAAATGAGGCTGAATAATTCAGCCAGAAGGTAAGAGAAAGAACAACATGGTGAGACCAAGTTTCGGTGAACAAGGCCCGCACTTTATTTTCCAAAGTAGTTTTTATACCTTAAGTTATGCATAGAGGATAATGGGGGAAGGGGTAGAGTCTTGCAGCAAGCCAGGCTTTCTTCCTGCAAACTTATCATATGCAAAGCTTAGGTGATTTGCATCATCTTCTGGCCCGGAGGCCTGTTAACATTTTAAGACCTTTTCTTCAGAAAACTTATTTTTCTCTAAAGGTGATTGGTCAGGAGCCACCCTCCAAAAGCAGTAGATAAAGCTGCATTCCTACAGAGCAAAGGTGTGGTGGGCTATAACAAGAAAAAGAATTAACTCAAGGGTCCCAGGTTACAAACATTAAAGCTACTACTTATACCAATTATATTAATCAATACACTGCCAGGGACACAGCAGGTAAGGGATATGGAAACTTAGCAGCAAACATTGGCCCAAGAAGTGAAAATCCCTTCACCAATACAATTTCTAATCAATCTTTTAACTGCTCAAAGGAATCTGTATTTAGACAGTTTAGAACATCTCCTGCCTCTCACAGTTGGGAGGCTCTGAACAATCACATGTGGCCGGAAAAACCTATTCAGGCAGGCTAGAGGATTTCCAAAGGAGTTTGTAGGTTAAACACTGTCACACCCAGGAATTATTAACTGGAGCTGTAAGCTAACTCTTTTTTCAGAGAGGTAGTGGGGGACAGCCCCCCGTAAAGTCAGAGGTGTAGGTGAAAGCACAAAGCAGAAAGTAGGCAGACTCTGGTTTTGAGGGTATATGCTCGAGAATTTCCAGGGGGACTCCTGAAGCTCGATCCCGCCTTTGGGTATGCCGAGCCTCCTTCCTCATGACCTTTGTCATGGGCGGAGTTCCTCATGCTCCCAGTAGTTATAGAATTCCAGTTGAGCTATATCAGATACTGAAAAGTGCTGCACTCAATATGCAATATGCACTCAATATGCAATATGCCGGCTCCCGGCAGGTTATCATTCTTAAATCTGACCCTATAGTAGAATCACTCAGAGAACATTAAAAATGCAGATTCCAGGGCCCTGCTCCAGAATCAAGCTTTCTCAGGGCACCAGAGTTGGGGGAGATGGGGGTCGGAGGAGCATATGAGACTCTGTCATGTTCAAAACCACATGGTAAGCAAGAGGTAGACTAAAAGAACTCAAGTCTCTTAATACCAAAGATATTTGGTCTGTATAGTCAAAGCTATGATTTTTCCAGTCGTCATGTATGGATGTGAGATTTGGACCATAAAGAAGGCTGAGAGCTGAAGAATTGATGCTTTTGAACTATGATGTTGGAGAAGACTCTTGAGAGTCCCTTGGACTGCAAGGACATCCAATCAGTCAATCCTAAAAGAAATCAGTCCTAAATATTCATTGAAAGGATGAATGCTGAAGCTGACGCTCCACTGCTTTGGCCACCTGATGTGAAGAGCCAACTCATTAGAAAAGACCCTGACGCTGGGAAAGATTGGAGGCAGGAGGAGAAGGGGACAACAGAGGACGAGATGGTTGGCTGGCATCCCTGACTCAAAGGACATGAGTTTGAGCAAGCTCCAGGGGATAGTGAAGGACAGGGAAGCCTTGTGTAGTCTATGTGGTCTCAAAGGGCTGGACATGATTGAGTGACTGAACAATAACAATATCAAAGATATTTAGTCACCATCTTCTCTGTGCCACATCACATAAATTTCCATCAAATTAACTGAGTTACATGATCTCTAGGTCCTCCTGCTTTTATTGGAATTGTTTCCAATACCAATTAGCACAAAATCCAGCCTCTTCATCATGGCAGGGAGTGCTTCATGGGCACATGGCTCACATAGTCATATAGGGCCCACAGTTAATAGGACCTGCCCTTAGTTTTGGAGAAGGAAATGGCAACCCACTCCACTGTTCTTGCCTGGAGAATCCCAGGGACGGGGGAGCCCGGTGGGCGGCCGTCTATGGGGTCGCGCAGAGTCGGACATGACTGAAGCGACTTGGCGGCGGCAGCAGCCCTTAGTTTAATGCTTTGGTGTCTTTGTCTTGGAATCCTTAATAATTTCTTATAAAAGGTTCGCACATTTTTATTTTGCACCGGGCCCCACAAATCATGTAGTCGGTTGTGCCTAGTAGGGCCCCAAGATCTGGTCCAAGTCCACCGTCACCTCCCCTCCCTGGACTCTCCTCCTCACTCACTGGGCTCCAGCCACCCTGGCTTGCTTTCTGTCCCTCGCACATGCTAAAAGAGCAAGGTCAGAGCAGAAGGCTTAGATTCAGAGATTACACGAGGTCTCATACATACCTTAATTAGAAGTTTACCTCTCAGGCTCAGCTGGTAAAGAATCTGCCTGCAATGTGGGAGACCTGGGTTCGATCCCTGGGTTGGGAAGATCCCCTGGAGAAGGGAAAGGCTATCCACTCCAGTATTCTGGCCTGGAGAATTCCATGGACTATACAGTCCATGAGGTTGCAAAGAGTCGGACACAACTGAGCAACTTTCACTTTCACCTCTCAGGATCCTCTGACGAACACCAAAACAATGACAATGTGCTTAGTGGTGTTTGCAAAAAGAGAGATGGAAAAGCTCAAGAAGGGGACTTGGCTTTGCTTCCCATCCTGTCACATGGTCAGACGGAGACACAGTGCTGCTTGGTACTCCTGCCTTTCGATCCTTTTCTTGTAACAAAGAGGAGATGTTGAGATGGGAAGTGAGCACTCAGGTTATCAGTGCTTCCGGGAGGGCCTGGAAGAGAACTGGAGAGGCTGCAGTGGGAACTAAGAAGACGAGATGAAACAGCCTCTCTTGCAGTCATATAGATTTTAAAATGCATTGAAATGTATTTCTAACCCTCAATAACATAAGCTAATTAGGGAGAAACAGAGCCTAAATGTAGAAAACCTCAACTATGCTAAATTTCAAAAACTTAAGAGAATTGCACAAATGAAGCTGCTTAGGGGCTCTGCTTCAATGAACTACAACAAAGAATATCTAAGTTTGAAAAGTCAGTTTCCTTGAGTGGATAAAAAGACCCTGACTATTTGGAATGCTATTAATTTGGTAAGCAAATTGGTTCCTTATAAATTGTGCAAGAGTGACTACAGATTTCAAATCAGTGGGTACTGAATCTGTGTATACAGTATTTCTCCTCTCCTTAGCTCAGGATAATTCTAGAGCTACTGTTTTATTCAAACACCCACTACTACCTGGAAATATGAACTATGAAATCCCCAGGAGCACCAAGAGAAGCACTGGCAACAAGTGTTTCAATTAGGCCTTGTGCCTCTCCACGACAACTTTCTCCAAAATTGCCCCATGTTAGGGCACGGCAGAGAGTCCACTTTAAATATCATTAATATTAAAATACTGCTGAGTGACTAAATCATCCTTGAAAGGCTTGGATCCCAAATGTTGACAAGGGAATTGAATTCAAGGACAAGCCTCTAGGAAAGGCAGCAAAGAGGAGCAGAAAGAGAGTCCTCTTTAAAGTTGACCTACTTGAATGCCAGCTCTGCCGTTACCTCCCTGGTGAACACGGGAAAGATATTTCAACAGAGAGGTTTTATCTAGTGAATGAAGGAAAGACCCTGTCTTAAAGAGTGTTTGGGGGCACCCAATGGAAAAAAAAAAGGTAAGATGAGGGTGGGAGAATTGCCTTAAACTATCATTATATAGTTTGTAATTCACACTGTAGTTATTTTTAAGCCTCTTCACTAAAGAATACAGGGCCAGAAGGGGATCATGAGAGTCATTTCAAATGATGGTTTCATGTAGCAGATGAAAATCAGCCCTGCCCAGCATCACACTGATAGCTTTGGAATCATGTAGAAGTTCAGAACAAGTTACTCCAAGATGGAGAACTCTGGCATACAAATTCGTATGTGCTGAAAACAATCACGGCCAAAACAACTCAGGAAGAACCTCTGACCTTCCTCCTAATGCCTTAAAGAATTCCAAAAGAGAACATGTTCCAGGAAGGGAATACTTACCATGGATAACTATTGTACAGTCAACCAGCATCCTCAGATTCAACCTGCCCAGACCGAATTTCTACATCTATTTATATAAAGGACTTGAGCATTTGTAGATTTTGGTGTCTATGGGGGGTTCCTAGAAACAATCAATGCCTGTGTATACTGAGGGTCAGGTGTATAATATGAATTAGGTGTGACAGTGGAACCTAGCAGAACCTATTTGACCAAAGACCTCTCTATGTCCCAATGTTTCTGGATGGCCCTGTAAAGATTTATCTGGTGGTAGTGATGGTGGTTTAGTCACTAAGACATGTCCAGCTCTTGTGATCCCCTGGGCTATAGCCTGCCAGGCTCTTCTATCCATGGGATTTCCCAGGCAAGAATACTGGAATGGGTTGCCATTTTCTTCATTTAGGGTATTTTCCTCCTGTTAATTTATCTCATGTCATTTAGATTATTCAACCAGCCAAAAGAACTAAGAAGAAAAGAGGGAAATTTTCCTCTTCCCAACAATATCAAGAGGACAAGAACCCAAGATGACCCTACTTGGGGCTCTTTCTGCCTCTTCCTTCTTCACAGAGGGCCAGGCCCTAAGGATAAAGACTGCCTTAAGCAGCAAAGCTAAAAGGAAACCATCTTAGTCTAAAGTCTTACACAGTCCCGTCCATCCTGCTGGACAATAATAACTCTGACCGCTCCGTGTGTTGGGCGTCTGCCAGCTTCCAGGCATTGGGCTGGATGTCTTTCCTGACCCACTCCCTTCACCCACTCACGGCAGCCCTGCTTTTACAGACAAGAACTTTGCCCCTAGCATCAGTTATGTCCTCAAGGTCATGAGCTGGTACCAGACAGACCCTTGATTCAAACTGAAGTCTGCCATTGCTATGGACCCTGCTCTTTTCAAATAAGAGAGTGGAAGAGAAAGTGGAGAACCGTGAAGGAAATCATTTCTGCAGGAGATGACAGCAACCCCGACCGGCTCACAGAGCCCCAGGCGCCGCCAGCCTCCAATGCAGAGGTTACATAACACCGGCCTGCGGGAGGCGTGCCGGGTGTGCGGCAGGCGCGGACTGGCAGGAGGAGGCTGCTGCTGCCTGCGAATGGTTATCTTTTTCAAAAATCACCACGCTGCTCACTGCAGAGGAGAAAGCAATATCAAGATTTCAGAAAGCGAACTGGAGATCAGCCAAGGGAAACTCAGTTTGCTGCAGAGGATTAGATAATAAAATGCAGTGTGCATTTGGGCTGGATATATGGGGAAAAGCAAGTGGAACAGGGCAGCCTTCAGCCCCACACACAGTCTCCAGTAATTGGACAGTGGGGCTTACAGTTATTGCAAGTCCTTGATGGGGAGTTTAAGAGAAGTCTCCTGCAGGAAAAAGAAAGAAAAAAAAATGGTAAAAGACCCATAGATGTTTTCACCTTGGGTCCAGTTCTCTGTTTGGAAATGTTCTCCCAGTGGCAAACCTAATGTGGCATGAGCACTGTTCTATAGAAAACATTTGTCTAATCAGGATCCTGTTTTTGGTCCCATCTGTTTAACAGAATTGCTCATCACCTCAAAGTTAGCTGAAATCTGTTTGTTATCAACAAATTACATAAGAGCCTGGTAAATATTTTATAAAGCGAACTGTAAATATTTCCCTCTCTGTTCAAGGAATAGGTGATATTTACCCATAGCCTGCTTGGCCGCCTCCTGTAGGTGATCAAGAGGACATTTACAGAGCTGCTGCGGCTCATTGTGAAGGGCAGGGAAATTTCCAGCCTCCAGGACACTACTGTCTCTGCTAAATCAAGTGGTCCAATAAATCAGGAAGAGGTAGCATCAAAATATCAGCTTAACACAGCAAAAGAAAATCCAAGAGGGAAATTTTCATTGCTGTCAGAGATTATGCAGTGGGGTCATAAGAATGCAGACTTGAGTGCCAGGCAGATCTGGGTTTGAATCCTGGCTCTGTCATCTCCCTCTGCCTGGCCTTGGGAAAGTTACTTTATCTCTTGCAGGCCCAGCTCTCCAAACAGGGTTGTTATCATCTGGTAAGTGACTTGCTTAAAATGGTGCAGGGCACATAGTAATAACAGCCATGCGGGACACTAATACTTGCACTTGTTAAGTAACCACTCAACACATTTTACTTGCCTTCTCCCAACCTCCTCTCTTCTTTTCAACCTCCTGTCAAGTGTTTCCTGAAGTGCCTTCCAGCTCTGAGGTTCCAGACAAGCCCACGGGGCCATGCTAGTTACTGGTCTTGTCATAGCAAAAGTGCATGAAAGAAGTGTTTCCTGGAAATGACAGCCTGAAAGATGGGTCCCCCCATTGTGTCTTTTCACCAGGTAGTATAGGGTCATTCTGCCTTTAATGTATGAATGGATGACTGCATGGATGGAAAAACATCCAGCCTAGGACCTTGACTTTCAGTGAAGAGCTGTGTGGCTGGAATTTAGCCCTGTGTGAATCTGGATTTGTGTATCAGCCTTGAAAAGGCAGCAGTGAGAGAGCAGAACCAAAAGAAGCAGGGGAGACATCAGTAGAGAAGGTGGGCCCACATTTTCAACTACTAAGGACTTCTCTGCCTGGACAAGGAACTAAACCCACAGTCCTTGAAAATCAGAAATACCTGGCTTCTCACCACTGAGCACCATTAGCACATAATTCTCCTTACCATGCCCAGGCCTATGCTCTGCAAATCTGTTTACCAAGGATGCCTCAGCAATTGTGACACTTTTTAGCACCTATTTAAAACTGTTCCGCTGGGCTTTTTGGGTTCCCTGCAGTTTGGAGTGAGCTGAGAGGGGACTGCATTTCTATTAAACGTTCCAGGTATAGAACAATCCTGAGGCCTCAGTCAAGGCCGTGCCACTTCAGAATAGGTACTCTCCATTCTCTGCCTACATAGAGGCCCAAAACTCCACACAGCCTTGCACCTGAAAACGGATATGCCAGAGCATCTCATGTCCCACAGCCCAACCTGTCCACATGATAGTGAAGCCTCCTTGAAGGCGGGCACAGGGAACACAGCTCCCTCCTTCTCTCAACTCTGTTTCCCCCCATAGAAGGTCTGGCTGATTAGTATTCTGCTAGGAGCTTCCCTTGTGGCTCAGCTGGGAAAGAGTCTGCCTGCAATGTGGGAGACCTGGGTTCAATCCCTGGGTTGGGAAGATCCCCTGGAGAAGAGAAAGGCTACCCACTCCAATATTCTGGCCTGGAGAAGTCCATGGACTGTCCATGGGGCTACAAAGAGTCAGACATGACTAAGTGACTTTCACACACACACGAGTGGATTCTTTCACTCTGAGTCAAGGACCCCTAACCCTGAGGGCCTAAGAGGGAGTGAGGGGTGAGATCCAAGGCTGAGGGACTTTGAACGCTCTTCCCCACTTTGAAGATGCATGTGCAGGTGGAGGTCTACTGACCAGAGAAGAGGAGAATGCGGCCAGACCATTTGGCCCCCAAGTATTATTGTACATTCCCAGAGTCAGGAAACCTGTATTGTAGTCATAAGATAATCCACCAGAGAATGCCCCATGTTAAAAGGCACAAAGTTCCTTTCCCGGCGGTGAAACTCTGGACAAGCCCATCCCAGAGGCCAACAATGACTGGCCTCTAATGACCTAGGGGACTGGTGCAAATACGGAAAGGTTGTGAATTCAGAACCATTTTCCACTCCCATACTAAAGTGCACAGTGGGCCACAAGACCCTTGAACACAATTTATTCATTGTCTTCATCTTCTTAGGACAGAAATAACTTCTGATACACATACAGTTAGCACAGAACTGTCTCTCGGTAGTCATTAACAACCTTGAGGCCTTGAGGACTTGCAAGGCCTCATACAAGTAACTATTTAATAGGAAGTAAGAAGAATATCCCAAAGTCCTTCTTTCCACTGTCGTTATTGCCAACTTTAAATTTTCTCTATATTTTTTTTCTAAAGGATTCTTCCTGGGCTTAATGTTCTGACTAGATTTCCATGCTTTGGAAAGACCTGAGTTTTATCCAATAACTACCAGATGGCTGTCAATTACCTCTACTACCTCACTTTCCACCTCTAGCCTCATCTTTACCATGGAGCTTCAAGCAAACAAATTTATTAGAATCAACCCGCCTACAATGGGCCTTTCCAAAGGAATCAGGGAGCCTGACCTCATGAAGTAAAAGCTGTTTTCCATAGCTCATCCCTCTGAGATTTCTACATCTCTCGGGAACTCGATCTAGGCCTTTGGGGCCATGATCAAAGAAGGCCACATTTATCTACTCCCCACACTGTCATTTACCACTGGGTTATGCTCCCACAAATCAAATCTCCTGGGAAGGTTTTCAAAGAAGGTCTTTATTTGAAAATCAAGTTGTTCCCTCCCTGCTCTGCTCAGCCCATGGGAGCCAGAAGATTTTTATTTTCAGGTGAGAGGTAGGGCAATTAATAGACTATATTCTTCCAAGTTTTAGAGGCAGCATTTATCCTTTGCCAAAAGTATGGGCTTCAATTGCCAATCTGCTCCATTTCCAGGGCACACATTGAACTCCTCAAAATCACTAGTTAAATCCTGTGGAATTATAATCCTTCCTACTGGCTCTGGGCCTGGCTATTTTCAATGAAGTCAGCATGCCCCAAATGCTGACTCTCCATGAAAGTTTTGCTATGTGAATAGAGGGAAAATAGAAGGGAGAAATAGCCTTGCCTTGGAATTCAGATACCTGGATGTTAGGGTCAGTTTTGACATTAATTGTTCAGTGGACTTTTATTCACATGAACCTATTTCTTCAGTTCCTTTTTATGGCCACACCACGCAGCATTTGTTGTTCAGTCGACAAGTCGTCTCTGACTCTTAGCATCCCCAAGGACTGCAACATGTCAGGCCTCCCTGTCCTTCACCATCTCCCAGGAGTTTGCCCAAGTTTGTGTCCATTGAATTGATGATGCCATCCAACCATCTCATCCTCTGTTGCCCTCTTCTCCTGCTTTCAATCTTTTCCAGAATTAGGGTTTTTTCTTGGAAAAGACCGTGAAGCATGTAGGAATCTTAATTCCCTGACCAGGGATCGACCCATGTTCCCTGCATTGGAAGGCATAGTCTTAACCACTGGACTGCCAGGAAAGTCTCTCCTCAATTCTGTAATGAGGGTTTGGGAATGAATTTTCAGTGTCCCTTCCAGTCCCAAACTATGTTGAGTTAGCCCACAGAGTCATCTTTCTGTGGGCTTCCAAAGTTTCTGCCTACTCATAAGCAAGAACTTAAGCCCTGGGTCTGAGGCAAGGGGAGGCAGCTAGTACAATGAAAGCTCAAGACTTAGGAAGGCAGAGAATAGAAGCTGGATATGCAGGACGTAGTTTGCCAAAACATATCCTAGGAAATGGGCTTCCCAGATGGTTCAGTGGCAAAGAATCAGTCTGCCAATGCAAGAGATGCAGGAGATATGAGTTCAGGCCCAGGGATGGGAAGATCCCCTGGAGGAGGAAATGGCACCCCATTCCAGTATTCTTGCCTAGAAAAATTCCATGGACAGAGGAGCCTGACAGGTTACAGTCCATGGGATCACCAAGAGTCAGACACAGTTAGCCACTGAGTGCACACACACACACATATTCCGGAAACAACATTGCCCTGGAAAAAATAAGTGTGGCTATCCTCAAAGAATGCTCTATAGTCAAATAGATTTGGGAAATATTGTTAACAAACGGCCAAATGGCTTTCTTTACTGCAGGTCTTCTCAGAGCAATTAATATGCTAACATGAGCTGTAGACCTCCCGATGGTGAGTACAGCATGTATGCTATCTCAAAGCTATATTTTGAAGAAACCACTTTGGGAAATGTTCATCTAAGAGAAGCCACAACCACCAATAGAGCTGGTAGCAACCAGGGCAAGACATCCCTGGTGACAACACCTGGGGAAACTTAGATTGGCGTTGTAAATGAAATAGTAATGGCTATGGATTCCTCCTGCAGTAAAGACTTGAATATGTAGGAACCCAGTTCTTTCACTCAGCGTTTATTAAGTGCTTCCTCTGGATTTTAGGCCTGTGCTGGGAAGAAGAGAGTATTTATAGGTGAGTGCGTACGTGTGTTTGCATGTGCTCCCTGAGCACGGGTAGAGAGCAGAGGAAGTAGGCAAAAGAGAAATACTTGGTTGAAGGTCATGGCAATGTAAGCCTGTGAATCAACAAGAGATGACACAGACAGGAAAAGCTTTATGGAGAGCCAAGGCTCACAGTGTTCTAATAGAAATTCAATTAGTGTAGATAAGATGATAACCTGATGAAACTGACACATAAGGTTCATCTCCAAAAGTTAAGAGCTGACAAATACTTCTTAGCACCAATAGTTAGAACAGAACAATGGGATGTGCTATCATAAAGTCTCTAGCTATCTATGTCTCTAGCCAAGTGCAGTGGATGGCCATTCCTCACTACCCCTTTAATATATAGTTCTTCCTGTTCTCCTCCTACTCTATGCTATCATTCCCACTCCCTGTCCTCTGATTTTCCTTGATTCATGTAAATTAATAACCATTTCATGCCCCAATTTGTGGCCAGTCTCTTAAGAGGTCCTAGAGAAAACTACCTCATTTATTCCATCACCCTTTTCCATTGTGGATTTCCACATTTCATGTGAGCTCACTGTTTATAACATGCTCACAAGTAGTGTGCTCACGAACATTCACCCCACTGAAAGCTGAGTTGAGACCTCCAACACTTACTGGGAATAGAATCTTGTTGACCATCCACATTCTCCATACCTGTTATTCCAAAGAGCCTCACGTGGTCTCTTTGCATTGTATTTACCAGGGTATGTGAGCACTGAGACCATAACGTGGAAAATCTCAATAGGCCAAAAGATGAACGTTTTGGTTGCTGACATAAGAAGAAACGGAGATGAAAGTTTAACTACCTGACAAGGGCAATGGTATCCTTATTTTTCCTAACTGAGACTCTGTCAATTCCAATAGCAGGAAATGAGATCTAGACTGCTGCAGCAGGAATAATTGGAAGGAGCACGATAGAAGGAAAATGTGTGTGGAGCACTTTATATTTCCAAGTGTGGTTGCGTGCATTCTCCCATTCAAAGCCCATGATAAACTTGTCTGAGTCTGAGTAAGCTCCAGGAGTCGGTGATGGACAGAGACGCCTGGCATGCTACAGTCCATGGGGTCGCAGAATCAGACATGACTGAGCAACTAAACTGAACACTGCTAATTTCCTAACTCAGGAAACCAAGTCAGAGAGAGACGAATGGGCTGCCAGTCAGACCTAGAATGAGCATGCTGCTACTTACAGGGTGGAAAGTACATCTCACAAGCTAGGAGCTAGGTATTACGCCAAGTGCTCCCTCGAGGTAGACTCCACAGTTAGAGGCAGTAACAGAGCTAGCAGCAGCCTGTGGGTACAGACCAGATCACTTCCTGGAGACCACTTAAGAAAGGAGAGAAAATTTGGGCCTCATGTAAAAAACCACTTGTAACTCTCTGAACTCCCTCTAAGGAAATTCCTTTCCACGTGTACGCATTAAGCATCCTCTGTGTCAGGGCTCCAAAGATGAATAAGAGCTACCCCGCCCCAAAGAACTCATCATCCCGTACAGAAAGCATTCACACAAAGGGAAATTCACGAAGATTAGGAAAGTGTTCTCTCTCAGTCTTGTCCGACTCTTTGCTATCCCATGGACTGTAGCCTGCCAGGTTTCTCTATCCATGGGATTCTCCAGGCAAGAATACTGGAGTGAGTTGCCATTCCCTTCTCCAGGGGACCTTCCCGACCCAGGGATTGAACTTGTGCCTCCTGCCTTGCAGGCAGATTCTTTACCACTGAACCACCAGGGAAGTGCCCCTAGTGTTAGGAGGGCTGTGCAAACCCCCTCAGGAGAAGTTGCACTCTGCCCGACTTGAGGACATCTGGAAATGAGTTCTAGAATAGCTGCTGACTGCGCTCAGAAGTCAGCCAGCCAGAGGGGACTGAAGCTGTCCTCCTGGTAGGGAGACCCTCCACCTTTGGCCTCCCTGTCAATCATTTCTGGAGCCTCTGTGCTAAACCTGCAGAAAGGTATGACTGCCTCTTTCTTTCTATTAAACCTGTCACTGGAGTTTCTAGTACTTTGTCAAAATATAATGCACACATGAGAAGCCTGAGTAGGATGATAAATTGAGAAAGCTGAATTCTGTGTGCTTTGAAAATAAAACCCAAATGAAAATACCTCAAACATTGATGGGAAGTTTCATACTTCATTTTTATCTTTCTCTCAAAGCACACTTCACACTTCACTGAACTAGTTCATAGGTTTGGCTGAAAATCTTCCATTTTATGTGGTTTTGCTGGATGTTGTCATTTACCCCAGATGCTCCTACCTCTCAATATAAAGCTTCATTTCTCATCCCATTGTAGACAAGAGCTCTCACTGGTAAAACCCAGACATGAAGAATTAAAGAGGAAAAAGGCTATTTCCTCCAACTTTGGTTCTCCCCTTCTCTTCCGTCTCCTTCCCTCTGTCTTTCTCAGTGCTTCTCTTTCAATCTCTCTCTCTGTCTGTCTTCCTTTCCTTCTTTTTCCTCCCATTTTTGTCCTCTTATCTCCAACTCCCTTGTCTCTTTCTCCTCATCCTCCCTTTAAATACATGATACTGTAATGGAAAAGGATGCTCTTCCTAAGTCAGCTTTTGAAGTCAAGTTGATTCCTATCTTCTTTCCATACTTACACACACACTCTTGCATACAAAATACACATTTGCATGAACATGGCACCACATTCTTTGCATATTATCTATTTGCTCTCTTTTCCTTCCTCTTTGCCATCCCAAATCCTTCTGTCCTTTCAAGCTCATATCCAGCTTCTGCAGGCAACCCTCTCCAATCCTTCCACATCACAGAGACTTCTCTCTCTTTAGAGTCCTGATAGCGTTTATTTCTGCACCATCTATCATAGCATGAAATTAACCATTGTGTAGAATCCTTCTTTCATAATACTTTTATTCCAGAGAAGATGGGTACTTGTCCAGAGCTCAGATGTCTCATGTACTGCCATCCCCTGCTCAATGATCTTGAGTGGTTCCCTGGGGCCTATAGGAGTGTTTCTCTAACTCTTCCAGCAGAGCACCAGACAGTGAAACAGAATGCACACATACTCTTCATAACTCTGGGGCGGAACCCAACTTCCCCCTCTCACAAAATGTCTTTTCACAGATCAGCTTTAAAGTACAAGCAAATTCAATATTATAACTTACAGTAAAGCTTTCTGTAAATCTGTAGAGACGAACTCAAATGCATGAGGTATGAAAACATGGGAATATTTGAGACAATAAGTCAAAAGCCTAATCCTTTCACAGAAGGGCAGCAGTGAGGAGAGAAAGCCATGCTACAGAGACCACAGAGGGCCAAGAGTGGCCACATTAGTGCCCAAAATAGTATTGTTCTAGGGCCTTCTAGCACTTTCAGGATATAGGCCAAACTCTCCAGCATGATATTCAGCACCATCTGTGACCTGGTCCCTCTCTGCTCTTCCAGCCTCATCTTTCATGTTGCAGTTCTTGGGTCTCATGCCATTCCACTCTAGCCATAAGGAAGTGCATGTGATGTCTTGCATAACCCTGGCATTCACACTTCATGATGTTCTTTCCATGAATGTCCTCTCCTATCAAACCTCCACACAGGATGCTCAGCTCCGAGCCACCTGGTGAGCACTTAACTTCAGGAAGGTATTTTGTGTTTACGATGTGCCAAGAATTCACCCTTCAGTGTTTCTCCACCTTCTATGCCAATGCCTCTCCCATTACATCACACACTTGTTAAAAAAGAATTGTTCAAGCCCCTCATCCGATAAGGAGCAGGTGGGGCACAAAGCTGATGCATTGCAGTAATAATGACTTGTCGGTTTTGGTAAAATTGACTGGTATGCAAAAATATGTACAAATAAGAAGTCAGCTTTTCATGGAATCGGAGCTTTCCCCATAGAACTGGAAAGCATTTGATGTTTAAAAATAAACAAACAAAAAGCTTTGTTGGGGGGAGGGAAATACTGAGGTTCACTATGTGACCATTCACCTAAGATGCGTAATGCAAATTATTAGAGCAAGGGATGCTAGTCCTGGGAAACAGACCAAAGGAGAGCAGACCTCCATCCTGTCTCAGACAGCCTGGCAACTGGCTTTTGCTCTCTCCCTCTCTCCTTAGCTCCTCTCCCACTAAATACTAGAGAGAGAATGAAGAACGAAGCACGTGGTCCCAGGTACTCAGGAGCTTCCAGGTGAGGTGAGTGGCTGAGTCATACACATATACTTTTTCTTATTTGGGTATACTTGCTTTTCAGGGGCTTCCCTAGTGGTTCAGATGGTAAAGAATCTGCCTGCAATTTGGGAGACCTGGATTTGATCCCTGGGTCAGGAAGATCCCCTGGAGAAGGGAATGGCTACCCACTCCAGTATTCTTGCTGGAGAATTCCATGGACAGAGGAGCCTGGCAGGCTACAGTCCCTGAGGTTGCAGAGAGTCAGACATGACTAAACGACTAACACACACACACACAGTTGCTTTACAATGTTGTGTTGCTTTCTGTGGTATAATGAAGTCAATCAGCTATATGCATACATATATCCCCTCCCTCTTGGACATATATACTTTAAAAGCAGTGTTAAAGCTTTCCAAGGGCTACATAGAGTGACCCCAAGAGCTATAGTTTCTGAGGGAAGAAAAGAGTCCAGTGCTGGGGTGGGTAGTGAAATCACCCTGGACGAAGGGCGGAATACTTCAGAGATGGGAGCTTATCTCAGAATTTTTCCATGCTATTTTTTAATGCTTGCATATTCTGATGTTCAAAGCATGCAGCCTGATTTCCACTAAGTGAAAGTCTCTCAAATGCATCTGACTCTTTGAGACCCCATGGACTATACAGTCCATGGAATTCTCCAGGCCAGAATATTAAAGTAGGTAGACTTCTGCAAGGATTCCCTGGTAGCTAAAAACTGGTAAAGAATGAGCCTCCAACGCAGGAAACCCCGGTTCAATTCCTGGGTTGGGACGATATGCTGGAAAAGGGATAGGCTACCCACTCCAGTATTCTTGGGCTTCCCTGGTGTGGCTCAGCCGATTTCCACAAAGTCCCTGTTTAAATGCCATGGATTGCAGTGG
Organism: Bos taurus; assembly: GCF_002263795.3. NCBI lineage: Eukaryota > Metazoa > Chordata > Mammalia > Artiodactyla > Bovidae > Bos > Bos taurus. Next base: position 81,226,252 of record NC_037338.1, on the reverse strand, counting down.
GATGGTCCTTTAGGATTGCTGGCCTTAGGGCATGGGATTTCCATGGGGGCCACTGTCTTAATCTATACCCCCTACAGTCGCACTCCCCAAAGAGGAAAAGAGCTAGCATTTCTTGAGTATCCATCTAGTCCAGGCAACACATTTAGCATATAACCACATGTTTACAGTGAGTTCTCCCAAAACCCTGTGAGACATGCTCATTTTATAATGGAAGAATCTCTGGGAAAACCTAGCTAAGCAGCTTGCCCAAGGTCATATAGCAGTTTAGAGGCATATCTAGCTTTAAACATAATTTTTTTTTTAATTTCAAAACATGTGTTCCCTCTACAACATCAGGAACATCATGTCCACCTCTTTGCGATCCCATGGATTATAGCCCACCAGACTCCTCTGTCCATGGAATTCTCCAGGCAATACTGGAATGGGTAGCCATTCTCTTCTCCAGGGTATCTTCGAGACCCAGGTATTAAACCCAAGTCTCCTGCATTACAGGCAGATTTTTTTTTTTTTTTTTTTTTTTTTTACCATCTGAGCCACCAGGAAAGCCCAGAACTACATTGGTATAATATTCTGTGTTTTATTTTATTAAAATCCAAATGTCATTAAGCTTAACTGTATATAACTGCTGCCCAAAATATATATTGTATTAAAGACCTACATACCTCAAACTCTCTATGTCTAAAAAACATTTCCATCAACTTCCTCTGGGCTAAAGCTTTCCACAGTTACATCACTGATGAACTCTACAACAGGTAAAACATGATTTATCCAGCAGTGTTTCTCATGATTCCTCCAAATCTTTTTTTTTTTTTTTTTTTAAACTCAATGCTATCCCTGAACTGGTCTTACCTTTCTGGGTAAAAAAAAACATGCAGCAGAAGCATCCGCTTTATGGTTGCTCAGTCGCTCAGTTGTGTCCAGCTCTTTGCGACCCCATGAACTATAGCCTGCCAGGCTCCTCTCCATGGGATTTTCCAGGCAAGAATACTGGAGTGGGTTGCCATTTCCTTTTAAGGGTAGGCATAATTAGATGTTAACCATGAATAGGATGTCTTACAATCCCCATGTTGCTAATGATTTTCTTTTGGATTTTAAAGCCAGCTAATTAAAGAGCTGAAAGCAATGCAATATTGCACAAGTCAAACTTTATATGACATTTAGTCCTTGGTTTTGGCCTCTCACTTATATTGATCACTTTATGCATGAAGGAATTAGCTGGAGTTAAACAAACTTTTGAAACATGTAAATATTCACTGCAGCCCTGCCTTGACTCCAGAGTGCTCCCAGAGATGTGCAGCACTTCCTGACCTGTCCCTGGGCACAGCGCTGCACAAAAGCAGTTATTGAATGGAGAGCTCTGAAGCTTATTATGTGATTCTCCCTGGCAAGACTGCCTTGGGACCTTCTACTTGGTCCTAATGCTCTAGACAGCATATTAAAAAGCAGAGACATTAATTTACCAACAAAGGTCCATCTAGTCAAAGCTGTGGTTTTTCCAGTAGTCATGTATGGATGAGATTTGGACGATAGTGAGAGTTGGACTACAAAGAAATCTGAGCACCGAAGAATGGATGCTTTTGAACTGTGTTGTTGGAGAAGACTCTTGAGAGTCCCTTGGACTGCAAGATCAAACCAGTCCATCCTAAAGAAAATCAGTCCTGAATATTCTTTGGAAGGACTAAACCTGAAGCTAAAGCTGAAACTCCAATACTTTGGCCACCTGATGTGAAGAGCTGACTCATTGGGAAAGACTCTGATGCTGGGAAAGATTGAAGGCAGGAGGAGAAGGGGGATGACAGAGGATGAGATGGTTGGATGACATCATTGACTCCATGGACATGAGTTTGAGTAGGTTCTGGGAGTGGGTGACGGACAGAGAAGCCTGGCATGCTGCACTCAGTGGCGTCGCAAAGAGTCAGACACGACTGATTGACTGAACTGAACTGAATGCCCTTCTCATGGATAATGGGTCTAAAGGGACTCATATGCAGGGTCCTCATTGGTCTAACCTGGGCTGCCTTGGGATGGTGGGATTAAACCAGGATCCAGATGAAGCTGCTAGAGCGAGGTGGGCTGTGGGACAGGACACAGGTGACATGACCACTATGAAGTGTAATGGATACTCACCCAGGTGTTATGAAGAGTCTAATCAAGGGGGAACTTTAAGTAGGGCTAGCAGCAGATGACTGCACCTCAATAATGGGCCCTGGGATACAACGGCCATGGAAGGAATTATGAGTGGGAAACAAGCCAAAGGGGGAGCAGAAGGACAGAAGTACCAACCAGAGAAAAAAAGCGTAGAGGATGAGGCAAGTGGAGTTACAGAAGAGAAGGAACCCAGTTACCAGACTGAAGGTACAAGTTTTTAATAGAATAACCTAGGGACTGAGAGTCACTTGATGTTGAGCTACTGATTTAACAAAGTATGTCTATAAATATCTATGCTTTTCACTTATTTTATTTAGAATCCTCATACGACTTTCTATGCTTCAATTACCATTTAAAATCCTCACAAACATTTATTTAAAGCTGTAACAACTCTTCAAGACAGATACTAGTATTATCTCTATTTTATTAGTTAGGAAACAGGCACAGAGAAGTGAAGAAACTTGCTCAAGGTCACAAAGTTATAAATTATTATTTTAAATGTTACCTAGACATGGTGAGCCTTTTCAACTTGCAAACAAATGTTCATTTCAGCTCCACAAAATTATGTATCTGATACATAGTTAATTGTTGTCTACAATCTATTGCTCTGTTCATTTTTTCTTCAGAATTACTGTTTTCCTTGGGTTGAATACTTTCTGATCCACATATTTTATATCTCTTTATTCATGTCTTTATTTTGTCCTTTTCTCTACATTTGAAGAAATTTTTTTCAAATTTATCTTTGATTTCATTTTTTATAATTTTCACTTCTGTTTCCTTTGATTGCAGATTTTTATTTCAATATTGCGTTTTTATTTTCTCCAATTCTTTTATTTCAACCAGTTCCATTTTTATCTCTGCCTTCATTTCAATTTGGTCTCTCCTTATGACTTCCCTGTCCTTAGAGTGAGAAAAGGCCATCTTACATTTCATTAAATGCATCTAAGTAAGGGTTTCTTAAATTGTCTTCTACTTCCTGGAGTAAAATTTGTTTTCTAAGGTATCTTATTTTGAGTATTATAGATTCTTCTGCTTTCTTGGAGGTTTAGAGAAACAATAAAAAGAATATCCTTCCAGCCACCATCCCCCATACACACACACACACACACTCACACACACTCATGCATTGCACATAGTATACTTGGGTTTCATCACTCAGATATACAACTGAAGTAAATATTTATGTGTATAACCTTGAGTCCAAATTCGGAGACCTAACACAATTCAGTGTAGCTCTGGTTGGTCTAGGATAAGACATTCTGTTCCTGGTGTCAGGTTTCCTGGCAGTCCACAAAATCAAAACACACTGTAGCTCTTCTTTGAATCAATGGAGTACTCAAACAGCTTCTCATTGCACAATGTATTATACAAAAGAAATTCTAGGGGAAAGAGAAATATGTTACACACATACACACACCCACACACACAAAAGAAAACCTGGCCCAAGGAAAAGGAAGCATCTTACAGATATGGTGTGCCTTCCGGCAAAAGACTTTAAAATTCCTTGATTTACTTCATACTTGGAAAAACAAATAAACAAAGCCACAATCCATCAGACCAACGATTAGGCCTTAGATGCAGTCTACCTCCCATAGTCCCTAAGAGTTTAAAGTCAAATGAGTAAACACTACACTTGCTCCTTCAAAAAGGAGGTTGATCCTGTTACTGTAGCAGATGGTACCACACTCGATATCAGAGCCGTCCTCAACAATAAGAGAATTCATGCTGGCTAGTTCATCACATAAATATCTATTCCATTTCTTCTTTTGGGCAATCAGACATAGAAGATGTTTAGATTTTGACAATGAATCTTGTTGAATGATATATATAAAAAGATATCTTAGTATCAAGCCAGTGTGTTGGTCAGGTAATGACCTGGTAACAGAAGAAAATGTCTAGGAAGAGGACTTCATTGATCACATTGTGAACAATATTCTCTATTCTATCCTTGTCCTACTGGAATAGAAGCTTTAATGGTATAGAAATTCTTGGATGACATCTCCAAAACAAAAACCAATTTGGATGAAAAAATAAAAAAATAAAAAGGTCCAGATGGCTTTTGTTATGCTCGCCATTGTAAATGAGGATGCTGTCTATAGCAGCCAGAGTGCATCTGTTCGCCATTTTATTCAATTACTTAATTAGAATAATGTTCTCTCCTTATCTGTCACTGTTTTAATAAAACAGAATATCAAAGTAAAATTGTTATTCAGTATTCTCTAAGTAGAGTTTAAATGCATACGAGGACAGCATCATTCAATAGTTCACTGAATCTCAAATACACGTCTCTCTCCGTCTGTGGAGTTAATTCTCCCATCAGATGTGCAAAGCTTCTGTTTGAGCAGAGGAAGATTTGGGGCCAAACAGCTAATGTTATCCCCTCCAGCAGATCTATCCCCGTGTTGTTGAGGAGAGAAAGTTGGCAGCATGGAACAGCATGATTAATCACATTGTTGTTTCTTTAACTCAGATAAATCCATCTCATATGCTTTGTAAGTGTTGTCCACTTGTAAAATAGGATATAAATGAGCAAGCTTTGGAATGGAAATCCCCTGGTAAGATGGCAGATATCCAGAAAAACACTGTCTACTTCTCTGCAGTTACAACACTTTTCAGAAAGCATTCTCCATCTCCATGTTTACATGCATTTATAAGGTTCTTGTGAGAAAGATCCTGTCCTCTTTGAAAGTTAAAAACAATTATTTGGCAGAAGAGCAAGAGTGATAAAATAGCAGGAGCCCTCTGAATGCAAGGGGTTTCCTTGGTGGCTCAGATGGTAAAGAATCTGCCTGCAATGAGGGAGACCCAGGTTTGATCCCTGGGTCAGGAAGATCTCCTGGAGAAGGGAATGGCAACGTACTCCAGTGTCCTCACATGGAAAATCCCATGGACAGAGGAGCATGGCAGTCTAGGGTCCATGGGGTCACAAAGAGTTGGACATGACTAAGCGACTTTCACTTTCTGAATGCAAAAAAATAATTGCTACATCTTCCTTGTGTTGTGGGTGGGCTATGAACTCAGGATCTTCTAGACCTATAGATTCATAGCCTTGAAGGAGACCGCAAAGACCATCTAGCCCACATGCAAACTCCCTGGGATGCTTTTTTAGAATACTCATACTTTAACCCCACCTCATAAGGCAATCCCACCCCACTCCAGTACTCTTGCCTGGAAAATCCCATGGGTGGAGGAGCCTGGTAGGCTGCAGTCCATGGGGTCGCTAAGAGTCGGACACAACTGAGTGACTTCACTTTCCCTTTTCACTTTCACGCATTGGAGAAGGAAATGGCAACCCACTCCAGTGTTCTTGCCTGGAGAACCCCAGGGATGGGGGAGCCTGGTGGGCTGCCGTCTATGGGGTCGCACAGAATCGGACACGACTGAAGCGACGCAGCAGCAGCAGCAGCAGCAGCAACATACTATTAAATCCAAACCTGTCAGGAAGAAACTAGGTATTGGTATCTTTAGATGCTCCCCAGAGATTCTAATATGTAGCCAGGATTGAGAACCACTGGCCTCTGGCTAAGAGAGGCAAAAGAGGAATCAGAGGGAATTAAGATCATCCTGTTGGAGAAACACCATCATAGGGGATGCAGATGGCATATGAGTGTGGCAGAAATCTCTCCCTATCCAAGCTGAATGCAAGCTACACACATTAAAAAGGAATAATGATGACACAGTTGAAAGCAACAACAACAACAAAAGGCCACTTCAGTGTTATTTAGAAGTGCATAGAAGGCAATTTAAAGTCTCTTTGTTTCAGTTAGGAGCTGTTGATGAGAAAGTTGCTATCAGGTCCCAAAGCAGCATAAAAATGCATGTGTGCCTTTGATAGAATTAAAAGTTGTAATTTAGTAAAAGTCAAAACAAAACCAAACAAAAACATTAAATGTCACCTAAATTATTTTAATTCTTAATCCTTTATCTGATTTGTATATTTCCTTTATATTATAACCATTTGAAATTAGTAAGTAGTTAATTCTGTGATTTCAAGAGGATATTTCTTTTGGTGGAGAAAGCCTGAATGGGTATTAGAGAAGCTGGGGGATGGTGAGCATTGGGATTTCAGGACCATAGGGTGGAAAAGGAAGCAATGTTAAGAATTCATTGTTTTTTCTTTTACTAAATTCAAGAGAAAAGAGACACAATGTCAGGGCTGAAATTTTGTTTTCTGCCCATGAACATACATTTCAAAAATGATCTTTCTCCTAGAACAAATGCAAGTCCATTAATTGCCCTTGTAAAGCTTCACAACTACTGCCTAGAGACCTCCAGAAGCTGAGCAGAAAGAGATAGGGTGCTCATGAATCCAAGTGGCCTAGAAATTCAAGCTCCAAGCCTCAAACTTCTTCAAAACCTTCTGATGGGCTGCTGCCACCTGCAAACTCCTACCTTCAGTTCAGTTCAGCTCAGTTGCTCAGTCATGTCCGATTCTTTGCAACCCCATGGACTGAAGCATGCCAGGCCTCCCTGTCTGTCACCAACTCCCAGAGTTTACTCAAACTCATGTCCATCGAGTCAGTGATGCCATCAATCATCTCATCCTCTGTCGTCCCCTTCTCCTCCTGCCTTCAATCTTTCCCAGCAGGAGGGTCTTTTCAAATGAGTTGGTTCTGTGCATCAGGTGGCCAAAGTATTGGAGTTTCAGTTTCAGCATCAGTCCTTCCAATGAATATTCAGGACTGATTTTCTTTAGGATGGATTGGTTGGATCTCCTTGCAGTCCAAGGGACTCTCAAGAGTCTTCTCCAACACAACAGCTCAAAAGCATCAATTCTTTGGTGTTCAGCTTTCTTTATGGTCCAACTCTCACATCCATACATGACTACTGGAAAAACCATAGCCTTGACTAGACAGACCTTTGTTGGCAAAGTAATGTCTCTGCTTTTTGATATGCTGTCTATGTTGGTCATAGCTTTTCTTCCAAGGAGCAAGCATCTTTTAATTTGAATTTAATTTAAAGTCACCATCTGCAGTGATTTTGGAGCCCCCAAAAAATAAAGTCTCATACTATTTCCACTGTTTCCTTGTCTATTTGCCATAAAGCAATGAGACCAGATGCCATGATCTTAGTTTTCTGAATGTTGAGTTTTAAGCCAACTTTTTTGCTCTCCTCTTTCACTTTCATCAAGAGGATCTTGAGTTCCTCTTCACTTTCTGCCATAAGGGTGGTGTCATCTGTATATCTGAGGGTATTGATGTTTCTCCCAGCAATCTTGATTCCAGCTTGTGCTTCATACAGCCTGACATTTTGTATGATGTACTCTGCATATAAGTTAAATAAGCAAGGTGACAATATACAGCCTTGATGTACTCCTTTCCTGATTTGGAACTAGTCTGTGGTTCCATGTTCAGTTTTAACTGTTGCTTCTTGACTTGCATACAGATTTCTCAGGAGGTAGGTCAGGTGGTCTGGTATTTCCATCTCTTTAGGGATTTTCCACAGTTTGTTGTGATCCATACAGTCAAAGGCTTTGGCGTAGTCAATAAAGTAGAAGTAGATGTTTTTCTGAAACTTGCTTTTTTGATGATCCAGCGGATGTTGGCAATTTGATCTCTGGTTCCTCTGCCTTTTCTAAGTCCAGCTAGAACACCTGGAAGTTCATGGTTCACATACTGTTGAAGCCTGGCTTGGAGAATTTTGAGCATTACTTTGTTAGCGTGTGAGGTGAGTGCAAATGTGCAGTTGAACACACTTTGGCATAGCCTTTCTTTGGGATTGGAATGAAAAGTGACCTTTTCCAATCCTGTGGCCACTGCTGAGTGTTCCAGATTTACTGGCATATTGACTGCAGTACTTTCACAGCATCATCTTTTAGGATTTGAAATAGCTCAACTGGAAACTCCTACCTACTGGGCTCCAAGGAGGGAACTCTGCCATCTGTTCATCTGTACAATATGGGACCAACAACAATCTGTATTTCAGTTTGGCCACTTAGTCTTCTGTATAGGTTTACCTGTGTTTGTACAAAATCTAATTGGGCTTTATTTGATTTTGATCAATAACTGATTTGTGGTTTTGTCTTAGAACTAATGATGCCAGACAGTTCCCAAAGAATCTGCCTTCCATGATTCACAGTCAACTTCATGGGAATTTAGCCCAGACATAAATGTTATAAATCCAAGACTGATCTGAGAAAGACTGCATCAGTCATGTTTCTATCTGATACTTGACATAGACATGTTTTCTATTGAGGATAGCAATGTATCCACTGTAACAGTGAAAATTATTTTGCTTTAAGCATGGCTCAAACTCTGCTGATATCCCTCCTCCTTGGTGACTCACATAAGACAGTTTAAAGGCCCTAAGCAGAGCAGGATCTATCATGACCAATGTACCTCTAACTAGAACTTTTCAGGCCACAACCCTTGGCTCACAGAACAAGTGTTAGGCCAGGTCTTATGCAGAACTAGTGACTCACTGAAGCAGTATTGGGTCCTGACCCAGAGGCTGAACTCCTCTGGCTGGCCAGCTAACCTTGAGAGGGTTTGTCATTGAAGGCACTGCCAGTACAGGTGATCAGATCAGACCAGATCAGTCGCTCAGTCGTGTCCGACTCTTTGCAACTCCATGAATTGCAGCACACCAGGCCTCCCTGTCCATCACCAACTCCTGGAGTTCACTCAGACTCACGTCCATCGAGCCAGTGATGCCATCCAGCCATCTCATCCCCTGTCGTCCCCTTCTCCTCCTGCCCCCAATCCCTCGCAACATCAGAGTTTTTTCCAATGTGTCAACTCTTCGCATGAGGTGGCCAAAGTACTGGAGTTTAGGCTTTAGCATCATTCCTTCCAAAGAAATCCCAGGGCTGATCTCCTTTAGAATGGACTGATTGGATCTCCTTGCAGTCCAAGGGACTCTCAAGAGTCTTCTCCAACACCACAGTTCAGAAGCATCAATTCTTCGGCACTCAGCCTTCTTTACAGTCCAACTTTCACATCCATACATGACTACTAGAAAAACCATAGTCTTGACTAGACGGACCTTTGTTGGCAAAGTAATGTCTCTGCTTTTCAATATGCTATCTAGGTTGGTCATAGTTTTTCTTCCAAGGAGTAAGTGTCTTTGAATTTCATGGCTGCAGTCACCATCTGCAGTGATTTTGGAGCCCAAAAAAATAAAGTCTGACACTGTTTCCCCATCTATTTCCCATGAAGTGATGGGACTGTATGCTATGATCTTAGTTTTAGATAGTTTTATTGTGATGATTAAATAAGAATTAAGAGACAGTTTCAGGCACACAGTAGGCACTAATAAATGATAATTATTAAAATGGTCTCTACAATTAGAAGACAAACTTTAAAGCAACATTTTTATCATTAGCAAAGAATTATTTGTTCCTCCTGTTTTCTCCTTATCAAGTGGAAGGAAGGGAGGGGGGTTGCTAAGAAGCCTACAGCCCAGTGTTCTGCTGGCAGGTATGGTGAGACGCCCCCTCCTAGGAAAGAGGCCAGTATGCACTGCCTTATCCTCTCATTGAGAATTCCTATTGCTTCCATTACCACTCCTTCCTGCTAGAAGAATAAGTGTTATTGATATGGAAAATTTTAATTTAAATCTGATCTAATTGAAAAAGGAATACCTATTTTCAGCAAGACTCCCCAGCCAACTGAGTTAAAGGATGCTAACAAATATGGGAGGAGATCCCTAGAGAAAGAGTATCATGAAAATTTGGCTCTCTGCTCTGAATCTCTTCAGAGGAGGAGGGTGGGTGAGTGAGCTAAGACATGAGGCAGAGGAGTCTACGGTCCCTTCTCACAGAGCACTTCTGCTGTGTCTGTGGATGCTGTCCAAGCTGAAAAGAAGGGCTAGCAGATTGGGAATGTTGGCCAAAGGATGAAGAACAGGAAGGAGCTGAGGCTTGGAGTAGGACAGAGCAAGCACAGTAGAAGGAGAAAAGTAAACATTTTTAATGTTTATGTAAACATGAACAGTAAACATTGATAGACTTGATTCATTTGTGAAATCTGTAACCTCTTTCATACTTTGGGAAAGCTTCTTGTATAATTTTATCTGTCTGAATCTTGCTAAGATGTTTCCTGACAATTGAGGTTCAAAAAAGAAAACAGAGAACCAGAGCCAGGTATCTTACAAAGTACAATGAGATGTGCTACCAGATATCCATTACCTTTGGCCACCTGACTGACTCATTGGAAAAGACCCTGATGCTGAGAAAGCTCGAAGGCAGGAGGAGAAGGGGACAACAGAGGATGAGATGGTTGGATGGCATCACTGGCTCAATGGACATGGCTTTGAACAAACTCTGGAAGACAGTGAAGGACAGGGAAGCCTGGCATGCTGCAGCCCATGGGGTCTCAAAGAGTCGGACATGACTTAGCGCCTGAACAACAACAACAGTGAGAACAATGCAAGGGGAGTAAGTTGATCACGATTTAACAGAGTCTGTGTTTACAGACTGGCTGGTTCACACTGTTAGCAATCTTTAAGAACAGTGGCTATTGTTAAATCAGTCTGGATTGTTTTCTCTGTTATCATAGCCTCTTAACAAGGACAGAAACATTAAAGCAGTGTTTTATGAGCTGTGTTCCACAACGAAGTAGTTCTGAAATATTAGTGGGGACTACAAGAAAAAAGCATTCTCTTTGTCAAAAAAGTTTGTGAGATCACAATATGCATATGGATATTAAGGGCTTTAAAAATTCTACAGTGAAAAAAAAGCCTACTAATCTTGGTTTAACTCAGCATTTCCCAAGCTTCGTCAATGAAATCACCCTATTTTCATGAAGCGCTTCTTTAAGGTAATGCAAAATAAGATCTATATAACATTGGTCTAAAAAGTACTTCCTTCAAGTGTTTTCTTACCAAACTATCTGGTCCTATAAAGTGAAAAGTGAAAGTGGAGTCGCTCAGTCATGTACGACTCTTAGCGACCCCATGGACTGTAGCCTACCAGGCTCCTCCATCCATGGGATTTTCCAGGCAAGAATACAGGAGTGGGTTGCCATTTCCTTCTCCAGGGGATCTTCCCAACCCAGGAATTGTCTCCTGCATTGTAAGCAGACGCTTTACCGTCTGAGCCACCAGGGAACTCCTTCCTATAAACCATTCAATTAAAAAAAAAATATATATATATATATATATATACCCTCTTTAACATTTCCGACTAAAGGATTTTCAGTTCAGTATCAGCTTGGTCATGTAGAAAAACTTTACCTGAGAGGACATCTAGTCCCATATCTGAAGAATGACAGATGACAAGCACACGGAAATTGCAGTTAGAAGACTTGGACTCGAACTCTACTAGCCATAAGTATTTCTCCTCTGGATCTTGGAGTCTTTCCATGTGAAATGGCCATGATGACACTACCCACATAACACTGTATAAAGTTTTATAGTTTCTCATCTTTATCGATCTTCTACTCGTAGCCAAGAGTTGCTTCTTGTAACTTATTTCTGTTCTTTTTATCTTGTCTTCTAGAGACAAACAGAATTGAGTGAAAACTGTCCCAGTTTCACACAACATTCTGTCAGTTATACCACAGCTACACTGAACTTCTAAAAATTCCCTTTTCTGAGATATGCTCAGTTATTTAACCACAGCTTGTAAAATAAGAAAACATAGTACCAGCATCCTTCAAAATCATGGGATTTTTTTCTCTACAGATACAGTTGGTTAAGGCTCTTCTTAATATTTTTTATCAAGAACTGAACCTAATATTTTATTCATTCATTCAATCAATAAGACATCAAGCATATATAATGTGCTTGTTGCATTCAGGTTTGATCTCACCCTAGCAGAAAAAAGTATCACTCCCATCATGGGCCAGTTAATAAAGCTAAGTTTGGGTTCATGTATATAAACAGTCTTGGGCTACTTAGGGCTAAATTGATCTTTTGGTCAATTAAAAGCAAGGTCTTTTTGCCAGAAGTGCTACCAAGCTGTGACTCTGGCTTGTTCAGTTGACTATTTAAATCTAAAAGCAGTACTTCACACTCCACCTTTAAAGGTCAAACTTGCTGGTTTCAAACCATCATCCTGGTCTCTTATGTTCCTCTTTCATTCCAATATGAAGATTTGTGTAATCTGCAAGGTTGATGCAGAGAAGGCAATGGCACCCCACTCCAGTACTCTTGCCTGGAAAATCCCATAGATGAAGGAGCCTGGTAGGCTGCAGTCCATGGTGTCAAGAAGAGTTGGACACGACTGAGCGACTTCACTTTCACTTTTTACTTTCATGCATTGGAGAAGGAAATGGCAACCCACTCTAGTGTTCTTGCCTGGAGAATCCCAGGGATGGGGAAGCCTAGTCGGCTGCCGTCTATGAGGTCACACAGAGTTGGACACGACTGAAGTGACTTAGCAGCAGCAGCAGCAAGGTTGATGAGCCTATCTATCTCTTACACAGCCTCATCTAAGTCTCAACTAAAAATGCTGATCAGAGGCTCATCAGCAAAGTCAAGCCTCTAGAAACAGCAGTGCCATTAACTTTGAAACCAGATTATAGTGAAGAAGTTACACCGTTTGCCATACACAGGGAGAAGGGAGATTGCAAATCACTGTCAATAATCCATTCTTCCTGAAACAAATAGAAATGGCCTTTCAAAAAATCCCCCAAAATGCAGTTAAATAAATTTTAACTATTTTTCCTTCAATAGTAGGCAAAAGAATGCTGGAGATATTGCTTGTATATATTCCTATGAACTTTTGCTGTGAATGTCAAACAAAATAAGCAGTCATCTGCACAGTCTCATCTGAAAATGACTCTCTATTTTATTTGTTGTATTCATTCATTCAATCAATAAGATATCAAGCATATATAATATGTTTGTTGTATTCAGGAAATGAAGTGAGCGCCGGAAATGAAGGGAGGACATTTAAAGATAAGAAAGCATATCTCTGAACTTGGGAGTTTAACCACATAAAAGGGAGTAAGTGAGAGTGAAAGTCACTCAGTTGTGTCCGACTCATTGTGACCCCATGGACTGTATAGTCCATGGAACTCTCCCCTGGAATTCTCCAGGACAGAATACTGGAGTGGGTAGCCATTCCCTTCTCCAGGGGATCTTCCCAACTCAGGAATCGAACCCAGGTCTCCGGCATTGCAGGAAGATTCTTTACCTGTATTTTTGGGCTTTCCTGGTGGCTCAACAGGTAAGGAAACGCCAAAGAATGCTCAAACTACTGCACAATTGCACTCATTTCACATGCTAGTAAAGTAATGTTCAAAGATCTCCAAGCCAGGCTTCAGCAATACATGAACCGTGAACTTCCAGATGTTCAAGCTGGTTTTAGAAAAGGCAGAGTAACCAGAGATCAAATTGCTAACATCCTCTGGATCATCAAAAAAGCAAGAGAGTTCCAGGAAAATATCTACTTCTGCTTTATTGACTATGCCAAAGCCTTTAACTGCATGGATCAAAATAAACTGTGGAAAATTCTTCAAGAGATGGGAATACCAGACCACCTGACCTGCCTCTTGAGAAATGTGTATATAGGTCAGGAAGCAACAGTTAGAACTGGACATGGAACAACAGACTGGTTCCAAATAGGAAAAGGAGTATGTCAGGCTGTATATTGCCATCTTGCTTATTAACTTATACACAGAGTACATCATGGGAAACACTGGGCTGGAAGAAGCACAAGCCAGAATCAATTTTGCCGGAAGAAATATCAATATCAAATATTCACCTGATATATGCAGATGTCACCACCCCTTATGACAGAAAGTGAAGAACTAAAGAGCCTCTTGATGAAAGGGAACGAGAAGAGTGAAAAAGTTGGCTTAAAACTCAACATTCAGAAAACAAAGATCATGGCATCCGGTCCCATCACTTCAAGGCAAATAGGGAAACAGTGGAAATGGTGTCAGACTTTATTTTTTTGGGCTCCAAAATCACTGCAGATGGTGACTCTAGCCATGAAATTAAAAGATGCTTGCTCCTTGGAAGAAAAGCTATGACCAACCTAGACAGCATATTAAAAAGCAGAGACATTACTGCTTTTTACAACAAAGGTCTGTCTAGTCAAGGCTATGGTTTTTCCAGTAAGCATGTATGGATGTGAGAGTTGGACTATAAAGAAGGCTGAGCACCGAAGAATTGATGCTTTGAACTATGGTGTTGGAGAAGACTCTTGAGAGTCCTTTGGACTGCAAGGAGATCCAACCAGTCCATCCTAAAGGAGATCAATTCTAGGTATTCATTGGAAGGACTGATGCTGAAGTTGAAACTCCAATACTTTGGCCACCTGATGCAAACAGCTGACTCATTTGAAAAGACCTGATGCTGGGAAAGATTGAGGGCAGGCGGAGAAGGGGACAACAGAGGATGAGATGGTTGGATGGCATCACTGACTCAATGAACATGAGTTTTGGTGGACTCCAAGAGTTGGTGATGTATGGGGAGGCCTGGTGTGCTGTGGTTTATGGAGTTGCAAAGAGTGGGACATGACTGAGCACCTGAACTGAACTGAAAGGACCATAGAATTTTAAAGAAGCTAACATAGAGAGTTATGGAAAAATGTTCAGGATTTGGTATTTCCCTATCTATTGATATTAATAATAATAAAGAGAAAATACACCAATAAAGAACCTAAGAAATACTCTAGATTAATTCAATAGGAAATGTATAATAGCTTCTATAAAGGAAACCATAGACTTCCTGGAGGTTAATAAAAGAAATATAGAGTAAATACTATTTTTCCTAGATCAGAATATTTTGAGTTGATTATCTATAAATGAATTTATATGTGAAGGTAATTTTATTAAAATACACCTGTTTATTTCTGTAAATTTAAAAGCAATTTAAAGAGTTGCTGCGTAAAAATTAAAGACTTTTCTAAAATCATAACAATTGAGTGTAATTATGAATTAAGTATTAAAATTGGTCAGATAATCATAAATTTTAAAACAGACACTGACATTCAAATATATGACATATCAGAGGAGCAAATAACATCCCTGAAGTATAAATATTTAATGTATATAAAAGAATAAGTCATATGGTAAAGATTATATTTCAAATAAGATGGAAAAGGATGATTTATTCAATAAGTACTGTGGGACTCAGCTAACCAGTTAGAAAAATAGAGTTATATCCCCTCTTCTGACTTTACCCTCAAAAACAAATTTGATTTGGATTAAAAACCATAGCCCAGGATTCCAAAGACAATGCCTCTGGTTAAAAAATGCAAATCCAGTGATAATAGTCCTGTGAATACTGTAGTTTTTAATGTCATAGGGATCTAACTGAAACATGAAGATCAAAAATACAATAAAAGTAGAAGCATCTAGACCTTAGGGAGAAATAATCAACTTTCTCTAGCAGTGTGGGGCACTGGTAAGAACTGGTTTTTCAAGTCAGACAGATTCTGACTGAAATCCTGGCTCTACCGATGACTGACCAACTACACAATTTCTCACTTTGTCTCAGTTTCCTCTTAGATAAAGTAGAATAAATAGATTTAATTTTATATTCACACTAGATATGAGATTTAAATGAAATAATCTATGAAAAGAACTTTGCTGTCACTTAGATATTAAACTAATATACTCCATATCCATCCACATTAGTCAGCTTGAATTGCTATAATATACAATAGACCAGTGGCTTAAACAACAATAATGTATTTCTTATAATTATGTAGGCTGGAAAGTACAATACCAAGTTCAGTTCAGTTCAGTCACTCAATCATGTCTGACTCTTTCTGACCCCAGGCTTCCCTGTCCTTCACCAACTCCCAGAGCTTAGTCAAACTCACATCCATCGGGTTGGTGATGCCATACAACCATCTCATCCTCTCTTGTCCCCTTCTCCTCCTGCCTTCAATCTTTCCCAGCATCAGGGTTTTTTTCCAATGAGTCAGTTCTTCACAACAGGTGGCCAAAGTATTGGAGTTTCAGCTTCAGCATCAGTCCTTCCAAAGAATATTCAGGACTGATTTCCTTTAGGATGGACTAGTTAGATCTCCTTGCAGTCCAAGGAACTCTAAAGAGTCTTCTCCAACACCACAGTTCAAAAGCATCAATTCTTCTGTGCTCAGCTTTCTTTATAGTCAAACTCTCACATCCATACATGACCACTGGAAAAACCATAGCCTTGACTAGATGGACCTTTGTTGCCGAAGTAATGTCTCTGCTTTTTAATATGCTGTCTAGGTTGGTCATAGCTTTTCTTCCAAGGAGCAAGCATCTTTTAATTTCATGGCTACAGTCACCATCTGCAGTGATTTTGGAACCCTCCAAAATAAAGTCTGACACTGTTTCCCCATCTATTTGCCATGAAGTGATGGGACTGGATGCCATGATCTTTGTTTTCTAAATGTTGAGCTCTAAGCCAACATTTTCACTCTTCTCTTTCCCTTTCATCAAGAGGCTCTTTAGTTCTTCACTTTCTGCCATAAGAGTGGTGTCATCTGCGTATCTGAGGTGATTGATATTTCTCCTGGCATCTCCTGGAATCTCTTTATTCCAGCTTCTGCTTCATCCAGTCTAGCATTTCTCATGATGTACTGTGCATGTAAGTTAAATAAGCAGGGTGACAATATACAGCCTTGACGGATGCCTTTTCCTATTTGGAACCAGTCTGTTGTTCCATGTCCAGTTCTAACTGTTGCTTCCTGACCTGCATACAGATTTCTCAGGAGGCAGGTCAGGTGGCCTGGTATTCCCATCTCTTGAAGAATTTTCCACTGTTTGTTGGGATCCACGCAGTCAAAGTCTTTGGGGTAGTCAATAAATCAGAAGTAGATGTTTTTCTGGAACTCTCTTGCTTTTTCCATGATCCAGCGGATGTTGGCAATTTGATCTCTGGTTCCTCTGTCATTTCTAAATCAAGCTTGAACCTCTGGAAGTTCACGATTCACGTACTGTCGAAGCCTGGCTTGTAAAATTTTGAGCGTTACTTTGTAAGCGTGTGAGATGAGTACAATTGTGCAGTAGCTTGAACATTCTTTGGCATTGCCTTTCTTTGGGATAGGGATAAAAACCCACCTTTTCCAGTCCTGTGGCCACTGCTGAGTTTTCCAAATTTGCTGGCATATTGAGTGCAGCACTTTCACAGCATCATCTTTCAAGATTTGAAATAGCTCAACTGGAATTCCATCACCTCCAATAGCTTTGTTTGTAGTGATGCTTCCTAAGGCCCACTTGACTTTGCATTCCAGGATGTCTGTCTCTAGGTCAGTGATCACACCATCATGATTATCTGGGTCATGCAGATCTTTTTTGTACAGTTCTTCTGTGTATTCCTGCCACCACTTCTTAATATTTTATGCTTCTGTTAAGTCCATACCATTTCTGTCCTTTATTGTACCCATCTTTGAATGAAATGTTCCCTTGGTATCTCTGATTTTCTTGAAAATTAGATGTTTGATTTTCTTCATGTTTGTGTCTCTTCCCAGTTCATTCAAAGAGTCAGACATGACTGAAATATAACACTTTCACTTTTCTTCTTTTTCACTGGGCTATAAAGATTAATCAGACAGCTTACAAGGCTTCAGAATGCAACAACTGCCTGTCGATAATATCTAATTTCTTTCTTAAAAGCCATGATTTCCCTCCTTCTGTGTAACAGTCTTAATATGAAGAGCTTTCCTATTTCTCTGGTCATTTCCTTCTTGGACAAAGCAACAGAGGTAAGCATGCAGCCTTTATTAACTCTATTGAATACATAAAGAAAATGGTTGCTTAGAATTTAAGGATATGAAATAATATTTGTATATGCTCAGCTCTAGGGGAAGAGATGAAATGGAGAAGAGTTCTTTTTAAAGTCCTTGTTTTTGAATTTTTTGCTTTCTTACCAGACAGTATTCTTTAAAGGAGCAGGCTTCTTTGGATTTTTCACCAAATTAAAGCAATGAATCTTTTCTAAAAACTTTTACTAAAATAACTTCTCCATTTCATCTTCAAAAAGCTTCATGAGCAAGAAGTAACTCTCCCCATTAGTAGCTTCATAAAACTGAAGTGAAAAGAGGTAATAATATCAATGTCAACAGGACTTAACATGAAAAACAATATTTTATCAGTATCTGGTTATGCCACAGGCCATTCCTTTTCAAAGGAAGGTTTTTCATTCATGTTGTTTATGATGCAACACCCAAGAAGTAGGGATATTCCAGACTAATTACTAAAGCAATTATCACTGATTGTTTCAGGTAAAGAAACTGAAGTTCAAGCCATCAAGTGCCACACAGAAAGTGTCACAGTTGATGTTTTCATATATTTATTTAATTTTTTCTTTTATTCTTCATAAAAGTAATACTATCTCATGGTAAAATACTCAAACACCAAGATAAATACAAAAAATTTAAGTATTGCTCCATCTTTCCCAAACTTTGACCCCACTGTCTGGAGGTAACCATCCTTGCCTAATGCTTGTGGAAAAGTAGACACCTAACATCAATGTATATATTAGCCATTTTTAATACATAAATTGGATTAGTTAATGAATAATATTTTGCACCATACTTGTATCAGTAGCAAGGTACTTTTTGGAGAACTTTCCAGAACAGCACATGTAGCTCTATCTCATTCTATTTAATAACAGCTCATTTCCATAGAATCCAAAACAAGATTCATTTTTCCTGTCTCTTGGTAACCACCATCCTTTGCACCTTGCCAGTGACTCTCTTCCTTAAGAAATTTAACAATTGAATTGAGAAAAGTTCATAATATCAATTTCAACAGAATTAACTTAAACAATACTACTTATCAGTATCTCACCATCCCAGAGACCAGTCCTTTTCAAAGGAAATTTTTCATTCATGTTGTTTACGAGGTAGCGCACATGAAATAGGATAAAGCCGGGCAATATCCTCTTTCACACTCACAGCAAAAATCAAAAGACACAACTTGTTTTCTGGCTGTGCCAATGCAACACAAGCTTCAGGTACCTTTTCCTCAGACCTTGCAGCTCAAGATAACTATCCTCAAGTTCAAAATAAAAAGAGCAAGAGGAAAAAATTAAGGCTTCTTCACACTAGAGATAGAACAAATCTGCTAGTTAAAATTCTGAGCTGTTAGTTTGACAGATACAGACTTTAAAACAGTTTCTCAACATTCAAGTGCAACCAGAGGTGACAGAACATTCTTTCCCCAAACTCAATCAGGGCCTTAAAGTGGTGGAGTTCCAGGTACAATGAGAAAAACAAAAGCAGACAAAATCCCAGAGTGCTCAGAAACATGCAGCTCAGTAGATTTGCTAGAAAAGAAACCTCATTTAGGTAGAAAGATTAGAAATCCTATTCAGCAAACATTGGCTTTTCTAGAAGTACAAAACCCTAAGAAATCATTTCTCCTAATCAAATGGGTGTCCTATTGCTCCCTAATCAGCGATAATGAATGGATTCTGTAAACTAGAGTATTCATAAGCCTTCTCAACGCAGGAAAGCAGCACTGTCCTTTGTAGCCTCACAGAGGAGGGCAGAGACAAGACAGAGATGCCCATCTTCTTGCCCCTAGGCTCTAAAGGCCAACAAAGTTTATTAGTTATTTATCTACCTCCACAGAGCCACATTCAAGGCAAGATGCCGTTCTACAAACATCACCCAAATGGAGACAAGCTGGGAAAGAAAAGCCAGCCAAAAAAAGCTAGACATTCAAGCTTGAGAAAGCAGCAGAGCTAAAAGGAAAAAGAAATAGTGGTTTAATTCATTTAGGTGTCACATTTTTATTAATTGCCTTTTCCACCAGGCACTGCCTGTACTGGATCTGGGTATAATAAAACTCAATCTCCATAGCCAAAGAAATCCCAGTTTAAAGTGGGAGACAGAAATGTAAACAATTAACCATTCAGTGCTGTAAACACCATGATGAAGGCAAGTCACAGAGCTATGGGAGGATAGGAGAGAGACTCCCTAATCCTAAATGATACAAAGAACAAGCACAGAGAAACTATTTCTGAATCCTTACTGGGAAACTGCTCACAGTGGATGACTTAGGAGAGCTATCTACTGAAAAATAGAACTAGATAGACTTACTTTCATAGTATACATGTATTCTTCAATTTTGAAATGTGCACACTTTACATGCATCACCAATTCACAAATTAATTAATAAACTAAAACTAGTTGATTAATTAATCAACTAAAAATCTAAAAATGATTCAAGAAACTAATCCTTGTCCAGGGTAAAAAGCAATAACTGTCTGATATCTGCTTCATTTCAGTTCAGTTCAGTCGCTCAGTCATGTTCGACTCTTTGCGACCCCATGAATCGTAGCACGCCAGGCCTCCCTGTTCATCACCAACTCCTGGAGTTCACCCAAACTCATGTCCATTGAGCTGGTGATGCCATCCAGCCATCTCAACCTCTGTCGTCCCCTTCTCCTCCTGTCCCCAATCCCTCCTAGCATCAGGATCTTTTCCAAAGAGTCAGTTCTTCACATGGACTTCCCTGGTGCCTCAGATGGTAAAGCATCTGTCTACAATGCGGGAGACTGGGGTTCGAGCCCTGGGTTGGGAAGATCCCCTGGAGAAGGAAATGGCAATCCTCTCCAGTACTATTGCCTGGAAAATCCCTTGGACAGAGGAGCCTGGTAGGCTACAGTCTATAGGGTCGCAAAGAGTCGGACATGACTGAGCGACTTCACTCACTCACTCACTCACAGCTCTTCACATGAGGTGGCCGAAGTATTGGAGTTTCAGCTTTAGCATCATTCCTTCAAATGAACACTCGGGACTGATCTCCTTTAGAATGGACTGGTTGGATCTCCTTGCAGTCCAAGGGACTCTCAAGAGTCTTCTCCAACACCACAGTTCAAAAGCATCAATTCTTCGGAGCTCAGCTTTCTTCACAGTCCAACTCTCACATCCATACATGACCACAGGAAAAACCATAGCCTTGACTAGACAGATCTTCGTTGGCAAAGTAATGTCTCTGCTTTTCAATATGCTATCTAGGTTGGTCATAACTTTTCTTCCAAGGAGTAAGCATCTTTTAATTTCATGGCTGCAGTCACCATCTGCAGTGATTTTGGAGCCCAGAAAAATAAAGTCTGACACTGTTTCCACTGTTTCCCCATCTATTTCCCATGAAGTGATGGGACCAGATGCCATGAGCTTCGTTTTCTGAATGTTGAGCTTTAAGCCAACTTTTTCACTCTCCTCTTTCACTTTCATCAAGAGGCTTTTTAGTTCCTCTTCACTTTCTGCCATAAGAGTGGTGTCATCTGCATATCTGAGGTTATTGATATTTCTCCTGGCAATCTTGATTCCAGCTTGTGCTTCTTCCAGCCCAGCATTTCTCATGATGTATTCTGCATAAAAGTTAAATAAGCAGGGTGACAGTATACAGCCTTGACGTACTCCTTTTCCTATTTGTAACCAGTCTGTTGTTCCATGTCCAGTTCTAACTGTTGCTTCTTGACCTATATACAGATTTCTCAGGAGGCAGGTCAGGTGGTCTGGTATTCCCATCTCTTTCAGAATTTTCCACAGTTTATTGTGATCCACACAGTCAAAGGCTTTGACATAGTCAATAAAGCAGAAATAGATGTTTTTCTGGAACTCTCTTCCTTTTTCCATGATCCAGCAGATGTTGACAATTTGATCTGCTTATTCACAGTCAAAAAAATAAGAATGCATTAGTACATGCATGCTAAGTAGCTTCAGTCATGTCCAACTCTTTGCAACCCCATGGACTGTAGCCTGCCAGGATCCTTGTCCATGGGATTCTCCAGGCAAGAATACTAGAGTGGGTTACCATGCCCTCCTCCAGGATTTCTTCCTGACCCAGGGATTGAACCTGCATCTCTTGTGTCTCCTGCATTAGGAGGTGGGTTCTTTACCACTAGTGTGACAAGAATGCATTAATACCCATGAGTAAATAATAATGCATCGAAATTTTTATAAGGATGCTTGAAATTCAACATTTTGCATTTTATAACAAGGTCCTATGTTTTTGTGGTAAAGAATCTGCCTGTACTGTAGAGATGCAGCAGGAGCTGCGGCAGGAGCTGTTGGTTTGATCCCTGGGTCAGGAACATCCCCTGGAGAAGGAAATGGAAGCTCACTCCAATATTCTTGCCTAGAAAATTCCACAGACAGAGTCTGGTGGGCTACAGTCCATGGGATCACAGAGTCAGACACAACTGAACATGCATGCGGGCACCCATGTTTTCACGCCATCAGATCATGGCTTTAATAAACTATGATGCTGATCATGCTGGACATTGGTTTTACTAGATAGAATAGTTGGACTTCCTCAAGTAGAAGGTACACATCACCCATGTCCATATCAGGGTAGTTACTCAAGATGGTTCTCAATCTTCAGTGTGTGTCATAAGACTAGTTAAATCCCATTGCCAGGCCTCTCTTCCAGAGTTTCCAACTAAGTAGGGTCTGGGATGTGACCAGGGAAATTGCATTTCTAATGAATTCCCAGATAATGATATTGCTGATGAAAACACTTCACTTTGAAACACCCTGCATTAGAGTCATCTTGCACATGTGCACCAGGACATATACTCATACTCATAGGATATTAATACCTGCATTTTTCAAAATGCACCTAACTGGAAACAACCCAATCATTATCAATAAAAGAACTCTTAAGTTGTGATGAAATGGGACCACAGATTGAAAGTGAAAATCATTTAGTTGAGTCTGACTGTTCACGACCTCATGGACTATAGAGTCCATGGAATTCTCCAGGACAGAATACTGGAGTGGGTAGCCTTTCCCTTCTCCAGGGGATCTTCCCAACCCAGGTCTCCTGCATTGCAAGAGGATTCTTTACCAGCTGAGCCACATGGGAAGCCCAAGAGTACTGGAGTAGGACCACGGATTACTACTACTACTACTACTACTACTAAGTCACTTCAGTCATGTCCGACTCTGTGTGACCCATAGACGGCAGCCCACCAGGCTCCTCCGTCCCTGGGATTCTCCAGGCAAGAACACTGGAGTGGGTTGCCATTTCCTTCTCCAATGCATGAAAGTGAAAAGTGAAAGGGAAGTTGCTCAGTCGTGTCCGACTCTTCGCGACCCCATGGACTGCAGCCTACCTGGCTCCTCCATCCATGGGATTTTCCAGGCAAGAGTACTGGAGCGGAGTGCCATTGCCTTCTCCGGACCACGGATTACCATATAGCAATAAAATAAGCTGCAGCTTCCTTCAAATATATGAATGATGCTCAGAAAAATAATATCAATTTATTTGGTATGCTTTCATGAGTATAATGTCCCAAAATAGGAAAAATGAAAGTACTGTATCATTTACAGTTGCAAACACAGACAATAAATGTACAAAAGCAAGTAAATGGGTTATCCCATGAGTTGAATACTTATTCCCTCGAGGGTAGAATATGGGTTTATGGTTGAGAAGGGCCACATGGAGGTCTTCTGGGTGCTGGCAATGCACCATTTCTTGACTTAGGTGGTCATTATTCCAGTATTGGCTTTGTAATTATTTATTAAATTGTACAGATATATTTAATGATATTTCTTTACAAATGTTATATTTAATAACAAAAGAAGAGAAAAATGTATCCAAAGAGTAGACAGCATTAAAAAAACGAGGCAGGAAAAGCTTCATATAGATGCTGAGACGTAACTTCCAACAATCTTCTTAATTAAAAGAACCTTTATCTCCAGATACTTGAAAATATATTTGTTAAAGTAAAGAATTTTTAAAATACATTATTCTGTTGATGAGTTACATTTTTAGGTTATCAATTTTAAAAAATCAATGAAAGCTTTCATAAATTAATAACAATTTCATCTCACTGCCAACTCAATGGAAACAGATTTTTTAAACAATCTTTTTTATTCCTGCTTTTAAGATAAATAAACGTCTAATTGATTATAATTAAATATGCTTTACAGCACAGAATCAGTCTATTTTCTATGTTGGGTAGGCTCTAACTGCCAAATTGCTAGTGGAAAAATCATTTCTGGAACTTAGTGTTTTCAGCAAGTGAAAAGCAACCAGCATTTTGTGATCCAGAACATCTTTCTTTATTCTTTCCCAGAAATAGACAAGAATCCTTTCCTACTTAACACAGAATCATCACTTTAGTCCATGAGAGGTAAAAGGCTTTCCAAAATATCTACCTCTTTAGCCAAAGTCAAAGCATATCTCCTATTTTCTGTTTCATTCTGCTGAATCATTCCTATTTGCTTCTTAGGAGCACCATCTTGAAGTGAAGATCAGTTTTCCTTTTGACTCATGTATCTCTATAAGATGTCTTGATTATTTCTAAAGTTCACAATTACCTCATTATTCTAAAGACTGCAAGAATAAACCACATAATTCTCCTTCTAAGCTTCTCCAAACTCAAGAAAATCATAAGCTGACCAGGAAGCTGTTTGTCTCTAAAATTCAGGGACTAATACATCTTTCATCCATACATGAGTTCCCACAAATCCACTATTAAAATCCATCATTCTGGGTATGGATAAATGGGTAAGAATGATGGTCATTCATACATCTGATTGAATGTAGAGAGGCACCCAGAAATATATTCAGGGAAAGAATATTAAAGTTAGTCAGTTCTAAAATATCATGATGCCTTGTGACCTTGCCTCCCTCCCTCTCTCATTTTCAGTTTCTTTTTTTACTCTGGATGGTTCTCACGAAGAACAATAAAAATATTACTTAAATTCTTTATCCCTCCTTCACCATAAAGCTTCCCTTAATGCTAATCCACACCCAGTGTTACTGACTCCTCCAGGAAGCCGTCCTTGAATTGTCTCCCTTCTCTCCAGGAGTTGTGTTTCACATTTCTGTGTTCCCACAGAACCTCATACTAGTCTCTTCTTCAATACCTTTCCAGTGTATTGCAATTGCTTATATGTCTGCTATCCCCATTGCTCCTTGAGGGAGTGGCTATGTTGTATTCCATATCTGAGTCTATATCTAACACAATAACTGATACTCAGTAAACATAATATGGAACTGAACTCTCACCTCAACCTTTCCACCATCTTAAAATAATCTTCTGGCAAAAGTAAATGCTGACCTACTACATGTAAAGTACTTTGTTGGAAATCTGGGGGATGCCATCATGGAGATTTACAATTAAAATTGCCACTAAATAAAATGTAATGTGGGTGGGGGGAGTGTTAAAATGCTAAAATAGAATAATAAAGAAGATATATGAAAATGCTGAGGAGAGAAAAATCTTTTCAGTTAATGAGCAGAGGAGGATGGGAAAGAAAGTAGCCAGGCAGAAAGTGACACTACATAAATGACACACTGACCTTCAGTCCCTAATTATCCAGGCTTGCATTACAAGGAATTACATTTTATTCCCAGCCTCATCTCATATCATCAGCTGAAAACTCCCAAATATTCCATTCTTGGAAATGGTCCCTAAATTCACCATCTCCTTTGCAGTTGCACTCCTATTGCCTCATCCATTACCTCTGACGAGAAATGAACAACTGCAATAACCTCTTAGCTAATCTCCTTCTTCCTTCTCTCTCTACACTATCAATATATCTTATAGAGTCTTTCAGGATTAATCTCAATGTGCAATTCTAATCCTATCACTTCTATGCACACAAGCCGTTAATGACTCTCATTAACTGCCTAATTAATTTCCCATTCCTCAGAGCCAAAGCACAGTACAATGTGGCTAAAACCCACAATTTTATCCTTACCTCCAACCATACCCTTACTCTGACCCTGTGCTTTGGCCAAACATGGTTGTTCAACATTCCCCTACAGTCTCTGAGTCTTCCTGCCTCATTTCTCTCCCTCTGCCTGCTGTGACTTCCCTCTCATCTCCACTAGCCAAAATGCCAGCCAATTTGTATAAATGGCCAGTGTGGCTCTGGTGACATTTGCTTGATGAAGCCTCCCTGGTGGAGGCTATATTTTTCTGCACAGAAACCTGATCTCTCCTACTCTGAATGCCTATGGCATTCCTTCTTTGGATTCTGTGTTGTTTTCACTGCCCCTTTGTATGCAGACTCATAGAACCTCCCACACTGCAAAATACATCCCCTTGCCTAATTCTCCCTCTCCATTATGCCTGGAATTGCTTTAAGAAGGAATTACATTTTTATTGAGAACAAACCAGCACTTCATTTCCCCCCTAAAAGCTCCTCAAGCACCTGGCACAGGATCTGACCCTAAGAATCTTCCATTTAAATTCAATATCAAAAACGGATATTGCTACAGAAACACACTCTCATGGCCAGATGGAAACATGCAAATCTAAGGTAACCCTTTTACATTATCATTTTAGGAAAGAAATATAGGTATCCCTAGGGTGAATATGATTTGGTATTATTGATTGTTTCCCCATGGTCCTTATGCTGAGTTGGCCATGGAACGCATCTGCTTAGTGAAAGTACATAGTACATAGTAAGTCTTTAAAGACAAATTAGTCTGACAGGCAAGAATTCTCCTTGAGTCTTGGAATGATGTCAGATGAAATATTGACCTGAGGGGTAGCAGCTAAGACAAGGAGGCTAAGTGGGAACTAGGGAGACTAGCTACCTGGGCATTTCAGCTGGGGAGGATTATAAGTCAAGATGTCTCTGTTACTGTCAGCCACTCTCTGGATACAAAAAGTTAGAAGCAAATGGAGAAATGTAGGGACCCTGGAGCCCCTCCAAATCCATATTGCTTAAAGATTTTGTCACTGTTTTTTCTGGCGGGAGTAAGATATCAAGCAACCTTTTACTTATAAGAACTATATACATAAACAGATTTAATTACTAATCCACTTCCAATGTCTGAAGGAGAGTCAACGTCTGAAAAACAGAATGCCCAAAATAATTCCTCATTTTCCTATAGTCTATGTCCTTGTATTGTCCTTATATTTATGTTGTTATATGTCCAATAATTTTTCCAAGCCAGATACAACCTGAGAAGCATATTCAAGATTTGGTATTTAGATAACATAATAAATCATTCATTCCCAGTAAAGAGAAGCACACCCTATGTTTTTGGCCTCAAAATTTCAGCTGATTCTGAATGCCAAATATGAATGCATGTATCATGGTGCAGAACAACCAGTGATCAACGGAGCTATTATTCCTTCTCCCACTTAAAAAGTGGTATAAATTTCCACTGGACAGTATTTTCAGTGTCAGTGGGAGTGGGAATCCATTTAGCACCGGTGATGTTTAGCGCCCTGTCTCATATTTATTGCTGTTATTTAGTCGCTAAGTTGTGTCCAACTCTTTGCAACCCCATAAATCCCATGGACAGAGGAGCCTGGTAGGCTGCAGTCCACGGGGTTTCGAAGAGTCGGACACGACTGAGCGATTTCACTTTCACTTTTCACTTACATGCATTGGAGAAAGAAATGTCAACCCACTCCAGTGTTCTTGCCTAGAGAATCCCAGGAATGGGGCAGCCTGCTGGGCTGCTATCTATGGGGTCTCACAGAGCCGGACACGACTGGAGCGACTTAGTAGTAGTAGTAGTAGGCTCCTATGTCCATGGGATTCTCAAGGCAAGAGTACTAGGGTGTGTTGCCGTGCCATCCTTCAGGGCATCTTCCTGACCCAGGGATTGAACCTGCATCTCCTGCATTGCAGGCAGATTCTTCACCACTGAGCCACCCAAGAAGCCTGTCTCTTACATACTGGTGCTCTAGAACTGCCCAGGTAGCCTTCCCTTCCTAAGTACATATGAGTTACTTTATGAGCAGACACTGAAGACTTTCTCCTCTCCTCAGCTATTTACCAGTCTCTCTATGAAGTGGAAGTTCTATTCCTTTTTAAAACATTTTCACTCATCAACACACAAGGAAGTATTGGGGAAGCCGTACCTAGCCTGTGCTCACTCCATTGAGGCACAAGTTTGGAATAAGCCTGATGTAACTAATACACCATTTTCATGTCTGTACATCACTTGTCAAATAAAATCATGTATGTGAAAAGAAAGATAGAAGTTACTTGCCAGGACATCCTGTTCTAGACATTAGCTGTGCTAAAAAGAAATCAAGGTAAATTACAGAATGTCACAAAGATGTGAGCTAAATTTGCACAGCCCTCTTATTTTAAAGATAAGAAAATCAAATTCCAGAATGGGGAAGACGCAGTCCTCCAGTGACACCATGGTTTAGTGATAGAGTGTATCTCAGGGCCTCAAAGGTCCATGTTTCCTTCAGCGATGTTGACCTGGTCAATAAATCCATAGGGAGATCGGGAAACCATCTGCATGAAGGGCTGATTCATCTCCCATCCACAATCTGATGCCTGAAAAGCCCCCATCAAATTTCTGAGTAAGACAGAAAGGGAACACTGCTGGTACTGTTCATGTATGAGTGCATATATTTTAGATCCTCACTAGAGATTAGATAGAAAACAGGCAGAGAATGGAGCATGAGGACCCTTCAAGACTGAGGAGCCGAGGTGAATATCATCAGGAACATAAGAAGTTCAGGGGAAAAAAGTGGGCAAACACGGGAAAATGGCTTCCCCTCCCCCAAAACTGAGGCTGGAGGAGAGAACTCTCTGTGTACATGTAAATCCCACCCATAGAAAAACAGCCAAAGAGGTTTGGAACAGTTTTAGGTGAAGAAATAGTTTTTACAAATACTATAGGAATTTATAAAATTTTGCAAATTGCGTAGTTCAGGAAAGTTCTAGAACAGTTTCAGGGGACATTATCCATTTGCTAGCCAAAGTGAGAGGTAGGACAATAGAACAACAACAAAAAAAAAGAGCAAAGAGAAAATGTAAGATCAAATAGAGATGAACACATTAAGAGAAAGGTGCTGACCATGCCTCTCCTGGCCTCTCCTGGCCGCTCCACAGCACCTGCTCTAGTGCTGACCCTCCGCATCTGGACTGATTCAGTGCCGCCTCCCAGGCAGTACCTTTGCCTCCAGCTCTAGCCTCACACTGATGTCAAAGGGCTCTCAGACCCTTTGTGCTCCAGTGACTTACTCATTGCTCATTGTTCCTTTTGAACTCCGCAAAGCTAACTCCCAGTTATCTTTCAAAGACCAGGTCAGTTGTTATCTCAACCAGGAAGATTTCCCTGATCCCTTAGTCTGTCTTAGAAGCCCCTCCTCTGTGCTCAGACAGTCCCTGGGTTTAGTCATATCTATAACTACACCTAACACACTATCCTGCAAACCCTGATTCACTTTTCTGCCTTCCTAATTCGAGTGAAAACAACTCAAGGGCAGGAACTGTCTTCTTTTCCTTGGGGCTTTCCCCCATGCTTATGGCAGGACATGGCATATAGTAGCAACTCATTGAATGTCCTGAATGAAAGAATATTCCTAGTGTTAAACCTGATGATATAACATACCTATAAATTCTCCAGGGCCTATGATATAATGAACAGCTGAATTCCTTTGACTATTGTAATATTCAAGGTTCTCCATAGTTGGAGTCCAGGATATCTTTCCTGAACCAGGTAGCCTGGATAAGCAGATGTTTCCATCAGAGCCAAACTCCTTTCCTTCACATAGATTGTCTGAATATTCAGATCAACCAATGGGGTCTTCCCTTATGGGATTTCGACCAGAGATAAGCCAGAGTGACACAATGGTTGTCCACCAACAAAGACCCAAATAAGTTGTCTGGCACACAAGGTGTGGCCTTTAAACATGCGGATGAAACAGGGCCATCATACTTCAGGAAATCACACTGCCCATTTCACAGAAATGCACTTGAATCACTTGTGAGCAACCACTGGCTTACACAGAGCCTGGTAGGCATCCAGACAATCCATGTTGGACTAAGTGCCCTATGGGAGTTTCAGCAGAAGAATATCTAAAAATCTCTGATGAGAAGAGAATTTTCTCACCCACCCCCCACCCTAGCCTTCTCCACACATATCTTATCATTGTGTTGTCTTGAAGCACAGGGTGGGTTAAATTTTCATAACCTAGTTGGGCTTCCCTCATAGCTCAGTTGGTAAAGAATCCACCTGTATGCAGGGGACCCTGGTTTGATTCTTAGGTCAAGAAGATCCACTGGAGAAGGGATAGGCTACCCACTCCAGTATTCTGGCCTGGAGAATTCCATGGACTGTATAGTCCATGGGGTTGCAAAGAGTTGGACATTACTTAGCAACTTTCCAGAGAAGGCAATGGCACCCCACTCCAGTACTCTTGCCTGGAAAATCCCATGGGTGGAGGAGCCTGGTAGGCTGCAGTCCATGGGGTCGCTAAGAGTCGGACACGACTGAGCCACTTCACTTTCACTTTTCACTTTCATGCATTGGAGAAGGAAATGGCAACCCACTCCAGTGTTCTTGCCTGGAGAATCCCAGGGACGGGGGAGCCTGGTGGGCTGCTGTCTATGGGGTTGCACAGAGTCAGACACGACTGAAGTGACTTAGCAGTAGCAACTTCCACTTTGATAACCTAGATAATGTTCATCTACCTGGTCCCAAGGAACTAACAAGTGGAGATCATTGGGATGGAATTTTTCAGCAGTATAACTTACAGCCCTTCAGCAGTGTAACCTAGAGCAGTGTAATTTTTCCGCAGTGCAACTTAAATGAAAAGCAGGGAGGTCCCAAATGACCAGCAAGGGTGCTGTTGACGTGGCTATGTAAGCTAATTATAGCAAACATAGAATCTACTTCTCAGGGACCTCACTCAGGAGAGGCTGAAAGTTAGTGCTGGAAAGTGAACTCTGAACCTCAAATCCCTCTCCATTTGTCACCCTGACCCTTAAGAGACAGAAATACCAATGAGCTTGCCTTTCATATAGCGTGCCCTCTATGTTCACATCCATAGCCTTTGCACAGGTTTGCTTATCTGCTTAACCCAATCTTTCTTAGGTGTAAAGATCCACTCAAGATGCCAACTGCCTTGTGAGTCTTTTCTTATTTCACTGTCAGGCGTGATTGCTTTCACCTCCCAAAACCCTGATGAACATCTATTCAGTACTCATGACTTCCTGCCCCAAAGTATGGTCTTCTGTTTGTATCTTGCTCCCTTCTGGACTGTGAGTTTCTTAGGACAGAGAACACTTTCATTTTATCTCTTTGCCCTGGTGCTCCCTAGAGAACTGGGCCTGGCTAAGAGTAGGAACTCTCTTCCCAACCGGCACGTGATGTCTTAGCCTGGAGCAGTGTTCTGAATATCAATTTCTTAGGTAAATAATGCTTATGAAGAAAATTAATAAAGGAGAAAATACTCCTCTAACTCAAGGCCAAGGTGGCCACTCTCCCAGGAGTTGTAGAAATGTTTATAAGACAGCCATTCCCTTCTCCAGAGAATCTTTCCAACCCAGGGGTCAAACCCAGGTCTCCTGCATTTCAGGTGGATTCTTTACTGTGTGAGCCACCAGGGAAGCCATTATAAGGCAGACATGGTAACAAATGGTCATCCCACCAATCACAGCTTCTGCTGCTGCTGCTAAGTCACTTCAGTCATGTCCAACTCTGGGCGACCCCATAGACGGCAGCCCACTAGGCTCCCCTTTCCCTGGGATTCTCCAGGCAAGAACACTGGAGTGGGTTGCCATTTCCTTCTCCAATGCATGAAAGTGAAGAGTGAAAGGGAAGTCACTCAGTCATGTCCAACTCTTAGCGACCCCATGGACTACAGCCTACCAGGCTCCTCCGCCCATGGGATTTTCCAGGCAAGAGTACTGGAGTGGGTTGCCATTGCCTTCTCACAACTTCTAGCTTTCCATAAATATCTCCTCTCAATTATATCAGAGGTACAGCTTGAACAACACAACTCTATATAAAGATGGAAAACAAAGATATTCTCCTCTACTTAGTGCAACTGGATGAAAGTGTTTAGATGAATATTCAACCATTCCTAAAGAGACACAGAGAGATGTATTGGCAGAAACATGGTGTCTAGAGATAAAGATCTACAGTTTAGATTTACCACTTAACAGCTTCTTAATTTTGGCATACAAGTGTTTATCACTTGTAATTTTCTTACAATGAGTCTTTTGCAATCTTTGGTCAGTAGGAAGTTGATGAGTACTTTCTAGGTGGTTTTATTTTTCTTTCCTAATAAATGTAGTCATTGGTCCATGCTTAGTCACTCAGTTATGTCTGACTCTTTGCAACCCATGGACAATAGCCTGCCAGGCTCCTCTGTCCATGGGATTTCCCAGGCAAGAATACTGGAGAAGGTAGTCGTTCCCTTCTCCAGGGGATCTTCCTGACCTAGGGATTGAAACCAGATTTCATGCATTGCAGGCAGGTTCTTTACCATCTGAGCTACCAGAGAAGTCCAATAAATTTAGTTAATACAATTTGTTTTCTCTGTGTATAACCCTGGCCTTATTCTATGTTTGTAAATGTTGCATTTGCATTACTGTTAATTTCTGAGCAGTACATAGTTTCAGTTTTGATGCGTTCTCTAGCCAAGTGTTATTTGGGAAAGTTGGCTTTGTTTCAGTGTAGTTTATCATCATTGGGGACTGGAATTTTTGATTAACTTCTGTTATTATTTTAGTTTTGTTTCATGGCCAGAGAGTTGGGCTTATGTAAGTTATGCATTTTACCACTTAGCTTTTGATTGTTAAAACTGTTGCTTATACAGAGTGGTGTTGGAGGGAGCCATATTTTCTCTTCTGGATCTTTGAAACTTGGTTCTGAATTAATAAGAGAAAAACAGTACTCATAACCCACAAAGACAGGAAGACATCATAAACATCTCTTATCTCCATCTATCTTTGCTTGAACCATTTTGCTTTGGCCAGTAGACTATGAATCTATTAAAGTAGAAGCATAGTTTTTACAGAATAGAATAGCCAGACTTTTACAAAAGGGATGTCAGGCAGCAAAATTTATTCAGCAATGAAAATACTAGATGCTTTATAAATTTCTATCATTTAGAAATTTTAAATAGTCTTAGCCAAGAATGCCAACAGTATCACATGTTGATTTGACTGCAACATATTCTCATTATTTTGTTTATGAAACACCAAGATAATTCATGATTTTTTTCAATATTGTTACTTCCTTATCCTTTCCCTTTCCTGTCCACATTTACATCTTCTCTTTCATAGTCTATTTGGTGCTGGCACCCTGTCTGCTAGCCTGACTTTTTCAAATAACATTTGAAACCCAGCAGCTTTGTAACAGGCTCATCTAACCATGTATTCATTTGGGCCACCTTTCATCTGAGCAGCTCAGGCTGTCTCAAACGCATTAACTCAAGGCTCTTCTGGGACATACTCAGTAAGTCATGATTACATCCATTCTGAATGGAGGACTGCTCAGAATGTTGATGACTAATGGAAACTTACCCAAGATACTGCAGGAACTTGAACTGAAATTCAAAGCCTCTGACTTCAACAGCCTACGTTCCACATTAAACATTACAATTTTGTCATTAAAGTTTGAAATTATCTTTCCCTTTAAGTTTTGAATTATGAATTCAATTGTTAAATCTTTACTCCTATCATTTGTTATCTTAGACCAAAAAAAAAAAAAGTTCCAGGAAAAGTAAGAGATGAAATAACAAGAGCTTGAAACAGACTAGGTTTCTCTGCTATCGCTTATAGATTTATAATTTTCTTCATGGATCCATAGTTTTGTTTTGTTTTTTTTTTTTTGTCTTTTTTTAAATCATCCCTGCCTTTCATCTCTTCTTCCCATCTCCAATACCTATCAAATGGTTGCACACAAAAGTTTATTTTTTCTAGCATATACAAAATACAACACAACATAAATTGAAACTAATTATGTGCAAAAATTATCTTAAATGACTGAAAGATATAGTAGAATCTTTTTAAAGTAATTCAATTTTGTTCTGCTTAGACATAGGTAATTCAAAGCAGGCTACTAAAATGCTCCCTAAGAGATATGTGCTTTGAAGTTAGGTTTTAGAGAAAACCAGGGGCTTCCACAGTGGCTCAGTAGTAAAGAATCTGCCTGCTGTGCAGGACAGTCGGGTTTGATCTCTGGGCCAGGAAGATCTCCTGGAGGAGGTTATGGCAACCCACCCCAGTAAACGTGCCTGGAGAATCCTATGGACAGAGGAACATGGTGGGCATCCATAGGGTCACAAAGAGTTGGACACGACTGAATCGACTGAGCACAGACACACGCATTAGAGATGACAACATTTTAGTCATGAGCCATGGTACTGTAATGCTCGGTCTTCACTACTAAGACTATCACCACTCACATGCATAGTAATGATGCACATCCACGCATCAGTTTACAGTTGACAAAACACTTTTAGACCCATTATCCCTTTGGATTCTCCAACTATCATATCAAGAGAGAGGAAGACATCACTAATCTCATTTTACACACAAAGAAACTGAAGGTCCATAAGGTTAAATGATTTACCAAAGACCAAACAATCGAGAGAGAAGGCAGGACCAGAAGCTAAGAATGCTTCCTCCATGTGTGTTTAGTTGCTCAGTCATGTCCAACTGTTTGCAACCCCATGGACTGTAGCCCACCAGGCTCCTCTGTCCATGCATTCTCCAGGCAAGAATACTAGAGTATGTAACCATTCACTTCTCTGGGGGATCTTCCCCCAGGGATTAAACCTGAGCCTCCTGCATTGCAGGCAGATACTTTACCATCTGAGCCACCAGGATCCCCAGACCCTCGTCTTTTCAGTAAACAGCCCCAAGTGTTGATCCCATCCTCTCCATCCCTTCGCATAAGCTTCTCTGCTAAGACTTTCTTGAGAACAGGGGCTGAGTAGCTAGTATTCATCCCTTTCTTCTCCACAACTCTGCACAGAGGTTGTGCTCAATAAATGTCCTTTGCACTAAATGTAATTTCAATGAATAACTGGCTTATATTGTACCAAAAGCCCAATGGCCATCCTTTGGGTTAGTATTGCCTTATTTTAATAAAATTTCTGAATTAAAGGGGCTGATTAATGAAGCTCTTCCTGCTGGGCCAACCTCTGCAAGGAAGACGCCTTCTCTTCTCTGGGTCTGAGGGACCCCTGAGTCTTCTCGGCCTCTTAGGTTTGATTCAAGGTTTGATTCAAGGCTCATCTGCTCCAGGAAGCCCTCTCTATCACATTCTTCTTCCTGAATCCTTTCAGATTCATGTGCCCCATGCTGAATAATGCACACTCACAGCTTTAATTAAAACCTACTCCACATTCCTCCTCAAATGGACAGACACAGAGACCAATTTTAATTTCTCTGCCTCATCCCAGCATTGTCCAGGGTAGTATCTCATGCATAGTGGGTTCCTAATAAACACTGACTAATAAACACAGGCACATTAGCTTCTGAGTTCAATCTTGGCCAGATGTTGAAGTGATTCTACTTCTAACCTAATCCCACCACTTACCTGAGTAGACCAGAATATGCCCTCTACTTGGCTAAATACATGACCAAACACAAAAGGTCAAGGCTCCATCTCTGAGCTCCTTCGTATCTGTGGGCTATGAACAATTAAGCACCTTATCTGCCTCCCTGTGTAGTCTTCAAACTGCAGACAGCTATAGTTTGGTTCTGCACACATAAAAAGCGAAACCCCAGTTCCTCCATATTGGCACAAGGAGCTCCCTGATATCCAAATAGCCCCTGAATAGCACATCCACGTGAATGGCTAGGGAGTGACATAAACTTATGGTTCTTGCAGTTTCTTTAAATGGTTCCACTGCAATGCAGCACTCAGCCTGCTCGCTCTCTAGGAAAGGATGGCTCAGATCTCAGTGGTGTGCAAGGAAGTGCTGAGAGCCTGAGGAAAGAATGAGGGCCGAGAGTGCTGTGGCTCTCTCGTGATGAGTCGTGATGCTCACGGCCTGGGCGTTTAAAGATGCTGCTCTGACAATGGTAATCAGAGACAGACAGAGACACAGAGGCAAAATGGTCATGGAGAGAGAGAGGGAAGCAGAGGCTTAGCAAAAGACAGAGGGGCAAGGTTTGCTGTGTTAGTCATTCAGTCATGTCTGATTCTTTGTGACCCCATGGACTGTATCCATGGAATTCTCCAGGCAAGAATACTGGAGTGGGTTGCCACTGTCTTCTCCAGGAGATCCTCCCAACCCAGGGATCAAACCCCGGCATCCTGCATTGCAGGCAGGTTCTTTACCATAAGCCATAAGGTTTGCTGAGAAGTTTCCAAGACTTCTACAAGTTTCCAAGTCAGTTGTCTGGAGGAACCTTGTTATTTCGGTCACTCACTCACAGGGAAAACTGAAACCACATATCCGTGTAGCTGAGCTGTATCTGAAATCCTAAGAAAAACAGAACCCAGAAAAGCTGGAGCTTAGCTGCTGGGTGCCAGTTTATAAACCACCTCTATCAACCTATCCCTCCCCTTTCTCCACTCCACATCCCAAGTCATTTCCCACTTTAGGATACCTTAGTGCCCGTCTCCTCCCCCAGAATAAAACCGGTCTTTACAGAATACTACCCACATTTGTCAGGCAAGGTGCTGAGAACCCATACTTCCCTGTCCCTATCCCCACCCTACGCCCTAAGAAAGTTAATTGTATCAAGCCTGATCCTTTAGCAGAGGACATTAGTCTCTAGCCTAAGAGAAAGGAACTCAGGACTTGGTCTGCAAGCTAGAGTCTGTCCTTACTTGGGAATCCCTTCCAATGCTTTGGGTGCTGGTCCTGTGGTCTTGTTACCTGGTGATGGGGCACTGGAGGCCCTGCTCCTGAGGACAACACAGCTCATGGCCATTTATTAGCTTTTCTTGGAATGTAATTTCTTCTCCCCCTGAATCATTTATTAGCCATTTAAATTTTTTTCTTCTAGTTTTGTAGGTACTTATTGGGCACATATTATAACTATAAACTCAGTTTCAATACAGGGAGGTCAAAATAAGAGTTCATTGTAAACCAGATTTAAATGACAATTTGGGGTGTGCAGAAGAAGTTCTCAAGCACAGGAAGTCAGACCCCAACCCTCAGTCTTTGGTGAAAGCTCACTGCAACAGAAAACTCACTCAGAACTGAGTGCCAAGAAGTAGGACTCTGAGGCAATTAATTCCACACGTAAGTGGCTTGAGGCAGTCGCATCCCTCATTTTTAATTTATACTTAAATAATCTAATGCAGCTTTTAGATAAACTGGCTCTGGCCCACAAAGATGCCTGTGTGAAGGGGAGCAGAGGGAGAGGTCAGCACAGAGTCAAGTTTTAGTCGTTCAGTAGTGTCCAACTCTTTGTGATCCCACGGACTGTAGCCAGCCATGCTCCTCTGTCCATGGAATTTTCCAGACAAGAATACTACAGTGGGTTGTCATTTCCTTCTCCAGGGGATCTTCCTGACCCAGGGATCAAACCCAGGTCTCCTGCATTACAGGCGGTCTCCTATATTGCAGGCAGATTCTTTACTGACTGAGCCACCGGGGTAGCCCAAACTAAAGTAACACAGTTACTAATGAAATAGTTGGAAATAAAGCATGGGGCTCAATCTGGCCCTGACTTACCACCTAACAAGACACTGACATTTTAGCTGGAACTACAGGAACAACAGGTGGTTCATCAGGAAGTAGAGAGAGAGGGAAGGCAAGAAGTTCTAGAAGAGGGATCAAGGGTTGAACTGTCCTCTGACACAGTGGAGGTTGGAACCCAGAGTGCACAGGTATCTACATTCCCTGGCCTGGGAAATCAATTGTTGTGTGTATGTTAGTCACTCAGTCGTGTCTGATTCTTTGCAACCCCACAGACTATAGTCCACCAGGCTTCTCTGTCCATGGGGTTCACCATGCAAGAACACTGGAGTGAATTGTCATTCCCTTCTCCAGAGGAACTTCCCAACCCAGGGATTGAACCCTGGTCTCCTGCATCAGAAGCAGGTTTTTACCATTTGAGCTACAGGGAGGTCCCTAGCTCAAACGTTCCCTAGCTCAGTTGTTGGGTTGGTTAAAAATCACTGAAGCATCTGCACTTTTCCTTTATAGCAAGTCTCGTGGTTTGTATTTGTATATATTTGTAAGATTTGCTCATATGTCTCTCCCCCAGTTTCTACTCTATCCTAAACCTACTCCAGAAAGACAAAAATTCCAATGGTTTTGCTCACCAATGAATCCTCAGCACCTAACACTGGCTTTGGTACCTAATGGGACTCACTAAGTATTTGACAATGAACAAATGAAAATTCTCTCCTTCACCCAAAACACATTTGCATTAGAGTGGGCTGGACTGGAGAGAGGCTGATTTCCTGTGGTCTCCCTCCTAGCTCTCAGCCATGTCTTTTCAGAGATGAGCCAGGCTCGACACTGGGTGCTTCTTACCTGGATCTGGGCCTTGAACTATTTCCTTGCTCTCTGCAATCAATCGGCTTAGTGTACTTTAAAGGCCATTCCCCACAATAGATAGCTCAGTTGGTAAATCATCTGCCTGCAATGCAGGAGACCTGGGTTCGATTCCTGTGTCTGGAAGATCCCCTGGAGAAGGAAATGGCAACCCACTCCAGTATTCTTGCCTGAAGAATTCCATGGACAGAGGAGCCTGACAAGCTACAGTCCACAGGATCCCAAGAGTCAGACATGACTTAGCGACTAAACCACCATCACCACCCCATGATAGAAAGTCACCAACTCCCAGTGAAACAACACAGCCTCATTCTCAGAGAGCTCTGCTGACTACTGAAAACTTTCTCTATCTCTGTACCTCTCAGGGGTGTGGGGATAATACCGCACATCAGTTCTGGTCTTTTCTGGTTCTTCTTGACAGTCTTAATAGCCCCTCCCAGCAAGGCAGGCCAAGATAATTAACCGAAGTCCAGAGAAGTCTAGGTATCCAATACCCAGCCCGCCCCCACCATTCTGCAGATGAGGAAACTGAGACAGACCTAGAGAAGTCACCAAAGGAGAATAAGAACAGAGATCCCTGGCCTTAAGTTCACACTCCTTCTTTTCTCCTCCCCTGTATTTTCTCCCTTCAATGGCATCTCCTTATTAACGTTTCCTACCTCCCCACTTTTTCTCAGTTCCCACTTCGGCGTTCACATCCTTCGCTGTATTCTTAATGCTCTGCCCATGGCTTCCCCACCACTCCCACCAACAGGCTCTTCTCCATGCAAAATTAAAGTTATAATCACTGAAAAGCTAGCCCAAATCTATTCCGAAATTCCAGAAAACCCTCCTAGTACAGCTGGCCCAAGATTCCTTTCTATCTCTAACACCTTAAGTCTAAGACCCTTCTTTGACACGTTTGCATGTACTTTATTTCTTATACTGTTATCCTTTGTTAAGGGAAATGCTTCTTCCCCACCCAAGGTAAGCCTTTCCCCTCCAAAAAGAGCATAATTATTAACATCTCTCTACCCTTATTCACTTCTTCTCAGGGAAAAGTAGCAAAGGATAAATTCATAATTATAGACTCACTTCCTCTCTTTTCTTCTTGGAAATAAGTTCTTCTACAAAGAGTGGTTCCTCTGTGTTCCCTGGGGAGAGACGCACTGCACGGTAAGAGTGTAAGTATCTCTAAGTTTAGACTTCAGTATCAGATCACCTGCTGGGATCTATGCTAAGCTGTGTGCACCTCAGTCTAGCCTTTATCTAATCTAAATAAATGTACTTTATTGCCTGATATGCATTATATTTGGTGTGTTTCTTGACTGCTCCAGAACTAGAAGGGGAAGGGAGGGAATCCCTTTGGACACATCAGCATTCTATACAGATATTTAAATCTCACTTTCTCCTTTAATCACTATTCTGTGTGCTCTGGCTCTCATTGCTAGTATGAACCCCTTCAAGGAAAGAACAATGGAGTATATTTTTTCTATCCCCCAGAGCACTCAGTTCCAACCCTTGTACATAGGAGGTGCTCAATCCGTTTCAATTCAGTGAAATATTTGTTGAAAAACTCTGATACCTCCCAGCAATCAAGTAATTTTCCTTACAGTGTTTTCACCATAATTCTGCCACATATAAAGATCTGTAACCAAGGAAACATATTTTCCATTCCAGCTAAAACAGGTTCTTTCAGTTTTAAAAAAATCTCCTTCCATAAGAACTTCTCCTCCTCCTCCATCGTTTCTCTGACTCTCCCTGCCTGTAGAAATAAGAAACAAAATTTTTAAGCACTAATAAGGTCTTGCAGAAGGAGAGCCAGCTAAGGCATGTAGTTCTGATTACTCTTTCCCTCCTTTTCATTTATAACCCCTAAGAAGATACACTTGCTTTTAGACACAATGACACCAAAAGTTGGTAGAGCTTAGAGTTATTATTTTTCTGCCAGCAGACTCTATGTCAGTATGACAGGGATGAGCTTGTGATAATCCTAGAGATTTCCAGTTGCGTGTTTCCTATCTTATCTTCTACCTCACAAAGCTCCAACTTATCACGCTGTGACTGAATTTTCCACTTTCTGTGTCCATTTATCCAGAGGCATATTTCTGTATCACCTGGCCCTGCGTATTACCTGGTGATTTTTCTCTGCATTGCCCCTTCTGGGAATTTGTTCCCACTTTCCCACCACTCAAGTCCTGTTAGTGACATATCACTGGAGTTCATCTAATTTTGCCAAGCCATTCTGGCCCATGTGTAAACCCTCTGAGTTGTCTCTACTGGGACTTTCTTTTATTAACAGTGTAATTCTCCTGGCCCCATCTGATCTGAGGCATTTCCTCTAATTCATCCTCTTTCCTAACCTCAGGCAAACTATCATCGTCATAACAGCCTGAGTCTGCCCAACGTAGTCCAAAATATACCACGTGTAAGATCAGAGAGCAAAAGAGAAGAGGAATTTTTAAGATGCTCTAGTCTGATGCCTTCCTCTTCTTCATTTTATAGATGGAGACACCACAGCACATGGAGGTTAAGTTACTACAGTAAGCTAAAAGCAATCAGGACTAAACCTCACAACACTGGACAACCAATGTTTTACTCCAATATTTCTAAAGAAATAAAAAATAACACAACAACTGATATTGATTTACCATTATTGTATGAAAGAGAACCACAAAAAGTGATACAGATTTCTCACAAATCAATGCCTCAAATCCAAAGTATCTGCAAGTTGAAGATTGATTTTCAGCAGTTTCTATGAGATGGATATTAAACTATAGCACATAACAAAGCTGGATGTTCTATCCTATGAGGCCAACAATCAGTCTATTAATAGTAGATGGTTGCAGTAAAAGAAACTCTAAAAGACTCTAAGGTCTAATATTTTGCAAGGACTAGAAATAACAGCTATTGAGCTTAAAACAAAAGAATTTCACCATAACAGTAAATGAAGAAATGCTCCATAAAATAAATTTAACCAAAAAATGACTCTAAACAAAAAATTCCAAATCCTTAAACAAATATGTAATGAGTTCATAAAAACAGAACAAATTCTATCTCTACCATAATGAAATCCTTTGCAATGATCCATAGAAAAGTCTATCACCCTCCAAATGCAACTTTCTGGATATTTTCAATATTTTGTGATGACAAACTGTAAGTTTATGGCTGTATTAGCATGATGTAAACCAAAAAATAAGACTGAAAATATATTTACACTAAGAACATTCCATATTTTCACTGTTAATTTCCCACTGTCAAATAACAAACTGTGCAAAATAGTTTCAATCAATTCAGCTCTGTGTTTTCATCAATACATGATTCTTGAAATATCCACATATTTACTAAATTCTCTTCATAAATTTTACATTGGTAAGTCATGTTTCAATTCATAACCATAATACTTTATATGCAAGAGAGAGACAGAGATAGGAGAGAGACATGTATTATCCATGACTTTGAGCTCTCAGACTCAAATACAGCCATCTCATTTCTGAAAATAATTGTACACTGCTCCCTCTAAGCTCTCCATCTTCCTGAAGTGGGAGATAATGGCAGCACTGTTGGGAAGTGACTGGGCATTGATGCTTTGTCAGCGGTGGGGGAATGGGTTGGCTGAATCACTTAAAAAGAGCCCAGCACTTTGTCAGGCCAGTGCTTATAATGCAACGGGCTCTCTGCATGCTAACAGAGAAGCCTGACACACAAACCCACCCCAGCTTTAAACCAATAAGTAGTCTCTCACTTGAGCCACTCATCAAACACAGCAAAGGTGGTCCAGGACTCTATAGAAGGTACATTTCTTTTTTTTTTTTTTTTATAAACTTTACAATATTGTATTAGTTTTGCCAAATATCGAAATGAATCCGCCACAGGTATACATGT
Source organism: Bos taurus (assembly GCF_002263795.3). Taxonomy (NCBI): domain Eukaryota; kingdom Metazoa; phylum Chordata; class Mammalia; order Artiodactyla; family Bovidae; genus Bos; species Bos taurus. Next base: position 81,184,189 of record NC_037338.1, on the reverse strand, counting down.
GTTCCCCATCCTGAACCCTCCTCCCTCCTCCCTCCCCATACCATCCCTCTGGGTCGTCCCAGTGCACCAGCCCCAAGTATCCAGTATCTGAAGGTACGTTTCTTAAGTGGACTATATAAAATCTTCTACTTTTGCATTTGTGTTGCAAGATTTTGACCTTGCCAGTTACTGATTCTTTAATAACTGTAGATGGAATGATAGCAAAGCCTGGCACTCCTTTGAGAGTTTTGAATAACATTAATGTATTTGAGTGAGTGAGTGAAGTCGCTCAGTCGTGTCCAACTCTTTGCAACACCATGAACTGTAGCCTACCAGGCTCCTTCATCCATGGGATTTTCCAGACAAGAATACTGGAGTGGGTTGCCATTTCCTTCTCCAGGAGATCGTCCCAACCCAGGGATTGAACCCAGGTCTCCCACATTGTAGGCAGACGCTTTACCATCTGAGCCAGTCCTCATCTAATTCTCAGATGAGAGAACTGAGTCACAGTTCTAGTGAAGGCCTACCATAGTCCCAGAGATTACCCTCAGATGAAGAAATGCAGGAGAAAAGTTTCCCACAGAAGATCTATGAGGTAGACCAAGGTGATATGATCAAGGCAGTGAAAAATGAATAAAAGAGACAGCTATAATCTTTCAATGGTACTGTCTACTAGAAGAAAGAACATCAATAGAAGAAAGGAGATCTGCATAGAGGCCTAACAGACTCTGGAGAGCAATCTGTGAGTATTTGGCCAAATTTGTGGAGGCAGAAAAATCTCAAATCCTGATAATTCCAGTAAATGCAGAAGTGGTCTCTCCTAGAGCAGTTTACCAAAATAACACCATTTATCTGTTATCTATTTGTTATCTAATTTGTTATCTATTATGCCAGGTGCATTATTAGGCACTGAGTACTTATGGTTACTACCTCATTACAACAATCCAGCAAACAAAGAAACAGATTTGAATGGATTTATTGATGTTTCAAAGTCACAGAGCTAGTAATCTCAGCCCATTACTAGCTCTATGATCTTGGGCAGATTGGGCTTAAACTCTCCCAATTAAGTAACTATGGAGTCATGACTGCAACTTTCCTCACTAGAGAAGGAGGCTACTGGGCTCAGAGATCTCAAAACCCCTTACAGCTCTGACAGCCTTACGTATTCTGGACTATCCTCACTGTCTTAGGTGTGCAAAATTGGACATTGCCTGGTGTCTATTAAAATAACAACCACTATAACAATTAAATTCTGAGCTCTCTCCAGTCCCCATTGTCTATGATTTTTCCACTAACTTCTTTCTATATATAATATTGGAGGACACATCAAATTTTGACAGAAATATTTCTAAGCTTATCTTGTTCCTTTTGTTCTAGTACCACATTTATACCATGATCCCCACTCTCCAATGCTAGGATGAATCTGGATATCCAACGTACAGTTCATTCTATCCAATTCCATTTAACATACATTTACTGATTTCCTATTCTATGAGCCAAACTGTATGCCAGACACATTTGGCAGCTCAGGGATAGATGAGGCCTGATTTCCGTCTTCAAGAGATTTATAACATTGTGGCAGGAGAGAAAAGTGATATTTAAAAAGCTCTTTCTCATCCATTATCTTTAATCATCATAATGATTCAATAAGATAATACAATATTAATATCTTATGGTATAATGGTGATAACTATATTTTCTCTTTATCCTTATCCAAATAGACTTTTACTGATGCTACTTCATAGTTAATACCTCAGTTCTTAATTGTATATTTGGAATAAATAGTTTCAATGATTTGTAGAATTCCAATGTAATTCCAATCTGCCAAATCCTCATGTGAATCTTGACCCATGGAGAAGTGTTAGCTTCTCAGTCATCTCTAGCTCTCTGCAACCCCATGGACTGTACAGCCTGCCAGGCCACTCTGTTCATGCAATTCTCCAGACAAGAATACCGGAGTGGGTAGCCATTCCTTTTTCCATGGGATCTTCCCAACCCAGGGATCGAATTCAGTTCTCCTGCATTGCAGGTAGATTCTTTACCATCTGAGCCACCAGTGAAGCCCATGGAGAAAGAACTACACAATGATTTGAAGGACAAAATGAGAGCATTGAATTACCCTCATCCCTACCAAACTATACTTCAAAAGAAAGATTTTATCCCTTGAGGAACCATAGGAATGCCACCATAAAATACCCAAAAGATGCATATGGTATGCTTCTTAGCATTCAACTTTAGTTTGGCCAGTGCAAAATATTGATGAGATTAGAAAATTGGTGATAATGCGTATTGCAGGCATTTGCCATACTGGTTTCCTTATTGGAGTTATCTGCTCCTAGTCTGCAGTTATTGATAGAACAAATGCATTCTTATCCATTCTCATAAACAAAAAACACTAAAAGTAGTCTGCTTTAACTTGGTCATACAAAAGTATAGCTTTAGTGTCCTAGGAATGACAAGCCTGAGTTGTCAACTTCCAAGTTCTGTGCCAAAACTTAGTTTCCCAGAATCTCTCACAGTCCTGGAGGATATCATGCCAGTTCAGTTCATTAAAGATATTATATTGTCTCTTTGGAAAAATGTCCATTGAGTTCTTCTGCTCATTTTTTAAACAGAAAGTGCAGATGACAGATAGGCATATTAAAAGATGCTCAACATCACCAATCATCAGATAAATACAAATCAAAACCACAACAAGGTATCACCTCTCACCTGTCAGAATGGCCATCATCAAAAAGAACACAAATAACAAATGCTGGTGAGGATGTGAAGAAAAGGGACCCTTGTACACTTTTGGCAGAAATGTAAATTAATGCAGCCACCGTGGAAAACAGTAGGGAGGTTCCTCAAAAAACTAAAAATACAACTATCATATGACCCAGAAATTCCACTCCTGGGGATATAGCCAAAGAAAACAAAAAAAAGAAAAAGAAAAACTAATTTGAAAAGACCCATGTACCCCAATGTTCACAGCAGCATTACTTAAAATAGTCAAGATATGAAAGCAACCTGTGTCCAACAATAGATGAATGGATAAAAAAGATGTGGTGTAAAAATACAGTGGAATAATAGCCATAAAAAGAAGGAAATGTTTCCATTTGCAATAATATGGATAGACCTGGAGGGTATTATGCTCAGTAAAATGTCAGAAAGAGAAAGACAAATGCTATATGGTATCGCTTGTATGTGGAACCTAAAAAACACAACAAAGTAGTGAATGCAAAAAAAAGAAGTCTCACAGATATAGAGAACAAACTAGCGGTTACCAGTGGAGAGAAAGAAGGGGAAAGGAGGAGCAAGGTAGTATGTGGAGGGTTAAGAGGTATAAACTACTAGGTATAAAACAAGCTACAAGGATATATCATATAATATGGGTGATACAGCCAATATTTTATAATAACTATAGAGTATAACCTGTAAAATTGTGAGTCAATATGTTGAGCACCTATAACTTACATAACATTGTACATCAACTATACTTCAATAATTTTTTTTTTCTAATTTAAAGGAAGAAAGACATTATATTGATGGAACAAAGTGGCAAGTTGGTCAAGAAAACAGTGCAATGTTTGGTGAACACTGTTGGGTTAAAGAGCAAGTTACATCACTTGGTGTTCTACTTGGATCATTTCACCTAGTAATTTACCACTCTAGATGGGGCCTAGGGCCACAGAAAATACTCAGACTGGTCCTGACTTCAGATCAGGTGTCTCCAATATATGCTCTTACAGCTCAGCACAGTTTTAGTACCTGAAGTCCGAATCTGTAGAGGACTACCACAATCATGGAGGACTACCTGTTCTCACCTGAATTACATAGAAAAACCAGATACCTGTTCATTGTCTAGGACTGAGTGTTAAGTCCTGGTCTGTTGCTTAGATAAGAAAGCATTAAACTTACTGTTCAGCTTCTATGGAACCTACAGGATTCAGTTCAGTCCCTCAGTTGTGTCCAACTCTTTGCAACCCCATAAACTGCAGCACGCCAGGCCCCTCTGTCCATCACCAACTCCCGGAGTTTACCCAAACTCATGTCCATGGAGTTGGTGATGCCATCCAGCCATCTCATCCTCTGTCGTCCCCTTCTCCTCCTGCCCCCAATCCCTCCCATCATCAAGGTCTTTTCCAATGAGTCAACTCTTCGCATGAGGTGGCCAAAATATTGGAGTTTCAGCTTCAACATCAGTCCTTCCAATGAACACCCAGGACTGATCTCCTTCAGGATGGACTGTTTGGATCTCTTTGCAATCCAAGGGGCTCTCAAGAGTCTTCTCCAACACCACAGTTCAGAAGCATCAATTCTTCGGCACTCAGCTTTCTTCACAGTCCAACTCTCACATCCATACATGACCACTGGAAAAACCATAGCCTTGACTAGACGGACCTTTGTTGGCAAACTAATGTCTCTGTTTTTAAATATGCTATCTAGGTTGGTCATAACTTTCCTTCCAAGGAGTAAGCATCTTTTAAACTACAGGGTACCTACCATCAGCTGCACAAGGCCATAGCTCTCCTCCTCTCCAACCTGAGCCTCCTGTCCTGCAATTGTGTGCTCTCTGCAGCTGCATTATCTCCATAAAATCAACATTGTTTGCTCACTGGATATGAGATCACTGTTATTAAATACTCTGGTGTATTTTTAAAAGCACACACTTTCTTTTTAGAGTTAAACTAAAATCAAAACCCCATTTCATATCATTATGACAATTCCTGTGAAGTCCTATTAAATATGATGCTGCAGAAGCAGGAGCTAATGATAATTGCCCTTTAATGGCATCAAGTTCAATTTCATTTCAAAGAATACCCTCCAGAAATTATATCCCCAGCAAGCAGGCATATTTCAACCTGCCAGCAATTGCAGCTAAGTAATATAGTTAAAATAATATTGTTAAGTGGCAAATGCAGCATCCACAGCCATCTCAATAATCTGGATTTTAACCATTTGTTTGTTGGTTTGTTTCAAAGTCTTGAATGTTTAATTATATACACTGCCTAAGATAAAGGGGAAAATCTGACCAACTTCATAGCCTGAGGATCCCTGGTGGTATAATAATTGACATAAAGACACCTGCAGTGCAGGAGATGTAGGTTCAATCTCTGGGTTAGGAAGATCCCCTAGATAAGAATATGGCAGTCCACTCCATTTTCCAGTCCTGGAAAATCCCATGGACAGAGGAGCCTGGTAGCCTGCAGTCCATGGAGTCACAAAGAGTCAGACATATCTGAATGACTAAGCACACACACACATATAGCTTGAGGATCCCTAGTGGTGTTATAATTGACATTACTAATAGCACATAGCATAATTAAGAAAATTACAGAAAGTACTATTCTTGGTACAAATCCTAGTGACATCCTGACTCTGTAACACTGAGAAAATTACTCACTATCTGTGAACTCCAGGATTGGCTTATGTTTTAAATGAGATTTGGTGGTGGTGGTGGTGTTGCTTAGTCACTAACTCTTATTCGACTCCTTTGCAACCCCATGGACTGTAGCGCACCAGGCTCTTCTGTCCATGGGATTTCCCAGGCAAGAACACTGGAGTGGGTTGCCATTTCCTTCTCCAAGGGATCTACCTGACACAGGGATCAAATTAGAATCCCCTATTTTGAGAAATAGTTCTCAACTTACAACTGACCTTGGAGGAAGTCTGAACTCACAAACGTGAGAACATGAGCCTTCCTCATCCGTGAAGATTCTTTACCAGTGAGCCACCAGGGGAGTCCTTTAAACTATATCAGTTCAGTTCAGTCAGTTCAGTTGCTCAGTCGTGTCTGACTCTTTGCGACCCCATGAATCACAGCACGCCAGGCCTCCCTGTCCATCACCAACTCCTGGAGTTCACTCAAACTCATATCCATCGACTCGGTGATGCCATCCAGCCATCTCATCCTCTGTCGTCCCCTTCTCCTCCTGCCCCCAATCCCGCCCAGCATCAGAGTCTTTGCCAATGAGTCAACTCTACGCATGAGGTAGCCAAAGTACTGGAGTTTCAGCTTCAGCATCAGTCCTCCCAATGAATATTCAGGACTGATCTCCTTCATAATGGACCAGTTGGATCTCTTTGCAGTCCAAGGGACTCTCAACAGTCTTCTCCAACACCACAGTTCAGAAGTATCAATTCTTCGGTGCTCAGCTTTCTTCACAGTCCAACTCTCACATCCATACATGACCACTGGAAAAACCATAGCCTTGACTAGACGGACCTTTGTTGGCAAAGTAATGTCTCTGCTTTTCAATATGCTATCTAGGTTGGTCATAACTTTCCTTCTAAGGAGTAAGTGTCTTTTAATTCTATGGCTGAAATCACCATCTGCAGTGATTTTGGAGCCCAGAAAAATAAAGTCTGACACTGTTTCCACTGTTTCCCCATCTATTTCCCGTGAAGTGATGGAACCAGATGCCATGATCTTCATTTTCTGAATGTTGAGCTTTAAGCCAACTTTTTCACTCTCCTCTTTCACTTTCATCAAGAGGCTTTTTAGTTTCTCTTCACTTTCTGCCATAAGGATGGTGTCATCTGCATATCTGAGGTTATTGATATTTCTCCTGGCAATCTTGATTCTAGCTTGTGCTTCTTCCAGCCCAGCGTTTCTCATGACGTACTCTGCTGCTGCTCCTGCTAAGTCGCTTCAGTCATGTCCAACTCTGTTCGACCCCATAGACGGCAGCCCACCAGGCTCCCCCATCCCCGGGATTCTCCAGGCAAGAACACAGGAGTGGGTTGCCATTTCCTTCTCCAATGCATGAAAGTGAAAAGTCAAAGTGAAGTCACTCAGTCGTGTCCGACTCCCAGCGACCCCATGGACTGCAGCCCACCAGGCTCCTCCATCCATGGGATTTTCCAGTCAAGAGTGCTGGAGTGGGGTGCCACTGCCTTCTCCAAGTTAAATAAGCAGGGTGACAATGTACAGCTTTAACATACTCCTTTTCCTATTTGGAACCAGAGTGTTGTTCCATGTCCAGTTCTAACTGTTGCTTCCTGACCTACATATAGGTTTCTCAAGAGGCAGGTCAGGTGGTCTGGTATTCCCATCTCTTGAAGAATTTTCCCCAGTTTATTGTGATCCACACAGTCAAAGTCTTTGACATAGTCAATAAAACAGAAATAGATGTTTTTCTGGAACTCTCTTGCTTTTTCCATGATCCAGCAGATGTTGGCAATAGTGTATGCTAAATGCCTGCCATGGTACCAGACAGCAACCAAACTTCCAAAAACAACACCTGTTGTTCGTATCCTTTGTGGTCACTCTGCTGGCAAAGATGCCCCCAGAGATGCCCTAAAATAGTTCAGTTCAAACGGGGAATAAGGAAGAGGCTCAAGGTGATAAGAAGAACTAAGTTATCATGATGGTGATTAGCATGCCCTCACCCCTACTTGTTTCCTAGGGAGATCTAAAGCATTATTTTCTAGCTGGAGGTCAGTCCCACAAAACAAAAAGAAATGGAGCTACACTAAGGAGCAAGAAGGAGGAAGTCTGAGTTGCTGAAGCTCAGCTGTCTAAATAACAAGCTAGACAGCTGGTGGGAGAGGAAGTCAGGGAAAGTCAAAGAATAATACATACTGCAAAAATCCGATGTGTGTATAGAGCCACAGTCTGGAGAAGTTTCCAACCTTCACTGTGCTCATTCTAATCACCTGGTTTGACAGAGAAAACCTTTGCCCTGGTGGATTCTATAAAAAGATTCAGGGAATGAATGTTCTACAGAGGCTGTGTAATGATTTTTAGTCTGGAAGCAATGGTTGGGAAACAAAGTCTACCCTAGAATCAAGTCTATTTCCAGGGATAAAATTGGGTGCACTCCAAAAGCCTCCAAGTGCTTTTCAGGGGGCAGGGGGGAAATAGAGTTGGAGGTATTGTTCATCAGCACAGGTAAAGACAGATACGCACAGTGTTGCATTTAGCCCCTATTTGTGGAAGTAACGCTGTGTGCTTCATCATTAAGCCCGTGGAGACCAATGTGAACAGCATTTTTCCACTTCCATATAAAACAATAATTGGTAACATTTACTGAGTGCTTATGGTGCTCCAGGCACAAAACTCTTTAAGGAAACAGGATAGAATTTGCTTCTGAGTGAGCAGAGTCAAGACATATGAAGCTCCTTCCAGAGACTCTGCAGTAACTGTTTTCTCCTATCACATGTCCATACACGTGAATGTTGTTCAGGTTCTCACGAGACCAGAAAGGAAGGATTCCACCATCACAACAGCTTCCAGTTATTTAGATTCTTTCAGATTAGTCTTTCCTGAATGAAGAGTTTGTTCCCTGATACCAAGCCTGCAAACATCCTCCTGCTGCTGCTAAGTCACTTCAGTCATGTCCAACTGTGTGCGACCCCAGAGACAGCAGCCCACCAGGCTCCCCCATCCCCAGGATTCTCCAGGCAAGAACATTGGAGTGGGTTGCCATTTCCTTCTCCAATGCATGAAAGTGAAAAGTGACAGTGAAGTCACTCAGTCGTGTCCGACTCTTCGAGACCCCATGGACTGCAGCCAACCAGGCTCCTCCATCCACGGGATTTTCCAGGCATGAGTACTGGAGTGGGGTGCCATTACCTTCTCCAGACATCCTCCTATTGCTTTGCAATTATTACCTTGATTTTCCACTCTTTGGTTAGCTGAAGTATTAGTGTCAGCAAGAGCAGTGCATGTTAAAACTCATGAAAGGGATTGTCATTTAACCCTGTGGACTTGCTCCTTCTTGCAACACTGACAGCTGCCTTAAGTCCTGGTTATGATTAATGACAATTTGGTAGCGGTTGTACATAGCACATTTCATCTCCAGCTTACAAAAGGCTCTGTAAAATTTCCCTCACCATCCTTCCCAGCAGGATGAAAGATTTAAGAAGCCAGAAAGATTAAGCTGCATGCCCAGTGAACAGTAATGAAAGAAAAAACAGAAATCAAGTTTCTCTAGGTTTAAGCTGGTGCCTCTATTCACGGAGCCAGAATGCCTCCTTGAAAAGGAAGTGACATGAAAGCAATGTGTAGAATCCCATAGCACGCATGGGAAGAACTACAGTACTGCTGGTTCACAAACTGGCCCCCATGCCCAAAAGGCACAGAGAGGCTCAAGAAAGAAGCCTCTCCAGGCTGGTCAGTTCAGTCACTCAATCGTGTCCGACTCTTTGCAACCCCATGAACTGCAGCACACCAGGCCTCCCCATCCATCACCAATTCCCAGAGTTTACTCAAACTCATGTCCATTGAGTCGGTGATGCCATCCAACCATCTCATCCTCTGTCGTCCCCTTCTCCTCCTGCCCTCAATCTTTCCCAGCATCAGGGTCTTTTTAAATGAGTCAGTTTTTTGCATCAAGTGGCCAAAGTATTCGAGTTGCAACTTCAACATCAGTCCTTCCAATGAATACTCAGGACTTATTTATCTCCTTGTAGTCCAAGAGACTCTCAAGAGTCTTCTCCAATGCCACAGTTCAAAAGCATCAATTCTTCAGCACCCAGGCTGGTAGGGCAGGTTTAATAAGCAAGGAAATGGACATTCAATGCTTGTCTTGGGCACACACATCCATACACCAGAACCTCAAGTTTACATACAGGACTTACCTAAGTTCAGTCACATATACCATCTAAATGATCTCCAACAACACATTGCTCTCTTAAGGCAGTATCCTTGAAATGGCTCTGGAAACTGAATGAAATGTACATTCCAAATATGGGGTAGGGGATGAGAAACCTGCAATCACCCAGGTCCAGCTCCCAGGTCAATGAGAGGTCACATCCTCTCAATTACCTCTTACAATAAATATTTCTCTTTTCTTTGGGCTCTCAGAATCTATTTGTAACTTTGAAACAGACCTATTGATCAGGTCAGGTGGGGCTACTGGGGCTTCCCAGGTGGTGGTAGTGGTAAAGAACTCACCTGCCAATGCAGGTTAGACCTAAGAGATGTGGGTTCAATCCCTAGGTTGGGAAGATCCCCTGGAGGAGGGCACAGCAAACCTCTCCAGTGTTCTTGCCTGGAGAATCCTATGGACAGACGAGCCTGGCAGGCTGCAGTCCATAGAGTCGCACAGAATCAGACATGACTGAAATGACTTAGTATGTGCATGCACAGGCCCACTATTGTTCTAGGACTACTATTGATCAAGAATCCTGAAAAAGGCTTGAAGAGTTGTTACTAGTTTGAGGGGTTGTGATTTATTTCTAAGCAGGAAGTTCTGTCACTCTTGTTTCAAGATCAGCAATAGTCAGGAAGAGAAACTAATTTTATATGTTTAAACTGGGCAAAAAGTTAAAGACCTCTGTTGTGGTAGGTCCAGTGAAACCACAATGACTCCAATCTCTTCTTTCTCAAACCACATCAGCTTATTCTCCAAGAAGGAGAAGAGGCTCTAGGGAGCTATGTAGGACAACTTCTGACTCAGTCCTTTTAGCAGCGAGAGGCTGAAGAATTCAGTAGGAAAAAGTTCTAAACTCTTAAATGAGCTGACTTCAAGCCTCAGGCCTAGCTTTTCATGGCACAGGTTCTTTAATCTTCCAGTGTTCTGTCTCCTGGAAGTAGAATGAAAATTCTGTTCCGAGCAAATTAGGAAACTTATTTATTAAAAAAGAATCAAGTAGAATCGGATTAGCCAAAATGGAAAACCTTGAGCTCACTTCTTCTCACAGGCACACCACAATTACAACTATTTACATTGAAAATAGAGGCTTCCCTGGTGGCTCGGGTGGTTAAGAATCTGCCTGCAATGCAGGAGACCTGGGTTCAATCCCTGGGTCAGGAAGCCAGCTGATGGAAAAGACCAGAACCTATCAAAAAAGATCTTCTACATCTAAAGATATAAAGAAGAAACCAAAATGAGACCAGCAGGATGAGCAGAGTCATGGTAGTGTCAAGTCCCATACCACCATGCACAATCCACAGATAGAAAAAGATTACAATTACAAAGGTTCTGCCTAAGGAGTGAGGTGTCTGAGTCCTACATTGGGTTCCCCATCCAAGGCTTTTGCATCAAGAGGAGCTCCCGGAACATTTGGCTATGAAGATCAGCAGGACTTATTTTCAGGAGACCCAGAGGACTGTGGGAAATAGAGACTCCACACCTAAAGGCACAAACAAAATCTCACATGCTCCATGACTCAGGACAGAAGCAGTAATTTGAAAGGAGCCTGGATTAGACCCACCTGCTAACCTTGGAGACTCTCCTGGAGAAGAGGCAACTAAAGCTCACCTTGGAGATTCAGACACTGGAGTCGGCCATTTGGGTGAGCTTGTTCTACCACATGGACACTGTGCTGACAAGGGTAATTTGGGGATTCTCCCTCTAGTTTATTAGCCACAGGACCAAGTCCCACACCCACCAAACCTGTAGGCACCAGTACTAGAATACTTCAGACCAAGCAACTAACTGGGTGTGTACACAGCCCCACCCACTAACAGACAGACTGCCTTAAGAGTCCCTGAGCCCACAGCCATCCCTAGACACAGCCACCAGAGAGCCCAAGACCCAGCCCCACATACACACCTAGTGTGTAAGCTCTAGATCTGTTCAGGACCCCAGAGTCCTGCATTCAGAAAACTGGGGACACAGCTCCATCTACCAGTGGGCAAGAACCAGCTCCAGAATCCCCTGGACCCTGGTCTCACTCACCAGCAAGCCCACTATAACACTGGGACCAGTCTTACCCACCAGTGGGTGGACAACAACCCCAGGATACCCTCAGCCCCCAAGCCTGCAGACCTACCCCACCTACATGCAGGCCAGTACCAGCCCTGGGACCTGCTGAACCTTGGCCCCACCCATCAGCCTACCTTAGTCTCAAGACCAGCCTCACCCACCAGTGGGTGAACACGGCCCCAGGACAATGACAGCCCCACAGCCTGCGGACACAGTCCAACCACTAGCAAGTCAGCACCTGTTCTGGGGCCTGCTAGCCCCTAACCTCATCCACCATCAGGTCAACACAAACACTCGAAGAAAGAAAAGGAAGGAAAAAAGAAAGAAAGAAAGCAAACTCTTTCAAGAAAAGTAATGGTCACCAGAAACAATTTAAAATATTTAATGAAGATTGATGAATAAACTTTATTAACCATATAGTATACATTTACAAAGCAGTGAGTACTAAGAAGAAAATAAAAGTGTGAAACACAGGTCCTATTTTTCTATATTTCATAAGCTTGCCTTAGATAATAAACAAACACCCCTTAGAAAGGAACTGAATAGCAACTTATGCTGTATAGCATGTAAATAAATAGAGTTTCAAATGCTACAGGAAATACATGTGGAAGAGAAGGCATTGAAGGGTTTATGCAAACACAGATGAAAGTGCAGGAAAACAGAAAACCCAAGGTAGAAGGGATACTTAAGCAATGCTGTGGTACTGGGGAAAATATAAGGTTCCCTGGGGGCAAATGTAAACCATTTTCCTAGAGAGGAAAATTGTTTGCACAAGTGTAATAAATAAAATATGAATAATAAAATCAAACTATGATTCAGGCTCTACTGCACAAACACACATACATACATACATACACACACACACACACACACAGGAAAAAAAAAAAAAAACCTCAATAAGAAATAACAGAAGGGAAAACTTCCCATCTACAATATAAATAAATAAGTAACTGAGGCAAACACTTATCAATAAATGTTCAAAATCTACTGAACAAAACAATGAAACTATAAAACTCTTGAAGGACTTAAAAGTAGATTTATACAAATGGACATACATATCAGGCTCTTGATTTGCAAGACAATGCAAAAAGCATTCTAAGTTACATTATAAATACAATGTGATCCCAGTAAAATTTACCATCGTTTCTAAAGCTAGACAAGTTGATTAGAAAGTGTATGGTTAAAAAATCATAATATGCCATATTAGTAGAATATCTCTGAAAAGGAAGAGCAATAGGATGAGATAAGAGGTGGTTAGATCTACCATATAGTAAAGCATAAACCCTCTAAGAGTAAAACAATATGCTATTGCTATATATGGATTGAAAGACTTATCAATAAAGCAGAATTAAGTACCTAGAAACAGGACCTGTTTTGTGTGAATATTTAATATTTTAGTATATTTAATATGCAAATCAGTGAAAGAAAGAAAAATGTTTAATATGTCATATTGGGGTAACTGACTATTCATATCACTAAAAAAAAAAGATTAAACAGATTGTTTCTCATGCTACAGACCAGGACAATTAACAGGGGATAAGGCATTTAAATGTAAAAATTGAAAACGTATAGATATTAAGGAAAAAAGCACTGGTAAATTCTCTATAACCTGGAAAAAGACAAATTTAAGAAGCAAAAAGAAAAGATTAATCAATTTCATAAATATTTTTTAATTATGACAGAAAGCATAAGCAAAGTGGAAAAGACAATACACAGATAAATATTTGCAACATGCATGACAGATGAAGTGAAGTGAAAGTTGCTCAGTCATGTCCGACTCTTTGTGACCCCGTGGGCTGTAGCCTGCCAGGCTCCTCTATCCATGGAATTCTGCAGGCAAGAATCCTGGAGTGGGTAGCCGCTCCTTCTCTGGGGAATCTTGCCAGCCCAGGGATCGAATGCAGGTGTCCCGCATTGCAGGCAGATTCTTTACCATCTTAACCATCCAGATTCTTTACCGCATTGCAGGCTACCACCAGGGTAGCCCAAGAATATTGGAGTGGGTAGCCTATCCCTTCTCCAGCAGATCTTCCCAACCCAGGAATCAAACCAGAGTCTCCTGCATTGCAGGTGAATTCTTGACCAGCTGAGCTACCAGATAAGGATTGACAATCCTAAAATAGAAAGACGATAAGTAGATAATCATCTAATATACAGAAGAAAAACTCTGATAACCCTATTGAAAAATGAGCAAGAGGTAATAATATAGATTTAACAGAAAAAGAAATGCAAATGGCCCTTTAATATGAACATAAGCTCAACATCATTCAGAATAAGAGAGCTGCAGATCAAAACTACAAAGACACCATTCTCACCTCTCAGGCTATCAAAAATTCAAAAGTATAGCAATATATTCTTCTTGGTAAGGATTTAGAGAAAGAGTGTCACACATTGCTAATGTGAATGCCAAATGGTACAATCACTAGATAACAGAATTAAGCAACCTTGCTGATTCTACATCTGGAGCAATAAATGTACAACATTTTTTAATTTGAAAAATCTAGGAAGTTTTCAAAGTCTGCTGTATTTGTATCAAGAGAACTCAACAGCCAACTTCAGGGAACTTCAGCTAACTAAAGACAGGATAATTTGAGCAGTATACTTAATATATTCATGAGCTTTAAAATCATTATATATGTTTTCTAAATAATTCTAAAAATTAAATACTAGCTTATTTGTTATCACTGGAGGATGTTAGAAGATTCAACACATAATTCTGAAAAACGTTAACTAAATTCAGAGTGTTTGCCCTGCCTTTCCTCTTTGACCTATACCTCAGGCTAATCTATTAGTTGATAATGGGAAGTTTCTCTTTAAAGAATTAGTTATTTAAGAACCCACCACTTTGTAACTTGTAATGAAACAATGGGTAAAAGTAATGATCATCAATGGTTCTGAAGCCACTGGGTGGAAATCTGATAGGAAACGTTATGACTGGGTCAAGTTGAACCTGGGCCCACTGATTAATCTTAACATCACAAAAAGAAAGAAATCAACCATTACATTCCACCTGAAGTAATGAAACACGAAGTTCTCACTGCTACAAAGTACCCGTGTCAAAAATTTGAAGCTAAATCTGATTATACCTCCAGATTTAATTATTAAGTTGAACCATATAAAATGGCCAATACTTGACCATTTTGAACTACAAAAATACAATTTCACCTGGTTCAAATGAATAGAAAGAACAGAGAAGAATGTTATTAGTGAAAGTGAGTCACTCAGTCATGTCTGACTTTTTGCGACCCCAGGGACTTAATAGTCCATGGAATTCTCCAGACCAGAATACTGGAGTGAATAGCCTTTCCCTTCTCCAAGGGATAGTCCCAACCCAGGGATCAAACCCAGGTCTCCCGCATTGCAGGAGATTCTTTACCAGCTGAGCCACAAGGGAAGCCCAAGAATGTTAATAGTGAGGCAACTGGCAAAATCTAGATAGTGAAAATCACTCCATTTCCTCAACAATAAAACAACAGCAAATTAGTAAGGAAATTTTAAAGCAGGGTGAGAGTACTTATAGACTGAAAAGAATTGAGATTTATTGATGAAACACAAGTGTGAATCTTACTAGGATTCTGACTATTTAGATTCTGATTCAAATAATCCAACTATCAAAAGAAATTAAGAAAATTTTAAAACTGAATATTTGATGATGATAAAGAATTATTACTAATTTTTGGTATGTTAATGGAATTATGGTATTCTTTTAAGTACTTTTTTAAAAGACATATATGAGAGTGTATTACAGATGAAATTCAGTTAGTCTGGAATTTGCTTTAAGATAATCTAAAGAGTGGCTATGAGAAAAAAAGAGATATGAGCATAGATGAACAATGTTGACTATGTCAATAGTTATGAAAGGTGGGCGTTGGGTACATGGACATTCGTTAAACTATTCTTTATCCTTTTGTATATATGTGTAACATTTCTCATCATTTAAAAATAAATGGGGAAAGTATATTTAGACTCTAATCATTGGAGGGTCATTGACAGTCTCTCACTGGGGAAGAAGAAATTCATCAAATTACAAAAAAATAAAACACTCATTCTTGTCTTGCATTTTTCTGTGGTACACATAGGAGACCAATATAACTGCAATTTCTTTCAACCTGACTTTTTGAAGCCCAAAGCAAAGGTATCTCTAGAACGAGTGGGTGGCAGACACCCTTGTCTTACAGCTATTTTTTTTAAAGAGAGAAATGAAAGAAAAAAGTCAACATGCAGGTCAGATCTTTGTGATTCTCTAATGCTCCAACAGATCGACTAGAAAAACTTTCCCCAAATAAATTGATGTTGTATAACTCAAAGACAGGAAAGGTTACACAAAGTTTATACATTTTTTTAATAAAACTTTAGAAGTGAACCAATTTAAACTACCTGAGCAGAAAGTTAAAATGATATATTACTTTTTCTCTATCTAAAAGAAACAGTTATATGCTTTCAAATACTCTTCATAATCCAAGGCACATTAACATATTCTCTGTGCAAACTTGTTTACGCTATTAATTTTCTTAAGAAAGCTTCCTTCCAAGGATGTAAGCATAAATTTGAGTTTATGCCTTAGTGTATTTTTAATTCTATTTCTTTTAGATTTCATACATGGCTTCCAAGTGTTTTCAAGATTCAATTCCTGCCATCCTTAGAAATAGTAGCTTCCTCTTCTACTTTCCCTCTATGACATGACCCTTCACTGTGGTGGCTCTAAACCCAAAAGTGGCTCTCAAGGATTTCTACCTCCTGATGTTCAAGCTATTGTGGATCCCCTTCATGTGAACAGGACCTGTGACTTGCTTCTATCCAACACAATGCTGCAGAAGTAATTAGATGTCATTCCTGTGACTAGGTTACATTGTATTACAAAGCAGAGATTTGTTACTCCCAGGATTAGGTTATGAAATGTATATGACCTGTCTTGTTGGGCTTCCCATGTAGCTCACAGGTAAAGAATCTGCCGGTAGTACAGGAGCTACAGGAGACTTGGGTTCGATCCCTGGGTTGGGAACATGCCCTGGAGAAGGAAATAACAACTCACTCCAGTATCCTTGTCTAAGAAATCCCATGGACAGAGGAGCATGGACAGCAACAGTCCAGAGGGTCACAAACAGTTGGACACGACTGAGCACAGCACATGCACACACACACTGTCTTGCTAGCATACACTAGAAAGTCTTTCTTGCAGGCCTGGAAAAGCAAGTTGTTATGCTGCTGCCGCTGCTGCTAAGTTACTTCAGTTGTGTCTGACTCTGTGTGACCCCATAGACGGCAGCCCACCAAGCTCCCCCGTCCCTGTGATTCTCCTGGCAAGGACACTGGAGTGGGTTGCCATTTCCTTCTCCAATGCATGAAAGTGAAAATTGAAAGTGAAGTCGCTCAGTCGTGTCCAACTCATAGCGACGCCATGGACTGCGGCCTACCGGGCTCCTCTGTCTATGGGATTTTCCAGGCAAGAGTACTGGAGTGGGTTGCCATTACCTTCTCCAAAGTTGTTATGATATGACTAGAAAAGGCCACATGGCAGGGCCTCTAGGTTCTCAGGGTCGTGATCTTTTGTCCCTATGACCTTTGACCCTATGACCATAAAGAAAACTTGGAAGGGGATCCTGAGCTCCAGAAAGAAGTGTAGCCCAACTGACACCTTGATTACAGCTCTGAGATACTGAGCAAAGGACTCAGGTTAGCCATGCCCACAATTCCGATCCATGGAAATTGTAAGATGATAAAAGCATGTTGTATTAAGATGCCAAGTTAGTAGTTGTCTCCTAGGCAGTAACAGAAAACGATATGCTTGTGAGCACACTTCCTGGTCCCCATCTTGTGTTCAAATGGATTTTTCTGTTTGGAATGATTCCCTTATTTACTTCTTATGCATTTTTGAAAATACATATAGCATCCCGTAAGACCATTTAAACATCTTCTCTTAAGTTCCTCCAATTCTTGCTTCCAACCAGCCTTTGTGTATCTGCAGTGGCCTTAAACATACATCTATTGTTGTAAATACCACCTTACATTTTAATTATTTATGGCATGCATACTTCACCAATTTTTTTCCTTCACTCATTCATTCATTCATTTATTCAACAAACATTTATTTCCTGCAAACAACATACTAAATAGTATGTTAAGTGCTGGGAAGGCAACCCTGAAAAAGTCTTTCCTCAAAAGACAGAAACCATTTCTGTTTATTCTCCTGATAAGTGCTCTGGAACATAAAAAAATCGGGGCTCTAAGTGAATTTGCCAAAACATCAATTTTCCAAATATAGTTTGCTAAATGACCAATTCATCAAAAACTGCCAAGCAACTTAAACTGGTTTTTCACAACCATTTCACTTTGAGAAGCAAGTTCAGAATTGAAGTCTGAAAAACTGAGAACAGTATTCAAGGAAAAGCACACTAGAATTCTGAGATACCTTTGCATTCTCCAGTATGAATCCCATGAAACATTGATATTCGGCCAAGTAGAATTCTGTGGCGAAAAGACTCTAGCAAATATGAGCAATATGATTATCTGGTGAATTAACTGCAGTAAATTGGATTGCAGATTATTATTCTTATCTCTTTGATAGAAACAATAAAAGCAACAGTGATTTTAAGGAAGACAAGATTCACATAAATAAGGTTAGTTGGAGAGACCATTCTGGAGATTCAGGCCACACTCTGAGCTTTGAAAGAGGAGAAGAACCTAAGTGAATGGAGGATAACTATGTGTTAGTTGCTCAGTTGTGTTTTACTCTTTGCAATCCCATGGACTGTAGCCTGCCAGGCTTCTCTGCCCATGGAATTCTCCAGGCAAGAATACTGGAGCGGGTTGCCATTCCCTTCTCCAGGAGATCTTCCTGACCCAGGCCTTCTGCACTGCCAGGAGAGCCACTAGGGAGTCCACTTGGAAAAAGCTAATTATTTACAAAGGACAATGAGACTACATTTCCATCAAAGGAATTAAGTTGAAATTTAATTCATTAACTATTGGAAATATTAAAAATTAATTATTTTATTAATTTAAAAAGTAGACATTCACAAAGAGACCTAAGAATCGGAATACTGTAGGAAAGATGAAACACCTGCCTTGAGGAGAATTGCATTGCTCTTACAGTTAACTTTGGAGGGTTTAGAATTAGACATTGGGAAACAAAAACAAAAACAAATGCAATGATATTCTCCTTAACAGCAACAATGACAAAAATATGAATACATGGTCTTTACTTGTTTGATCTTACCCATGTCCTGCATGTGTCTCTCATGGGAGTATTACTAGTTGCTTTTCTTGCTTCTTGATTTCATGTCTGTTATCAGATCCTTTTTACTTCGTAAAATGATTTCAAACTATTCCTTTATTGCTATTATTTTGTGTTTTCTATTTTGACGAATTGTTTGTGAAATTTTGGAATTATTTCTTCTTTCAGTGATTGGCAGAATTTCCTTGACATAAACATTTTGACCTGGTATTTTTCATTTTTTGGCCTCATAGCATGACAAGCATGTGGGATCTTAGTTCCTTGACCAGGGATGGAACCCGTGCCCCCTGCTGCGGAAGCAGAGTCTTAACCACTGGACCTCCAGGGGAGACCCTGGCCAGGTGTTTTTTTATTGTTATTCTTTTCAATTCTATTCAGGTTTTCAATTTCTTCGTAGGTAATTTAAATTTGTCTAGGATTTTTTAAATTCTATCCAAGCTTAAAATATATTGACATGTAATTGTTCATTATATTATTATAATATAATTATAATATTATATTATATTATTATAATATTATATATAATAATTATATTGTATATTATATATTATTTATAATTATATTATATTATTATATATAATTATATTATAATATATTATTATATCATAATACAATATTATATCATTATATTATTTGTTTATTTTCTACAGCATATAATTATGCCCATGTTTTACCTCTAATGATATTTATCTGTACCTTCACTCTCTTTCTTTCACTTGTCTTTTTTTGGGGTCAATTTTAATTTAGTCAAAAAACTGATTTTTGTCTTTATTGATATTCTCTACTGTATTGTCAGCTTCAGTTTTTATTAATTTTACCTCATTATTACCAGTTCCTTTATTCTGCTTTCTTTGGATTTATTCTGTTTTCTCAACTTTTGAAGTTGAATGCTTAGCTCATAATGTTTAGTTCTTTAGCCACTTTAGAGTCCATTTTTTTTCTTTTCTGGGTGCATTTTTCCTGATATTTTTTTTCCTAATGTAATGTTTTTAGTTACTGGTTTCAAACATAGTATGATTTATTTGAAATTTATTAAATCATGCCTTATGGCCTAGTATGTGGTCAGTTTTTCTAAACATCCCAGATGTACTTGAAGAAGTTCCCAATTATTAGGTGCAACATTCCATACATATTCATTAGGACATGATTATTATTTGTAATATTCAAATTTTATGTATACTTACTGATATATTTTTGTCTGAAGTCATATACTGAAAGACATGTTATAACCTCCCTCTATCATGATAAATAAAATCAATTTCTCCCTTGAATTCTATCAATTTTTGTTTATATCTTCTTAAAGGAAACAAGTATAGAATTATACCTTTCTGAGGAGTTGAACCATTTATAGCTAGTGATATTTTTTGCCTCGAAGTTTTCTGATGTTAATATAGCTAACTCAGTGTCTTTTGGGTGTGTTTTTGTCTTTATATCTTTTCCATTCTTTTATTGTTTATTTTTCTCTGTGTCTTAATGTTTTAGGTGAGCTTCCCCAATAGCTCAGTGGTAAAGAATCCACCTACCAAGCATGAGACACGGGTTCAATCCGTGGGTAGGGAAGATCCCCTGGAGAAGGAAATGGCAACCCACTCCAGTATTCTCACCTGGATAATCTCATGGACAGAGGAGTCTGACGGGTTACAATTCACGGGGTCACAAAAGCGTCAGACACGACTTGGCGACTAAATAACAACATTTTAGATACGACACTTGTAGAAACATAGCTTCACTATTTGTTAGTTTACCAATCTGACAGATTTTGTCTCTCAAATGGAGAAATTAGACCATTTTCATTGATTTGAATTACTGATGCCTTTGGATACATTTTTATTTGAAGATAAAATGCTACCATATTTTGTGTTATCTCTCCAGGTTTTATTTCCCCTTTTTGTGTTAACAGTCATTCTAAAACATTTTAACATGTATTAACATGTACACACAATGAAGACAAATGTTAATAAATATCTTTACTCGGCTCTAAATTAAACAAATGGGCTTCCCTGGTGGTTCAGTGCTGCCTGCTAATGCCGAAGACGCAGGTTCAATCCCTGGGTCAGGAAGATACACTAGAGAAGGAAATGGCTACCAAGTCCAGTACTCTTGCCTGGATAATCCCATGGACAAAGGAACCAGGAGGACTACAGTCCATGAGGTCGAAAAGAGTCAGACACAACTTAGCGACTAAACAACAACAATAAAACAAGGATGTGAGCCAGTTTGATACCTGATTGTGATGGCTATAGAAGTGTACGTCCCAGACCACTGAGTATGAGGAGCTTAATGGCCTGGAGGTCCCAGCTTCCATACTCAAAAATCCATTACCGCATATGCACAGAGGTTGTGATCACATGAGATAAGGATACCAAGGCAGGTGGGTCTATTCTTGGATGATGTAGGACGCTTGTAAAAAATAACTTTGCTAGTTGGCTCAAGGAGTCAGCATTGACCTTTTCAAGCTTATTTTTTAACTGCATATAACTGAAGATTTTTTTCATCTAACACTTCTTTCCCTTACAAGGGTCAGAATTTCATTATGGGCTAACGGTTCTACTAGCCTGCACCAGCTTCTCATTTTTCCTCACAGACACTTCCCCTAATAAATCATTTGCATGTCTAATCCTGTTTTGGAGTTTGCTTCTCGGATATCCCAGATTAACAAAAGTGGTCCTTGAAGTGGTTCAAGAAAACAAGTGGTATGACGGGGATTCAGGGTCAGCTCCCCTCCCATCAAGTGGGAAAACAAGACAATGTCCTGGCTTTCAAGTGGGACACACTGTCTCTGGTACAAGATGATAAAGACCCCGAGCTCAGTATTCAGTAGACTCAGCACTGAATTAGTCTAAGAACTCCTATACTGATCTTGCAGCCAAATTCCAGCAGCTTTACTTTTGTTTGTCAATACTATTCCACTCTTTCTTTGTAACTCAGTATTTTTTTCCTCTGTGCCTGGGTCCTTGCCTTGATAGTCTGCCATTATCCTATTTTTTTTCTAACACTGAATTCCCTATTTAGCTCTAGAAAATCTGCTCACAATCCCTGATAATAATACAGTTTCCATTTACTGAGAAGCCTACCTACCATATGTCTGGTGTTATGTTATCTCATTAATCCTCACAACTCTGCCAGTAGTAACTTTATTGCATCTAGAGCGGAGACTCAGAAATATTCAGTGAATGGAGTGAGGCTGGAGCTTTACCTGTGTGCCCATTTGGCTATGCTCACTCACAGAGAAGATGAGGAGACTTCAGGGGAAAAGTCTTGAACCTGACTAGTGTGGACACATATCAGGTGTGTCCAACAGACAGAGGCCAATGTTGCCAGAACAAATTTGCAGAGGAAATTAGAAAACCTCTGAAAGAAAATTCACCAGAAGAAAAAAATGAATATGTCACAGTAAACCCGGCTCATAAACAGTGAATAAGGATCAGAAGGAAGAGGGAGACCAAGGCAGAGCATCTTAACTGTTATCCAGGCCAGTGGTTTTAGAGACAGGCTGGGAACGTGCTTCCTGGAGAGTAACAGAACTGTAGACGTTCAATGAAAGAGCTGAAGAATTTGGGAACCAGGCAATCCTGCTTGGGAATTCTACTCACTCCACCACCCCAACTAGGCAGTAAAAAAATAATACAGAAGGAAGGAGCACTCCCTTATTTTGCAAAAAGCATGGGAAAGGGACAGGGAGTTGGGAATGAGCACAGAACGGGTAGGAGCAGAAGTGAAGTTTTCACAAGCCCAGCCCCAACACATTCTCAGGGAACTGCAACTGGCAGGACTGGCAGAACCACCTCTCTCTCTGGGCAACAAGGATGTACTAGAGGCAGAATTCCCACTAGAGTGGCATCAGGCAGTAAAGGTTGGGAAAACATTCATTCATTTACTCAACAAATATTTATTGAGGAGTTACTGCTTGCCAGACATTGTGCAAGATCCTTCTGTTGACTGGCAATGAGACAAACAGAAGTGTTTGAGGCTATAACAGATAATGAAAACAAGAGCTGTCTCACTAAATTCAGTAATACTTTGACTCCAAAAGCCCTTTTGGAAAATCTCACTTTACCAAGCTTCCTTCTTTGCAAATGTTCTAATCATAGCCTTCATTAATTTATTTAACAAGTTGTCCTTTTCTTATTGAATTATTGCATGTGCTCAGTGCCCAAGTCGGGCCTACTCTTTGTGACCCCATGGGCTGCAGCCCACCAGGCTCCTCTGTCCATGGGATTTTCCAGGCAAGAATACAGAGTGGGTTGCCATTTCCTCCTCCAAGAGACCTTTCCAATCCAGGAATCAAAACTGCACCTCCAGTGTCTCCTCCATTGCAGGTAGATTCTTTACCACTGCACCACCTGGGAAGTCATTAAATTATTAGAGATCATTTTTGAAGGAATACTAATCTTTTATTGATTATAGGGATTGAAAATATCCTCTTCTTGTCTGTTATTTGCCCTTTATGTTTGTTTATGGTAGAAGCAGACATTCATTGCTCTGTGATCTAACAACTCTTTCTATACCTTTTTACAGAACTAACCTCCTTGCCCACAGTGTTCCTCCTTTAAGACTATAGAAACAGGGCTAGACTTGGGATTGGGATATCTGGGTTATGGCAAAAGTTTTCTAATATTACCAGCATGTGACCTCGGGTAAGTTTCTTGAGACTGAAAATAAACCCAAAACCATCAGACACTCTGCTGGGCTTCTTATATTTGACATCTGATTTAATCTTTACAACTATTTGCCTATTTTTTAGATAGAGAAATAAAGTGACTTACCCAGTGATGCACTTAACCAGAAGGGAAAAAGACTTAATGACAGTCTTGGAAATCAAATTCAAATGTGACTCTCAAGTCTTTTTTGCTTTCTTCTCGATATGTATTTGAGGATTCTCATGTGAAAAATCACACACACTCAAAAAAGTAGTAAATAGAACTATGATCCTTAAATCCCTTACTTCTCTGAGATTCCATGATTAAAAGCATCTAATGGAAACCAGCAACCATGAGTCACTCTGGAAAGGGACCACTGACTCTAAATCCACTGGTTCTGCAGAAGGGAATAATGAACAGTGAACAACAATGGGGTGAGTAGTATCTTGATTTTAAAAACCATGCAATATTGACTTTGAACAGGATTACCTCATAATAACCAGAGATCATTCATAGAGAGATTACTCATTAATCAGAGACTTCATAGAGACCAGAGTAAGCTGGTCTCTGACAAGCTTTGCAATTGCACTGTGAAAAGTACTTGATGTACGCTGCTAAGTTGCTTCAGTCGTGTCCGACTCTGTGCGACCCCATAGATGGCAGCCCACCAGGCTCCCCCATCCCTGAGATTCTCCAGACAAGAACACTGGAGTGGGTTTCCATTTCCTTCTCCAATGCATGAACATGAAAAGTGAAAGTGAAGTCACTCAGTCGTATCTGACTCTTAGAGACCCCATGGACTGCAGCCTACCAGGCTCCTCCATCCATGGGATATTCCAGGCAAGAGTACCGGAGTGGGGTGCCATTGATGTATGGCAGTTATATATTACTGAAAGTCAGTGTTCACCAAGAACTTTGCTTCTACCACCTCCTTTAATTTTCCAGAGAAATTCATGCTGTATTTTACTCTCCGTTTTAAAGATGATCAAGCTGAGACATAGAGAGGTTATATGGTCCTACAATTAGTAACACCAAAGCCTCTCTCCAAAGCCCCACTCAACAGCATGCAGTCCTGGACTTTAACTTGTTAGAAATCTACATCCAGAATAAAATCACTGCCAAGTGAGGTCCTCTTCTTAGAACAACTTAGTCTTTCATGAACATTGTTCTTCATATTGTCATTGTTGAAGAATCTCATTAGATCTTCAGTATTCAAGGAGTCTTCTGAGTTAGCAAAGTGAAAGAAAGTATATCAGAGAGAATTATGGGTCTTTCAAAGAATGAAGTCTATAAATAGACTTGCTAAATACGTATGGAAAACTTTAAGATCATTTTTATTTCTAATTTTCCAAAAAGGAAACTATGTCGAAATTTTAAGGCTGACATTTACTTGTTGAGCATCTAAAATTATTTTACCTTTAAAAGTTAGACTGAAAATTTTGTGCTTTCTCCTTCTCTGTTAAAGTTCCCAAAACTCACTTAATATGAATTCCTATGAAAATTAGAGAATTACATGTTCCATAACGTGGTGACATTTAAAACTCCCTCATAAACGACTTATCTCTCCTAGGACTTGTGAGTTAATGTAATGTAGAGAAGGCAATGGCACCCCACTCCAGTATTCTTGCCTGGAAAATCCCATGGATGGAGGAGCCTGGTGGGCTGCAGTCCATGGGGTCCCTAAGAGTCGGACACGACTGAGCGACTTCACTTTCACTTCTCACTTTCATGCATTGGAGAAGGAAATGGCAACCCTCTCCAGTGTTCTTGCCTGGAGAATCCCAGGGACGGGGGAGCCTGGTGGGCTACCGTCTATGGGGTCACATAGAGTCGGACACGACTGAAGCGACTTAGCAGCAGCAGCAGCAGCAGCAGAGTGGCTGTGGAAAGCCTCATAGAAAGGTTACACCCCAAGGAATAGAAGGTGAAGAAGAGAACAACACATCAAGTTTCTGTGCAGTGTAAATTCCAGAAGAGATTACAACATCTACAGTTATGCTTGCAGTGGGTTTTCAGAGCCAGGAAGACCATGGGTGTGATGTGACAACTCGCTTGAATTGTTCATATCTCTCATACTTTATCATTGCATTTGAAGACTTACCTACACCAAGGTAACCAGATGATAGTCTGCTGCTGCTGCTGCTAAGTCGCTTCAGTCATGTCCAACTCTGTGCGACCCCAGAGACGGCAGCCCACCAGGCTCCCCCGTCCCTGGGATTCTCTAGGCAAGAACACTGGAGTGGGTTGCCATTTCCTTCTCCAATGCATGAAATTGAGAAGTGAAAATGAAGTCGCTCAGTCGTGTCCGACTCCTAGCAAGAGTACTGGAGTGGGTTGCCATTGCCTTCTCTCGATAATAGTCTAGGTAAGTACAATTGGTTTTGAACATCCCTCTGAGTAAAGTTTCAGAGAAGGCGATGGCACCCCACTCCAGTACTCTTGTTTGGAAAATCCCATGGACAGAGGAGCCTGGTGGGCTGCAGTCCATGGGGTAGCGAAGAATCGGATAGGACAGAGCGACTTCACTTTCACTTTTCACTTTCACGCATTGGAGAAGGAAATGGCAACCCACTCCAGTGTTCTTGCCTGGAGAATCCCAGGGACGGGGGAGCCTGGTGGGCTGCCGTCTGTGAGGTCGCACAGAGTCGGACATGACTGAAACGACTTAGCAGCAGCAGCAGCAGCTGAGTAAAGTTTAGATCAAAAAGTGTAGCAACCCACTGTCCTGTGTTCTGCTGCTTATTGCTTGTGTGTATTTGGAACTTTCATTAAGCTATCTTGGAAATTGTCAGAGAATTATCATAACTTTACCTTATTAACCAGAGTCATAGAATTTCTGAGAAGCTCTTGATCCCCTATGACATTTGGTTTTATGTTACTTTTTCTAATTCTGCCTTTAAAAAAAAGGTCTGTTGTGATTCTTCCAAATGCCAAAAGGAGGAAAAACATTTATAGTGATGTTGCATAACATTTACCTTCTAAATATCAAGCTTAGCATATACATAGGGCAATAGGGCATAAAGCGTCTTCCTATTACGTATGTGTGTTTTATATTATTTTATAAAATGTCATGGAGTGATTTTAATTGCACATTCAAGAAATATTGCCCAAGAAAATGTAAAATTTTATATATAGAAAAGTTGAGCCCTGAACAGAATCATCCCTCTGAAGTCAAAAACTTTTTAAAATGCGAAAAGACTAACTCTCAGAGTCATCACTGACTCCTCTTTCTTCTCCTTCATCTCCAATATCACTCCATCTCTGGATCTTGATGATTTTACCTGAGAAACATCCAGTGATCACACACTCTCTTTCTCATCTTCCATTAAGATTATATCAATAGCTTCCTTGCCAGTCTTCTAACCAACTCTTTCAACCACTTTAGTTCATTCTCTCTGTCTACCAGAGTTATCTTAAAATTTATGAGTTTGCATCCCTGACTGATAAAATTTGCCAGTCCCATATTGCCTATATAATTTTTAAAAAAATTACAAAAAGTGCAGGGTCTCACAAAGTGTGATCCTCAGAACAACTGTATCAGAATCAAAGGACCTTACTGAAAGAATAAAAAAAAGTGGTTCCCTGGCCCCAGCCCAAGCTTACTAAATCCAAATCCCTGGGTCTG
This sequence comes from Bos taurus, assembly GCF_002263795.3. Lineage (NCBI taxonomy): Eukaryota > Metazoa > Chordata > Mammalia > Artiodactyla > Bovidae > Bos > Bos taurus. Next base: position 81,157,072 of record NC_037338.1, on the reverse strand, counting down.
AATTCATTAACCTACACTTTAACCTTTTACTCAGAAAGAATAAGTCTCCAGGAGAGAAGAGAAAGCATAAAATACTAGAGAAGTTTTGAGAGTTTTCAGTATCTGTAAATTATGAATAGTTCTTATGTGCACATGCTAAGTCACTTCAGTTATGTCCGACTCTTTGCAACCCCATGGACTGTAGCCCTCCAGGCTCCTCTGTTTTGAGGATTTGCCAGACAAGAACACTGGAGTGAGTTGCCATGCCCTCCTCCAGGGGATCTTTCCCAGCCAGAGATCGAACCAGCATCTTTTATGTCTCCTGCATTGGCAGGTGGGTTCTTCATTACTAGCGCCACCTGGGAAGCCTAATCTGTCCTGTGTCAATTTAATTGTTAGATCAGGAAAAGAATATAGAAGGAAAGAAGGAAAAATATTTCCACCTTCATAATTTACTGTTAACCATTTGGAGAATTTAATTTTACTTTAAGATTAATAAATTAGAGCATGCAGTTTTAATAATCATATAGCTTTTATTTTATGAGAATTCTAAAATCTAGTATCTAATTTGATGTAAGCAGATGTAAATATAATAAATAAGAAAAACAACACTTAATCCCAAAATTCATTATGACAGAAAAGGAACTATGATGCTAACACACACATAAGTTAACGTGTGTCAAATACATCGACAGTTAAAAAATAAGGTAAAACAATCCAAATTTTCAGCAAGAATCATACCATGTTTTATTTGATTAATTTCAGTAATTTTGTAATTAGTGCTTGCAATGTCATTTCTGTATCTGTATGAAATAATTTAAAAGAAAAATGGGTATCAGAAAGAAAATGAAAAGAGTAATAACAAAGTAAAAGAATACAAGGGCAAAGGAACTAAAAAGTAAACATGAGAAAAAAAAAGTACAAAGAATCACCACACAATCCCTATGTGTATTCTTCTCAATGGACAAAGAAGTTCAAACTTCATAACATTCAAGTTAAGGTAGCAAAATCAAGGCATGATAAATGTTTTCTTATAAGGTACTTGATAGAGCAATTTTGTTAAAGATTAAACAATATCATTTAAATACAGCATGGAATATTGTGTGTGTGTGTATATATAGATGCACTAAAGTTATTTTTAAATATTTTATGTAATAAGAAAGAAAACCAGTAGCTCTAGGAAAATAAAATTGATCTCAGGCTCTGAGTTAGTAAATGCTAGTAAAATTTCCTCTCCCTTCTGCCTAGTTGGCAGAGTCATTTACCCTCACCAGATTGTGTCTTTTACCTCTCAAAGCTCTTTTAACATTCACGCTGACCCTCACTGTGCATTGGTGGTCTCCCATAACTATAAGCTATTGTAAAAACAATGAGGACTGCTTGCTTCTAGAGCAACTGAAATGTTTTAAGGTACTTATGTTCCATACAGGGTGAAGTTGAGAGATCCTAATGCTTAAACTTCATTAGCTTCAGAGAGAAATCCACTTCTGATTGGCTGTTATAAAATGTCTCCTCTGACTAAGTATGCAACTAGAGCTCTGGCTATTTTTTATTTTCAGGAACTTTCAACTTTAACAACTAACAACTGTGTCAACTCATTTGGTTGCTGTCCTTCAAAATCAGGCCCTTACTTTGAATATACATGTTTTATATATATATAGAGAGAGAAAGACATAGAGACAGAATTAAGATATGTTTTATCTTTATATAGATTATCTACATTAATAGTTTTACATATGTATGATCATATGTACTATATATATATAATCTTTAGAGCACTGATTTTCAGAGTCTATGCACTCATGGTGTCTTTTACACATATTTAGATTATCATTGCACTTCTCATATAGACACTTAGTAATACCAAAAATTAACTCCCTCATCTTTCTTATAATTCATGGTACAGACACAAAAACAAAGAAGAATGTTGAGAATATTTGGCATGGATATTATGCTCCAAATTTTTTCAGCATTGCTAAGTGGTATTATAAAATCTGTCCTATATTTCAGGTCTTCAATCTAAGAAAGCTCTAAAAACAAAAAGTCAGCCTTATCTATTCCCTTGTGGCCACTGATTTTATCCACATTTTAAATGTTCACATGAATAAAAATTAGTAATTATATGAACATTTTCAGGAGCTGACATACTGACTGTCAGCAAAACACTCCCAAATAATTTTTTCTCATGGTTGGAATACTTGTGATTAAAAATTATTGGGATACATACAATAAAGTACAGAAATGGTATGGACCTAACAGAAGCAGAAGATATTAAGAAGAGGTGGCAAGAATACACAGAAGAACTATACAAAAAGGATTTTCATGACCCAGATAACCATGATGGTGTGGTCACTCACCTAGAGCCAGACATCCTGGAATGTGAGGTCAAGTGGGACTCAGGAAGTATCACTATGAACAAAGCTAGTGGAGGTGACGGAACTTCAGTTGAGCTATTTCAAATCCTAACAGATGATGCTGTTAAAGTGTTGTACTCAATATGCCAACAAATTCAGAAAACTCAGCAGTGGTCACAGGACTGGAAAAGGTCAATTTTCATTCCAATCCCAAAGAAAGGCAATGCCAAAGAATGTTCAAACTACTGAACAATTGCACTCATCTCACATGCTAGTAAAGTAATGCTCAAAATTCTCTAAGCCAGTCTTCAACAATATGTGAACCGTGAACTTCCAGATGTTCAAGCTTGTTTTAGAAAGGGCTGAGGAGCCAGAGATCAAATTGCCAACATCTGTTGGATCATCAAAAAAGCAAGAGAATTCCAGAAAAACATCTACTTCCACTTTATTAAATATGCCAAAGCCTTTGACTGTGTGGATCACAATAAACTGTGGAAAATTCTGAAAGAGATGGGAATACCAGACCACCTGACCTGCCTCTTGAGAAATCTGTATATAGGTCAAGAAGCAACAGTTAGAACTGGACATGGAACAACAGACTGGTTCCAAATCGGTTAAGGAGTATGTCAAGGATGTGTTTTATCACCCTGCTTATTTAACTTATATGCAGAGTACATCATGTGAAATGCCAGGCTGGATGAAGCACAAGCTGAAATCAGGATTGGCAGGAGAAATATCAATAACCTCAGATATGCAGATGACACCACCCTTATGGCAGAAAGTAAAGAAGAACTAAAGATTCTCTTGATGAAAATGAAAGAGGAGAGTGAAAAAGTTGGCTTAAAACTCAGCATTCAGAAAACAAAGATCATGGTATCTGGTCCCATCACTTCATGGCAAATAGATGGGGAAACAGTGACAAACTTTATTTTGGGGGGCTCTAAAATAACTGCAGATGGTGACTGCAGCCATGAAATTAAAAGACACACTCCTTGGAAGGAAAGTTATGACCAACCTAGACAGCATATTAAAAAGCAGAGACATTACTTTGCCAACAAAGGTCCATCTAGTCAAAGCTATGGTTTTTCCAGTAGTCATGTATGGATGTGAGAGTTTGACTATAAACAAAGCTGAGCGCCAAAGAATTGATGCTTTTGAACTGTAGTGTTGGAGAAGGCTCTTGAGAATCCCTTGGACTGCAGGGAGATCCAACCAGTCCATCCTAAAGGAAATCAGTCCTGAATATTCATTGGAAGGACTGATGTTGAAGCTGAAACTCCAATACTTTGGCCACCTGATGTGAAGAACTGACTCATTTGAAAAGACCCTGATGCTGGAAAGGATTGAAGGCAGGAGGAAAAGGAGACAACAGAAGATGAGATGGTTGGAAAGCATCACCGACTCAATGAACATGAGTTTGAGTAAACTCTGGGAGTTGGTGTTGGACAGGGAAGCCTGGTGTGCTGCAGTCCATGGGTTTGCAAAGAGTCAGACATGACTGAGTGACTAACTGAACTGAACTGTAAAAGCTGTATGTAAAGCCCTATAAATTCATCAATTATTCCCATTCCCCACATCGGTGAGTAATGGCGTATTAAAATGAATCCTGAAAACATAAAATGACCAAAGTATATGTAGGAACAGAACTGAAGTGATCAGATGCACTTCTCCAAGTTCTTAAAAATATGAGATCTATAGTAAACAGAAGAGCAGGAACTTCCCACGTCAATGGCTAATGAACAGTTTATGATGTTACTGACTACTTCCCCAGTGAACACTCACTGGAAAAACATTTCCGTACTAAACAATGTTGTGCTTTGTTATTGCAAAACACTAACAAATTGCATGATCATATTCCTTTCACAAGTAAAAGGAGCTCTGGGCATTGTAGCCCTGGACAAACAATGCTAAGATATTAAGACATAATGGAGCTCACTTGGAGGTTTAGCAGAGGAAAATATCGCAATGAAAGATCTTCATTTTACCCTGCTGGCTTTAACGAGTACATAGTAAAGTGTCAAGATCTACTGTCTTAAGTTCAGTCTTTCTATAATAATAGGTTTCTTGTTTTTAATTTGTATTTTCTCCCTAGACACAGGGATCTGTGATCCACTTTATTCTCTTGAGTCCAGACCCGTGCTGACAACCAATAGAAAGCTACTTATAAAGGTATGAGACTCTTTAGACATGTGGCAACCCTAAACTAATCTTAACAATAAAAAGTCAATCCTGTGTAAAAGCTGTCCCAAACTTCCAGAGCTGGTCCACATGTGAGACCAACACTTTCCACAGAGAGAACATTCAACAACCTACATGTCTGTCAGCAGGAAGACCGTGCTTCTAACTTTACAGTTTTTTCTGATTAGATTCTATCTGGGCTCCATAAAGCTAGTCCCGCTTCTGCCTTCATATATTGCCCTGGCATTCTCTGTTGTCTAGAAGCTTAAAAAAAGAAGAAGAAGAAGAAGAAATGTTTAAATTCCAACAACTCTTCTGATAACCCTTTTCTTTCAGGAACTGATCTGACTACTTTCTCATTGAAAAATACATCCTCACTTGAGAATTGTCACACAAATGCACAGAATTGTCATTCCACTCTTTTCCATCACTGTAAAAGACTGGATCTACAAATGCCCCCAAACCGAAAGTATTAGTGTGTTTCAGTGAGTACTCTAACTGCTGCCCTGGTTTGGTCATAGAGCGTCAAGTATAAAAGGAAAGAATTTATTCTTAAGGACTGCATAGAAACTAAACCACACAAGAATTGTATACCTGCAGTTAGTTACTGCTACTATAATCTTTTCTAAGGCAAAGAGACAGCGACAACACATTCCTTAAATATTTCTAAATGTTAGGCCTGCTCTCCATGGCACATAGCACTGAAAGAGAAATCGCTGTGATAAGCATCTTTCTCCTGAGGTGATAGTCTAACACCTGCAGGGGAATATTTCCTTCCCTAAATATTCTGGGTATGATACTGGTGAGAATTAATATTTGTAAAATTCATAGTTTCTCGCTTAGCCCCAGAGAAATAAGGGAGTACCTAACCTATATTTAGTGATTGTTATCCCTGAAATTTTTTTATCATAAGAGTGATAAAATTGTCTTAGAAAAGAAGTTATTAGTAACCATATCCAACATTGCACTAAAAATGTGACCCTGGAAAGTGGATCACAACTCTGTTTCTCTATAAAATTTGAAGTTTTAAAGACTTTGCAATGCGTTAGCTACCAAGGATCCACAAGGGAAAGTTCCCACCCTCCATGTGAAGTGGCTGAGGTGAAACGATTTCAGAGTATAGCATATCCAGCCTATGGGATTAGCTGCTCAAGCACCCAACCAACCTTTTAAAACAAAGGAGTAATGCCAGGACTGCTTCTTTAAACGTGGTCTCCACTGAGAGGATGCATGTGCATGCTAGGTCAGCTCAGTTGTGTCTAACTCTTTGCAACCCCATGGACTGTCGCCCACCAGCCCCCTCTGTCCATGGAATTCTCCAGGAAAAAATACTGGGGTTGGTTTCTATGCCCTCCTCCAGAGGATCTTTCCAACCCAGGGATCAAACTCATGTGTCTTATGTCTTCTGCATTGGCTGGTGGGTTCTTAACCTTTAGTGCCAGCTGGGAAGCCCCTCCACTGAGAGAGTGACTTGGAATTTCACCTTAAGCATCAAAAGGGTGTATGTTCGTTCCTTGAAGGAATCCCTCCAACTGTATTCCTGTCCATTTAAAGTGTATCTGTGATTTACCAAGCCCCATATGAAGGGAATTTGGAAAGTCACATAATATTGAGGATAAGAACCTATTTATATCAGCTAATAGCCTTGCAGGAATTTAGGAAATACATAATAAAATAAACAGGACCACGCTGATTTACATGTAAAAGCAATGTTTATGAAATGCTAAGCAATGTGTAGCCTTGAAAAGAGGCATCATAACTTTCCCACTGGGATGCTAAGCATGGTACTGCAGTGAGAAGTTTAAGGGAGACAACACAGACCCACAGCCAAAACGGAGTGTTGACTGCAGTTGACAAAAATTATAAATGTAAAATGTTCAATGACTCAGGATTCTCTTTGTAAATACTCTCTGTGCCTCTTTCACATTTTACGTTGCAATTTTGTTAGGCCACCTCTTTCTTTCCCCTCTTGGGGCTTAGTAATGATATCACCATGATATTGCAGTACTAAGATTTGAAATTGCATGTGCTCCTAAATACTGGTTCTAGAAATCTCAAAAATAGAAGAAAGAGAACATGTTTCTCTGTACAAGAGCAGAAAAAACATTTTTCTGCCTCATACAGTTAGTTCTGATAAAATGGTAAATGGAGAACATCTACAAAAGTATCAATCTTGTACATCTATCAAATATGTGAATATTTGTACATCTATCAAATATGTGAATAAGTATAAGCTATTGTATGTTAGGTTATTGAGACTGTCTGTCCTTAGAAGTGTTATTTGTACAAAGAAGTTTTCTGGGGCACCTGGACTTCAAAGGTTATTGCTCTGCCCTGAGAAATTTAACCTGTTAAACTTCCAGGTTTGTGATTCTGATTGTCAGTATTTCAGTGATTATTTGCCCTGGTAATAATGTTCAAACTGGCATCCCTGGGACTTCCCTGGTGGTCCAGTGATTAAGATTCCACACTTCCACTGCAGGGGGCATGGGTTCCATTCCTGGTCCAGAAACCAAGACCCCACATACCACAAAAAAAAAAAAAAAAAAACAGGAAAAAAAAATGGCATCTTGTTCCCTGAAAGTATAAATCATTGTGAGGCTGCATGGCACAGGAGCAACTGTGAGGAGATACCCCACATCCAAGGGCAGAGAAGCCCCAGTAAGATGGTAGCAGGGAAGAAATCACATTTAAAATCAAACCCCATTTCTGCCAGAGACGCTCAGAGGGCTCAAACAAACCTTGTACACACCAGGACCCAGAGACCCACAGAGACTGAGAAAGAACTGTGTTTGGATGTCTCCTGTGGAGGTACGGGTCAGCAGTGGACTGCCACAGGGGCAGGGGCTCTGGGTGCAGCAGAACTGCATATGGCATAAGTCCTCTTGGAGGAGGTCACCATTAACCCCACCATAGAGCCACCAGAACTATACAGGATTGGGAAACAAACTCTTGGTTCATACAAACAGAACCTTGTGTGCACCAGGACCCAAGAAAAGGAGTAGTGACCCCACAAGAGACTGACCCAGACTTGTCCGGGAGTGTCCAGGAGTCTCCAGTGGAGGCGTGGGCTGGCAATGGCCTGCTGCAGGGTTGGGGGCACATGCACGAGACCTTTTGAAGGAGGCTGCCGTTATCTTCATTACCTCCACCATACTTTAGTAAAGTAAATGTCCCTCAGTCGTGTCTGACTCTTTGCGACCCCATGGACTGAAGCCTACCAGGTTCCTCCGTCCATGGGATTTTCCAGGCAAGAATACTGGAGTGGGTTGCCATTTCCTTCTCCAGAAGATCTTCCCAATCCAGGGATCAAACCCAGGTCTCCCACGTTGTAGGCAGATGCTTTACCGTCTGAGCCACGGGGGAAGTCCCCAGGTAAATAACTGGGGAGGGAACATATTTCAACCTATCAACAGAAAATCGGATTAAAGATTTACTGAACATGGCCCCACCCATCAGAACAAGGCCCAATTTTCCCCTCAGTCAGTCTCTCCCAGAAGGAAACTTCCATAAATCTCTTACCCTTCTCCATCAGAGGGAAGACAAACTAAAAACCACAATCACAGGAAACTAACCAATCTGATCACATGGACCACAGCCTTGTCTAACTCAATGAAACTATGAGCCATGCCATGTAGGGACACCCAAGACGGACGGGTCATGGTGGAGAATTCTGACAAAATGTGGTCCATTGGGGAACAGAATGGCAAACCAGTATTCTTGCCTTGAGAACCCCATGAACAGTATGAAAAGGCAAAATGATAGGATACTGAAAGATGAACTCCCCAGGTCAGTAGGTGCCCAGTATGCGACTGGAAAGCAGTGGAGAAATAACTCCAGAAAGAATGCAGAGATGGAGCCAAAGCAAAAACAACACTCACTTGTGGATGTGATTCGTGCTGGAAGCAAGGTCCAATGCTGTAAAGAGCAATATTGCATAGGAACCTGGAATGTTAGGCCCATGAATCAAGGCAAATTCAAAGTGCTCAAACAAGAGATGGCAAGAGTGAACATGGACATTTAGTAATCAGCAAAATAAAATGGACTGGAATGGGTGGATTTAACTCAGATGACCATTATATCTACTACTGTGGGCAAGAATCCCTTAGAAGAAATGGAGTAGCCATCATAGTCAACAAAAGAGTCCAAAATGCAGTACTTGGATGCAATCTCAAAAATGGCAGAATGACATCTGTTCGTTTCCAGGGCAAACCATTCAACATCATGGTAATCCAAGTCTATGCCCCAACCAGTAATACTGAAGAAGCTGAAATTGAACAGTTCTATGAAGACCTAGAAGACCTTCTAGAACTGACACCCAAAAAAGATATCCTTTTCATTATAGGGGACTGGAATGCAAAAATAGGAAGTCAAGAAATACCTGGAGTAACAGGCAAATTTGGCCATGGAGTACAGAATGAAGCAAGGCAAAAGCTAATAGAGTTTTGCCAAGAGAATGCACTGGTCATAAAAAATACCCTCTCCCAACAACACAAGAGAAGACTCTACACATGGATATCACCAGATGGTCAATTCCAAAATCAGATTGATTATATTATTTGCAGCCAAAGATGTAGAAGCTCTATCAGTTCAGTTCAGTCGTGTCTGACTCTTTGCAACCCCATGAATTGCAGCATTCCAGGTCTCCTGTCCATCACCATCTTCCAGAGTTCATTCAAACTCACATCCATCGAGTCGGTGATGCCATCCAACCATCTCATCCCCTGTCGTCTCCTTTTCTTCCTGCCCCCAATCCCTCCAAGCATCAGAGTCTTTTCCAATGAGACAACTCTTCGCATGAGGTGGCCAAAGTACTGGAGTTTCAGCTTTAGCATCATTCCTTCCAAAGAACACCCAGGGCTGATCTCCTTTAGAATGGGCTGGTTGGATTTCCTTGCAGTCCAAGGGACTCTCAAGAGTGTTCTCCAACACCACAGTTCAAAAGCATCAATTCTTTGGAGCTCAGCTTTCTTCAGAGTCCAACTCTCGCACCCATACATGACCACAGGAAAAACCATAGCCTTGACTAGACAGACCTTTATTGGCAAAGTAATGTCTCTGCTTTTCAATATGCTATCTAGGTTGGTCATAACTTTTCTTCCAAGGAGTAAGCATCTTTTAATTTCATGGCTGCAGTCACCATCTGCAGTGATTTTGGAGCCCAGAAAAATAAAGCCTGACACTGTTTTCACTGTTTCCCCATCTATTTCCCATGAAGTGATGGGACCGGATGCCATGATCTTCGTTTTCTGAATGTTGAGCTTTAAGCCAACTTTTTCACTCTCCTCTTTCACTTTCATCAAGAAGCTTTTTAGTTCCTCTTCACTTTCTGCCATAAGGGTGGTGTCATCTGCATATCTGAGGTTATTGATATTTCTCCCAGCAATCTTGATTCCAGTTTGTGCTTCTTTCAGTCCAGTGTTTCTCATGATGCACTCTGCATATAAGTTCTATAAAGTTAGCAAAAACAAGACTGGCAGCTGACTATGGCTCAGACCATGAACTCCTTATTGCGAAATTCACACTTAAATTGAAGAAAGTAGGGAAAACCAGTAGACCATTCAGGTATAACCTAAATCAAATCCCTTACAATTATACAGTGGAAGTGACAAATAGATTCAAGAGATTAGATCTGATAGACAGAGTGCCTGGTGAACTATGGACAGAGGTTCGTGACATTGTACAGCAGACAGCAAGACCATCCCCAAGGAAAACATATGCAAAAAGGCAAAATGACTGTCTGAGGAGGCCTTACAAATAGCCGTGAATACAAGAGAAGCAAAAGGAAAAAGAGAAAAGGAAAGATATATCCATTTGAATGCAGAGTTCCAAAGAATAGCACGGAGAGATAAGAAAGCTTTCCTCAGTGATCAGTGTAAAGAAATAGAAGAAAACAATAGAAAGGGAAAGTCTAGAGATGGATGTCTTCATGAAAATTAGAAATACCAAGGGAACATTTCATGCAAAGATGGGCAAAATAAAGGACAGAAATGGAATGGACCTAACAGAAACAGAAGATATTAAGATCAGATCAGTCGTTCAGTCGTGTCCAACTCTTTGCGACCCCATGAATCGCAGCACGCCAGGCCTCCCTGTCTATCACCAACTCCCAGAGTTCACTCAGACTCACGTCCATCGAGTCAGTGGTGCCATCCAGCCATCTCATCCTCTGTCGTCCCCTTCTCCTCCTGCCCCCAATCCCGCCCAGCATCAGAGTCTTTTCCAATGAGTCAACTCTTCGCATGAGGTGGCCAAAGTACTGGAGTTTCAGCTTTAGCATCATTCCTTCCAAAGAAATCCCAGGGCTGATCTCCTTCAGAATGGATTGGTTGGATCTCCTTGCAGTCCAAGGGACTCTCAAGAGTCTTCTCCAACACCACAGTTCAAAAGCATTAATTCTTCAGTGCTCAGCCTTTTTCACAGTTCAACTCTCACATCCACACATGACCACAGGAAAAACCATAGCCTTGACTAGACGGACCTTTGTTGCCAAAGTAATGTCTCTGCTTTTGAATATGCTATCTAGGTTGGTCATAACTTTCCTTCCAAGAAGTAAGCATCTTTTAATTTCATGGCTGCAGTCACCATCTGCAGTGATTTTGGAGCCCAGAAAAATAAAGTCTGACACTGTTTACACTGTTTTTCCCATCTACTTCCCATGAAGTGGAGGGACCGGATGCCATGATCTTTGTTTTCTGAATGTTGAGCTTTAAGCCAACTTTTTCACTCTCTACTTTCACTTTCATCAAGAGGCTTTTGAGTTCCTCTTCACTTTCTGCCATAGTGGTGGTGTCATCTGCATATCTGGGGTTATTGATATTTCTCCCAGCAATCTTGATTCCAGCTTGTGTTTCTTCCAGTCCAGCGTTTCTCATGATGTACTCTGCATATAAGTTAAATAAACAGGGTGACAATATAAAGCCTTGACGAACTCCTTTTCCTATTTGGAACCAGTCTGTTGTTCTAACAGTTCTAACTGTTGCTTCCTGACCTGCATACAAATTTCTCAAGAGGTAGATCAGGTGGTCTGGCATTCCCATCTCTTTCAGAATTTTCCACAGTTTATTGTGATCCACACAGTCAAAGGATTTGGCATAGTCAATAAAGCAGAAATAGATGTTTTTCTAGAACTCTCTTGTTTTTTCGATGATCCAGCGGATGTTGGCAATTTGATCTCTGGTTCCCCTGCCTTTTCTAAAACCAGCTTGAACATCAGGAAGTTCACGGTTCACATATTGCTGAATCCTGGCTTAGAGAATTTTGAGCATTACTTTACTAGTGTGTGAGATGAGTGCAATTGTGCAGTAGTTTGAGCATTCTTTGGCATTGCCGTTTTTTGGGATTGGAATGAAAACTGACCTTTTCCAGTCCTGTGGCCACTGCTGAGTTTTCCAAATTTGCTGGCATATTGAGTGCAGCACTTTCACAGCATAATCTTTCAGGATTTGAAATGGCTCAACTGGAATCCCATCACCTCCACTAGCTTTGTTCGTAGTGATGCTTCCTGAGTCCCACTTGACCTCACATTCCAGGATGTCTGGCTCTAGGTCAATGATCACACCATCGTGATTATCTGAGCCTTAAAGATCTTTTTTGTACAGTTCTTCTGTGTATTCTTGCCACCTCTTCTTAATATCTTCTGCTTCTGTTAGGTCCATACCATTTCTGTCCTTTATCGAGCTCATCTTTGCATGAAATGTTCCTTTGGTATCTCAAGAAGAGGTACACAGAATACACAGAAGAACTATACAAAAAAGATCTTCATGACCCAGATAACGACAATGATGTGATCACCAACCTAGAGCCAGACATCCTGCATGCAAAGTCAAGTAGGCCTTAGGAAGCATCACTACGAACAAAGCTAGTGGAGGTGATGGAATTCCAGTTGAGCCATTTCAAATCCTGAAAGATTATGCTGTGAAAGTGCTACACTCAATATACCAGCAAATTTGGAAAACTCAGCAGTGGCCACAGGACTAGAAAATGTGAGTTTTCATCCCTATCACAAAGAAAGGCAGTGCCAAAGAATATTCAAACTACTGCACAATTGCACTCATCTCACACGCTAGTAAAGTAATGCTCAAAATTCTCCAAGCCAGGCTTCAACAGTACATGAACCTTGGACTTCCAGATGTTCAAGTTGGATTTAGAAAAGGCAGAGGAACCAGAATCAATTGCCAACATCCATTGTATCATCAAAAAAGCCATAGAGTTCCAGAAAAACATCTATTTCTGCTTTCTTGAATATGCCAAAGCCTTTGACTGTGTGAATCACAATAAACCGTGGAAAATTCTTTAAGAGATGGGAACACCAGACCATCTGACCTGTCTCTTGAGAAATCTGTATGCAGGTCAGGAAACAACAGTAAAAACTGGACATGGAACAACAACAGACTGGTTCCAAATCAGGAAAGGAGTATGTCAAGGCCATATATTTTCACCCTGCTAATGTAACTTATATGCAGAGTACATCATGAGAAACGCTGGGCTGGATGAAGCACAAGCTGGAATAAAGATTGCTGGGAGAAATATCAATAACCTCAGATCAGAAGATGACACCAGCCTTATGGCAGAAAGCAAAGAAGACTTAAAGAGCCTCTTGATGAAAGTGAAAGAGGAGAGTGAAAAAGTTGGCTTAAAACTCAACACTCAGAAAACTAAGATCATGGCATCTGGTCTCATCACTTCATGGCACATAGATAGGGAAACAGTGGAAACCATGACAGACTTTATTTTTTGGTCTCCAAAATCACTGCAGATGGTGACTGCAGCCATGAAATTAAAAGACACTTACTCCTTGGAAGGAAAGTTATGACCAACCTAGACAGCATGTTAAAAAGCAGAGACATTACTTTGTCAACAAAGGTCTGTCTAGTAAAGGCTATGGTTTTTCCAGTGGTCATATATGGATGTGAGAGTTGGACTATAAAGAAAGCTAAGGGTAGAAGAATTGATGCTTTTGAACTGTGGTGTTGGAGAAGACTCTTGAGAATCCCTTGGACTGCAAGGAGATCTAACTAGTCCGTCCTAAAGGAGATCAGTCCTGGGTGTTCATTGGAAGGACTGATGTTGAAGCTGAAACTTCAATACTTTGGCCACCTGATGCGAAGAGCTGACTCATTAGAAAAGACCCTGATGCTGGAAAAAATTGAAGGCAGGAGGAGAAGGGGACAGCAGAGGATGAGATGGTTGGATGGCATCACCAACTCAATGGACATGAGTTTGAGTAAACTCTGGGAGTTGGTGATGGACAGAGAGGCCTGGCTTGCTGCAGTAAATGGAGTAACAAAGAGTCGAACATGACTGAGCAACTGAACTGAACTGAACTGAGAAGAGCACTTTTGGAATTCTCTTTCTTCTTCCTTTATACATAAATATCCCAGTAACTCCATGAAAATGCTGAATTCTTCATCCAAAGGATTCAAAACTCTTTGTCTCATTTCAATTAAATCCAGTAAATCCTGGGGCATTCTGAATCACAGTAACAGAGATAAGAACCTTGAGACCACATAGGTTTCTTTTAAAGGAGAGGGAAGAAAATCATTTTTAGCTAATAGCATATTTAGGGAAGACATACTTAGCATCTTCCTTGAAGCCTGGAGTTTGAAAAATAGAATATATCTTGAACTTCTCTTTTACTTTTAACTTGAATTTCCAGCATCTATTTGCAAAACTGTGTTCAAATATAGCATGCAAGTCCTTCATTGGAATCTCCTGATTTACAGATGAACAAATTAGAGAGCAACTGGGTTAAGTAAGAATATCAGAATCACACACTAAGGAGAAAAAGAGTAACATATTAAAATGTTAAGCACTAATTTCTGAGTGTGTGGACCAGCAGCTGCTTCTGAGGGTATAAAATTAATTCCATGTGAGATTTTATCTAGTAATTAAATAAATTCTAGCCTCAATTCTAGTGCTAGGGGGAAAAACTTCTGAAATGTTACAGAAATAGACTCAGTTAAATGGAAGAGAAATCCTTTCCTGTATTACTCATAAAGAGTCTTTTTCTAGATCACTCGTCAGAGCTATCATTTTACTTTGCTTTTCTTATTTCAAACAGTATAAAGGAAAAATATTTGAGTAGATGTTTATGGGTTCATGCTAAAGAGAAGAAAAAGTAATAGTTTCCTTCATGTTTATCTTCTCTTCCTGTCATCTAATTTTATATTGTACTATATAGAGGAGATCCATCCAGTCAAGCCTAAAGGAAATCAGTCCTGAATATTCATTGAAAGGACTGATGCTGAAGCTGAAACTCCAATACTTTGGCCACCTAATGCAAAGAACCGACTCATTGGAAAAGACCCTGATGCTGAAGACTGAAGACAGGAGGAGAAGGGGACGACAGAGGATGAGATGGATGGCATCACCAATGCGATGGACATGAGTTTGAGTAGGCTCCAGGAGTTGGTGATGGACAGGGAAGCCTGGCATGCTGCAGTACATGGGGTTGCAAAGAGTTAGACACAACTGAGTGACTGAACTGAACTGAACTGAACTGATACTCAAAATTATTATTCATTCTCTTCCCCTTATAGAATATCTTGATTTTAACTAAGCATAACATTTCTGTAAGCAAATTGCCTTAAAGTAGACTCTGTTATCCATGTAGCATTCTTGATGCTTTCATGAAATGACATTTATAAGAAAATACAGATATATAAGGAGGCAGAGGACTTCCCAGGTGCCGCTAGTGGTAAAGAACCTGCCTGCCAGTGCAGGAGATGTAAGAAACCGGGGTTTGACCCTTGGGTAGGGAAGATCCCATTGGGGAGTACATGGCAACCCACTCCAGTATTCTTGTCTGGAGAATCCCATGGACAGAGAGGAGCCTGGCTAGCTATAGTCCATAGAGTTGCAAAGAGTTTGAAGTGACTGAGCATGCACTCAAGGAGGCAGCATATGAAAAGCACTTGAGTCCCAACTAGAAGAAAAAATATTTTTTTAATTAAGTAATTAAGGGTTACTTTAATTTCTTCTTTCTATTAACTACAGTAAGGAAGGGAAAGATACGATTAGCTAAAGTGAAAGTGTTAGTCGCTCAGTTGTGTCCGACTCTTTGTTGACCCAATGGGCTGTACCCCACCAGGCTCCTCTGTCCATGGGTTTTGCCAGGCAAGAATACTGGAGTGGGCTGCCATTTCCTTCTCCAGGGGGTCTTCCCAACCCAGGGATCAAACCTGGGTCTCCTGCATTGCAGCAGATTCTTTACTGCCTGAGCCACCAAGGAAGCCCCTGAGGCAAATCCATATTTCAAATAATTAAGGAGCAGAATGAGGGAATCAATTGTCTGGCCAATTAATAAGAAAAGCAATTGTGTTTTCAGATGTTAATTTGACCTTATTGAGTCAAATCATCCATTCACTAGAATGAGACACAAATTAGGAAAGACTGTGGAGTGTGTCTAGGAGCTGAAACAACAGACACAGACAGAAATAATCATGATGTCAACCTAGTGTGACTGGATGTAGTGGTATAATTGAAGAAAATTCTGCAGGAACATAGAGGGGGAAGGCATTATTTTGTTTGGGGGTAAGAGGCAAGGGTGAAAAAAGACTTCAAGGTGATAATGTGTTTTCTACCACACCATCCAAATGATCCCTTGCTGTGTGAATAGGTTAATAGAAAAATTACTTATAAAACTATATGTTGTAGCCTAAGTAGTAAGCTCTTCCTTCATCAAGATTTAACAAAGTTGGATAGTTAAACTGTACATTCTTTTATAGTTACTGCCTGCTGACTCAAGTGGAAACTCCTTTTCAAAATCTCTGTTATCTGGCTTTAACCTACCTTTCTGATTTTAAGTTTCAACAAGTCACTTTCTACTTCAGAAAGCTAGAATATTCTGGAGGTCAACTGTCCTGTATATAATTTTACTATTTCTTCTGCCTAAAATGTCCTTTCTACTTTTGTCTGTCATGATTATCAATCTCTCATTCCAGAGTTAACTCAAATGCTATGTCAATCTTTCTATTCATCAGTAGTGGGTTAAAGATTTCATAAATTCATTGTCAGTCACCTACCAAGAGGTAGGGTCTATTTATCTACTCCCGTAAATCTGGGCTGAGTCAAATCTGATTATTTTGACCAATAGAATATGACAGACACCATATTATATCAGTTCTGGATCTAGCCTTTAAGAGAAATGGCACCTTCTTCATCCTCCTTCATGGTATGCTCCCTCAGGGGGAAGCCAGCTGCCATGTGAGAAGTCCAACCACCCTGTCATGCTGTGAGGAAGCCTGAGCCATCCACGTGCAGTAGCCCACAGTTAGATTTTGGGAGTGAGACGCCCAGCCATGCCCAAGTTCCCAACATCCCAGTTGAGGTCATAGACATGTGAGTGAAGACAATGTCTTGGGAGAACTAGCCTCATTGAATCTTTAGATGGCTGCATTGCCAGGTTGCCATATATGGAATACCGTCTTGCTTTTCAACACTGTTTTAGAGCACACATACCCACGTGCACACAAGTTCAACAGAACCAGAAGATCTGAGGAGGGAGCTGGATCTTCGGAGGGACCTGAATAGGATCAACATCTTGGCTAAGTCTAGGAGACACCATTCATATTATGCTGGTTTTGCTTTTTATGAGACTGTATAGGGGCTTCCCTAGTGGCTCAGAGGTTAAAGCGTCTGCCTGCAATGCAGGAGACCTGGGTTCGATCCCTGGGTAGGGAAGATCCCCTGGAGAAGGAAATGGCAACCCACTCCAGTATTCTTGCCTGGAGAATCCGATGGATGGAGGAGCCTGGTGAACTGCAGTCCACGGGGTTGCAGAGTCGGACACGACTGAGCGACTTGACTTTCACTTTCCTTTCACAAAACAAGACCTTAGAGGAAGAAAACGTGTTCAGTTGGCCATCCTGAACTTGAAGTATAAATTATCCACTGGTCTTTTAAATGCATCTTTCTTCCTTCTTCATACTGGTTATAATTGTTTTAGAAATCTCAGAAAATATCAGAATTGGTTGTTTCAAAATGTATACTACTCTGGCATCTGTGTTCTATGTAAGATCAGCCAAAAATCTTTTATAATTTACTATTGTGGAAGATCCTCTAGATCTGGTTAAATTAAAAGAGGGCTATTAACAGTTTCCCAGATGGAGGAAAAAAGAGACTGTGGGTTCAAAGACAATTATAATTCTCCAAATGTTCCCATGTATTTGCATTTGCTTGTTGACTGCTTTTATCACACAATAAAACTAACAACTTTCTGCATCCAAATGCAACAGAAAACAATCTTTACTGAGAAAAAAATTTTTAAGATGAATTGCTGTGTGCTAAAGTCTTATTGGGAGAAGGCAATGGCAACCCACTCCAGTACTCTTGCCTGGAAAATCCCATGGGGCTTCCCTGGTGGCTCAGATGAATCCACCTACAATGCACAAAACCCAGGTTCGATCCCTGGGTCAGGAAGATCCCCTGGAGAAGAGAATGGCAACCCACTCCAATATTCTTGCCTAGAGAATTTCATGGACAAAGGATCCTGGTGTGTTATGGGGTCACAAAGAGCCTGGTGTGACCATGGGGTCACAAAGAGGCAGACACAACTGAGGGACTAACACAACAACAACAGTCTTATTCAAACATTTTTGCAATTTCTGATTGTCAAATTAGAGTTGCCTAAGACCTATTGGGGCAATAAAACATTTGCTGAGAGCAGAATATATTCTAGATAAAGACAGAACTCAGTGTTTTGACTTTAAATATTTTTTAAATCAAAATGCATAATATCTACTTATAAATGGGTGCATATACATCTACAAAATCAAAACCAAACTTCTTTTCCAGAGATTTTTCTACTATTCCAACAGTCCAATATTGCAAACTAGTATCTCCAGTATATCTTATGATTGAAACAAATATCAACATCACCTGGAACCTCAGAGGAAAGTATTCATTTTAATAAGTTAGTGTTAGTCTCTCAGTCCTGTCTGATTCTTTGTGACCTCATGGACTGTAGGCCACCAGGCTCCTCTGTCCATGGAATTCTTCAGGCAAAAATAATGGAGTGGGTAGCCATTTCCGTTTCCAGAGGATCTTCCTGACCCAGGGATCGAACCCAGGTCTTCTGCAATGGAGGCAGATTCTTTACTGTCTGAGCCACCAGTGAAGCCCATAATAAGACAAGCAGATAATTATTTGATAAATGTGAGCATATGTGTGTTCATGGAGCCAATGACAAAATTTAGTCTTCATAGCATCCACTGCTTACAGGATATATAAGCTTTTCCTAATTCCAACTTCTGTCTCTTCTGCCTCTCTTGTCTCTCAAATTTATAAATAAAATTTTAAATCTAGGAAACTATTTATCTCACTTGCTCCTTCATTGGTTTATTCATTCAGTAAATATTCATTAAGCCCTCACTATGTTTGGGCACAGTTTTAGGCACATACATCAATGAAATGACATCAAAGATTCCTTCTCTAGTGGAGTTTATATTTTTGTGAGGTCAGGAAGAGACAGGCATTAAAGCATAAATTTAATAAATATGTAAATTATATTTCAGAAGCCAAAGATTATGGAACTTGTTCAGAATAAGTGCTCCCAGGAGTGCATGGGAAGAAAGAGGGGTGCAATTGATCAGTCAATCAAGCCATTGGCTTACAGTAAAGTTCTTCACAGCTTCTGCAACTTATAGTGACTGTTTCATCCTATGAACCTCTGTATAACACTACTTGATAATCTGCATCACCCAAGTGATTTTTCTTAAATACTATCTTATATTGACATGGGAAGTAAACTAGAGACAACAAGATTGGGAGAGGAGTCTGGGAGTCTAGTTCTAGCTCTTTTACTTGGTACATCATATAACCTGTCTGTGTGGTTTCCTCATTTTTAAAATGAAGGATTTAAACTAGATGTTATCTGAATATCTTTTGAAATTAAAACATTGTAGTTTTTATGTGAAATATTCTTCCCTCACACACAGTTTCACCATAAACATCCTTCATGTGTGTGCTTCCTAGAACTATTATACATGTAATGTGTAATGAGCTGTAATTTATATTGTTGATTTTCTGGCAAAAGCATCATATCAAAACAAAATTCAGTGATGAATAAACTTTTTCAGGCATATCCCAAACTCTACTGGCTGCAAATATTTCATGCAATGAATTTCTCTCTCTCTCTCTCTCTCTCTCTAGCCTCTTAGTAAGGTGTGGATTTTAAAGAAATTTAAGTTCAAACTCTATCACTAATATTCTATGGATCCAAATGTTTTATATAAAAAGCCTGTAATTCTCTCTAGGAAAATCTATCCCTTCAAAGCTTCCACATCATTTGGAGTTTATATTGCCACATAATCATTCCCAGTAACTAGTCAATCTGTAAATTCGGAAAAGAAATTAATGCACTAGACTGCCCAGATCACCCCACTCCAGTACTCTTGCCTGGAAAATCCCATGGACAGAGGAGCCTCGTAGGCTGCAGTCCATGGGGTCACTGAGAGTCGGACACAACTGAGCGACTTCACTTCACTTTTCACTCTCATGCATTGGAGAAGGCAATGGCAACCCACTCCAGTGTTCTTGCCTGGAGAATCCCAGGAACAGGGGAGCCTGGTAGGCTGCCGTCTGTGGGGTCACACAGAGTCGGAAACGACTGAAGTGACTTAGCAGCAGCAGCAGCCCAGATCAGTGCTTAGTAGCCTTTGATGTGCATAGGAATCACCTGGGCATCTTGTAAAAATGCAGATTCTGAATCAGTAGGACTGTGGGGGTGACACTTGCATTTCCAACAAGTTTCTAGGTGGTGCCAATCCTGCTTGTCTACATACCACACTTCTAATATTGAGGGGCTAAAGGAAAATGATGGCAATATTAAACACTTTCAAGATGAAAGTATGATTCATTCATGTTTACCACCACTGGATTGCTGAAACTACTTTTCTCCCTGTTTAAAAATTTTGCCATTTTCTTACAGTCTATCCTATTTGTGGATAGTTCTCCTGAAAGATCTTGTCCCCACAAAGATGAAGCTTCAAGCAGGCAGCCTAACAGATGCATTATGGTGCTCCCAGCCAGGGCAGGAGGAACACCAGGCGGCAGAGCAAGCTCACCTGGCCCTACCAGCGTGTGTCCACACCAAGCCCTCCCTCCTTCCATGAGCAGAGGACACTGTGGGTCCCAGAAAAGGACACTGAGAGGGGGCTTCTGTGGCCAGGACAACAGGGTCCCTGGAGTATGCAGTTAAGATCTCATTTGAGAGTGGCAGCAGAAAGCAGGACTCAGCATGAAGCAGGGCTGCAAACCTCAGTGTATATTCAGTTGTTCCATCAGACTTCTTACAAAACATAAATTCAAAGATAGACTTGTTAAGAATTTGAAGATAGCAGTCATAGAGGCAACTCCAAGCACAGGGCTCTTCTGAACAGGGGCCCCAAAGTACTGCACTGACCACACCCACAGACCTTGTACTTGTCTAGATACATAAGAATACAACTAGTTAATACCATCCACGTACAGTTGTTAAAAACAGGGAGGGGATCAGTTCTTGGAGAATTGGCTGATTCCAAGTCTGCGCCAGGGAAAGTACAAGTAGAACATGGGTCACCCAGTGTCAGAAAGCAAAGTACCCAGAGACAAAAAGAAATGTAGCAAATAGATAGAGGTAAGAGCCAGTGTAAATATGTTTCCATTGGTCACATTTAGGATAACTTGGGTATCAAATTTTGTAATTGACTGCAATACATTGGATAAATAAAAATCCATGAGAATAGCATGATACTCAAAAAGAAAATAAGAGAAAATGATATTTGTATATAAATAATATTATATATTTTTATAAAATTATACAATTCATTATATAAATATAATAATTAAATATATAACAAATTTTAAATATATACATCTTATATATTTTCTGATATGTAGTTTTAAAGTCAAATTGAACTGACCTCTAATTACTAAAAAGTTTTAGACTTGGTGCAGTCTCTTTTGTAAAACAGCCCAAGCTTTTGTTTACTTCCTATTTGAAACACATTGCACTTTAAGAAAGTAGCTTGCTAAATGTATGCATGTTTTAATTATGCTCTGTTTAAAGCATAATTAGATAGTATGAGTTTTAATTAGGTACTGAGATTTTGTTTTCATTCTTTTGTATGCTATTGGATATGTGAGGGTGTTTATGATGTTAAAGACCTGACTCTTAATTAGTTTCCACCCATTCTGATCTTTCTCTGAAATAATAAGCCCACATCATCCATTGTATACAGATAAATATGCACAATTTTCTCAGAGAGAAAGATTTTCTAAGAAATTGAATTTGTGAACATAGTAAAATATCATTCATTTTTCTAGCTATTTTACCTGTGGATAAATGCTTGGGTTAAAGTTTCATAGATCTTCACCATTATTATGAATGTTTAGGAATTTTTTTTAAAAATAATAACCAGGAGAATTTGTTTAGAGCATGTTGTCCCACTTATTTCTCAGGGTGTTCCTACAAGGTAGGTGTTATTTTCTCCTCTTGAGGAAGTGCTTGGACTGAAATTAAAATATACATAAGACTTATTTGATTCAAAAATATCATGTTCTTTCTGAAAAATCAACTAGCATCATTAGAAATTAAAATTTAGAAAGTAAAATGAAAATACAACATATCTACAAGTTCCTACACATTTGGGCACAGTAATATGAAATAAACAGTTTTGTTACTGGTAAGAAATCCTAATGAGACTAATTAAACCATGAAAACAGATGTTTTTCAACCTGTCTTAAATATTGAAGGGACTAGGCACTGTGAAACTATAGGAACATTCACTCTCTCGAGCTATAAGAGAAACATTAAGCAGTGATCTTTTCATCTGCTTTTTCAGAGGTGAAAATAGTCATGAACTAAAAAGGAACATATTTCTATACATTTAATCAAAAGAGGAATACTGAAGATGTGTCAATAAGTAGAGACAAATTAATTACATAACCATCTCAAACATTATCAATGACCCCCATGCCCCTCCCCCCAAGAATATATCAAGACTTCCCACTTTGTCTGTTCGTATCACTATGCCAGAAAAAAAATCATTTTTTAGTCTAGTCTTTGCTCCATATGCTATACTACAGTTTCATGAATAACACTATTGATTTTTTAATAGTTGATGAAACTTTAAAGCCAAAAATTGGACCCAAGAACAATATCAAAGTGGTTGTCTTCTATCAAAAGGACAAAGTTGTCTGCATTTTGACATCTGTAAAATTTGGATATTGTTATCTCATGGATCCAGCAGCAGGATTAAATAAGAATAATAAATAAAGCTATTTTGGTATCTGATACACAATATGTTCTTGCAGTGGGTTGAACTGTGGCCCCTAAAAAGACATGTCCATGCCCTAATTCCTGTGAATGTTATCTTATTTGGAAAAAAAGGTCTTTGCAGATTTATGTTAAGAATCTCGAGGTGAAGATTTTATCCTAGATTGTCTAGGTGGCCCCTAAATGCAATGGTAGGTATCCTTAGAGAAGAACAGATATGAAGATGGAGTCAGAGATTGGAGCATTGTGGCCACAGCTAAGGACACCAAAGAATTCCTTAGGCCATCAGAAGCTAGAAGAAGTCAAGAAGGATTTTACCCTAGAGCCAACAGAGGGATTCCTATACGTTCATTTCATAAGTCTGGCCTCCAGAACTACAAATGATTTTTTTCTGTTTCAAGCCACGCTGTTGTGGTAATTTATTATGGTAGTGATGGGAAACTATTATAGTTTTCACATGATACTTAATCATATTTAAGTTAGAGTCATTGATACGTCTTCCTGTTGGTTTAATTCCATGGCTCTCCATCTTCATTGCATATTTATATCACCTGTTGCTGTTCATTTGCTCAGACATGTCCAACTCTTTGAGACCCCATAGACTGCAGCTTGCCAGGTTTCCCTGTCCTTCACCATTTCCCAGAGCTTGCCCAAACTCATGTCCATGGAGTCAATGATGCCATCCAACCATCTCATTCTCTGTCATCCCCTTTTCCTCCTGCCTTTAATCTTTCCCAGCATCAGGGTTTTTCCCAAAGAGTCAGTTCTTCACATCAGGTGGCCAAAATATTGGAGCTTCAGTTTTAGCATCAGTCCTTCCAATGAATATTCAGGGTTGATTTCCTTTAGGATTGACTGGTTTGATCTCCTTGCAATCCAAGTGACTCTCAATTGTCTTCTCCAACACCACAATTCAAAAGCATCAATTCTCCAGCGCTCAGCCTTCTTTATGACTCAACTGTTACACCTGTATATGACTACTGGAAAAACTATAGCTTCGACTAGACGGACCTTTGTCAGCAAAGTAATGGCTCTGCTTTTTAAATCACTGGGAAGTTCCTAAAACATGCATGACCAGACCCAAATCCCAAGATTCTGGTTTAATAGGTAGGGGGTGGAGAAGAGATATGGTTCTCAGTGATTTTTAAAATCTCCCAGGTAAATATAATGTAAAGCAAATGGTAAGATTAACTGGTAACATTACTATTCAAGAGTCTGTCTTCCCCATTAGATTTTGAGCTCTGTCAGGACAGGAGCTATATTTGAACTGCTCCTACTAAACAAAGTACCTGACATATAGTCATGTATTTGTTGAATAACTGAAAGAATACCTAACCCTCTAACATATGTTTATTCAAATGTGAAACACGAATGCAACGTAACTCCTAAACTCAAGCAGTTCTTGAACATGATAGGAGGAGAAGACAGGTTGGGTTAGAGATAAGACATTGTCTAGGAATAGTAACAATTATATGTAGAATCATATTCAGTTTCAAATAATAGAAATCCTAAAGTAACAGTTGATTAAAAAAATAGAAGTTTTTTCACTTGTAAAAGAAATGTGGCAGTAGACGAGAACTGGCAAGATAGTCTCAAGGTATCATGGACCTGAGCTTCTCTCTTGTTCCTCCTCCTTTCTCAGCATACAGTTCCTGATTCATGGCCCACTGTGGCTAAGTTCCAGAGGGGAAAAGCACATTTCCAGCCAGAAGTAAGGGTGAAAAAGGGCAAACACATCTCATTAAGGACCCCTTGAATGGACATACATGACACTCCCATCTGTATCCTGATAACCACAGTTTAGTCATATGAGCATCCCTATCTACAAGAGGGACTGAGAGTATTGCTTTAAGTCACACAGTTATGTACTTCCAGCTAAAAACTGGAAGTTCTACTTATTATTAAAGAAAATGCATATTCATAGGAATGAATTACTATCTGTCATAATAATGAACTCTGATAGAACAAACTGAGGTACTGTGTTATAATAAAGGTCCATAATACTTTGGCAGCTCAGGAAAAGGAGCTAAAATTCCAACTGCAAACATCAGAAAAGGCTTCATCTGAAAGGTGTCATCTGAGCCATGAAATTTAAATAGAACAACAAACAAGTAAAATCACCCTCTGGGCAGAGGGAATATTATGAACGAAAGCATAGATATGGGAAGGTACAGAGTATATACCAGAAAAAAGTACATTTAGTAAAGATTACAAGAGACATACAGAAACCATGTTTGAATCACTACCCATACTACTTAATAGTTGGGTAGTGGCCAGTTATTAGATTTAGATGAGAAGACAAAAAGCAGTTTGTAAATAATACAGTTGGAAAATTATATATGATAAGACTAAAGTAAAAGTCTCAATCAGCAATGGAGGGACATAATTGTCAAATTAAGACCTTTGGGTTTATTCGGCTATTAATAGTAACAGTAAGGAGGAACTTTCCATGTGACTCAGTGGTGAAGGATCCGCCTGCAATGCCAGAGATGGAGGTTTGATCCCTGGGTAAGGCACATCCCCTGGAGGCAAGAATGACAACACACTCCAGTATTCTTGCCTGGAAAATCCCATGGACAGAGGATCCTGGCCAGCTACTGTCCATGGAGTCACGAAAGAGTCAGATGTGACTTAGCAAATTAACAACAACAACAGTAAGAAAACTGAGTATTAGTAAAAATTATACTGTTCCTTCTTTAAGGACCTGAAGTAGGAAATGGCAACCCACTCCAGCATTCTTGCCTGGAGAATTCCATGGACAGAAGAGCCTGGTGGGCTACAGTCCATGGGATCGTGAGAGTCAGACAGAGTGACTTTCATTTTCACTTCTTTAAGGAAAGCCCATTTGGTAATTTTAAGTATAAACTTTGGTGATCTTAATAACAAAAAAAGTTACAAAGGGGAAATCTACATACCACCCTAGAATTCTTTCACACCATTTTATTCCCCCTTTCAGCTTTCAAACCATCCAGCAGACACATGCAGGAAAAAAATCTGTTTGAAAATTATAAGTGAAAAGATGTTTTATAAACTCCAGATGGAATTTGGTCTCTACTCAGATCAAATATAAAAAGACACCCAGGCACCAGGGTAGATACCTAGCATGTAAATTCTATCTGACTTAGTGAATAGAAATTTTCTGCATTTTATTAACTAAACATTAGCATAGAAGCTAAGTAAATATGCTAAGTAATTATGGGGAGGGGGCAGAGAAAGTGAAAGAATGGTGAAAGGTTACCATTACTTATTGAGAACTTACAACATAACAGGCACACACTTCCAGATATTTTACATCCAATGTCTCTTTATATCCAACAGCTTTATGCCCCAAATATAACTGAAGTTCAGTAAGGTTAACTGTCTCATCCAAATCATTGGATGACCAAGATCCAAAATCCAAAATCTGTCTAACTCAAAAATATTTTCATTTTCCATATAGGTGACATGTACTTTCCTGCCCAGCCAATCACTTACTAATCCCAATTTCACTTTTTCTATTTACCCAAGTGTTTCTAATTTCAATACTCTGATTTTCTTCTCCATTTCCAAGTCATCTCATTTCGTGACTTTTGATGTAATATATAAACATTTCAAATTTTAAGAAAAAGTTTACCAAAGGAGTTAACCTGTACCATTTTGAAGGCTCCTCAGTCGTTATTGTCTTTTGCATAAACAGGCGCTGATAGATTTTAAGTTTTGTCCTTTCTCTTTTCTGCAGGCGCTTGTTTATGCATCAGTGGTGGGCTGAAATGTTTGACAGCATTCTTTGCTAAAGGGGAAAATTCAGATCAATCTAGGCACTAAATCAATTGTATACCACTTAATTGAGAGAGTATTTATTCAAAAAGTATTTACCAGATTTGACTAGTGTGAGTTGGGGACATATAGTACATACCACGAGTTGTTACTGATGTTCCCCATGGGCTTCCCTGGTGGCTCCGATGGTAAAGAATCCACCAGCAATGCAGGAGACCTGGATTTGATCCCTGGGTCGGGAAGTTCCCCTGGAAAAGGGCATGGCAACCCACACCAGTGTTCTTGCCTGGAGGATCCCATGGACAGAGGAGCCTGATGGGCTACAGTCCATGGGGGTCTCAAAGAGTCAGACACGACTGAGCAACTAAGCACACGTGTTCCCCATCCTCTGAATCTATCTTCCCAGCTTGTGCGTTTCACTGCACCATCCGCTCCAAGAACGGCAATTGCAAGAAATCATATTTGGACTACCACCATTTTCTAAATACACTACAGTTTCCCCAGTCTGCGGTTTTATTTACTCCTTTCTCCCTACCCAGAAACCTACTCACGTCTCACCTTGTAGGAAACCTATTCATTGTACAAAGCAAATCACAGCTCAAAGATCACCCCTTCAGGAGACCTTTCCACCCACCAGAGTGGGAAGTTCTCTCTTCTTCATTCCAACCGCTATAGCCTTGTATTTGTTCTTCCAATCACTTTTAATTATCTTTTTATTATATAGCGATACACACAGGTACAAAAAATATATATGTAAACCAAATATCTGGCTTAAAAAACTATTTTAACGTCAATACCACCCTTCCACATACTCATCCTAATCTGAACTGCTCCAACCCTAAATTCATATTACTCTGATCAAGTCACTTTTCACACTCTAGTTTATATTACTGATCTGAGTATATACATGTGTATGTCTCTCCAGTTAGAATATAAGAATTTTTAATCTTATCCATAGTCTCTGCAGTTTTGTAGTTCTATGATAATTTCTGACCTTTCTTTTGGTATGCTTTTCATTTCTATCAGTCAATCAGCACTTACTGTTTTCCATTTTGTATTACTACTATATTTCCACATTTACATGTTTTATCTTCCCAGATGAGGAAAAAAGGGAAGAATTTTAATTTTATCTGCAGTTAAGCATAGAAAAGTACTAAGTACCAAGGGGTGTTGTTTGGTCACTAGGTCATAACCAACTCTTTTGTGACCCCATTGATTGTAGCCCCATTGACAGGCTCCTCTGCCCATGGGATTTCTCAGGCAAGCTTACTGGAGTGGGTGGTCATTTTCTTCTCCAGGGGATCTTCCCAACACAGGGATTGGATCCAAGACTCCTGCTTTGGCAGGTGGATTCTTTACCACTGAACCACCAGGGAAGCCCATGAAGAAGTATTCACAACAGATTTGGTTTACCCTCCTGACCATTAAAGGAAAACCAGAAATAAGAAACTAGTACCTCTGGTTCCTTGTAAAATAAATTCTTTGTGAAAATAAATATATGAATCCTGCATTTTTCATCAGTTCACACAAATGCTTAGTTTAGCACATTTTAACCAACAGTCACTAAATTTTTAATTTTAAGTATTAAAGAAGTCAGATCTCATGTCCAGGATGATTTTCCTCAGCCTGTATTCAATATCCAGCTTAATGATATCAATCTATCTGACCAAGCTTATCTCCTCCCTAATGCCTGCCCCATGATCCAAATTTACAAACCAAAATAATTGGATTATCTAACCTATGGTCATGTATGGATGTGAGAGTTGGACTGTGAAGAAAGCTGAGCACTGAAGAATTGATGCTTTTGAACTGTGGTATTGGAGAAGACTGTTGAGAGTCCCTTGGACTGCAAGGAGATCCAACCAGTCCATTCTGAAGGAGATCAGCCCTGGGATTTCTTTGGAAGGAATGACGCTAAAGCTGAAGTTCCAGTACTTTGGCCGTCTCATGCAAAGAGTTGACTTATTGGAAAAGACTGATGCTGGGAGGGATTGGGGGCAGGAGGAGAAGGTGACGACAGAGGATGAGATGGCTGGATGGCATGTGAGTGATTCAATGGATGTAAGTCTGAGTGAACTCCGAGAGTTGGTGATGGACAGGGAGGCCTGGCGTGCTGCAATTCATGGGGTCTCAAAGAGTCAGACACAACTGAGCGACTGAACTGAACTGAACTGAACCTGTGACAATCCCAAATACTTCTATCAAACTTTCTTTCTCACAGTTTCACACACACACACAAGAAAAGACTTTTTGCAAAAGACATTTTCCAAGCACACTCGAAACAAGGTAGTTATTAGGGAGCAGGTATTAATGTGCTTTTTCATCTGGAATTGAAAGTATTTCAAAAGATGATCAGAGACTCTTAATACCTGAGAAATAAATGTGCAGGTGTTTACACTGACCATCAGATATACAATCTAGATAATCCTGCCTTGGATTTTCTCATGCAAAGTTTTCAATTTGTAGATCTTATGAAATTAAACACTAGCCTGGCCTTTGAATACTTAAGTCTAGTCTCGCTGAGACGGCTTTAGCAAATAATCTTCAAAGACTGCACACTTAGCTAAGATGATTGAAGAAAAAGGACAAAATTCTCAAACCATAAAGGATATTCATCTTGAAGCTAAAATCTTTATGGAATAATGAGTAACAAAACAAAATCTCAAAGATAGATGCTGTTATCCATCACGGGAACTAATTTAAATGCTCTAGTTCAGAACTACACCACTGCCAAGGCAAGCAATTACACATGCGTTTCCACATGCTGAGAATCACTTCCTCTTACAGGAAAAAGTCAGGTGAATAGTCAAATGAGGACTACTGAAGGAAAAAAGAAAAAAAAAAATGCCTTGATAGACACGAGCAAGAGCAGTAACCACCGTGTCTATGGAATTCTTTACAGCAGACTAAGACAAGTTCCTTTCCCTACTCCCTAGTTCCAGCAGCAAACTCTCCCAATTATTTCATCTCTTTTTGGTTATATTTTCATCCACATTTCCGAATAAAATGCTTATACTGCTATTTCTTGATCTGCCAGTTTAGAAATTAATTATTTACTTTCAGGTATGATAGATCAGTAGTTCACATACTTAAAAATGCTGCCCCTAAACCTGCTTCCTTCCCTTCTTCCCATCTTAAAATTGTATCTTAATTTTGGCTAATTTAGTAGTCAGCCCTTAAATTACTATTACTTCATACTTATTTGACTTCCCTGGTGGCTCAGATGGTTAAGAATCTGCCTGCAATGTGGGAGACCCAGGATCAATCCTTGGGTCAAGAAGATCCCCTGGAGGAGGGAATGGCAACCAGCTCCAGTATTGCTTTGAGAATTCCATGGACAGAGGAGCCTGGTGGGCTACAGTCCATGGGGTCACAAAGAGTCAGACATGACTCAGTGACTAACACTTTCATTCTTTCTTTGTGCTTATTAGTTATGAAACTAACCACTGTACCAATATTTTATCCCTTTATTTGTGTATGGGTCCTTTTCCAAGTAGATTTAGTAACTGTCAGTTACTCTCTTGCTTACTTTTCTGATTACTTTCCTTTATTTTATCTAATGCTGCTAACTTGCTTCAGCTGTGTCCAATTCTTTTGCAACTTCATGGGCTGTAACCTGCCAGGCTCCTCTGTCCATAAGATTCTCCAGGCAAGAATACTGGCATGGGTTGCTATCCCCTCCTCTAGGGGATCTTCCCTACTCAGGGATTGAACCCCTGTCTCTCAGTCTCCTGCATTGACAGGTGGGTTATTTACCACTAATGCCACCTGGGAAGCCCTATTATACCTAAATGTCTCACTAAATATACCATATACTTACTATACAATTTTCAAGTGTTCAAGGATTTCACAGCATACCAATTCCTTTTTTCCCAACAATTTCTCTCCAGGACCCACCTGCTCTGCTCTGGATTAGTTGCTCTCTAAGCCTGGAACAGAACTGTTCCTTCAGTTCAGTTCAGTTCAGTCGCTCAGTCGTGTCCGACTCTTTGAGACCCCATGAATTGCAGCACGCCAGGCCTCCCTGTCTATCACCAACTCCCAGAGTTCACTCAAACTCACATCCATCAAGTCGGTGATGCCATCCAGCCATTTCATCCTCTGTCGTCCCCTTTTCCTCCTGCCCCCAATCCCTCCCAGCATCAGAGTCTTTTCCAATGAGACAACTCTTCCCATGAGGTGGCCAAAGTACTGGAGTTTCAGCTCTAGCATCATTCCTTCCAAAGAAATCCCAGGGCTGATCTCCTTCAGAATGGACTGGTTGGATCTCCTTGCAGTCCAAGGGACTCTCAAGAGTCTTCTCCAACACCACAGTTCAAAAGCATTAATTCTTCGGTGCACAGCTTTCTTCACAGTCCAACTCTCACATCCATACATGACCACTGGAAAAACCATAGCCTTGACTAGACGGACCTTTGTTGGCAAAGTAATGTCTCTGCTTTTTAATATGCTGTCTAAGTTGGTCATAACTTTCCTTCCAAGGAGTAAGCGTGGAATTTAATTTAATTTCATGGCTGCAGTCACCATCTGCAGTGATTTTGGAGCCCCCAAAAATAAAGTCTGACACTGTTTCCACTGTTCTTTAGGTCTCCCTTTTCACTTCAGCCTGATCACTTCTTTAAAATTGCATTATAGATCCATGATTTTCTCTATCCCATAATCCTTCTTTTAGTATCTATACCTCAATAGCTTCCTAATAAAAATGCATGCAAGGTAAATTTTCTAAATATTTGATATCAAAATTTTTATGGTAAACATATTTGATTAAACAGATGGTGACCAAAAAGTTCGTTCGTATTTTTCTGTCCCATCTTATGGAAACACCCGAATGAACATTTTGACCAACCCAATACTTTCCCCTAGTGCATTTTATATTTTGAAACGATCTTCATAGTTAAATACTACTGTCAAGAAAAGGAATCAAGGATTTCAAAAAGGAAAAAAAAAAAAAAATCAAAAGAGAATAGATAAAATGGACAAAAATAAAACACCTAAAGAGTTAGCGTGTAATTTAGTTAGTAAATGAAGAGAGCTTAAAAAAAAAAAAACTTTAAAAGAAAAAGTGACTGCGAAGCAAAATTAAGATGAAAACATCTGTGAAATTTACTAATCAGTTTACAGAGGATAGCATCTAAAGACAATCTGCATAAAATTCCTGGGTGGCTCTGAAGGTGCTAGTTCTTTTTGTTTGCAATTTCCTTAGCTATTTAAGCAGTCAACTTTTGTTAAATGGTGTGAAGCTCTTGTTCCAGATAGAGTTAGCCCTATAATGTACTCCAGATCAACTCTTATATCCCCAGATGGCCTTTATCCTTCCTAAAAAACAAAAGAAGACGTGGTGCCCTTGGGCAAATGCTTGGTGGGTATGAAATAGTAAAGTCTGCTGCTGCTGCTGCTGCTGCTGCTATGTCGATTCAGTCGTATCCGATTCTGTGCGACCCCAGAGACAGCAGCCCACCAGGCTCCCCCATCCCTGGGATTCTCCAGGCAAGAACACTGGAGTGGGTTGCCATTTCCTTCTCCAATGCATAAAAATGAAAAGTGAAAGTGAAGTCACTCAGTCGTGTCTGACTCTTAGTGATCCGGTGGACTGCAGCCTACCAGGCTCCTCTGTCCATGGGATTTTCCAGGCAAGAGTACTGGAGTGGGGTGCCATTGCCTTCTCCAAATAAAGTCTGAGGCAAAACAAATCAGATCACATTATGAAATGACATGAAGAAAAAGTAAATAGTTCTATGCAAGAATACAGAAATCACATTCAGAAAATGTGCTGACTCTGGCCCTACTGGGTCTCTTGTCTGCAAATCTCTTAAAGGATAGTGGAATCAGAGGCCATCTGCATTGCTTTTAGCATATTTCACACAACTTTACTGGGATGTATTTTATAAATCACAAAATTCATCCTTTTGGAGTTTATAATTCAGTGATTCTTAATAACTTTGCTGAGTGGTACAACCATGATCTTAAGTCAGTTTTAGAGCATTTCATCCCCCACACAAGATCCTTCATGCTCATTTAAACTCTTATCCTACCCATAGGGTCAAGTAACCAATAATCTACCTTCTGTCTATAAATTTGCCTTTTCTGGATGTGCTATATAAATAGAATCATACAATATGTAGTATCATGTCTGGATGCTTTTACTTTGAATGGTTTTTGAAGTTCATTCATGAAGCATATGTCAGTAGTTCATTCCTTCTTATTGCTGAATAGTATTCCATGATATGGATCTACCACATTTTGTCTACACATTGACTTGATGAACATTAAGATTATTCTTAGTTTTTGGCTATAAAAACAATGTTGCTACAAATATTCACTCACAAGTCTTTGTATGCACATATGTTTTTGCTTCTCTTAGGTAAATACCTCGAGTGGGATTGCTGGATCATATGGTAGTTCTATCTTTAACTTTTCTAGAAGCTGCCAAATTATTTTCCAAGTGACTGCATCATTTCATATTCCCACAGCAGTGTATAAGGAGTCACATTTTCCACATCTTCACTAACATTTGTTATTGCTTGTTTTATTTATGATAGTCATTCTAGTGGGTGTAAAGTGGTATCTCTTTGCGGCTTGGATTTACATTCATTTCTCTAATAACTAATGATGTTGAACAGCTCTTAGCATTTTGAAATCGCAAGCTCTTTATTTTATAAATTAGTGGACTCACAACTAGAGAAATGATTTATTTAGATGACTAAGAAATTTAGTGGCAAAATAGAATTCACTTCTCTTGGCTCTTTATTAAATGCTGATTTTCCTCTATGAAGCAATAACTATAACCATTTTTAAAAGAAAGATTAGACTCTCTCCAGTAGATTATAGCTTCCTTTAACCAGGAATCAAGCTCTGGATCTGTCACTATGCTCAGGTCAATTTTCACGTAAACTTTCCTTTCCTTTCCTCCTGCAGTGTGAAGAATCTAGCATATGCTTCATGTCCCATAAATAGCTGGGTAAGTGAATGAATGAATGGCAATAAATGTTAAAAGTGTAATAACTATCTGAGGAAAAGCCAACAGTGATGGAAAGAATACATAAAATATGCATGTGAAAGTATGCAATCAACAAGTGAAGTAAATAATTGTTTCTTACTCTCGAATGAGTGCTCACCACTCCCACTTACACTTTCTAAGTGAAATCTTTCTTCATCTCTTAGTTATATTATAGCAATAACATCAAAACTGTCTTTCCAGCACGAGTTTCATCAACTCCTGGTCACTGGTAATATAAGTATCTGAAGCCATTCCCCTGCTTTAAGACTCCCATTGTCTAGCCAGTATTCTTGGGCTAGACTTCAGGTTACTTAGGATGACACACAAGCTCTTGTCGCGGGCTAACTGGGTCTTTGTGTGCTCTGTCACTCAGTTGTGTCGGACTCTTTGTGGCCCCATGGACTATAGCCCAATAGGCCCCTCTGTCCGTGGAACTTTCCAAGCAAGAATACTGGAGTGGGTTGCCACTTCCTACTCCAGGGGATCTTCCCAACTCAGGGATGCAACCCACATCTCTTGCATGGGTTGGCAGGCAGATTCTTGACCATTAGTGCCACCTGGGAAACCCAAGTAGGCCTTTAGGACCAGGAAACTAGCCTGGAGATGATGGAAGGGCCAGCACCACCAAGAAAATCTCTGTTCTGAGGCAACTTTTCAACCAAGCATCTCTTAACTATCCAAGTCCATAAACAAAACAAAAGCAACAAAAATATACAATTAATTGGTCCTGCTTGGCAATTTGGGTAGAAAATGTGAATGCTTTCTATTATACAGCAGACCGGTACCTATACCTCAGAACTAGCCATGCTACTGTCTGTCTCCAAAACCAGCTCTATTTCTCTTCTCTCCTTAGAGTAGAACCACCAGTTTGATGAAAGATCAGCCCTGATCCTGAGTAACTGGTACAAATTCAGCACTTCCTGAGGTAGGTAAGCTGAGGCTTCATGCTTTTCTGAGCTCACACATGCAGAAACCCTGCTGATAATTTTTGTTCTTGAGCACGGTAATCCAGACTCTAGGATGACTCACTCACTGTGTTCACATGCATTTTCACAAATGCTAAAATGGATTAATGCATCAACTCCCACTTGGCATGAATTTACAGTTCGTGAAAAGCAACTGCGAATTAGATTGTGACAGAAGATCTGTCTATGCAGAAGAACACCACGCTCTTAACAACTTCTGGGAAATGTAATGCTATAGACAAGCCAAGGTAAATATCACATAAAGTAATGATATATGTTTGCCTTCTCTTAACTTGTCAGATTTATTATAGATGTTTTAAGAACTACCTTTAGATTCTTTTTTTTTAATAACACAGTTGATTAACAATTTCGAGCACTGTTCAGCCTGATTTTGTTTTTTCCAAAGTTGATGCCTTTTTCATGTCCTAAAATGACCTGGAGCTTTTGTGGAAGGTTGAGTAACATAGATATTTGGTGAAAGTTTTTAACAATTCCTCTTGTTATGCAAATCTTATAGAAGTTTTTATTCACATAAAATCTTTATACATGTATATGTATAAGTATATTGAAGTGTCACATAACCTTGAGATATATTTTTATATTTTTGTAGGCATTCCAGATGGTTGAACACCTAAAAATCTTTAAATAATTTTCTAAACCATGGAATAAACAGTTTTTGCTGGCATTCTAGAAACCCACACATTTTATTAGCATATGCCTCCCTGTCATATTTTAACAGTCCCTAATAATAACCAAAACAGTTAGCATATAAATAGCATTGATAAGCTGAGCCAAAGTATAATGTAGAGAGAAATTATAATGTGGTGGCAAGAGCACTATGAAAGTATCAGGGTGTGTTGTTTCTAATATTGACTTTAGGACTAACTGTACCACCTTTGATAAGTTACCTCACCTTTTGAAGCTCCATTTCCCTACCTCATGTATGAGAAGTGTCACCAATAGAGTTTCCTGAAAACAGAGTCTAGGAAAAAAACAAAGCCTACATGCAAGCAGTTTATTTAGGAAATGATCTTAGAGAGCAAGAGGAGTGAAACAGAAAAGGAGAAAAGCCAATAGAAGGACCTGTATGGTGTCAAATTGGCCACAGCTTTGCGTGACTGGTGCTCAGAACCTTTTGGGAATTTCTGGAAATGAGCCATCTCAGAGTAGTCCATCAAGAGGACTGAAAGGGGAAAGATACATTTATTCATCAGCTCAGTGTCTCATCAATCTAGGGTGGCCCTAAGGGTGCTAAAGGCCCCACATTTCAGGCTTACAAATCCAAGAGTGCAGAACAGGGTCCCACATGCCCCCTCAGAGCTGTCAGAGAAGCCCCGTTCAGGACACCAGAGACCAGGTGTGAAGTGAAGTCTGAAATAAAGTGCTCTCAGGTTACACTGAAGGGAAGCAGTTCAAATCCTGCCCAGAAGTGGTCACCTGAGCAGTGACCAGTGTAAAAACAAAGCCAAGTGCATTGGAAACATTGGTCAACAGGCTTGCAAAATCCATCCAGCTCTAATATTATTCTACAGCACTATTTATACCTTCCATCTATTTAGTTTCACTCTGTTTATAGTGTTATCTAAGTTTTGCTGCACAGCAAACCTGTAAGTAGATATTGTTATCTCTGTTTCACAGAAGAGGAAACTAAGTCTAGAAAGGTTAAGCAAACTCCATAAGACAGGATTCCTCAGCCTTCATACTTTTGACGCTCTGGGTAGGGATTTTTTGTCGTTGTTGGACATGTGGGGAGGGGCCATCCTGAGCACTGCAGGATGTCTCACAGCATCTTTGGTGTCTACCCACTAGATGCCAGTAGCACCCCTGGAGTCGTGAGAATCAGAATGCCTGCTGGATGTCCCCTCACAGGCAAAACTCACCCCTATTTAAGAACCACTATCCAAAAGTCACAATTGCAATACACAACATAAGTACACTTTGAATCCAAAAAGGACTGACTAAAAAATCCATCTGAAGCCCAGAAGTGTCCCTTTAACTATCTCAGAATTAACCCAGCAATCTGTCTTAAGGGAATCAAAGCACTATAGAAATCAGACAGCTAAAAACAAATCTGTTCTTAAGATTAAGTTTGAGTAAATGCAAAGGTAGGAACACAGAGTTAGTAATAAGAAGCCTGAAGCAAGACACAGACATCCCAGCACAATTCAGGAAATGACAATACAGGAAATAGGTGGAGGGTTCAGATTAGATCAGAATTACTCCCTAGGAACCCACAGTAATTGTTTCATATCACCTTAGTGATCCAAAAAAAAAAAAGGAATTGAGATCAGAAACTTTGTTAGAGATGAGAAACATATATATCCACATATGTACAAAATGAGTGTTGTGTTTGCTCAATTGCTCAGTCTCGTCCAACTCTTTACAACCCCATGGACTGTAGCCTGCCAGGCTCCTTTGTCCATGGGATTTTCCAGGCAAGAATACTGGAGTGGGTTGCTGTTTCCTCCTCCAGGGGATTTTCCCAATCCAGAGATGGAACCTGCGTCTTTTGTATCTCCTGCATTGGCAGGTGGATTCTTTACCACTGTGTTGCGTGGGAGGCCCATGTACAAAATGAGTTATTACTAAAATAAGCAAGTGGTATTAATATCTGCTTTCTCCTTCATATGCAAGGAAAAAGCAGCTTAGGATTGTGTTTATAAAATCCTAAGCAATCCTTACCTCCTCACCTCCAGCGGAAAGTGTTAGTCGCTCAGTCGTCTCTGATTCTTTGCAACCCCATGGACTGTATCCCACCAGGCTCCTCTGTCTGTGGAATTCTCCAGGCAAGAAAACTGGAGTGGGTGGCCATTCCCTTCTCCAGGGGATCTTCCCGACTCAGGATCAAACTTTTGTCTCCTGCATTGCAGATGGTCTCCTGCATTGCAGGCAGATTCTTAAGGTCTGAGCCATCGAGAAAGCCCCACCTCCAGCAGAAAGCAGAGTTTTATGTTTCAATAGTCTGTTTAGAGAAGTGAGCAAAGTGATGCCCGAATAAAGGTAGAAAGAGCTTCTGGAGGAGGAAGAAGCCAAATGGAGGAGATTAAGGAGATAAATGGGAATATCTTATTTTCCCAAATGCAAGCCAGACTTGCCTGCTTAGAATAGACACTGGGAATGGGGAGATCACAAAGAGACACAGGGGAGCTTGAGAGCAAGGGCAAGGGTCTCTGGAAGAGCGTGAAGTCTAAACTGGACTGAAATTTGGGCATCCTGCAAGCCAAGGTGGGCAGCAGTGAGGAAGCCTTAGCTTGATTAAAAAAAAAAAAAATTGATGTGATAATTTTCATATTCTAGAATTAGTGGACAAATATTCCTACTTAACTACATATATGTAAACTGTAAGTAGTGTTAATTCCAGGTTGACATTCTAAATAAATCAACTGGTCATCTTCATAAAGTCTGAGTTTAAAAGATTTTTTTAGTTATTGTTAAATATCTGGTCTATCTAATCATAGCAAGCAAGTTCTGGTACCTACAGGGACCTATGGAGCAGAGTCAGGTAAGCAGCCCCTTTTATTAATGTTACTCTAGTCATGCTAATGTGTTTTTCATAATTGGTGTGTATATTCTTTAATTTAATTTAATTCTTTAATTCAGAAAGTATAATCATTCATTCAACAAATACAAAAGAGTACTTTCTGTGTACCAAGCATGATCTTAGAAGCTGGGATTCAATACTGAAAAAAGCAGACAATCATGGATCTCAAACTTCTAGGTAGACTGGTGGACAACAGTAAAATAATCACACAAATAAATATAAAACTATACTTTCAGGAAAGAGGCATATAGCTTAACATAAGAAATAAAATAGGAAGATTTCACTTGTTTAGAAGTCAGGGAATACTTGCCTGAGATGTGATGAGAACTGAAGAGATAAATAGGAATTCAATAAGTGAAGAAGGGAGGAGAAGGGGGCCAAGTTTCAAGCAAAAGAAGGAGCCTGTGCAATCTCTGCTGAGAGAGAAGAACATGGTGCGAGTGCAAAACTAAGGCTGCTGCTGCTGCTGTCACTTCAGTTGTGGCCAACTCTGTGCGACCCCATAGACGGCTCCACCGGGCTCCCCCGTCCCTGGGATTCTCCAGGCAAGAACACTGGAGTGGGTTACCATTTCCTTCTCCAATGCATGAAAATGAAAAGTGAAAGTGAAGTCGCTCAGTCATGTCCGACTCTTAGCGACCCCATGGACTGCAGCCCACCAGGCTCCTCCGTCCATGGGATTTTCCAGGCAAGAGTACTGGAGTGGGGTGCCATTGCCTTCTCCGAAAACTAAGGCTAGAAAAGTAAATAAAGATGAGAATACACATTTAAGACCGGGTTAAAGACTTGAGTCTCTAAGAAAAATGAGATGCCATTGAAGCAGTTTGAGGATGGGAAGAGGGAGTGAGGATGAAAAGTGACATAATCAAATTGGCATCTCAGAAAATACAGCATAAGATATAAAGGCCAATGCTATGGTCTTAGGATGCAAGGGGAGAACTTATAAGTGAGAGAAAGAGACTCATTTTAAAGGTCATAAGAAATTAAACAAGGAGCAATAAACTACTATAATGAGTCCATGATGTGCCCTGTGAAATCTTATATGGCACTGCAAGATTGAAAATGCTGAGAAAATAGAAGCTACATTGAAAAAATGACCTAACCAATTGTACAACTGTTACAAGTCTCACACAGTCCTCTTATGTTTAGAATTACCTGTGATATTTTAGAATGGGAATATTATTCTCCCTTTTTTGTTGTTCTGTGTGTGTTCAATTGCTCAGTTGTGTCCAACTCTTTGCAGCCCCATGGACTGTAATTCTCCAGGCTGCTTTGTTCATGGAATTTTCCAGACAAGAATACTGGAACAGGTTGCCATTTCCTTCTTCAAGGGATCTTCAGGACCCAGGGAACAAACCCAAGTCTCTTGCGTCTCCTGCATTGACAGGAGGTGGGTCCTTTACCACTAGTGCCTCCTGGTTATTTTAGAATTCTCATAGAAGTAGCACACATTTATTAAGAAAGTACAAGTGTGAAAAGGTAGATAACAATTGTCCATAATCTCACCAGAATTTATAAAGACATTATCAGCCCAGCCCAGTGGCCAGTGGTCATTGGTTCTGTAAAGTACAAGTACTTGAGGGAACAGAAGACACTGAGATTGCCAGCCATAGCCACTAGAAAAGAGGCAAAAATCCAAATTCTGGAAAAAGCACAAGTAAACACTAAGTCTAGGTGTGTCAGAGGTAAGAATTAAAGTTCATAAAGCAACGTGAAAGCCAATGGAGTTAGAGTTGCCCCTTGAAGCTCGTTATTACAGGCAGGCAGATTTTGGGGTATGTGGGAAAATCCACCTAGTGCTAACATCTAGCCAGGTTTCAAACTGGTGTTTTTAAAACTAGTATCAGACTGCTTAAGATATTTGTCAAAAACACATAAATACACACACACACCAAACCTAATGAGTAAGTATCTCTGAAGTTAAGTTTCAGAATTATCCATTTTCAACAAGTTTATATGATTCTTTCATGTACTCATGTGCCAATATCACTGGTCTGGCCTGTGACTACCATGAAGCCTGCTGCTAAAAAAAAAGCCCATGACTGTTTACAGCTAGTGAGTATTCAAGTAACATTGACCTGCTCTGCCAATTCAAAGTTCTTTTTCTTAGTAATTAGAAAAAAGCAATTAAGATCCATAAGCCCTGGTCCCACCATTCACGCACGATATCCTTCCCAAAGCCCGAAGTCTAATAGCATATTTCATCAATTGCATGAAACACTTTGGATCTGGAATCTCCTACAAATGAATTCAATTATTTGCTACAAAAAGCTAAATGGAATAAGATATAGCTTCATTTAAACTATCATTTTTCCTTACTGCATTTATTAGGAGCTTCCCTGGTGGCTCAGATGGTAAAAAATCTGCCTGCAATGCAGGAGGCTCAGATTCAATCCCTGGGTTGGGAAGATCCCCCAGAGAAGTAAATGGTTATGCACTCCAGTATTCTTGCCTGGAGAATTCCATGGACAGAGGAGCCTGGCGGGCTACAGTCCATAGGGTTGCAAAGAGTTGGACACGACTGAAGTGACTAAAATTTTCACTTTCACTATTACATTATACTATTCCCTAAATCAAAAGAGGACCCACTATACTTTCTTTTCTTAAATTTTCACCAAAGTACCAGGAGGTAGATCAAAACTTTCTATATCAATGAGTTATAGTTTCTCAGGCTTATGAAATGTTTAGCTCATATTGGAAGAGCAAAAACCATCGTGTCAATTTTTTGTTGTGGATTAGTGCATAGAAAACAACAGGCTCTGTGTGAGAATAATGGAACAAGACCAAGAAATCACAAAAGACAAAAAACTGAAGAAGAATCAACAAATTATCGGTTGTTTTTTAAAGCAAGCACAACTGATATTCATAAATATAGGATTTAAGAATTACAAACTAATCTTCCTATTATATTCAGTATCAAGAGGGTTCTCAAACACTGGGTATAAGTCTGAAGTCTTAAAACCCAAAGAAATAATGTGACATATTTACAAAGAATTCAGGGCTAAAATCTTAGTATAGGCTTGGAAATATCTATTTTAAATCACCTTAGCTGGTGAAACATAAATAAGTGAAACTATTTCATATATAGCCAGGTAGATACGTTTTATTAAAGTAAAAATCTGTAAAGGGTGACAATTTATTTGGTTTGTTCTCTCTAGGCATTAGAATCTTGACTTTATTATTTAGCTTAAAATTCATAGCCAGTGAAAATTTTCTATGACTCAGGAAGTTCAAATTCAGTGTTCTATGACAACCTAGAGGGGTGGGATAGGGTGGAGGTAGGAGGGAGGTTCATGAGGGAGGGGACCTACATATACCAATGACTGATTTATGTTGATATATGGCAGAAATCAACACAATATTGTAAGGCAATTCTCCTCCAATTGAAAATGAATAAATAAAAAAATAATAATGTATAGAAGGGTTTTTTAACCCAGATCTTCACAATAGCAGAAATAGAGGGTTGAGAATAAATCCACATAATAGAGTAAAAATAACTTCTTTTTCAGTTAATATGGGCATATTGATATACATTAAACTATTTAAGTTCTACAACTACAGTCTAAAGTGAATTTCCAATGCATTCATTCAACAATTCGTATGCAGTTAGGTATCAATTATTATTTTATGTGATGAGTATATAGCAGTCAACAAATAGACAAAACCCCTACCTTCATGGGACTCACATTCTACTGAGGAGAGTTACACAACAAACATAAGTAAGTAAATGCAATAATCTTTAAGATAGCAATAAGCTTTTGGACCTGGTTGCTCAGCTGGTGAAGAATCTGCCTACAATGTGGGAGACCTGGGTTTGATCCCTGAGTTGGGAAGATCCCCTGGAGAAGGGAACAGTTACCCACTCCAGTATTCTGCCTGGAGAATTCATCCATGGGGTCACAAAGAGTCAGACACAACTGCGAGACTTTCACAAGCCTTTGAAGAAGAATAAAACTAGAGAGGAGTGGAGAAATGTCTATAGGGGGCTAAAGGAAAAGGTAAAATTATTTGCTCAGATGAACTATCATTTAAGTATCTGGACAAAATAAAGATGTTTTTCAACATGGAAGAACTACTAAAGTTTTCTACCTGCAATGGTTAGGATTACTTCAGGTGCAAATGAAATAAATCTAATTCAAATAAGTTTAAATCTAATTCAAAAAAGTCCTTTACAAGAGGGACTGTATCGGCTCAAACAACTGGGAAGAAAAAGTCATGAAGACATGACTGTGCTCAGAATTTCAACTATTGTCATTAACCCCCTCTCCCTCTCTCCTTCTCAATCTTTCTCTTTTTCTCCCTCTGTCTTGTGGCGTCATTCTCTCTCCTACTGAATACATCACTTCTCCACTTTGTGGGAAAAAAGCATGGCTAAAGCTACTCAGATATTGTATCATCTCATTCATTAAAAATAAAAATTGCACCAGTATATAAAAATCCTTTGAAAGACTGATCAGACTTGAGACATGTCTTTAAAAAAAAAATCTTTGTGCTCCAGGTGATCTTGTACTATGATTGGCCACACGCAAATCAAAGACTCATGTCTGTGATCACAGGCACATTATAATGATTTGGAGCCCTACAAGTGTCACATCAAGTGGCTAGTGCTAGAGGAGTAATTTGCTAAAGAAAATCATTTTATTGCCATAGAAGGTGGGAGTGCCTAGAACAGTGTCTTATACATAGCAAGTGCCCAATAAATATTTTTGAATACATTAATAAGTAAATTCTATTCTTATATTAATGAATAATAATAAGTAGTTGAGCAACTGTTCATGACAGTGCCTAAGTCAATATTAATTGCTATCATTTATTAAATGCTCACCATGTACCATTGGAAAAGACCCTGATGCTGGGAAAGATTGAGGGCAAGAGGAGAAGGGAGCAACAGAAGGTGAAATGATTGGATGTCATCACTGACTCAATGGCATGAGTTTGAGCAAACTCCAGGAGATAGTGAAGGACAGGGAAGACTGGGGTGCTGCAGTTCATGGGGTCAGTCAGACACGACTTAGCGACTGAACAGAAACCATGTACCATGCACTCTGTCTGATAGTTTACGAACTTTATAATTCTGATAAAAATCTTGAAAGTTAGGCCTTACTATCAATAATTTGGAGATGAAGAAACAGAGAATCTAAGAAGTTATAATGGGTTGGAGACAGACCCCTCTTTCTTGAAAACCCCATGATCTTTCTTTTACAATATGCTATTCCTGCTTTCAGTTTATTTGTTTCACACCCTTTTTGGAAATGCAGGGTATGATGTAACCAAAAGTCATAACGATGCATTTATTTTCATCTCTTGCCCGACTCCTTTTCTACCACAAACCACAACCCAGTCTGCTGATTAAGTCTCCATATGTCAGAGAAAGAGGTGCTAGTCCACATCCCCATAGTACTCAAATCAGAGGGAAATGTTTAAAGAACTAAATATTTGATCAGAAAGAACTTTCAACACAGACTCTTATTCATCAGTGAAGCTGAAAATTAGCACGTGCTTATCTGGAGAAAGATTTTTCTCTATTTTGCTTCAGAATAGAAAGTTAAGTCA
Source organism: Bos taurus (assembly GCF_002263795.3). Lineage (NCBI taxonomy): Eukaryota > Metazoa > Chordata > Mammalia > Artiodactyla > Bovidae > Bos > Bos taurus. The sequence goes on along the minus strand of NC_037338.1, from coordinate 81,113,490 downwards.
GGTATATTTTCTCAAATCCTTTAATTTCCAAAACTTAAAAGATTTTCGTGGTTGACGGTCCGGGAATGTTAAAAATTCAAAAACTTGAAGAATATTGAATCTATCTGTCCAAGCATTATTTTTAAATGATTTTTTAACTTCTATCACTAAATAAATTTTACCTCTTATCAGTCTGCAATTAGGAATGGAATGAGGTAATAATTTCCTCATAAACTCATTTTTAGAGATTAACTAATATTAAACAAAATCTTTTTTTCACTTATATGAACATTGTCAAATATGACATTATTCTGTTTGTCCAGCGACAACTTGAAAGAATTTTTGATAAGGTTATGTTTTAATTTTTTAATTATATGTTCATTGCAATGAATTTAGTTTTCCCATCAATTTGGCAAGCTAGGCTTCAGCATAAGTGAAGCTATGGTTAAAATATATACATATATACTTAAAGTGATAAAAATGTGGACATGAACATAAATGGATTACTTTGTGCAATATTTAAGCTATTACATAATCTTTTTTTTTTACATAATCTTTTATGCTTGAGTTAAAATATTCATGTACTGACAGATTTATTAATGTCTCATTTATTTGCAATCATATTTTGAAAACACAGCAATGGCAAGGTGCTAACATTTAACTAATGATAATGGAGACACAAATTTCAGAGTTCATTAAGAGCCCACAAACCGTAACATCACTTAATGTCATGCCATGCCTTTAATGTTTAATATAAAAATATATTTTTAATCAAGGAAATTAAATTCAACATTTCCATTAAAATTTTTAAATGTAAGCCAATGTCCTAAATTAGGGTTTCCCAGGTGACTCAGTGGTAAAGAATCTTCCTACAATGCAGGAGACACAGGCGATTCGAGTTCAATCCCTGGGTCAGGAAGATTCCCTGGAGGAGGAAAGGGCAACCCACTCTAGTATTCTTGCCTGAAAGTTCTGAGGACAGAAGAGCCTGGTGAGCTACAGCCCATGGGGTTGCAAAGAGTCAGGCCTGACTGAGCACACATGCACACAATGCCTTAAATTATGAATATTCAAAATATAGTCTTTTAAATAGAATTGTAAACATGAAGAAATGTTTTAACATTTAAAGATTAAGATACCATGCCCTATGATTAGATATACAATGCTACTTTTTTGGATTTCTTTCTTTCTACTTAGTCTGTGGAATTTAAGAAAAATGAGAATTTATTTTTATTTAACTTTTAAATGTATGACTCCTATATCTTCTCAGACAGGTTGTCAGCCTCATGAGAGTAACCAAGTTTGATATTCATTGTACATCCACAAGTTAGACTTGATGTCTTGCATACAGTTGCTGCTGCTGCTGCTAAGTCGCTTCAGTCATGTCCGACTCTGTGCAACCCCATAGACGACAGCCCACCAGGCTCCCCCGTCCCTGGGATTCTCCAGGCAAGAACACTGGAGTGGGTTGCCATTTCCTTCTCCAGTGCATGAAAGTGGGAAGTGAAAGTGAAGTCGCTCAGTTGTGTCCGACTCTTCGTGACCCCATGGACTGCAGCCTACCAGGCTCCTCCGTCCATGGGGTTTTCCAGGCAAAAGTACTGGAGTGGGGTGCCATCGCCTTCTCCTCTGCATACAGTAGCACTCAGTAAAAAAAGAAAGGAGAATGAAAGGAAAGAAAGAAGAAAAATAACATTAAAGAAGATGAAGTTATGAAGTTCAGTTATGAAGAAGATGCAGCTATGAAGTTAATGGAAAAAGCCTTCATTTCAGTTCAATCAGCTCAGGTCCGTTCAGTTGCTCAGTCGTGTCTGACTCTGCGACCCCATGGACTACAGCACAGTTCACGTATTGTTGAAGCCTGGCTTGGAGAATTTTGAGCATTATTTTACTAGCATGTGAGATGAGTGCAATTGTGTGGTAGTTTGAACATTTTTTGGCATTACCTTTCTTTGGGATTGGAATGAAAACTGACCTTTTCCAGTCCTGGGGCCACTGCTGAGTTTTCCAAATTTGCTGACATATAGAGTGCAACATTTTCACAGCATCATCTTTTAGGATTTGAAATAGCTCAGCTGTAATTTCATCACCTCCACTAGCTTTTTGTTCGTAGTGATGCTTCCTAAGGCCCACTTGACTTTGCATTCCAGGATGTCTGGCTCTAGGTTGGTGATTGCACCATCATGATTATCTGGGTCGTGAAGATCTTTTCTGTATAGCTCTTCTGTGTATTCTTGCCACCTCTTCTTAATATCGTCTGCTTCTGTTAGGTCTATACTATTTCTGTCCTTTATTGTGCCCATCTTTGCATGAAATATTCCTTTGGTATCTCTAATTTTCTTGAAGAGATGTCTAGACTTTCCCATTCTATTGTTTTCCTCTATTTCTTTGCATTGATGGCTGAGGAAGGCTTTCTTATCTCTCCTTGCTATTCTTTGAAACTCTGCATTCAAATAGGTTCAATAGAATTTAGTATATGACAGGTACTGTGTTTGGATCTAAAGTCTTATAACAGGCTTACTTGGAAAAGTCATTTTAAATATTAGTTTCATTATCTGTAATGGAGATGAAAATAGCTGGATAAGATTTAATAATGCAAAATATAAAACGCACTGTAATCTTTTAAAAAACTATACAAATACAAGTAACGATGATATGATAAACTAGCTACGATTCTGCAGTTCTGGTTTACAGAAAGAATTCTTCAAAGGCATACAAATCACTAAAAAATGAGAACATTCATTATTCCTTATTTAGGGTATAATGTGTGAAGTACTAAAAATTAACTTGTTCTAAATCTTGGAATTTCAGTACATGCTTCCTATTCCAGAAAACCTATTTTAATCTTCTGATTTATTGAGCACGAATCAATTTCTTAAAATTAAAAGGAATTTTGAAGCATAAAATAAGGAATAATTTATCACTGTAAGAAGAGGATTAAGTCCTTCAAAATATTTTCTTTTTAATCTATAATCCCCATGATTTTATATAAAAATAATAAAATGAAAATTGCATCATTAACAAATTTATAAATCTCCAACTAAACTAATTGCTCATCTTCATGCTATTCTGATCAGAATCTTCTCTGTCCTACCTTAATCTATAATTATTAAAAATCTTAAGGTTTAGTTTAAATTCTACCTGGTTTCTATAAATTCTCACTCCCCAGCCAGGTTCAGTCTTTCAAATTTCTGCACCTCTACAGTACAAAGATTGTTCATTTTGTTCTGTATTATCTGTCAATATGCTTTTCCCTTCAGTTAGATTAAAATTCCACACTTTGTCTATCATTATAATTACTACAGTACTTACCAGTTCAGTTCAGTTCAGTCGCTCAGTCATGTCTGACTCTTTGTGACCCCATGGACTGCAGCATGCCAGACCTCCCTGCCCAGTGCTTTGTATATATCAAATCCTCAAGAAATGTTTTTTCAACTAAATGAGTTTTATCTATTTTAATATAACAATATTTCATGCTTTATTTCAAGTTTACCAAGATGCAGTCTTTTTCTGTGCCTGAAGATTACTAAGTTTTTTATAAATTTAATTTCAAGGATAATCCCAATTACTTTAAAATTTTTATCTCAATTTAAAATTTATCTCCTTGATGTACTGTCTTTATAAGAAAAAGCTGTTAAGCAAAGGAACTTTACATTCAAGTTCTAACAAATTCCCAAGCAGTTTTCAAAAACACAAAAAATGTGTTAGCCATAGCTAAGAATTCTACCATAAAATCAGTTTAAGTCAAAAACTAGAAAGAGTTGCAAAAGTGAGACTTTTTTCCTTCTGTTGTTATGAAATTATGATGTCACTCTTGTGATAAGAAAGGAAAACTAGGCAAACTATATTTTTTAAATAAAGTGAAGTTCAACACTGAATATACTTAATGCCACTGAAATGTAAAAGGATTAAATTATATTACTTAAGTGATTTTAGGTAATGACTACATTAGCTAAAAATGATTAAAGTGATAAATTTGTATTAAGAGAATTTTACTGTAATTAAGAAATTGCTGTTTCCTTTTAAATTTTGTTTTATTATAATAAAAGGACTTCCACTGGACCTGGCACAGAATTTACACATGTTAAAGTAAATTGGCCAAACATGTATAACGGTTTAAATGTGCCTTAATAAAGAAAGTGTCCTGAAAAGTAAATATTCAAAATATATAATAGACTTCAAAGCATAAAGGTAAATATTCCTCAGCCTATGCTTCATGGTAGCTCAGCTTCCCTGGTAGCTCACCTGGTAAAGAATCTGCCTGCAATGTAAGAGACCCTGGTTTAATTCCTGGGTCAGGAAGATCCCCTGGAGAAAAAGTAGGCTACTCACTCCAGTATTCATGGGCTTCCCTGGTGGCTCAGATGGTTAAAGAATTTGCCTGCAATGAGGGAGACCTGGGTTCAATCCCTGGGTTGAGAAGATCCCCTGGACGAGGGCGTGGCAACCCACTATAGTATTCTTGCCTGGAGAATCCCCATGGACAGAGGAGCCTGGGGGCTACAGTCCATGGGGTCTCAGAGTCGGACACGACTGAGTGACTAAGCACACAGCACAACACGATGCTTCATAGGTAGGATCCCTTAAGGCAGAAGAACCTATTGGTAATTTTTTCCTTAGCAATCTATAATGGATGAAAAAATTCCTTTCTAATATATTAATAAGTTATTCATAATTATATGCTTATTATGTACCAGGTAGACATTTTATTATGTATATTATTCTAATGTACATCACATGAAAATTAATCAAATAACCCCTACTTCACCCCCCTACTTCCCATAATCACAAACATTAGAGCTACTGATATATAGCTTTTCAGGTATGAAAAACAGGTCACTTCCCTAATATTGCCTTCATAAAGGACTTCAAAAAATCCAAATAATCATCCTTATGATATAGAATAGGAATGAACTTAAAAGAGTACCTTACAAATCAGACAGGCCCAACCATTCCAAGGACAGTTTACCTTAAAAAAAAAAATAAATGGTTCCTGTAGAGAAAGAAAGGTAAGTAACATATCTGAGTTTTATAAATGTGAGCATTTATAGAAATGAGATCATTTATTCTGTTCCAGATTCATGATATGCCCTCAATAAATGTTTGTTGAGAGCATAAATGAATGAGTTAGGAATCAGATCCTATACTTCCTATTTGAGATACTGAGAGATAATGATAATCATTAACCTAATTGTTCTTTTTCTTTTCATCATCCTTTAATAGTAAATAAAGGTTTCTAAAGTACCTAAAAATATTACATGTTCTTTACTGTCTACATTTAATAATTTTTTTCCCTCTTGGCATTTCTCCTTTTATTTCCAATTAGTAACCCATAAGCTATTCCATGGGGCTTCTCTGGTGGCTCAGATGGTAAAGAATCTACCTGCAATGCAGGAGACCCGGTTTCCATCCCAGGATTGGGAAGATTCCCCGGAGAAGGGAATGGCTACCCACTTCAGTATTCTTGCCTGGAGAAATCCATGGACAGGGGCAGCTACAGTCCATGGGGTCACAAAGAGTCAGACACGATTGAGCAACTTACACACAGGGAATTTTATTTGCAGAAAAACAGACTATCAGAAGTTATTTTAGTTATTACAAATGAAGAAACATTTGAAGCTAAATGAGGCTACATAACATATTCAAAGTCATGCAGAGAGAATCAGACTGAAATCTCAAATCTCCTAACTATTCTTTTACTTGTTTAATGTGTGTGTGTATATATATATAGTATATATATGAATAATCCATGCAGTAGTTGACAAACTGCTGGACATTTCCTATGTCTAAATACATACTCGACGGTTGTTAGTATTCATATGGTCCCAGAATTGGGAATTACTGAGTGTTTGATTGCCCATGCACTATACTATAGGGCATTCAATATACAAAATATCACAAAAGTAACACATTAAAATGTTCTTTATATTGGTTAGTGTTCTTGATTTCCCATTTAGTAGAGGCTTTTCACAGAGAGGGCAATGGCACCCCACTCCAGTACTCTTGCCTGGAAAATCTCATGGATGGAGGAGCCTGGTGGGCTGCAGTCCGTGGGGTCGCTCAGAGTCGGACACAACTGAAGCGACTTAGCAGCAGCAGCAGCAGCGGCTTTTCAGGCCCAGCATCGACTTTTACAGCTCCATCTTAATGTTGACCATTTAGTCTCTGTGCATTTTGGTTCCTAAGTGCAGATCTTGCTAACAAGAAGATAAAACTTCCTTTGGAGCCATTTTATCATGGCTTAAAATGCTTTGAAGTGTCTCAGTTCAAAAAAAAAAAAAAAGAAGCTTTTGCCAATGTTGACAGTATAGTTTCTGTAAAGTATCCACATAAGAAAGTCTATAAGAAAGACTTTCAGAAGTTGATAGGTAAACACAACCACAATTTGAAATGAACCATAATTACCTTTTCTTTTTTCCCTAAAAGAAAATGTAACAATAGAAGGTAAAGGCCTAAAGCACTTGAGACTTAGATCTTCTCCTAAAAGGTGCCTCGCTAGAAAAATTAAGACTATAGGAAGCTTAAATAAATATCGCCAAGTTGAAAGAAGGCAGTATGCAAATACATCATACATGACTTCAACTATCCAATATTGTGAAACAGGCAAACTTATAAAAAGATGAGTAGCTGTCAGAAGTCGTGGGCATGGGGGAGTGAAGAGGGATGAATAAGTAGAGCAGAGAGGATTTTTAGGGCAGTGCGACTATTCTATATGGTATAACAGTGAATACATGGCATTATGCATTTGACACAAAGAATGAACTCTAATGAACTCTACTGTAAACTATAAACTTTAGTTAAAAATAATGTATCAATTTTGGCTCAACAGCTCTACCATATGTGCCATAGTAACACAAGATTTTACAGGGGAACTGGAGAAGAGTAGTAGTATACAAGAACTCTGTATTTTCTATTTAATTTTTTTGTAAATCTGAAACTACTTTGAGAAATAGTCTATTTATTTTCTAAAGTTAGTATTATAAAAACATTAATGATTACAAAACTATGCTCTCTCTTAATGAGAGTTTTAGTCTAACATGAGAGTGTTATATCTCTTTAGACAAACACATGCTAAGCTCTATATATTTCTATAACATTATATATTTAGAAATTGTTGGTGCTATTACACTTCCTTGTGCTTAGTCGCTCAGTTGTGTCTGACTCTTTGCAACCCCATGGACTGTAGCCCCCCAGGCTCCTCTGTCCATGGGGATTCTCCAGGCAAGAATCCTGGAGTGGGTTGCCATGCCCTCCTCCAAAGGATCTTTCCAACCCATGGATCCAATCCAGATCTCCTGAATTGCAGGTGGATTCTTTACTGTCTGAACCACCAGGGAAGCCCATGAATACTGGAGTGGGGAGCCTATCCTTTCTGCAGGGGAATTTTCTGACCCAGGAATAGAACCGGGGTCTCCTGCATTGCAGGCAGATTCTTTACCAGCTGAGATCACCTTCAAATTTATTTTTCTTTGTATTCAGCACCTTCAAAAATATTCCTAGATCCAAGTCCAACTTGTGGCATTCTAATCCAAATATTTCAAGAAATCTCTTTCATGTCAAAAAAAATTTAAACCATTAAAAATATATGTGGATCAGGTCTGTTTTTAGAGAAATAAATTGGTATGTACACAAACTTATATATTGAGCTAATTTCTATAATACTCTGCAACATGCAAATTAAAATTTTCTATCAATATGTTTGTAGTTTTTCATGCCCAAAAACGGAGACTTACATGTGTAGAGAAATTTTGTAAAAATATATAAAATGTTTGAGCAAAATGCTACTGATTAGAAAATGAAGTAGCAGCCGGAAGATTCTGATCCATCCAGCAAGCTATGAAACAACTTTTTGTTCTGCTACATTGCAATAAGTTGCCTATAAATTTTGGTTATTCATATGTCCTACTCATAAAGGCACTTGATGGCTAGTAATGAAAATGACAGTAATGATGAGGATGATCATTCCAAGTGTAGCAGTCAGAATAGTAGTAAATTTGCAAGGTATTATTCTGTGAAACAAACTTTAAAAGACACAAAAGAATAGTCTTACAACATTCATTTTTGCGTATATGTGAAAGTACATAAAAATTTCAAGAAGTTTTTGTTGAAAATAAATGTCATCAAAAATAAAAAATGAGTGTGTAAATCAATTTAAGTAGATGTTAATCATTTTAAAAGGAATTTATATGAGAAAACCCTGGGTTCTGCCTTGAAGCTGGCCTAAATACTGAGAGTAAACAAGTAAGAGGCAAAAACAAAAGTGTCACCGAGTCCCATTGGACTTAGGTTTATTCTCTTCCACAAACCAAAAAGGCTGTAAATATGGTAGATTTATCAATAAAAATGCAAAGCCATGTATAAAAATCATGAAATAAATGCCATATTAATGTTCAACATATAACCATAAATATTTTTAAATATAAGACATTGATAAAGTGCATTAGAGATTCCAAAATATTTCTAAAATGATGCCTGTGCACAAGCTTAGATAGGTGAAGAGATAAATAGTACCGAAACAGGTGTCATAAACATTTTTTGAGTGAATTTTTAAAGAAACTACTAATGCTATTTATGGGACACAGTAAACATAACACACTCAAATAGTTGGAGAAAGCATTATAGAGATTATAATGTGAGGATAGGTAAGATTTAAATAGGTAGGAGAGTATTTTAGGAGAGGAAAGACTATGAATAAAATGGGAAAATATTATAATAGTTGGAGAAAGTGAAGTGTTAACAAGCTAGTTTAGTTGTAGGGAAGTCATGGGGTGGTCACCTAGAAAGTTAAGCAAAGTCACGGTATTAGAAGAATAGAAAAGGATGAATAAGTCAGAGAATTCCTCAGAAAAAGGAAGCAACAGGATATGATAGCATGAAATAAATATCAGGTAGAAAAGTGAATGATAACTGTAGAATTTTAGATATGAGTTGAATTCTTGACCTGTAGTGATATGGAAATTAAAGCAGTATACAGTAACAGTTAGGCACTTTGGCCCTGAAGCAGGCTGCCTGGGATCGAATTCTAATTTTGCCAATTAATACTTTATGACCTTTGGCAAGATATTTAAATTTCACAATGTAAAACAGACCTGGAAATCTTACTATGACATTATTTAAGGATTAAATGATTTAATATATGTAAAGAATTTAGACTAGCTCCTGACTCCTAGCATGCATCTAATGAATATTAGGTTTCTCTATTATTGTTACACAATTGAAATCAGAATTTGAGAAAGATATAATTTGGTGCCAAAACCATAGATTTGGTATAGTAAATGGTACCACCAGATTGATAAGATTTCTAAGGAATAAAATACAGAAAACAAAAGTCACTCATTTGTGTCTGATTCTTTGTGACCCCATGGACTATATGTCCACAGAATTCTCCAGGCCAGAATACTGGAGTGGGTAGCCATTCCCTTCTCCAGAAGATCTTCCTAACCCAGGAATCTAACCCAGATCTCCCACATTGCAGGTGGGTTCTTTACCATCTGAGCTACCAGGGAAGCCCAGCAATACGGAAGTCAAAAGCATAAGTCCATGGGCTAAACTTTAGAGTTTACTTATATCTAAAAATCAGAAAGTTAAAAAAAAATAGTGTGGTCAGGAAAATAAGAGGTAGTATATTATTACAAGGTGAATGTTTCAAAGATGCAAGGCAGCTAGCAATGCAAAGAAATAAGAGAAAAGTCAAACTGAAAAATAGCCAAAGGGTCAATGACTCTTGAGTGTTCTTTCTAGTGAAAGGAAGCAGGGCAGGGCAAAAAGAAATAAAAGACTCTGAGAAGAGAAGGGATATGTGTATATAAAGATGGAAGATTACAAAATTAATGAGTAGGAATTAGAGCTACTGAATGCAGAGCAATGACATAAAGGAAAGAAACTGAAACAGCAATTAACCAGGCAACAGAAAATCAATCACAAAGATTTTTTAAGAAGAAGGAGACATATGGATTATATAATTAGTATGTCAATAAAATTCTACTTATTGAAATATGAATATTATGTTAAAATGGTATTAAGACTATTTTTAAAAGTTATATCAGAATTCCTAAAGTTGTCTTAAAAATTGTTATTTTAATCAAAATGTCAGATTCACTAAACCCATTTGACTTATGTTTCAGTTTCTTTACTGTTAATTTTTTCTCCTCTTAATTTCAAACTTTTAACATGTTGAAATACATAGACTACTGAATTTATTAAATATTATATTTTAAAATTATAGTAATAGAAAAGGCAACAACTAAAAATAATCCATGTGCCTATTTATAATAAAAGTTCATTATTTCATAAAAATATGTAGAGGTAAGGAACTGTTAACGGTTATTTCTTCCATCAAGAAAAATTGAATAGCTGAGTGCCGAAAAGAAAGAGAGGGCCTTATAGTCACTGTTTATTTTTTTCTTTATCCTTTGCATTTTGTACCATATCTACATATTAACTTTTCAAAAAACAAACAAAATTCAAAAGATTACTTAAGGGGAAACATAAAGGGAAAAATAAATAAAAACATAATCTAATAGCTATTTTTTTACTAATGCAAAGAGAATACATAACCAGAAAATTTTAGTGTATTGAACAGACTTTACGAAGATTTTTAAATGGGGTAAGATAGCATGGAATTTTGAGAAGTATTTTTATAATTTAGTTTTCAAAATTATTTAAAAATCATGTATGCTTTTATTTGTTCTACCTTATTTTTCTCTTCATAAAAAAAGAGAAAGACTTTTAAAATTCTGACAGCCCCTGAATTCCTGAAGAAAGATACACAGTAAGCCATCTAGATTCAAGCTTTGTTTTGACATCTTTGGCTCCAGGAGAAAATGCAACAAAGAATATCAAAGAAGAGGGGAGAGAACTTTAAAGGCCAGTACACAGCACTATGTGCCTGAAGAATAAAATTTAATCAGCATGATACATTTTAACACATAACTACTCTTGTTCACATTGTTGATTCTTGCATTCAGCTAACATGTATTGAATAGTTATTGTATGAAACACCATTTCTAGGCATTGGAAACACAGTAATAAATATAATAAGAAAAACTTTTGCCCTTATTGATTTTCAAATATAATAGAAAAGCCAGACAATAAACAAGATAAATAAGTAAAATACACAGTATGTTGATAGCAAAGTATTAAAGAGGAAAAAATAAAAGCGCGGAAAAGATATGTGAATGTTAGCAGAAAGAAAAAGCCACATTGAGAAAGTGACATTTAAGTAAAGCTCTAAGGAAGGCAGTTCAGGGCAAGCTATACAGATATTTTAGGAATGAGCAGTCCAGGAAAAGAAAGCAAGTGAAGAAGCCCTGAGGCAGGGACATTCCTAAGGAATCCAAGGAACAAGGCCAGCGTGGTTTCAGTAGAATGAAAAAGAGGAAAATACTAGAGAGGAGTTTAGGGAATTAAGAGGATCAAGTCATCATATATCCTTGTACATGAAAGTAAGAATTACGGCTTTTTCTCTAAGTGAGATGGAAAGCCTTTGGAAAGTTTTGAGCAGAGTTGTGATGTGCTATGACATATTTTAAAGAACCATTCTGGCTAATGTGTCCAAAATAGATTAAAGGGGAGCAAGTACTATAAAGTAGGAAGACCAGTTTGGACTCTACAGCAGTAGTCCTGGCAAGAAAAACAAAGCCAACAGATCTGACACTGGGCCAGCTGTGGGTCATGAGAAGATAGTGACAAAAATGACTCTAAGATCTCTAACCTGATTAACTGAGAGAATGACATTACCATTCACTGAAATGAGAAATCCTACAGGAGGAGGGATTTGAGGGGAAATATCAGGAACTCAGTTCAGGACATGTCAGGTTTGAGATATTTATTAGACATTATAGTAGAGATGCTGAGTAAACAGTTATGAGTCAATTTCTGTGAAGAGGTCCTCAAGACTTCTTTTTTTTCTTCTTTTTTTAATTACACATGGTCCAAATTATAAAAATTGTTAAACTACAGAAACATTATAATTATAGAGACTTTTATATCATGAGTTTATTATTTTGCCCATATCCTGGATAAATGAAATAGTTTAATGACTATTTCTTCTCAATTTGCTGTTATAACATGTGCCTATGCTTTAAAAAAAAAAAGAGCAAAAACAGCAGCAACAAAAACATAAAGTAGGAATATCTGAGGGATAGCTTCAAACAGTGGTATATTTTACGGCTATGTAGAAAAAATATAATTTGGAACCTTTCTGATATCTTTATATCCTAATCTCTTTAGCCTAAAAGATAATTTCATTTATCTAGCTGTGCCAGGTCATAACTGAGGCATGCAGGATCTAGTTTCCTGACCAGGGATCAAACCCATGCCCCCCTGCATAGGGAGCATGGAGTTTTAACCACTGGATCGCCTAGGAAGTTGTCCCCAAAAATAATTTTTAGTAGTATAAATTCTGTCGCAAAGTACTATATGTCTATGTAAATATGTGTAATATTTGTGTTATTAGAAAAATTTCCCAAACTGATGGCTGACTCTATAAATTCTTTCATGTGGCCATTGAGATGGAACTAAAGATCAACTTTACTAAATATTTTATTTTCTATTTTGATTAACTAAATAATGTTAAATAGATAACATTAACTCAGAAGTTTAAGGCACTGACTATCAACATAACTTTTTCAAGTTGATTTAATGGAAGGTTCTGCTTCTTTTCTCATGCTCACTGTTAATGCATCCAAAAGCTTGTTGCTTTAAACTGAAATAACACAGAGATTTATTCTAAAGTTGAAGAAGAGCAAGTATTTTTTGAAGTGGCTTTTCATCCTTTGAATATTTTTCTTCTAATCTGAAAGCATTCAACTTTTACATTTTAAGAACAAGGTGGAGGGAGGATGGATTTCAATTTTAAATGTCTTCAACCATAGCTCTCAATTCAGACTCTCCAAACCTGGCCATGAAGACAAAAGCAAAAGAGCCAAAACATTATCTCCCTCCTATCCTCCAACTTTCTAATTCCAGAAACAAGAACTCATAAAACTAGGCCTAAGGAGGAAGGTGGTGTCTGTTTTTGTGTGCATATGTGTATTTGGGAAGGAAGTACTGAGGGAAGAAGTACTTGAATAATGATGCTAGTATGAGCAAATTTCAATTTGAGGAGGTGTAATCTTTCTCAAAATTTTAATAAGAAAAGCTCTATAGATCAAGCTATTAATAGTAATGGTGTGAAGTGAAGAAGTGTTAGTCCCTCAGTCGTGTCTGACTCTTTGCAACCCCATGGACTGCAGCCCACCAGGCTCTCTGTCTATGGAATTCCCTAGGCAAGAATACTGGAGTGGGTAGCCATTCCTTTCTCCAAGGGATCTTCCTGACCCATGGATTGAACCAGGTCTCCTGCATAGTAAGTGGATTCTTTACTGTCTGAGCCACTAGGGAAGCCCAGTAATGGTGTAGCAGCATAGAAATGGTATGTGCTAGGAGTTTATACTTATTATGTAGTTCAGAGTGTGAAAGAACTGTAGTGGTTGTAAGTTTATGCACCATTTACTAGAGAAAAAATGAAAGCATATATAAAAGCTTCCTAAAATTAAGAATAAGACTGGGAGCATAAAAATTTGTCCTAGAGAAATTGATATGAGAATGGAATTCAGTATTCACACACAGCAACAAAGAATAGGGAAAAGGACCAAGGTCTGTGAAGACAAACTTTGATTGTGATGAGATCTGCCATGTATAAAATGAAATAAAAATCCAACATGGAACTTATAAAAATAATAAAAAGAAGGAGAAGGAAGATAAGGACCTGTGTAGAAAAAAAAGTTAAAGGAATATCTTCAACAGACTCAAAGGAGTAGGCATAATCCCAAAGATAATCTAATTCAAGATACAGAAAAAAAGAAAAAGTCAAAACATTCTAGTGACTAGCTATTGAGTATTTACTGTGTATCAGTACATTATTTTTCATTACTGAGAAGTTTCTACTAATATCAAAGCTATTATGAATCTATCACATGCATTAGCTCATTTAACATCACAATGATCCCATGAGATATTATTATCCCCTTTTTAGACTTTCCCAAGGTCATAAAGCTATTAAGCATTCAAAAGACATAGCTATTATGACCTGGTGTAGAAATTTATTCACTTGTACACGCAAATATTTTATGGGTACTTACAAGGGGCAGGTACTCTTAAGAAACCTGCCTTCAAGGGTCTTGCATTCTAGCAAGATATAAATTATATGTGTGTGAGAAGGTGGTGAGTTCTGTGGGGAAAAATAAGAAATTAGAGCAGGATGTTGAAGTTACCAAGTACATGGTGGGGAATGAAAATTAATGAATAGAGCTGAATTTGAAATGGTATTTAGTGTGTCTGAGAACCTTGGCTTGTAGTAGGATAATTTAATCCAGTCACATTTATTTGTGAACTGATACATCAGTCTTCCTTTTTCTGATTTTATCCTTTCTTGACACTTCCTTTTTTCCTTACTTTTTGCTAAGTAGCCCACTTTATTGCTATTTCTCTGCTAAATGTTTTGAAAACTATTGCTCTACTAATGGTGACCTTTAAATTATATCTTTAAATTATACAAATCATATATTTTATCTGTGTATAAAATGTAAGCTCATTAAGGCAGGTCTTATACATGTCTTTTTATACATTCTATTACTGAGCCTAATACAATAGCAGGAGTATCAAAATATGTTTGTTTTATAAATTAATTAATTGATAACTACATGATCATAATTCTGCTCTAGCCAAAGATAAGACTCTGGAGGGGAAAACAAAAACTAGAAAGTGAATTCAGAGAAAGGTGAAAAAATTGCTACAGAGGAGAGTGCTTTTATTTCAATCCTGACTAAAATAAAAAGTGAAAGTCACTCAGTCATGTCTGACTCTTTGAGACCCCATGGACTAATACTTGAGTGGGTAGCTGTTCCCTTCTACCAGGGGATCTTCCCAACACATGGATCAAACCCAAGTCTCCCACATTGCAGGTGGATTCTTTCCAGCTGAGCCATCAAGAAGCCCAAGAATACTGGATTGGGTAGCCTGTCCCTTCTCCGAAGATCTTCCTGATCCAGAAGTCGAGCCGCATTGCAGGTGGATTCTTTATCAACTGAGCTACCAGGGAAGCCCTTCAATCCTGACTAAGTGGTCTTGAAAAATTTACCCATCCTCTTTGTACCTCTGTTTTTTTCACTTTAAAAATAGGGAGAGTGGATTAGAACAGTTAGTTTGTGACATTTTTAGGAGTCATAGATTCTTTTCAGAAACCAATAAATACTACCAATGCTCTCCACAAACACTTTATATACATATATCATGAAAATAAGTTGACATATTTTATAAGACTATGAAAAACCTTCATGTATATATTTATTAATATGCTATGAAAACATTAATGAAGTATTTTATAACATTTAAAGATAGATATACACATTGCTGCTGCTGCTGCTGCTGCTAAGTTGCTTCAGTCGTGTCCGACTCTGTGCAACCCTATAGACGGCAGCCCACCAGGCTTCCCCGTCCCTGGGATTCTCCAGGCAAGAACACTGGAGTGGGTTGCCCTTTCCTTCTCCAATGCATGAAAGCGAAAAGTGAAAGTGAAGTCGCTCAGTCGCGTCAGACCCTCAGCGACCCCATGGACTGCAGCCTACCAGGCTCCTCCGTCCATGGGGTTTTCCAGGCAAAAGTACTGGAGTGGGGTGCCATTGCCTTCTTCAAGATATACACATTAGATACACACATACACAAACTTCTAAGCTGGAAGAAAGCATTTATCCAAAGAAAGAAACAAAAGATTTATAGATGTGAAATGTTTTGAAATATTAAAGTCCAAAATCTTCTTTTAAGTTCTCAAAACATATTCATTTCAGATAGGGATGAAGTTGTTTAAGCTTGGCTTTTCTTGACAATCCAACCCTGATTGGTCGACCGCATGTCTTAAGAGGTAGTACTCTTGAAATTCCATATGAAAAACTGCTACCTAAAAATATAAGACAATAAAGGTACATAAGGGAGTAAAAATCACTCATAGTTTCTATGCTTAAAAATGATTCCTAACTTCTAAAATCACGATACTAACAACATTTACTGAGTCACTGAGCTAAGTGCTTTGAGTGCATTAGTTTACTTACTCTTATCTCCATTTTTTAAATGTGGAAAACTCAGCACAAAAATGATAAGTAACTTGCCCAACATAACATAACATAGCAATTAAATAAAATCAGCATTCCAGTCATGCAATCTGGCTTAACATCAACAAAACTATATAGAGTTTAAACTTAACATGATGTAGTGGCTGTAAAGACTATGTTATTTTTCCATTAGAAGTTATTAGACTATATCATTAATATGTACATGTGGCTTCTAATAGAGATTATTATAGATAATACAGCACAAATGTATTTCATCTTCATGTATCAATGGAGAGCTCTAATTTTGAAGTTTTATTTAACATGACACTAACATTTTGTAAAAAGTTCAAAACATCTGGCTACCTAATGCGAAGAACTCATTGGAAAAGACCCTGATGCTAGGGAAGATTGAAGGCGGAATGGAAAGGGGACGACAGAGGATGGGATGGTTGGATGGCATCACTGACTCAATGGACATGAGTTTGAGTAAACTCTGGGAGTCGGACACAACTAAGCAACTGAACTGAACGGAGAGCTGTGAGTTTCAGTTTTGTTTGGGGACTTACTGAGGAGTATACCCTCTGGATACAGCCTCTCAGATAGCTCTGAAGAACTGCTGTGGACAGTTTAGAGAGGAGGTGAGCATACATGTGATTTTGGAGAAGAGGTATATGCAACCAGACTCACATCTTGGTAGAAGCTTAGTGCCAGTTAGGAGGAACAGATATTTTAGTCAATTATTTCAGTGCTTTTCTAAGTATGGGAAGATGCAAGAAATTGGGTTCATACAATTTTCTCTTGAAAATATCTATCTGAAGACCTGTTCTGCCAGTTTTTCCAGAGCACAGAATTCCTAAACTCCTTTCAGACTATGCTAGAGATTAGCAAGTGCAGTGGTTAATGACTCACTCCTTGTAGAATCAGGTGACTCGTGATATTCTTTGGTTGACATATACATACACATTAAAATTAGAGAAGTATTGGTATTAAATGATATATAAAGCTCCTGGCATACTGGCTAGCTGCCATTTGACACACTCAAAGTATTTGCCTCCTCCATACCACAGAGAAAGGAGAGAGACAGAAAGGGAGATAGGATGTGCTAGAAATGTTGGTAGCAGAAACTTTAATTGGAGGCATCATGATGACAAGTGGGTGGGTATCAAAAACATTTCTGCACAATCAGAAGTCTTTCAATACCTTTAAAAATACCCTGCGTAAGTAGGGACCCAGAATTAGTCCATTTTTAGTCCATAATTAGTCCATTTTCCCCAGTACCTCCCAACTTTTCCCTTACACTATGGATTTTAACAAATCCCAGGTATATCATTCCATTTTTATGCACTTTGAAAGAGGCTTCACAATGATCCTAACATAGTATTAAGTAATTTTGGCTGACCTCTAACATTATTTTTCATATTTCTTGACAAGGAGGTATCTTTCCTCGTGAAGCCACAATAGAGTATTATGGGTTCAGATATTTCCAACAAATGTAACATTTCTTTCCCGATTGAGGCACATACTTTAATCTGTCTTAAATATCCATTTCATTAACACAATTATCATCAAGAGGACAATATGGGTTTGTGTTCTCTAATAATCTTCCTCTATCAGAGAATATGTTCCTAAACCCAATTTCTTCCTTTCTTCCTGTTCTAGAAGAAACAACCCCTATCCTTTTCAGGCTAATTCTACTACCCAGCTTTCGGTCTCATAGAGTATTGTTCCTTAAATTATTTCCTTTTTTCAGGGGAGAAAACCCACAGGCTTTTGATCTTCCAAGGACCTGGATTAATTTTTAAGAGTATTTCATTGAAAGCTAAGAAAAAAGAAATTATGCAGTTTTGAAGTGACTGAATAAAAGTGTCAGGGACAGCATTTTCTTCTAATGAGAAGCCAGGAGAAATGCTTTGAGAAGTGATGCAAGACTGAAGATATTTTGATAAATGTATTTCACCTACATCATTATTCTTTCTAGATCTAGTCTTGTATAAAACCAGCAATTTCAGATCAAATGAAAATGTAGTCATTTAGAAAATAATTCCCTAAAAAAAAAAAGAAAGAAAGAAAAGAATTCCCTAATTTCAATCCAACCCCTACCTCATCTTCATTGGTACTACAAGTTAGAACAGATGGTAGACTTAGTGTATTTTATTCTGATATTACAGACCTCTTAGGCAAAGAATAAGGTTAGCCGTTTAACTTTTCTTTAGTTTGATTCTTTTATAATCAAACATTTAAATGCCATAGTACTAAATTATGTTAATATATGTAAATGGTGCTAATTTCTTTCAAAATTACAATATAAAATGTCCATATAAACAGCCCTATAATATTTAAAGGATAGAAAACAATGATACTAAATTTATAATTGGGAGTAACACCAATGTAAATCTAACTTAGACAAATGCCTTTTTTGCTTTTGCTAATTAATGTTACATATATTAGATATACATACTAGATATATATAATACCTATCTTATCATATAGCGATTGCAAGACATCACTGAAAATATGTAAAGTTTTATAAAGTATATTTTCTAGTTACATTCTAAATGATTTTTTTCATTTTTAGCCAATTTTTACCTGTAGGAATTTGTATCAATAAATTTAATGTTTACAAAAGTATTACATTTTTGTATTTATTTTTTAACAACTTAGCATATTTTCCTTATGCTAAAAATACAAGAATGCAGTAATCATCTTATAAAGTATTAAAGAAAATAACCAAAACTCCTACCTGCCTTCAGTAGATAATTAAATTTTTCTTCCTTAGATTCATCAGAGAAAGAAGTTGGTCTTTCAGGTGAAGGATTTTCACAATCTGAAAATAAAGATCAATGTGTTATAACAAAAAGTAACTTTTTATATGAAGTGTCAATACTATAAACAAATTACTTTTTCAGAAATATTCCCTCCCATTCGTTCCTTATATATAATAGAAAAATAATAACATCAATAAATACTGTCTTACACCTTACTTTCTTTTTTGCCAAAATTATATATTTGGCCTACACAGAAAAAAAATGCCGTATTTTATCTCAGAAAGTACATTTTAAAATCAATTTCATACCTTCCTTAGAAGTAGAATAAAGTAATTCTTCCTCTGGTGTTCTTAGGCAGCAATCATTAGGAACTTCCTGTTCACCATTTTTGGGTACTGTTTTCCACTTAAATAAACTTTGGTGTTTTTTATGCATATTCGGACTTGCTATCATATCACCAAGCAAAGAAGATGAACATAATTTGTTTTCTGTACCCATTTTCAAACCTTTTTTTATCTCCATTTTTACCTCCTCAACAGCATTGCTTTCTACAAAGTAATTTTCTTGCCTATTGTTGGTTTCCACAGTGCTTAGAATTTCATTTTCCTTACTAATTTCATGAAACATACGAAGTTCTTCAAGCACTAAATTAAATTTACTCTTCATTTCAAAATTGTTTGCTATTGTCAGAACGTCTGTTGATAAACACTTGGCAGTTAAGTCCTGAAAACATTCATTGTTCCCTACACTCAAATGAGTTTCAAACTGATGATTAAAACATTCTGAAGAGTCATTCTTTGGATGAAAATGCTTTGAATTAGCTAACTCACTTTCTTGAAAAGTACTCTCATATTCATTTCTGTCAATTACATTACTTTGATTAACATATTTAGTCTCTTCCACATCCAATTTAGTCATTAATGAAACTGGTTGCACAATAAACATGTCATCCATTGAATAAAAACTATTTTTCTCTTCTTTTTCTGTCTTAATGTCTTCATGACCTTGGCAAAAGTTTGTTAAATTTTGTGTTGTGATTTTTCCTTCCTCCTTCAAAGTTAAGTCGTACTTTTTATCTTCAATTTCATTTATCAAGTTCCCAAAACCTAGCACCTGAGTTACAGTCATGGGATTGGTTTGTTCACTATGCTTTTTGTCATGGCTTGCCTGTATAGCCTGTTGCCTAGTATTGAAGAAATCTTTAAATATGTAGTTAAAATTAAAACTTTTCTGCTTTTGCTTTTCTTCATCAATGTCATCAAAGTCCATTAAAAGAGGAATTTTTTCATATGTTTCAAAAATTGGAAAGTGTATGTTTTTACTTGTCATACTGAAGGAATTGGTAAGTTTTTTCTTAGGCTCTTCAAAAATTTGTTCACTTTTAAATAGCTTTCTTTTCTTTAACTTAGGTTTCATATTATTGTCTAATAGTCTTGAAAAAGTTAAAATCCTGACTGAACATACAGTATGACTTTCCAATGTGATGTTTTTTGGATAATTCAAATACATTATCCATTTGAAAATGCATCCCTCTTCTAATTTAGAATCATTTTCAACTACTGTAAAAGAGACAAAGTCATTGAGCAAAGAAGTTATGCTGGTTTTCAATATAATATTTAGAGGGTCCAAAACATTGGTTTGTAAACATATGCTTGAAATATCATTATTTATACTGACATTCATAGTCTCAGTTATTAGATTTTGAACATCAATTTGCTTTTTACACTTCAAAATTCCATACCAGGTTAAGATATTATTATCTTTTTGATTTCCTGAAATACTTTCATGGAAATAAAAAATTTCTGTAATGAAACTTTCAAAATAACTGCTTAAATGAAAATCTTTTTGTGTGGTATAATGTCTGAAGTATAGCATATTATCTTTTTCTCCTTTATCTTTTAAGCAAAAAATTTGCTTTAAAGCTTTTTGACTACCCAGTGTTTCTGTCATGAGAGGCTTTGCTTTTTCATCATGTGTTTTCATGACTTTCATATTGTGATAATTTCCTTTACTTAGATCTATTTCTAATAATTGTTGCAAATTCAGTATTTCTCCAGCTTTTTTCATATTTTCATATTTCACCTTGTAACTATCCATAGTCCAACTATTTTCCCTATTTTTTCTCAAAATATATATAATGTTACAGTCCCAGCTTTGCAGTTTTTCCAATCTGGTAAATATGTAGCTGTACAGGCATGTTTCTGTCTCCTTGCAATTTGCATTTTCTAGTTTTATAGTGAAATTCTTTGCGGAGTCTATTGCATCAAACTTGATACTACTGTGATTATAGTAGTGTAAACTGATCAAGTCTTTTTTTCTCACACAAACACTTTGGTTGCTGACTGACTGGTGGTTACTTTCATAACACTCAGAAAAAATATTTTCTGCATCCACAATTTTTTTATCATTCTGTAACTTTTGCTTCTTAACATCAGGTCCATTTTGGGACCAGTGAGTGTTTGTGAAATCCCTAACATATGCCTCATTTTTGTCATTTTTCTTCCCTATTTCCTTTAAATAGACAGAGGACATTTTGCTATTTAAATCAGTTGGAAACTCAGGGATACTTGTTGTACTCTTATCTCTAAAATAGCTAGGTTTGGCAATTTCCATGCCGCGCTGGTTTTGAGATTTTGGTATTTTTAGCGTAGATGCTGGAACGCTATTTTCTTTTTTATTTGATGGCATAACACTACCAGCTTTACATCTGTTCTTAATATCATGAAATGTTGATTTGGTGTCCTTGTAAAAGGTAATATCTAAAAATGGATTTTCTGTCAGTTTTATGTCATTATTGTCTTCCTGACTATTGTCTCTCTCCTGAACTAAATATTGTCCATCCTCGTTTTTAATTACATGTACATCGTGTACAGAGGCGTGGGACAGCTGACCAGTCTCTATTTCAAATCTATCAGTGCAATGCACACTGAAAATCTCTCTGGCATACAGCCCTGGTTCACAAGACGTTCTAGAAGTCTTCACACCAGAAACAAAATTTTGTGAGGGTAGAGACCGCAAACAACTATTCATCTCAAATTTGCTATTTTGGCCTTCCGGATTATATATCTGTTTCCCACTTACAGATTTCTTCACACACGAGCCTGTGGCGTTACCAAAAATCTCCTCAGTTGAAATCATGAGCGCTGTGAGGGGTCTGAGCGACAACTCCCAGACTTTTTCCACCTCAGACAAGCAAGGCACCAAAGGCAGCCTCCACTCCACCTCAGAAACACCACCGGTCTCCTCAAGACGGGGCCTCTTACTACGGGGTGGTAGGGAATCAGGGTCGTCAGCAGGTGGTAAAGGGGAGGCAGGCTCCCCGAGTTCGGAAACCTGCGGCGCGCGCTGCGTGAGTGACATGACAGCGAACTGAGGTATTCTGTCACAGGTTCCGGGCAGACTCGGGTCTCTGAGCCGGCCCGAGGCGGCTCTTAAGCAACACACCCCCTCCAGCCCCGCCTCGGTCACGCCCCTGACACGCCCCCAGGGCCACGCCCCCACCCACCCTGCTGCAGCGAGCCCCGCCCACATAGTCTCTACTTCAAAAAACACCAACCGCCTGTGACCGTTATTTTGTCTATTGTTAGCGCCCCTTGCTATTGTTACAATTGTAGCTGATCTAAACTTTTTCTTCCCTCTGGTAGAATTAAAGAGAAAAGTCAGAATCTTTTTTTTTTTAATTTGTGAACGGACACGGCTGTATTTTTAAAATTCTAAAATTCTGTTTTTTCTCAGAAGAACGTCTCCACAGTTTCTCTGGACTATCTTGTCCATTGAAACCGTGTAGCTCTGTAAACACCAGACCAAATCTCCCTATGTGTGGTAAAACTTCCTAAAGTGCTCTTAATGATGCCAATGGCGTTTACAATCATATTCCCACTTCAGTCTTGAAGTGTGTTTTGAGAGAAGGCAGGACTGGTACTTAACAATCTGAATATTTCAGGGGAAAAGTCGTGTGGAAATTATTATCCAGATAACTATTAATCTACACTTTAAGACTGTAGAAGATTTTCAATGCACTGTGGAGTTTTCTTTCCCAATGTTGTGATTTTTTTTTAAGTCGCTCAGTCGTGTCCGACTCTGCAACCCCGTGGACTGTAGCCCACCAGGCTCCTCCGTCCATGGGATTCTCCAGGCAAGAATACTGGAGTAGGTTGCCATTTCCTTCTCCGGGGAATCTTTCCGACCCAGGGATCTAACCCAGGTCTCCCGCATTGCGGGCAGACGCTTTAACCTCTGAGCCGCCAGGGAAGCCCTGTTGTGAATACAATTACTTAAAAATTATATGTTTCAAGTATTCTATTTATTGTAAGTGTAATCAGACAGTTCTGACTCACGTAATAAATTTTGTAAATGTTATTTTTCTTTTTCTTCTGGTTTGAAAGCAATATATTTATTCTCTTCAGTCAATTCTGATTTTTGTGAATGTCATAATTCTAAAGAAAGCTATTTTCAAAGTGCTTAATATTATTCTTATATATATGTTCATTATGAAATATATCATTACTGTTCAGTAATCAGAAGCTTCTATCCCCTTGATACTAGTTTCAAAGTTGATAAGCTGTACATTCATAGATACATACATATATATATATATATATATAAAATCTCAGAAACTCTAAGTGTATAAATGGCAAACTATGACTGGCATACTGCTTTACTTAATAAACTGTTCATCAGCCTCTTGTCTCATAAATATTCTTAGATATATTATAATTCCAATTCTAGACGTTACTTTAGCTTGTGAATTCCTCCAGACAAATGTTTACTTAAATTTATAGAAAGCCTTACAGTATAAGCACTTCATCAACACTATAAATATAAATGTGGCAATAGTTCAGGTTATATATCAGCAAGTTCTCAAAGTGCTGTTCCTATATATCTTTGGTTGCATTGTTTTTTTTTTAATCTCAGATTTTCCATAATTCTACACTCCATTCAAATGCACTCTGTTGTATGCTTTGACCAACCCATAGACTGACTTGCATAGCCAGTTCAGTTCAGTTGCTCAGTCGTGTCCGACTCTTTGTGACCCCATGAACCACAGCACGCCAGGCCTCTCTACCATCACCAGCTCCTGGAGTTCACCCAAACCCATGTCCATTGAGTCGGTAATGCCATCCAACCATCTCATCCTCTGTATCCCCCTCTCCTCCTGCCCTCAATCTTTCCCAGCATCAGGGTCTTTTCAAATGAGTCAACTCTTCACATCAGGTGGCCAAAATATTGGAGTTTCAGCTTCAGCATCAGTCCTTCCAATGAACACCCAGGACTGATCTCCTTTAGGATAGACTGGTTGGATCTCCTTGCAGTCCAAGGGACTCTCAACAGTCTTCTCCAACACCATAGTTCAAAAGCATTAATTCTGCAGCGCTCAGCTTTCTTTATAGTCCAACTCTCAGTAGATGTAATTGGTATAGTGACATAATATTAGAAATAAGCTTTCTATCAGTATAGTAACTGTTATAGCTTTGTGATTCTAGATAGATCTGTAACTTGGTGTTTTTTTTCTTCAACTTGCTAGTTTTCCCAAGAACACACAGTTTTTAAAATCTCCATCACACCATTATTTTAAAACTGCATTAAGGACTAGAATTCAAATAAAACTCAGTTTTCCATTTAATTCAACATTTGTTTGAGAACTATGTCTAAGATGCTGTTAAGTGTATAGGAATGTATGTTTTTTTCTGTTTTGAAAAAATTTATAGCAATAAAGTCAGAAAAAATCTTTCCTTGAACTTACTTGTTTCAACATTAATGACCACTGTCATTTTAATCAATGTCTATTGAAACTACTATGTGCATTTTCCTTGAGTTGTAAAATGCTGTCTTGAAAATAGACTAGTTACAAGTGATAAGTGCAAAAAAATTGTATCTTCAACTCATTTTAATCTAAATACACATGAGACTTCTAATCTTACCTACTCTTGAAAGCCCATTTTAATTGTCCCATTTTTCTGTATCACTTTACCTGCCCTTCCTTTGAAAAATCCTACCTCCTTTAATAACAATAAACTGAGCTTTAAGGCCAGCATCTGTCATTCCTTTCAGCTTTGTGTCCTATTACAGTGCAGCTCTGAAGGAAAGAATGAGATAAATACCATACTGAAAATATGACACAAGTTCCTGTTAAATTCAAAAGTTCACCCAGTACCTCAGGATGCCTGAGGACCAATGTCCTTAGCTCAGTATGGCAGATCTTCACAACTAGATCCTACCTTAACTTTTATGGCTTCATCTGGTTTTATAATTTGCCCTGTGCTGCCTACACCAGACTGTTATTTTCTTGTCTTTTCATGTATGTTTTCAATGCCCATCTCTTTCTCCATTTGACAAATTCATTTTCAGTGTAAAAGGGTTCTACCCAAAAGTTACCTCCACTGAGGGAGCATCTTTATCGCATTCTTGCCCTATCCAAATCTTAGGAAATATTACTTAGATCCTCATCTCTGTTCCTATAGAAGTTTATTTTCAACTATACTATAACACTTAAAACATTGTATTAAGTTGTTTACATCCCCTCTACTAGCCTTGTCAATTAGGGCAAAGATCTTTTCATTTTTACATCACCAGTGCCATGCTGCTGCTACTGCTGCTAAGTCGCTTCAGTCGTGTCCGACTCTGTGTGACCCCATAGACGGCAGTCCACCAGGCTCCGCCGTCCCTGGGATTCTCCAGGCAAGAACACTGGAGTGGGTTGCCATTTCCTTCTCCAATGCATGAAAGTGAAAAGTGAAAGTGAAGTCACTCAGTTGTGTCCGACTCTTAGTGACCCCATGGACTGCAGCCTACCAGGCTCCTCCATCCATGGGAGCTTCCAGGCAAGAATACTGGAGTAGGGTACATCCCCAGTGCCATAGTTAACTTCAATTAATGAAATAGAATGTAGGAATATTACTGTTACTATACTTTTACCCCTGGGCTTCCCTGGTGGGCTCAGTGGTAAAGAATCCACCTGCCATTGCAGGAGATGCAGGTTCAATCCTTGGATCAGGAAGATCCCCTGTAGCAGGAAATGGCAACTCACTCCAGAATTCTTGCCTGGGAAATCCTATGGACAGAAGAGCCTAGTGGGGTCGCACATGAGTTGGACATGATTAAATAACTAAATAACAACAACAACACTTTTACTAATCCAAATGCATTTAGTGGTGTATTAAGTATATTTTAAGCTTCTGCTTTTGGCTTGATTTTATACGATAAAATGGAGAGTTGATTGAGCTCATATCAGCATAAAGCCAAAAACTGACTTTAAATATTACTGGTTTTAATGTCATTTAAGTTTCATGGTAAGACCAGATATTTGACAGGGCAGTTTTTCTCTTTTATATCTTTTAATAAAGCACATAAATGATGAATAAATACACTCAACCTAAAACTTTCAGACCAACAAGTTAACAAATATATTTTAAACACTTAATAAGAACAACTAACAAAAATATTTGAAACAAATACGGGGGTTAAAGAAGAAATGCCACCATTTACAAAAAATGTTTGAAATAAATATGGCTATAAATAACACAAAAAGCATTCTTTATAGTCACTAAGAAGCTCTAGTTGGGAAAATATTTAAGAAAACTGTGATGTTCTGTACATCCACATATGCAATTAACCTTTCAGCTGAGTAACAACAGTAACTTATAAAAGTCTTAAATGAGACAATGTATATACAAATACTTTGAGTTTTAAACTATCTCCTCATTACCCATTTTATTAATAACATCATTATCTACCCAGTCTTCTGAACTAGAAACTCTTCTTGTTATCCTTAATTTTTTTCTCTCTTACAGTGTTTCCTCATCACCCAATCCCTATGTAGACATTCATCAAATCTTTTTAATTCTATATTAAATATGACCCAGGAATGACTCCTCTACTCTTTATCCCTTATGACCCAGGAATGAATCCTTTACTTTTTATCCCTAACACATCTGCTTTATTTTAAACCCTCATCACCTCCTGTTGAGAATAGTAAAAAGATGGTCTTTTTACTAGTCTTCTCTTTGACTTCCACCCACCACTATCATGAGATTTTTTTTCCTAAAATATTAATCGCTTTGTTGCTTGTTTCCTAACCAAGAACCTCTCTTGACTCGTTGATGCCCATAGAATAAAATACAGGCTCTTTAATTTGATATGCAAAGTTCTTTGTAGTTCTCCAAACTGTTTTTTCAGCTGCTTTTTATCTTATTACACAACACAACTTGATTTCCTGCATCACTAAGCTTTTCACCATTCTTCAAATATATAAAGTCCTTTCACATCTTTAAGTCTTGGGCATATGCTGGTTCATTTGTGTAAGTATGATGTCAGGCTTTACTTAAAAGTCTTCTGAATTCCTTCCAGTTTACAGCTATGTTGTATGTTTAGACACCCACAGTTTCATCTGCTCCTCATTCTTTAGTTCTAAATATGATTTCACTAATGTACTATTATATTTTTGCATGGTTAGCTATTCAAAGATATTTTTTTTTCCTAAGCCCTGACTGTTGGAAAACCAGGGGAAATGTTCAACTATTTCCAACATTTCTTTGATGGTCTAATAAATTTCAGCAACAATTAAAAGATTCTTTGTTGCTGAGATAAAAGCAAGAGTCTGTATTATTTTGAAATTCATACAATTGTAAATAACACCTCTTTTAAAAAATAATTGTGAATTCTTTTCAATTAGCCTTTTACAAGAATCTTTTCAAGATTTTGAGATGGCAAAATGTCTATAATTATTTTTATCATACAAACTTGTAATTACTTAGATTGCCTTCTCCTTTTGTACAATTTTTTTGCTGAGATTAGTCATTTTTTTATGGTTGGTTGCGTAATAAATATTTAGCTGGGCATTGCAAATTTATAAAACTATAATATACTTTAAAATTTGAAGGAATTATATATATTTACATTAAATACAAAATAGAGTTAACATTAAAAACTACACTGAACGTAATTTTTTTTATCCTGAAGGCAATATAGAATAACACTGAGGTGAGTAGGCTCTGGAATTAAACTGTCTGTGTTTAAATCTATGGTCTACTTTTTCCTGCTTTTGTAATCTGAGCCAATTACTTAACCTTTCTGAGACAGATCCCTGTAAATGGGAATTGTAAAGTAGTAATAGAATTTATCTCTTAGGCTATTGTGATTTAAATGAAGTACATCATGCAAAGCATTTAGAACAGAGTTGGACATGTAAATAGATATTTATTAAACATTTCTTAAGTTATGATAGTTATTATTAACATCGAACTAGCAAGGTGTTGGGAGAAGGCAATGGCACCCCACTCCAGTACTGTTGCCCAGAAAATCCCATGGATGGAGGAGCCTGGTAGGCTGCAGTCCATGGGGTCGCTTTGAGTCAGACACGACTGAGCGACTTCACTTTCACTTTCCACTTTCATGCACTGGGGAAGGAAATGGCAATCCGCTCCAGTGTTCTTGCCTAGAGAATCCCATGGACGGAGAAGCCTGGTAGGCTGCAGTCCATGGGGTCGCACAGAGTCGGACACGACTGAAGCGACTTAGCAGCAGCAGCAAGGTGTTAGACTAGTTCTTACAGTTTGATGAATGTCAGCATCTCTATCCAACCCTCCATTTCAGTAATATCCTGTGGGTAGCTTAGAGTAGGCCTTGATGGAAGTATTTCTATTTAAATTGCCAAAATCAGAAACACTACAAATTAGGGGTTTTTTTTTTTTTTTTTTTTTTTAAGTTCTAGACAAGCCACGTGTCAAACAGTTACCAGCATAGTATTGAATCAAACTCTATTTTACAATACTTCAGATACATTACTCTGTAAATCAATTCTCACTACAGAATTGTAGCTGTGGTAAGCCAGGGAGTTTTTGTGTCTTGTCTGGCTAAAGTAGTGCATGCGTGCGTGCATGTGTGTGCAATTGCTAGGCCACATCCGACTCAGAGAGGCAATTCAACAGATTATATATTGGTACCAGGACATATTGTGAAAACTTTATCACAACAAAACAAAACTCTGTTAGTTTGTTTTCAT
Source organism: Bos taurus (assembly GCF_002263795.3). Taxonomy (NCBI): domain Eukaryota; kingdom Metazoa; phylum Chordata; class Mammalia; order Artiodactyla; family Bovidae; genus Bos; species Bos taurus. The sequence continues at coordinate 81,084,658 of NC_037338.1, read as the reverse complement.
CTCATTTGATAATTTTTATGGGTGAAGAATCCTAAATTTGCCACATACAAAAAAGTATCAGTTCAGTTCAGTTCAGTTCAGTCGCTCAGTAATGTCCTACTCTTTGTGACCCCATGAATTGCAGCACACCAGGCCTCCCTGTCAATCACCAACTCCCGGAGTTCACTCAGACTCATGTCCATCGAGTCAGTGATGCCATCCAGCCATCTCATCCTCTGTCGTCCCCTTTTCCTCCTGCCCCCAATCCCTCCCAGCATCAGAGTCTTTTCCAATGAGTCAACTCTTCGCATGAGGTGGCCAAAGTACTGGAGTTTCAGCTTTAGCATCATTCCTTCCAAAGAACACCCAGGACTGATCTCCTTTAGAATGGACTGGTTGGATCTCCTTGCAGTCCAAGGGACTCTCAACAGTCTTCTCCAACACCACAGTTCAAAAGCATCAATTCTTTGGTGCTCAGCTTTCTTCACAGTCCAACTCTCACACCCATACATGACCACAGGAAAAACCATAGCCTTGACTAGACGGACCTTTGTTGGCAAAGTAATGTCTCTGCTTTTCAATATGCTATCTAGGTTGGTCATAACTTTCCTTCCAAGGAGTAAGCGTCTTTTATTTTCATGGCTGCAGTCCCCATCTGCAGTGATTTTGGAGCCCCCAAAAATAAAGTCTGACACTGTTTCCACTGTTTCCCATCTATTTCCCATGAAGTGATGGGACCAGATGCCATGATCTCCGTTTCTGAATGTTGAGCTTTAAGCCAGCTTTTTCACTCTCCTCTTTATAACTCTCTCAATATTTTAAGTTTGCCTATGGTTCTATAATTTCAGAATGACCATAGGTTCAGTTCAGAGGAAAGGAATGGATCAAAAGAATGCTTCTTCTATCACTATTTAGGGCAGAATGTAGTCACTGTTTACTATCAATAAATAATCACTGGCAACTAAATAACATAAATTTCAAAGTAATTTAAGTGAATGCTCTCATCTGATTTAATTATCCTTCAATTTGCTGAATGAAATACCTGTTATCTGCAAGAAACTATGCCTCATACTGAAGTAAATATTATGACATATAAAATGTAATCTTTGTCTCTAACAAATACATTCCAGACAGTTATATGCATATAAAAGGATAAAGGTGATATAAAACTAACACTACATTGCCCATTACATAGCCCAGTTAATCAGGCCATTCACAACTTTGTCCTAGACTGTTTTCTAGCCTGATCTCCAACTAATCCATTCCCTTCTCCCATGCCTCTCACACTCTGCCTCACCAAGTTGCTTTCGATTCCCCAAACACTCATGTTTTCTTGTTGTTACTCAATTCTCAAGACATTTATTGAGTATTATGCTCCAGACTTCCTGATGGCTCAGATGGTAGAGTCTGCCGGCAATGTGGGAGACCCAGGTTTAATCCCTGGGTGAAAGATCCCCTGGGGAAGAAAATGGTAACCTACTCCAGTATTCTTGCCCAGAGAATTCCATGGACAGAAGAGCTTGGTGGGCTGCAATCCATGGGGTCACAAAGAGTCAGACACAACTGAGTGACTAACACTTCCACTTTCATGTTTCAGGAACTGTGTTAGGTATTAGATATTCAAAATCAAGACAGCCTTTTTTCAAGGGGTTTACAATATAATAGGAGAAACAGGCACATAAAGTATACAGACATATAATAGTATAAGTGCTACAACAGAGGAATACCCAAGCACTGAAGAGACGAGACGAAACCGAGTCTGGAAGTTTAGGGAAGATACCTAGGAACAAATGATGCCCAAAATCTCATTCTTAAAGGATACATTAATTCATTCCATACTTCAGTTCAGTTCAGTTTAGTCACTCAGTCATGTCCCACTCTCTGTGATGCCATGAATCGCAGCACGCCAGGCCTCCCTGTCTATCACCATCTCCCGGAGTTCACTTAGACTCATGTCCATCGAGTCGGTGATGCCATCCAGCCATCTCATCCTCTGTTGTCCCCTTTTCCTCCTGCCCCCAATCCCTCCAAGCATCAGAGTCTTTTCCAATGAGTCAACTCTTTGCATCAGGTGGCCAAAGTACTGGAGTTTCAGCTTTAGCATCCTTCCTTCCAAAGAACACCCAGGACTGATCTCCTTTAGAATGGACTGGTTGGATCTCCTTGCAGTCCAAGGGACTCTCAACAGTCTTCTCCAACACCACAGTTCAAAAGCATCGATTCTTTGGTGCTCAGCCTTCTTCACAGTCCAACTCTCACATCCATACGTGACCACTGGAAAAACCATAGCCTTGACTAGACGGACCTTTGTTGCCAAAGTAATGTCTCTGCTTTTCAATATGCTATCTAGGTTGTCATAACTTTCCTTCCAAGGAGTAAGCATCTTTTAATTTCATGGCTGCAGTCACCATCTGTAGTGATTTTGGAGCCCAGAAAATAAAGTCTGACACTGTTTCCACTGTTTCCCCATCTATTTCCCATGAAGTGATGGGACCAGATGCCATGATCTTCGTTTTCTGAATGTTGAACTTTAAGCCAACATTTTCACTCTCCTCTTTCACTTTTATCAAGACACTTTTTAGTTCCTCTTCACTTTCTGTCATAAGGGTGGTGTCATCTGCATGTCTGAGGTTATTGATATTTCTCCCGGCAATCTGGATTCCAGCTTGTGCTTCTTCCAGCCCAGTGTTTCTCATGATGTACTCTGCATATAAGTTAAATAAGCAGGGTGATAATATACAGCCTTGACGTACTCCTTTTCCCATTTGGAACCAGTCTGTTGTTCCATGTCCAGTTCTAACTGTTGCTTCCTGACCTGCATATAGGTTTCTCAAGAGGCAGGTCAGATGGTCTGGTATTCCCATCTCTTGAAGAATTTTCCACAGTTTATTGTGATCCACACAGCCAAAGGCTTTGGCATAGTCAATAAAGCAGAAATAGATGTTTTTCTAGAACTCTCTTGCTTTTTCGATGATCCAGCGGATGTTGGCAATTTAATCTCTGGTTCCCCTGCCTTTTCTAAAACCAGCTTGAACATCTGGAAGTTCATGGTTCACGTATTCCTGAAACCTGGCTTGGAGAATTTTGAGCATTACTTTACTAGCGTGTGAGATGAGTGCAATTGTGTGGTAGTTTGAGCATTCTTTGGCATTGCCTTTTTTGGGGATTGGAATGAAAACTGACCTTTTCCAGTCCTGTGGCCACTGCTGAGTTTTCCAAATTTGCTGGCATATTGAGTGCAGCACTTTCACAGCATAATCTTTCAGGATTTGAAATAGCTCAACTGGAATTCCATCACCTCCACTAGCTTTGTTCGTAGTGATGCTTTCTAAGGCCCACTTGACTTCACATTCCAGGATGTCTGGCTCTAGGTCAGTGATCACACCATCGTGATTATCTGGGTCATGAAGATCTTTTTTGTACAGTTCTTCTGTGTATTCTTGCCATCTCTTCTTAATATCTTCTGCTTCTATTAGGCCCATACCATTTCTGTCCTTTATCGAGCCCATCTTTGCATGAAATGTTCCCTTGGTATCTCTAATTTTCTTGAAGACATCTCTGGTCTTTCCCATTCTGTTGTTTTCCTCTGTTTCTTTGCATTGATCGCTGAGGAAGGCTTTCTTATCTCTTCTTGCTATTCTTTGGAACTCTGCATTCAGACGCTTATATCTTTCCTTTTCTCCTTTGCTTTTTCTTTCTCTTCTTTTCACAGCTATTTGTAAGGCCTCCCCAGCCATTTTGCTTTTTTGCATTTCTTTTCCATGGGGATGGTCTTGATCCCTGTCTCCTGTACAATGTCACGAACCTCCGTCCATAGTTCATCTGGCACTCTATCAGATCTAGGCCCTTAAATCTATTTCTCATTTCCACTGTATAATCATAAGGGATTTGATTTAGGTCATACCTGAATGGTCTAGTGGTTTTCCCTACTTTCTTCAATTTAAGTCTGAATTTGGCAATAAGGAGCTCATGATCTGAGCCACAGTCAGCTCCCGGTCTTGTTTTTGCTGACTGTATAGCGCTTCTCCATCTTTGGCTGCAAAGAATATAATCAATATGATTTCAGTGTTGACCATTTGGTGATGTCCATGTGTAGAGTCTTCTCTTGTGTTGTTGGAAGAGGGTGTTTGCTATGACCAGTGCATTCTCTTCACAGAACTCTATTAGCCTTTGCCCTGCTTCATTCTGTACTCCATGGCCAAATTTGCCTGTTACTCCAGGTGTTTCTTGACTTCCTACTTTTGCATTCCAGTCCCCTATAATGAAAAGGACATCTTTTTGGGGTATTAGTTCTAAAAGGTCTTGTAGGTCTTCATAGAACCATTCAACTTCAGCTTCTTCAGCGTTACTGGTTGGAACATAGTCTTGGATTACTGCGATATTGAATGGTTTGCCTTGGAAATGAACAGAGATCATTCTGTTGTTTTTGAGATTGCATCCAAGTACTGCATTTTGAACTCTTTTGTTGACCATGATGGCTACTCCATTTCTTCTAAGGGATTCCTGTCCGCAGTAGTAGATATAATGGTCATCTGAGTTAAATTCACCCATTCCAGTCGATTTTAGTTCGCTGACTCCTAGAATGTCGATGTTCACTCTTGCCATCTCCTGTTTGACCACTTCCAATTGCTTTGATTCATGGACCTGACATTCCAGGTTCCTATGCAATATTGCTCTTTATAGCATCGGACCTTGCTTTTATCACCAGTCACATGCACAACTGGGTATTGTTTTTGCTTTGGCTCCATCCCTTCATTCTTTCTGGAGTCATTTCTCCACTGATCTCCAGTAGCATATTGGGCACCTACTGACCTGGGGAGTTCCTCTTTCAGTGTCCTATCATTTTTCCTTTTCATACTGTTCATGGGGTTCTCAAGGCAAGAATACTGAAGTGGTTTGCCATTCTCTTCTCCAGTGGACCACATTCTGTAGGACCTCTCCACTATGACTGGCCCATCTTGGGTGGCCCCACAGGGCATGGCTTAGTTTCATTGAGTTAGACAAGGCTGTGGTCCTAGTGTGGTTAGATTGACTAGTTTTCTGTGATTATGGTTTGTGTGTGTGCCTTCTGATGCCCTCTTGCAACACCTACCGTCTTACTTGGGTTTCTCTTACCTTGGATGTGGGGTATCTCTTCATGGTTGCTCCAGCAAAGTGCAGCCGCTTCTCCTTACCTTGGACGAGGGGTATCTCCTCACCACCACCCCTCCTGACCTTGAATGTGGAGTAGCTCCTCTAGGCCCTCCTGCGCCCGTGCAGCCACTTAGGAGCCTATAATTTTCTATAAAATAACTTTTTTTCTCTTCTCCATACTAAGCAGTTTTTATCCATATCCCCATTATTTCAGACATCTATTGTAATACCTATAAAATTACATAATGTTATATACTATCTCCTCTACTAAATTATTAGCTCCTTGACACTTAAAACAGTTACTTTGTTTACCTTTGCATTTCTAGTGTATACATGGGTATTACCATCTAATAGATAATAATAATTTTTAACTGTTGGGTTGACTATATACCAATTGAGTAATATTAGCACTATTAAGAAGAGTGCAATGGCACCCCACTCCAGTACTCCTGCCTGGAAAATCCCATGGATGGAGGAGCCTGGAGGGCTGAAGTCCATGGGGTCACTGAGGGTCGGTCATGACTGAGCGACTTCACTTTCACTGTTCACTTTCATGCACTGGAGAAGGAAATGGCAACCCACTCCAGTGTTCTTGCCTGGAGAATCCCAGGGACGGGGGAGCCTGGTGGGCTGCCGTCTATGGGGTCGCACAGAGTCGGACACGACTGAAGTGACTTAACAGTAGCAGTAGCAGCACTATTTATTGAAATAAATAATTTCAATAAATTTATTGTTGTTATTGTTTAGTCACTAAGGCATGTCTAACTCTTTACAACCCCATGGACTGCAGCATGCTAGGCTTCCCTGTCCTTCTCTTTCTTCTGGAGTGTGCTCAAACTCATGTCCATTGAGTCTGTGATTCCATCCAATCATCTCATTCTCTGTGGAATTCAGTGAAGAATGAAGTAAGTTTTAGATAGGAAGGTGAGAAATCTTTACAGAGGAGAGAGATTGAACTGGGTCTTGAAAAACAGGATCTAGACAGCCTCAGGAGAGTAGTTTCAACTAGAAAACAAAAAGGATCTAAGATCTAAAAAATAGAACTCTGCTTTCACAGAATTAAAGGATGTGCAGAAATAGCTCTAACATTGGACTGAGAGAAATAAGGATGAACTAATTAGGAAAGTCATTAATCCAAGAAGTTTGGCTATAGAAAATGCTACCTAGTCAGGACATAAAATAACTATGGTCTGAAAGAAATAAAGTGATATTTTTAAAAACCAAATCTACATAGAGACTATAATATAGTAACCTATCTATTGTGATTGTATCAATAATATATGTCCCAGAATTCCTAATTATAATGAATGAGTTGGGCACACTCTTCATAACTGAACCCCGCACATTCTATACATTAGTGGATCTTTTAGAGAAGAGTTAATGATAGAAAAATGTGACCCAGGCCATGACTCTCTTGAGGAGGTTCTTGAGGGAGTCTTGAAAAAAGACAGCCAAGAATCATAGAAAGTGGAAAGGAAATGTAACTTTAGGACATGCAGAGACGCAATTAGCTGCCCATTGTAGTGTGCTGTCACAGAATTCTATTAAACAGCAACTCATTCCTTAATTTTTAGAAGTTTCTCATAGATAGCTATGCCCTATGAGAAACAAAGTAGCACAAGAATACATATTCAGTTTCACAAAGTTATCTGACACATATTCATTATATACCTAATATTTGTTATACATTGTACTTGATCATGAATAGATTAGGGTTAGGGTTAGCAGTGTCACCTGTTTTGCAGTTTTCCTGAGGCCAGACATGCTAATCACCCACTTGAAAAGTGAAAGTGAAAGTCGGTCCGTCGTGTCCTACTCAGTCCATGGAATTCTCCTGTCCAGGATACTGGAGTGGCAAGCTGCTCCCTTCTCCAGGGGATCTTCCCAACCCAGGGATCAAACCTGGGTCTCCCACATCGCAGGCGGATTCTTTAGCAACTGAGCTACCAGGGAAGCCCCCATATATAACTGTAGTAACCACTCACTTACTACAGTTACACATCAACTTCCAAAAGCTAAACCCATGCTATCTGGAGACCACTCAGAAGGACTCTAGAGGTGACTCTTAAAAGTTATCTAGTTCAGGTCTTGAACAATAACCTGGAAAAACATATATATATATATAGACACACACATATATAACAATGCCATCTTTCAAAAAACAGAGAAACAGGACAGGGGCTGGGCTTGGTATATAATGAGTAGCTAAGCAAAGACAGAACCACAACAATCATGGTTTGTATGAAGATCCTTTTTCTCATATGAGAAAAACTAAAAGGTGAGAAGGAGAAGCAGAAGCACTGTGACCATACATTTCCAAGCTCTCCTAATTAGGCTATAAAGGAAAAATATGTGTGTTCTCCATTATAAAAATGATATAAAGAATCAAAGGATTAAAAATAGAATTTTACTTTAATATGATCTATGACCATCCATGGGAGAAGGCAATGGAAACCCACTCCTGTGTTCTTGCCTGGAGAATCCCAGGGACGGGGGAGCTGGGTGGGCTGCCGTCTATGGGGTCGCACAGAGTCAGACACGACTGAAGCAACTTAGCAGCAGCAGCAGCAGCATGACCATCCATGTTTTGTAGTAATTTAATCTTCAATAATACTACATAAAAAGGCATAGAGGTTTTCTTTGTTTTTTGCTTATAAAATCTCTGCTGGGCAAAAACAAATACACCAAAAAAAAAAAAACATCATTTCAATTCAAACAATATTTAGTACACAATATGTACTCAAGGGGCTTCCTAGGTGACGCTAGTGGTAAAAAACCCACCTGCCAATGCAGGAGACATAAGAGACACAGGTTCAATCCCTGGGTCAGGAAGATACCCCTGGAGGAGGACATGGAAACCCACTCCAGTATTCTTGCCTGGAGAACCCCATGGACAGAGGAGCCTGGTGGGCTACAGTCCATAGAGTCTCACAGAGTCAGACTCGACTAAAGCGACTTAGCACGCACGCATGCATGTGCTCAATATTAGATCAGATGCCATATTAGATGCCATCCTCTTCTGAAAAGTATAGACTGATATATGTGTCTTGCTGATGAACAGCCTTCTGCTTGCACAGTAATGTAATAGCTGCATCATCTTTTCCACTTTTACTCTCCAAACTCCTCTCTGATAAAATAATTTTTTCAAAAAGGCAATAGTTTAACTTATGCAGGCCACTGAAGAAAAAACCTTTTCTATTGGATTTTATTTATTAACTAATTTTCTCAAACTATAATTATCCATCTTTGAAGCATTGATACATGGTCAAACTTTGTCAGGAACCTCAAAATATTTAAATAGAGTTAAGAGACCAGAAGCGGGAATCCTCACACCATATGACAATAGTAGAGCCCAACAGGAAGAAGGAAGACTCCTCTTCTCTCCTGGCAACAAACTGGCCAATGAAAACCCATGGGCTCTGCTTACTGTTGGAGAAGGCAATGGCACCCCACTCCGGTACTCTTGCCTGGAAAATACCATGGATGGAGGAGCCTGGTGGGCTGCCGTCTATAGGGTTGCACAGAGTCAGACACGACTGAAGCGACTTAGCAGCAGCAGCAGCAGCTGCTTACTGTAGTCCTCCCAACTTTCCCCCTCTATAAAAAAAGTTCTCCCTCCCTGGCTTGTGCAAGCACTTGCATGTGGCTTGACATGACTGCAGACCTCAACTGCAATTCTCTGCAGATCCTGAATAAACCCATCTTTGCTGGAGAAATAACTGGCAGTCTATTTGTCTTAGATCAAAAAGTGTTACCTACATATAGACAATCACCCACAAAATGTTGAGATGTATGACATTTCCCTCAGAAACTCTAAAAGGGAAAACCATTTAAACTTTTACAAAGGCCTTGAAAAGCCATGATTAGGTCCAAGGAACACTTAGGGGAAAAAAATAATCTAGCACAACCTTCATTTGTCAGTAGCAAGGAGAAGAAGCGGAGAAGGCAATGGCACCCCACTCCAGTACTCTTGCCTGGAAGATCCCATGGACGGAGGAGCCTGGTGGGCTGCAGTCCATGGGGTCACTAAGAGTCGGACACGACTGAAGTGACTTCACTTTCACTTTTCACTTTCATGCATTGGAGAAGGAAATGGCAACCCACTCCAGTGTTCTTGCCTGGAGAATCCCAGGGACGGGGGAGCCTGGTGGGCTGCCGTCTATGGGGTCACACAGAGTTGGACACGACTGAAGCGACTTAGCAGCAGCAGCAGCAAGGAGAAGAAGAGAAAGGAAGGGGGAGCAGAGGAAGAGATGTCAACCTAAAGAAGAATATAAAAATTTTCTTGGCTTACAAATGATTACACTGGTTGCCAAAAGATGGTTTGGTTCTAGTGTCTAATGCCAATTGTAAACACTGCTGCCCAGTCAAATAAATCTAGAAACTCCCTTTTGTCAAATATAAAGTCCTCTTTTCTTCATAAATTAGATCACATGGCATCATGGAAATTAATTTAAGCATTAAATCACTTCTTGTTTAAGCTCTTTTATAATATATTTCACTACATATGGTACAAACCTATATTGAATAATAAATATAATCACCTGATGGGAGATGTTTTCTCTTTAAAATCAGTATAAAAAAACTGCTTTTCATTGTTTAGAATTCTATAAACAGAAAATTATGTATCACACTTACAATACCAATTATGAAACAGAATCATTAATAAGTTGTAAAAATAATCTTTCCAATTATCAGAATTCTAAACTGAATTTTAAATCTTCTAAGTAGTAAAATCACAGAAAAACAACACACTGAAAATAAACACTAAAGAGACAGGAGATTAATCCACCAAATAATTACTAAGCTCTACTATGAAGCATGAACTTGGCAGTTTTAGTAAATTAAAGTAGAAATATAAGACACAGATTCTGCACTAAGGAGCTTTAAAATACAGTTGGATATTAAAATCTAAAAGGAAAACTATGTGTCTTGGTGATATTTCATTGATTGTTCCACACATCTTACATCCAATAGAAATTGAAAAGAAAGAACTATCAGTTTGGAATAGATAATCAGGGAAGTCATCACAGGACTTGAACAAAACCTTGAAGAAAAAGTACGAAATGTTACTGCTATTCAAATTCAGCAATGTCCTGTACTCTGATTCTTTGGTGGAAACTTGCCAATCCATTCTAAAATTCCTCACATGGGGTACAAATTGGTGAATCAGGAAATATTTGTTTGAGAAGATCCTGCCCTGCTTAGGCTCATTTAAAAATGCTATGGTGGGTCCTTAGTATCTACTGGTTCCATGTGTATAGCTTCAACCAACCAAGGATTGAAAATATTGGAGCAGAAATTCCAGAGAATTCCAAAAAGCTGAACAGGCAACTACTTACATAGCACTTACATTGTATTTACAACTATTTATGAAGATCCCCTGGAGATGGGAATGGCAACCCACTCCAGTATTCTTGCCTGGAGAATTCCATGAACAGAGGAGCCTGGAGAGCTACAGTCCATGGGGTCACAAACAGTCAGACATGACTGAGTGACTAACCCTTTTAATTTTCACGCAGCATTTACATTGTATTTACAAGTATTTGCACAGTATTTACATTACATTCAGTATTAAAAATAATCTAGAGACAATTTAAACTATATGGGAAGATATGCATAGGTTATATATAAGCTATTTTATATAAGAGACTTGGGCATCCATAAATTTCAATACCAATGGGATCCTAGAACTAGTCCCCTGTAGATACCAAGACAACCGTTGTTGTTCATTCACTAAGTCATGTCTGATTTTTTGTGACTCCATGGAAAACTGTATTCTATTCTAATTCCAGATCTAGGATCTGATCAGAAATTACTACCACAACCTGTTACTTGCCCCAGCTCCGGTTCACTTCACAGCAGAGGATCACCATAACTACCAAAGAGGACAATTTTCTTCTCTCTGAAGGAAAAATACTTTGTCATAAATTGGAAGAGATTCATCTTTGGCATCTTTCCACTCATTCATACTATTTTTGAATAAAATGCATCACCAAGGCAGAATGTGGTCTTTTCTATGGGAGAAGGAGGAAAGAAATATTCAGAGAAATAAGAAGAAAGCATACTCACCTGACAACAGCAAGGACATTTTGTCTTAACTGCCTTAATGTTCCTGAATAAGGCTTTCTTAATTTGTTTCAAGGTGACCCTACAAGCTATATTAACGGCTGCTGGAGAGATACAGGACTCCTCAGATGGACACTGGTAGCTTCCCAAAGACATAAATAAAGTTGGGTACTGTATTCTTTCCTCCTGGCCTAAGTAGCAAATTGTTTGCACAGCTTTAAGGACAGAAAGAGTGAAAGCATAAATAGTATCATTAATGGTTCATTCTCTTAGATTAATAGATTTATTAACTCCTAAGGAGAAAGAGCTTCAATCTATTTAGAAGTATTTGGGAAGGTCTATTGTAAAAATGCATGCTGAATTTATAAAATTTGAAGAATAAATTTTAGCTTTTTCAAACCTGACCCTCGTTCATTGAATTAAAATTACTTTCAAAATGGCCATGATCTCAAGCCTCAATCACTTATTTTTCAAATAGTACAATGATGTATGAACACTTAAATGTTTCCAGGTAGCAGGGTTTTAATAGAATGTGGTCTTTATAGATTTAATCTTTAGACTGTATCTATTTATGAATGATCCTGAAGGTTATAATGACAGTAATATGTCATTTGCTAAAATTCAAATATAAATCTTAAACAACTAGGAAGCTGGTAGTTGTAACTGATAATTAAATTGGTATTAAATGATCAAATGACCACCTAATGTCTGCATCTCAATATAGCTGTGTTGTTCTTATTTATTATCTCACTTAATATTCTGTAAGTAAGCAATATAGCTTACTTTACCAACAAAGCAATTTTATTCTAGAGTGATATTCATATAATAGGGAATCAGGAAAGTTTTAGAACATATCCTTCAGGAAAGTCAAAGGTCTACAATATATTAAGTAAGCAATATAATTAGTCTGTTATTTATTTTTATTTTTTATTCAATCCAAAATCAACAGGCTTGAACCTCCAAAACTATATTATAATCTATACTACCGGAACCAATAAGGTCAATGAATTTTGCTCTAAAAATAGTCTTTTTAAAGATATTATACTGCTAAAGTGCTATTTATGTAAGTTTAATTTCAAAATGTTGTTTAACACTCCAGTGTTATTAATACTTAATTTTATTAGAACATCTAAATTAGCCCAAGAAATTTTAAACCCACTTGTATTACGTCTAGTAGTGGTGCTGTGATCACTGTCCCTAATCTGATTTTCATAAGCAACAATATGCAAGGTCTCTAAGGAAATTATTTTAAATGAACTCAAAACCATGAATTTAATTTGCTTTACAATTGGAAGAAATTGGCTCAATATTATCTTAGATGTAAATTAGCACTGTTAACTTACTATCTGAAATTTTGTAGATGCCCAGTATCTTGAATTTTTGAACTATAGAGCTCTACTTTTATAAATGAGTAAATCAAGTCATGAGGGAAACTTAGCTGATTTTCCCAATACCATATCTAATAAGTAGCAAAGCTGGCTCTTGAATCAAAATCTCTTAATTTAAAATCCAGTGATTTTCACATGAAAAAGAGGGGGAAAGAGAAATGTCTATTTGTAGAAAAGAAAATGTTATCTTTCTATCATCTCAATCCCAGAATATTCTTACTGTAGACCTATCTGCTGAATGTAGTTATCCTCTATTATTGAGACTTTCCTGGTGGCTGAGATGGTAAAGCATCTGTCTACATACAATGCAGGAGACCCTGGTTTGATTGCTGGGTCAGGAAGATCCCCTGGAGAAGGAAATGGCAACCCATTCCAGTAGTCTTGCCTGAAAATCTGATGGACGGAGAAGCCTGGTAGGCTACATTCCATAGGGGTCGCAAAGAGTTGGACACCACTGAGCGACTTCACTTTCACTTTCATCCTCTATATTAATTTCCTAGGACTGCTGTAACAAGATACAACAGATTGGGTGGCTTAGATACAAAATTTTATTCTTTCACAGATTAGCAGAAATCTTTCAGGCAAAAGAAAGAAGAGTTTCTCTAAAAGAGAGGAGTAAATGCAAAAGTACAGACAGTACTGCTCCACAGTATAACAGAGCAGAGAAGCCTGGAAAGGCGTAGCAGGAGGCGAAGCTGAAGGGGTATGCAAGAGCTAGAAAATAAAGGGGCTTGCTGTGCCCTTTTCTTTTTACTATATAAAGTGAGAAACCACTTAACGGTTTTATTCAAGAGAGTGATGTGATTTTATCTGAGTTTTTTTCAATAGTTATGAGAAGGAAATATATGATGCTTTGATGATGAAAGGATCCAAAAGAGATGATGAAAGGATTAACTAGTACAGTGTCAGTGAGGAATGAGTTTGAGAGACTTTCAAGACATGGGACTTTTAGGACTTAAGTGATGAGTTGATGGGGAATGAGAAAGATGGGGGAGCTGAAGGTGCTACCCAAGGTTCTTATTTATAGGACTGGGCTGATAGAAGGTACCTTCAAAGTGGTAGGGGCATAGGGAGGTTAGTGGAGGTGGTAAGGGGCCAGAGAAGTAAGTGTTTTGTACATGTTGAACCTGAAGTATCTGTAAGAAATTTATATGAAGGTGTTCTATAGGCAATCATAAATAATGAACTAGAGAGTACTCTCTGGGTTTAAGACCATCAGTGGTCCTTCTTTCTGTTTTTGAACACTTCCTATTTAGTACGGTAAAATGAACTTAAGGAAGAAACATAGTAAGGACTGCAAAAAAATGAGGGAGTCTTCTGTTTCTCTTCCTCAGGCAGTAGACAAAAGGTAGTAATGCTGGGAAAGGCAGTCTTTATCTAAGCCTGTTTCCTTCCTGCCTCCTACTCACCCCTCTGAAAAAAACCCAGATGCTCTGTGATTAAGGTTGCCACATAGTGGAAAATTCTGAATACATGACTTAGGATTTGACATTTTCTCAGAGGAAACTGGAGATTATTGAAAAGAAATAAGATTATCACAATATTCACAATATTTATCTTGCAAAGGAATATTAGGTGGATAAAAATGTAGTAATTTATAGAGGGAGAATCATAATATTCTTTGGAATGGGGTAAAGAATAAAGAGGAATGAAGGCCAACTGAAGAAGGTATCTGGAGAGGTTACTAACACAAATGTTGCCTCAGTTTCCTCCTCATCTGTAAAATGAGTTTTCAGCTCAGTTCACTTCAGTTGCTCAGTCGTGTCCAACTCTTTGTGACCCCATGGACTGCAGCACACCAGGCCTCCCTGTCCATCACCAACTCCCAGAGTTTACTCAAACTCATGTCCGTTGAGTCAGTGATGCCATCTAACCATCTCATCCTCTGTCTTCCCCTTCTCCTCCCACCTTCAATCTTTCCTGGTGTCAGGATCTTTTCCAGTGAGTCAGTTCTTAGCATCAGGTGGCCAAAGTATTGGAGTTTCAGCTTCAGCATCAGTCCTTCCAATGAATACCCAGGACTGATCTCCTTTAGGATGGACTAGTTGGATCTCCTTGCAGTCCAAGGGTCTTCTCCAACACCACAGTTCAAAAGCATCAATTCTTCGGTGCTCAGCTTTCTTCACAGTCCAACTCTCACATCCATACATGACCACTGGAAAAACCACAGCCTTGACTAGATGGACCTTTGTTGGTAAAGTAATGTCTCTGCTTTTTAATATGCTGTCTAGGTTGGTCATAATTTTTCTTCCAAAGAGCAAGCATCTTTTAATTTCTTGGCTGCAGTCCCCATCTGCAGTGTTTTTGAAGCCCCCAAAAATAAAGTCTCTCACTGTTTTCATTGTTTTCCCATATATTTGCCATAAAGTGATGGGGCCAAAATGCCATGATATTAGTTTTCTGAATATTGAGTTTTAAGCCAACTTTTTCACTCTCTTTCACTTTCAAGAGGCTCTTTAGTTCTTCTTCATTTTTGGCCACAAGGGTGGTATTGTCTGCATATCTGAGGTTATTGATATTTCTCCCAGCAATCTTGATTCCAGCTTGTGCTTCATCCAGTCCAGCATTTCTCATGATGTACTCTGTGTACAAGTTATATAAGCAGGGTTACAATATACATCCTTGATGTACTCCTTTCCTGATTTGGAACCAGTCTGTTGTTCCATGTCCAGTTCTAACCGCTGCTTCTTGACTTACATACAGATTTCTCAGGAGGCAGGTCAGGTGGTCTGGTATTCCCATATTGAATAATTTCCCACAGTTTATTGTGATCCACACAGCCAAAGGCTTTGGCATAGTCAATAAAGCAGAAATAGATGTTTTTCTGGAACTCTCTCGCTTTTTCAATGATCCAGCAGATGTTGGCAATTCGATCTCTGGTTCCTCTGCCTTTTCTAAATTCAGCTTGAACATCTGGAAGTTCATGGTTTATGTACTGTTGAAGCCTGACTTGGAGAATTTTGAGCACTACATTGCTAGTGTGTAAGATGAGTGCAATTGTGTGGTAATTTGAGCATTATTTGGCACTGCCTTTCTTTGGGATTGAAATGGAAACTGACCTTTTCCAGTCCTGTGGCCACTGCTGAGTTTTCCAAATTTGCTGGCATATTGAGTGCAGCACTTTCACAGCCTCTTTTAGGATTTGAAATAGGATTTGAAAATGGGTTTTAATAGCACCTATCTCACAGGTAAATAGCTTTGTTACTAAATACAGTGTTGCATATAAAGTGCTGAGCACACTGCCTGACACAAAGTAGGTGCTCAATAGGTGTTTGAGAAATGAATGATGAGTGAGATCAAAAGAAATTCAGCCTGCATGCATTACTGAACACAACCATGGGTTACTCAAGCATTTTCTTTCTTCTAAACAATCAGAACAATCCACGCTCCTAGAGACTATGGTACAAGTGCTAAATCTACATTCTGAAAAAAATCAACAGTCATCAGTGGTCACTCTTTCTCTTCCTGAACCGTTTCAGAGTGGTAACATGAACTTTAAAGCCGGAATATGATAAGAACACAAAAAACTGAGAGTGCCAACTGTTTCTTTCCTCCTTCAGACAGTAGGTAAAAATGTAAACGCCACTGTGAAAATTCTTAGGTACAGAATGTGGGTTTGCTTCTTGTGGTTGTCTCAGCGGGGATGTAGAATTCATTATATTTATTTTTCCCTTAGGTTTCTTTGTTGTGTTCAAGTAAAAAATTCAAAGGAACTATAGTAAGGAAAATAAAGATTGAAGGGAAAAACAAATCATTAAGATCTGCTTCAGGTAAGAAGTGCTTTTGAAGATCTTTCAGGATCAGATGGTATCCAAAGTACAAAAGTTCCAGAACATGAATCCACAATAATATTTGTAGTGGCTAGTCACACAACTAAAAAAGTGTACAGCCTGGCAAACAGGACTACCTAAAAAGCCACTAAAGAAAAGGAATATAAGCCATAGATAGTCTAATTCTGCTATCATTGTTCCTTTTGTGTTGTCACTATAAGCAGTGACATTTTCCAGCTCAAGTGCACTGCTATGAATCCACAGGTTAGGCCCAACTGTAGAATACATGGGATGAATGGAAAAGAATGGAATAAAGTACTTTACATTCTTAAGGCTGAAGATCACCTGCACTTGCTAGAACTAGTTCTAACACTCCAAGAAACTTCTGGAAACTCAAAACGTTGACAATAATTCACTCAGCAGGGATATAAATTTTTATTGCAGATTGTTCAAATTTTCGGAGAAGGCAATGGCACCCCACTCCAGTGTTCTTGCCTGGAGAATCCCAGGGACAGGGGAACCTGGTGGGCTGCCGTCTATGGGGTCCCACAGAGTCAAACACGACTGAAGCGACTTAGTAACAGCAGCAGTTCAAATTTTAAGGGGAACTGGTGACACAGCAGAGAATGATCTCTCTGAATTTAGATTCAATCATGGATTACAGAGATAAATCAGTAGTGGGAAGGGTGAAATGACCAACTGTCATTTAAAAAGTAGGCCTTTCAATTCCTCTTCTGTATACGAAGGCATAGAACATTCCATTTGCATGGGTATTACTCCTTCAGAGAGCAATCTTATATTTTTCCACTTATTTTCAGTTCAGTTTAGTCGCTCAGTCGTGTCCGACTCTTTGCGACCCCATTGAACGGCAGCACGCCAGGCCTCCCTGCCCATCACCAACTCCCGGAGTTCACTCAGGCTCATGTCCATCGAGTCAGTGATGCCATCCAGCCATCTCATCCTCTGTCGTCCCCTTCTCCTCCTGCCTCCAATCCCTCCCAGCATCAGAGTCTTTTCCAATGAGTCAACACTTCCCATGAGGTGGCCAAAGTACTGGAGTTTCAGCTTCAGCATCATTCCTTCCAAAGAAATCCCAGGGCTGATCTCCTTCAGAATGGACTGGTTGGATCTCCTTGCAGTCCAAGGGACTCTCAACAGTCTTCCCCAACACCACAGTTCAAAAGCATCAATTCTTTGGCACTCAGCCTTCTTCACAGTCCAACTCTCACATTCATACATGACCACAGGAAAAACCATAGCCTTGACTAGACGGACCTTTGTTGGCAAAGTAATGTCTCTGCTTTTCAATATGCTATCTAGGTTGGTCATAACCTTCCTTCCAAGAAGTAAGCGTCTTTTAATTTCATGGCTGCAGTCACCATCTGTAGTGATTTTGGAGCCCCCCAAAATAAAGTCTGACACTGTTTCCACTGTTTCCCCATCTATTTCCCATGAAGTGATGGGACCAGATGCCATGATCTTTGTTTTCTGAATGTTGAGCTTTAAGCCAACTTTTTCACTCTCCTCTTTCACTTTCATCAAGAGGCTTTTCAGTTCCTCTTCACTTTCTGCCATAAGAGTGGTGTCATCTGCATATCTGAGGCTATTGATATTTCTCCCGGCAATCTGGATTCCAGCTTGTATTTCTTCCAGTCCAGCATTTCTCATGATGTACTCTGCATAGAAGTTAAATAAGCAGGGTGACAATATACAGCCTTGACGTACTCCTTTTCCTATTTGGAACCAGTCTGTTGTTCCATGTCCAGTTCTAACTGTTGCTTCCTGACCTGCATACAGATTTCTCAAGAGGCAGGTCAGGTGGTCTGGTATTCCCATCTCTTTCAGAATTTTCCACAGTTTATTGTTATTCACACAGCCAAAGGCTTTGGCATAGTCAATAAAGCAGAAATAGATGTTTTTCTAGAACTCTCTTGCTTTTTTGATGATCCAGCGAATGTTGGCTATTTGATATCTGGTTCCTCTGCCTTTTCTAAAACCAGCTTGAACATCAGGAAGTTCACGGTTCACATATTGCTGAAGCCTGGCTTGGAGAAGCCTGGCATTACTTTACTAACATGTGAGATGAGTGCAATTGTGCAGTAATTTGAGCATTCTTTGGCATTGCCTTTCTTTGGGATTGGAATGAAAACTGACCTTTTCCAGTCCTGTGGCCACTGCTGAGTTTTCCAAATTTGCTGGCATATTGAGTGAAGCACTTTCATAGCATCATCTTTCAGGATTTAAAATAGCTCCACTGGAATTCCATCACCTCCACTAGCTTTGTTCATAGCAATGCTTCCTAAGGCCCACTTGACTTCACATTCCAGGATGTCTGGCTCTAGATGAGTGACCACACCATCGTGATTATCTGGGTCATGAAGATTTTTTTTGTACAGTTCTTCTGAGTATTCTTGCCACCTCTTCTTAGTATCTTCTGCTTCTGTTAGGTCCATACCATTTCTGTCCTTTATCGAGCTCGTCTTTGCATGAAACGTTCCCTTGGTATCTCTAATTTTCTTGAAGAGATCTCTAGTCTTTCCCATTCTGTTGTTATCCTCTATTTCTTTGCATTGATCACTGAGGAAGGCTTTCTTATCTCTCCTTGCTATTCTTTGGAACTCTGCATTCAGATGCTTATATCTTTCCTTTTCTCCTTTGCTTTTCACTTCTCTTCTTTTCACAGCTATTTGTAAGGCCTCCCCAGACAGCCATTTTGCTTTTTTGCATTTCTTTTCCATGGGGATGGTCTTGATCCCTGTCTCCTGTACAATGTCACTAACCTCAGTCCGTAGTCATCAGGCACTGTATCTATCAGATCTAGGCCCTTAAATCTATTTCTCACTTCTACTGTATAATCATAAGGGATTTGATTTAGGTCATACCTGAATGGTCTAGTGGTTTTCCCTACTTTCTTCAATTTAAGTCTGAATTTGGCAATAAGGAGTTCATGATCTGAGCCACAGTCAGCTCCTGGTCTTGTTTTTGTTGACTGTATAGAGCTTCTCCAACTTAGGCTGCAAAGAATATAATCAATCTGATTTCGGTGTTCACCATCTGGTGATGTCCATGTGTAGAGTCTTCTCTTATTTTAGGGGGGAAAAGAAGCATGTAGAAGGAGTATAGACATAAAGGGTAAAACACTATGTATCAGAAAAACTACTGTACAGTTTTATTGTAGGTGATAACTTTCTGTTTTTCTTAGGGAAGTTATTTTGTTAGTCTATCCGTATATTTTTTTAAATAGCATTAAAAAATTAGGATGTTGTGTGCTCAGTTGCTCAGTCGTGTCCAACTGTGCAACCCCATGGACTGTATGTAGCCTGCCAGGCTCCTCAATCCATTGGATTTTCCAAGCAAGAACACTGGGGTGGATCGCCATTTCCTAAACATAATTATTTTACATTATATCTTCCCTCTGTAAAGATTAATACCCTTAGGTTTTTTAAATAAAGACCCTTTACCATACAAAAAAATTACTATCATTATTCTCTATGAATATAAGTGTTATAAATTCATTTTTCCAATTCCTGTCTCTTTTCATTTTCTAATGTCATCTTCTGAACACTTTTTCTTCCAATATCCTAAATGCGCCCATGCCTTCAGTTCCACCCTTTTTGGCTCATATATTTTATACAGAGCATGTCCGATAAATAATATTACAATGAGCTGAGATCTGTTATATCACTGGCAATTTGCACTTTTACTGCCATTCTCAGTTTTCAGTTTGTCTATGTCACAAATAAAGTGGATGGAAATATTAAATTAATTTACTAAGTATTAAATCAGTTGTGTACACCTGAAAATCGTTCTTAGTTTTGTTTATTTTGTTTGAATCTCGGAAGGAGAAAGGCTAAAGTAGAGCTACTTCAGAAAAGAATGTTATTTGCAACTGAGGAAGGGAAAAATGGCTTATCAGGGGTTTCCAGGTAAGTGAGGGTTCCACCAGGTCCTCCAGAAAAAACAAAAAAACCAAAAAACAATTCTTCCTTAAAGCACCTTTCTCCCTCCCTTCCCCCAGCCCCGATTTACACAGCCCCTCCCCAAACCTCCCGGCTTCTCAGGTGGCGCTAATGGTAAAGAACCTGCCTGCTAATACAGGAGACTTCAGAGATGGCGGTTCGATCCCTGGGTCGGGGATCCCCGGAGGAGGGCATGGCAACCCACTCCAGTATTCTTGCCTAGAGAATCCCGCTGGGCAGAGAAGCCTGGCGGGCTACAGTCTATGGGGTCGCAAAGAGTCCGACAAGACTGAAGCGACTTAGCACGCAGCACTTCCCAAGCCTCCAGGATGTGAAAGCTGACACCGCGATCCGCAGTGTAGGGGACTTGGCTTCAAGTAATAGGGCAAGTGCTACAGCTGATGGCATTCTCCGCTCATCACGGCCCAGCATCCCGGTCCCTCTGTCCCAGGGCCGCGCATCTCTGCTCTCTTGTGATCACAAGTGTAAATGACCGAAGAAGGAAGGAAACACAGGGCTCCCGCGTTTAGTGTTCTTACCACACTCCTTTTTTAGAGTTCACTCTACCATCCTATAGAAGGGAATTGCTTTCTGTAATTTAAATGATAATATTCCTTCGATGTTTTTAGAATCATCTTTCCTATGTGACTACATGTGACTTTGTTACATATATAAAAGGCATCACACAAAACATTTTAACAAAAAACACTAAAAAGATAAAGGTGCACAATAACTGAGGATTAAAAAAGATATCGCCAAACAACGCCTCAGTGCAAACAGAACTAACAAAATCTGCTTGCCCAATGAGACAAAGCAGCTTCACAAAAGCGCACGCTTCTAAATCAAATCTCCCCTACAAGAGAACACGGTTTAAAGTCTCAGTGTTCACTTTACCCTACACACAAGTTGTCAGTAAGTCATCTAAAACCTAACACAGCCACGAAAGAGACCTCCAGGGGAAATGAATAGGTACATCTCTCCGAAGAAATGGCATCATGACCCTTTCGGTTGCTGCAGATTGCAGTGCGGAGACTGTTCTCGAGAGAGAAATCAGAGAGCACAGTGTAAAATGCTTGACAACAGAAATCGACAAAAGACGAGGAATCACTTTGAAAGCTTTTGGAGGTTGTGTCCCTGGCCAACCAAAGCGACTCATCTGGAACTGACTTTTGCCCCCACCCCATCCGGAGAAACAGAAAGAATCCGACCGGGCGAGCCCCGCTGCGCAGTGCGCATTGCGTCCCGGAGCGCAGGGCTGGCGCCCGCCAGATCCACAACCTGCTCGGCTGCCGCAGCGCGCCGGGGCGGCGCGCCCTGCTCCGCGTCAATCCACGCTCCGGGTTTCCGCGGTCTCCGCCGCCGCGCGGAAGAGCCCCGCGGGGAGGGCGCTTCGGCGAGCCTAGTTCGGGGAGTCCCGGGAGCGCTCCTCTGCTCTATCCAGGGCTTCCTTCCGGCCCAGCGGAGCGCGTTCCTGAGCTCTGGGCTGGCCAGGTTGGCTTTGAGCTTGAGGCAGCGGCTTAGTTGTCACCACCTGGGGCCCTCACCCACCACTGGCCTTCCAAAGCCAGAGACTTGAGGAGTTTCTCTTGATCTTTGCTTAAGTAGCCTCAAGGTCTTCCAAGCTGGGCGCCCCCTACTAGCAGTCAGGAGTAGGCACCCTCTTAGCAATGGAGATTTGTCTATCTCCAGCTCTTTTGCCCAAAGAGATACTCTTGGTGTCCTCAGAACCGAAAGGTTAACTGCAGGTTTAAAAAAAAAAAAAAAAGGTTGCTGTACCGCAAAGTGAATCAGCTTCCTGGATGTGATAAGGTGTTTGAAGGCACTTTGCAAGTTGTAAAATTCTCTGCTTAAAAAGAAAGTCCATCTACACTGTGTAACAAAGAGTATCTTTGTTACCCCATGGACTGTAGCCTGCCAGGCTTCTCTGTCCATGGAATCTTGCCAGCAAGAGTACTACAATGGGTTGCCATTTCCTCCTCCCAGGAATCTTCCCCACCCAGGGATCAAACCGGTGTCTCTTGCAGTGGCAGGTGGGTTCTTTACTACTGAGCCATTGAGGAAGCCCCCATCTTCACTGCCCCTCAGAATTTCCCTCTCTTGAAAACTCCCATCTGAATGAAAACCTCGAGAGGGATTTTGTTCCCTGCCTTTACCCCCAAGGCATTGAAAAATGCCTCAAGTAAGTGGGCAGGTGGTCAATGAATAATTGTTAAATAAGCAAAAGTACCAGAGAAGGCAATGGCACCCCACTCCAGTAGTCTTGCCTGGAAAATCCCATGGACGGAGGAGCCTGGTAGGCTGCAGTCCCTGGGATGGCTAGGAGTTGGACACGACTGAGCAACTTTACTTTCACTTTTCACTTTCATGCATTGGAGAAGGAAATGGCAATCCACTCCAGTATTATTGCCTGGAGAGTCCCTGGGACGGTGGAATGGTGGGCTGCCGTCTATGGGGTGGCACAGAGTCGGACACGACTCAAGAGACTTAGTAGCAGCAGCAGCAGCAAGAAAAGTACAAACAACACACTTTAGGAAATTAATTGGGTTGAGAACATTTGAGACTTCACCTTGCTTTCCTGGTAGAGAAGCGACCAAACATTTACTGGGCACTACTCCTTGCCAAGTCTTCTAGGCTTTGGCTAGGACAGTCATGATCTGGGGAGGGCTGGCAAATGTAAGTGTCCTTCAAAGACACAGAAGGGGGCTTTATAAGATGGCTTAGTCCAATCCCTCAACCCTGGATTCCCATGAGGGCTCATTGACTGCCCTTCTCTGCCCACCACAGCCCCACCCAAAGCATATTCAATAAAATGTATTTAGTGCACAAAGAAGGCACTTATTGGTAAATGTTGGTTGATGATTAGCATGATTGGCCCAAGGTCACTCAGGACCAGGACGAGAGCTTCAGTCTCCCCCTCCCTTCAACACACAGCTTCTCCAAGGCCGTTAGGGACCACGATCATCCTGAGTAGAAGGCTTTTAGAATGCCTGGCTCCCAGTGCTCTCAGTTTAAGACCCTCGGAAGAAATGACCCACGCAAAGTGCCAACCATAAGGGTTTTCTTCAGAGTGAGCCATGGAGACAAGCTTACAGCTTGCCGGACACGTTTCCTTCGGAGCAAGGGATTTCTGCAGTTTTCTCCTTCACCTTACAAGCCTGACAAAGAGGGGGTCGGGGGCCCTCCAGGCCTGAGGGTGGCAGGAAGCAGGCTCCACGTGTCCCATTTCTGGCCTCAGCCTTCATCACCAGACTTGGCTGGTTAACCGCGGGGGCGTGGTGAGGCCAACTCGCTCAGCCAGTCCAGGTGAAGGGCTGCGCCAGTGGCCAGGCTCCCTTTTCCTATCTACTTTCCTTCCGAGTTTCTGCTAAAATCTGGAGACGTGGAATCCACTCGCGGCAACTCCGAGCCTCTCCAACTGAGCATGCGCCAATGCCTGGCTGCTTTTGGTCACCGGCCCCAGCTCCCTTTGAGCTGGGCTGCGGAGCCGGAGGAGGGAGGAGGGAGGAGGGGAAAGGGGAGGGGGTGCCTGGAGAGGCGGCGGCTCGCGCGCCTGCGCATCCGGCTCCAGGGACCCTAGGTTTTCTATGGGATTCCCAATCTGCAGCAGAGACCTACCGGAGCGTGTTGCGGCGGCGACTGGGCTTGCAAGGCGCGATCCAGGAGGGATTTAAGCAGCCCAGAGCTCCACTGGAAAAAAAAAAAAGAGCGCGAGAGAACCATACCCAGAGACGGCTTAACCGTTTATCCGAATTAAATATATATATACATACATTTATTTATAGAGAACTGTTGAGTTTTATCATTTTCGTTAAGTGACCGTGAGCAGCGCTATAACTGTAAGTGGAAAATACAATCTTCGTTGCATTTGTGCATGTGTAGTGCAGCCAATTGTCTGGGAGACGCTTGGGTTATTGTAACCTACTTGGCTTTGCATAGATACGTCTAAATGCATGGTGTGACAATAGCTTTGTTTAATGCTGGTGATCTAAACGTATACTGTTAGTCCATGGGGGACCTTTTGGAATAATGGGGGTGGGGGAAGGGGGAGTGTTTACATGTGGCGTGTTTGGGGAATTGCCTTAGGCTAGATTTAAGACAGGTGAAACTGAGGTGCTTTTTAAGTGTGTCTATACATACGCAGATTTCCTTACACAGATTTAAGTAGCTAATGGACCGATTGTGAAGTTTTCCGGTTGCTGATAAAACTATTGAGTGGTTGCAGTCAAGTACCAACCTGTCATCCGTGGGGCTGGTGCACCATTTTTCTCACCGTGGAAGAGGAGCAAACGTGTTTGTTAAGTAAAACTGAGTGGACGAGATGGTGTGGAGACCAGGATTGGTTTCCAAAGTGGGATGTTTAGAACCACAGGGCTAGGCGCAAAATCAGCTCATTTCTCTGTTAGTGTTTAGAAATGAGAAGATAATTTTCGGTTTTGATTTTTCATCACGATGGTGAATGGGCAGAAAAAGGAAAGATGTTCAACCACCCCGTCAGCCCGGTCTATTTTGAACAGAGTATGAGACTCAGAGCCTGTGAATGGGGACTGTCAGATCCAAACTAGTTACCTGCCTTTGCATGCTGTATTTGCATTCCAGAATGCAGGGATGAAAAAATATAAAACCAGATGTTTTACCTTTGGTAGTGTTTCTTTAAAGGAGAAAAGGTCGTTCCGTGTTTTGAGTTAAAATGGATTGTTCCTTGCCCAGATACTGAAGAAGGGTCTTTGCAAGGTCAAACCCCCTGTGGAAATCAGGGGGTCTGGGGAACTGGGGGAGGGTGCAGGAAATGATGATGCTCTCTGTGGGTGCTCAGCACTGCAAGGAGATGCCAGAGTGAGAATACATTTTTCTAGAGTTTCCCTCCTGTCCATATTTCGGAGATCAAAATGAAGTGGAAATGCTAGTGGGTGTAGAAAAAAAAGTGTATACTATCTATGTGTCACATCTCACTTGGAGACAAGAGGACCCAGGGAGCTGTATTTCTACATATTTAATTTTTCAATTTAAAGGAATTTCACATTGAAAAAATTAAAAATGAAACTCTTGGGAAGACACCTTTTTTCCCTCACTACCGTTTAAACTGGCTATTGTTGTCTTTGGTGGAGGCGGCCGGGGGCGGGGGCAGGGGGATGGTGGTGGTGTAGAGGGGTCCTGCATCATTGAACACCCCACTCTTGAGCACACGCTCATTAAGCTTCGGTGTTTAACCCCAGAAAATGCTGCACTGAAGCAGGTTGGCAGAATGGCATGAGGCAGGCAGACAGGAGAAGAGCATGGCCAGTGTGTGCTGAATTTCCACAGAAAAAGCAGATCCAGTTTCTAGGATGAAATGAAATACGTTTTACTCCAAATAGGACAAGCCATTTTAGACTCTTGACCCTTTAGTCAGTTCAACTATTTGGAACCTTTCAAAGGAATCTACAATTTATTTAAGTGGATGAAATTTGAAGTAGAAAATTCTGGAAGATCCTCTCCTTGGAAACCTAAAGTGTAAATCATACTGCCTTCTCGGTCCCTCCTTTCTTTACTCCAGGGCAGAAGGACCAGTCGTTTGTCCTAACTGAGCCATACTCCTTGTCACCAGTGAAAGTTGGATCAGCTCTCTGAATGGTGCAGGTGCAGCACTGCGTTGATAAATGGGTGGAGGAGAAAGAAGGGGGAAACCTGGTGTGAAAGCTCATAGATGTTTTCTCCCAGATACCCTGGTTCATAAGGCTGAGTTATAGAGAATCGCATCAGGCAGAGACCTTCGAAAACATCTAGTCCAAACCCCTTGTTTTATAGATGAGAAAATTGAGGCCCAGAGCCGTGAAGCTAGGGGAAAGTCAATTAACTTCGAGTCTATGGAATAAAGAATTAAAGAGTAATGTTGAGGGAAAATGTTCCCTTCTCTCTGCACTTATAGCATCCTCAGTGACATCGCTGAGGTCTTGCAACAAATAATTGCCTGCTCCCAGCACATCTTTCGAGAGAGTCCCGAAGGTTCGTTTTTTACACCACTGCACCTCTCTTTGCCTCTCTTTTTTGGTAAGGTCTCCATCTCTTTTTGCTGTTGCCCCTCACTTCTAATATACCCACTTCATTAGATGTTTAGTCTGGCCTTCCTGGCATCTCAGTCAGTTCCTTTGGAATCCTTCGAGTTTTTGGAGAGAACTGACAAACCAATTGGAATCTTCAGCTCCCGTTTGAAAACTGTCCAGGCCCATCGCCAACCCCTCTCTGCTCTGTTCCCCAGAACCTTTCAGGGAATCCAGGCTTCTGAGACACTGCAGGTATCTCCCCTTCTGTTCTACCTGTCTCACCTCCTTCAGCTGTGCTGCAGCTGCGGGCACTGGGACCTAGCAGAGTGAGGAAGTTGCAGTGTCAACACACAGCAGGCGCTGCCAGCTCGCCTCTGGCTCCTAGAAGGCAGAACCCAAATCCAAGATGCCTAGCTGTCTCCAGCCTTCATGGAAATCCACCAGACAAAGCCACCTGCAGAGAGAGGGACTGAAGGCTGGGCGGGAAGACTGAAGGAAGACACCTGACTGTTCTTCCTGAAGTCGGCGCTATAGAGGAGAGGAGAGCAGCTTTTTAAAGCCTTTAGAGCTTTTAAAGCGCAGTCTTGCTGGACAGGGACTGCAAAGCAGGCAATAATTATACCTGCCTAATTTGCCCTCTTCTTTCCTTCTTTTTTTAATCTCTTTTCCACTCATTTGCTTTCTCTATTTCTCCTTCATATTCTCCCTTTCATAAAAATTTCTTGAGTATCTGTGCCATGAAGCTCTAGGCCTTTTAAAGATAATTCAGTCATCCCTGTCCCTTCTCCCCAGGCACTCAGGAACTATCACAAATGTCCCCTTTGGGGAAATGCCAGGAATTCTTACCTGAAAAAGCTGAGAAGTTGGGGGAGGCTTGAGAAAGACAAAGTCTGAGACTCTTCCTCATTTGAGAGATAAGCTAAATACACTTGACAAGTGTTGAAGCTCAGAAAGCAAGGTAGTGAGTTTCTCAACACATTTCCCAATTAACAATTTAACTTAACCATTTCCCTCATGGTAAACTTTTACTGAGTTGGGATGAGCTCTGTCTTGGAGAGAGTCTGTCCCTAACACATACTCTTGGGTCAAATGTCACCTGGCCTTGCTGTTCTGTTCTGAAAACAGCCATGTCCAAGCTATTCTATACACCACATACCTTATACAGAGGTCAGAGATTTGTAGCTACTAAAGATGCTTTGCTTTGCTGCGGTATAAATCTCATTCTGTAATAAGACAGCATGATTAGAAATGTCCTGAGCAAGCTATAGATTTTTCTATTTCTTTTTTTCAAGCAAACATCCAGTTCTCTTTATTGGGATGCAAATAAATCTCCTAGCACTACAAAAGTACGAGTCATATGAGAGGTTTACAATGGTCCCTAGTACTGTATGTAGGAGGATTTTAAATAAGACAGCTATCGATAATTAAAAGCGAATTAGTTCAATCAAGTTACAGTATCATCCTTCAGATTAAAGTGCTCTGATATTAACTAATGTGGCAGCAAACGTGATCCTGAGAAGGAATCCCACTGCCAATCATCTTGCCTCTTAACTTCAAAACAACAAGAATGAACACAGTTCGTGTAATAACCATTCTCTCCTCAAGCCCTGCCCACCCCCTTGGCTTGTGACATTGTCTCCTGAGGAGAGATGTCGGGATTTGATGAGATTCTGTCTCAACTGGGACAAAGAAAAATGAGTAATATGGAAAACATTCTAACATCGGGTTACTAACAAATTAAATTAAATTACCTGATGACTCTGTTTAGTTGCTAAGTCATGTCCGACTCTGTGACCCCGTGGACTGTAGCCCACCAGGCTCCTCTGTCCGTGGGATTCTGTAGGCAAGAGTACTGGAGTGGGTAGGTTTTCTATTTGGGTTGCGTGTATAAATGGATTCCAAACCTTGCTGAGGAGCTCCCTGTGGAATTTTATAGACTGACAGTATAATATCAATATCAAATGCGTGGTTTCCTAGTTTGCAAGAGCAAAATATGTTTAATGTCATTCTGAAGGTCTTTTTCTTTGTGTTGAATGATTTTTATGTTTCTACGATGAGCAATTATTTAGGAAGATAGAAAGGCTCTCCTTATAGAGGTGATCACATGCCGTTGATCTAAGGCTGAAATTGACAAAGTCCATCTCAGTTACATTATTAGATGTAAATATATTAATTTTCTAAAGTATCAAATGGCACAGAGATAAGTGAACAAATGGTTGATATTTCTACTATGTTGGTGGTTAATTCACATTATTTATAGAGTATGTGAACTGGATGGGATCCATATAAATTACCTAATCCATCCCTTCAATACATAAAAAATTGTAGTATAGTAAGGAACATTTTCCTGAGGAGGGCATGGCAAACAACTCCAGTATTCTTGCCTGGAGAATCCCATGGACAGAGGAGCCTGGCAGGCTATGGTTCATAGGGTCACAAGGAGTCAGACACAACTGAAGTGACTGAGCAAGGAACATTTTATCTTAAAGACATATCTGCAATGTGAAAACACATTGCACAAGAGCAGAGATTTTAATGATCTTTTTCATATTTCCACAAAATCTATACAATGTCCTTTATAATAGACACTCTGTAATATTTCTCAATTAACTATTTTAATAAGATTCAGTTACATAAACCTTGTTAATTATGTCAAGAAATTAAATCATGAATACTAAAAGCATGGCTTCCCTCATAGCTCAGTTGGTAAATCATCTGCCTGCAATGCAGGAGACCGGGTTTGATTCCTGGGTTGGGAAGATCCCCTGGGGAAGGAAATGGCAACTCACTCCAGTATTCTTGCCTGGAGAATCCCATGGACACAGGAGCCTGACAAGCTACAGTCCACGGGATTACAAAAGTTGGACACAACTTAGTGACTGAACCACCACCACCACTAAAAGCATGCACAAAATTAGAATTGCTTTAAGTATCTATGTTACTAAAAGGAAAATCTAAACTAAAAGTTATTTTATAATTTATTTTCAATAAGAACATAAAAGCACTATGCTAATACCTTTAAGCATGCTTTTTGATGTACTTACGGAGTATATTCCCTTGTATCTCTTCATAGGTAAAAATGTAAATTATTTTATGTATTTACAAGAATTGATATCAATATGTCAAAAATGGAGTATAAACCTATACTGTAGTAGATATGTATACCACGTATTTAAATCATGATTCTCTTGAGCTATGGAATTATTTTAATGTGTTCACACTGTGAAGGGACCATAACACTGGATTTCTCATTTACAGTTTGTTTCTAAAGATAGCTTATGCTCTCTTACGTGAATCAAAATAATTTGAGTTGCTTCCAGCTTCATTCATTGAGAACTCCACAAATGGAATCTTAGGGGTACTTTAGAAACTGCTTAATGAATGAAATAGATATGCAATAGAAAATTACTGAGGAATCCTCAAAGAGGTTTGACACCTTAATAACAAGGTTCTATGAATACATTAAAGATGCTCTATACCCTTATCAGCTGACTTAAAGCATGCCAGTCGGGTAATTTGTTGGTGATTCTTTTGTTTCACTCTGGATTTCTCCGTTGCCTCCCTTAACTACATTTCTAACACAGATGACCTGATGTGTAGCCATCAATCGTTTTTTTAAAAAAGAGTGCACTGCATTTCTAACCATTTGTTGGATTATTTTCAGGTGAACAACATATTTCCTTTTGTTCTCAATTACATTTAAGATTTGGAATATTCTCATTCACCAGCAACCTTCAAGCTCACTATATCTAATGCAATAATTGCAGAACTTTTTATAGAAAATAAGACTCTCAAAAAGAGTTCATTTTTATGAAACATTGCTCATAAAAGGCAACGTGTTAACAAATAAGCTAAATTTACTTGCAATTTTTATATATCTATAGAATGAATATGACTTTTGTTTATTCTTGTTCATATAAGGACTTTTCTAAGAAATATGTCCCTTTAAATGTATTTTTTTCTCCATTCTTTGGATCTTATTTATTATCTCTCAGGCTCTGAAAGACTGTGAACTTTTGAAGAGCTGAAAGTAAATAGATTTTTTGCAAATTATTAACATGTTCAATGTGCTTTGCAGCCTTGGTAAATTTTTTCCAGTGTGAACAACTAGATCCTAATATTTCTGCTGTTTCGTAGTTTAGAATGTTTATTGCAGTTGAAAGCTTCTCAGAATAGTAGATTTTGATGCTGCTAGAGTCTTGTGTTTTACATTTTGCCTTGGTTTTATTAATTTGTGATTAGTGTATTTATTTTTGACTTATTGAAACCCAGTCTTAAATTATGAGTGAAATTTCCCATTGGAGGCCCATTAAGGATTATCACTAAAGTTGACATGCTTATTAATATAATATCTTATTTTTAATGTGTGGAATAGTGCTGTACAAGTTTGATTTTCAATTAGCAACTTCTGTTCTGGAGTTTTTTGGCTTTTGATGTTATGAGCTAATGAAAGGCTATCAATTTTGTTTATTCCAGAAGTTCAAGTGTTTCTGAAATTTATATGTAAGGTGTGTGGTATATGCTTTCTTGTTCATATGGGAAATTTTATGAAAAATAAAAAAGAAATTGTGAAATGAGTTTAAATTCTAAACAAAATTGTTAGTTTTTCTTTTAAGTGTTTATAAAGATATTTATTCCTCAGAGTGAGATGAAAACCATCCATGCAATCTTCTGCCATTTTTAATTAGTAAATGGAAAAATTCCTCAATTCTCACGGTTTCAATTGACTCAAAAGAAATTATGAAAGTGTAAAATGAGTTTTCAAGCTAGATACACTTAGATAAAAATCCCTAATTCCACAGTTTATTAGTTCTATGACCTTGAATATATTGTTTAACCTGTCAAGCTCAGTTTCCATTTAAAATTGGATTCTTGAACAGAAATAGAAGACTATGTATTAAAGAATATAATATAATGCCTCATTATTGAAAATGTGCAATTAATGATAGTCATTATCATTACTGTCATTTCTTTTATCAGAAATTAATGGTTCATAAACCACTTTAGTCTCTGAGTTATAGTAATCCCAGTCATAATAGAATCTCTGAATAAGAAGTTGAGCTATGACCAATGCACAGTTAACAGTGCTTAACCTACCTTGTAAAAAAACATCCATTAAGTAAGTGTGCCAAGCACTGTGTAGTCACTGGAATCAATATTAAATAAGTTACAATCTCAGCCTTCAAGGAATTTATGCCTAATGAGGAAGGTAAGCGCAGTTCAGTAAGTCAAGTGAAACAAAAATATGGTATAGATGCATAAAGGAAATAATTTGTAGAAGAAATGCCTACACTGAGACCTTATTCTCATTCTTATTTCTTTCATTCTTTCCTTAAATGCATCTCCTTTCATTATACTGTTCCTTTGCCATTATTTCCCTACCATAAAATACCAACGTATAATTGGACACAACAGAATATGGAACCAAGAAGATATTTTTAAGCTTGTTTCCTTATTGAATACATTTTAAGGTCATCTATTAATTATTTTCCAATGTAGCTAAATAATGTGGCCCTTGTCTCCCACCCAAGCCTCCAGAGGGTCATTGAAACTCAGTGAAAAAAGAGCCTTGCCTTTGGTTTAAATATTATACAATGATACTTCTATCCTTTGATACCTTCCAAAAAAGAGCTTTCTGTCTGATACTCTCTGTGCTAAATGCTAAGTTGCTTCAGTCATGTCTGACTCTGCAACACTATGGAGTCTGTAGCCCGCCAGGCTCCTCTGTCCATGGGGATTCTCCAGGCAAGAATACTAGAGTGGGTTGCCGTGCCTTCCTCCAGGGGATCTTCCTGACTCAGGGATAGAATCTGTGTATGCCACACTGGCAGGCGGATTCTTTACTACTGAGCCTCCAGGGAGGCCCACACATACGTGTGTGTGTGTGTGTGAAAGTCACTCAGTCATGTCCGACTCTTTGTGACCCCATGGACTGTAGCCTGCCACGGAAGCCCACACGTACACATACATAAATCCAAAATGGCCTTAGCTATCTTCAGCTCTTCTAAGAGCTTTTTCACTTCTCCTCAGCTTTTTCCTCCATTCTCCCTCTATTTCCTGCCCCACTTACTAGGAAAACTCAAGTATATTTCTTATCTGGAGTTAAAGAGATATCTTTTTCTCCTTTTGAAGTCTGTAACAAAGTTGCACCTGAATTCTGAGGCTCTTTTCTATAGGAGGAGTATTGTATGATTCACAGAATTAGGTAGGAGTTTTGATTCTCATTAATTTGGGGGCTTTTTTTCCTCATTTTTGAAATGGGGTCATATATCTACCTTGGTACTAATAGGTGTGTATGTGTGTGTACCTCACATGTATATGTGTACCACTTAAAGAGCACACCTGCCACTGCAGGAGACATAAGAGATGCGGGTTCAGTCCCTTGGTTGGGAAGATCCCTTGAAGGAGGGCAACCTTCAAGGTTGGCATGGCAACCCAGTCCGGTATTCTTGCCTGGAGAATCCCATGGACAGAGGAGCCCAGGAGACTACAGACCATAGAGTCACAAAGAGTTGGACATGACTGATGCATGCACCCACGCACACCACTTAAAAGAGGTTCAGTTCAGTTCAGTCACTCAGTCGTGTCCGACTCTTTGCGACCCCATGAATCGCAGAACACCAGGCCTCCCTGTCCATCACCAGCTCCTGGAGTTCACCCAAACTCATGTGCATCTAGTCGGTGATGCCACCCAGCCATCTCATGCTCTGTCGTCCCCGTCTCCTCCTGCCCCCAATCCCTCCCAGCATCAGGGTCTTCTCCAATGAGTCAACTCTTCGCATGAGGTGGCCAAAGTATTGGAGTTTCAACTTTAGCATCAGTCCTTCCAATGAATACTCAGGACTGATCTCCTTTAGGATGGACTGGTTGGATGTCCTTGCAGTCCAAGGGACTCTCAAGAGTCTTCTCCAACACCACAGTTCAAAAGCATCAGTTCTTCGGCACTCAGCTTTCTTCACAGTCCAACACTCACATCCATACAGGACCTCTGGAAAAACCAAAGCCTTGACTAGATGGACCTTTTTTGGCAGAGTAATATCTCTGCTTTTCAATATGCTATCTAGGATTGTCATAACTCTCCTTCCAAGGAGTAAGCGTCTTTTAATTTCATGGCTGCAGTCACCATCTGCAGTGATTTTGGAGCCCCAAAATATAAAGTCTGACACTGGTTCCATTCAACCATCTCATCCTCTGTCGTCTCCTTCTCCTCCTGCCCTCAATCTTTGCCTGCATCAGGGTCTTTTCCAAGGAGTCAGTGCTTCACATCAGGTGGCCAAAGTATTGGAGCTTCAGCATCAGTCCTTCCAGTGAATATTCAGGACTGATTTCCTTTAGAATGGACTGGTTGGATCTCCTTGCAGTCCAAGGGACTCTCAAGAGTCTTCTCCAACACCACAGTTCTAAAGCATCAATTCTTCAGCACTTAGCTTTCTTTATGGTCCAGCTCTCATATCCATACATGACTACTGGAAAAACCATAGCTTTGACTAGATGGACCTTTGTTGGCAAAGTAATGTCTCTGCTTTTTAATATGCCATCTAGGTTTGTCATAGGTTTTCTTCCAAGGAGCAAGTGTCTTTTAATTTCATGGCTGCAGTCATCATCTGCAGTGATTTTGGAGCCCAAGAAAATAAAGTCTGTCACTATTTCCATTGATTTATAATGCTCTTCATAAATCTTGTCAGAGGATATCTGCCGACCTTTAATTATCTTTCAACCTTCGTACTCTCCCTCCTCTACCTTTTCCTCCAAGGTGCCTTGAGCATGTTTTAAACATTCTAATGACATCCTTACTTCACTTCTTTGCTTCAGGTCTAGCACTATCACTTCTGTATTTTTGGCCCAACTAATGTCCATCAAATAACATCAAATAAATGGTAGAAAGGGAGCCCTCAGTGGAGTACATAATACCTGTTGCAGAGCATGTTCATGCCAGGGTTGGCCTCTCAGAGCCTTCATTTGTTGAGCATTTGTAGAAGTGTAATCTGATGTAAGTTAGCTAGGAGCTGAGCTCTCAAAGTGAGGGTGAGGGAGAGGTGCACCTACATACAGATACATAAATACATACATACTTACATGCATGATAGACACACAGTAAGCTCAGTATGTTGTCATAGGTTGTTTTACATTTTAAGGAAAAGATTGAAGAGCAAATAACTACATAATAAATCAGCACTTTTGAGATGGCATTAAAAGGAAGGCCTTGATGAAAGTCTTCTCGTTCTAGGTGAAGTGGCAGATTTGAAAGTGAAGCGGGTTTTAAGGCTTCCCGGGTGGTGTGGTGGTAAAGAAACTGCCTGCCTGTGCAGATGCGGTTCTGCTATCTGCTGTCTGCCAGAACAGATGGGAGATTCGGTTCAGCCCCTGGGTCAGGAAGAACCCCTGGAGTGGGAAATGGCAACCCATTCCTGGGAAGTCCCAAGAACAGAGGAGTCTGGAGGGCTACAGTCCATGTGATCAAATAGTCAGACACAACCAAGCACTCACACGTTAAGGACATTTTAGACTTTGTTTGTTTAAAGAAATATTTCCAAAATACTAATAGTTATTTCCCCTCGAAGAGTCTTGTGGAAACCCTTTTTGACGTAGATAATGTTTCCAACATCCTAGTCTTAAATTATTTTCAGTGCATATTTTCATATTAATAGTAAGTCTGAGTGGTCCTGTGAAGACCCAGTATATGTTTTGTTTGCTTAACCTTATGTTTCCAAACCTTTTTGCCCAGGAAAGTTATGTTAAAATGCACTTGTTAACCATCTCATTGTGGTTCTGAAGAACCCAATTGGAAAAGAAGGACAAAAACTGGAGTATGTAGTGAAAGGTACTTTCGGACAAGGAGCCATTAATTGTGTCTTTTAGGTATCAAAGTTGTGTTTTAGGTATCATAAGTGTGAAGTCTTGCAAGAGTTACTTTACTTTTCTGAGTTCTAGTTTTGTCATTTAAAAATAAATATGAGATTTTCTGCCTTCCCTTCTCTGATTAGTAGTTTATTGTGAGATTGAAATGACTTTGAACATACGCTATAATCTGGATCGTGCCAAGTAAGGGTAAGAGACTTATGATTATTATTCAACTTTAGAATTTTAGTTTATCTTTTATTTTAAAAAGATAAATTAAGAATCAGAGTACTGATCTGGTGCAAATTATTGCAATGAGATTATATCTACAAAAGAAGTCCCTGCCCCCTATCCTCCCCTACCTCAGTATAAAATGGTAAACATATGGTAACTATAACTAGGTTTTCACGCAGTAAAATTGAAAAGGTGATTTTAAAATAAAATAAATCTGGAGGGGAAAATCAAATTATTTAAAATTTTAGGCACATCGACTTCTGGTTTTTTCCCTCAGGATTTCTCATGTAGTTGAGCCCACAGTGTTTCTCAGTGGAGTAAGCATGTTCCAATTTTCAGAGACGCTCTTGTGGAAAGAGAGGCAACCATGGCCATGCCCAAGTGTTTGTTCCAGCAGACAAGCTTTGGCAATAAGACTTTTATCCTAATGGAATAAACAGGTCTGTGAGAGTCACTGGGCCTTGCATTCTTGAATGCAGCATGTAGAACTGAACAATGCAAGGACGGGGAAAAATGACCGAAGAAACAAAAGAGACCCGTATATGTCTGAGTCCAAAGAGAATCCATTTTGAACAAGGTCTGTGCCTCTCAGTGCAGGCCAGCAGGAGCCATGACTTCCCCCCAGGGACAATGGAAATCATTTCTCATGAGTTTCCACAACCCTGACTATCAAAATCTGATTCTTTCCTCGGAATCCTCCCCTAGTCATCTTAGCCAAGAGTTTTCTCTCAGGCTTCTTACCACATCTGAGCTCATAGTTACTTGTGTATGTGCCAGTTCTCCTAGGAAACTGGAAGTTCCTTGAAAGGAAATCTGCCTGATAGATTTTTAGGTCCCCTCTAGAGAGGTGTACCACTGGAGGGCAGTTGAATAGGGGTGGTACCATGTCAAGTGTCGTTGCCCCATTAGTAAGTCGTAAAGAGTGGCAATCACCAGTCAGGCGCTATTAAAGAGTTCGCAAACACCTAGGGTTATGAGAAGCAGCATTTGGGCATCTGACTCATAAAGGGTGTTGGCGGCTAGGTTACACAGTACCTGTAAGAGTAAGACCGCCCATTTCCTATATAACCTCCTTTTCTTGGCCCCTCCCTGGAGCAGCAGAGCAAACAGTGAAAAGGGAAGCGAGCAGAATAAAGAACAGATTACAGTCTCCTCTCTTCTGCTTATTTCAAAATTGAGCTGAGAAAGGAGAGACTAGGTTGGATATATAGTGGAAATTTGCAGTTAAATTAGACTGAGCTTTTTAATACCTACTATAATACCTACTTTTCTGATACCTGAAAGTTACTTGGAAAGATACAGATCAGCCCAATATATCATCCTGGAATGGGAAAGGGAGGCACAGTTAAAGCATATTAGAGGAAGAGATGAGAAAATAAAGCTATATAACCAATCCATTCGACAAACTGGTTATAAAAGAAACAATACAAAATGGCATATAATTCATCCATAACGCAAGAGGTAGAGACCAGAATTGCTGGTGTAGGTGTTAGAAAGAAGAAACTGGTATGAACTCGACTGACAGAAGAAAATGGCCTGGATCCAGATCACCAATGGTTCAGGAGAAATGGGAAAAGAATGACTTCCAAAGAGGCGCTCTGTAGATATCCAAGTACACAGAGCACTTGTATCATTCATCTTTGGCTCATAACCAAGATCAGATTCATCTGAATATTGAAGTTATCTCTAAGCTAATTTCAGGAGAGCAAGGAAATGAAAGCAAAGATCATTTATACTTGGTAATAACATTAAGTAATAATGGTGTAAAGAATTTAAAGTGTATATGACACTGTTTTGGCTATTGACACGTTACTTCATTGAATCCACATTACAGGTCTGCAAGGTAAGCTTCATTTTATGACCAAGAAGCTCTGTCTCAGAAAGTAATTTTTTCAAGATCACACATCTACTAAGTGATAAAGGTGTTATTTAAACCAAAGGCTCTCTCTATCTATCTTTTTGTAGTTGTTTAGTTGCTAAGTTGTGTCCAAGTCTTTGTGACCTCATGGACTGTAGCCTGCCAGGTTCCTCTGTCCACGGGATTTCCCAGGCAAGAATACTGAATTTGCCATTTCCTGCTCCAGGGGATCTTCCTGACCCAGTGATCAAACCCATGTCTCCTTCTTTGGCAGGCGGATTCTTTCCCCCAGGAAAGCCTGCCTATCTATATAGGCTTTTTTTTTTTTTTTTTAAAGCTTTTTATTATGGAGAGCATACACATTTGAAGAGAATGATATAATGACTCTTATGTACCCATCACTCAATTTTAACCACCAAGAGTCACTTTGCTTCACTTCTATACCCATACTTCCCCCTCCAATAGTTTAGTTTGAACAAATTATGACACTATGTCATTGCATCTATAAATATTCAAATATGTGTCTATAAGGAGTCTTTGAAACATGTCCACAGTACTGTTATATACCCCCAAAATTATTTAATGTCATCGAATATCTAGTCAGTGTTCAAAGCTCATAAGTATTATTATAATTTATCTGAATCAGGATTTAGATAAGGTCTACACATCCCAGTTGGCTAGTAGACAGCTGCTGCTGCTGCTCAGTCGCTTCAGTCGTGTCCGATGCTGAGCGACCCCATAGACAGCAGCCCACCACGCTCCTCTGTCTCTGGGATTCTCCAGGCAAGAATACTGGAGTGGGTTGCCATTTCCTTCTCCAATGCATGCATGCATGCTCAGTCTCTTCAGTCGTGTTCAACTCTGTGCGACCCTATGGACAACAGCCCACCAGGCTCCTCTGTCCACGGGATTACCTAGGCAAGAATACTGGAGTGGATTGCCATTTCCTTGTCCAGTAGACAGCAGCCTGTTTTATATAAAACATTTATATAAGACATGTTTCTCACTAGAGGAAACTATGTTATGGATAAAAGAGACATGGCTTCAAATTTGAGCGTAGTTGCTCTGAACAAGTTATCTAACTTTTGAAACGTGAAAATTATGTTCCTGAGATTAGTTGCAAGGTTTAATAGTATAATGTTTTAAAAAGTGCTTAGAACAATCTCTGGCATGTACAAATATTTTAGTGAATTTTAGTCTCCTTTCCTTAAAAAAATTTAAAAGAAAAACATAGTATACTAGGCCAAGAAACTTGAGGAAACTTCTTGGAGTGGTTTGGCTACTGACCCTTGTGATCACTCTTGTTTTGCTTCTGGATATAAATTTGACCACAGTTGTCCCATAATGGCTGATGACTAACAGCTCTGAATCCTCCTCACTGGCATGTTTCATGTGGTTTCCCACATGAAGAGGAAGGAAATTTGTGAGTTTAAAATGGTCTCAAGTTCAAAAATAAATGAAATGTTACAAGCTATTATCATGTCAGTTAAAAGTAATAGGAAAAAATTAAAATATGATGTCATGTTAGCAGAGGTTAACTTTGCATAAGTAGCATAATTAAAAAAAACAAATAGGGGCAATTAAAATGATTCAGGTTTGAATTTACTTTTTGTTCTTATGAACTTGGGCAAGTCACTTCATTCCTCGAGATCCCAGTTTCCTAGGGTATAAAATACAAATTCTGAATAAGATAATCAAAATAATCTAAAGATCAGACATCAGCAATATGGGAAAATGGAAATAATATTGGGCAATAAAACCAAATCTGAATTCTGACTTTACCATTTAATGGCTGTGTGGCCTTAGGCAAATAATTTAATCTCTCTGAACCTCAGTCTTCTCAGTTGTTAAATAAAAATTATAGCTGCTCACAAAATTGTTGTGAAAACCAGAGGTTATACGTACATTTTAAATGACTAGCAGAAACCAAGCATTTAATTGACACTCAGTTTTTTAATAATGAAGTAGTATTTGCTGTTCTCAAGAGTTTTTCATTTAAATTGAGAAAATTGAATGAATTCATAATCAGGAAGCATAGAACTGAATACAGCTGGCAGGCCATCTCCTGAATTGGGTACATCTAAAGCCATTTGTGAAGTTAACAGGTACTTTATCTAGAACACGATGTTTGAATTCAAAACATTATATTTATAAAAGCTTATAGCCCAGTGACAGTAACATAGTGTTCTTATAGTGCTTATGCCTGCTTATTTAGAAAATATAAAGTAAGCAGTTTTTTTCTGTGTCATGTGAGAACCAGAGGTTGCTGGTGAAGAGTATTCAGATTTTTGTAATAGGTCTATAAGGTTATACATCTGTGAATTGAAACTCACTAGGAGGTGATGTAATGCTGATAGAGGGAAGGCTAAAAATTCATACAGCATTCCAGCTAGTTTATCTGAAGTGTAGTTACTGATTTCTATGGTCAGTAGCCAAGAATCACATTATTTCTCTGAATTTGAATCTAATTTGGACACCACTGATTGTTATCATGGTGACTGAGTTTGCATCATTATAACAGCGAGAATATTCCAGTTTTGTGGTTGTCTTAGATTAGATATGAGTGCAGAATTTTTCTTTTTTAATTAAGTGGAGACAGAGACTGCTTTTTTATTTCAAAAGACTTTTTAAATCTAATTTTAAAAATTCATTTGACAAAACTCCAAAAACTAGAACTAAAGAGGGTTACTGTCGGCATTCCAGATAACTCACCAAACAAATAACCACACTTCAAGCTGCTACTCATATGACAGCTCTTAAATGAGCTTCATTGAAAGCCAGGACTTTGCTCTTTTAAAGTACTTTTTCTGAGCAAAAACAATAATACTTGCTCACTGTAGAAAATTTAGAAAGAAAAACCCAGAAAAAACAGAATCAGAAAAGAAAAGAAAAATCAGAGGAAAGAATAAAAATCACTTACAGTCTATTATTTATAGGTTATAGTTTCCTCCTTTATAAACATTTTTTTCTAATTGAGACTACTCGTCTCTTTAAAATTTATATTCTGCTTTTTTCCCCCCTTAACACCACCTTTGCAATTAAAACTGTTCACAAATGTAATTTTTAAAAAAGATTTACTTATTTATTTTTGGCTGCGCTGGGTCTTTGTTGCTACCTGCAGGCTTTCTCTAGTTGCAGCAAGAGGGGGCTACTCTCTAGGGCGGTGCACAGGCTTCGCATCTCAGTGGCTTCTCGTGTTGCA
The DNA here is from genome assembly GCF_002263795.3 of Bos taurus. Classification (NCBI taxonomy): domain Eukaryota; kingdom Metazoa; phylum Chordata; class Mammalia; order Artiodactyla; family Bovidae; genus Bos; species Bos taurus. The sequence goes on along the minus strand of NC_037338.1, from coordinate 81,044,208 downwards.
AAGCCTGGGCTCTAGGCCCTTGTGGGCTTAGTTGCTCTGTAGCACATGGGATCTTCCTGGACCAGAGATCAAATCCATGTCCCCTGCATTGTCAGTCAGATTCTTAACCACTAGATCACTAGGGAAGCCCCACAGATATAATTTTAAGACATTACACTCCACCATATGCATAGAGAAGATTTGCTTCAGTGTTCTCTTATTCTTACACTTTTAACTTGTTAAAGACCACTGAAGGGAGCATCTTGCCTGGAGAATCCCAGGGACCAGGGAGCTTGGTGAGCTGCCGTCTATGGGGTCGCACAGAGTCGGACACGACTGAAGCGACTTAGCAGCAGAAGGGAGCATCTTGTGCACAAACTTCACTGCCTTTTTAAGAATGGACTGGACAATGTCCTTGGTATACATTTCCGGGCATCACTAGCAGAATGAGTAATTTCTTTGAATGTAGGCTTTTCTGCTTGGTGACAGAGAATGGGACTCTGGAGAAACAGTAGGCCTGAGGAGTCATAATGTTAAATAGTTTGTGGAAAATTCACCTAGACTAGTTTGTAGTTTGGGGAGACTACTTTATGGGCAGATAGCTGTATTCCTTTCAGAAGTTCTGAAAAACCTCTTCTGATCAAAACGTTCCTGAAATGTCATTATGTCTGTCACTGTTTTGAAGCAGGAAATAGGAGAGAAAGCCATTTCTAGGCTAAGATCCCAGAACATTGTTTGATTACCATTTTTAATAGCATGCTCTGCCTTTATTATCATTATGACTGCTATTACCACTATCATCATCATCCTCTTCATCATCATTTCCAGTAGTACCCTTCCTAACCCATCTGGGAATTCCTAGAAAGCAGACACAGGGCCTCAGTAATCTTTGGATCTCTCACAAAGCCGTACACCTACGAGGACATAGTTAGGGGCTTTAAAACAGAATTCACCCGTATTTGTTTTAGCTTAAATAAATTTCTGAGTTTTTCTCTTGAAAACAAGTTTTGTTCGAAGAAACAAAATAGCAGACTGTTAGGCTCCCGGAAGGTGGTGAATAACATTTCCTGCATTCAGAATTTGTTCTGTTCCAAGCCAGCCCTATGCCCCATTTTGACACTCCCAGGACTTCTTAATAGGCAGAATTTCTCTTACTCATACAGCAGATGCCTCTTGTGCTTTTATCATATGCCAGGGATCCAGTTTGATTCCAGGAGTACAAAGATCTTTAAGACAAATTTCTGTCTTCAAGAAGCTCATGATCTAAAGCAGCAGTTAAATGAAGTGGGCTATATGTTAAAGGAGTGTTAAAATGATGATATTTTGTTCAAACAGAATACTTGCCTAGAATCTCTACCTTTTAAAACATTGTTGTTGTTGTTCAGTCGCTTAGTCATGTCTGACTCTTTGCGACCCCATGGACTGCAGCACGCCAGGTTTCCCTGTCCTTCACTATCTCCTGGAGTTTGCTCAGATTCATGTCCATTGAGTCTGTGATGCTATCTAACCATCCCATCCTCTGCCGCCCTCTTCTCCTTTTGCCTTCAATCTTTCCCAACATCAGGGTCTTTTCCAACGAGTCGACTGTTCGCATAAGGTAGCCAAAGGATTGGAGCTTCAGCTTCAACATCAGTCCTTCAAATGAATATTCAGGATTGATTTCCTTTAGGATTGACTGGTTTGATGTCCTTGCAGTCAAAGGGACTCTTCAAGAGTTTTCTCCATCACCACAGTTCAAATGCATCATTTCTTTGGCACTCAGCCTTCTTTATGGTCCAACTCTCACATCCATACATGACTACTGGAAAAACCATTGCTTTGACTGTACAGACCTTTGTTGGCAAAGTGATGTCTTTGCTTTTTAATACACTGTCTAGGTTTGTCGTTGCTTTCCTTCCAAGGAACAAGCATCTTTTAATTTCTTGGCTGCAGTCACCATCCACACTGATTTTGAAGCCCAAGAAAATCATATCTGTCACTGCTTCCACTTTTAAAACATAGCATGGATAAACTGGCCAACATAAGCACATACATGGTTTCATGTGGTTCAAGGTTCATTAATTTGGCACACTTGGTGTAAAAGAAAAACTCCTGGATCCTGACTTTTGCTATCATTTTAAGGCTTTTTTTTTTTTTTTTTTTAAAGATTGCTGTACCAAATGCAAGTGGTGTGAAAACTCAACTTTTATGAACCTATATTTTTATATCACTTATTATAAGAACTATATTTATTAAAGTGACTAGTCTAATAAAATAAATTATAAACTAATGCCAGTTCATCACTTCTTAAATCAGTTAGAACATTAAAAGTGATAGGCAGATGTCGGTAGCAGATGGAAAAATCATGTCAGTAGTGTTACATAGACCTGAAGTCAAACCCAGCATTACCACTGGCTAGTTGCAGCATCTTCTGTTTCCTTGCCTGGAAATGGAAAGTCTATCTTGTATCGTCCTCATAAAGATTAAATCAGTTTATGTATGAAGCATATGTAGGACAGAGCTGGGGATAGAAGGAATGTGCAATATCAGATAATTATTATCATTAATGTTTACAGTGATAATGTGAATAATTAAGGTCCCTAGGTTCTTCCAGGACTTATTTGCACAACAAAGCTTTTAGACTCAACTTCTATGTAATTCACCAGTGTATTCTCAAAACCAAATCCAGTGATTAGCATATATAGCATAGATGCTCAATAAATATGGATTAAATGAATCAAAGAACCCCAAGAGGTCTAAGAGATGGAATAGAGAAGTGGTAATTTCTGGTTATATGGGGAAGATATTTCAGGGGCAAAAGAACCTCACATTCTCCAGGGTTTACTCATCAGAGTTCTTTCCACTTGTCACAGTCTTACACCTTATGATGTTCAAATGTTCTGAAACTCCCCACAGTTAATTCAGCAAAGAAGGGGAAAAGAGGAAGAGCTGCCTTTTCAGGTGTGCAGTGTTTGCAAACACTTGTGGCACTTACGCTCCCTCTGTGCCAAGGACTGTGTAGATGCTTTACTTTACATACATGTTATCTCATGCATTTTCACAATAATTCAGTGAAATATCTGTACTTTAGATGAAGAGATTAGTACTTACAGGGATCGATTAATTAACATAAAGTCATAAAGTTGTAAGTGTTGGCTCTTAGACCCAAACAGATCTGTGCTCTTTCCACTTACTTTACTACATTGCTTTTCTCTTCACTATGTTACTTTTACATGAAGTACCATCCCTGTGCTTCATCAGTTCATTCATTCTTTCAACAAATACCTGTTGAAGGCATCTATCATTTGCCTAGTACTAAATGTACAGGTCAACACCGAAATCAGATTGATTATATTCTTTGCAGCCAAAGTTGGAGAAGCTCTATACAGTCAGCAAAAACAAGACCAGGAGCTGACTGTGGCTCAGATCATGAACTCCTTATTGCCAAATTCAGACATAAACTGAAGAAAGTAGGGAAAACCACTAGACCATTGAGGTATGACCTAAATCAAATCCCTTATGATCATACAGTGGAAGTGAGAAATAGATTTAAGGGCCTAGATCTGATAGATAGAGTGCCTGATGAACTATGGAATGAGGTTCATGACATTGTACAGGAGACAGGGATCAAGACCATTCCCATGGAAAAGAAATGCAAAAAAGCAAAATGGCTGTCTGGGGAGGCCTTACAGATAGCTGTGAAAAGAAGAGAAGGGAAAAGCAAAGGAGAAAAGGAAAGATATAAGCATCTGAATGCAGAGTTCCAAAAAATAGCAAGGAGAGATAAGAAAGCCTTCCTCAGCGATCAATGTAAAGAAACAGAGGAAAACAACAGAATGGGAAAAACTAGAGAGCTCTTCAAGAAAATTAAAGATACCAAGGGAACATATCATGCAAAGATGGGCTCGATAAAGGACAGAAATGGTATGGACCTAACAGAAGCAGAAGATATTAAGAAGAGGTGGCAAGAATACACAGAAGAACTATACAAAAAAGATCTTCATGACCCAGATAATCATGATGGTGTGATCACTGACCTAGAGCCAGACATCCTGGAATGTGAAGTCAAGTGGGCCTTAGAAAGCATCATACGAACAAAGCTAGTGAAGGTGATGGAATTCCAGTTGAGTTATTTCAAATCCTGAAAGATGATGCTGTGAAAGTGCTGCACTCAGTATGGCAGCAGGTTTGGAAAACTCAGCAGTGGCCACAGGACTGGAAAAGGTCAGTTTTCATTCCAATCCCAAAGAAAGGCAATGCCAAAGAATGCTCAAACTACCACACAATTGCACTCATCTCACACGCTATAGTAAAGTAATGCTCAAAATTCTCCAAGCCAGGCTTCAGCAATACATGAACTGTGAACTTCCAGATGTTCAAGCTAGTTTTAGAAAAGGCTGGGGAGCCAGAGATCAAATTGCCAGCATCTGCTAGATCATCGAAAAAGCAAGAGAGTTCCAGAAAAACATCTATTTCTGCTTTATTGACTATGCCAAAGCCTTTGACTGTGTGGATCACAATAAGCTCTGGAAAATTCTGAAGGAGATGGGAATACCAGACCACCTGACCTGCCTCTTGAGAAACTTGTATGCAGGTAAAGAAGCAACAGTTAGAACTGGACATGGAACAACAGACTGGTTCCAAATAGGAAAAGGAGTACGTCAAGGCTGTATATTGTCACCCTGCTTATTTAACTTCTCTGCAGAGTACATCATGAGAAATGCTGGGCTGGAGGAAGCACAAGCTGGAATCAAGATTGCTGGGAGAAATATCAATAACCTCAGATATGCAGATGACACCACCCTTATGGCAGAAAGCGAAGAACTAAAGGGCCTCTTGATGAAAGTGAAAGAGGAGAGTGAAAAAGTTGTATTAAAGCTCAACATTCAGAAAACTAAGATCATGACATCCAGTCCCATCACTTTATGGGAAATAGATGGGGAAACAGTGGAAACAGTGTCACACTTCATTTTTGGGGGCTCTAAAATCACTGCAGATGGTGATTGCAGCCATGAAATTAAAAGATGCTTACTCCTTGGAAGGAAAGTTATGACCAACCTAGACAGCATATTAGAAAAGCGGAGACACTTTGCCAACAAAAGTCCATCTAGTCAAGGCTATGGTTTTTCCTGTGGTCATGTATGGATGTGAGAGTTGGACTGTGAAGAAAGCTGAGTGCCGAAAAATCGATGCTTTTGAACTGTGGTGTTGGAGAAGACTCTTGAGAGTCCCTTGGACTGCAAGGAGATCCAACCAGTCCATTCTAAAGGAAATCAGTCCTGGGTGTTCATTGGAAGGACTGATGCTAAAGCTGAAGCTCCAGTACTTTGGCCACCTCATGGGAAGAGTTGACTCATTGGAAAAGACTCTGATGCTGGGAGGGATTAGGGGCAGGAGGAGAAGGGGACAACAGAGGATGAGATGGCTGGATGGCATCACCGACTCGATGGACATGAGTTTGGGTGGACTCCAGGAGCTGGTAATGGACAGGGAGGCCTGGCGTGCTGTGATTCACGGAGTCGCAGAGTTGGACATGACTGAGCAACTGAACTGAACTGAACTGAAATGTACAGAGTAAACTAAAACAGACACAATCCCTGCCCTTAGGCTTCCCAGGTGGCACAGTGATAAAAGAATCTGCCTACCAATGCAGGAGATGCAGCTTCGATCCTTGGGTCAGAAAATTCCCCCTGGAGAAGGAAATGGCAACTCACTCCAGTATTCTTGCCTAGAAAATGCCATGGACAGAGGAACCTGGTGGGCTGCAGTTCATGGGGTCACGAAGAGTTGGACAAGACTGAGCACGTGCATGCAAGCACGAGAATCACAAAATAGCCTAAAATTACAAGATTAAGTATCATGAAAGAAAAATACATGGTGCTGTAAGAAATGGTAATATGGAGATCTATTTTGAGCTGCATGAAGTAATAGATACCAGGGAAATCCACTGAGGTCTAGATTTCCAACTCACCCTCCTGGGATTGCCACTGAGACATGTTTACCGTGGCTGTGTCTTAGGAAGGTAATGAGTGCTGCATTTCTCTTTGAGAAGAGAGGAATGGGCCTTGCTTCCAGGTTTTAGCATCTCCCACTTTATCCATCACTCACAAGTCCCCCAGTAATAAGGACAACAGAGCTTTTGATGCCAGCTCATCTCTAAGAGAACCACACTCTCTGATGCATCATGCACTGTGACAGTGTCCAGATAACTTGCAAGCACCTGTGTGTCAAGTACTTCTCCCAAACCCTTGGCTGTTTTCATGGGGGCCTTTAAACACACCCAAATGCCTCTATAGTTCCACTAAGTTCCAGAAGTGGTTTTCATTGATTCAACAAGTGTTTATTAAGCACTTACAGTGTACTCTGAGGATACAAGACATTGTTCATACCCTCTCAGAACTGACACTCCAGTGGTGAAGATAGATGATAGTTGATAGTCTGATAAGAACAGTTGTGAGAGAAGCAGAGTGTGCTATGGGAAGACTTCTGGAATATACAGGACCCAGACCTCCCTTTAGGATGAGAGTTGAAGGTGGGATCACTTTGAGGACGCCAAGGCTATGAATTAGGAAGACAGTGGGAAAGAGGAGTAAGGACACTATTATTGACAGAAGGAGCAGGAACCACAGTTTAGTTACAATTATGGCAAGAAAATACTTTCAAATAAGTGTGTTTGACATAAAGTGTTAAAGTTTATAGAATCTTAAATAAGATGAGCATGGTGTAATGGAAAGAATTGTGGGTTTTGTAATCAGGCTCTGTCACAAAATATTCCAAATTAGGTGAGTCATTTTATCATGAAATATTGATAATGATACCTATGGGACAGTATTATCATGATAATTAAATTACAGATATTACCACATAAGTATATATGATATCTAGACTTTAGAGGTAGTAGTAGTGATGGTTTCAATGATAAGATCAATAATACTACATGGAATTAATTTATATTGACATTATCAATTGTGTTTATTTTTCTAACACTCACAACCCATGCTAAAGAACTTTTAATGTTCTGACTGCAAAGAAAATTTAGAAACAATAGGCAACAGGCCCACCATCACACAGCCAATAAGCGGCAAGACCAGAAAGTATGACTTCAGAGCCATTTCTTGAGTGCTCTCCATAGGCTGCCCCCAGTAGTCAACACACTGCTGTTATTATCATTATTTTAAGTTTCAAGTTCTTGAGAATATAACCAGAATTCTATTTAACATCTTGGCTCAGACGATAAAGAATCTGCCTGCAATTCAGGAGACTTGGGTTAAATCCCTGGGTCAGGGAGATCCCCTGGAGAAGGAAATGGCAACCCATTCCAGTATTCTTTTTTTTTTTGCCACAGTGTTCTCTCTCTCTTTTTTTTTGCCTTTCCAGTATTCTTGCCTGGGAAATGTCATGAACAGAGGAGGCTGGCGGGCTATAATCCATGGGATTGCAGAGTTAGACAAAACTGAGTGATTTAACACTTTCATACTCTATTATGCTTTCTTTCTTTTTTTTTTTTTTTTTTTTGAGCAAGAGCTTGCATTCCTAGAATTTACTAACAGACCAGCTAGAATTAGATTCAGCTTAAAATGACAGAGAACCCCAGATAACAATAAGTTAAAAGGAGAGTTTATTTCTCAATCATATAAAAGAAATCCAGCAGTGGGCAGTACAAGGTTGATAGGGGAGCTTCACGAAGTTCTCAGGGGCTCAGTCTCCTTCTGCCCTTCACCTCTGCCATCCTTCACAGGTCGCTTCCATTTCTTGATCCGCCATGGCTGCAAGCCTCACATGTGCTTTCTACTAGCAAGAAGGAGAAGGGGGAGATAAAGGGTGCATCCTTTCCTTTTAAGGACCCTTGCCTAAGTCAGACCTGAAAATTGACATATATGCCATTGGCCAGAATTCAATCACATTGAACAAAACCCCTGCTATAAATTAGGAGTTTTATTATTAAGGAAGAAGGACATTGATTTTGAAGGAAGCTGGAAACTTCTGCCGTGCTAGTAATAATAAAATTTTAGAATAAATATTTTAATTTAGATTATCAATTTTTATGTGTAATATTAAAAAATCAACACACACACAAAAATACATCTAAAGTTCTAATCAACAAAATTTTTATTAAAAACATTGTTCCAGGGGTCATAAAACTTTGGTATTTTTGCCTGGGCTTTACTCCTAGTTCTTTGTCTTGGTCAAATCACTTTCTCTTGCTGGGCCTCAGTTCATATGTAGAATAAGTAGGGTTAAACTAGGATATCTCTAAGATCTTTCCATCCCTACCTACTGTTATCAAATGTAATAGGTAAATCTCAAGGTCTTACCAGAATATTAAAGTGTTATAGAGCAAAAATCTTGCAATGAGCCACTTTTCTCAGAAATAGACACAGATTTATTACTGTATATTTATACTTGGGGGCTTCCCTGCTGGCTTACATGGTAGAGAATCTGCCTGCAGTGCAGGAGACCCAGGTTCAATCCCTTGGTTGGGAAAATTCCCTAGAGAAGGAAATGGCAATCTATTCCAGTGTTCTCGCCAGGAGAATTCCATGGACAGTGGAGCCTGGCAGACTACAGTCCATGGGGTCACAAAGAGTTGACATGACTGAGTGACTAACACTTTCATTTTCATTTATACCTTGTCTTCACTCAGAAAAAAATTAAAGATTCATATTGTTCTTTATTTGTGCAAAAGCAATATGATGACAAAATAAGCAGAATAAACACTGAGAAAGAGATTAAGTTATCAATTTTTTTGAGGGGGGGCTCAGCTTAAAGTGAAAGTGAAAGTCACTCAGTCGTGTCCAATGCTCTGCAACCCCATGAACTATACAGTCCATGGAATTTTCCAGGCCAGAATACTGGAGTGGGTAGCCTTTCTCTTCTCCAGGGGATCTTCCTAACCCAGCGATCGAACCCAGGTCTCCCACATTGCAGGTGGATTCTTTGCCAGCTGAGCCACAAGAGAAGCCCAAGAATACCGGAATGGGTAGCCTCTCCCTTCAGCAGATCTTCCCGACCCAGGAATCGAACCAGGGTCTCCTGCATTGCAGGAGAATGCTTTATCAACTGAGCTGTCATGGAAGCCTTACTGAGCTTATTTAGAGAAAATCCAAAGTTTCAAGTAGAGACAAAAATTAGTAAATATTAGGAGGCTGGATGCAAGATAAATTACAAAAATAAATAGACTTTTCTTTTAGGCTATCAAAAAAGCTTTCAGAAATGAAAATTGGAAAAATATTCTATGTTCAATAACAACAAATACAAATATTTAGGATTAAAAATTTTAAGAAAGGCAAATACTTTTTGGATGTTAACTATCTGAAACAAATCTGTTATCAGTAGATTTTTGAAGTTGCCTCTTCAGGCCTCAGAATTTCTTCTGTGAGAGTGTGACAGTTAATCCAACTCAATAAACATTAATTGATTAATTCCGCTTAGCAGATTTTAATTGAGTGCTTATTATGTGCCAAACTTCCCTGATGGTTCAGACTTTAAAGCGTCTGCCTATAATGCGGGAGACCCAGGTTCAATCCCTGGGTCGGGGAGATCTCTGAAGAAGGGAATGGTAACCCACTCCAGTATTCTTTCCGCCCCCCACTGCCCCCCACCAAAAAAAAGTCCTAAGGACTTTCCTGGTGGCTCAGATGGAAAAGCGTCTGTCTACAATGTGGGAGACCCTGGTTCAATCCCTGGGTTGGGAAGATCCCCTGGAGAAGGAAATGGCAATCCACTCCAGTACTATTGCCTGGAAAATCCATGGACAGAGGAGCCTGGTAGGCTACAGTCCATAGGGTTGCAAAGAGTCGGACACGACTGAGCGACTTCACTTTCACTTTCTTACGTGCCAAGCCCTGTAGTGGAAAATTTAGAAGTGGGAAAAAAGAACAAACCAACAACCTAGAGTCTTTCATGGAGCTTATAGTAAGGAAAATACAACAAACAAATGATTAAGAACTGATCAGGTGGTGGGTTTGGGAGAAGCAGAGATTATGCTCCTATGGGCATGTATAGCAAAGAGATTAACTTAATCTAAGGAATTTAGGGCAGAGACAAAGTAAGATTTATGCTGCAATCTAAAGTAAGAGTAGGGGCTTCCCAGGTGGCTCAGTGTTAAAGAACCCGCCTACCAATACAGGAGATGCAGGTTCCATCCCTGGGTGGGGAAGATACTCTGGAGAAGGAAGTAGCAACCCAGTCCAGGATTCTTGCCTGGAGAATCCCCTAGACAAAGGAGCCTGGCAGGCTACAGTCCATGGGGTTGCAAAGATTCCAACATGACTTGGCAACTAAACAACAGCAATGAAGTAAGAGTGGGAGTCAGCCAGGTGAAGGAGGCACAGAAAGAGCGCTCCCAACACAGATAATAGCAAGTGCAAAAAGCTGGATTCGAAAGTGAACCTGGTGGGAGACAGCAACTCCAAAGAGTGACGAACAGCCAGATTTCATATTGTGATGAATCTTATGAGGACTGTTCAGAGTTTTATTTTGTTTTTGCTTTTTTTTTAACTGGGTCCTAAGAGGAATAGTGAAGAACGGAATCCTCATGTGCTGCAGTCCATGGGGTTGCAGAGTCAGGCATGGAAATGACTAGGCAACGGAACAACAACAAAGAAGAAAACGGAAACCATGGAAGGTATTTGAAAGGAAGTGACTTAATCAGACTCACATTTGCAAAAGATCCTTCTGGAGAATGAATTAGGGAGGAGCTAAACGTAAACAAACCAGTTTGGAGACAATTAGAATTGTCCATGTGAGAAGTGATATTGGCTTGGGCTGAAATTGTGCAGTGCAGATTCAGAGACTTGTACAAACTTGGGAAATATTTAGGAGGTAGATCACATTGGAGCATGACTGAATTTGTGAAGAGAGAGAGGATGATATTGTGTTCATGGAAGATTGGGTTGATGGGATAATTCATCAGATAGAGAATGAATGTTGAATATCTATTCTTTTTTGTAACTCTTAACTGTACAGCCCGGAAGTTAATAGAGAAAATGGCACTCCTTTTATGTTGTTCTAAAAAGGTATTTGTTGTTGTCTAGTCACTAAGTCGTATCCGACTCCTTGCAACCCCATGGACTGTAGCCTGCCAAACTCCTCTCTCCATGGGGTTTTTCAGGCAAGAATACAGGAGTGGGTTGCCATTTCCTTCTCCAGGGGATCTTCCAGCCTCAGGGATTGAACCCACGTCTCCTGCTTGGCAGGCAGATTCTTTACCACTGAGTCACCTGGGAAGCCCCAAAGATGGTTTGTTGTTATTTTTGCTAAGTTATGTTCAACTCTTGACGACCCAATGGACTGTAGCCTGCCAGGCTCCTCTATCCATGGGATTCCCATACAGGAATGCTGGAGTGGGTTGCCATTACTCATCAGAATAAAAAATGTAACTCAACACCAAACCCTCTAATCAAGCCAGCAGGGTCTTCAGTACCCTACCCTTCAGAATTAATATTCTTTTCTATTGAGGATAAATTCAAACTTATTAAGGTTTTCATCAGGTCTACAGTTGGTCAGGCATTCCTAATTTTTTCCAGCACTACTTTACACTCCTAGGACTTCTTTGTAATACTAGAGCTTTTTCAAGTCTCAAAGTTAATCATTGTGATTTCATTATTAGTCAATTGAAAGAACACAGAGTGATACATAGCTACTATAAAATTCAGTAATGCTTAAAATTCATGTATTATTAATAGCAGTAGCATTGACATATATTTGAAAATAATGCAATGATATATGAAAGACACACTATGCCATTTACAAGGCTTAGTTTTCACATGTGTTCACAGACCAAAATGTATCTTTCGGATGATTAAAAAAGTTTTTGTTTTACATAAAAGAATGCTGCTGTTAACATGAAAGAATCAATTTTTGCTCCCTCACGGTGGCATTTAGACCGGGCCATGAGATTACATAAGCAGGTATTCTCTCAGCTGCGGCATAAATTTAGAACCTAGAAGCTCTCTCCAGTCAGGGCATACATTGCATTAAAGCAGTGTTATCTGTCTCTGAACATTGAATTTATACAAAGAATACTTATTTTAAGAATGAGCGTCAGAACTAGACCTAAGGAGCCATCAGGAACCAGCAGAACTCTGAGGACTTGCTGTTATCTCCTTTTCTTGGTCTTGTGGAATCCAAGATGTTCTTCTGTCTATACATAGCATCTCAGCCACTCTCTCTGCAGTTTAGCTTTGTGATCACTATTGACGAAGGATCCAGTACCATCTGCTTTCCATTCCAAATCCCTGAAAGTGTAAGTCTGATGACTTTTATCTCTATTTGCACAGCCCTTCCCACCATCCAGCGTCATTGATTGACCTGTGCTGTGCCAGCTTTGATTGGATTTTTAGGTCATCTCTGCCTAAAAACACCTTAACAGTACTTCCCTGAATATGAAATCAGATAAGACCATCTCAGCTAAAAGAAGAGATGGGACATATTAATAGTAACATGTCCAGTATATCTAGTGAGGAATAACCAGGAAGGGGAAGATGCAGAAGGATGGGAACTATTTCATGACAAAAGTAATTCAGGCATTTCCCATGCGTCCATAACAGAACATATTATCTTCAGAACAAAACCAGAGGGTTTATAAAATTCTGTACTTAACTGAAGAGAACAGTGGAGCTTTGAGGGAATGAACAATGTGCTTGGTCATCCAGCAGACCCAGGCCTTTTTGACTCCCGAACTTGAACTTTTTGCAGACCCCTTCTAACCTGGAGTGTTTAGCTGTCCCTGGCATCAGTCAGTATTATATGTTTAATTCTGGGGAGAACACTTGTTAATCAGTTCAACTTGTTTAAATTTAGGTCAGTCAAGACAACTCTAAAGACATTAAGCAAATATATAATTGCTAAACATTTGAGAATTGCCTGTGTGCTATCTAAATGTGTAAGTCCTTTAAGAGTTATGTTCGGTTTCATTATAAAGATAATATTTGACAATGATAAGAATCTGAAAAATTCTAACATGGAAAGAAATTTAAATCATCATCTTAATATTCAAAGTTAATTATTATGATTATTCGACATTTTCTTTCTGATCTTTTTTCTATACGCTTACTTCTTTACATTGTTGTGATATAAAGAAAATTTACCCTCTTCTAAGTATTCCTTTTTAAAACAAATTCTTCTAATAGCACGTGTTTTTCAAGAGTCATGCTCTTCTCTGTTTTCTTTTATCTAGTCTTCTTCCATACTTCAGAAGTGATTTCAGTTAGGTTTAGGAAATGTATCAAATACAGTGAAATAAAACAGTAAAAAAAAAAAGTTAATTAGAAAAGAGAGGTTTCAAAAAAGGAAAACAAGGAAGTTTTTCTGTGTGGCCTGGCAAGCTCCTCTCTACCTTCCTTGAGTCCTCTGACCCAAAATATGCTGCTAATAAGCTGAAAGAAACTGTGCCTAGATAGTTGGCCAAGGATTATGTTCCATTTTGGCAATGAAACACATATTTATCATTAAGTGGACTTTATTACACCATTCCATGAGACTGTTCAGAGTGACCTTTACAAAATTATCCCAATACTCATGCTTACAGTTCTGGAAAAACAACAACAGCAACTACAAGCAATTACATACTCATTTAATGTGTTTAGTACAATGGCAGGAAACCAGATGGACTCAAAGAGTTGCCATCATTCCAACTTTATTGATTCAGCACCTCAAAAGGTCAGAATCTCTCAGAATGTCTTGCCAATGTTTCATCAAACTGTTGTATCTAATATCTCCATTCACAGATGAAAGTTGGGCTTCCCAGGTGGTGCTAGTAGTAAAGAACCCTTCTGCCAATGAAGGAGACATAAGACACGTGGGTTTGATCCCTCAGTCAGGAAGATCCCCTGAAGGACAGCATGGTAACCCACTCCAGTATTCTTGCTGAAGAACCCCATGGACAGAGGAGCCTGTGGGCTGTAGTCCATAGGGTTGCAAAGAGTCGGACACAGCTGAAACAGCTTAGCACACGTGCACAGATGAAAATTGAAATTTTATAAAATCAGTTTAAAAGCACTCACTGAATGCCCATATGATAAGGATATTTGATGAACAAAACTGGGTGTCCATCTTCAAAGCATTCCAAGAGTCTAGTCAAGTCAGGCAAGGAAACAAGTAATTGTAATGCACAAAAACTACCTAGAAAGTGTTAACTGTAGATGCAATTGTAGCACCAACAAAACAGTCATGAAACTATGGAAATTAACTTGATTTCCATTTTGCTTTGTGCTACCAATTTGTATACCACAAAAATGAAACCACCTGAGAATTACCAGTGGAGAATAAGAGAAATGTCTTTTTTCCCTAGACTTCAAATGGACATGCTTTAAAGTATTCACTAAAATTCTTAGAGTCTGGCACAATTTTCTCCTCATTATTCTGCCACATATTTTCTTTGAAATAAATGTGATTACTCTGTATAAAAGCTGAAAGAAAACATCATTATTCAAAATTATAATGGCACCCAAGCCATTTGATTAGTTAATTTTCTGCAATGGAGTGTACCTAAGAAAAAGTCAGTTGGGATTTGAGATAAATCTGAATTACAGAATAAAGGAAAATAAATTACTTTTTTGTTGTGAAAAATTTCAAACATCCAGAAAAATTTAGCGAGTAGTATGACAGATATCCATTGACCTACTACCTAGAATTCAGAAATATTATTGCCATCTCATGTTTTGAAATGATCATCATTTTCCTTCTCAATCCCACTCACCTCCTTTCTTCCTCAGAAAAATCATTCTGTTATTTGCTATGCATTTTCTTCTTGAATACCTTTATTCTTTTGACCAGTTATGTATATCTCTATAGTATCAGTTTGGCTCTTTGATGTTTAAGTAGATGACATCATAATGCATGTGTCATTCTCCAACTCCTCTCAAAAATATTTTTAGATTACCATTTTTATTCATATAATATCTTCGTTCTTTTTGACTACTTTATAGTGTTTCATCATGTGACTATACTTCAAATTAATTAATCATTTGCTATTTCCCTGGTGGCTCAGTGGTAAAGAATCTCCTGGCAATGCAGGAGACATGTGTTCAATCCTTGGGTCAGGAAGATCCCCTGGAGCAGAAAATGGTTACCCTCTCCAGTATTCTTGCCTGGAGAATCCCCATGGACAGAGGAGCCTATGGGCTACAGTCCATGAGGTCACAAAAGAGTCAAACACAACTTAGAAACTAAACAACAACAAATCTGATGAACATTTAAGTTATTGTCACATTTTTTTTTTTTTACTTTGGTATTACAGATTTGTAATGTACATCTTTTTCACACGTCCCCTTGTGTATTTGTGTGAGTTTCTCTAAGGTTTATATGTCTAAATGGAATTGCTGCGTGCATAAGTTGCTTCAGTTGTGTCTGACTCTGTGACCTTCTGGACTGTAGCCCGAAAATCTCCTCTGTCCATAGGATTCTCAGGCAAGGATACTGGGGTGTCTGTCCTCCTCTAGGGTGTCTTTCCATGCCCTCCTCCAGGGTATCTTCCTGACCCAGGGATTGAACCCACGTCTCTTATGTCTCCTTCATTGACAGGTGGGTGAAAGTGAAAGTAGCTCAGTCGTGACCAACTCTTTGAGACCCCGATGGACTATACAGTCCGTGGAATTCTCTAGGCCAGAATACTAGAGTGGGAAGCCATTCCTTTCTCCAGGGGATCTTCCCAACTCAGGTCTCCCGCATTGCAGGTGGATTCTTTACTGGCTGAGCCACCAGGGAAGCCCAAGAATACCAGAGTGGGTAGCCTATCCCTTCTCCAGTGGATCTTCCCAACCCAGGAATCGAACCGGCGTCTCCTGCGTTGCAGGCAGATTCTTTACCAACTGAGCTATGAGGGAAGCCCAGCACCATATATATATAAAATAGCTATTAGCATTTTGTCTGGCATATTTTCAGTTTCTAATAGTTTTCTTTCATTTAATTTTATATTAAAGTGTTTATTTTAAATGGTAATGATGTGTTAAAAGATGTACATGGTGTGGTTCTGGCTTCCTTTTTGCACCAAATGGCTATCAAGTGATGGTGATAGCATCCCTTACAAAATTATATTTTCTTTAACCCCTTGCTCTGAAAAGCTTCCTTGATCATACATTAAGTAATTATGTATAGCCAGATCTATTTCTAGACTCTCCGCTCTGTTATGCTGATGTATAAGTCTATTTTTGTACCAGTAAATCCTTCACTTATATGAGGAGAGCTCAAATTTCCTCTCTAGAACCTTTGCTTCTCCAGCCTAAACATTCCCAGTTCCTTCAATTGCTGCCCTTGTATTTAGCAGCCAAGCCCTCCCCCAACCCCATGAGGGCCAAAGCCCAGCAACTGGGAGGTAGCTGACTAGGACGACCAGTACCTTTAAGTTGACTCATTTAGGTAAACAAGTGCATAGATCAGGGCAGCATCCAGGCAAGAAAGGAGAATAATGAACGCTTACATTAAAATAATAGTTTTTCCCCTGGCAAGAACTTTCTTGTTTCTCATCTCCTTTAATAAGCAGAATAGCTAACAGAGGGTAAGAGCCTTCTAGGGTTCAAATCCCACTGTTTTCTTGTAGTGTGACCTTGGACAAGTTTGTTAAATTCTCTGAGCCTTATTTTCCTTGACTCTAAAATGAAGATATACATGGCATCTACTTTAAATTATTGTAAAGATGAAGTGCATAATCCATGAATGAACACATGGTAAGTACTTGCTAATATAAGCCAGGATTGTTACTGCTAAAATATCAGTGAAATAGATTTATTATTTCATTTAGTTTTTGTTGTTGTTGTTTAGTTGCTAAGTCATGTCTGAGTGTTTGCGACCCCATGGACTGTAGCCTGCCAGGCTCCTCTGTCCATGGAATTTTCCAGGCAAGAATACTGGAGTGGCTGGCCATTTCCTTCTCCAGGGGATCTTTGACCCAGGGATCGAACCCATGTCTCCTGCATCAGCAAGGCAAATTCTTTACCACTGAGCCATTTAGCATTTGGAGATAATTTAAAGTTGGATGAATGGGAAAGATTAAATAACTTTCCTGAAGGCACCAACTAATAGAAGTGCTGGAGGTGGAGATCTTACCTCATGTGTCTAACTCCAAGGTCTGGGCTGTTTCTCGTAGATAACACTACCGCACAGCATGATGTTAGATACTTAGAACTGGTTCTTTGGGTTCGGCGACGGTTACATAAGTGAAGCTGCAAATTCTTAGGTAAATATAAGGTTCAAATATATGATTATCTTGAGATTTCCTTTTGGTTTCAACATGAAAAGCCATTAGATTAACAGGAAGCAGATATACAGTTTGATCTTAATCTATAAATTTGCTGATGTGGAAACCTAGTCTTTTCAAACTGAGTATTACTCCACCTTGGAGAAGGCAATGGCACCCCACTCCAGGACTCTTGCCTGGAAAATCCCATGGACGGAGGAGCCTGGTAGGCTGCAGTCCATGGGGTCGCAAAGAGTCGGACACGACTGAGCAACTTCACTTTCACTTTTCACTCTCATGCATTGGAGAAGGAAATGGCAACCCACTCCAGTGTTCTTGCCTGGAGAATCCCAGGGACGGGGGAGCCTGGTGGGCTGCCATCTATGGGGTCGCTTACTGAAGCGACTCAGCAGCAGCAGCAACAGCAGCATTACTCTACCTGCAGCTCCAGGCGGCAGTGACATAGGTCCAGAAGCATTTGTCATCCCCACAGGGTGCCAGGGGAAGCAGCATTTCCACTCCTTCAGCACATGTTACCTGTGCACTCAGAAGGCCCAGGGCCGGGAGGGAGGCGGGGAGAAAGGGCCATGTTAGCAGCCTGTGCACGCAACTGCCAAGTCAAACAGCACCAGAAGGTCTAATTTTAGCCCTCTCAGCCTTGGCATTGTCCCTTTTAGCCAAGATATTTTTCCTGCACCACGAAAAAGTGCTTTGTTCCAGCCTTACTGGGTGCTTCACAAAGACCCAGCAAGGACGGGGTGAGCGTAATTCAGAGCTGGAAATACATTAGAGATAGGAACCTCGATGGGAGGGTCAGCTCTCTCTGCTGGCAATTTTGGGTAAATATGCTCTTTCCATTCCCCTTCCAAAACCCCAAGGTGGGCGGTGTGGTTGCCTCCTCTTCTCTGGCTGCTTTGTGAAGCTTCTGATGGCTGCTCATCCCCAGGTGTCTTTGCTCCTTCTTGCTGGGACTTGCAAGTCACTCTCTCTTCATTCCTGCCTAATAAAGCCCACTCCTTTCCATATGTCTGGGTCTTATTTTCTCTCCTGAGGTGTCCTGGAAAGTGCCTACATGGAGAGCTAGAAACACTTGCCCATTTCGCAAACTGCCTCTGTGGTTTGTCCCAGTGAATTAGGTGAATTCTTTCATAGAACTTTTGGAGATGAGGAAATGGAAGTTCAAAGAGGAAGCCAACTTACAGGAAAACATGGGCAGAGTTGGGACTGAAAACCCAGCTCTCATGTTTTAAGAAAAGGCATGGTCACATTAATCTATCAAAGCCCAGAAAACCCATACAGGTCTTTGGGGAGGCCCTGGGTACTTTTCCTGAGGATGTCAATGGGTTTCATGGCCAAAAGTTCTGGATTGAGAACCCTGGGTAGTGGGCTTTTGTTGTTGGTGTTTAATCGCTCAGTCCTGTCTGACTCTTTTGTGACTCCATACACTGTAGCCCGCCAGGCTGTCTCCTCTGTCCATGGAATTCTCCAGACAAAAGTACTAGAGTGAGTTGCCGTTTCCTTCTCTCGGGGATCTTCTGACCCAGGGGTTGAATCCACATCTTGTGAATTTGCAGGTGGGTTCTTTACCCCTGAGCCACAAGGGAAGCTCCATGGTGGTCTTCACCTTCAGGCAAATCACCATTTCCTTATTTCTTAGGAAGATGGCAGGGAAGCTTCATCCTAGACACATCCAGAGATACCACTACTTCCAAAACCTTTGTAAGGGAGGAAAAATAATTCTCTTTCTGCCCTATGGGTCCTTGGTTAAGATAGATTAACTGGAGAAAAACAGAAGTTTAATAACATGTATAACTCCTTATACAAGCAAAATATTCAAAAAACTGAGGAACTCTCTGAAATAGTCCAAACCATCCCCTTAAATACCATCTCCAGCTAAGGATAAAGAAGATATTGGTGGGAAGGAAAGCTAGATGTGGGATGCTATGGCAGGGGCGGGCAAAGCTCAGTAAACAGGGTATGGTGATGCAGATTTAAGTCAGTTGCCTTCTCCACTGAGTTCCTGGAGATTTAGTCATTGTCCTCTTCTTCTTAGAGAGGGAGACACCTTACAAATGGAGATATCCCTCAGAGACGTAAATGTCTGTTTCAGAAGAGTAACTTCTATTTGGTTTTCAGAGATTCTCCTATGTCTGGTGTTTATTAAAAGTAATCAGCCTAAAATAATCTTTATGCCAAAGAGGCATGTTTTGAGTGACAAATTCTATTCCTCTTCACCTCAGAGACTCTGACACACAGGGTTCCCCTCCCAACCTGTGTCTCCCATCACTGCCTCTCCAGGGTGAATGTGGGTGAGGAGGCGACAGACTCGGGGTTCTTCTGAGCTTCTCTTCCATGTTCATCCCTTCACCCAGAGCTAACCCTGGCTTCAGAGCTAAAGGTTTGTTGTCTCCCCACACCTGGGCTTCCTCAAGGGTAAAGTGATTATCATGTTCTCCTTAGCTTCCAGTTCAGACTGAACCCTGAAATATTGCTGTGAATTAATTGTTTGAAGAAAAAGTGGCTTTAACTGAAAGCACCATAAAAGTTCTCTTTCCACAGTTCCTGAGACTGATTGTTTTGTTAACAAAAGACATTTCATTTGTTAGTTGAAATTATTTATGTACTTTCTCTCTGATTATAAATGTTATATGTACACATTATAAAAATTCCAGAACGATTCTGAGCAGTGAAATACTACCATTCTACTGCCAGCAGTAATAATAACTACTGTTAAGACTTCATCATAAATGATGTACTGCCCTAACTTTCAGTGCACAATAACTTGAGCTTGAGCACGTACAGAGTAAAAGCAAGACAATACGACATACACTGTTTTATGACTTGTGTTTTCTACTTAAGAGTTTATTGCAATGTCTTCTCTCTTTTTTTTCTTTTTTGGATCTCAAGAGCACACTTATGATAATCATATTCCTCTGTTCATGGCATGCAATCATCGTCTATATTACAAAGTCCCTCTGGTGTTTTATTACATATTTTTATCTTCTGCACTCACTTCCATTCTTCTCCTCCATTCTATTTTATTTAATGCATTTCTCAGTGAGTTTTTATCCTTGCATATATACATTTGTTTTGTTTATTTGTGTGTTTTAATTTAAATAAATGACACTGACGCAATACTAATTCATCCCAATCAACATAGATCTACATTACCACTTGTAATGGCTTTGTCATTTCCATTGTATAGTTCTACCAAAATCTATTTAACCAGTTGGTTTTTTTGTTTTGATGGATACTTAGGTTATTTTTTTTAAACGTTTTTCTAAAATTATTTTAAACAATGATGGGGCAAACATTCTTTTGTATATGTCTCTGCAGAATTGTGATTATTTCCTTGAAATAATTTTGTGGGACCACTTTGTGAAAAATCCTTCATTCAGTTTTTTCATTTTTCATCTCCTAAAGTAGTTTTGTTACTGATTCCTAGAAGTTCCCCACCACCACCCCCCAATCCTCTTTCACTCTCTCTTTCTCCCAAAACTTTGCTGGTCTTTCTCTAATGGCACTAAGCACAGTTATTTTTGATCTGTTTCTTGCTTTTCATTCAGCTAATAAGCTCTAGCTCCTTGTCGACAGAGATCACGTCATAATTAATTGATCTGACAACATTTTCTGGGCACCTGTTCAGAGCTAGGCTCTGAACTGGATGCCAAGGGGAACATGACGGTCTATTTCCCCTTGAGGAAGCCCAGGTCTGATGAGACAGCAGACATGCCTTATGGTGACCACGTCATGGGCAGGTGGTGTGGTAACAGCAGTGTGTACAAGAGTCAAGGTGAGAAAGAGGAAACCAGACAACAAAGTCACTGACGAAGATCCCCATCTGTGTCTGGAGTAGACATTGGATTAACTGGCAGACCAAAGTGGACCTGATGGGACTGCCCTCAAAGTAAAAGAAACAGCTCGTGAACAGCCAGAGACGTTCAAAATGGTAAAGGAAGTTGGAGCACAGGGTGGGAGGGTGGACAGAAAGGTTCCTGGGTGGGGGCCAGAGTAGGTCCAGGTGAGGACTGAGTCAGAATAAGGACAATGGGAGGCCACTGTGGGGTAAGGCAGAGCAGTGATGTGATTGGATTTCAGGTTTTAGAGAAAAGGTCACTTTGTCTGTAGTGTGGAAGATGGATTTCAGGAGAGCAACACAGATGGATTTCAGTAGAGGCTGTTGTAGTAATCAAAGTGAGAGATGATCCTGTCCTGAACTAAAGTAGAAGCAACAGAGAGAAGCAGATGGAACTTAAGAGACAGTTAGGAAGTAGCGTCTACACACTATTTAACTGGATGATGGACTAGATATAGCATTACGAAGAAGAGGACAGAGTCCTGGGTAACCCCCAGGCTACGTAAGAGACCCTGGGTAGGCGGTGAGGCCATTTACACAGTGAGGAGCACAGGAAGATATGTGGAGTTTGATATGGTTGTAGGACAAAGGTAGAGGGTATGTTCTCCAGTGTTCGGGAAAGGCTCACCATAAAATGAGATTTGAGAATCAGTTCCAGTTCCAGTTCAGTTGCTCAGTCGTGTCCAACTCTTTGCAACCCCATGAACCACAGCATGCCAGGCCTCCCTGTCCATCACCAACTCCCGGAGTCTACCCAAACCCATGTCCATTGAGTCAGTGATGCCATCCAACCATCTCATCCTCTGTCGTCCCCTTCTCCTACCCTCAATCTTTCCTAGCACCAGGGTCTTTTCAAATGAGTCAGCTCTTCGCATCAGGTGGCCAAATTATTGGAGTTTCAGCTTTAATATCAGTCCTTCCAATGAACACCCAGGACTGATCTGCTTTAGGATGGACCGTTTGGATCTCCTTGTAGTCCAAGGGACTCTCAAGAGTCTTCTCCAACACCACAGTTCAAAACCATCAATTCTTCAGCGCTCAGCTTTCTTTTTAGTTCAACTCTCATATCCATACATGACTACTGGGAAAACCACAGCCTTGACTAGATGGACCTTGTTTGACAAAGTAATTTCTCTGCTTTTTAATATGCTGTCTAGGTTTGTCCTAACTTTCCTTCCAAGGAGGAAGTGTCTTTTTATTTCATGGCTGCAATCACCATCTGCAGTGATTATGCTGCTGCTGCTGCTAAGTCGCTTCAGTCGTGTCTGACTCTGTGCGACCCCATAAATAGCAGCCCACCAGGCTCCCCCGTCCCTGGGATTCTCCAGGCAAGAACACTGGAGTGGGTTGCTATTTCAGCCCCCAAAAATAAAGTCAGCCACTGTTTCCACTGTTTCCCCATCTATTTGCCATGAGGTGATGGGACCAGATGCCATGATCTTCGTTTTCTGAATGTTGAGCTTTAAGCCAACTTTTTCACTCTCCTCTTTTAATCAAGAGGCTCTTTAGTTCTTCTTCGCTTTCTGCCATAAGGGTAGTGTCATCTGCATATCTGAGGTTATTGATATTTCTCCTGGCAATCTTGATTCCAGCTTATGCTTCCTCCAGCCCAGCGTTTCTCATGATGTACTCTGCATAGAAGTTAAATAAGCAGGGTGACAATATACAGCCTTGACGTACTGCTTTTCCTATTTGGAACCAGTCTGTCATTCCATGTCCAGTTCTAACTGTTGCTTCCTGACCTGCATACAGGTTTCTCAAGAGGCAGGTCAGGTGGTCTGGTATTCCCATGTCCTTCAGAATTTTCCACAGTCTATTGTGATCCACACAGTCGAAGTCTTTGGCATAGTCAATAAAGCAGAAATAGATGTTTTTCTGAAACCCTCTTGCTTTTTTGATGATCCAGCGGATGCTAGCAATTTGATCTCTGGTTCCTCTGCCTTTTTCTAAAACCAGCTTGAACTTGTTTACCTTTCTAATATATGTTAATATTGAATAAAACTTTGTTAAATAAATGAACAAATTAAATTTTAGTATCATATATCCTTCAAATGTAGAATAAGAAATGGCAAGCCGCTCCAGTATTCTTGCCTGGAAAATTCCATGGACAGAGGAGCCTGAAGGGCTATAGTCTGCTGCTGCTGCTGCTGCTGCTGCTGTTAAGTTGCTTCAGTCGTGTCTGACTCTGTGCTACCCCATAGACAGCAGCCCACCAGGCTCCCCCGTCCCTGGGATTCTCCAGGCAAGAACACTGGAGTGGATTGTCATTTCCTTCTCCAATGCATGAAAGTGAAAAGTGAAAGTGAAGTCACTCAGTCATGTCTGACTCTTTGAGACCCTGTGGACTGCAGCCTAGCAGGCTCCTCCGTCCATGGGATTTTCTAGGCAAGAGTTCTGGAGTGGGGTGCCATTGCCTTCTCCAGGAGGGCTATAGTCTATAGGGTCACAAATAGTCAACCACGACTGAGCACATCCTTCAAATGGACTTCCAGGTGGCATTAGTGGCAAAGAAGCCACCTGCCAATGTAGGAAAAATAAGAGATGTGGATTTGATCCCTGGGTCAGAAAGATCCCCTAGAGAAGGGCATGGCAACCCACTCCAGTATTCTTGCCTGGAGGATCCCATGGACAGAGGAGCCTGGTGGGCTATAGTCCCATAGGGTGGCAAAGAGTTGGCCATGACCAGATCGAGTTGGCAGGCATGCACGCATCCTTTAAATAGAGCATTTTACTTCTATCAAGTCACGTTCGTCTGAGAATTTCCAAGTTCTCTGTATTTAAGTCCCACCAACATGAGTTAAAGTAGTTTTAGAAATACTGTAGAGATAACATGGTAAGAGCAAATGGTTCTCAGAGGGGAAAGGCCACCAACTGAAGAGTCAGAAGACTTGCACGTCTCTGCCACGACTGGTAGACAGTTGGATGCATCCGTCGCCCCTTGGAGTATCTCCTTACTCTGCAGGCAAGGAGGGGCTCAAACCACTGATGCTCCAGGCTGCTCCTAGCCCTGTGCCTAAGGATGTGCGGGTGACATCGGTGCCCCGGCCTGTACTTCTCTCTCACAGCTCCCTGCCATTCGGAGATAAGGGCCATGGCTCTTCCCCACTGCGACTTGGCAGCACAACCTGGAACACAATCTGTTGGACAGAAGGGGGTGATTATTAATGAACGCATTTCCTCTGTGACCTCACCGGACTAAGCGAGGCTCTGACACTGCCAGAGGCGGCCCGTTTCCTTTCACAGAAATCGCTGCTCAGAAACACATAGCATGGTCAGAGGCAAGACCCAGGGGGAAGTGAAAAATAAGACTCAGAAAAGTGGGCAGTGGCTTGAACAACTCCCAGATGAAAGGTTACTAGCTATTAATCAGCTCACATTCTGTTCAGTGGGTGAGCAAGGAATTGGATGGAAGCTTCAGTCAACAGTTGAGGCTTCATCAGGACTGTGGACTCCTCAGATGACTTTCCTCTGTCAGGTTGGGTATGAAGCACTTTTACTAACAGGAAAGAAGCAGAGGAAATAGGACCACAGTAGAACTGTCCGTGTGTGACTATGTGTGGTCTTCCGTTTGGTGGCACTTGTGGTCAAAAACCCACCTGCCAATTTAGGAGACTTAAAAAGATGGGGGTTCAATCCCTGGGTCTGAAAGACCCTCTAGCGGAGGAAGTGGCAACCCACTCCAGCATAATTACCTGGGAAATCCCTTGGACAGAGGAGCCTTGTGGGCTATAGTCCATAGGGTCGCAAAGAGTCAGACATGACTGAAGAAACTTAGCACACATGCATGCACGCACGCATGCACGTACTTCTGTTTATGCACACCAGGCCTGGTGTAGGTGTCAAGGTTAGAGTGACACCTTGGTGTCTAGACCTGAATCCTGAAATGTTGGCCTCTGCCTCTTCTGGAATAGCCCAGTTTCCTGGGTCCTATGCTGAGGGTAATAATAGCTACTGTTTGTTGAACGCCTGTTGTGTGGAAGGCACTGGTGGAAGGAATTCAGCGTGTTATCTCATTAATTCTCATAACAGCTCAGTGAACCAATGTCATCATGTCCATTTGACAAATGAGGAAACCGAGGCTCCAGCGGGCAAGTAACTTGTCAAAAGTCACACACCTTGTGTGCAGCAGGAGCTTCATTTGATCCCAGGTCTGACTCCAGCACACATGCCCCGCCCCCCACCACTAAACTAAGTCCAAGTGCAAAATAAAAGAGGCACGTGGTGTGATAGAAAGAGTAGGGAACCCGCAAAATGAGGTCGAAGGGGAAACTGGGTCTGAGTAGAAACTTTCCCAAGGTCGTAGCCCAGCACCTGGTCATGGGATGTGGCTTCTGTCTACGTGGCATTTCCAGGTGTTCAGGAAGTGTTGTCTGTGTAGAGAACATGAGGGGGAAGATGGCAGTTGAATCTGACCCTTAAGGGCTTATAAGGCCACTTGATTCCTCGCAGATCAGAGTCCCTGAGCACCTGGCCACCTAGTTACCAGATGGGTTCAGTTTGGAACCACCTAGTCAGATCCAAGGGCTAATGTCCACTGGCAGCTCCTGTCCTGGGGTCAGGGTGGGCTGTCCCATCCAGCTGGTTCTCCAGGGCCCCTGCAGCTCTCAGACCCTCAGTTGTAGAAGGACAACTCAGGTGGCAACTTGACTGGGGGCAGCAGACACGGGCCTGGGGAGGAGTCCACTGTCCACACCTCGGTCATGGGATGCTCTTCCAAATCCTGCAGGGTCTAGACCCTTGGCCCATCTTAGCGCCCGAGGATCACTGGCCTGGACATTGCAGCAGCCTCAAATCTTATTGTCAAGGCTTGGTAGCCAGGGCGCCGCTAGAGCCTGTTACTAACTTGCTGTAGTCCCCGGGTTTAAGTCCCCTGACCTCCCAGGCTGCCTCTAGAAAGCAAAGGGATTGAGTCGGACGGTGGATCCCTGGGGCCCTCTTGTGCTTTCACCTTCGTGTGCGCATTTATTATTCTTTCTGGAATAGAACTCCTGTCACTTGCCCTAACAGTGCCTCTGCCACTGCCATGAAATGGAAATGAGGAAATGTTTTTCCTCATTTATGACAAATCAAATAAGTACTCTTGCCTTATCTTGAGTCCTCAAGGATGTAATCTCTGCCCCCTGCCTGTTTCATGCTTGTGGGCTAGGACTTGTGCTGTCATCCCAGGAGGTTCCCAGTTAGAAGTAAGGTCAGCAGAGAATGCCCCAAGAAAGCCTGTCTCTTCCTTTCTGAAGCTGCTCTGGTCCCCAGAGGTGGCATGAAATGCCAGCCTATGATCAGCACTCTCCTTACCCCCTGGGAAATGCTGCTGGGGACTTGTAAGTACTTGGCTTTCAGGAGATGAAAATGAGAAGAACAGAAAGAACCAGAAGGACACATTTGCCTTTGTAAGAAAAGAAAACCCCACACAATGTACTGGGAAACTTTGAGGCTTATTCTTCAGGGCTGTTTTAACAGTCTCTGAAAACTAGCAACCTAATGTCATTTGTTTATGGGATCCAAGAGGGGTGGTAATGGGGATTGTTTCAACATCCTGGCTCGGAGAAAAACACGCCTCCTGGCCGATGGACTGTGTGTGTTTGGCATGAGGACAGCGTGCTGTGGGGCTGAGAGGGTGGGGGCACCCAGTTAGGTAAGGAGAGTCGGGGTTCTCATCATGGTCATGCCATCAGTTGTCCGTGTGATCCTGGAGGAACTTTAAATGCACCAACCTACAACCAGGGAGCTTAAAACAGAATAACCCAGAGGCAGGTCTTTACAAGCTTTGATCTTCTCTGGTTGTGTGATTTTTAAAACCTTAATGCTAGTCCCTGGACCTTGAAACCACATCAAGGATGCCAGATGGAAGGTGTGAGGGATTAGAGACAGCAGGGTTATGTCTATGCTGCTGTGGGCATTTTCTACCTTGATTTTCATTCGTATTTTTCATCAGTGATTCCCAAATTGACTGAGAACCATATTTACCTGAGTTGCTTGTTCAAAGTACAAGCTTCCTTCTAAGTGAGGGTCTCTTGAAGCTGTATTTGTAACAAAATAACCAAGGATGATTCTTGTACATAGGCAACTTAGGGACACATTGCCTAAGAATTTTCACCTGGGGACCAGTCACAGGTAAAATTGCCTGATGGGAATGTGTCTCTCTGTCCCTTGTGCTCCCTGGCTTTCAGCTGTGACCATTCATCTCACCAAGCCCCACATTCCAAGAGGTGTCTATTTCATCCCGTTCTGAGCCCTTCAAGGCTGAAACCATGTCTTCTTTTCTACATTCCACTGTGCCCAGCACAGGGCCTTTTTCACAGATGATGCCTATAACGTCCACTGAACTGAGTTGCCCAGAGAGTTTCTATCTGCCTCAGTTAACCAGACCATTAGTCATTATTGGTACAAATCCATGCCTTTAGGGACAAGGAGGAGAGGAGAATTTGTAGAGACGTACCACAGAGAAGACAGCATGAAAACTGAGCCTTGCAGAAGGAGTAAGATTGGGCAGGTGGTAAGAACAAGAAAGGGGAATCCAGGCAGAAGTTTAAGCGTGAGCAAAGCCAGGCTCCTCCAATTATTTCCACGTTCAGGTAAGGATCCCATGGCCCAGAAAGAAAGCCGGATGTAGCCTTTGGAGGCAAGCCAATTGGAAGTCTTTAACTTGTACTTTCGTACTTACCAAACTTAGGTTGCAAATCAGGGATCAGTGGGGTCGGAAGGACCTTAAAGATTATCTTGTGCAACTCATTCACTTTTCACTCATTCAGATCTGGCCCAGGTTACCTGACACTAGAACCACCTTAACTCCATTCAAGACTCCTTCCATACCGGGCACTGTTGTATGTTCCTTAGGCCTCCCACCTGAGCCCCTAAAGAGCTTTCGTCCTCCAATCTGAACTCAATTTCCAGGACTATTTCCCTATCAGTGGTGCTCACCCTGCTGTCCACCTGCATGTGAGGTGGCACCATCCCCAGCTCAGCCCCCCAGTCTTTACATGAGCCTCACCAAACTCAGACAGGCTGATGGCCAGGCTCCTAGGAGAAGCCAGGCGTGCCATTCTGGGTGCCTCAATGCACACAGCAAGCCTTGGTGTGACCTGAGAAGCTGGGCTTAGATGTCAGAGTAGGCAGGGGATAGGTTCAGGGCAATACACACACACACACACAAACATACATACACCATACAAAAATATATTTAATTTGAATCCTCTTCAAGACCGAAAGGGTCTGTGGAGGAAAGAGGGTCATGGGAGCTTTCCAGGCCTTCTGGGGGGTCTCTTTCCCCTTCTAGGAAGTTTCCTAGTTCTCTCCTTAGAGCATTCTTGCACGTGTCGCCTCTTCCGTACTAGAAACCTGTTATCCAGACAGGGTAGGAAATGGATGAGAAGTGGCCAAATGCAAGACAGGAAGACCAGTTAAGAGGTGGTTGCAGTATCCAAGTAAGAGATGACAGTCTGGAAATCAGTGGGGTTTGAGACAACCCATTTACTCTGTACTTGTGGCTCAGCTAGTAAAGAATCCGCCTGCAATGCGGGAGACCTGGGTTTGATCCCTGGGTTGGGAAGATCTCCTGGAGAAGGGAAAGGCAGTGTTCTGGCCTGGAGAATTCCATGGACTGTATAGTCCATGGGGTGGCAAAGAGTCAGACAGGACGGAGCCACTTTCACTTTTCAAGCTTTCTACTAGCTCTGGAGCTAAGGTAAATTACTTCATCTTTCTGAGGAGCTTCAAACTCCTCACTAATAAAAGGGATGATAATTATCTCTTCCTAACAGCATTGTTTGGAGAAGGCAATGGCAACCCACTCCAGTACTCTTGCCTGGAAAATCCCATGGATGGAGGAGCCTGGAAGGCTACAGTCCATGGGGTTGCTGAGGGTCGGGCATGACTGAGCAACTTCACTTTCACTTTTCACTTTCATGCATTGGAGAAGGAAATGGCAACACACTCCAGTGTTCTTGCTTGGAGAATCCCAAAGACGGGGGAGCCTGGTGGGCTGCCGTCTATGGGGTCGCACAGAGTCGGACACGACTGAAGCAACTTAGCAGCAGCAGCAGCAACAGCATTGTTATATGGGTAAATATTGTTACACAAAAGCCTTTTGCAAGCTGTAGTGTATAAATATGTGGTCTTTTCTGGCTATCAATTGCACTTTGGTGCCTTGCCCACGGGTCTGTTCCTGGTGGTTTTCTCTTGCCCATCAGAACCCTTCCATCAGTCCCATTTTGTGCCTAGTGCAAATCTCTCTCTATGATAACTCAAACCGTAAGGAGTGATTTGATTTGGGGCTGGGCTGCCCTTTATCTTATAGCCTGGAGCCCTAGCCTAAAAATAATACACTCCTGTTTCTGTTCCCTCACTTCTTAGGTAACAGACTCTCAAATACCGACTGGCTTTCAGGGAAAGAATCCACAGAGCCAACATGCCCTGACTCCTTAGAGACAAGCCACATGGAAGTCCTTGACTCGTATTTTCGTACTTCAAAAACTTATGTTGCAATCAGTGAACGGTGGGGTTAAAAGGACCTTAAAGATTATCTTGTCCAACTCACTCATTTTTCAGTTGGAGAAGCTGAGCAACAGAGGAGGAAAAGATCTTGCCCAAGATCAGGATTTAACTGGAAACAGGGCGAGGATAAATACTCCCCATTATGTCATGGAAGCTTTAGGGAACATGTTAAGCTTTACTGTCATTTTTACCCTTCTTTTCATCCCAGTCTCATAATGAAGACTACTTGGCCCACATCATTGCAACTCCAGTATGGTTGTTGTTATTCAGTGGCTAAGTCATGTCCAG
Source organism: Bos taurus (assembly GCF_002263795.3). Lineage (NCBI taxonomy): Eukaryota > Metazoa > Chordata > Mammalia > Artiodactyla > Bovidae > Bos > Bos taurus. Next base: position 81,014,440 of record NC_037338.1, on the reverse strand, counting down.
CTCTTTCAGACCCTATGAACTGCAGCTCACCATGCTTCCCTGTCCAGGCTATCTCCTGGAGTTTGCTCAAACTAATGCCCATTGAGTTGGTGATGCCATCCAACCATCTCATCCTCTGTTGTCGCCTTCTTCTTCTGCTCTCAATCTTTCCCAGCATCAGGGTCTTTTCCAGTGAGTCAGCTCTTTGTATCATGTGGCCAAAGTATTGGAGCTTCAGCTTTAGCATCAGTCCTTCCAATGAATATTCAGGATTGATTTCCTCTAGGATTGACGGGTTGGATCTCCTTGCAGTCCAAAGGACTCAAGATTCTTCTCCAGCACCACAATTCGAAAGCATCAATTCTTTGGTGCTCAGCCTTGTTCATGGTCCAACTCTCACATCCAAACATGACTACTGGAAAAACCGTATAACTTAGCACCACATTTGTACCTCATACCGAGGATGCTAAGACAAAGGCACAGGCCCTGCTTCAAGCTATGCACAATGTAATGATGAAGACAGACAAGGAAACAATCTCTTAGAAGGGCAGTCTCTTTTCTATACAGTTAAATGAAATATTCCTCCCATCTGCCATCTGCACCCTATGTTTATACTTATGGTTGCACTAACTTTCCTCATGTATAGATTATTATGAGGTTGATTTTCCCAGAAAGAAACATACCAAATCCCATAACTTAATGAAAACCAGTGACCAGCTCCTTTATAGTGGCTCATGTATCCTTCATTCATTCCCTCAAAAAATATTTGTTGAGCATCTGGTATGAGGTACCAGGCTGCAAAGATAAAAAAAAAAAAAAAAAAAAAGCAGTCCTCTCAAGCAACTAACAATCCAGTAGAGAAATAATGATCATGGAAGCTTTTATAAGGGAAGGGAGATGCCTAGGACAAAAGAAAGTCCTATGGAAAGCCTTGGAAAGTCCACAAAGATTTCACAGACAAGGAGGTATGTGAAACTGAGACTACCTAAAGAAGTATGCTGAGCAGACAAAGGAGGATGAAATTCCAGGAAAAGAAACAGCACATGCCAACCATGAATGTGTGGAAGCATGCAAGTTCTGGGACCTGTAACAGTTGATTATTGCTGGCATGCAAAATGAAAAGACAGGTTGGCAGAAAGTGAGTTTATGAATAGGCAGGACTGTGCCATGTCAGCAAGCTGGGGCTACATCCTGTAGACAATGGAGAGCTGCTGAGGGTTTTAGGGAGAAGATCAGATGTTGAGGTTTGCACTTCAGAAATGCCATCAAGCAGCCATGCAGAAGCCAGGCTACAGTTAGAGAACACAGTGAGGATTACTAATCCAGGCAAAACCTAAGAAGGGCAGTGGCAGGCTGCTCAGATCCAGGCCAGAACTTGATTTTCTATATGAGTCACTCATTTCCTGGCACACCTGAGTGATGATACTGACGATGACCCATAACCAGGTTGCATGAGGTTATGTATTTGAGTCTCCAAAACTGTGATTCATGGTGCTAATGGTGTTCCCCTTATGTATAAGAGGCCATCCTCTCCTGGGTCAACTGAACAGTTTAAGGCATCACAGTGATCCTTGGAGAATGCAAGTTTCCTAGCTCAAGAGAGAAGCTGACACACTGTTGACCTTCTAATGGCCCTTGGGAGAGGAGGTTTTTAATAATGCTTAATCCATTTTCCCATCATTCACATAAACTCACTTCTGAGATTGTGGTTTTGGCAAATCTAACAGGCTTTTCCAAACAAGAGCCTGGCAAAGTGATTGCTCTCTCATCCCTTCTTTCAGCACCAAAGGACTGATTCAGCCTCTCAAACCTTCCTGCTTCTGCTCCTGTTCCTTCTGCTGAAATATCTTCGGACCACCTATCTCTGGGTAGTTGTGCACTGATATCTTCCTTACAGTTCCAGGTTCAAATTCTAGCTCTGGTTGTATGACTTGTACAAGAAGGCCACTCTAATCACTTGCTCAGTTGTCATGGGGCTAGAGGTCAAGTTTATGAAGTGTTCAACATACTGTCTACCCCCCAGCCACTGTCAGGGTTCAGTAGCTATTATTAGGTGAGATTCTAGTTCAAAAATGACAATTTGTACTTCTCTACTGAAAAGAGCAAAGAGAAGTAGTGAAAGGTTGGGTAATACATCTTTTGATTATCAAGAAAACCCTGAATTACAGTTTTCTTACCCAGATTAATTAAATCTGACACCTGAGTACCCACTTGATTTCCATACCCAGCTGTGGAATCCCACAGAAACTTATAATTAAGAGACAGTTGCTAATAAGAGACTTGGAACTTGAAATTAAGAGCGAAAATAAGTAGAGAAACTCCGGAGGTCATTGTTGCTGATCCTCAGGTCCTTTTCTCAAACAGAAGCATTTGAAAGCAAATGGCCATCTTAACAGCACTGTTTTACCGTGTATTCTTCCCAAGAGGAAATCTCCTGAAAGCAGCAAGAGTGGTTTGGTTTCATTACAATGAAAGAATTGTGCAGTGTTAGGGCAGGCTACTGACAATAGGTGTGGAATCTGTTTTAGAAGAAAGTAATAAAAAATAATAACAACAAGGTATGTGGTAAGATTACCCCTCTTGGGCTATTGCAAGTGTGGGCCTGCTGAAGGCCTGGTAGAGAACCTGTCTCCAGCACGTAAAAGGGCTAGGTCTGCTTGGGTAAATTCTTCTAAACCTATCTCCTCTAACAGGACTTTAAAGATCTTGTGATACCTTTCTTGTTCTGGTGACCCCTCGTATTTTCAAGTCTAACTTGATTTTTAAATCACCCTGTGGTTAATTTGTTTTGTTTTCATTCCGTTTTGTTACAAAACAACAACATTAAAGGGGAAAAGCTTAAATTTTGGAATAATTTTTGGTCTTTGTTTACCTACTTATTTCTTAATTAGCCATCACAGTAAATCTGAAAGAGTTTTTTAGTTTTTCTTTTTTTAATGTGTGCTTTATTGGGAAAGAAATTGACGATAAAGCAGATAATTAATATTTCTCTAAGCAGCACACAAGATAAATGGCTGGCCAAATCAGGGATAACTCTAAACCTATGCTCTGCCCACCTACACTTGAGAGTGATGTTGGTCACACAACCTGGCCCATGATTGATATATTTTATATTTTATTTTATGCACTTATTTTTACTTACTAGCAGTAATAATAAAATAATGAAATTATATCAACTGAAATTCACTAACCAATCTTAAAAAAAAAAGCCACCCAGAGGTTGTCAACACTGAAGGCAATGTTGTAGGAAGTCTCTGAAGATGAAAAGAGAAATAGAGAGCTAATGTGACCAGTAAAAATGAGCTGTTTCCATTTGAAAAAGAAAAAACAGCAGAAACTTTAGAATTAGAACAACCACCATTGCTGATCATGTTTTCAAAGCCATTTTTTGATGATTTGCCGATAAAGCCTTCTTATTGTTCTTGTCAATAGCCCCACTTAGTAACCCTGCAAACTAAATGCAGAATTAGGTATCTGGGCAGTAAGTGCTAAGGAATCATAATTCATAAAATGAGATTATAAACAGTTTCCATATACTTTACCTGAATAGCATAAAAGGAGATGATTGGCTTTCCTTGTGGGAGTCAATGTGTGTAAAAGATGACACATGACGAAGGAAGATAAAGTCAGTAGCCTTTTGAGAAATCTTTTTCATGCATCTCTTTTCTAGAATATCAAATAGAAGGAAACAGATTTGGGAAGACTGATCAGACACGCTAGAGGGACTTCCAACCAAGGGACTGCTCAGAACTCTAGCTTGGCTCCTAATCAAGCTTGAAATGATCACAGGCACAGCACTAATTGCATTAATTTGCTTTTCTTCAGGCAGAATGGGGAAACAGAATAGCAAACTGGCCCCTGAAGTGATGGAGGACCTGGTGAAGAGCACAGAGTTTAATGAGCATGAACTCAAGCAGTGGTACAAAGGATTTCTCAAGGACTGTCCAAGCGGGAGACTGAATCTCGAGGAATTTCAGCAGCTCTATGTGAAGGTAAGTTGTTTTTCAACCTTTTTAAAAATTTTTTCAGGCCAGAAAACCTTGTCTTCATCAACTATAGCTTCACATGGAATTATAACTCCAAGTAGCCAGTTTGTTTCAACTCTAGTGGTTTTCCACCCCAAAAGAAAAATGGTCATTTTTTTTAAAATGTAAAGGAATGTGTTTTATTCCAGAGATAAGTCAAGAAATTTCTGAACAAGAAGAGTAATTGTTCAATCAAAACACCAAACAGAGTTCAGACTTTGACAGCATCTGGTAAAGAAGAGTAAAAATCCCAGATAATAGTGTTTCTTGATGATTATGGACAAGCAACTAATTGCATCATTTTGCTTGTTAAAGGTATCTACACGTTTCTCCGGCTCCCCTGGTAGCTTAGCTGGTAAAGAATCCGCTTGCAATGCAGGAGACCCCAGTTTGATTTCTGGGTTCAGAAGATCCCCTGGAGGAAGGCATGGCAGCCCACTCCAGTATTCTTGCCTGGAGGATCACCATGGACAGAGGAGCTTGGCAGGCTGCAGTCCATGGGGTCGCAAAGAGTTGGACATGACTAAGCGACTAAGCCCTGCATAGCACACCTCAGTCAAAGAGGAAGTGCATGGGAGGGCTTTTGCAACAAAGGTTCCTTTATATGCAGATAAGAAAAATATATAGATCCCCAAAGCTTTGAATTTAAAAGGAAGTAGGGAGTTCTGATGTATATTAAGGTCAGCATGGATGGTCGTCTACATTTTATCAAGTTCTTAAATATGAACTCTTCCCAGCATTTTCTACTGTTTAGAAGTTAAAATTCCCCCATTGTTGTTTAGTGACTAAATCGGGTCCAACTCTTTTGCAACCCCGTGGACTGTTGCCTGCTAGTCTCCTCTGTCCTTGGGATTTCCCAGGCAAGAATACTGGAGAGGGTTGCCATTTCTTTCTCTAGGGGATTTTCCCAGCCCAGGGATCCAACTTGTGTCTCCCGCATTGGCAGGCAGATTCTTCACCACTGAGCCACCACAGAAGCCAAGGACATTAGATAAAACCGTTCAATGAAAGGTATTTGTACCGCAGTGATGTTTCAGTTTTGCTGAATTTATCAGTTGTATTGGTTCTAGATTTGACATGATCTAAGACATTCCTTTTTCTTTATACTTGGATAATTTGTGGCTTGTGGAAGAAATGCATTGTTTTTCTTTTAATTTTTTCTGACTAAAATACCAAATATATAATAGTGCTCTTATCATTTAAATGCAGCGAATACCAATTTGAGCAATATGATCCATCCACGTGCATGTATGTGTGTTGGGATGATTATATAAAATATTGAACATTGTCATTCTCTCCTGAAGTTGAACATCTCACATAGCCTTTGCTCCAGCAATACCATCCTGTGCATATAAAAAAGGTATATATAAGAATGCTCATAGCTGCACCGTTCACAATAGCAAAACTGGGAAACAACCCAAACGCCCATCAAAAGGAGAGTGGAAAATAAACTGTGGTATACTCACACAGTCATCCAAACAGTGGAACTTCAGCAACACTGAAACATTAAGTGCTCAAAGTCAGTCTCAAAATACTTTAAATTAAACACAGATAAGATAAAAATATATTTTATAGAACTACAAATAAAAGCAATAAAATCACACAAAAAAGAAAGCAAGAGAGTGATGAAGACAGGATTAAAACCTATGGTTGCCTCCCATGCATAAGAGGCAAAGGGTGAGATGGAAGTTTAGCCACGTGGTTAGATACAGATTGTGTCAAAGTCTTAGCCACTGCTTTGGGGGCTGGGTTTGCAGGTACTTATTAAATTACTCATTTTATTAATGCAACAAGCACGGACCACCAGTGAATGTCAAGAATCCATGATTATCATGAATCTAGTGCTGACCTCCTGAGAGCTCGAGGTATCTATAAAATTCTCTCCTTGCATGTGTGTAGAAAGGACAAAAAGTGGCAGGTATGCATGTTATAAGATCACTGTGACATTTCTAAGAGGATCTGAGCCATTGGTTTTAGTGTGTAGAGATCTTCTATATGGAAGCACTGAGAAATGCATTTATCATTGACATAAATAGACATAAACTGCTTTTGCACAGAAGTGGGATGGTCATTTTCCTAAATTTTTATACCACTCTCCATAGCTTTCAAAGTCACATCTTCTATCGTTTTATTACCCAGGAGTGAGCCTGTGCCTCCACATTGTCTTCCCTCAGCCCCAAGGAAAGTACAAATAAATGAGATTTGTCAAAGCCACTTTCCTCTGAGGAAAGGTCATGCAGGCTGTCACTCTGTGTTTAAGAGAGCTGTGTGTACCACGTTTCTCACTATTTGTTTACAGTGAGAGCGATTTTGCCTTTGAAGAAATAGTTCAAATGCAGGAAATGAAGTATTTTATTTACATGCTGGAGGGACTCCACACGGAAAATAAAATCCACCTCAAAATAAGGGAGGAGCATGTATAAACATTAAAAATCCCTCAGCGTTTTATGGTACAACTGATGTACATGACCAACATCAGCCCCCGTTTCTACCTTCCCCAGTCCACCTCAGAGTAGACTTTTTTCCAAGAAGGTGAAGTTTTATCCTGGTAGATGGAGTTTAGATTCTTGGCAGACTCTTAACAACCATATTTAAACTCAGCCACTGCTCTGGTTATCAAATAGTCAGAAAGTAGGCAAAGTCTTCCTCTCCTTTGAGAGTTGTCCAAGGACAAAATACAAAAAAGAATCACAGAGGAAGTATGCCACTTCCTTCCACAGGGAAAAAGAATAAAAGAAAGAAAGACAGGTCTGATAGGTTAGAGGGGAGAGTAACAGAGAAAGATGTGGTTTATGTAATGAAGGCCCAGGAGAAGGGCTGGGAAGAAAACTCTTCCTTTAATGCTGCTTAAAAGTACAAATGTTCACCAAGGCAGTCTTCATCTTGGTGAATAGGCATTTTTCAGTAGTCCCTTCTGTCTCAGGCTGAACGGTGAGACATCCTGGAATCCAGCTGAGCGAACAAAGCGGCCGGTGGCCTCTGCCCTCTATCTGTGAGGTCAGCCTGGTACATTTACTGTTACTGACCTGACCCCGTTTAGGCTTCAGGAGAGTCACCTCACTGCTGTAGCGTCAGCTGTGAGGAGAGCGTGGGGTGGAGCAGGATAACCAGAGAGGCCCCTGCCCCCGCCACCCCCTGCAAGGCCGGGAACCACAAACCCTCAACTTCAAAAGACTTTGTATGCAAAATATAAAGAAATTCCATCCAGTCTCTCTTTAGAACTGTCCAAAACTGAAGTTCAGAAAACGTAGATAATTTTCCCAGTGTCACAAGAAGACTGGTGATCAGGACAGACATTAAAGATGGGGTACCCTGACCCGCCCAGCAGCCCACGGCTCTGCCTGTCCCCTGGATTCTCTTGGCAGCCTCTCATCACCCTCCCTCCAAGCCCCTCCACCGTACAACCTGCTGGAGTGAGCCTTGAAAAACACGGGGCTGGGCATGGTCCTTCCTGGTTGTGGCTGGTGGTAACCGAACCAGGCTCATTTGCCTGACGCATGGCAAGCCAAACGCTGAGATGGTGAGGTTTGTGGCAGGGAAAGAGCTGACTCAAGACAGCCAGCCAAGGAGCTGATGGACAAAACAGCCAGGAGAAGGAGTCTCAGACCCACTGCCTTGAAGGCAAAGGGCGTGACATATTTATATATAAAGAAGCGAGGTTGTCTGAGGCCTGGGGCAAGGTGATGCGAGCAGAGAAAAGGTGAGTTATCAGCATTCGGTGCAGATGTGTCCGGGTTACATGCTTCTTCATGGGATGCATGTTCAAAAATGGAGGTGCTTTAGCAAGATCTGAGGATGGATGTTTTGGCCCTCTGACATCAAAAAGTCACTCATCAGACAACTGTGCAGGCCCAGTTTTAGTGTCAGCGGTCCCTACCTGCTTTAGTCAGCCTGACTAGACAGGAGTTGACGCCAAGTTTCTGGAAAACAGCTTAAGTGCCTGTTGTTCCTATAGTGATCCGTAGTCAGAGGAGTTATCTATAGGAGTGGTTAAGAAGTGTTGTGATATTATTACCTCGCTATGTGAAACTTGGAGGGAATGCAATTAAAGAAAAAAAAAAAAACTAAACCAAGCTTAATCAATAAAGGCAGGTTACAAGCAGGGTTTTTTTGTTTGTTTTTTTAACAGTCTGTTCCCTTATCTGCTGTTCTGTGGAAGTCAAGGATTTCTGTTAACCCTATGGGGCACAGTTTTGCAGGTTTCATTCATCAGTCCTGTAGAGCAGGAGTCCCCAGTCTCTAGGATTTAATGCCTGATGATCTGCGGCGGAGCTGATGCAATAATAATAGAAAGTATTAATAACAGAAATAAAGTGCACAATAAATGTAATGCACTTAAATCGTCCTAAAATAATCCCACCCCGCCCAGTCCATGGAAAAATTGTCTTCCACAAAAACTGTCACTGGTGCCAAAAAAGTTGGGGACCACTGTTATAGAGGACAGTCAGCTCACTTCCATTAACATAAAACCTGGTGGCTAGCACAGGGCCTGCCACAGAGCAAGCATCAGTGTTTGGTGAGTGCCCTATAAATAATAAACACTGGCTGTGTATCTCCTTTTTGGGAAGCCTTGTGGTGGAGGCATAGAGAAGCGGCTAAAGGATAGTCCTGCCTGCTCTTCAGGAACTCAGAAGCTAATTGTAGAGACACAGTTAACCACAAGCCAAGGCAGAATGACACTGATGCATGTTGTTGGGGCACAAGCGGAAGGTAGATGTAATTTCATGATGGCATATTAAAGTAAGAAGTTAATTAATGCAGTGCAAATAGCTTTATCTGTACCATTTTTCTAGATTCCACTTGTTCAGTCACTAAGTCATCTCTTTACGACCCCATAACTATATAGCACGCCAGGCTCCTCTATCCTCCAATATCTCCCAGAGTTTGCTCAAAATTCATGAGTTGGTGATGCTATCTAACCATCTCGTCCTCTGTCATCCCCTTCTCCTCCTGCCCTCAATCTTTCCCAGCATCAGGGTCTTTTCCAATGAGTTGGCTCTTCCCATCAGTGGCCCAAGTATTGAAGCTTCAGCTTCAGCATCAGTCATATCAGCAATGAATATTCATAGTTGATTTCCTTTAGGATTGACTGGTTTGATCTCCTTACAGTTCAGGGGACTCTCAAGCGTCTTCACCAGCTCCACAATTCAAAAGCATCAATTCTTTGGCTCTCACATGCATTAATACACAGTATTTGACATATGTGCACTGCCACATGTAAAACAGATAGTGGAAACCTGCTATATAGCACAAGGAGCTCAGCTCGGTGCTCTGTGATGACATAGATGGATGGGATAGGGCGTGGGCTGAGAGGGAGGTCCAAGAGGGAAGAGATATATGCATACATATAACTGATGCATTTCATTATTCAGCAGAAACTAACACAACATTCTAAAGCAACTATACTCCAATTTTTTTTTTTAAAGAGAGTAAGTTTTAAAAAATCATGGGATTTAGAATCTGACAGACCTGAGATTCAATCCTAGCTGTGCTACATTTGCCAGATCTCTGCCTCTCTGAATCTGTTTCCTTATCTACATGATGGAAATAATAAGCCCCGGCCTGTCACCTCAGTGGTGGAGTCCCAAAGGAAAGAAAGGAAGTGAAAATGACTTGCAACCTATAACAAGATGTTTTTGCCATCATGATAGATGATCTGCTCATTTACTCTCAAAGAACCAAGGTGGAAAATAGGTTTTATTTCCTGTGCCAAAGGCAGTGGCAGCATAGAAGGGTCTATAGAGGAGGAAATGAGGTTCTGCGGAGGTTCAATAGGAAAATGAGCCTGAATCGAATAGTGTTGTCTACCATGTTTCCAGGGTAGCAGGATCCACCATGAGGCTACATCCCCAGCCCTGAGATTCTTAGCCACTGAGTTCTGTGCTTTCTCCAGCACAGTGGCCTCTCCCAGCTCCCTGCTACCAGGCAGAATAAGGCATGGTGTTCCAGATCTTCTGTATTCAGTCCCACCAACCACTTGGCGTCCTGTCCCCCACACACCTCCACCTGCTTCTACCTGCTCAGTCTCTACTGCATATTATTTTGCAGATGAAGAAAGAGATAAATTCTCAGAGGTAACTAAATAGCCAAAGATTGTTCTTCTGGTTCTGTTCTGTGCTCATTCGCTCAGTCGTGTCCAACTCTTTGTGATCTCATGGACTGTAGCCAGCCAGGGTCCTCTGTCCATGGGATTTTCCAGGCAAGAATACTGGAATGAAGTGCTATTCCTTCTCCAGTTGATCTTCTTGGTCCGGGGATTGAACCTGCATCTCTTGCATGTCCTGCATTAGCAGGCAGATTCCTTACCACTAGTGCCACCTGAGGTCTAGCCCAATTCTCTTGAGCCACTGTTTTTCCACCAAGCAAAAACAATTGCACCAAATTTTCTCCTCAAGAGTGTTAAGTGATAGGCAACACTTACAGGTGTTAGGGCCCGAGGCAGGTGGGAGGGCCCGAGAGTGCCTTTGAACCATCTCTAATCCAACAGTTTGAATTTTAGTAAAACTTATTTACATATAACAGAAGAGTTCTTGCCTAGTGATTCCATGTGTCCATCCAAGCGGTCGTTTCCTGAATAGCTCCTGTAATTTGGTTTTTAGAAAATACTCTTGCTGCTTATCCTTCAAAGACTGGGTTTATCCATTCATTTAGTCATTCAAGGCCCATTTCCTTTATGCTTTCTGTAACATGTTCTCTGTCTTGGGACTTGCCCTTGGTAATCTCAGAACCTGGTAGAGCTGGAATATCTTTTTTTTTTTTCTGTATAATGCTTTTCACTTCACAAAACTATGTTTATTTTACAATAAAATATAATTGGAATTCCATTCAGTGAGCAATTGTCGGGGCCTAAAACTTAAGAAATACAAATCTCGACCCCAAAATTCTGATGATATAACTACCCAGAGACAAGGATTAGAACAAAAATTTTTTTAAATGCTATCATAGAATCAGGAGCATCTAAACATTTGATGATAAAGACATTTTAATAGAACAAGAGAGATTTTCCAGATAATAGCGCATTATTACCTAATTCGCTAAAGGGCTCCCTGGGTAGCTCAAATGGTAAAGAATCTGCCTGCAATGTGGGAGACCTGGGTTTGATCTCTGGGTTGGGAAGATCTCCTGGAGAAGGGCATCGCAACCCACCCCAGTACTCTTGCCTGGAGCATTCCATGCACAGAGGAGCCTGGCGGGCCAGAGTCTATGGAGTTGCAAAGAGTCAGACACAACTGATCGACTAACATTACACATTACACCTAATTTGCTTTATGGCTTTAGCAGTTTACTCTCAAATTGTGCTCTTATGTTTAAAAACCTACTATTAGAAGGAAATATGACCTCAAAGATAGTCCTGAGAAAACCCATGAATGATATTTTGAGAGACACTGGCCTGTAATGTAAAATTTTGTATCTACCCTCTAGGGATAACTTCCTCAGATTTGTTTTATTTTATTTAGTTAGTTTTGGCTGTGCTGGATCTCCCATTGATGTGCAGGCTTTAGTTATAGCCAGCAGGGGCTACTCCCTAGTTGCAGTCAATGGGCTTCTCATTTCAGTGGCTTCTGTCATCATGGTTCCTGGACTCTAGGTTCACAGGCTCAGTAGTTGTGGTGGCACACAGGCTTGGTTGCTCTGTGACATGTGGAACCCTCTCAGAGCAGGGATCGAACCCATGTCCCCTGCATTGGTGAGTAGATTCTTAATCACTGGACCACCAGAGAAGTCCCTTCCTCAGATTTATAAAGGGTTCTTTGCAAGCTCTCAAAATGTTGTTGTTGTTGTTCAGTCGCTCAGTCATGCCTGACTCTTTGCAACCCCATGGACTGCAGCATGCCAGGCTTCCTTGTCCATTACCAACTTCTGGAGCTTGCTCAAACTCATATCCACTGAGTCAGTGATGCCATCCAACCATTTCATCCTTCATCATCCCCTTCTCCTCCTGCCTTCAGTCTTTCCCAGCATTAGGGTCTTATCTATCAGGATCTGAAAATGTTAAGGATCACCAAAGATACTTGTATCATTGACGGGCTGAACATTCTAATTTCCATAACAGTAGAGTTGTGGGGTGTCAACTGACATGAGACAAATGGGGAAGATCTCCCTTCTATACTAGACTTTCAAATAAACTTTGCAGGCAATAAAAGAACAAAAGTTTCTAGATTGCACTCTGTGAAATTGTTTTCAGTTTGTTGGGGATGCTTTCCTGATTCATTCAGGGCCCATTATTTAAGCTGTATTTTGTCCAGAGCCCCATGAAAATGGGAAGGCCCCACAGGGATGAAATGTATCTGCTTGCCATTCATTCTCCTAAGCACCTATGTGCCAGATGCTGTGTAGGCTCTGAGTCTACAGAACACGTCACAGATCCTTGAGCTGAAGTGGCTATGATCTGGTCCTATCAAGAAGTCTATAGGTCGAGTGTATGAGATATGTATGTGTGTGTGTTCAGTTGCTCAATCATGTCTGACTCTTTGCAACTCCATGGATTTCCCAAGCAAGAATACTAGAGTGGTTGCCATTTCCTTTTCAGGGAATCCTCCTAACCCAGGGGTCAAACCCTCATCTCTTGAGTCTCCTGCATTGGCAGGCGGATTCTTTGCCATTAGCACCACCCGGGAAACCCCTATAAATGGGTAGGTGTATATATACATACATACATATATATATGTGTGTGTGTGTATGATATATATATATATAAGTATGTGTTTTTTATATACACACATACACACATCTATGGTACAGGGGCTATTGTTATCAAGACCATGAAAGACAAGAAGGACATGAAGGCCTAGGGAGGGCTGGTGGGAAAGGAGATATTAAAGCTGAGTCTCAAAAGAAGAGTGATTTGGACCTGAGCTGTCAGTCTGTCTGGAAACTCCAAAATCCCAGTGACCAGAATCACAAAAGCTAAAAAAAAAAAAAAAAAAAAAACTATTGTGTTTGAGAGCTCCTTTGCATAATGCTGGCATGAGGCCCTTCTGATTGAGTATATCAGCTTGAAACAAAAGTACAATGAAACAAACACAACAAACTCACTCACTAAAACCTCTCGGCAGAAACTCGCTGAGATAATTTGGAAAAACCGCCTGTTGAAACTAAAGCTCATACCCACCAGGACTCCACCACAGGCCTCCTCTCTGGTGTCTCCCCCTTTTCTCCCTCCCTCCCTTTCTTCCCTTCCTTTGCGATCACTCTAAAGTGCTTCCCATCTGCCTGGTAGCACACTTGATTCTCCATGACTGAGGAGCCAGACTTTGGACATAGTATTTCCTCACTTGAAGCCATAAGAGTTGGAAAGTCAGGAGACCTGACCTGCAGAGGGGCCAGCAGAGTCAAACACGTGGGCCACCTTGCAAGCAGCATTCTCCCCTCCTTGCGGTGCTTTCTGTGTCCTCTGGGTCACATTCAGGAGCAAGCACCAGGAGTTTCTCTGTCTACTTTGTTGTAAGCCATGTGTGCCACATCCAGCCATCCTTCTAGGACCAGCTCAGAAGTCTTGTTGTAGCCACGTGTTCCGGGAAACAAACTCACTCAGAAGAATAATGCAGATAGTGGAGTGCAGTTTATTACACCAACGGGCCCAAGGTAGAGTCTCCTCTTAGCCAAGGACCCCGACCAGTTTTTAGGAAAACCTTATATACCCTAAGTGTACGTGTCCAAACCCACCTCCCCCAAATTCCCTGAAACTAGTCGGAACAGAGGAAAAAGAAAGATACAATCCAAGTTAACCCATGATTCATAAGCCTTAAGCCTAGGTAGTTAACAGTGGACAATTATCAATAGGCTTGTGGTCATACCCCAATAAGCATAATATAATGTATGATTCTATTTGGTTACACAGATAATTAAGGTATTCTTTTAGGCAATGGGGGCCTGGTTTTCTGTTGGTATGTCGTTTCCATAGATACTGGGCATATAGCTCAAAGTCCACAGTCCGGCCCAAGATGGAGTCCTGCTTTCAAGAGAGAGCCTGTTCTGTTTCCTCCTTCAGTCTCTCCCTGGAAGAGCCTCCTTTGATCTCCTTACCCTCAAAGCCAGAAGAATCTCTTTCTCCACTGAGTTCCTTTGACTTTGATTCACCTGCATCCATCTCAAGACATTATGGTTTTGCAACAAAATTCTGTAAGCTTTTTTCACCGTCTCTCTAAATAGAAGCCTTCTTCATTCTCTAGAGCCTATACTGCTGTCAGTGTTTTGCCAGAACACACTTCAATGTGATGTGGTTTGATGAGAAGGCTAGAAGTGTACCTGGCTCTTCCGTTAGCTGGTCTTGTGAACTTGGGAATGTTTTATGCTTAAATGTTGTTAAGTAAGTCAACAAACCACTCTGACCCTCAGACTCCTCATCTTTCGGATGGAGAGAATTACTCTGACGCCTGCTTATATCATGAGAGAGCCAACCAAAGCGCTTTATAAACAGTGACTATCCTTGCCCAGGTAAGACTGATCAGGACTTGATCTTAGGCACCTGGGCATGGGAAGGCTTCCAGACACCTAATAGCCAGTCTTTTGGGCTGTGGCATCAAAAGCTGGCTCCTCTATCAGATATTTATCAAAATAAAATGTAACATTGCTTCTCAACACCTGATTCAAATCCATTTTGAAAATAATACTCTTGGCTCAAGAAAAGATTTTTGGGTAATCAGTTTTGGGGTATTCAGATTCTGCTTGTTCATAAGAGGTAATTAGGAGCAGGCCTTATTAAAAATTTGTTGCGCAGAGCGATATACAGAAGCATTTTAATTCCTTTGGGAAATAGACATTACATAAGACACAAAATGTTATCCAGATTGAGCTGGTGAGAACGTGGTAATTTTTAGTGAGAACCTGGAAATCCATTTCCACTTGGAATGTTTGCCAACATGATCCAGGCTGCACTTCAACTTGAATTAATGTGGAAAACAAGAGCTGGGGTCTGAAATCTCAAGGAAGAGATGACAATAAAGTTACAGTTCTGGGAAAACAAGGTCCCATGTAAGACTGCAAAGATACTTTATCAGGGTGAGACTGTCTCAGGGAATAGCTGGCTATTTCCTGCATGTCTTGCATTAGAGGGAGCATTTATCCTGGAAGGGTGGAAGTGATAACCTTCTTCTGTCTCAAAGGGTGTGAAATTATGTTGAATGGCTTCCACACCTTGGGACTTTACTTTCCCATGATAGGGTAGGTGTCAGTTAGAGAGATAACAATGATCTTTGCAGCCAAGCCATCCAAAGGAATGCTCTTAGAGAATACCTCAACTTCTGCAGCCTCAGGTTAAGGTTGGAAAGAGTCCACCCTTATCCCATTTTACAAAAGAGGAAACAGACGTCCTGGGGGGTGAGGGGAGGGCTTTCCAAGGAGCTGTTTCCTAATCTCTCCAATTAACATCTAAAAGGACGTGCCTCAACTCCAGGTTCTGTATGAGGGTTTAAAGCCAGAAGAACCTACTCTTCCTGTTAGCTATTCTTTTCAGTTAATTCAGTTCAGTCGCTCAGTCGTTTCCGACTCTTTGCGGACCCCATGGACTGCAGCACGCCACGCCTCCCTGTCCATCACCAACTCCCAGAGTTTACTCAAACTCATGTCCGTAGAGTCGGTGATGCCATCCAATCATCTCATGCTATGTCATCCCCTTTTCCTCCCACCTTCAATCTTGCTCAGCATCAGGGTCTTTTCCAATGAGTCAGTTCTTCACATCAGATGGCCAAAGTATTGGAGTTTGAGCTTCAGCATCAGTCCTTCCATTGAATATTCATGACCGATTTCCTTTAGGATGGACTGGTCAGATCTCCTTGTAGTCCAAGGGACTCTCAAGAGTCTTCTCCAACACCACAGTTCAAAAGCATCAATTCTTCGGCGCTCAGCAGTCTTTATAGTCCAACTCTCACATCCATACATGACCACTGGAAAAACCATAGCTTTGACTAGACAGACCTTTGTTGGCAAAGTCATGTGTCTGCTTTTTGATATGCTGTCTAGGTTGGTCATAACTTTCCTTCCAAAGAGCAAGCCTCTTTTAATTTCATGGCTGTAATCACCATCTGCAGTGATTTTAGAGCCCCCCAAAAATAAAGTCTGTCACCGTTTCCATTGTTTCCCATCTTTTTGCCATGAAGTGATGGGATCGGATGCCATGATCTTAGTTTTCTGAATGTTGAGCTTTAAGCCAACATTTTCACTCTCCTCTTTCACTTTCATCAAGATGCTCTTTAGTCCTTCACTTTCTGCCATAAGGGTGGTGTCATCTGCATATCTGAGGTTATTGATATTTCTCCTGGCAATCTTGATTCCAGCTTGTGTTTCCTCCAGCCCAGCATTTCTCATGATGTACTCTGCATATAAGTTAGATAAGTAGGGTGACAATATACAGCCTTGACGTACTCCTTTTCCTATTTGGAACCAGTCTGTTGTTCCATGTCCAGTTCTAACTGTTGCTTCTTGACCTGCATACAGATTTCTCAAGAGGCAGGTCAGGTGATCTGGTATTCCTATGTCTTGAAGAATTTTCCAGTTTGTTGTGATCCACACAGTCAAAAGCTTTGGCATAGTCAATAAAGCAGAAGTAGATGTTTTTCTGGAACTCTCTAGCTTTTTCGATGATCCAATGGATGTTGGCCATTTGATCTCTGGTTCCTCAGTATGTATTAAATGTATTAAAGGACAATACATTTCTAATTGGAAACAGAGCCAAAAAGGAAGAAACAGCCCATTCCTATTACAGGGTTGGACTTGAATATAAAAAATTATATCTGGATCTCTCAATGTAAAGCTGTTTTATATCACTGTATTTTTCTGACGTTTTGGAAGGGTGAGAGGGACTGGGATCTGATATCATTGACCCATCTTAGTAGAAATCATTTCCTCTCCTCCTGTGGCCTGTTCAGCACCTGCTAGAAGAAATCTGTCTGTTTTTTTGATTATGTACCTCTGTGTCTCCATTTGGAATGGTTCTTGGACCCGCATCTGTCCTTCCAAGGTTGTGATGAAACCTGGGCTCCCCTCCCTGTGACAGCGCTTGTGTTGCTGGGTATCATAAGCAGATGAGCTCTAAGACAGCTTCTCCCCTTACATCTGCAATCAGTGTGCTCCTGTCATCACTGGAGAGAATGCAGCAAAGGTAGGGGGGAGGTTCAGCCATGAAACAGGCCTCTCCATCTATGAAATGCCCAAAGGCACCCTTCACTATCTTAGGGGAATCTTGTTGTAGATAATCACCCATAGCAGCTTCTACCAATCACCCACCTTTGCCAAGCACTACTAGGTTGTATGTATAAGTCTGTAACCAAGAGCCCTGGATGATGCAGTTTGAGCCAGACTCCCTCAGTCCTTTAAAGAGCTTGCAGCCTAGTAGAACAATCCATGTAGACAGTGCAAAAATCATAGAGAAAGTGATATCTGTGCAAAACCCATGTAGATATTCTAGCATAGTGAATTTCTAGATAATTCTCTTCACTGAAGGGACTTGCCTGGCAGTCCAGTGGTTAAGACTCCATGCTTCCAATAGGGGACGTGGGTTCAGTCCCTGGTTGGGGAACTAAGATCACACCTGCTGCATGGTGTGGGCAAAAAAAAAAAAAAAAATCTTCACTGAACATTTCATGGTACCTTGAAATAGAGGTCAGATTGGCAGCCGCAAGGATGATGACATTAGCAGCGGTACAGGGCAGGGGTGCAGGGGAGCAGGGGGTGGTGTGGCAAACAACGGCAAGCCACTGTGTTGGCTAAAATGTTGGCTCACCAAAAAGGTATCAGGGAAAAGTGAGGTTGGAGATGTGAGTGGGGTTCAATCGCAGAGAGCTCAGACTGCCAGAAAAAGCTCTGACGTCCTGAATGCTGTGGCGAGGTAAAGAGACGGCTTCCTGCCGGAATGTGTTTGAGGAGTGTGGAAATACTGGTGACCTGGTGTTGTCTTCCTCTTAAAACAGCATAATGAGGGACTGGGAAGGAAGAATTATTTTTCATTTCCTTTGTAAATGGCCCCAGTGACTCTGTGGGTGAGGCTGCAGGAGCTTGCGGCGTGCCCTCCAGCAAATGACTTACGTCAAATTTGACGGAGTTATTCATCAAGTACGTACCAGCTGTACCTTGTCTGTGCTCACTAAACCCTGAGGGGAGCAGGAGGTAGGACTCCCATGGAAGAGCCGGGCCATCTGGGGGAGATGAAGCCTTCCAAGCAGACAAGTGCAGGGACAATTTAAGAGCTCAGTGAAGTTACGGGTCCGTCAGAGCTTTGTGAGCTCAGGTGAGAAGAAGGGAAAGAGAGGACCAGGGAGGGGCTGGTAAGGCTTCCTGGGCAGAGGGTACAGGGCCAGTGTGGGAGCTGGGGGCTGGGTCCCAAGCAAGAGACAGAGTGGGGAAAAAGCTATTGCCTCCTCAGCACAGGTGGTGAGCTGTAGGTGGATAAAGCCCTGCTCTTGGAGTGGCCGGTGCCTTCTGGAATGCTCAGGGGCATTTGGAATGTTCCTTCCCATTGTCTGTTCACCCAGGCAGACTTGCTGCCTCCTCCCTTTAGCAGTGGAGACTGACCCCACCCCACAAGACTAGTCCTGTCCTGTCATCCTGGCCCAGTTCCCAGCCTGAGCTGCCTGCTCCGAGCCCTCCGCTTGCTGAGAAAGAAAGTGAATTCGTCAAAACTTTCAGGGTGAAGACAGTGACTCTGGGTGTTCCAGAAAGACCCTCTGGGTCTGGCTGTTACAGGCAGCATCCGTGACTTCAGATCCCACACCCCTGACCTCTCTGAAGTCGAGGAGCAAACTCAGTGTGTTGTGATTTGAAATGAAAAAGAAATAGCAGGACTTCCCTGGGTATCCAGTGGTTAAGACTTCACCTGCCAATGCAGGCGGTGAGGGTTCGATTTCCGGCTGGGGAGCTAAGATCCCATGTGCCTCATGACTGAAAAACCAAAAGATAAAACAGAAGCAATACTGTAACAAATTAAATCAGTTCAGTTTAGTTCAGTCACTCAGTTGTGTCCAACTCTTTGCAACCCCATGGACTGCAGCACGCCAGGCTTCCCTGTCTATCACCAACTCCCAAAGTTTGCTCAAACTCATGTCCATTGAGTCAGTGATGCCATCCAACCATCTTATCTTTTGTTGTCCCCTTCTCCTCCTACCTTCAGTCTTTCCCAGCATCAGGTTCTTTTCAAATGAGTCAGTTCTTCGCATAAGGTGGCCAAAGTATT
Organism: Bos taurus; assembly: GCF_002263795.3. Classification (NCBI taxonomy): domain Eukaryota; kingdom Metazoa; phylum Chordata; class Mammalia; order Artiodactyla; family Bovidae; genus Bos; species Bos taurus. Next base: position 80,995,270 of record NC_037338.1, on the reverse strand, counting down.
GGAGTTTGAGCTTCAGCATCAATCCTTCCAATGAATATTCAGGACTGATTTCCTTTAGGATGGACTGGTTGGATCTCCTTGTAGTCCAAGGGACTCTCAAGAAGACTCTCCAACAACATAGTTCAAAAGCATCAATTCTTCGGCCCTCAGCTTTCTTTATGGTCCAGTTCTCACGTCCATACATGACTACTGGAAAAACCATAGCTTGGACTAGACAGACCTTTGTCAGCAAAGTAATGTCTCTGCTTTTTGATATGCTGTCTAGGTTTGTCATAGCTTTTCTTCCAAGGAGCAAGTGTCTTTTAATTTCATGGCTGCAGTCACCATCTGTGGTGATTTGGGAGCCAAAAAAATAAAATCTGTCACTGTTTCCACTGTTTCCCCATCTATGTGCCATGAAGTGATGGGACCAGATCCCATGATCTTAGTTTTTTTAATGTTGAGTTTCAAGCCAGCTTTTTCACTCTCCTCTTTCACTTTCGTCAAGAGGTTCTTCGTTTCCTTTTCTTTTTCTGCCATAAGGGTGATATCATCTGCGTATCTGAGGTTATTGATATTTCTCCTGGCAATCTTGATTCCAGCTTGTGCTTTATCCAGGCCAGCATTTCGCATGATGTACTCTGCAAATAAGTTAAGTAAATAGGGTGACAATATACAATAAAATACTTTAAAAATGGTCCACATCAAAAAAAAAATCTTAAGAAAGACAAATTGGATTTTTTTCTTAGCTTAGTGCAGGACGGGTTCAGGGAAAAGTATAAGACAGATGCAGTCCTCTGTTTTGTGTATGTATTTTTTGCTAAAGGGCACAATGATGGGAGCTAAAATAATGGATATTATTAAGATTATTTGGGGCTTGGATCCCTCTATCAGAGACACAGAGAGCAGCTCAGAATATGTGTTAAATAAGTAAGAGCTGAAAAGGCAGCCTCTTCTGTGTGTAAAGAACAACGCTGGAGCCGACACCACAGTTTGAACCCAGGTTCTGCCCCTAAGATCTGCGAGTTCTTGGACATGGTCCTTCACTTCTCTTATCTTCGCTTCTGCCGCCGTTAACTGCTTCTCCATCTTTCCCTTACACGTGCTTCCGCTAAAGCTGCTCAATTAATGCCCCAGTCACTTTGGCCCTGAGGACTGATGACAGGGGTGCAGGGGTGCGGAGGCTGGCCTCACAGTGTGGGGGAGATCCTTCTGGCTCTGCCGGCCTCTTAGCAGCCTCACGTCACCCTTTGCCCCAGGGCCTTGTCCGTCTCTTTGAGGGGGAGTGCTGTCTTGCCTCACATCCTGTGAATCAGGCTTCCCCGGGGACCAGCCATCCCACCCCTGTGGGGAAAGAGGGGAAGAGAAGAGATTGTTCCAGGCACAGATGCCAGCCCGAATTCTCCCAGCGGCTGGGGAGGGAATCTAGCAGACAGAAAATTCTCCCTCTCCCTGTGTGTCTCTGCTGCAGACAGTAACAGCCTCGGAGGCGTTACCCTGACTCCAGAGGAGAGCTTTGGGAGGAAGTGACTTCCCCTGGACGGGAAGCCCAGGTGGCGCACTTGGGGCACGTGTACAGGCCCCTTGGAGGGCTGAACGGGAGGAGCAGGATCCCATTTGAGGCAAAGCATCCTCACACTAGGGATGGAGGTTGGTGGCCGGGAAGGTTCCTGTTATCCTTGTGCAATCTGTAAATATGCTGTCTGCTCCAGGGCACTGTCACACCTTGGAGGTGAGTAGAGAGGGGGCAGGTTGTTATTATAACAAAAAATACAGTAGAAACCGCACGCTTTAGGTCCTTTCTGTTTTGTTCTTCAGTCACTCAGTCATGTCCAACTCTTTGTGATCCCATGAACTGCAGCACAACAGGCTTCCCTGTCCTTCACTATCTCCCGGAGTTTGCTCAGACTTGTGTCCACTGGGTCAGTGATGCCATCGAACCATCTCACCCTCTGCCACCCTCTTCTTCTCTTGCCCTCAGTCTTTCCCAGCATCAGAGTCTTTTCCAATAAGTCAGCTCTTGGCATCAGGTGGCCCAAGTATTGGAGCATCAGCTTTAGCATCCATACATCCAATGTATATTCAGGGTTGATTTCCTTTTGGATTGACTGGTTTGACCTCCAATCCCAAAGAAAGGCAGTACCAAAGAATGTTCAAACTACCGGACAATAGCACTCACTTCACATGCTAGCAAGTTCATGCTCAAAATCCTTCAAGCTAGGCTTCAGCAGTACATGACTCGAGAACTTCTAGATGTAAAAGCTGGATTTAGAAAAGGCAGAGGAACCAGAGATCAAATTGCCAACATCCGTTGGATCATAGAAAAAGCAAGAGAATTCCAAAAAACATCTACTTTGGCTTCATTGACTACGCTAAAGCCTTTGACTGTGTGGATCACAGCAAACTGTCAAAAATTCTTAAAGAGATGGGAATACCAGACCACCTGACTTGTCTCCTGCAAAACCTGTGTGCAGGGCAAGAGGCAACAGTTAGAATCAGACATGGACTGGTTCAAAACTGGGAAGGGAGTACCTCAAGGTCCTTTCTAGGACAAATCAAACTGTGACTAGGTGCGGAGATGAATGATGGATAGGTGACAATAGGCAACATTAACTGAATGCTTATCAAGAGTCAGGTACTGTTCCAAACATATCATTTTGTGTATGTTAACTCATTTGGTCCTCAGAACGGTGTATGAAGTAGACATTGGTATTCCCCCACTTTACAGATGAGGAAACTGAGGCAGAAGATGATTGATAACTTTCCCAGGGTCACGTGACATTTACACCCAGGCCGCTGGGCCCCATTGCTGGTGCTCTTTACTGGGTGGATGTATCCCTAATAGAAATCTCAGAGGACCTGATCCCTACTAAAAAGGGTAATTTGTATAGTTTACCTTCCCACAGTCTTTAATTCAAAACATCCAAATAAACAACTGATGTGGTTCCAGAGTACAGACAGGTGGAAGGAGTGAGGAGCCTGGAGTCCAGGAGTCTGTTGGACTGAGGCAAGTTCTTCACTCTTGAGTCTACGTTTTCTCACCAGACAAGGAAAAGGCCAGGGTCCTTGTGAAGGCCAACGAGGCAGAGGTCTGACAGTGCCTGTATTTCCAGTGCGAGAGCTCCTTGCCAGCAGTGTTAGAGTTGGCTCAGCGGAAAACCAAGGAGAGCTGACTATGTATACGAGGCTGGAGAAGGCTACTCACTATGAGGAATTACAGCTTCATTCTCAAGCAGGCTTAATGATTACAGATTATGGGACCAGGCTGCCTACTGCCTGGCACTGACCAGAGGAGACACAGCGGGGTGGCTTGATGAAACGAGGTGGTAGACATTGTGGGTTGTATACCCAGTGGCCATGGTCCTCGTTCTCTGCCCGTGGCCTACCTCCCATGGCAGAGGCTAAAAACCCTGGTCCATCTTGTATTTGAGATGTGTGCATGTCACCCAATCCTGGTCCAAACGTATCTGAGAAAAGCTGTGCTGGAAACTGGGGCTGGTACTGAAAAAGCATTTCTTCACTTTAGAAGGACCAGTGTAGTGATGTTTATATAGTACCTGCATGTGATTTCTGGAATTGCTATGGCTAACTCTCAGAGGTGAAGGAAGATGCTGATTCCAAGCTGAGCATGGCAAAATGGAAAGACAGAAGGAGCCTGGGCCCTTGCTGATATCCCTGAGCTGCTGACTTGATCCTAAAACAGTGTCTGGACCATGCGTTGTATGGGATAATTAACCCTCTGTGATGTGGGCCATCTTTGGTTGGTCAGTTCCTTGCAGAAGAAAGCATCATAAGAGATTGAAACTGATAGCCAGGAGCCCTTGGTTCTGATCAGGACTCCGCTGCTAAGAAGTTGTGTGAATCTGGGCCAGTTACCAACGTCTCCGAGGCATAGTCTCAATTTATTTATTTAATTATTTACTTTTATATTATACTTTTTTGGTTTTTTTTTTTACCTTTTCAGACGCACCTTACAGCATGCGAGATTTTAGTTCCTTGACCAGGGATCAAACCCATGCCCCCTGCAATGGAAACATTTAGTCTTAACCACTGGGCCACCAGGGAAGTCCCTTAATTTATTAAAGAGGCTAGTAACCCTTGCTTTACCTCCTTCTCAGAACACTTGTGAGACCACATGAAACTTTTTTAGCCCTACCTCCTACTTTGTTCTGAAGATACATTGGGTTGGCCAAAAAGTTCATTTGGGTTTTAATGAACTTTTTGGTCTACCCAATCGAAATGAATAAAATAGGGTATGGATAAAAATGAATGAATAAATGAAATGAAAAAAGGAATGGGTAAAATTAATTTTAAAAGACAAATATGGGGGCAAACTCCATGTTCCATGAACAGAAGAAAGGAGTTCAACATGACTGAGCACCGGAGATGGAGGGACCAGAGGCAGAAGACGGGAGGTAGAAGAGATAAGCGCAGCCTCAGTTTCCACCTCTGTAAAATGATGGAGAGAACCACATGACCTCTTAATTTCTTCTCCAACACCAAGATTCTGGAAGCCAAGTGGAGCTGTCACTAATCTCTGCTAGATGTGAATGTCTCAGTACCACATGTCCCTTGGCATCATAGCAGTTTTTCTGCCCAACTACCCGCAGGGGCGGGGACTGTCTTACTCATCACTGTCTCCCCAGCACCCAGTAACAAAAACTAATTGGTTAATAGAACAAGTTAATTAATGAATAAAGGACTCTGTCTTACAGGTTACCTGAAGTGTTTGAAAAATAAATGAATGAAACATTTTCTAGTGTGTAATCCAGAATAATAAACCTACAGAGATTCATAATGAACCATTGCATATAGTACATTTAAGTAAACAGGGTGCAACAACAGGTAACAGGATAGTATAGCATCCCATTCTCGGAGTCAAGTGGCTCATTTTCTTACAAATATTTGCCAGCAAAAGAGAGTCATCATGAACTTCCTTAAGTACTATTTTTCCCAAAGAGGAAATGAAAGAGTAAAATGTAAAGTTGAGATGTCTCATATGAAAAAGCTATGTAATGACTTGAAAATTAGGCTGCTTACGTTTGAGTTTGTAATGAGATTGTCAAAGAAAAAAAGCTGTGAGAACTGAAAGGATTTTCTTTTAGAAGAGATGCGAAGGAGACCATTAAAAACATAGATGGTCTCTGAAAATAGATGACTGTCTGCTTTCTAAGTAAATCTCTCTGCATAGTCAAGGTAGGACTTATTTTTATTCATTTTCTTTTAAAAAATGTGATGTGTCTACTGAGAGCACGATAAATGATGACACTGTTTAAAGCTAATATGTTGTGGATTCACAGATCAGCCCAGTAAAGTCTTTTGCAGACTCAGAAGCAGGGACTTAGAGACATCTTTCAAGATGACGCAGCTGGGTTGCCAGGGTAACTCGCTGGATGAGGATGGGGCTGGTTTGGGGAGAGATTACATAAGACAAGACCCACTGGGAAGAGCTAAGGGAAGTCCTGGAGTCAGGGGATGAAAAGAGTTCCTTCTGGCTTCAGGAGGAGGACATGGATCAAGGTGGGGACACTTGGAAGTGGACAGCATTAGACACCTGGATTGGCCACCTAAATGGAATATCTTAGGGAACAGACTGATGAAGAAAGAAAGCTCTGGGTAACTGAGGATTCCAGTTGATAGAGAATTAATATAACATATAAGAGCAAGGATGACCATTTCCCCAAGAATCAGTCTTACCATTTTCTTTTAAGATGTCAGAAATATTGAAGAAGATGCCCTCTTATTTTGTGTTTTATGTGTTTATTGTTCAAATGGATGAATGACTCCCTTGAAGGACCAAGATTCAGTTGAATTTGTAACTGTCGATGGAGGAGACATAAAGATACTGCTGAGTGTATGTGTGTGTGTGTGTTATGTGTGAGAAAGAGATTTGATACACACACACACACACACACACACACACTGTCCAGATACAGTGTTTTAGTTGCTCAGTCATGTCTGACTCTGCAACCCCATGAACTGTAGCCTGCAGGCTCCTCTATCCATGGAATTTTCCAGGCAAGAATACTGGAGTGGGTTGCCATTTCTTTCTCCCGGGGATCTTCCCAACCCAGGAATCGAATCTAGGTCTCCTGCATTGCAGGCAGATTGTTTACCGTCTGAGCCACACACACACACACATATATGTTCAATTTACACACATAAAAATATATTTGTTTATATGGGTGTCTTGTGAGAGAGAGAGATTTTATACATACACATACACATCTGTATTTCCAGTTTACACACATATAAATGTATTTGGTTATATAGGTACCTAAATTAAGATGAAAATTCAACTGAGTGTGACAGAGGTTCATCTCATTTCAACATGACTGAAAGTTATTTTTCTCTTGTGGAAAGTCCAAGCTGGCCTGGCCACTGCTGTGCAAGCCATCAGGGACTCAGTCCTCTTCTCTCCTGGTGCACCTTCCTGGGGTGTTGCTCTGATTCAAACAACCCCAAGTGGCTCGCCACGGCATCACATTCTAGCTAGTGGAAGGAGAAGTCAGAAGAGATGGGGGAACATACCCTTCCTTTTAAAGGCAAGACCCCAAAATTGCACATGTGCAGAGCTTAGTCTCACGGCAATATGTAGCCACAAAGGACACTGGGAAAGTAGTCTTAATTTTGGATGGCTGTATGCCCATTATATAAGTCACTCACCCTGGAAGGAGAGAAGACTAAAAAATGGGAAATCCTAGCAGTCTCTCACCAGCTTCTCTTCAGTTGAAACATTCAATTGTTTAAGCATCTCTGTGGTTGAGATTTGAGGCATGTCAAGCAGAAATGGACTCACTCTGCGTGTGCTTTTGTTTTACCAAAGTGTGTAATGTCAAGTTACCCATCCTGCCTGGACTGGGCCTCACTACCTCTCCCAGGTTTTGCTCTGTCTGATGTGATGGGGCTTGATGGAAACTTCATCCAAATGGATGTGGCCATAAATGTGCCAATGGTGGTCACTCCATATGCTGCAGGCAGTGGCGTTCATTTTTGAAGCATGAAAAACTGTTGTCCATAATTTGCTAACACAAGAATCCCCTGTCACTTCTACCCTTTTCCTGTGCCTGCTTTTTGAATCTTTAATCCCTACAGTGCTGCCTCTGTGGGGTGCAGCACTGGACTAGAGGACCACGATTTAGTGCTTGCATTTCTCTCCTTGTGTCAGTATGGTAGCAGAGGTGTTTATTTGCTCAGTGACTTGAACATCACATGAACAACAGGCTTCTAGGGGCATTAGGCAAATGCACCATCACATGAGGGACAAACACCTAACAATGGGTGAGAGATACTGAGACACAGGGCCTGTAATCACATTCATTGTGAGAGTTATTGATGCAGAATGACTGTTTGCTCTTTGTATTCCTTCCATGTATCCATTCATCCATTCATCTATCCACCCATCTGTCCATTCACCAATTCATGCATGCATCTACCCATCTATCTATCCATCCATCTGTCTATCCATCCATCCATCTATCCCTCCATCCATTTATTCATTAAAATGCCCTACGAAAGTCCCAAATTAAGAGCTGAGGATATTGAAATGAATCAGTAGCCATGAGGATATTGAAATGAATCAGTAGCCATGATCCATGAGTTCCTGTCCTCAATGAGCTCAGTCAATGGGAGAGATTGTCAAGTAAACTGACATTGATGATTGTTGTTGTTGCTTAGTTGCTAAGTCATGTCCGACTCTTTGCGACCCCGTGGACTGTAGCCCGCCAGGCTCCTCTGTCCATGGGATTTCTCCAGGCAAGAATACTGGAGTCAGTTGCCATTACCTTCTGCAAAGGATCTTCCCAATCCAGGGACTGAACCCACGTCTCCTGCATTGGCAGGCAGTTTCTTTATCACTGAGCCACCTGGGAAGCTGGCGTTGATGATGCAATGAGGTAAATGAACTAGAAGCAGTGAAAACCAGGTAGTTCTGGGAAGAGACTTGGGGTGGAAGGAGGAGGCTTCCCAGAAGAAATAATACTTGAGCCACATCTTAACACATTGAGCCAGTTGGCAATGAAAAGAAGGAGCTGTTGACAGCAGTACGCATTTGCAATCCTTTTCTTTTTGGGCTGAGATTTATTTCTTCCTAGTCCTAGTGCACACAATCATCTTGCAGGGCAAGATCTCAGATATTTCTCAGCCACACTAAAAATACATCCATAATCTAATGGAAACAAGCACGCTGGCAGAATGTTCCCCTTCCTGCCCATTAGTCAGCCTTTTATCAGAAGAGCCCTGTCGAGGACCAAAAACATGACGTTGGATTGCAACGTGTCAGTGATAGGGGACTGGAAACATCCGGGTGATGGGGCCTTGGCTGTCCATCTCCACTGTGTGTTTCCAAGGAATCTTCCTCTGAACTCTAGCCAAGCAAGGGCAGAGCCCAAAGCCCTGAACCCTGCTTGCTTTGATCCAGTAGTGCCTCTGTTGGCTTTTTCTCTTGGGGGACATGAACATCTTTGTTCCATTAAACAAGCAATTACGTCCCTTTTCTGTTCCTGATGGTAGTTTTCAGAAAGAGAAAAGACAGGGGAAAGGGAGCTAATATTTACCAAGTTCCTACTGTGTGTCCAGTAGTTGCTATGAGAGAAACCGTGGAGATAGGATCCCCTTGGAAAATTAGTGAATAGTTACAATAAAAAGGACAAGAGCAATAATGATAGCAAACACTTATGTGTTATATGCCAGGCATTATACTTTGTATGTTCTATGTCTTAATTCACCTAATTCATACAACAGCCTTTTGTACTGGATACCGTTACTGTCTCCATTTTGCAGATGAGGCAACTGAACACAAATAGAGAACTGTAATGTGTCTAAGGTCACACAAATGCTGAACGCTTGAACTGTACACAGATTTCAACTTTGGAATCCCCAGCTCTGATCTTTACTGTATGACCATGGACAAATTACACAAACTCTCTGGGCCCCCGTTTCTCCATCTCAGTGATGGTGACAGCAATGCTTCATGTCCAGCTCAGTCATTATGTTGAGATACCGTGCTCATATAGATACAAAATGAGGGGTAACCATGCCTATGACAAATACACAGTGGAACCCTCATGTATGACTGCTCTGGGGTTGGCTTTACCCAGGAAGTGGGGCTTGACCTGGGCCAAAGGGTAGATTTTTTTCAGGTTAGGATGAGGTTTGGAAGATAATTCCGAAGAGAACAGGGGTGGCTCCAACTGACCCCCATGAGATCCCAGACCAGACAAACCTCGTCTCTGGGTTTATTCCCTCCTCATGAAAGGTATCGGGACTAAATAACCTCTAAGCACTCTCCTTCTTGGGAGAGTCACCCCAGTGTTTCTTTCATGTTAAACTCCCTTCTCTGCTCATGGTTGCCCTCCACCTGCAGCCAGGCAGAAGGTGGGGCCCTATGCTGGAGAATGCTCATTTTCCCCTGAGCTGGACAGAGCTACTGGCCCAAAGCTCATCGGTTCACCTCACTTTTCATACAATTGCCTAGAAGCAAAGGATACATCTTTCCCACCAGTTATTCATTCGTTTATTCCACCAAAACGTAAGTAGCATGTATCAGTTACATAGCTCTTTATAGGGTGATCAAGAGAAAAATCCACCAGACAGGATCCCGTCCCATGAAGAGCTCCCGGTCCAGGTGTGAGGGATGAACTGTTAACTCTATAAAGCAAAATGTGCTCAGCTTCCTTTAACAGGGAAGTCAGAAAGGTTTGGAAAGGAGGCTGGGAGGGAAACATGCTGAGGAGGGGCCGTTCGAAGAGACCTCATGGAAGAAGTCGTATTAGAGCTGGGCTCTGAACCAACGTAGAATTCCCCAGGACTGTAGTGGGGAAGGCATTGCAACAGGCATTGCTTTTATGTGGGCAAAGCCCCCTGCAGTCTATCTGAGGCCTCTCCCACAACCTTTGCTTTTGTGGCAGCAGAAGCGAGGGCACTGAAACAGCACTTCCGGTTGTCAGACTTCCCAGTTGGGGAAAGCATTGGCTTAACGATGTTCAGCAAACTGCATATTCACGATGAATCCCGTTGGCAGATTTTGCCAGCCCTGAGCACTAAAGAGTGCCTCTCACAACATAATTATCCCTCACTATGAGTTTTGCCAGTTGTCACTTTTCCCAAGAGCTTTGCTTAACAGTCAGAAGGGAAACCAGTCTGATGGGCTCCACACAGCACTTTCTGTGGCTTTCTCATCTTGTCCTTTCCCTCCAAACCCATGCCAGTTTGTGCCTGCCTTACTTACTCAGCTTTGGCCAGCACCCAAGGGAGCATTGACCCTCAGGATCAGGTTCAGAGCATTTTGCTTTTCAGCAGAATCCACCAGGAGGAAGCTCCCTGGGCGCTCACTTTGCATTATGTCTCATCAAAGCCTTCAGATATATTTGCATCTGGAAGCATGAAACACATGGACAGTAATGAAGGAAAATGGAAAAATGCAAACCTGCTTGTTCGTGAGACAGCGGACCCAAGGACTTTGGGTTTCCCAGGTGGTGCTAGTGGTAAAGAACCTGCCTGCCAATGCAGGAGATGCGGGTGTGATCCCTGGGCCAAGAAGGTCCCCTGGGGGAAGGCATAGCAACCTGCTCCAGTATTCTTGCCCAGAGAATTTCATGGATAGGAGGAACCTGGCGGGCCATGGTCCATAGGGTCGCAAAAGAGTCAGACACGACTGAAGCGCTGAAGTGACTTAGCAGTCAAGCATGGAGAAGGGCAAGTAGGAGGTGACTTAAACTATCTGCTGGATGGCCTGGTGACTTTTCTTTCTCATGGAGTTAGTCCAAGCACCAGCTAACACAGACAGCTTACTGTCATCAAACAAGCCTCCATGTGGCACCTCCATCCCTGTACTCCACTGTTCTCTTGGCTATGACAGGTTCCCTTGGGAGGACATGGTGAAGGGAACAAGTCACTCACATACTGTGAACATCATCACAGAGAGAAGCCCAGCTGCCACACACTGATTCTTGACTCCGGGTGGCCCTGCAGCCAGCTGTGTGGCTCCTGTTGGGCTCTCATGGTTAATTAATGAAGTCCTGTTTATTTATTATGAAGTGTTATGAAATGGCACAGTGTAGCCTTGTCCCATGAACGCTGCTAGCTCCCTGGATGCTCTCTGCAGCACTCTAGCAAGTCCCACAAAGATGAGGAAGGACATAATAAACTACTCCGAATACCTCATGCTGATGGGCGGTGCAGTTTTAGGTGGCATGAGCTGACAGAGCGAAGTGAATTTGCTTTCTAAATGCAACCTTGGTCAAGGTGAGCTCCATGTCGACCCTGAATTACAGTTACTTGTGTGTATGTCTCAACTTGCTTGACTACAGCTCCTGGAAGTCGGGAGCTAGTTGAGCATCCTTAGAGAAGTTACCTGGTGGATCAGATTGGTTGGAGGAGTTTCTCCTGCTTTGTATTAACAGGGTCTGGGAGTCCATCCTGGTCAGAGGTGGGGCTTATGAACTATGCCTGAGGAATAGGAATAGGTCTCTGAGGAATAAATAGTACAGGAAGCAAGGCTCTCTGGGGCTCCTCCAATGGATGGCAACCGGAGGGTGGATTCATCACCTATTCTTCTATCTCATCCACCTTAGAATGGGGCACTCCTTGGAGAAAAATGAGAATTTGGAATAACACAGAGAGTAGCATCTTTTGGCAGTTGTCCGCTGGGGCTCTTCTCCCCTCTGCCGCAGGGAAAATGTTGGTTTTGGGGAACGCTAAAAAATAGCCATCAACCTGATTTCTTTAGCTCCAGCTCAGTCTTGAGTTTAAGTTTACTGTCTCCCAGTGAACTTTATCTCAGAGTTGTTAGAGGGGCTGTCAGGGGCCCTCCTGGGCAACCGCTTGTTCATCACACCAAAGAGGAAACAGGCTAAGCAGGAAAGGCCTTAGTGAAGAGATCTTGAATCCAGTGCTCTGCCCACTCTTCCTTGCAGCCTCCTGTCCATTGAGAACCATGTTCTCAATCAAATTTCCTGGCTTCTGGAATCCTGCAGTTAATTTAGAAAGAGGGAGCATAGCAGAAGTGCTCTAGCCTCATGGTAAGTCAGACCCTGTCTTGACCAGAAACTGCCGAGCCCTGGGTGGTGACTGGATTGCACAGCGGCAGAGCTGTTCTAAGGAGGCAGCGAGCAGAAGCCAAGGGGTGCTGTTTCCATGGCAACTGCCTTTCATCCTTGGTTTGCCAGGTTAGGCATTCTGGAGTAGAGCAGGGCTGAATTTTTGCCCCACCATGTAATATTTTTTCAGTTTTGAAAATGCCTTCATTTACATACACACACACATACATACACACTCACCACATTTGATTCCCAGTGGACCTTTTCAGGTATGGAAGGACCTTCCCAGCCTCAGACAGCATCAGTAACCTTGGAAGGGGAGGTGAGGAGAGGGGATGAGAGAAGTGTGAGGGGGACCAGCTGTCATCACTGTACCTAGTGACCAGAGTTTGGTGGTCATTGTTACTGTCAGTGTTCAAGATGGTTGTCACCTGGTGTATAAGTCTCCTGTTGCTACAGCAAATTGCTACCAACTGAGTGACTTAAAACAACACAGATTTATATTCTTGTAGTTCCAATGGTCAGATGTGTGACATGGGTTTCACTAGGCTAAAATCAGAGTGTCTGCAGGGTTGTGTTTCTCCTGGAGACTTGTAGAGAATCCACTTCCTTGTTTTTTCTACCTTCTAGGGGCTGTTGGCTTTCCTTGACTGATGGTCCCTCCTCTGTCTTTAAATACAGAAGAATGGCATTTTCAATTCTCTGCTTCTGCTTATGTTCTCACATCTCCTCTGACTTTTTAAAGGACCCTTGTGATTACATTGAGTGCATGTTAAGTCACTTCAGTCGTGTCTGACTCTTTGCAACCCCATGGATTGCAGCCCGCCAGGCTCCTCTGTCCATGGAATTCTCCAGGCAAGCATACTGGGGTGGAGTGCCATTTCCTTCTCCAGGGGATCTCTCCAACCTAGAGATCGAACTGGTGTTTCTTGCGTCTCCTGCTTTGGCAGGTATATTTTTTACCACTAGCTCCTCCTGGGAAGCCCCATGTTTAATGTGTAAAATGTGTACAATTTGATGAGTTTGGGCTAGACATATACCCACTACACCATCACCACAATCAGGTAATGAACCTATGCGTCACCTCCAAAAACTTTTTTGTGTCCCTTTGTGATTTGTGTGTGTTTATGTGTGGTTAGAAAACTTAGCTTGAGATCTGCTCACCTTAACCAGTGTTTAAGTGCACGACAGTGTGTCATTAACCACAGGCACTAAGTGTAAGCCCATCTCGAGAACTTAGTCATCTTCTGTACCTGTGACTTTATCTCCATGGAGCAGCTTTCCATCGCCCCCTCCCCCATATCTGGCAAACTCCATCTATTTTCTGCTTTTATTAGTCTGACTGCTTTAGACACTTCTTAACCACAGAATCATTTAACACATGTCCTTTGATGACTGACATCTTTCACTTAGTACAGTGTCTTCCAGGTCCATCTACATTGCTGCATATGAAAGGATTTCGACCTTTGTTAAAGGCTCAATAATATTCCATTGCATCTATATACCTCATTTTTCTTTATCCATTGATCTGTCAGTGGAGAGTTGAGTTGCATGTTTCAGTTTTTAAATAAGACATTTTAGGGAGCATAAGGCAGATTTCATATAAATAAAATGTGAGATAAATAAATACATGCTAAGTAAAATGTGAAGCTTCAAACAGCAGCCCCTGAGCCTACCAAGGCCACAGGTACTCTGTACTTCCAAGTGTACACTGGTGGCAGATCTGAGCCTCGTCCCCCAACGTGCTCAACCAGGTTGATTGTCTCGTATTTGCCTTTTTAGAAAAGGCCTCTTCTAGGCAGAGTAAGTGGGTCATCGGCAATATTAGAATTGTCCTGTCCTGACTCCCATCTCCTGCTTCTTTTACTTCACCAGCTGCATTTCCCCACCTGAAAAAGAAGGAGTGACTCATTCATTCACTGAGTCAAGGTTTACTGGGCACCTGTGATGACCTGGAACTGTACTAGACACCAGAGATTCAAAGATGAGTTAATGTCAGTCTTTTTAAAATATGTATTTAGTTGTTTGGCTGCAGGTCTTAGGTGTAGCACATGGGATCTTCCATCTTTCTTGGAGCATGTGGAATCTTTTTAGTTGCAGCATGCAAACTCTTAGTTGCAGCATGTGGGATCTAGTTCCCTGACCAGGGATGCAACCCGGGCCCCCTGCATTGGGAGCTCGGAGTCTTGGTCACTGGACCACCAGGAAGTCCCTAATGTCAGTCTTTTTTTTTAAATTAAAAATTGGATGCCGTCCCTAAATCTTCAGGAACACAGGGATGTTACTGGGCTCTTCTGGCACGTGGTTGGTGCCACACAGGGTCCTGTTGGGGGTGTTAAGAGGGCGGGGAGGCAGAGCAGTCCACCTGGCTTGAGTTCAGGCTCCCTATGTGACCTGAGTCCTGGAAGTTGTGTAGGAAAATGCCAGGAGGTAAGAAAGCATCAGAGTGAAAGCTTTCCATATAGTGGGAGAAGCCTGGAGGTGTGAAACTACATTGGGAGGTACGTTGAGAAGTATTGATACAAAAGTATATTTTACTAGAGTGGAAAGTATTGATCAGGCGGGTAGGGCACCGCTGTATGAATGGTGTAAACCTTAGAGAGATGAACAGCCCCTTTTAAGTAGCTGGTTCTGGCAGAGTGTGTGGAAAATGGATTGGTGAAATGAGAGGGGCAGGCTGGAGGCAACAAGGTCAGGAGCCACTGACCAAGTGACCCAGCTGGGAGGAGGTCAGGTCACTGTCTCTTCCCTCAGGAAGGTCCTTGAACCCCCAGGGGATTGCCCTGTATGGAAAGGTTTCAGGATAGAGGACTGTCTCTGGCTTTGGCATGGGCTCCGTTCCCTGGAGGACGGCATGGCAACCCCCTCCAGTATTCTTGCCTGGAGAATCCCATGGATGGAGGAGCCTGGTGGACTATAGTCCATAGGGTTGCACAGAGTCAGACATGACTGAAGCGACTGAGCACGCATACACCCTCACCCACAGATCAACCCTATTAATTAAAACCAAGGAGCCACTGGAAAAGTGCAGTCTTCTCTGATTTCCTGGAAAAGTGGGCAGGTAGGAGGTAAGTGAGTAATGTGCTAGTCATGATATGCTCTTTTGAGAAAAAGATTTTCTCACCCACCATTGTCTTTCTTCTGGTAGCATTACAAAATAGATTCCAAGCCTCAGAAATCAAAGAGGGTGTATAGTAAAAAAAAAAAAAAAAAAAGCAAGATCACACAGTGTTTCCTTGCTTGTGATTAAAAAAACAAAACAAAACTCAGAGAGTAACTCTTGATAAATTCAGGAAACATGTAGAGTGAAATGTCTCAATTTGAACTCACTGAGGAAAGCTTATTTGAATTTTACATGGTTCCTAAGGAATGCAATTATAATCCTCTCACATCTAAGGGTAAGAGAATATTTGTGTCATCAGATGCTGATGAGTAGAATAAGGCAAGTTAATATGAAAATATAATAGACTTGTGTTATATAATGGTGAGTCAGGAGCAGTCTGGTCATTTTCATATACAGGAATGAACTTGATGATGGATAGTTTTCTTAAAACAATATCCAGCCTCTCACTTAATAGAGAATCTCTCACTGAACAGATGGCCCTGAAATAATCAGTGGTTTCCAGGGAGGCTACTGGTTCTTAGGTTCGATTCTTCTGGGAAGACCAGGAGAAATCACAATGCAAGAGGCTAACCTGAATAGGTGAAGTCCTCATTCATTCTCCTCACTTTTTCTGAGATGCTTTCTTACCTCCCCCTTTCCCCTACTTATGACACAAGTCAAACCCAGAGGCATCCCAAACCATCAACCTCTTCTAGCTCATCCCTTAATCCAGCACCAATCTTACCTCTAAACATAGAAAAATCTTCCATGCATCCTGGTCATCTATATTTTTTTTAACTATGTATTTATTTGGCTCTTCCAGGTCTTAGTTGTGGCATGTGAGACCTTTTAGTTGTGGCACGTGGGATCCAGTTCCCTGACCAGGGATCGAACCTGGGCTCCTTGCACTGGGAGTGTGGAATCTTAGCCACTGAGCCACCATGGAAGTCCCCCTAGGCATCCATATTTAATGCATAGTAAAACTACCACTAAGTTTTTGTTTTCTCCCAAGACTTTAAGGCTAGTTTAGCATTAGAAAAAACTATAAATACTTTATAATATAATTACACCAAAAATTTTTTAAAACATCATCTAAAATAACAACTGAGGGAAATTCTTCAATTTGAGCAAGGTTAACTATCATAAACCTTAATTGGTATCATCATCTTTAATAATAAACATTTATTAAAGCCAAGACTGATGAAGGTACATCCATGATCTTTGGCTGCTGTTATTTATTTTTGTTATGGAAATCCTCCCCCATTCAGTAAGATAGGATATCAGCACTGCTGCTGCTGCTACTGCTACTGCTGCTGCTAAGTCACTTCAGTCGTGCAAGACTCTGTGCAACCCCATGAACGGCAGCCCACCAGGCTTTCCCATCCCTGGGATTCTCCAGGCAAGAACACTGGAGTGGGTTGTCATTTCCTTCTCCAATGCATGAAAGTGAAAAGTGAAAATGAAGTCGCTCAGTCGTGTCCTACTCTAGAGACCCCATGGACTGCAGCTCACCAGGCTCCTCCATCCATGGGATTTTCCAGGCAAGAGTACTGGAGTGGAGTGCCATTGCCTTCTCCGTCAGCACTAGTATCATAAATTAAGAGATATAATTATTAAGGGACCATGTTCTCCGAAAACAACTCCGTGAGTATCAACAGAAAAATTTATATTAATAATGATTAATTTTAAATGACCTAAGTTAAAAATATAATAGTCATCACCTTCTCTATATACATTAATAATTAATCAGGAAACATATTAGAAGAAAGGTAACAATTATAATAGCAACAAAATAGAACACCTAGAAGCAACCTTTTGGAAAAAAAGTGTGGGACTTATATGATGAGGGACTTAAGCCTGAAGTAAATGGAGGGAAACTCAATTTTCCTGGACAACAAAATTACATATTATAAAGATACCAATTTTCCTATAATTAAATGTCAATTTTAAATGATTCTAAGGTCACCTTGGAAGAATAAATAGCTGAGAGCAGCTAACTCTTAAGTAAGTGGGATACTTGTTCTCTCAGATGTGAACATGTTCCATAACTTCAGTAATTAAAACAGTATGGCACCAGTGTCCAAGACAGAAAAATGGCAGTTAGGTCAGAAACAATGCCTCGATGCATAAAAATGTTGCATGTGTTCAGATGCCATCACCAACTAAAGACTGCTGGGACATTTGTCGGTTTTTCGTTTTCTGTGGGGAGAGAGTAGAAAAGAAATTCAGATCCTCTCCTTCCATCCAGCATTAAATAAATTCAGGCAAATGAAAGAATTTATTATTTAAATTAAGTAATAAGGAAAATAAGGAAATAGAAAAGTGTTAGTCACTCAGTCATGTCTGACTCTGTGACCCTATGGACTGTAGCCCTCCAGGCTCCTCTGTCCATGGGATTCTCCAGGCAAGAATACTAGAGTGGGTTGCCGTTCCCTTATCCAGGGGATCTCCCCGACCCAGGGATCGAACCCAGGTCTCCTACGTTGCAGGCAGATTCTTTACCATCTAAAGAAGGGGCTGTTAATTATCTGCATGAAGGGCCATTTCTAAAAGTAATGGAAAATATATGTTTGATTTGTTTATATACATGTAGTTTGACTACATATAAATTAAAGATACTGTCAATCCAGAAATGCCCCAGGCTAA
This sequence comes from Bos taurus, assembly GCF_002263795.3. Classification (NCBI taxonomy): domain Eukaryota; kingdom Metazoa; phylum Chordata; class Mammalia; order Artiodactyla; family Bovidae; genus Bos; species Bos taurus. The sequence continues at coordinate 80,977,504 of NC_037338.1, read as the reverse complement.
ATTAAAGACCAAAAACCAGTTCTGCTGTAGAAACACCTTGCACTGAGTTACAATAAGGACTAAAGTTGTTGATCAAAAATACCGATTTCTGCAAGGCAACTTTTGAGAGAGGATGTGCTCAAGTCTGCCAGAGGTTGGGAGAGCAGTGTTGATTTCACTGATACGTGTCAGACCCTGTGCTTTTGGGAAGCCAAGCCTAGCTGTGGACAGATGCCTGCAGTGTGTGATGATCAACTGGGCTGCATTTATCTACTGGGTAAACTTGGAGTCGTCCCTCTGCCTCCCTGTGCCTTTTGCCTCCTGTGGAAAATGACAGGTGTGGGATGCAGAATAATGCTCCCCAAAAATGTCCACAGCACCATCACTAGAGCCTGTGGATATGCTACATTATGTGGGAAAGGAGAAGTAAGGTAGTAGGTAGAACTAAGATTACTAATAGGCTCACCTTAAAATAGGGGGAAAACCTTGGATCATCTAGATGCCCAATGTAATCACAATGGGTCCTGAGAAGTGGAAGAAGGGAGCTGAAGAGGAGCTCAGAGATGTGTGATATGAGGATTCCACTGCCCATTGCTGGCTTTGAAGATGGAGGAAGGGGCCACAAGCCAAGGAATGTGGACATCCTATCAGTTCAGTTCAGTTCAGTTGCTCAGACATGTCCGACTCTGCAATTCTATGGACTGCAGCACGCCAGGCCTCCCATCACCAACTCCACAGCTTGTTCAAACTCATGTCCGTCAAGTTGGTGGTGCCATCCAACCATCTCATCCTCTGTCGTCCCCTTTTCCTCCCACCTTCAATCTTTCCCAGCATCAGGATCTTTTCCAATGAGTCAGTTCTTCACATCAGGTGGCCAAAGTATTGAAATTTCAGCTTCAGCATCAGTCCTTCCAATGAATATTAAAGACTAATTTCCTTTAGGATGGACTGGTTGAATCTCCTTGCAGTCCAAGGGACTCTCAAGAGTCCTCTCCAACACCACATTTCAAAAGCATCAGTTCTTCGGTGTTCAGCTTTCTTTATGGTCCAACTCTCACAAATATACATGACTACTGGAGAAACCATAGCTTTGACTAGATGGACCTTTGTTGGCAAAGTAATATCTTTGCTTTTTAGTATGCTGTCTAGGTTGTTCATAAATTTTCTTCCAAGGAGCAAGTGTCCTTTAATATCATGGCTGCAGTCACCATCTGCAGTGATTTTGGAGCCCCCCAAAATAAAGTCTGACACTGTTTCCATTGTTTCCCCATCTATTTGCCATGAAGTAATGGGACTAGATGCCATGATCGTAGTTTTCTGAATGTTGAGTTTTAAGCCAGCTTTTTCACTCTCCCCTTTCACTTTCATCAACATGCTCTTTAGTTCCTCTTCACTTTCTGCCATAAGGGTGGTGTCATCTGCATATCTCAAGTTATTGACATTTCTCCCAGCCATCTTGATTCCAGCCTGTGCTTCATCCAGCCTGGCATTTCACATGATGTACTCTGCATATAACTTAAATAAGCAGGGTGACAATATACAGCCTTGATGTACACCTTTTCCAATTTGGAACCAGTCCATTGTTCCATGTCTTGTTCTAACCGTTGTTTCTTGACATGCATACAGATTTCTTAAGAGGCAGGTCAGGTGGTCTGGTATTCCCATCTCTTGAAGAATTTTCCACAGTTTATTTTGATCCACACAATCAAAGGCTAGGGTCAAAATTAGGGTTAGGGTTAGTCAATAAAGCAGTCAATAAAGCAGAAGTAGATGTTTTTCTAGAATTCTCTTGCTTTTTCTGTGATCCAACGGATGTTGGCAATTTGAACTCTGGTTCCTCTGCTGGATTTAGAAAAGGACATCCTATAGAAGAAGGAAAAAAGGGCATGGGAATGGACTATCCTCTAGGGCTTCCAGGGCACCAAAATCGCTGTGGTTGGTGACTGCAGCCATGAAATTAAAAGACACTTGCTCCTTCTAAGGGAAACTCTGACAGACCTAGACAGTGTATTGAAAAGCAGAGACATCACTTTGCTGACAAAGGTGTATATAGTCAAAGCTATGGTTTTACTAATAGTTAGATACAGATGTGAGAGTTCGACCATAAAGAAAGTTGAGTGCCAATGAATTGATACTTTTGAATTGTAGTGTTGGTGAAGACTCTTGAGAGTCCCTTGGACTGCAAGGAAATCAAACCAGTCCATCCTAAAGGAAATCAGTCCTGAATATTCATTGAAAGGCCTGATGCTGAAGCTGAAACTCCAATCCTTTGGCCACCTGATGTGAAGAGCTGACTCATTGGAAAAGATCCTAAATGCTGGGAAAGATTGAAGGCAAAGGGAGAAGAGGGCCACAGTGGATGAAATGGTAATATAGCATCACCAACTCAGTGTTTATGACTCTGAGGAAACTCCAGGAGATAGTGCAGGACAGGGGAGCCTGGCATGCTGTAGTCCATGGAGTCTGAAAGTTGGACACAATGGAGCAACTGAACAGCAACGATGACAAGGCCCCCAGATGGGAATGCAGCCCTACCAACACCTGGCTATTAACTGAGGGAGACCCATGTGACACTTCTGACCTCCAGAAGTGTAAGATAACACGTCTGCCTTGTTTTTAGCCCACAACTTTGAGGTGCTTGTTATAGCACCAATAGGAAAACAATGCAAGAAATAACATATGCATGCTAATTCGATTCAGTGGTGTCCGACTCTTTGCGACCCCACGTACTGTAGGCCCCCAGGCTCCCCTGACCGTGGGATTCTCCAGGCAAGAATACTGGAGTGGGTTGCCATGCCTTCCTCCACGGGGTCTTCCCACCCCAGGGATCGAACCCACATCTCATGTCTCCTGCATTGGCAGGTGGATTCTTTACCACTTGCACCACCTGGGAAGCCTGCAACAAATGATACTTCAATGTATGATTAAGACATTTTCAATGAAAGCACCTATGTGAAATGCTAGTATGGTGATTGGCATCCAGATGCTCAATTGAAAGCACTGGTTGCCTTAACAGAGCAGCTAGAAGGAGGCTCAGTGATGAGATTTCCTGAGGAGTCTTGACTCCTTGACTTATAATCGTGAAGTGTTTTTTTTTTTTTTTTCCCCTTACAATCCCACACAGCAACCATGCTACTCTACCCTTTGTAGTAGTTGCTTTGACAGCATCTTGGCAAGATTCCCCACATTTGCAGTCACTTTCAGTTATTAGGATAGACTCATTTCAGGTATTTAGGACTCAGTCCTATTCATTAAAAAAAAAATCCCATCTCCATCTCACGTCTGGTTCTCTTTCCCCTGCCCCACTCCACGGCGTAGGCTGACTTGTCTGTAGCCTCAGCTTCTCGTGACGGGAGTGGGAAGTTTCAATGATCAGCTCTTGGCAAAGTGCTCGTCTTTCCTCTACCATTATAGCTCCTCTCCCCCTTCAGTGCATTAGGGCAGGGAGAATGTAGAGAAAAGGGAGTCCTCTGCTAACTGAACTGGTTCTGGTTACATCCTCTCCTTGGCTGATCTAATCTAACCCATTGTCTCAGGATCCTTGAAGGATGGCCAAGGCTCCAGTAGGCTCCCCCAGCAAGAGCAGAGCTTATGACTCTGCGGTACCCCCTAAGCCCTTGGATTTCATGCTGCTTTTCTGTGAGGTCAGGGTTTCCTGGTGGCTCAGATGGTAAAGCGTCTACCTGCAATGCAGGAGACCCAGGTTCGATCCCTGGCTCCAGAAGATCCCCTGGAGGAGGAAATGGCAACCCACTCCAGTACTCTTGCCTGGAAAATCCCATGGATGGAGGAGCCTGGTAGGCTATAGTCCATGGGGTCGCAAAGAGTTGAACAGGACTGAGCGACTTCACTTTTTTGTGAGGAGTTGGGTTGTGTTCCCCATCAGCCACCCCCAGGCTAACACTCGGGCTAGTGGGCGCCTGCCAGATCCATTGTCTAACCCCTTTAGGAACTAAGAACTGGAAAGGGGGACCTGAATGAGGAACCTCCAGCCTAGTCTTTGTCAATCACATCGTAAGTCTCCAGGGCTCCTTGGTCAGAAGCCTGGGGGCCACTAATGAACCGCCTACACAGCATTCATCCAGGGAACAAGATGCCAGCCTTTGCTTTATGCAGGGCCTGATGTTCTTTTATAGTAACCCTCCTGGAGCTATTTTAATTAAGTTGTGTATTTTTATTTTTTCTCAAAATAAAAACTGCTTTTTTTTATTTTATCAATTTTTTTATTGAAGTATGGCTGATTTACAAGTTGTGTTAATTTCTGCTGTACAGCCAAGTAATTTGGTTATACTTCTACATATATTCTTTTTAAATGTTCTTTTCCATTGTGGTTTATCACAGAATATTGGATATCATTCTCTGTGCTATACAGTAGGACCTTGTTGTTTATCTGTTCTATAAATATATATATTTATACATATATAAAAGTTTACATCTGCTAACCCCAACCTCCCACTGCATCCCTTCCCTGCTCCCCTGCCTCTTGGCAACCATCAGTCTGTTCTCCTTGTCCGTGGTTCTGTTTCTATTTCATAGATAGGTTCATTTGTTCAATCATATTTTCGACTCCACATATAAGTCATATCCTGCGGTATTTGTCTTTGTCTTTCTGACTTACTTCACTTGATATAATCATTTCCAGTTGCATCCATGTTGGCTGCAAATGGCATTATTTCATTCTTTTTTATAGAGCCACCCACTTTGATGGTGAGGAGGGGAGGCATGGCAGGAAAAGGGATCAGGCTCTCTCAGCTACCCAGGAGACTATGGTTGGATGCAGGATGCATTCTTGGATTAGCACCTTCTCATAAACCCCCCTCAGCATATGGCTGACCCCCACTGCCAGCAGCTCTCTGAAGCTAGAATGAGAAGTGTTTAGTGCCTCTAATTCCCAGTTTGGGCCTTGGGCCACAATTTCAGGACACCAGAAAAAATTGTCACTGGCTAGAAGCTTCATTGACTTAGAAGTACCAGAAAGATTCATCAATGTATTAACATGATAAGAACTCCAGCACTCCTATGCCAGGCCCACTTCCAACTGACCATTGCCAGGACCTGCTGGGTCCCCCATGCCTTCACAGAGACTCAGGATGAGTGAGACCCAAGCAGCAAAAGCCGTAAAGGGCTATTTTGTCCAAAACCTACTGTTTCTGGCCTACCCCAGCAGCTCCACCCTTATTCTGACAACACTGCCTAAAAACAGCTTCAATGATTAGGATGCAAACCCAGGGCTGCGCATCTCCAGACTTGGCTCCCTTCGACTGCACCACTGCTGTGTGGCTGCTTCGGGGTTACTGGAGGAGCTTAGAGGAGCACCCCTCAAACACTCATACATATCACACATCAGACAAAACTGTAATTGTTCCCAGGGCTTCTTCAGTTATTCATTCTTTCAATGGGGCACCTATCTTGTTCCCTGTTTTGTGCCTTGAGGGACACAAAGATAGAAATGAACATTTCCCCCTGGAAACAGACAACCTGCCTGTAAAATAAGATACAATAGGGTAGGAACCCTTAGAAAAGTGTAAATAAAATGTTAGGAAAGAATACATTCAGGATAGAAATTCTTTTTTTTTTTTTTTTAATGTTTTTAAACATTTATTTGGCTGTGCTGGGTCTTAGTTGCTGCATATGATGTCATTTAGCTGTGGTATGTGAGATCTAGTTCCCTGACCAGGGATTGAACCTGGGCCTCCTGCATTGGGAATGTGGAGGCTTAACCACTGGACCATCAGGAAAGTCCCCCAGGATAGAGATTCTAATCTGAATCAGCAAAGGCACAAACGTGGCATCGTCTCTCTCTCTCTCTTTCTGTATTTGTCTGGGACTAGCACTGTGTCTGACACATATTGGATACCTAACATTTGTTAAGTTAACTTATCATTGGAGGCATATGGAGAATTTGAAAAAAAAAAAAAAAAAAGATAATAATTCAACATGTCTGAGTTCCAGCAGAGAGAGAAGAGACTGTGAAGAGAGATCTGGTACCCCATTTCAAAGGCTTTAGGATGCCGTGCATAGGAGTCAGCCCTGTTTCCTCTGGGCAAGAAGGGCAGAAAAGATGTTCAAGAGATACGAGAAGCTGTGAAATGCATGGCTTTGAAAATACTGCCCTTGGGTAGTGATTAAAGGCAAGAGGTGTGGCAAAGGAGTTCTGTTCGAAGGAAAGAGATTTGTGAGGGCTGCAGTCATCTGAGTCTTCAAACGTGGGTTTCAGTTTGTTGGAACATCTTTTAAATGGTGTTGTCAACTGAAAAAAAAAAAAAAAAAACACAGTGTAAGAGATGTGAGTTATGTTTTACTCAGGGTCTTACCAAGGACTGTAACTCAGGAGACAGTCTCTCAGTGGCTCTGAGAAATTGCTCCAAAGACACAGGGGAGGAGCCAGTATATGTATGAGTCATTGTGGTTAGGAAATCCATATGGTCAAATGTACATCTTGATAAAAGATGACCGCTAGTCACAAATCTCAAGTTAATGATTTTAGTGCTCTTTGAATATGTTGTCCTTCATCATCTGCTGGAGTTTGCTCAAACTCATGTCCACTGAGTTGGTGATGCCATCCAACCATCTCATCCTCTGTCACCCCCTTCTCCTTCTGCCCTCAATCTGTCCCAGCATCAAGGTCTTTTCCACTGAGTCAGCTCTTCGCATCAGGTGGCCAAAGTATTGGACCTTCAGCATCAGTCCTTCCAATGAATATTCAGGAAGATGCAAGAATCTAGGGTCATTGAAATTCTTTCTGAGATATACATCAAACTAGCTATGGGGCCTTTTCCCAATGGACAGAGAATCCAGTCCTGTTTTTTCCATCCTCAATTCCCCTCGGGAACACTGTCCCTGGGTTGTGACTTTACCCTTTGTAAAACTGGGTGATGAGTGACACTCTGTTCATTTTTTCTTCACAGTTTTAAAAGAGAAACTCAAAGTCCTCGAGCCCTGGAACAGGCTAGCCACCTCTGGGTGTGAGGGAGGTTGCCCCATGATATCCTAGGTCCTTGAGTTTGGAAGGTCAGGGATGGCCCTTGGACCCTGGCAGGTGGACCCTGAGCTTGGTACGAAGCTCGGCCTCCTGCCTGGTCTGTGGCCCCATTGGTGTCTTGAGGGGCCAGGGCTCAGGAGCCAGCTCTCTGTCCACCACCCCCCAGGCGCTAGAAGACACAGCCCCACACTTGCATCCTCATTCTCTCGTCTATGCCACTTGTTCAGACTCTGCCTCCCCCACACTCACAGAGTGTTGGCTCTTTCTTGTCTGAACTTCAGATCTTCCGGCTCCTGAACCTCTGCCTTCCACATGGGGCTCAGCGCCAAAGCCCCATCCTCCTCCAATCATGCATTTCTCTTGGATGTCCGCCCACCTGGCCCCTCTCCCAGGCACCCAGCCTGGGGATCCAGAGCTGCCCCCTCCTTCAGTCTCCTACCTCCCTTAGGCTGGGTTTTCAGGCTGTTATTAGGCCCCTTGATGATCACGATGATTTAATGAAAGGCTTAGAGCCAGGCAGATCTAGAATCCAATCCCAGAGCCTCAGCTGCCAGGCCTTGGGCAGGTCACCAAATCCTCCTCTCTATCCCTGTTATATGGGGCAGTGTCATCCACCTCCAGGGTCAGTGAGAAAATGCGGTGAAATGCTTACATAAAACACCTACCCTAGGAGGTGGGCCAGAATTAGCACCACTTCACTTGGCTCAGAAAAGGCCTTTTGAGCCACCCCTACTGAGATCTAGGCTAGGGCAGTTCTCCAGAGAAAGATATATTTATTCCCAGGGCAGGATTTTCTAAATTCCTTCCCTGTGTATGCACCTCGGAGTCCAACAGAACTGACTTACCTGGCAGTGGGTTTAAGCTACCCCTGGGAATGCCAGCCCAGAGTCCTTCTGGGCTGGGGGACTCATTTCAAGAGCTCAGTGCCTCCCCTCCACTCTTCAAGGCCTGGGGAGCTGGCTGTTCACACTCCAAGAGCCTAATCATTTGGGCAGACGTCAATCAGCACATGGATGCTCTTAGTTCTTGGATAGGAAAACTCAGAGATGCCAGCTCTCCATAAATGAGTGTAGCAGCTCAGAGAAACCTGTCAAAATCCCATTAGGTTTGCTTTGTTTAGTTGTTTTTGAACTTGACCTAATTATTTTGAAGTTCCTCTTGATGAACGTATTTTCAAAATAATCCAAAAGAGAAGAATAAAAGGAATGCTTATCGAGTATTTAGTTCAGTTCAGTCGCTCAGTCGTGTCCGACTCTTTGCGACCCCATGAACCACAGCACTCCGGTCCTCTCTGTCCATCACCAATTCCAAGAGTCTGCCCAAACCCATGTCCATCGAGTTGATGATGCCATCCAACCATCTCATCCCCTGTCACCTCCTTTTCCTCCTGCCCTCAATCTTTCCCAGCATCAGGGTCTTTTCCAATGAGTCAGCTCTTTACATCAGGTGGCCAAAGTATTGGAGTTTCAGCTTCAACATCAGTCCTTCCAATGAACACCGACTGGTTGGATCTCCTTGCAGTCCAAGGAACTCTCAAGAGTCTTCTCCAACACCACAGTTCAAAAGCATCAATTCTTCGGCACTCAGCTTTCTTTATAGTCCAACTCTCACATCCATACATGACCACTGGAAAAACCATAGCCTTGGCTAGACGGACCTTTGTTGGCAAAGTAATGTCTCTGCTTTTTAATATGCTATCTAGGTTACTCATAATTTTCCTTCCAAGGAGTAAGTGTCTTTTAATTTCATTGCTGCAATCACCATCTGCAGTGATTTTGGAGCCCAGAAAAATAAAGTCAGCCACTGTTTCCATAATTTCCCCATCTATCTGCCATGAAGTGATGGGACCAGATGCCATGATCTTAGTTTTCTGAATGTTGAGCTTTAAGCCAACTTTTTCACTCTCCTCTTTCACTTTCGTCAAGAGGCTCTTTAGTTCTTCTTCACTTTCTGCATATTAAAATGTATTATAATCTTGCAGTAATTCAAGCAGCAAGCTATTAACAGAGGAATAGACTGCCTGACAGGCAAAGAAACAGAATAGCAAGTGCAAGCATCGGCCCCAGGATATGGGGAAAATGTAGCGTTTCAAACAGCCAGGGAATAAATGGACTCTTCATTAAATCATATAAAGTTTGTCTCTTCATCCTATTCACACAACACATGTGACTGTTCAAGGGTAAATGAGAGACAGTGTGAGAGAGAATTAAAAGAAAATATAAAGGAATATTTTGAATCTCAGTGTGAGAAAGGCCTTTCAAAGTATGACCCCCAAACCAGAAGACAATTAGAGGAATGCTGATGGATCTGACTACCGAAAAATTTAAATGTCTGTATAGAAAAAAAAGAAAATTATAATCAAGTTTATTTATGATTTCCCAAAGGAAATACAAGAAATATTTAAGCTGACCAGGAATCAGAGAAATGCACAAACACTTAGATAATAAAGTGATACCCTTTTTCTTCTACTAGAAGAGAAGAGATGAAGGAGAATGTTCATACCCAATTTGACAAAGATGGAGGATAAATTAATGCTGGTTAACTATTGGAGTGTCATTTGGTAAATGTGTCAAAATTAAAATGCGTGTACTGTTTATACCAGCCATCTATTTTAGGAAGTAACCAGATCAACCAGGGCTTCCCAGGTGGCTCAATGGTAAAGAATGCACCTGCCAATGCAGGAGCTTCGGGAGACATGGGTTTGATCCCTGGGTTGGGAAGATCCCCTGGAGGAGGAAATGGCAACTCACTCCAGTATTCTTGCCTGGGAAATCCCACAGACACAGGAGCCTGGTGGGTTACAGTCCATGGGTTCACAATGAATTGGACACAACTGAGCACGCACACATAGCATATAGATCAATTTTATGAATAAAAAAAAATTCACTAAGGTTTTGATGACCCTGATGTGCTAAACAATTACCCAAGAGTTAAGGAGCTTTCCTGGTGACTCAGTGGTAAAGAATCCACCTGCCAATGCAGGAGCCTCGGGAGACACAGGTTTGATCCTTAGATCAGGAAGATCCCTCGGGGAAGGAAATGGCAACCCACTCCAGTATTCTTGTCTGGGAAAACCCATGGACAGAGGAGCGTGACAGGGGTCAATCCATGGGGGTCACCAAAGAATCAGACACAACTTAGCAACGGAGCATGCCAAGAGTGAAGACTTGATTAAAGAAATTACAAAACATATTGACCATGAAAAAGAGGGTCATACATTTAAAGCCAGTGGCATGAAAAGATTTTCATGGCCTATCACTAAATAGATAAACCTCGTTAGAAAGTGCAAATATACTTGTGTGTGTAGGTGCTGTGTGTGCAAATTGTACACAGGCATATACATAAGCAATGGCTAGAATAAAGAAAAGGCTTTCTATGTGCCCGATTCACTTCCATATCTCCAACATATGAAACATTATAGTGTTCACTAAATACTTGCTGAATCAGTGAATGAGCGAACTATTCCTAATGGCTCTCTCTAAGCAGCAGAGTTTTGCATAGTTAGTCCTTAATGACAATGTTTTATTTTTTTTCTTTATAAAGGTGTTTTATCTTTATGTTCAGTTCAGTTGCTCAGTCGTATCTGACTCTTTGCAACCCCATGGACTGCAGCACACCAGGCCTTTATCTTTATTGTAAAAAAAATTGCTATTTTCATTAAATGAAAATAGAAATGCTTCTTTAAAATCAACAACAAATCTCCTTCAGTTAGACATCGAGCAGATCACTCTATGGAGAAGAATTCTAAAAGAAATGTGAAATGGAGCATGTGAAAAATTTGTCTTGGCTCACTTCATATAAAGTTACAGCAGAACTGAATACGACAGATCTGGTGGAGGGCTTCACCCATTAAATTGATGAAGAACTAGAGATTGAATATCCACTGTGTTCCAGGCACTAGAGATACATAAATGAGTCAGGCACAGTCCTTCTCTTGAGGACCTCATAGTAGAGTTGGAGGCAGTCACATAGCAGGTCAGGACAGTGATGAGTGGTGAGTGTCCTGTACACAGTGATACAGGCTCCATCACTCCTCAGGGGGGAAGCTTAGGAGGGCAGAATGTGGGCTCTGGGCTTGAAAGGGAAGGATGATCTGGGAAGACAGCTCAGAGGAGGCGACCCTTGAGATGAGTGGCATAGGCCTAATGGGAAGTAGCCAGGAGTGAGAGAGAAAAAGGATATTCCTTGCAGAGAGAGAGAGAGAAGTTTGAAAGAACACTTTGGGAGGATTTCCACTGGATCATACAGGCATGGAGTGCCCAGGGGGTGGCCTGGGAAATGAGACCAGAAAGATGGCTGGACCCAGGTCCCAAAGGGTGACTTTGTTTCTGGGGCTGTGGGATCCTGTGGTGTGAGAACATCAAAGAGCTTTCAGTAGAGATGTGAAAGGGTTAGATTTGCATATGTACTAGTTCATTCCAACAGCAGTGTGGAGGCGAGACCCAGGGTCCGCCCATGGATGTGAGACCAGAACAGCGGCTCAGGACCGCATGTTCAGAAGGGCCTGCACTTGCTTTAATGTTCCTGTCGCCATCTTGAAATCCTTAATCACTGTTGAACAGGGGACTCCCATTTTCATTTTACTCATGCGTGTATGCTCAGTTGCTTAGTCATATCTGATTCTCTGAGACCCACATGGACTGTAGCCCATCAGACTCCTCTGTCCATGGGATTTCCCAGGCAAGAAAACTGGAGTGGGTTGCCATTTCCTCCTTCCTGACCCAGGGATTGAACCTGCATCTTCTGTGTGTCTCCTGTATTGCAGGTAATTTCTTTGCTGGGTCCCACAAAGTATGTATAAGGTCCTGCCGAGACTAGAGGCAGGCTTCGTGTTTCAGTGGATCATAGTGGGAGGCCATCCTGGCTTCTGTATTTCCCTCTCTCGGCCATTGTATTTAAAGGTCTTGTCAACACATTTACAAGACAGGAGTGACAAATCAGGGGGCTATGAGTGCCCTTACCCAGACCCATGAAGATGCCCTGCAATGCAGAAGTAAGAAACCTGAGTCCAGGACTCACTGGCTGTGGCCCCTTCTCCTGTCCTGCCATCCTCATTTCTCCTCTCTGTGGAAACTGGGATCAGCCCAGCAAGAATGGGCTCCCATATCTCTGCAGATGGTGACCGTAGCCATGAAATTAAAAGATGCTTGCTCTTTGGAAGAAAAGCTATGACTAACCTAGACAGCATAGTAAAAAGCAGAAACATTACTTTGCCAACAAAGGTCTGTCTAGTCAAAGCAATGGTTTTTCCAGTAATCATGTACGGATGTGAGTCGGACTATAAAGAAAGCTAAGCACAGAAGAATTGATGCTTTTGAATTGTAGTGTTGGAGAAGACTCTTGAGAGTCTCTTGGACTGCAAGGAGATCCAACCAGTCCATCCTAAAGGAAATCAGTCCTGAATATTCATTGGAAGGACTGATGCTGAAGCTGAAACTCCAATCCTTTGGCCTCCTGATGCGAAGAACTGACTCATTTGAAAAGACCCTGATGCTGGGAAAGATTGAAGACAGGAGGAGAAGGGGATGACAGAGGATGAGATGGTTGGATTCCATCACTGGCTTGATGGACATGAGTTTGAGTAAACTCGGAGTTGGTGATGGACAGGGAGGCCTGGCGTGCTGCAGTCCATGGAGTCACAAAGAGTCGGACACAACTGAGCTACTGAACTGAACTGACAGCAAGAATGAGGTTCACAGCAAGTGCTGAAAGAGAGGGGGGAAGACAGGTGTTTTTGTATATTATTTTTTCCCTCCCTGAGGAGCACAGCTACCAAAGAAGAGAAAATGGTTACCTCCCTGCTTTAGGTCATTTTGTGCACCTGTCCCACCCCCATCCCCTCCCCTCCTGCCCACCCCCACCCCAGCCCCCTGCGTTCCTGCCGCACCCATGCTCTGTTGCAGTCCTGCTGCAGGGAACTGGTCCCAAAGCCAGTGCTGGCTGCCAGCTGGACCTGAGTGCGTGGGAAGCTCACTGCTACCCACCCCCAGCTCCTTTAAACACACACACACGAACACAAACACACACACACACACACACACACTCATGCCTATGGCTCTGGGCACATCAGGGTTTGTTTTTTGTCACCATGAGGGTTCCTTCCACACATCTCAGCGTGCACTAGCTGCTTAGCAACACACCCTTGGGCCGAACTGGGAATTAAATGGTTCTCTAGCTGCTGTAACCGCAGGTGCCCCATGGGAGAAGGAGGGTCCCTGGGAGGGACTCGAGCTGAGGACAAGGCTGTGAGGAGGCCAGGAGGACAGCAGAGACAGGACAACTGAGGCATGGGTGCTGAGCCGCGGCTCTCAGGGGCCTGCTGGAATGATGGTCCAGAAAACAGAATCCCGACAGAAAGCCGTGGGCAGTGGGGAAATGGCCCGGGTGCTGATAACAGGTGGCAGACAAAATGCACAAATTCATAAATCTATGCTGATGGGATTTGCCTTGGCAGGATGACCTGGGTTCAGGTCATTCGTCCTCCACACTGGTTTGTGGTTCTTGCCTTTGGTGCCTGAGTGACTGCTTGGTCATGTCCAACTCTTATGACCCCGTGGACTCCATTCCATGGCTCCTCTGTCCATGGAATTTTCCAAGCAAGAATACTGGAGTGGGATGCCATTTCTTCCTGCAAAGGATCCTCCCTACCCAGGGACTGAACCTGCACCTCCTGCATTGGCCGATGGGTTCTTTACCATTGCACCACCTGGAAAGCTCTTGCCTTTCGGGCTTAAAGTCAAAATTCTCTCCCCTGAGAGTCCTGCCTCTGGTATAGCAGTGGGGGAAAAAGGGCCCCCGGGCTCTGCACGTAACTTTCCCAGGTTCATACCTCCACTCTGCCATTTCCTGTGTGATCTTAAGAAAATTACTTAACCTCTCTGTGCCTCAGATTTCTCATCTGTGGGCACTACCTCATAGGACCGTTATGAGAATTAAGTTAAAGCAGGTTATAGTCCAGTCATTCAGTGGTGTCTGACTCTTTGTGACCCCATGGACTGCAGCACATCAGGCTTCCCTGTCCTTCGCTGTCTCCTAGCTTGCTCACACTCACGTCCATTGAGTCGGTGATACCATCCAACCATCTCATCTTTGGTCACCCCTGCTCTCAATCTTTCCCAACATCAGGGTCTTTTCCAATGAGTCAGCTCTTCACAGGGAAAAGGACCTAACCTGAAGTCCAGCTCACAGAGGTGGATCAACCTGTGATCAACTACATTTCTCTGGGATAAAAATGGTTTGTGGTTAGAGATGGCACAAACTGTAATGTAGAGTCTGAAACACAGGCATGCATGATCTTGAGGGCAGGGGGAAGAGGTGTAAGCTATGCTTTATTTATTTATGTTCTTTAGTGTCTTCCATGTACCTGACACGGTCCAAAATGCTTTACATAAGCTAGTGCATTAGCCAGTCCTGGGATTGTTCTCTTCACACCTGAAACTGAGGCTCAGAACAAAGTGCCCTCCTCAAGGTCACACAGCCACTTCAGAGGTGGGTTTGATGTGGTCACTGTGGCTTCAGAGCGTCACTCTGAGGGACTCTGACAGCTGTGCTGTCTCCCCTGTTACTTCTCTGAGAAGAAAAACAAACACTGGTCTCTCTCTCGGAGGGTCAGGATTTGTTGCTGGAGACAGTGCCTCCCCAGAGTGACAGCTTAAAACACTCTACAAATTCAGTGGCTTTGCACCATGGCACTCCTTGTGCATGCACCCAGAATGGGGAAATACCAGCCAGCGTTTTGAGGAAATGGGAGATGTGACCAAGGTGAGAAGGCATCAGACACTGGATCTGGAATAAAGCGCCATCCATCAGCAAGAGGCCCAGAGCAGCTGGCGGAGAAGCCTGCCGTGTCCGAGAGTGGGAAGGAAAACCAATGACTGGGCTTGAGAGAGCACAACTTTCCTTGTTAACACACACACCCCTACTTCCCTGACCAAGTGGATGCTTCTGTATAACATATACATCATCACAAAGTTCATTTAAAGCAGTAGCCTATATTTCTAGAATCTAGGTAATTAAAACACATTCTAGGTCTTCCCTGGTGACTAAGTGGTAAAAAAAATCTGCCTGCCAATGCAGGAGACATGGGTTTGATCCCTGAGTCAAGAAGTTCCCCTAGAGAAGAAAATGGCAACCAGCTCAAGTATTCCAGATTGTAGAATTCCATGGATAGAGGAGTCTGGTGGACTGCAGTGCACAGAGCTACAAAGAGCTGGTGGACAGGGCTGAGCAACTAAACAACCCCATTTATAAGCAGAGAAGTTGAGGTGCTGAGAGCAGAAATGATTCTGGCCCTCCACGATCATCTGTAGACCCTCTGCCTGGCCCCTGGCCCCCATTCCCATGCCCCCTCCTAAGGCTGCTGGTGGATGTTTTTCAATGCCTCCTGCCCCGTGTGGACTCCCCTCCCCTCCCCTAGGGGAAGGCCTGCAAGGCTGTCCTTGGGAGGTTCTGCATCTTTATTCGTGAGCCTGGGGGTAGGCAGGGAGAGGGAGGAGCCTGGAGCCTTGGTAAGTCTGCTCTCTGCTTTCCCTGCTGAGAGATAAATATGGAAATGTGAGAGAAGAACTTCCCTGTCTGGAGTCTGAACCCCACCTCATCTAATGCCTAAGCACCTCGGGCCAGAGGAGGTAGCTTCTGGCTCTTTAAGGCTGAATGGCTCAGTGTCTTTAACTCCAGCTCAGTGCCCCCTCCAGCCTTCCCCCAACCCCCAGACAGTATCACCCAGGCAGACTGATGCAGCTGAAGCAGCTCATTCACAGGTGCCGGTGCCATCTCACATCACCATTGCTGCACCCTCCCCGCCCCACCCACCCCCCCCCCCGCCCCATACCCCCTGCGGGCTGTACCCCCAACACCTCCACCCCCCTAACCCCCCGCCAGCGATGCTGAGCAGTTAAGTCAAGAAGCCTTGGCTCTGGCCAAAGCCCACGATCCTATGCAATCTCTGAGCTACAGAGCCCATCTGGAGCTTCAGAATGTCTGCTACCTCACCCGCCAGGCTTCTCTGCTTCTCTATCAGACTAGAATGGACTCAGATTCTACTGTTGGTACGTGGTGAGAGTGAGAGGCAGAATTGGGATTTTTGACCTTTCTGGTGTCTGTGTTCCTACGTGTTAGATCAGAGGCAAGTAGCTTGGTAAAAGTGTAGCCTTTAGAGTGAAACGAGTTCAATTCTGCCAATAACTAGGTGTGTGATCTTGGGCAAAGTAACATAATACCCCCTTTGCCTCTGCTGACTCGTGTTGCCTCTGCTGACTCGTGTCTGTAATGGGTTGGGAGTGGTACCTCTGTCAGAGGGTTGTTAGAGGATTCCATGGGGAAACACTGGCAGTGTGCTGAAACACACCTGGCATGTAGGAAGTGCTATAAAAGTGTTGTTAATTAAATCAGCATCTTTTGTCAAGTATAATGTTGTCGATTATGCAGATTTAGAATTACAGGGGTTGATAGACCCTCTCGGGCTGATGGAGAATCAACCCCCTCATTCTACACGACAGGAAACAGGCCCAATTGCTCAGACCCTTCCCCAACATCAGTAAGTGTCACCTTCAGAACTTGGACTCCGTCCCTTGTCTGCGATGGGCTCACACCCTGCAGGAGATAGTTAGAGAGTCAAACCTCTGCTGTCTGGCACCCCAGAACCCCAGTGGCTCCTGCCCTTTGGCCTCATCAGGGTGGGAGGATTCTATCATGGCCCCCTACTGGCAGACTCTTCAGAGATTTCCCCTGCACCCTGAGATCTAATCTCTAAATAGATCCTTCTAGACAACCGAGTTAAGAATCAGATGGCCTTTGCTGGGGTTACTCCCCATGGAGAGGAGGATCAAGGAGTCTGGGTTTGGGAGGAGAAGCTGCAGAGGCAGGTTTCATCCCAGGGAACTCGGTCCAAGAGCTGGCTCTGCAGCAGCATGAGAAGCCGTGCGGGTCTGACACCCTGGCTTGGCTGCTCCTCTGTGTGGGTTTCATGTTCCTGCTCTTTGTAATCTTGAGTCCTGACTCTTGGTGCCTCTTTTGTGTGTGTTAGTGGCTCAGTCGTGTCCCACGCTTTTTGATCTCACGGACAATAGCCCACCAGGCTCCTCTGTCCATGGAGTTCTCCAGGCAAGAATACTGGAGTGGGTTGCCATTCCCTTCTCCAGGGGATCTTCCTAACCCAGGGATCGAACCTGGATCTCCTGCATTGCAAGCAGATTTTTTACCAACTGAGCCACCAAGCCCAGTTCCTGTTTTGGAACTTCTCAAATAAAGCCTTCTTCCCACAGCAGGTTCTGGACTCTGGGTTGTGGTAAAAAGGAACCCCTCCTGGAATCAGCAGTCCAGCAAGATCTGGAAATAGGGATCTGGGGTTTTTCTGTAGCAGTGGAAATCTACTGCTATGGTCTGTTCTGGTTTTTTCATTCTTCCGCTCCGGGGCTGGGTTGGGAAGGTGGGATATATTGCTGCCCTAGGGGGCAAGGGAGAGCCTACACTTTTTAGAATTTCTCCTGTTGCAAGAATTATTTGCCTCAACTCAAAATCTGGCCACAGTTTATGCTTTTCTGCATCCCTTTTGGCAGTTAGACTAGCACCTGGCACATCATGGGTGCACTTCATTTCAGTTCAGTTCAGTCGCTCAGTTGTGTCCGACTCTTTGCGACCCCATGAATCACAGCACGCCAGGCCTCCCTGTCCATCACCAACTCCCGGAGTTCACTCAGACTCATGTCCATCGAGTCAGTGATGCCATCCAGCCATCTCATCCTCTGTCGTCCCCTTCTCCTCCTGCCCCCAATCCCGCCCAGCATCAGAGTCTTTTCCAATGAGTCAACTCTTCGCATGAGGTGGCCAAAGTACTGGAGTTTCAGCTTTAGCATCATTCCTTCCAAAGAAATCCCAGGGCTGATCTCCTTCAGAATGGACTGGTTGGATCTCCTTGCAGTCCAAGGGACTCTCAAGAGTCTTCTCCAACACCACAGTTCAAAAGCATCAATTCTTCGGCACTCAGCCTTCTTCACAGTCCAACTCTCACATCCATACATGACTACTGGAAAAACCATAGCCTTGACTAGACAAACCTTTTTTGGCAAAGTAATGTCTCTGCTTTTGAATATGCTATCTATGTTGGTCATAACTTTCCTTTCAAGGAGTAAGCATCTTTTAATTTCATGGCTGCAGGCACCATCTGCAGTGATTTTGGAGCCCCCAAAAATAAAGTCTGACGCTGTTTCCATTGTTTCCCCATCTATTTCCCATGAAGTGATGGGATCAGATGCCATGATCTTCGTTTTCTGAATGTTGAGCTTTAAGCCAACCTTTTCACTCTCTTTCACTTTCCTCAAGAGGCTCTTTAGTTCTTCTTCACTTTCTGCCATAAGGGTGGTGTCATCTGCATATCTGAGGTTATTGATATTTCTCCTGGCAATCTTGATTCCAGCTTGTGCTTGTTCAAGCCCAGCATTTCTCATGATGTACTCTGCATAGAAGTTAAATAAGCAGGGTGACAATATACAGCCTTGATGTACTCCTTTTCCTATTTGGAACCAGTCTGTTGTTCCATGTCCAGTTAGTAGACGATTATTGACTAATCGTTCCATTTTTTCGATTCTAGTGTCCTCCTCCTTAAATCCCAAAGATCCCAGCCCAGCAGCCAATTCTTCCCCTGCCCAGTTTTCATATAAACAAAGACTTTGAAAAAGCTTTAAAAACACTTTGCCAAAGGTCCCACATTTAAGAAACTGCAGAACTGATACTCAGTCCCAGACCCATCTGATCCCACCACCACGGCATACCACCCTTCCTCCTCCATGGGATTTGTATCTCTTGTTCATTTCTTGGTCTGCAGTCAGACCTTTTTCTTATACCTCAGGTGGCAGAGATGGCATTACATCTGGAGCAATTTGTGGCTCCCCTGGTGGCTCAGATGGTAAAGAACCTGCCTGCAATGCAGGAAAAACTGGGTTCAGTCCCTGGGTCAGGAAGGTCTCCTGGAAAAGGGAATGGCAATGCACTCCAGTATTCTTGCCTGGAGAATCCCATGGACAGAGAATCCTGGCGGGCTACAGTCCATGGGGTCGAAAAAGAGTCAGACACGACTGAGCAACTAACGCTTTCACTTTCGCTGGAACAATTTAGGTAAAAGTTATGGATATGTCAGCAATGATGGACGGTAAAAAATCGAGGGGGACATTTTAGAGTTGGGAGGGAGACTTCTCTTTCCAGGAAAGGGAGGACACAGCTACTGAGGTGGTGGCCCTGTATATGTTCATTTCTTACAAATGAGTTCAACTGCTACAGACAGAACTCCCCATCTCAGACAATCATTGCGGTCCCTGTCACCAGCTGTGCTGTACAGCTCTCTCTTCAGAGTTGCAGCCTTGGTGGCCTGTGACATTATATTAATAGAAGGTTTTAATTGAGATGCAGCCAGGCTGAGCATTCTCGTCATGGTCACCATGACACTGTGAAATGAGTTGGGCCTAGGGTGAAATGGTCATCGATCTTGAAGAGACTACTTTATTCTAGGAGGAGTTCAGGAGGTGAAATAAATAAGCAGTTTCAGACCCACTGCAAAATCTGCTGCTCTACCCACTTCAGTTGGAATAATTGAAGAGACTGTGAGATGAGGAATCCTTTTCCAGTTTTCCCCCACACGACCAGCTTTTCACTGAGCATCTTCAAAGAGCCTCAACCCTTCCTCAGTTTCAAAGATGGGTTTCTTTTTAAATTGACAAAATTGTCTTCTTTCTAATATAGTAGACTGACTTAAATGGAAACATGACAATTGACTGTTGTGTAATTTACTATTGTTGACCCCCTATTTTGTAATAAATGCTAACAGTAGACTGCTTTATCCTGGTGGTTCAACATTAGTCAACAAGAGAAGTACTGGAGGAAACCCCTTGTCCCAAATCAAGATGTCATTGAACCAATTTGTAATGTGAATTGGGTATTTGGGCAGAAGTAAAGAGAGTTTATTTTTATTTTATTTTATTTATTTTTTGAGAGAGAGAGTTTAAAGTCTGAGTAACCAGTGAGTGGGCATCTCAGGTGGCTCAGTGGTAGAGAATCTGCCTGCCAACACTGGAGACCCATGTTTGATCCCTGGATTGGGAAGATCTCCTGGAGAAGGAAATGGCAATCCACTCCAGTATTCTTGCCTAGGAAATCCTATGAACAGAGGAGCCTGGAGGGCTACAGTGCATTGGGTCACCAAAAGTGAGACACGACTTAGTGAATAAAACAACAACAATAGATATGTTCACCCTTCAAAGTCTGATCCTGTAATTAGGCTATACCAACAAAAGGGGCCACACTCCCTGGAAAAGACCCTGATGCTGGGAAAGACTAATGGCAGGAGGAGAAAGGGTGACAGGGATTGAGATCATTGGTTGGCATCACTGACTTAGTGGACATGAGTTTGAGCCAACTCTGGGAGATGGTGAAGGACAGGGAGGTCTGGCGTGCTGCAGTCCATGAGGTCACAAAGAGTCAGACACGACTTAGCAACTAGACAACAGCCAGAGAAAGGGGCAGTAAAGTAACAAATCCAAATTCATGAAAGTGTCACCCATTTGCCAAAATCATTTTCTTTTCTCCTTTTTTAAAGATTTCACTTCTAGAATCAGAAAAAAATAAATAAAATGTGATCGCTGAAAGAAATTTTGAAGCTTACCTGATATATGCTGTCATTTTATATCCCAAGTGGCTTGAGTTCAGTTACAACTAGATACCGTGCCACAACCCAGCATCGGCTCCTCTGCAGCGAGTTGCTTCCTTTATCCACGCTAAGCATTTATAAAGCATTTATCAAGCATCTGCAGGATAACAGATCCTAATCTAAAACCAGTGAAGATGCAATTAAGAGCAAAGCATCGTATTTCCTTTAACGAAGAGGCGATTCTGGCTTTACCCATGGTGTGAATTCTCAGATGAGGGAGACCGGAACATTAGGCAGGATTTCCGCTGCCTGTGTCTGGTTTTCTATAAGAAGGTCAGAGAACTTCCCCTGGGCCTCATGACCTTCTTGGGGTGATATGCCTGTGGAGGGACCTGGTCGAGGACATAAATGAAAATTGCTTCCGTGACCCAAGGGGCAAAACCCCTTCTCTAGGAATTTAATTCAGGACTAATTTTCTTCTCAAATAGATGCAGCTCAAGAACCATGAGCTAATAGTGGTTGTCTCTTAATAAAACCTGGACTCCTGAGGGACCCATAATGTAAAAAATGGATATTGTCACCTAGAGGACAAGTGGAGAGGCAGCTCTGAAAAGTGACCTCAGGATCTGGGTGCCCCCCATGGGGGGCAGGGTAGAGGGGCTGTATCTTTAATCTCTTTCCAGAGAGCCCAAATGTGGAGGGCAGCTCACACTTTGGGCTGCATCTACATATGATTGGTTATGTCTGCTTGAGGGCAGGGACGGGTCTTATATTTTACTCTTTTTCTTCTTCGCTGCCCCTCACCCTCCTTCCCTCCCACACAGAGCTCAGCATGAAGCCTGGCACCTCCCCTGGCTTTTGGGAGTATCTGTTGAATGAACATCTTGGCAGAGAACAGTTTGGGGATCCACCATTTCTGATTAAGGAGAAATATCTCTCTCCTTTTCCCCTGCACATGACCAAGTGCACATACTGCTCTGATGATGATTCAATCCTCATGAATCATCGGCTGAAGCAGTAACGGGGATGACACGATTTAAGGCCAGGTGGGAGCCTTCTTTAGCAGAGCTGACTTAAGACACCCTTTGGAACACATTTCAGGCCTTCCCTGGTCATTGGGTGGATTTGCTGCTGTATCCTCAGGCTCAAAAAAGACCTGCTGTGCTGAGTCATATGTTCATCTGACACCTCCTGTGTGTCTGGCCCTGTACTAGATGCCAGGGATCACAGTGGTGGGCGAAAACAGGCCACTCCTTGCCTCCATTTAGCTTATGGTCTACTAGGGGAGGGGCTTCCCTGGTGGTTCAGGGGTAAAGAATCCGCCTGTCAGTGCAGGAGACACAGGTTCAGTTTCTGGGTCAGCAAGATCCCCTGGAGAAGGAAATGGCAACCCTCTCCAGTATTCTTGCCTGGGAAATCCCATGGACAGAGGAGTCTGGTGGACTGCAGTGCATGGGGTCACAAGAGAGTGGGACACGACTTGGCTGCTAAACAACCACAACAAATGCTAAGGAAGACGGGCCTTAATCAAGCAAGGCCACGAACATTTCTTCACTGTGATGATAAATGTAACCGAGGGTGGGACTCAGTGACGTGCGTGTGTATAATGGGAGCTTCTGACGTTGCCTTGGAGAAGACTTCAAGGTCTGAAGAAGAACACAGGCATTACCTGGGTTGGAGCAGAAAAGGAGCATTTCAGGCAAAGAGAAAAACATGGCAAAGGCTGCATAGCTGTGGCTGAGAGCTCAGTAAGTCCCAGGTAGCAGGTAGTGAAAGAATCCCAGAGGGCAGAGGAGTGGACCGAAAACGACATAGAGGCTTGGGGGTAATTTTGTTCCTTGTCCTGAAAACAGTTAGATGCTATTGATGGTTATGGGAAGTGAACAGGAGAAAACTTGGGTGTGAAAAGTTCCCTCTGGACGTGTGATGGTTTGTGGGTGTGATGAGCCTAAAGCCAAAACCAAATACCAAGTGAATCCTCAAGGACACCAGTTTGGCCAGCAGCCCAGGGCAGGTGTGTGAGAGAGCCCACCGCTAACCAGCTGCTCGCCCAGCTGCCATCTGCAAACATCAGGAGATGGATGCTTTGGGGCAGCTTTGAGGGGAACATGGAAGGGCCCAGGCCCAGCTCCTCACAGTCTCAGACAGTTTACACATGTTCTGTCCCCAGTACGTCTCACAGCACTTCTACATCATAGGTATTGATTATTATTGCCCTATTTTGTGGAAGAGGAAACTGAGGCTCAGATGACTTTGTCAACATCACAGAATAAGATAGAACTGAGCTCGCATCTCACCTCTGCTTCTCATGAGCCTGGGGTGGGTCCTGCTTTGTCTCAAGGACCCCACCCCACTGCAGCCCTGGGGGCAAGATGGAGTATCTGCTCTGAGCTGGGCCACAATGAGGTCCAGGAGGCTGACTGCCATCCTTGGTTAGCCTCTCTCCCTCTGCAGCAGTACCTGCCCCGGAGCCAGGGGCTATGGTCCCCGCCGACCTGCCCAGGGCCCAGCCCTTCCTACTGCCTGGAGAGGAGGGGGTGTCCCCTGTGAAGGACAGGTGTTTTCCCCCCTTTGTCCCTAACAGTGGGTACCCACTCCCTGTGAGCTTGCTCTGGCCTGGACCAGCCTTGATGACAAGGATTGAGGCTCCTGTGAGCACAGTGCAAGGCAGGAGTGCGTGGGGAGGAAGAAGCAGAACCACGGGCCAGATGGGCAGATCCTTTCCAGAACCTGGTGGAGGAGGCGGGTTGCAGCTCCATTTCAGTGCAGAAGGCCAGGCAGACTCAGCAAGCGCAGGAGAGGCAGCGTCCACTGAGCAAGCTGGGTTTGATCCCAGTGCCCTCACCCTCCTTAGAGATACAGCCTTATTGTTGTTGTTCAGTTGCTAAGTCACGTCTGACTCTTTGCAACCCCATGAACTGCAGCATGCCAGGCTTCCCTGTCCTTCCCCATCTCCCTGAGTTTGCTCAAACTCTTGTCTATTGAGTCAGTGATGCCATCCAACCATCTCATCCTTTGTCACCCCCTTCTCCTCTTGCCCTCAATCTTTCCCAGCAGCAGGGTCTTTTCCAATGATACAACCTTGAGCCAGTTACTTAATGCAGAGCGATGACCTTCTAGTCCTAAATGTGTTGAAAGACCAGCCGAGGCAGCACAAGAGAAGGAACTGCCTAGGACCTCGCTCCCCGATAGACTTTCATGTGGCCAGTAGACCACTGCTCTACTGGCAGGACCTGGAGAGGTTAATTTCTGAGCCAGGTCATCCAGGAGAGGCTTCTGGCTAATTCCAGCAGAGGTGAGGGGAGATGACCTTGGAAGCAGAATTGCTATATTTCAGGGGTGCAATAGATAAGACTCTGTCATACCACTCATCACACAACCGGCCAATAAATCAAGAGAAGTTGTTGAGACAAGGAATAGTGACTTTATTTGGAGAGCAGCAGACCCAGAAGATGGTGAACTCGAGTCCCTAAGAACCATCTTGCCCAGTTGGGATGTTAGCTTATTTTATAGAACAAAGAGGGGGAGGTGAGAAGGTAAAGTAAAAAAAGGCGATAAGTTGTTGCAAATATTTCCTGGTTCCAGCCAGACTCCAGGGAGGATGTGTTAATTTCTTCTTTCCTGCATCCATTCACAGGTGGTCCTGGTCAGGATGTTTCTTGTAGCTTAAAGGAAAGTGTTTTAGCTTAACTCTCAGGCATGGGAGGCAGGGTTCCTGGAGGTGGGACATTATGTATACTTTAAGGTGGCTCAATGGTTAAAAAAAAAAAATCTGCCTGCCAATGCAGGAGATGCAGATCCAGATTCAATTCTTGGGTTGGGAGGATCCCCTGGAGAAGGAAATGGCAATCCACTCCAGTATTCTTGCTTAGGAAATCCCTCAGACAGAGGAGACTGGCAGGCTGCAGTCCATGGAATCACGAAGAGTGGGACATGACTCAGCAACTAACAACATTCCTTTAGTGATGAGCTTGTAGCAAAAGCAATAGAATATAAAGGTTAAAGTTAAAAAAATAGATCCAATATGAAGTCAGATTTGTTCTTCCCTAGTACTACTTTAGTCTATAGTCAAGGCTATGGTTTTTCCTGTGGTCATGTATGGATGTGAGAGTTGGACTGTGAAGAAGGCTGAGCGCCAAAGAATTGATGCTTTTGAACCATGGTGTTGGAGAAGACTCTTGAGAGTCCCCTGGACTGCAAGGAGATCCAACCAGTCCATTCTGAAGGAGATCAGCCCTGGGATTTCTTTGGAAGGACTGATGCTAAAGCTGAAACTCCAGTACTTTGGCCACCTCATGCGAAGAGTTGACTCATTGGAAAAGACTCTGATGCTGGGAGGGATTGGGGGCAGGAGGAGAAGGGGATGACAGAGGATGAGATGGCTGGATGGCATCACCGACTCAATGGACGTGAGTCTGAGTGAACTCCGGGAGTTGGTGATGGACAGGGAGGCCTGGCGTGCTGCGATTCATGGGGTCACAAAGAGTTGGACATGACTGAGCGACTGAACTGAACTGAACTGAGTACTACTCCATCCTTGGGGAGGGGATTCTGTTGGTGGGTTCATAAGCCAGACAATATAGGCTTCTGACATTTGAGAACAAAGGAAAACAGAACTGACCTGAGCGAGGACTTTTCCAAAGGGACTGTGTCTGGTGAGAGACTGGATGGCAGGCCTCTCCATGACAGTGAGCTGCAGAGTGGTCCAAGAATACTCTTCTGTTCTTTGATCCCATTGTGAGCGCTATTTCAGGCAGATTAATGGGCAGATATCTACTCTGAGGTCTCAGGGCTGCCCAGCAGCAGCCCAGAGCTGGAGAGAGACTGCCCTCCTCAGCGTCCTGTGGCCACGCCCCCCGATACAGCAGGTCTGTGGTCAGCTGTCACGGTGGGTCAAGGCTTTGCTTGTGAAAACCTCCCCCGCCTGAAGGTTGGACGGAGAGCTTCTAGGGGACCCGGAATCCTCCATCAAATTGAGGCAGGCCCCCAGTGACTCCGAGAGAGAAGGGAGGATTCTCATGGGAAATGTTACGATGTTTTCTCGGAACTCAGTACAACTTCTAGAAGGATGAGCTAGACACAGGGACAGCAGCCAGGGCTGGAGCGGGGAATGGAAGCACTGTGTTTCGATGTCATTTGTTTTTGTTTTTGTTTTTTTGGGTTTTTTTTTTTCTGATGCAGCCACCTGGGGGTAGTGGGGGGTTGGGGGAACATTGGCATATTCAGTATGAGGTATCTGGGGTTCACTCACCGTCTTTTAAGGAGACAGCCCATTTAATATTCACAACTGCATAGATTATTGAAAAGATGGAAATGTGGGACATCAGCCCACTCTCTGTAAGAAAAACCTCTGCTGTGGCTTTGGAGTAAGCTGATTAATTTGTGCCAAGTCTCCCTTTGTCCCCCTGGGGGAGGCAGAGTCCTCGAGCATTTCCTGGTTTTGTTCCTATTCTGCACATTGGTTAGTTCTGAATAAGGATGTGGAGTACAGTGGGATACAGTCTAGATTTGTGTAATCCCCAAAGTTTTGGACTCTGAGACCTTTCTTCAGCTATGATGAAGAGCAGTGAGTTGTCACCACCTGCATATTAGGGTGGGGGAGGGGAGCTGCACACTAAATTTTCATTAAGTTTCAAACTCATAAGATCATTCCCATAACTTTCGCTTGTGGCTCTATGCACTTGTGCTTAGTTGCTGAGTCGTGTCCAACTCTTTGTGACTCCATGGACTGTAGCCCGCCAGGCTCCTCTGTCCATGGGATTCTCCAGGCAAGAATACTGGAGTGGGTTGCCGTGCCCTCCTCTAGGGGATCTTTCAAACCCAGGTCTCCCTCATTGCAGGTGGATTCTTTACCAGCTGAACCACTAGGGAAGCCCAAGAATATTGGAGTGGACAGCCTATTCCTTCTCCAGGGGATCTTTAAAACCCAGGTCTCCCTCATTGCAGGTGGATTCTTTACCAGCTGAGCCAGTAGGGAAGCCCAAGAATATTGGAGTGGACAGCCTATTCCTTCTCCAGGGATCTTCCCAACCCAGGAATTGAACCGGGGTCTCCTGCATTGCAGGTGGATTCTTTACCAACTGAGTTACCATATCATAGTGCAATTTTATACTTATGTAGTTGTATGATTCGGAGAAGGCAATGGCAAGCCACTCCAGTACTCTTGCCTAGAAAATCCCATGGATGGAGGAGCCCGGTAGGCTGCAGTCCAGGGAGTCGCAAAGAGTCGGACGCGACTGAGCGACTTCACTTTCACTTTTCACTTTCACACAATGGAGAAGGCAATGACAACCCACTCCATTGTTCTTGCCTGGAGAATCCCATGGATGGCAGAGCCTGGTGGGCTGCCGTCTCTGGGGTCGCACAGAGTCGGACACGACTGAAGCAACTTAGCAGCAGCAGCAGCAGTTGTATGATTAGTGTCTAGGTCTCCCATGATTATAAATATATATTTTTTCTACTTTGGCCACCACCCAACACAGTGCTTGACATGTAGTAACTGCTCAGTAAATATTTGTTGCATTAAAAAATGAATGAATCATAAAAAATATCCCTCAGGAGCATTGTAGTGATTTTCATGTAGTACATACTTCCTGCCAGGAGATGGCGATAAATACACAGTATTAGCAGGATGAAAGCTAAGAATTACATAATGCAACAAATTCGTTTTTTTCATCAGATGTGGATTTAACTTTATTTCTTCAGCTAATACTTGGTTAGGGCTTCCCAGGTGGCTCAGTGGTAAAGAATCCACCTGCCAATGAAGGAGATGCAAGAGATGTGGGGTCCATCCCTGGGTTGGGAAGATTACCTGGAGAAGGAAATGGCAACCCACTCCAGTATTCTTGCCTGGGAAATCCCATGGACACAGGAGCCTGGCGGGCTACTGTCCATGAGATCACAAAGACCTGAACACAACTGAGAGACTGAGCACACACACACAATACCTGATTAATAGAAACAGAAAGATGTAGCAGAAATGACCCGACAGATATGCATTCAAATCCTGCCTCTATCATAGCCAGCCAGGCACCATGAGCCAAGGCCTTGACATTTCAAGCTTGTCCACAGGAGTTTGTGATGGCAGAGTGTTCAGAGTACAATGCAGAGTTTATGATCAGACTGTTCCAGGCAGATCAGGCAGATACATTTTTTTCCCCTAACCTTCTACCTTGTTTGTTATACAGTAGTTGGTCCCTCAGCATCCATGGGAATTGGTTCTAGGGCTCAAATACCAAAATCCATAGATGCTCAGATTCCTTGTATAAACTGGCCTAGTACACTCAGCCCTCCACAGCTGGGGGTCCCAGAGAACCCAGGGACAGAGGGGCTACTTGGTGGTCCCACCTTCCGTTACTAGCTCTGAGTCCCCAGGTGTTGGAACCAAAGGGCTGTGGGCTCCACAGGGGCAAGGACAAAAGAGGGCTGTAGAGAAGACTGCCTCCGGGGCAGCCTCACCCCCAGCCCAAGGAGCCTGGGGCACTGGCCAGCTCAGACGCCCCCAGAATTAAGCCTAGGGCTCTGCTGGCCCGAACCTGGAGCAGACCCTGCTCCACCCCAAACCCTGCTCTTCACAAAGGAGCCTTCTCCTGGGTATCCTCAGGAGGACAGGCTGCCCCACTGATGCCAAACCCCAAAGGATGCCTCCGGGAAGCACACCACATGGCTTCTGGGGTCAGAAGAATTCCTGGCTGGGAGCCTGGATTCCCATCAAGCAGGCGTTATTAACTGGCCATTTGCAGCTGCTTCCCTGGCTTCCCAGGTGGCTCAGTGGTAAAGAATCTGCCTCCCAATGTAGGAGATGCAGATGTAGATTCAATCCCTGGTTTGGGAAGATCCCCTGGAGGAGGAAATGGCAACCCACTCCAGTATTCTTCCCTAGGAAATCCCATGGACAGAGGAGCCTGGTGGGCTACAGTCCATGGAGTCTCAAAGAGTCAGGCACAACCCAGTGACTAAATGTTGTTTAGTCAGACAAAACTAAACAATCTGTTTCTCAGATGAGGTGTTTTTTGTTTTTTTTTTTACTTTCCTTTTAATGGAAATACAAGATACACTAGATTTAAATATTTTGACCAAAAGTAGAGCTGTGTGTGTATACATGGGCATAAAAGAGACAATGGAAATTAATTGAAGGTTAGCTATATTAGATTATCTAATATAGTTTTTGAAAATTTTTACAACAAAACTTATTTCCTTTTAAACAAGTTGCTATGGGCTGACTCTGTGTGTCCCAAATTCCTATGTTGAAACTTCATACCCAAAATGATGGTATTAGGAGGGAAGTGCTTAGGTCATGAGGGTGGAACCTTCATGAATAGGATTGAAGAAAGTGAAAGTGTTGCTCAATTGTGGCCAATTCTTTGCAACTCCATGGACTGTAGCCCACCAGGCTCCTCTGTCCATGGAATTCTCCAGGCAAGAGTACTGGAGTGGATTGCCATTCCTTTCTCCAGGGGATCTTCCCAACCCAGGGATCAAACCCAGGTCTCCCACATTTTAGGCAGATTCTTTACCATTTGAGCTACCTAAGAAGCCCCATGAACAGGATTAGTGCTCTTATAAAAGAAACGTCATAGAGTGTCCTGGCACCTTCCAGAATGTGAGGACACAGCAGTCAGCAGAATGCAACCCAGAGGAAGGCCCTTACCAGTACCTGACCATGCTGGCATCTTGATCTTGAACATCTAGCCTTCAGAACTATGAGAAATAAATGTGTGTTGTTTACTAGCTACCCAATCCTTGGTAGTTTTTTATGGCAACCTAAGGGCTTCCTAGATAGCCCTAGTGGTAAAGAAGCTGCCTGGCAATACAGGAGACAAGAAACTCCGGTTTGAGCTGTGGGTTGTGAGGATCCCCTGGAGGAGGGCTTGGCAACCCACTCCAGTATTCTTGCCTGGAGAATTCTGTGGACAGAGGAGCCTGGTGGGCTGCAAAGAGTCGGACATGACTGAAGTGACTTAGTATGCACACACAAAGACACAAGTGAAATATATAAAACTATATATATATATATATATATATATATATATATATATATAAAATTTCAACTTCCAAGTTTTTTATTATATTAAAATATTTGGATTATTAATAACACAAAAATTATTTCTACATCAATATTTAATGCAGGAGTTGATGCAAAATACATTGAATTTAAAAATACCCTTCAAGCAATAATACTGTCCAGATACTTGTACTTCTCAGGCAGTGTTTTCCTCCGAGAGAAGTAGATATGAGCTCAAGACCCTGATTTCTTCCTACAGAAACTGAAGGGAGTATGGCTTCATTTTTTCTGTCATGCCCCATCCAGAGTTGAATTATTTCATCAAAAGAAGGATCATTCCCCTGATTCAAAAAACTTGAAGTACTCAGAAAATGATAAGATGAATTTTCTAAAGGAAACAACCACTCCAGATATCTGAGGGCTCTTCATCACACACTCCGTTCCTCCAGAGAAAACATGTTGGCTTTAAAAGTCAGTAAACAGACCTTCAGCAAGGCACATGCAACTTTTATAGCTCAAAATTTACCATCGATTTTTTTTTCTGAAGGCCTTCCAGATCTAAATTAATTTTTAATACACTGACCTAAGATGCCCAGCTATTTTCAGATAAAAATATCAGAAGGCCTTTAACTTAGAAGGATGCTGTGAGATGTAAAATGGGTAAAGCACTGCACCACCAGAAACCCACAGGGATGGAAAAAATTATACCCAGTGGACTCCTGACACTGGGTGCAGAAAGACTGATGGATAAAAGTCCCCAGGGAGATCTTGGAATCTACCAGGGGCTCAGTCTGCTCTGTTTTTAGGTTATTGTATTTCTCAGGTACAGGCTCTGCTCAAGACCCCTGAACACAGACGACACATTAGCAAACAGCACCCCCTTAGAGAGAGAGGAAGACCACCCAGGCAGAGGGCACATATGATACTTAGAATAAGAAATAAATATATTTGGTCTTAGTCCTTGGTTCCTGGTACAGAAGTTTCTAAGACTCTTGGAATCTCTGGAGTGATCAGTGTCCGCATGCATGTTCAGTCATGTTCAACTCTTTGCAGCCCCATGGACTGTAGCCTGCCAGGCTGCTCTGTCCATGGGATTTTCCTGGGAAGAATACTGGAGTGGGTTGCCATTTCCTTCTTTAGTGTCTATTGTATGTTAATAAGATGAGTGTATGTTAATAAGATGAGTGAGGCAGGATTGTTGAGGGGGCGGCTGGTCCCAGAAAGACAAGGGGCAGATTAGAGAACTGGAACTTCCAGCCCCAAGCCAGACCTCCAGTGGAGACAGGGTGTCTGGAGATTGAGTTCAATCATCAATGGCCAATGATTTGATCGATCATGCTTGCATAATGAAACTGCCATTAACTATGGGGTTCCAGGAACTTCAGGCTGATGAAAACATTCAAGGGCTGGGAGAGTGGGGCAACCCGTACTGGGAGCTCCATGCATCCCTTTTATTACTCTATGCATCTCCTCCATTGGATTGTATCCTTTATAACAAAGTGGTGAAGTGAAGTTGCTCAGTTGTGTCTGGCTCTTTGCGACTCCATGGACTATGCAGTCCATGGGATTCTCCAGACCAGAATACTGGAGTGGATAGCCTATCCCTTCTCCAGGAGATCTTCCCAACCCAGGGATCGAACCCAGGTCTCCCTCATTGGAGGCAGATTCTTTACCAGCTGAGCCATCAAGGAAGCCCAAGAATACTGGAGTGGGTAGCCTATCCCTTCTCCAGCAGATCTTCCTGACCCAGGAATCAAACTGGGGTCTCCTGCATTGCAGGACACCCCAGTAACTCCAGGCCATTAGGATCAGAAGTGAATTGACCTGTAGGACACCCAGCTGGGATACAGAAAATTGGTTGTTGTGAGGAGAAAAAAATAGAACAACCCCCCAACTCCTCCCCCACCATGTGGTGTTATAAGTGTTACAAATAATGAACAGTTCAGAATATAGGAGGCTCATAGTTACAGAATGAGTTGTTTGATTAGAAAAGAAGAGATGGTCAAGTTTTTATTTCCCAAGATTAATAAAATGATTGTTACTGTTTCATGCCACCAGGTTTAGGGGTAGCTTCTTACACAACAAGAGCAAGCACCTGATCAGATACTGGCGTCTGCAAGTTGAAACCAGATCTCCCCACCCCTGCCCCCAGGAATGCTTGTCTCATCCCTGGGCCTCCTGTATTCGCCCCTTACATGAAATGCTTGTCTTTTGTTTCTGGAGGGAGATTTCCTACCATTCAATGTGCAGTGTAGGGTCAGTGGGTAGCAGGGCTTAGCGGGTCCCAGGTCAGGACGTACAGTGAGAAAGGGGACGCAGTCAGAGAGGGCATGATGCCAGCCATCTGTGTGTGGCCAGCCTGACCCACTTAGCAAGTGGCAGCACCCACGCCAGAATATGAATGCCATGGCATCCTTAGGAATCTGCTTTGGACTTTGTTTTAGTGGAATTCTTCATCCAGAAACACGAATGCACCTTCTCTGGTTTAAAACAGCACGTGGTTTGTTTTTGTTCAGGGATGGGACGAGGTTTGCTTGCTAGTTTCCTGTGCTCCACCTGGAGAGAATGTCTTTTCCTTTTTTTTTTTTTTTTTTAATATTTTTATCAGAGTATAGTTGCTTTACAATGTTGTGTTAGTTTCTACTGTACAGCAAAGAGAATCAGCCCTACATATACTTACATACGTATATGGAGGATGTCCTTTAGCTTTGCTAGGGCAGAGGGTCAGGCATCAGAGCTCCCTGCTGTGTGTGGCAGGCCCAGATGTGTGTCCAAGCCCAGGGCCATGGCCACGGTCTCCGTGGTCTTCCCACTTTGGGGTCTGCACCCCCTCCTCCTCCTGCGTCCCTCTCCTGTCTCCTGCAGCACCCTGCTGGCTCTGAGAAGACACCTCTTTATGTCTCTCAGAAATAAGCCCAGTCATGTTCTATTTTTAGTGGGTCTTAAATGCCCCGCAAAAGAAAAGTTTCTAGAAAAAGGAGTTGGACGCTGGCCCAACACCCAGGGGGACCTTGGTGGGCTAGGGACCGGGAGCCACTGGCGGGAGGTCAGGGCCACCTTGCTCAGGCCCCACGGGCAGTGAGCCTGGATGATGACACCCGAAGAAATGTGGGAGTCCAGGTCATACTGCCCTGTGCAGGAGAGAAGTCAGCTGGCTGCCCCGTCCTAGACCTCGAGGGAGAATGACAAGAAAGGCCACAGAGGAGGAATTCTAGCAGCCCTGATCCAGGTCCCACCAACCTCAAAGCCCAGTGTCTCCAGCCTCACCCTCAGGCAAGAGCGAGGAGCCTGGGAGTGAGGACGCATGGGGAGACCGCTTCCTTGTGCCCGTCCTTAGCCTTGAGTGTTGGGCCAAACCCGGTCCACACGGGCAAGCCTGACCCCCTCGCCCCCTGGGAGGGCTGGGAGAGCCCCGGGCCAGCGTGTGGCACTGGGCTTTCACTTTGGGGCCTGCGATTCTTCCCCTCCTGACAGGTGACCTTGTGTGTTCTGCCCTGTAGTTCTTCCCATACGGGGATGCCTCCAAGTTTGCCCAGCACGCCTTCCGCACCTTCGACAAGAACGGGGATGGCACCATCGATTTCCGAGAGTTCATCTGCGCGCTGTCCATCACCTCCAGGGGCAGCTTTGAGCAGAAGCTGAACTGGGCTTTCAACATGTACGACCTGGACGGGGACGGCAAGATCACCCGAGTGGAGATGCTGGAGATCATCGAGGTGAGGCCCCCGGGTGTTCTCAGGGCCTGGGCTGCTGCAGGCAGAAACGCAGACCTTGGGAAGAGCCTCCCTGGGCACAGGCCTATGGCAGGTCCCCTGCTTCCCCACCAGGAGCCCTGGCAGGCCTTGAATCCTCTGTCCTGTCCCCTGCCTCCATGCTGGATAATGTCTCAGCTCCAAGCTGCTGGGTTCTGACTGTCAACCACATTTCAACCAGCCATGCTCTCACTGTGAGATCTTCCACCAACATAAGCCTAGAGGGTGAGAAGGATGGTATCAGGACCCAGCTTCTCTAGCCCTTGGCTTAGCTCCGCCCTGCTGGACGCCGCTGTCTTCTTCAAGCCAGCTTCCCCACGGTGGGCACAAGATGCTGCTCATGGTCCCCAGTTTCCCATCATTCCACGTAAACAAGCATCTTCCTCAGTTGCCTGTGCAAATGTCCCAGGACCCCCTGCCCACTGCTGCAACCTCAGTCTTCAACACCACTCCTTACACACTGAGTGTGAGATACCTGGGCCTTGGTTTTCCTGGAACACACAGCCTCACATCAGGGCCTTGATATCCTCTCCCTCTGCCCAGGACCGCCCCCCAGGTCCCCTCATTCCTCTCAGGGTTGCGCCTTCATCTCAACATCTTGGCAGGCCTTCCTCCCTGAACTCACATCCCCCTACCCCTGGGCCATCTAATCCCTTACCAACATTTTTTTTTTTTTTGGTCATAGATTTTATCACTGCCCTAAATTATCTGATACAATAGAACACAAGCTACGTGTACAGAGAGGGCCATACTCTCTCACTGCTGTATCCCTCCAGCCTAGAACAGTGCGGGAGCCTGCTGAGCACTCACCCGCTGATGAATGAGTCATGCCTCTTCACTCACTGTCTTAGCTTGTGTGTCCACCTCTGCGCTGACAAGGTGACCCAAAGAGGGAAGGCAGGACCAAGTGTCTCATCCTGGAGCTGGGGCAAGGCCATGCCCAGACCACAGGGCTGAGATTTGGGGTGGGGGGGAAGCAGAGGTGTAGATCCCCAAAGCAAAGCTAAGGGGTGATGGCGAGAAACAGTAGCCAAAACCCAAGTGACCCAGATGCCCTCTCTGCTATGCTGACTCTCCTCCCTCTGGGGCTGCTTCCCAGCTCAGTCAGCTCTGACCTCTGGAGCCCTGCCTTCCACTTACCCCACCTGCACCAGCATCTTTAGTCCCTTCTCTACCTTTAGTACCCACTTCCCTTCCCAAGTAAACTGGGAGACCCAGTAAGGTTCAGGCATGGAGTTGGCTATAGGGCATTGAGCACCAAACCATCAATGTCTTTATGAAAAAATGATAATGAACCTACCCTTCAAGACTGTGGTAATGATTAAGCACCTGGCACACTTTCTCTCAGGCTTCCCTGGTGACTCGGTGGTAAAGAATCTGCCCGCCCAGGCAGGAGACACAGGTTCAGTCCCAGGGTCGGGAAGATCTGCTGGAGAAGGAAACGGCAACCCACTCCAGTATTCTTGCCTGGGAAATCCCATGGACAGAGGAGCCTGGTGCGCTACAGTCCAGGGGATCACAAAGAGTTGGACACAACTGAGCGACTAAACAAGATTCCTGTCATGTAGGAAATGCTCAGTACATGGCAGTTCACTGTCAAGGCTCTGTCCCCCTTGGAAATATCCACCTCGACTCTCAGTTTCTTTCCTTCTAATCAGCCGTGCCCCTTCTTCATACTCCCTCTGCACGTGGCTCCCTATCTCCTTCTCCAGTAGTTTCTCCAGCTTCTAGCCCTCTGCACTTGCACCCTGGCACCCCTTCCTGCCTCCAGGTTCCTTTTTGCTGAGTCACCTTTTCAGAACCAAGGTATCAGTAACTGATACAGCCTTTACAGCATCTCTGTACTTCAGGAGCTGCTCATTCATTTGGTCAAAAGTCTTTATAGAGAGGTTCCTCCATGCCACGCACAGCTGTGCACACAGATCCGGCTATCCAGCTGACATCCATTCGCTTGCATGTCCCCTGCAGCCTCACTGTCCATCCAGGGCTGCTCACCCTTGAACACTCACCACTGGCCACTTCGGCCTCTACCATGCTTTCCACCTGGGCTTTTCACCTTTTCCTTCAGGGCTCTGGGCCCATCCAAATCTTCTTTACCCTTTAAGGTCTAGGTTATCTCGCCATCATCATAATCCAATTGTAGAACATTTTTATTCTCCCAATAGGATACCTTATGCCCATGGGTATCCCCAGATTTTGAAAACTACCCTTCTACTTTCTTTATGGATTTGTCTCACTGAACATTTATATAAATGGAATCTTACAATATACGTTTGGCCTTTTATATCTGGCACTTTTTTGGACATTTATCTATGTTGTAGCATCTGTCAGTATTTCATTCCTTTCTGTTGCTAAAATCATATTCAATTGTACAGATGCATCGTATTTTATTTATCTCTTTGCCAGTTGAGTATTTGTGCTGTTTCACTTCAGGGCTATTATTGAAAATGCTGCTATATGTTTACCTACAAGTCTTTGTGTAGATGAGCATTTTAAGGCACTTTCCTAAGAATGAAACTCGTTTCTACCTTTCATTTCCATTTTGAGAATTACATGTGTGCAGTTTAATGGAAAATGGAATCATCTTACTCTGTTCTTTCACTCATGAAGATAGTCCCTGACTCGCAGATCCCTCTCAGCTAACTTCTTTCAGGGCTTAATTTTACTGGTGCCCCTTGCTTGCTTTCTTGACAGATTGTAAGTCCCTTATCAGTTAGGATCAGATTACAGTCCATTTCATCTGGGACCACTTCATCTTTTCCTAGATCTCCAAGGAGTAGAGCTTGTTGATTACCATCTGACCTCAAACTCAGAAGTTTCCAAACTGAGCTCATCATTTTCGTCATTCTTGGTCTCACCACAACTCTTTTCACTCACTTCCTCCAGCCCGAAAAATTAGGAGTCATGAAATTCTTCTCTATCCCGTTAGTCATGAGACTCACACCGATTTGATTACACCACTCTCTTATTTAAAAGCGTTTAAGGAGTCCTTTGAAGTAAATTTAAATTCTTTACCCCATCCGAGGTGAACTTTATGATCTATTTCTTGTCTTCCCAAGGCTATCTACAAAATGGTGGGCACAGTGATCATGATGAAAATGAATGAGGATGGCCTCACGCCCGAGCAACGAGTAGACAAGATTTTCAGCAAGATGGATAAGAACAAAGATGACCAGATTACACTGGATGAATTCAAAGAAGCTGCCAAGAGCGACCCTTCCATTGTACTACTTC
The DNA here is from genome assembly GCF_002263795.3 of Bos taurus. Classification (NCBI taxonomy): domain Eukaryota; kingdom Metazoa; phylum Chordata; class Mammalia; order Artiodactyla; family Bovidae; genus Bos; species Bos taurus. The sequence continues at coordinate 80,940,917 of NC_037338.1, read as the reverse complement.
TGCAGTGCGACATTCAGAAATGAGCGGAGGTCAATGCTATGGACTGCACAAGAGTATCAATGTTCCATTCAGTCTGCAGCTATTAACACACACACACACACACACACACACACACAGATATTGCTTGGACTACCTATAAATGGACTTGCTTCTTGTGTTTGAAACACTTGTGTGCATGAGAATGTCATTTGCTAATGAATTTTAAAAAACATATATTCTAAAACAGACAACCTGCCACAATGTGATATGTGTAATATCATTTCATAAAAAACCTTCCTCCTCCAAAGCCTGGGCAGAAATGTGCTGCAAAGAGTTCTATGATTTCTTGTTCATGTTTTGCTAATGCTTGTGTCTCCTTGATTACATAATGTTAGTAGCACTGAGACCCCCATGGTAATGTAACTGAATTTTAAGCTGTGTCACCATTCTCCTGTAAAATAGTACTAGACAGACACACCGAGGAGATCTTGACTCCTCTGTATGGTCCACACACAAGAGCTTGTATTATCAGTGAATATAAATGTATGACATTTGCATGCCTTTTAGGTTTGCCTTAATTCTTACCTCATTTGCACCCTATCAACCTGGAAAGAGCTGTGTTGGAATTAATGCAGTATAAACCTTACAAACTCTGCTAAATGACTCATAAATATATCTATAATATGCATATACTCAAAGATATTATTTATTGAAAGTAAAAAAAAAGATGGATGTGTATTGATTTCTGCTTGAATTTTCAAAGGCTTCCAAAGAGGTGGCAATAGATGTCCCAAATAAATTTATAACATTTGACTTTTCCCCTCAGTTCTTATTTCATAATTTTAAATTGGAAACAGATGTTTCATGATCATCCAGGGTCGGTAGCAACAAACGTACTAAATTTCCCTTTGAACACACAACTTGGGAATTCAAAGACGTAGTGACAACCAACGGGGAAAAAGTGACTTCTCAATACTTCATCCTGGCCCTCAGAAGAGGGAAAATTAATATGGCATGTCAAGTTTAAATAAAACATAAAACTTGCTCATTCTCAAAAACTGCTCACTATATGACAATACATGCTATCTCAGTGTGACTGTGTGTTATGTTTTACACAACACACTGAGTGAGAAGCGTCCTGCTGGCAGAAAAGGGGCCTTCTGTCTTGCCAAATCATAAACGTACTCGTGGTTTTAAAGATGGAACAAAATCCTGACCGTTTTGAGCTTGAGGAAGGAAGGCAGAGATTCCATGAAGAGCCCTAGGGGCAGGTTTGCATTTTCAGAGCAAGCGTGGATGAGACCGGTTTCTTTCTCCAGGACCATCCAGTAGAACTTGCTGGGATGGTGGAAACTTCTGCACTGGTTGTGTGTGACTTTGGAGCACTTCAAGTTCAGCTAATATGACTGGCAAACTGAATTTTTCATTTTAATTAATTTGCATTTAATTTGCCCCATGTAGCAAGTTGTCATCGTATCAGACAGTACAGTGCTAAACTGTTCACTTTTTATGGACTGCCTTTTTTCCTAAATATTCGTCCCTTGTCTGTCTGAGGATCCTTAAGTGAGACCTGAGACCAGGACCTGACGATTCCATTCATCTATTCAGCAAGAAGATGGGAGTGAGCAAAACTCCCCACAAACTCTCAGGAGACCGGTGGTACCTGAAACCCTGCCAGACCACACTTCCGCCCCCAGAAAGAACAGTCCCAAGGGCTCATAGGACTTCCGGGTGCCCTTAACCCTGTACTTGGTGAGTCCAGAGTGGAGGCAGGAGAAGATGGGGTCATTCAGAGCCCCCAGTAGTCTCTCCTCTGATTGAGGGTGGTGTGGAGGTGGAGGGTCGAGGAACTGGGAAGACACCTTAGAAAGGCACTTGGTGAAATCAAGCTCGAGTTAACGAATTCTTAGCAAATTTTGACTGATCACCTATAACGCCCCCAACACCATTCTTCTAGGGAGAGACAGACAGTAACCACACACACTCCAATTGTAAGAACTCTGAAGAAAAGCACAAGAGGTGAAGACAGATGGAAAACGATGGGATGCAGCAGTGGTGTTTGCTCTAAGCTGGTTAGGTGACACTGATGTAAGACCCAAGCGACGGAAGTGAGCCACATGGGTATTTGGGGAAACAAACTCTCCAGGGTCTTCCTTGGTGGTCTAGCAGTTAAGACTCAACATTTCCACCATAGGGGCATGGGTTTGATCCCTGCTCAGGGAGCTAAGATCCCGCATGGAACTAAGATCCCCCATGCCCCTTGGTGCAGCCAAACAAACAAGAACAAGAACAAAACACACCCTCCAGCAGACTCGGTTCAGTTCGGTTCAGTCTCTCAGTCGTGTCTGACTCTTTGCGACCCCGTGGACTGCAGCACACCAGGCCTCCCTGTCCATCACCAACTCCTGGATTTTACTCAAACTCATGTCCATCAAGCCAGTGATGCCATCCAACCATCTCATTCTCTGTTGTCCCCTTCTCCTCCCACCCTCAATCTTTCCCACCATCAGGTTCTTTTCAAATGAGTGAGTTCTTCGCATCAGGGGGCCAAAGGACTGGAGTTTCAGCCTTAGCATCAGTCCTTCCAATGAATATTCAGGACTGATTTCCTTAAGGATTGACTGGTTAGATCTTCTTGCAGTCCGAGGGACTCTCAAGAGTCTTCTCCAACACCACAGTTCAAAAGCATCAATTCTTCAGCACTCAGCTTTCTTTAAAGTCCAACTCTCACATCCATATGTGACTACAAGAAAAACCATAGCTTTGTCTAGACGGACCTTTGTTGGCAAAGTAATGTCTCTGCTTTTTAATATGCTGTCTAGGTTGGTCATAACTTTTCTTCCAAGGAGCAAGTGTCTTTTAATTTCATGGCTGCAGTCACCATCTGCAGTGATTTTGGAGCCCAAAAGAATAAAGTCTGCCACTGTTTCCACTGTTTCCCCATCTATTTGCCATGAAATGATGGGACCAGATGCCATGATCTTATTTTCCCAGCAGACTCACTGGGAAATAAATAAAATGTAGAAATTGGGCCAGCAAATGAACATCTTATTTGTTTTAGTCCTCACTGCTGTACTAGAGTAGACTGTTGCAGAGGGCTGAGAGCAGTCTGGCAGTATTGGTTAGAATAAGTGCACATATGCCCTCTGACCCAGCATCCCCACTCCTGGGTATGTTGCCCAAGATGCTTTCACAGGGGTCTGTATGGGGACTTTTCCCAGCATGTCTATGACAACTCTGTTTCTGGTGTGGGGACTGGAGGCGACTAGTGGTTCGTGACTAGAAGACTAGGTAAGTAAGATGTGGTGCATTCACCCTATGGCCTACTTACCTTCAGCTGGGAGCCGACGCCCACACATGGGTTTTAACAATGCTGAAAGGGAGAAAGAGCAACAGTGAAACCTGTTGCACAGTATAATACATACAAATGAAGCATGCATTCTCACAAAAGAACACTAAAGACACATAAAATAAAAGGAAATATCACATTAGAGTTGAGGGGTGTACCACAACATTTTATCCTCTCCAAGTGGTGATGGCTTAAAATAGAAATCATCATCTTAATATTCCTCACAGCTACTGTGGGTCGGGAATTTGAGAAGGTTCACCTGAATGTTTCTGGTTGGGGGTTGCTCATGCAGTTGCAGTCACATGATAGTTTGAGCTGAAACAGGTCCCTGGAGCAGCCTGGAGTGGAGAGGGCATCTCTCCCCTTCCAACCTCAGAGCATCTCCACACAGGCTAGTTTGTGCTTCCTCACAGCATGGTGACCTCACAGCAGCCATAGTACTTACCTGGTGGGTCAGATCTCCACCACAGGCATTCCTGCAAAGAAACTGGAAGTTTCATAGTCTTTTCTGCTGCTGCGTAGTCGCTTCAGTCGTGTCCGACTCTGTGTGACCCCATAGACGGCAGCCCACTAGGCTCCCCTGTCCCTGGGATTCTCCAGGCAAGAACACTGGAGTCTTTTCTGACCTAGCCTCAATTGTCATGAAGTAGCACTTCCATGGCATTCCACTGATTACAGGAAAGTCACAAACCTAGCCCATAATCAAGAGGGAAATTAGATTCCATGTCTTTCTTAATGGGTTTTTAAAAGTTTCTAGAAGAACAGGAGCAATGTTGTTGCCACCCGTTTTGGAAAACCATTGGCCACAGTCTGCCCTGTAGCCACGATCCATCTCTTCCACCTTCAAAATGCATTCACCTGCTCCCAAGTAACGACAAAAGTCTCATCCCCTTACAACTTCAGGGTTGGGCTTGAAGCCCCAGATCTCATCATCTAAAGGCTCCTCAGTGTTGGTTCATCAGATGTAGCACATTGAGATCATTCTTTTAAATCCAAAGGCCTGTGGACAACCAATAGGTAATTATCGCCCCCTTTCCCACCTGCCTTACACAACATAGAATGTTGGGATGGGGAAGCATAGTCAAAGCTATGGTTTTTCCAGTGGTCATGTATACATGAGAGAGTTGGACTTTAAAGAAAGCTGAGTGCTGAAGAATTGATGCATTTGAACTGTTGTGTTGGAGAAGACTCTTGAAAGTCCCTTGGACTGCAAGGAGATCCAACCAGTCCACCCTAAAGGAAATCAGTCCTGAATATTCTTTGGAAGGACTGATGCTGAAGCTGAAACTCCAATCCTTTGGCCACCTGATGGGAAGAACTGACTTATTTGAAAAGACCCTTATGCTGGGAAAGATTGAGGGCAGGAGGAGAAGGGAACAACAGAGGATGAGATGGTTGGATGGCATCACCAACTCAATGGACATGAGTTTGAGTAAGCTCTGAGAGTTGGTGATGGATAGGGAAGCCTTTCGTGTTGTAGTCCATGGGGTCATAAAGAGTCGGACACGACTGAGCAACTGAACTGAACTGAAGCAAAACTACAGTAGAGACACACTTTGAGAAAAGGGGAAACTGGAAAGCTTGAGGTAGTCTCTGGTCCATAGCAGTTCTGACATCCAGCTAGGGACATCTTGTAAATTCCTTGATTAAGGCTCAGTCCTACTTTCTGCTGGTTGTTCTCCGTGGCTTTTGGCTCTGCCTTTTGTGTTCTTGTTTCTACCTTCTGAGTTAGCCTTCCTTTTTCATAAAAAAGTAGCCTGTTTATAGCTGAGTGGTTTCTCTGCTTACTGCCTGCCCATAAGGTTTCAGGAGTACAAAAACTTGTTTTCATTTTTGTACTGTCTCTTTCAGTCTAAGCTGATACAATTCTTTAAAGAAAAATCTTATAGTTTTTTTATGGATCAGTTTACAAAGTCCTATGAGAGGGGACTGGAATGCAAAAGTAGGAAGTCAAGAGATACCTGGAGTAACAGGCAAATTTGGCCTTGGAGTACAAAACAAAGCAGGTCAAAGGTTAACAGTTTTGCCAAGAGAACACACTGGTCATAGCAAACACCCACTTCCAACAACACAAGAGAAGACTCTACACATGGACATCACCTGATGGTTAATACCGAAATCAGATTGATTATATTCTTTTCAGCCAAAGATGGAAAAGGTCTATACAGTCAGCAAAAACAAGACTGGAAGCTGACTGTCGCTCAGATCATGAACTCCTTATTGCCAAATTCAGACTTAAATTGAAGAAAGCAGGGAAGAGCACTAGACCATTCAGTGTGACCTAAATCAAATCCCTTATGATTATACAGTGGAAGTGAGAAATAGATTTAAGGGCCTAGATCTGATAGAGTGCCTGAAGAACTATGGGCAGAGGTTTGTAACATTGTACAAGAGGCAGTGATCAAGACCATCCCCAAGAAAAAGAAATGCAAAAAGGCAAAATGGTTGTCTGACGAGGCCTTACAAATAGCTGTGAAAAGAAGAGAAGCTAAAGGCAAAGGAGAAAAGGAAAGATATGCCCATTTGAATGCAGAGTTCCAAAGAATAGTAAGGAGATATAAGAAAGCCTTCCTCAGTGATCAGTTCAAAGCAATAGAAGAAAACAACAGAATGGGAAAGACTAGAGATCTCTTCAAGAAAATTAGAGATACCAAGGGAACATTTCATGCAAAAATGAGCACAATAAAGGACAGAAATGGTATGGACCTAACAGAAGCAGAAGATATTAAGAAGAGGTGGCAAGAATACACAGAAGAACTGTACAAAAAACATCTTCATAACCCAGATAACCACGATGGTGTGATCAGTCAGCTAGAGCCAGACATCCTGGAATGGGAAGTCAAGTGGGCCTTAGGAAGCATTACTACGAACAAAGCTAGTGAAGGCGATAGAATTCCAGTTGAGCTATTTCAAATCCTAAAAGATGATGCTGTGAAAGTACTGCAGTCAATATACCAGCAAATCTGGAAAACTCAGCAGAGGCCACAGGACTGGAAAAGGTCAGCTTTCATTACAATCCCAAAGAAAGGCAATGCCAAAGAATGTTCAAACTACTGCACAATTGTACTCATCTCACACACTAGCAAAGTAATGCTCAAAATTCTCCAAGCCAGGCTTCAACAGTACATGAACCATCAATTTCCAGATGTTCAAGCTGGATTTAGAAAAGGGAGAAAAACCAGAGATCAAATTGCCAACATCTGCTGGATCATGGGGAAAGAAAGAGAGTTCCAGAAAAAACATCTACTTTTGCTTTATTGACTACTCCATTTGACTGTGTGGATCACAATAAACTGAAAAATTCTTAAAGAGATGGGAATACCAGACTGACCTGCCTCCTAAGAAATCTGTATGCAGGTCAAGAAGCAACAGTTAGAACTGGACATGGAACAAAAGACTGGTTCCAAATAGGGGAAAGAGTATGTAAAAGGCTGTATACTGTCACTCTGCTTATTTAACTTATATGCAGAGTACATCGTGTGATATGCCAGGTGGGATGAATCACAAGGTGGAATCAAGATTGCCGGGAGAAATATCAATAACCTCAGATATGCAGCTGACACCACCCTTATGGCAGAAAGCAAGGAAGAACTAAAGAGCCTCTTGATGAAAGTGAAAGAGGAGAGTGAAAAATTTGGCTTAAAACTCAACATTCAGAAAACTAAGATCATGGCATCCAGTCCCATCACTTCATGGCAAATAGATGGGGAAACAATGGAAACAGTGACTTTATTTTTGGGGGCTCCAAAATCACTGCAGATGGAGACTGCAGCCATGAAATTAAAAGACACTTTCTCCTTGGCAAAGTTATGACCAACCTAGACAGCATATTAAAAAGCAGAGACATTACTTTGCCAACAAAGGTCCGTCTAGTCAAAGCTATGGTTTTTCCAGTAGTCATGTATGGATGTCAGAGTTGGGCTATAAAGAAAGCTGAGCACCGAAGAATGGATGCTTTTGAACTGTGGTGTTGGAGAAGACTCTTGAGAGCCCCTTGGACTGCAAGGAGATCCAACCAGTCCATCCTAAAGGAGATCAGTCCTGAATATTCACTGGAAGGACTGATGCTGAAGCTGAAACTCCAATACTTTGGCCATCTGATTCAAAGAACCAACTCATTTAAAAGACCCTGATGCTGGGAAAGATAGAAGGTGGGAGGAGAAGGGGATGACAGAGGATGACATCACCGATGCAATGGACAGGAATTTGAGTAGGCTTCGGGAGCTGGTGATGGACATGGAAGCCTGGTGTGCTGGAGTCCATGGGGTCGTAGAGTTGGATACGACTAAGTGACTGAACTGAACTTATAAAACCCATGCTATTAGCAAGGGTCCATTGTGTGATTGCTTGGGAACAACACCCCTGATATTCTTAACTATGGTTTAATGAAGAGCACCCAAAAGTCAAACCCTCAGAAAAAGGGGTCTTTTATCTGTCTGAAAAGGTCTAAAAGCCCTGCCTTAAGTCTTTCTGAGGTCCTAAGCAAGGGTCTTACAGTGTTCTACCCTGGATTTTATTTTGCACGGAAGCCTCTCCATAGTGTAAAAATTAGTTGTCATCTGGGAGAGGGTGGAAATAAAAACTAGTCCTGGCTCCTTATATGTAACTGCTGACCTTTTAGTTCATCTCTCCTCTCTCATGTTTTGTCATAGGCAGCAAGAAACCAGAAGTAACTTTTCACATTCTACCTACACGTCTCTTCAGCTAGATCACCAGTGGATTAGGTACATTTCCTACTTTCCATGTTATTAGTACCACGGCATCAGCTATGCCAACTTTCCATCAGTACATAACAAGGGTCCCCTTTTCACTCCTGCTTCCAATGGCATTTCCCTCTTTTAGCTCTCACCAAGAGCATCCTTGAAATGCTTTATTTTCTAACACTCTCCCCAAGGCCCTTTTAAGCTTCCATGAGCATCTTCCTCTAGGTCCTTTCAATTTATGTGCTTGTGAATCTAAACTTCAAGGTCCTTCCAACCAGTGCCATATGGTTTAAATTCATTTTTATTTGGTTTTTCCTTTTCTCAGATGCCAAAATCTGTTTGTTACTAATACTATGTGACAAATCCCCCCAAAACTTAATGGCTTGAAACAATAACTACTGTATTATCTCCCATGGTTGTTTGGCCAGGGTGTCAGGAAGGACTCCGTTGGGCAGTTCTGGCTTGGAGATCTCATGCAGATGGACAGAGACGGGGGGTTTGGTGGCGTTGGAGCAGCTGAGGGTGGCTGGGCACTTCTCTTCATGTAGTTCCAGGGCTTCTCCAAGTGGTTTTCCAACACAGGCTAGTCTCGTTCAGGCTGCCTCATGGAGTGGCAGCCTCAGGGAAGTCAGACTGCTTCCATGGAGGCACAGTGATCTGGCATGAATGTTCTAGAGACCAAGGTGGGACTTCTCTTTCTTTTCATTGCGTTTTCTGACTGAGCCACCGAAGTCAACACATTTTTACATACTGTCATTCTAGTGGTTATAAGTGACATACAAATCTGTAAGAAGGGAATTAGACTCTACAAAGCAAGGTTTTGGAAGATGACGGAAGGGATCTCTTGTGTGGTCATCTTTAAAAAATATAATCTACCTCAGGGAATGAAGAAAGGAGGTAAAAGGAAATAAGTATTGCATGGACCAGAGCTGAAGGTGAGCCATGACAATTTCTGGAATCAAGTTCCATTTAAGCACGTGTGTGTGCACGCGCGCACACACACACACACACTCAGTGACAAGGATGCTCAGGAACCTGTGTCCCTCACAGAACAATCACACACACAGCCCTCAGTGACAAGGATGCTCAGGAACCTGTGTCCCTCCCAGTGTGTGTGCGTGCGTGTGCGCACACACACACACACACAGAACTCAGTGACAAGGATGCTCAGGAACCTGTGCCCCTCCCAGCCTCAGTGGTCCCTTGAGAAAGGAGAAGTTATGGGCATCCTCTCATCATTCAGTGGCCTACGTTCTCTGTTTCAGCTTACACTCAGCTATTTTGATTACCCCGTCAACTGGCTCTTTAACTCCTGCTGTCCTGAAAAGAAAATGCTTCCAAATGTCTTACTTTTATGCTAACTTGAACTCTTTCATTAGTTTGAAATACTAAGTTTACATATTTTCTCTTGTATTACTTCATTTTTCTTGAATAGCTATAAAACTATTTCTAAAAAGGACTCATATTGTTTTAAGGCTTCATCTTCCCTGTAGTTCCTTCCTTCAGGATCACAGTCTCTAGATGAATAATATGAACAACTTTCTTAAAGAAGCCAGATGATTAAAAAAAAGAAAAAAAAAGAAGCCAGATGATTATTTCCTCTACACTGTCAGAAACCATGTCAGGAAGTAAAACACACGCTTCAGCAGACGTCTTCAGAGAGCCTTACCTCACCGGATGTGTAGGGGTTTAGTGAGAAAATGATAGTCAATTAGCTTTTAAATAAAATGACACAGTTCCCATAGGGCCTTTTGTGTAAGCAATTCAGTTTCCCAAATATCTTGGGCATGCAATTTGGGTTCTTCCCAGCATTTTGCAGCAAAATATAGATCTCTAGACTCTTACCTTATGCTATCATTTCCCAAGTTCTTACATTTATCAACGTACAGTAACCCATCAAATACCCAATTAACTAAATGACTGTCTCAAACGCCACTGCCTGCTCAAATCAGAGCCAGTCTACATCTCCCCACCAGCTGTCCATTTTTCTCCCCCTACTCCACATCTTCCCTAGCTCTATGAATGACTCCATCACTCATCCAGGTTTTTAGATCCCAGACTCCCAGCCAATGATCCTTGGTTCTTCTCACAACTCTACACTACAGCTGACCCTTGAACAGTACAGATTTGAACTGTGTGGGCCCACTTATCGGTGGATCTTTTCAATAGTAAATACTGAAAGGAAATGGCAGCCCACTCGTGTTCTTGCATGGGAAATCCCATGGACAGAGGAGCCTGGTGGGCTACAGTCCACGACGATGCAGTTGTACACAACTCAGTGACTAAACAACAGTGCTTTCCAAACCATGATGCCAGGGGTAGAAATGTGTATGTGGAGGGCTGATGATAAACTACGATTTTTGACTGCCTTTAACTGCCGTGTTAAGTGAAGTCAAGTGGGCCTTAGAAAGCATCACTATGAACAAAGCTAGTGGAGGTGACGGAATTCCAGTTGAGCTATTTCAAATCCTGAAAGATGATGCTGTGAAAGTGCTGCACCCAACATGCCAGCAAATTTGGAAAACTCAGCAGTGGCCCCAGGATTGGAAAAGGTCAGTTTTCATTCCAATCCCAAAGAAAGGCAATGCCAAAGAATGCTCAAACTACTGCACAATTGCACTCATCTCACACGCTAGTAAAGTAATGCTCAAAATTCTCCAAGCCAGGCTTCAGCAATACGTGAACGGTGAACTTCCAGATGTTCAAGCTGGTTTTAGAAAAGGCAGAGGAATCAAAGATCAAATTGCCAACATCCGCTGGATCAAAAAAGCAAGAGTTCCAGAAAAACATCTATTTCTGCTTTATTGACTATGCCAAAGACTTTGACTGTGTGGATCACAATAAACTGTGGAAAATTCTGAAAGAGATGGGAATACCAGACCACCTGACCTGCCTCTTGAGAAACCTATATGCAGGTCAGGAAGCAACAGTTAGAACTGGACATGGAACAACAGACTGGTTCCAAATAGGAAAAGGAGTACATCAAGGCTGTATATTGTCACCCTGCTTATTTAACTTCTATGCAGAGTACATCATGAGAAACGCTGGGCTGGAGGAAGTACAAGCTGGAATCAAGATTGCCGGGATAAATATCAATAACCTCAGATATGTAGATGACACCACCCTTATGGCAGAAAGTGAAGAGGAACTAAAGAGCCTCTTGATGAAAATGAAAGAGGAGAGTGAAAAAGTTGGCTTAAAGCTCAACATTCAGAAAATGAAGATCATGGCATCTGGTCCCATCACTTGATGGGAAATAGATGGGGAAACAGTGGAAACAGTGTCAGACTTTATTTTTCTGGGCTCCAAAATCACTGCAGATGGTGACTGCAGCCATGAAATTAAGACACTTACTCCTTGGAAGGAAAGTTATGACCTAGAACCTAGATGGCATATTCAAAAGCAGAGACATTACCAACCAAGGTCCATCCAGTCAAGGCTATGGTTTTTCCTGTGGTCATGTATGGATGCGAGAGTTGGACTGTGAAGAAAGCTGAGCTCTGAAGAATTGATGCTTTTGAACTGTGGTGTTGGAGAAGACTCTTGAGAGTCCCTTGGACTGCAAGGAGATCCAACCAGTCCATTCTAAAGAAGATAGCTCTGGGTGTTTTTTGGAAGGGCTGATGCTGAAGCTGAAACTCCAGTACTTTGGCCACCTCATGCGAAGAGTTGACTCATTGGAAAAGACTCTGATGCTGGGAGGGATTGGGGGCAGGGGGAGAAGGGGACGACAGAGGATGAGATGGCTGGATGGCATCACTGACTCGATGGACGTTGAGTCTGAGTGAACTCCGGGAGTTGGTGATGGACAGAGAGGCCTGGCGTGCTGCAATTGATGGGGTCACAGAGAGTTGGACACGACTGAGCGACTGAACTGAACTCCCGCATTGTTCAAGGGTCAACAGTATTCTCATGAGCAAGTCCCACTGCCTCTGAACTTCAAATCCGAATGCTTCTATCCTCATTATCTGGTCCAAGTCACCCCTGTGACCTCTCACCTGGATCATGGCAGAAGCCTCCAGATTGTTTGCTCTTTCCATGTTGGCCCAAACTCCTAACTCCTTCTAACTCCTGTCATAGGTGGAGAGATTCTTTGAAAATGATCTCCAGACTAGGTCTGAAAACCTGCCCAGGACCTCAAACCATATTACTTGTCTGCCTATGAACTTCATTCCTTACACTCACCAAGTTCTGGCCTTGAGATCTTGAAACGTGAAGTTCATTCTCGCACTAAGTAAGGCCTTTGCACTCATCTTCGCCTCGAAGTGTCAACCCTACATCCATCTTTCCATGGCTCTTCTCTTACTTCAGACCTCTGCTTAAATATCAGCTTCTGCCAAGTCTTTTCCTAACACTCCATCCAAAACACCTCTCCTCTCCGTCTTAACTCCTTACCCTATTATTATTCATAGCAATGACCATACCCTGAAATAACATGTGGTACTGTTTCTCTAGCTAGACTTTAAGCTCCATGAAGGTAGATTTTGTATTACAGTAGGATTACCAGTGCTTAAAATAGTCCCTAGCACATGGTATTGATATTATATAAAATTAAGAAAATTTCATTTGCCAACTCAAAGAAACAAGTAATTTATATTCACTCTTTAAAGAACAAAACTCCTTAAAGATAATAACAAAAAAATATTTTGATATACCTTCAAGCCCACAGGTACTTAGTTCAAAATCATGAAATATCAGTAACTTTTAGAGCTACAAGTTTCAAACCTATTCTGAAAATCTGAGTGATGCAAAGTACAGGCCTCTATGTAGATGAATAAAGTAAAAAATCTAACCAGATAACTATTGACTCAGGACATAATTTGTACCACATGTAATTCGTATTCAGGAAATTTTCTAATCAGGCACTCTGGATCACTTGATGTTCATCACAGTCAGCAACAATTCTGATCCAGGTTTTGAGTTACAGGCAATACTTTCTTAGGCAGAACTCCAAATAAAAATTTAGATCTCCATATAAAACATGTAGATCTCCACATAAAACAGCCTAGACATTTTGAAGACATGCAAAAAGGCATCAGGTGATGGGAAGAAGGGAGAAGGGAAAATACTTAAGAATGTGATCCCTGAATCTCTAGGATTGATCATCAGTATGAGAAACACTATTACTTACATCTTGGTTTACTTGAGAATGATTTTAATCATAGCTCAGTTGGTAAAGAATCCACCTGCAATGCAGGAGACTGCAGTTCAATTCCTGGGTTGGGAAGATCTGCTGGAGAAGGGATAGGTTATCTACTCCAGTATTCTTGGGCTTCCCTTGTGGCTCAGCTGGTAAGGAATCCGACTGCAATGTGGGTGACCTGGGTTCGATCCCTGGGTTGGGAAGATCCCCTGGAGAAGGGAAAGGCTACCCACTCGGGTATTCTGGCTTGGAGAATTCCATGGACTGTACAGTCCATGGCCTCACAGAGTTGGACACAACTGAGCAACTTTCACCCCAAAATTCTGAGAAGGTAGGATTTAAAAGCCCAAGGAAGCATTTCTTCCTTGTTTCCCAAGACTTTATGACTCGGTTCAGTCATAGGTGCCCTGATGATAAATCAGGAGTGGAAGAGTCATCTGTATGAGGCATTCAAGTCAGTATTCACAAAGAGGCTTGATTTTGTCAATTACAGTATCTTCCCCAATTCACAGAAACATGACTTTGAATACATATAAAGTCTTAATTTTAGAAGTTACACATATTTTAAAGAAGCAATTTCTTTTTATTCTAATTAATATTATCATTAATTAGAATATTAATTGAAAATATAAAATATTTTCACTTATGATAGTTGAAACCAAAACTCTGTAAGGCCAAAGCAATGAAAAATCTTCAGCTCAACAAGAGATGCCTGGATACCTGAGGAGTTTTCCCATTTTGTATTAAGAACCATAACGTTAAAAAATGACCACAAAAACTCAGACACTGAAGCTGTGTAGATGATAAAAGTTTATGCATTTGGTATATTCTACTTTTTTTTTTATTTGAAAAAGCACATGTATGTTAAAATAGTTTTGATACAAATGAATTATAAATGTAACTTTAAAAAAATCAGACTTTGTCTTGGAAGTGGGGGATGTTTAAAACATTCAGCATGTTTCCTCTTTCTGCAAATTCTTAGATTACAAAAGCACAGTTTTGGACTTCTCATTTACCAATTGATCTCTGCTTAGGACTACATTCGACTCCCTCCCCTCACCCAAAACAAAATCCAATTTTTCTCAGTAACTACAGAAGTGTCGCTGCTTTTAAAATACTGCCTTGTTCTTAAAATACTTCCTTTTAACTTCATAAATATTTACTGCTAGCAATAGAGGGAATTCTTGTTGGATATGCACGTCTTTTTAAAAAGGTTAGCAGTAATCCTAGTATCAAACGTAAGAATACAAACAGGCGTTCTACTCATGTTTTCTTTAAAAAAAAAAAAAAGCGTTCATAAACACAATTGCTTACAACAGGCTGTTATTTTATCATTCTAAGCAGCACACTTCTTAACAACTCTAAATCAGGATGTGTCTCACAACTGACACCCGCTCCACCCCACCCCGCCCCCAGCAGCCAGTCCTTTGACTTTTGGTCGCTTCTCTGCTCCAGGGGGAGCTGCCTGCGGCTGTTTCCCCAGCCCTTCTTCTCAGCATGGTCTGCAGAGTCCCTCTGACCTGCATCCTCTCAGCAAAGCCAGAGCTCAAGAGACTTTGGACTGCAAACCAAGGGACTCTAAAGAGAGCAAGCACACTGCAAGTCAGGGGGCACAAGTGGGTTGTAACCCGGTTCCGACACAGATTGGACACTTAGCTGAGTAGCTGATGGTCAAGGACTAAGGGAAAGGCACTGTGTCAGAGTTGGCAGTGCTTTAGTGCTCTGAGAAAGTGCCTTAATAGCATATTAAATGTGATGAAACACAGTAATTAAAACTATAGTCCAGATCTGTAATCGTAGCTCCAGGATTAACAATGACCTATGCGGAGGCCTGGCGTGCTGCGATTCATGGGGTCGCAAAGAGTCGGACACGACTGAGCGACTGAACTGAACTGAACTGATGCAGTGGTTGTGACCAAGGTTTCTATGGTCCTGTGTAGGTCCTTCCTCGTTAATAAGCACAAAACAGACAATAAATCTACTGGAAGCTGGTCCCTGCCCACAGCCCTACCCCCTGCCATGAGAATAATGTAATATCCTGGAAAAGCAAAACTAAATATAATCAGATGCTCAAATGTTTATTTTAATTCTTACAAAATACTATAGAAATGAACCCAAACTTAACAGATATGTACATGTACATATGTACAAAATTTGAAACTTCTGAAAAAGAATCTATAAAAGTAGATGGTTAAAATAATAAACAAAAAGATTTAAAACCAGTACTATGAAATTGGGTTTTCTCAAAGTAAGATAACTGTTAATTTTAAATCGCTGGTTGTGGCTGGTCTTATTTACATGTTTTGTGATACATAATGTCAGATACATAAAGGAGCTTCTTTTACTTTAGAATACCTTGTTTCATTTTACTTTAAATAGTCCTGGATGCTTTTCGCCTTTACATGTCTTTCAACATGAGGACATGGCGTATTAAGTCACAAATCAACTCCGGTCGTCGTCGTCTTCTTGAGATACAGGTCGGAAAGGCAATGTAGTTTGTCCTCTTTCAGGATCAGACATTCGAAGAATTCTAATCAGTTTACTTGATGGAAGTGAACTAAAAGAAGCAAAATTAATTACTCCAATTTCCAAGTAAACTTTTTCATATTAAAAAAAATTCTAATACTACCTCATGAAAATATAAGTCAAATGGCTGCTAATGGGGGAGGGGATATAAGTCTGATATCTGAAATTCTAGGAGAAATATAATTTACAAGAAGGAAATAAATTTTCATTTTCAAAAATTAACTTCCTGATTAATGGCATGAGTTTTCACTTTGGAGGAAAAAGAAAATGAAGGAGATTTATATAACATCTAACTCTCTTACTCTTCTTATCTAGCCAGGAAGGAGTCACCTGAATATTTCCTGTCATAAACTTAAACCCCCAAATGATCAAGTGACCATTTTAGAGAAAGAATATCAACTTTAAGTGACACAGAGCCTGACACCATGCAGGTACCTAATAAATGCTGATTGATAGCAAAGTAGTATTCTTTATTTAGAAAGACTTGTAAGTCACCAGAATAAGATTCAAGATGAGGGAGACTATGAATTATTTCTTTCGTCTAACTAAGTTACTAAAATTACTTTATATTAGTTGGTTCCTGATTACCACAGAAGAGCAGATTCAAGACAGAAATACTAAAAAGTAAATATTCACATTCAAATAAAACCTCCTCTATTATGGAAGGAAGCTAACACAAACAGTATTTTAAATATCTAATACGGAAAAACTACCTTCAATCTCTGGAATAAGTTTAGGGGTTTGTTTTTATTGATCACTTATGCATTTGCATTAAAAAATTAAGAATATAAAGGATTTCTTACTTCCTTTTATATACTTGACATATATATACATATACGTATTCATAGAAGAAATTTTAAGTTACCTCATGCTTTGAGGGGTAAGCAGGATAAACTGTCTGAAGCGCTGGGAATCTGCCATCTTGAGTATCATGTCCATTGCAATCCTCCGGTTAACCATATCCTGGAGAACAGACACAGAAGTTAGAGCTGCTGCTGTGTCAATTATGTTCTTGGGGAAGCAGCCTTGGATTTTACACACCCTTGGATTTTTATCCAAGGATCATCCATTATCTACAATGTCAAGCAACTCTTACATACTGTGAAACCCAGTATCTAAATTATTAGGGAAAATAACTTTCAGGAATTTCTATAGTCTAAGTATTTTTAAGTATAGCTCCTTGCCTCCCATACAGTTAACAATTAAAATAATCAGAAAATAGTCAAAATTAGCTGTTGCAAAGTGAATCTAATTTCAACAGTAATAGTTAGGAGAATGGTATCAAAAGTGACCAGATTCAAACTTATTAAATCTCTTAAATCTTCCCTCAATGATTAAGGTGTTTTAAAAACTCTGTTCTTATCACCTTCTACAATTTGTACAATAGTAATAAGTTCGAATTTATAGACTAACTTCTCAACTGAATCATTAAAATAAGTTAATCAGCACATCAGTGTATAGGGAAAAAATGCCTGTTTATATAACAATAGGTTGTGAAACTAAATGAATTAAACTTTGTATTTACATCTTCTGAGTTAAATAATAAAAAATGATAAAAATGGAAGTATCTCTCCCCTTCCATGAAAACTCCGCAAATATGAAAACACAAGCAAATGAAACCACACGTGGCCATACAGTATGGTGGTCTAGAACCTGGACTATGGAGGGCAGACAACGGCCCAGCATCCTGGCTATACTGCTCAGTGGCTCTTTTTCTAGAAATTCTTCCATTGGCAGATCTGTAGTCTAACTTAAGGTGCAAAAGTAACCAGGGCTTGCCCAAACTGAATACTGTCCTTTCAAAACAATGCCTGGAGGGAAGTCTATCGTTTAATAACAAAGCTGCCAATGCACCAAGAAATATTTATTCATTTCGTTTAGACTGGTTCTCCAAACTTGGGTACATTTTTCTGAATAATTTCAACAAGGCAAAATGTCATTCCGATTAAAAACCTCTAAGTCTCTGAACGAGAAAGAAATATTCAGAATTAAATATGAAAAATAATATGCGTGGTAAGACTGCATAATGGCATTTTGGCAAAAATACTGTATGGAAAGAGCAATCGTCATCTATGATTTGTGAATCAGCTTTGAATCCAAATCTCAAAGGAATTTCTTAATCTTCAGGAATGAGAGCACAGGAAAAAACCCACTGAAGTGGTCTGCAAATATGAATTCTGATTTGCAAATAAGCATTTTCTAAAATCCTAATTATGTACTAGGCATTAAGAGGTAGAAATATGATTAAGACATGGTTGATAACTTAAAAAATAATTCGGTGAGTGATTCAGACATGAAAATAGGAGAATGCAACAAAATGAAAGCTAAATAAATATAATACATAATAATAAAATGTGTATAATATATTGAATATTATATAGTAGTAGTGTTCAGTTCTGTCTCTTCTTTTTTTGGTGATCCCATGGACTACAGTCCACTAGGCTCTTTTGCCCATGGAATTTTCCAGGCAAGAATACTGTAGTGGAGTGCCATTTCTTACTCCAGGGGATGCTCCCAACCCATAGATCAAACCTCTGTTGCTAGCGTCTCCTGCACTGCCAGGCAGATTCTCTACCACTAGCACCACGTGGGTGAACATTATATACTATAAAATATAAAAATATACAATTGCATGAGTTGATATAAAGTGGTGCTGAGGAAACTGAGAAGTCCCTAATCCTGTCTGCAGGGTGGCGGTATGGAGCTACATAAAGGTGACATCCAAACCAAGTCTTGAAAGATGAGTCAGAGTGTGACATACAAGGAAGAAGGGCACAGTGTTTGGAAAATCACAAACAGCTTAGTCCAGCTGAAAAAGTAGATGGATACAGTACCATAAAGGGTCTCAAAGTCACCCTACAGAATTAAACCAAAGACTTTTAAACAAGGGAGTGACCACAATTAGATTTATTTTAGAAACAGAAACCTGGCAAGATGGTGAGGACAAAGTGAGAAGGAACAGGATTAAAGTCTGGAAGTCTGGACAAGGAACAAAACAATGAGCAAGAGCTGAGGACAGAAGAGGTGACAGAGGCAGCAGAGGCTAGGGAGAAATCATAGAAGAGGAGACAGAGGTCAGACTTAATGTGTAACAAGGAAAGAAGAATCACAGATAAATCACTGGTGTTGCAGTCAGGTGTTGGGTTGGTAATGGCAATTTGTGAATAATCAAAGAAAGGAACTCAAGAAAAGAAAAGCTTTGAGTGGAAAACCAATTCAGTCTCAGACATGCTGAGTTTGGGATGTAGGTTGTTCACTAGATGAGGTCTCACAGGGGGCAAGAGAGATGTTAGACGAGATGCTTAGATTTGGTAGGAATCCAGTGTAGGAGAATCCTGTGGACAGAGGAGCCTGGAGGGCTGCTGTCCATAGGGTTGCACAGAGTCGACTGAAGCGACTTAGCAGCAACAGTAGCAAATGTAGGTACCAGACTGTGGACTGTGTGTGTGTGTGACAGGTGGGGGAGTAGGCAGAACATGATATCCAGGGAAACTCACACCACTGTAAAAAACAAAGAAGACCTTAAACATTTAAGGGCACGTGAGCTGGAGTGGTGGGGACAGACTGGCACGTTGAGAACAAAGAGGAGTGTGGAAACCCGTAAGAAGACACAGCTCAAGAGATGGAGGCTCAGTCTGTGGTACAAATACTTCAAAGAATTAACGTTCATTTATGATCCTTGCTAAACAAGTTTCGCTGCAGTACTGCAGTCCAAACTCAGATTGCAGTGGGTTTAGTGAATGAAGGATGAACAGCTGAAGTGAGAGGCTTACGATGTGCCTGAACCACAGTGAGGCAGACCTCACTGGAGCCTCACTCTAACCCTGTGAGGGAGGAAAGGCTAGGGATCTTATTTTATAGATGAAGAAACTGAGGCCTGAAGAGGACAGATACTGACTCCACAGTCACCTGGGTAACTGGTGACAGAGGCAGGCCTCAATGTTAAGTTTTTTAACTTCAAAGTCCAATGTTCTTGCTCCTCACATTACAGAGGTTGTTCTTTTGAAAAGTGTGGCTGAACAGGAAAGGAGACAACAGTGGTGTGAAGGTCACAGCAAGGGTGGTGAACTGCTTATCATAATAAACGAGGGAAAAGAGCACAAGTCCAGGATGGGGCCAAGCAGTGTGGTGTGTTAGTAAGGGAAGGAACAGGGATTCTTTAGCTCTTCCCTACCAGTCATCACAGACAGAACTGACAGAGCAGGATCTTTTCTGTTGAGAAGAACTAACAAACGAATAGTTTCCTTTCAAAATACACATTTCAAACCACCACCAAAAAAAGAGAAAAACTCGAGAATTTAAAAGTTAACACTACCATGTAGACATCAAACTCATCCAGGCATCTGAAAGGAGATTCAGCAATGGACCACAGAGAAAGAATGAAGCAAACCGTGGAAAACGAACGTTCACCGCCAGATAAGGCCCGCATGTCATTGAAAGCGGCTTTGTTTCCTTCTCCAGGCTGAACCTTGAAGGAGGTAACAAAAGACAAAATGCAGAAAAAAGTCAGATTAACTTCTTTACAGAAGTGGTTGGCTACCATTTTAAAAAGGATGAATTTATAGTAAAAATGAAGATAAGCAACAAAATCAGTCAGTGACTTGGAAATGACATCTATTCCATTTAAAATATTTTAAGTAAAAATATAAGCTGTATAACAGCGGCTTCTGTTTTACTGTGAGAAATCTAATTGAAAACATTTTCTCCCCTTAACCAGGTCTAACATACCAAAATTGTAAAAGCTTAATAAGA
Source organism: Bos taurus (assembly GCF_002263795.3). NCBI lineage: Eukaryota > Metazoa > Chordata > Mammalia > Artiodactyla > Bovidae > Bos > Bos taurus. The sequence goes on along the minus strand of NC_037338.1, from coordinate 80,920,465 downwards.
GTACTAATATTAGGGAAATGAAAACCGTTATTGCCTCCACCTAGTTTCATTGAGATAAAACTAACATTTAACATTGCATAACTTTGAGGTATAGGACATGACACAAACATATACATTGCAAAATGATTATCACCACAATAAGGTGAACATGTCCATTAACTCACACGGTTGCCTTTTTTTTTTTTTCTTTCAGCGGTGAGAATTTTTGAGATCTACTGTTTGAGCAACTTTCAAATATACATACAGTATAAGTACTGGCATAAAAATAGACAAATAGACCAATGTAATAGAATTTGAGAGCCCTGAAATAAACCCATGCAAATACAGAAAACTAATATTTGATAAAGAAGCCAAGAATATACAATTCAAGAACATACAATTCAGTTCCACTGGTCTGTATGTCTATTTTGGTTACTGTTTTGGTTACTACATATTTGCAACACAGCCTGAAATCAGGAAATGTGATGCTTTCAGACTGTTCTTTCTTCTCCAGATTGCTTTAACTACTGTCTTATCTGGTTCCATTCAAGTTTTATGACTGTTTTTTTCTCTTTGTGAACACTGCCTTTGGAATTTAGATAGGGATCGCACTGAATCTATAGACAGCTTTGGATGGTAGAGACATTTTAACAATATCAACTCTTCTGATTCACGTATAAAGGTTATCTTTCCATTTATTTGTGTCTCTGCCAATTTCTTTCGTCAGTGTCTTATACTTTTCACTGTATAGAGCTTTCACTTCTTTGGTTAATTTATTCCTAGGTATTTTATTGTTTTTGATGCTACTGTTAACCAGATTGTCGTTTCTTTTTGTCAAATATTTCTAAGTGCCAAGAAATAGTTGTTTTTACTTTTGTTACTTGATTTCTAGTGACATCTAGTGGTTAAACTGCTTTTGAAAATAATTACAAATTTTCTATAATCTCCCACAAAATTTAACACGCTGTATGAATTTTAAAAAGGAGCCAGTGGAGTGAGAAAAGATGGTAAACATTTACCACTGAAAACAAAAGTCCTTAATTATCACCATAAGAAAATAATCTGGTTGTCCGCAGGGGGGAAGGGAAAGAGCTACAACAGCAGCTTTAGTCAGTAGAATTAATTTAATTTTCAACACTTTGGTAAAAACTATCTTTAACTTAAAAATAAGTTCTTTTGTTTCCTATGACAACAGATCAACTTATCATCAAAAGAAATGAAGCCCTCCGCCCAGAAAAAGAAATGAAGCAGGTTATCCTCCTAATGACTAACATGGAAAGAGTTAAGATACTTACTGATATAGTAAGAGTTTCATTCTTGTGGTCAAAATTCATTTTTCCACAATACGCCCGCTGAGATAGTAAGTTGTCAAAGTACAATTTACATCGTAAAGTCAAACACCTTAAAAAAAGACATTGGGCACATTAAAAAGTTTACAAAGTTTTAGAGAACTGTAGATTCAGCATGAGCTTTAAACCAGCATGTAAGACCAGATGAAAATACGCCAGGGTGTTAACACTGTGCCCGTTTAAATAGGTAAAATTTTAGGTGATTTTGTCCTTGTCTTTATATTTATGTCTCCATATTTTTATCAATTCATTTTATAATAAACAAAACATCTATAAGATGAATAAAAATGTCCCACATAGAATAAAATCCATTGTATTACAGGCAGTCCATATGAATGTATCAATCAACTAATTTATACAAAATATCACCCTAACACAGAAGACATAAATCATGCCCTTGAGAGGATTAAACTTTAGCAGTGTTAAGATAGTGGTAAATGGCCTATTCATTAGCTTGTCTCCTCCTAACTTTATAGTAGCAAAAATGGCGAGGGCAATCTCTCAGTCATGTATCTGCAGTACCTTACACACTGCCTCACACAATACAAACTCCATTTATTTATCAGATGGCATCCTGCTGTCAGGGAGACCTTTCCCTTCTTCCTCATTTATTTATTTACATTCTTTTTATAAGGATGCAGTCAGATTGCTATTTTATTCACTGGGTTATCATTCATTTGTTGTTGCTAAGTTGTGTCCAACTTTTTGTGACCACGTGGACTGTAGCCTGCCAGGCTCCTCTGTTCATGGGACTTTCCAGGCAAGAATACTGGAGTGGGTTGCCATTTCTTTCTCTGGGGGATCTTCCTAACCCAGGGATCGAACTTGAGTCTCCTGCACTGGCAGGTGGATTCTTTACCATACAGCCACCAAGGAACCCCACCATCTATTACTGTTCTTGTTTATTGTGGTCCTCAAATTGTCCCACAGTTTGCCAGTGGGAGCCTCTTTCAAGATGCCTATGTCCTTTCATCATGACTCTACATTTTGGGGAGCACTTCCTTACATTTCTGGCATCTATACCTTCCCTGCTCAGCTCCATATTATTAACCACTTCTCCATGGAGCCTTGATTCCTTTTGGTGGGGAGTGTTAATTAGAAAATAAAATCTGGGTGATAGGCAACTGGCTATTTTTCCTAAAGTCTTTGTTCCTAAAGAACTTAAGACTCCTTTCTTTAGAAAAACTGTATTTTATTCTTTTCCCTCCCAATTCCCTTCCTAGTTTCAGTTCAGTCGCTCAGTTGTGTCCAACTCTTTGCAACTTCATGAACCGCAGCACGCCAGGCCTCCCTGTCCATCACCAACTCCCGGAGTTCACTGAGACTCATGTCCATCGAGACAGTGATGCCATCCAGCCATCTCATCCTCTGTCATCCCCTTCTCCTCCTGCCCCCAATCCCTCCCAGCATCAGAGTCTTTTCCAATGAGTCAACTCTTCGCATGAGGTGGCCAAGGTACTGGAGTTTCAGCTTCGGCATCATTCCCTCCAAAGAAATCCCAGGGCTGATCTCCTTCAGAATGGACTGGTTGGATCTCCTTGCAGTCCAAGGGACTCTCAACAGTCTTCTCCAACACTACAGTTCAAAAGCATCAATTCTTTGGCGCTCAGCCTTCTTCACAGTCCAACTCTCACATCCATACATGACCACAGGAAAAACCACAGCCTTGACTAGACGGACCTTTGCTGGCAAAGTAATGTCTCTGCTTTTGAATATGCTATCTAGGTTAGTCATAACTTTCCTTCCAAGGAGTAAGCGTCTTTTAATTTCATGGCTGCAGTCACCATCTGCAGTGATTTTGGAGCCCCCAAAAAATAAAGTCTGACACTGTTTCCCCATCTATTTGCCATGAAGTGATGGGACCGGATGCCATGATCTTTGTTTTCTGAATGTTGAGCTTTAAGCCAACTTTTTCACTCTCCACTTTCACTTTCATCAAGAGGCTTTTGAGTTCCTCTTCACTTTATGCCATAAGGGTGGTGTCATCTGCATATCTGAGGTTATTGATATTTCTCCTAGCAATCTTAATTCCAGCTTGTGCTTCTTCCACTTCGTTTCTCATGATGTACTCTGCATAGAAGTTAAATAAGCAGGGTGACAGTATATAGCCTTGACGTACTCCTTTTCCTATTTGGAACCAGTCTGTTGTTCCATGTCCAGTTCTAACTGTTGCTTCCTGACCTGCATACAGATTTCTCAAGAGGCAGGTCAGGTGGTCTGGTATTCCCATCTCTTTCAAAATTTTCCACAGTTTATTGTGATCCACACAGTCAAAGGCTTTGGCATAGTCAATAAAGCAGAAATAGATGTTTTTCTGGAACTCTCTTGCTTTTTCCATGATCCAGCAGATGTTGGCAATTTGATCTCTAGTTCTTCTGCCTTTTCTAAATCCAGCTTGAACATCAGGAAGTTCACGGTTCACATATTGCTGAAGCCTGGCTTGGAGAATTTTGAGCATTACTTTACTCGCGTGTGAGATGAGTGCAATTGTGCAGTAGTTTGAGCATTCTTTGGCATAGTCTTTCTTTGGGACTGGAATGAAACTGACCTTTTCCAGTCCTGTAGCCACTGCTGAATTTTCCAAACTTGCTGGCATATTGAGTGCAGCACTTTCACAGCATTATCTTTCAGGATTTGAAATAGCTCCACTGGAATTCCATCACCTCCACTAGCTTTGTTCGTAGTGATGATTTCTAAGGCCCACTTGACTTCACATTCCAGGATGTCTGGCTCTAGGTCAGTGATCACACCATCGTGATTACCTGGGAATGAAGATCTTTTTTGTACAGTTCTTCTGTGTATTCTTGCCACCTCTTAATATCTTCTGCTTCTGTTAGATCCATACCATTTCTGTCCTTTATCGAGCCCATCTTTGCATGAAATGTTCCCTTGGTATCTCTAATTTTCTTGAAGAGATCTCTAGTCTTTCCCATTCTGTTGTTTTCCTCTATTTCTTTGCACTGATCACTGAGGAAGGCTTTCTTATCTCTTCTTGCTATTCTTTGGAACTCTGCATTCAGATGCTTATATCTTTCCTTTTCTCCTTTGCTTTTCGCTTCTCTTCTTTTCACAGCTATCTGTAAGGCCTCCCCAGACAGCCATTTTGCTTTTTTGCATTTCTTTTCCATGGAGATGGTCTTGATCCCTGTCTCCTGTACAATGTCACGAATCTCATTCCATAGTTCATCAGGCACTCTATCTATCAGATCTAGGCCCTTAAATCTATTTCTCACTTCCACTGTATAATCATAAGGTATTTGATTTAGGTCATACCTGAATGGTCTAGTGGTTTTCCCTACTTTCTTCAATTTCAGTCTGAATTTGGTAATAAGGAGTTCATGATCTGAGCCACAGTCAGCTCCCGGTCTGGTTTTTGTTGACTATATAGAGCTTCTCCATCTTTGGCTGCAAAGAATATAATCAGTCTGATTTTGGTGTTGACCATCTGGTGATGTCCACGTATAGAGTCTTCTCTTGTGTTGTTGGAAGAGGGTGTTTGCTATGACCAGTGCATTTTCTTGGCAAAACTCTATTAGTCTTTGCCCTGCTTCATTCCGTATTCCAAGGCCAAATTTGCTTGTTACTCCAGGTGTTTCTTGACTTCCTACTTTTACATTCCAGTCCCCTATAATGAAAAGGACATCTTTTTTGGGTGTTAGTTCTAAAAGGTCTTATAGGTCTTCATAGAACCGTTCAACTTCAGCTTCTTCAGCATTACTGGTTGGGGCACAGACTTGGATTACTGCGATATTGAATGGTTTGCCTTGGAAACGAACAGAGATCATTCTGTCGTTTTTGAGATTGCATCCAAGTACTGTATTTTGGACTCTTGTGTTGACCATGATGACTAGTCCATTTCTTCTGAGGGATTCCTGCCCGCAGTAGTAGATATAATGGTCATCTGAGTTAAATTCACCCATTCCAGTCCATTTTAGTTTGCTGATTCCTAGAATGTCTACATTCACTCTTGCCATCTCTTGTTTGACCACTTCCAATTTGCCTTGATTCATGGACCTGACATTCCAGGTTCCTATGCTATATTGCTCTTTACAGCATCAGACCTTGCTTCTATCACCAGTCACATCCACAGCCCTTCCTAAACTGCATTACATTTCCACATTTGAAAATACTGATAGTTTCAGTTTTTCCTTTGTTGCCACAATAACTATTGCTAGCTGGTATTCAGAATTTTCTGTTAACTTTCCTTCTGAAATACTGATATGCATTTTTCAACTGTGTCCACTTATGGGATATCTAAAACACTGTCCTCATGAAAGTGACAAGGTTCTCCAGTGTAAAGAGATAAACAATTTAAAAAATTTAACCATCTCTATTGTCCTCTCAAGATTAGGTAAACAATGTAAAACTTGTCAGGGGTGAAGAAACATATCAAGATAATAAATTATAAGATCAATACTTTAACAGAAAATACTTTAGGGATGCCACAAATTACTTTCACATTAAGAGTAAAAGGCCATGAGATTAAAAGATGCTTGCTTCTTGGAAAAAAGGCTATGACAAACTTAGACAGCATATCAAAAAGCAGAGACATCACTTTGCCGACAAAAGTCCGTATAGTCAAAGCTATGGTTTTCCAGCAGTCATGGATGGATGTGAGAGTTGGACTATGAAGGCTGAGCGCCAAAGAACTAATGCTTTTGAACTGTGGTGTTAGAGAAGACTCTTGAGAGTCTCATTGACAGCAAGGAGATCAAACCAATCAATCCTAAAGGAAATCAGTCCTGAATATTCATTGGAAGCACTGAGGCTGAAGTTGAAGCTCCAATACTTTGGGCACCTGATGTGAAGAACTCATTCATTAGAAAAGACAGACCCTGATGCTGGGAACGATTGAAGGTGGGAGGAGAAGGGGACAACAGAGGATGAGAGGGCTGGATGGCATCACCGACTGGATGGACATGAGTTTGAGCAAGCTCTGGAAGATGGTGATGGACAGTGAAGTCTGGTATGCTGCAGTCCATGGGGTTGCAAAGAGTTCGACATGATAGTGACTGAACAATAACAAGAGTAAAAGGGCAGTGAAAACCCAGGTGGCACCCAGAAGCCCCGTTTAGGAATCTGGGGGGGCCCAGGCCCTCCGGTTCAACAAGCAGAGTGTGGGGAAGAGAGAGCTGCACTGAGAGAGCTCTAGAGAACCACAGAGGGGCTGGGAGATCCCCAGGTTAAGTAACCTTATCAGTGGCAGTGTGGGAATACTGCCCGAGGCTGGCAAGAGAAACACCCCAAAGCAGCAGAAACAACCCCTGAGGTCACTCAGAGCCAGGAACAGTTCACATTCCCACAGGTACGAGTGGAGTAAACTCACAGTGCATCAACAGAGGACTCAGAAAAGCACAGCTTCACTGGTAATAAAAAAATTTGTCCTTGACCGAAGACTGCTCTGGTCCTACCTAACAAGACTTAAAAGCTGCCTCAAAAGAATAAAAATAAGAAAGTCTTTAAGTTCTAATAACATGCATATAAAACTGAAACACACATTTCAAAAACTAACCTATTGTTTAGTTAAGGAATATGGCCAAACAAGCAAAGCCTATTTCCCATTATGGCTTTATTTGAATTTCCCCTCACTGCAGATGGTGACTGCAGCCATGAAATAAAAGACGCTTACTCCTTGGAAGGAACGTCATGACCAGCCTAGACAGCATATTCAAAAGCAGAGACGTTACTTTGCCAAAAAAGGTCCGTCTAGTCAAGGCTACGGTTTTTCCAGTGGTCATGTATGGATGTGAGAGTTAGATGATAAAGAAAGCTGAGTGCCGAAGAATTGATACTTTTGAACTGTGGTGTTGGAGAAGACTCTTGAGAGTCCCTTGGACTGCAAGGAGATCCAACCAGTCCATCCTAAAGCAGATCAGTCCTGGGTGATCTGATCTTCATTGGAAGGACTGATGTTGGAAGCTGAAACTTCAATACTTTGGCCACCTGATGCGAAGAACTGACTCATCTGAAAAGACCCTGATGCTGGGAAAGACTGAGGGCAGGAGGAGAAGGGGATGACAGAGGATGAGATGATTGGATGGCATCACCGACTCAATGGACAAGAGTTTGGGTAAACTCTGGGAGTTGGTGACGGACAGGGAGGCCTGGCATGCTGTGGTTCATGGTGTCGCAGAGAGTCAGACACAACTGAGCGACTGAACTGAACTGATAGTAGTGAAACTTAAAATTTATAAAAATTAAAAAAATTCTAGTCTTAAGACCATAGTTCTTGGTATGGGGATGCACGCTCAGTTGCTTCCTACTCTTCACAACCCCATGGACTGCAGCCCACCAGCATCCCAAGTCCATGGAATTTTCCAGGCAAGAGTACAGGACTGGGTTGCTACTTCCTTCTCCAATAGTTCTTGGTATAAACAGAGTTAAAAAACATGCTACTGAGGGGATGCCATAGGAAAAATAGCTTAGGTGGAAACACTAGGGCTGCCTAGGATTCAAGTATATCAAGAGCCAAGCCTACCTATCAACTGTCCTCTGGTTTATTTCTGTTGCTTGTGATTTTAGTTGATTGATCCCTGACAATCTGCACATTTCTGGGTATACTAATGAGATCCAGTGTCTCTGACCTTGTACTCATTTATTCAAACAATATACATCACGTTTCTACTACATTTCAGGCACCACAGTAGGCACTGGGGATATATCTATGAACAAAACAGAGATTCTGTACCCAAGGAGCTACATGGTTCTAGATTAGGGCGATCAACTGAGAACCTGCCTCAACAGGGCCCATAAAAAGCCCATAAAAAATTATCTCTCATTAGAACATGCATTGTCTAAGACTGAAATAGTCTGTTTCAGAGCCAAGAAGCTTCCAAATGACCCATTTAAGCAGAGACTGAAAGCCATCTATAAGTTATCCAGTAAGGTACATCTAATGGAGTTTAAGTTTAAAAAGCTCATTTATAAAAGTCCCTTGAAATCTAGAATTCTCATTAAATTATAGGGTCCTAAGCACTACTACATCTTTTCTAATTGAATCATGAAAGTTCTCATTTTATTGTTTACAGGGAGAATTGAAAACAAAGAATGCATAGTGTGTGGTAATATTTTTTAATGCACTTACCTTCTAAATTGTTGATATGTTTTATATCTATGGATCATTATTTCTTCCAGTAATTTAATAAACCTTTTTAAAGTCTTTACTTTGCTATCCAAATCAAGATAGCTTTCTCTTGCCTCTTGATATTGCCTATTTTATGAAAAAAAAAATATTAAGCAAATAAATGTCATTCAATGAAACATAAAATCTCAAATACACTTAATAAGTTCTATAATAATTCCAAAGAAAAAAGTTATTTATTGTTAATATTACATGTATGAAAGACTAGTTAAGCTGTAACCATGTGCCATAGAAACACTTTACCCAAACTTAAGGTTTTATATAAATATCTTTTGTCTTACTAATATATATGGATAATATGGTAAAGTAGAAAAGCAAGCACTTACTTCATTATTTCCTCTCGATCTCCATAACTAGCATGTTCTGCCTGTATCTTCTGTCTTAATCTATTAATTTCTTTGTCTAGAATTGAGGCAGATTTTTTCACTTCTATCCGCTCTGGACAGATTTGTCTTGCTTGTGACATTTTCTCCTAAGATAACAGACATTTAACTTTAAAACGTCTTTGATAACAACAATTCACTGTACTCTTTGTACCAAAATATGCAAAGTAAAATTCTGAACTTATATTTAAGAAATGTATTTTAATTACACTTAATATCAATGTTATTTTTCTAAGCTTTATACTGAGAATACAGTTCAGAGTCATCATAAATTTTCAAAAGAAAATTGCATTAGTGTACACAACTTTAACAATTTAGAGGAGCTCCATAACCTTCTAGTAAAACAAATTTCAAGTAGATGTTATGAAGGTCTGGCACCCCAGATGCTGAGGTCAGACATAGCTTTCTGTGACTTTTAAGAGGGATTCTAAATACCAAATGGTACTGAAAACATAAAGACCCTTCTGTTTGTAAAATATTAAAAACCCAAAGCACTTGCACACATAGCATTTCCATTCATGACATTCGTATATTAAGTCAAACAAATCAGGCAATGGGTTTCAGAGTTGAAACCATTTTCCTAAGACATGTAAAAACAAAGCTGGAATCCACTTCTTTTAGGTTAAACCATGGTTGCCTTCAACTTACTTTCCTCTAAAAATAGGGCTTCCGCTTTCCACTGTCAACCAGGGTTATTAGTAAGGAGGAGCTGGACTGTAGCCCAACTCACTCCTGAGTTAACTCAGAGGCAGGGAGTATTTTTCTGACATAAAGCTGCTATGCACTTGCCAAGTTAGGCATGTAAGGAACTATTTCAGAGCAGGGAGTGCCATTTTCCAAATCACCTGGAGGCACAATAAGGGGCTATGGCAGTCCTGCCTAAAGTACTCTTCGTGTTGGTCTATGAAGTCCCCACATTTTGAGAGTCCCTAAGTCTTTCCCTCTGTTGATTCACTGAAACAGCTATTACTCCAAAGAAAACAGATATCCATCAGACAACTTGTCTCTGTTTGGAAATATGACATTAAGGAAAACGCACTTTAATAATCATGACTAAGGTTGTAAATAAAAGGTTTTAAAAAATCATGGATAACCTCTAGCTCTTTTTCTTTCATATCTAGTTCTCGTTTCTTTTTATTTAAAGTATCCAAGTGTTCTTTCTGCTTGTCTTCATAATGCCGTTTCCCTCGCTTTTGGTTATCCACTTCAGAATCAGCAAGGTTTAATTCATCCTGTTTAAATAAAACCAAAATAATCTATAAGGAAAAGATTGCTTTAAAAAATTATCAGCTTAGGTATAAACTGACAAGTAATAAAGTGGACAGGATTATGCTGCTTGAAGAGGCCAGTGTTAAGAGTTCATATCCTTCTGTGACCATTGGAAAAATGCATCACTCAACTATTCTTATTACTCAAAACATAGCTCTAACCACAATAAAGATGCCAATGCTGAAGACACATGAGAAAGGTTAAAAAAACTAATTCATGAAATGTAAATGGAAACAAAGCAGTATTTCTAAATGTTAAATGTATTACTTCGTATATGTGATTCTGTGGTGTTCATGTATAATTAAATTAATAGACTGAATGTCAAGTACACATTTTGATTATTTTGCCTGATAATTTTATACATGAATGATGCCCAAAACACATTTTCTTCTATTATTGGAATTCTCCCTTGTTATAGGAATCTGTCTTCTATTAAGAGTATATACAACATATAAATTTCTTTAAAGGAGGTAGAGACTGGTGAAAAGATTTTACTGGCATTTAGAGATGATATATGTACAAAGCCATAAATTATGGCAGCTTTCTTAAATACTGATATATAGACTGCCTTCTTTATCATCAATTTGGATGTTTTAAAAAAACATAGATTTCCAAACCCCACCTCTGGAGATTTTATTTTAGTAGGCTGAGAATCCCTACATCTCAATTTTTAAAATGGCTCTTGATTTCAGTTCAGTTCAGTTCAGTCGCTCAGTCGTGTCCGACTCTTTGTGACCTCATGAATCGCAACACGCCAGGCCTCCCTGTCCATCACCAACTCCCGGAGTTCACTCAGACTCACGTCCATCAAGTCAGTGATGCCATCCAGCCATCTCATCCTCTGTTGTCCCCTTCTCCTCTTGCCCCCAATCCCTCCCAGCATCAGAGTCTTTTCCAATGAGTCAACTCTTCGCATGAGGTGGCCAAAGTACTGGAGTTTCAGCTTCAGCATCATTCCTTCCAAAGAACACCCAGGACTGATCTCCTTTAGAATGGACTGACTGGATCTCCTTGCAGTTCAAGGGACTCTCAAGAGTCTTCTCCAACACCACAGCTCAAAAGCATCAATTCTTTGGCGCTCAGCCTTCTTCACAGTCCAACTCTCACATCCATACATGACCACCCGAGAAACCATAGCCTTGACTAGACGGACCTTTATTGGCAAAGTAATGTCTCTGCTTTTCAGTATGCTATCTCGGTTGGTCATAACTTTCATTCCAAGGAGTAAGCGTCTTTTAATTTCATGGCTGCAGTCACCATCTGCAGTGATTTTGGAGCCCCAAAAAATAAAGTCTGACACTGTTTCTACTGTTTCCCCATCTATTTGCCATGAAGTGATGGGACCGGATGCCATGATCTTTGTTTTCTGAATGTTGAGCTTTAAGCCAACTTTTTCACTCTCCACTTTCACTTTCATCAAAAGGCTTTTTTGCTCTTGATTTAAGAACCACCAAATTAAATTTTGCTGAGTTTGTCTATTTTTTGAGCCTAGTCTAGTATTCTTGCCTAGAGAATTCCATGGACAGAGGAACCTGGTTGGGCTATATATACTCCATGGGGTCACAAAGAGTCGGACACAACTGAGCCACCAACACTGGACATATATACTATGATGATGATGTTTACCTTCAGGAATCATAGTTATAAAGAAAAAGAAACAAACACAAACCAAAACAACAGCATCAAGGAAGACAGAAGATTTACGGATATCCCGAAAAGAAAAAGAACACGTGATGTATCTAAAAATTCCCAGTTATTTACACCTCATATAAAAGAGCAGAAACAGGCTACTTCCTGACCTAAGAATACAATTTTCTGCAAGTTATTCACACTGCTAAAAATAACTACCACCCAAGGTAGACACTTAATGATATAAAGTTTTTATAACACAGGTCTATTAAAAATAAAAACATTATTATATGGAGGATAAAGATAAGCTGCTCCTTTATTTTGAAGAAAATAAAAGAAAATGGGTACAATTTTTGTAGTAGGAGATACTACAGCTGGAAATTGGAATGGCTTATGAAACAGAACGGTTGCCAACACTAAATTTTCTAATTATTTTTTGTAGAAACTTTCAAAATACGTCCATGTTTGCTTTAGGGGATCAAATCAGCTTTATGGAGCCAAAGGGGTCAGTTATATTAGGATGGATCGTGTTGGTTAATTTTCTCTGAGTAACTTTAGAAAGGGAAAAACTTGACTTATAAAACAGAATGCAAAGAATTTAAGGTTCTTTCTATTACTGTGGCTTTTTTTTTAACTTTACAATATTACATTGGTTTTGCCATATATCAACATGAATCCGACACAGGTATATACGCGTTCCCCATCCTGAACCCTCCTCCCTCCCCGTACCATCCCTCTGGGTCGTCCCAGTGCACTAGCTCCAAGCATCCAGTATCGTGCGGCAAGCCTGGACTGGCAACTTGTTTCATATATATTATAGTCCTCAAATATTTAATAAAATTACATCCTGGGTACCAATAAATGTAAAACTTTAAAAAAGGAACCAAGAGAATATTTCCTTTCATTTCATTTTGGTGATGGTAAAACAGAGACCTAAAGATATTAAATTCACTTAAGTGACACTTACCCTGTTTTGGGGTGAGGGCTAGGATGGGTTAGATCTAGAACTAAATTCTGATATAGCCCTATGTCTGTAGAGCTTCTAACCTTTAAGAAAGATCAGCCTTTAAAAAAAAAGTAGGCTGAGATGCTAGAAGGGACAGAATCATTGAAAAATTTTATTCTCTTTGACGTCTAAATAACAAATTTTAGTTAGCTGACAACATTGGATAAATAACTATAGTATGTATTATAGCCACTTGCTTCCTATAATTACATCAATTATGAAGTTTTAGAAAGCTATAAATCATCAGATCTTGAAATTTTCAAAAGCAGTCAGTCTCAATAGAAATAAACACTCATTGTCTCTATCAGAAACAGAGAACCTCTCCTACTCTAATAATGCAGACCATGATTCTTAATGCAGATCCTGCTCCCTGTACAAAAAATTCAATATGTAACTAAAGCATTAAGCTTGCAGTATAAATAAAAAAACAAAACAAAACAAAAAAACCACCGCACACGGCCACAGCCCACACGACGACCGCCAGGTAGCTCCCTCCCGACGGACGCAGCAGCAGTGATCATAGCGCGCCACGCCGTGCGCCACCCCGGCCCCTCGGGGGATGGCGGAGTTTGGAGAGTGAAAAGGTTGGCTTAAAGCTCAACACTGAGAAAACTAAGGTCATGGCATCTGGTCCCATCACTTCATGGGAAGTAGATGGGGAAACAGTGGAAGCAGTGTCAGACTTTATTTTTTTGGGCTCCAAAATCACTGTAGATGGTGATTGCAGCCATGAAATTAAAAGACACTTACTCCTGGGAAGGAAAGTTATGACCAACATAGATAGCATATTGAAAAGCAGAGACATTACTTTGTCAACAAAGGTCCGTCTAGTCAAGGCTATGGTTTTTCCAGTGGTCATGTACGGATGTGAGAGTTGGACTATGAAGAAAGCTGAGTGCCGAAGAACTGATGCCTTTGAACTGTGGTGTTGCAGAAGACCCTTGGACTGCAAGGAGATCCAATCAGTCCATTCTAAAGGAGATCAGTCCTGGGTGTTCTCCGGAAGGAATGATGCTGAAGCTGAAACTCCAGTACTTTGGCCACCTCATGCGAAGAGTTGACTCATTGGAAAAGACTCTGATGCTGGGAGGGATTGGGGGCAGGAGGAGAAGGGGACAACAGAGGATGAGATGGCTGGATGGCATCACCGACTTGATGGACATGAGTTTGAGTGAACTCCGGGAGTTGGTGATGGACAGGGAGGCCTGGCGTGCTGCGATTCATGGGGTCGCAGAGTCAGACATGACTGAGCGACTGAACTGACAGATCAAAATAAACTGTTTAAAGTGAGAAAAATACCCCCTATGCCAAGATTTCAATGACTACATACTTGAACAGCATGTTCTACCTCTTGCCACTCCTCTGACACAAAATGAACAAATGTCCTAACAGAAAACAGATTCTATCTAGAAGCTGCTAATACGTCATGACAGCTTCTGAGGAATTAACTCCTTTGTTAGCCAACTCTTCTTGGTCCTGTTATTGATGGCTAGTAGGATGCGACACTATAAAGAAAAACCCTCTTGGCTACTAGACGACTGTGTGCAGGTTTACTGAAGGGTTCACTTATTGGCAACCAAGGCAAAGAGCTAAGATCAATAATTCTTACTGCATTCTGCATGTATATTTTGCTACTGAACTTATCTCTGGACTTCCAATTCTAGGAGTTGCTTTAGCCTACAGGTCCCTAACGGAGAAGGCAATGGCACCCCACTCCAGTACTCTTGCTTGGAAAATCCCACGGACAGAGGAGTCTTGTTAGGCTGCAATCCATGGGGTTGCTAAGAGTTGGACACGACTGAGCGACTTCACTTTCACTTTTCACTTTCATGCATTGGAGAAGGAAATGGCAGCCCACTCCAGTGTTCTTGCCTGGAGAATCCCAGGGACGGGGGAGCCTGGTGGGCTGCCATCTATGGGGTCGCACAGAGTCGGACACGACTGAAGTGACTTAGCATAGCACAGGTCCCTAAAAGAACAGAACACAGCTTAACTTATCTGGGATAATACAGTGCTTCCCAGGTGGCGCAGTGGTAAAGAATCTGCCTGCCAGAATAGGAGACATGGGTTTGATCCCTGGGTGGGGATGATCCCCTAGAGAAGGAAATGGCAACCCACTCCAGTAATCTTGCCTGGAAAATTCTTTGGACAGAGGAGCCTGGCGGGCTACAGTTCATGGGATAATTCGGGTGCTAATTATTTCTTTTTCTATATTACTTTAGCATAAATTATCATTTTGATTTTAATCAATCCTTCATCATTTAAAATTTTCTTTGATCTCATCTTTGTTTTAATTTCACTTCTCTAATCCCTGAATTTTGAATTTGGTCTCTCCCATTCTTGACAATTTTCATACTTATTTTATTTCCTCTTATTCTATTTTCTTTTAAAAATTAATTCTGTCTTCTTTATTTATCTTGGACTTTTTGATTCAAATTTCCTGTAGTAACTACTTTTTATTTGTCTTTTTCAATAGTATCCTTAGTATGTTTTCCTTTCTCACAACATTAAAATTTTTTAAAATTCTTAGCTCAAGTAGAAAAATACAAAACCAACATGTATTACCAAGGTAGCCAGAAATCACAACTCTATGGACAGCAATAATATAGAGGTCACCACAAATAGGGAAAAATTGTTTCTATTCAGCTTCTCCTCTAACTCTCTTTAATAAATTACATTTTCTGTCAGTGGAGACAATTATAGTAAAGTACATATGTGTGCAAGTTCTTTTAAACTTTTAAAATATTTAAATACATTTTGAGTCAAAGAAGTACTTTTCCTGCAAAAAAGGGGTTATATCATCAACATACCTCTTCCCTCTTAAGACATACTACTGATTCTTCTGTGTCTTATAAATAAAATCTTAAGTTTTGAGAATAATTGAGCTGTTCAATTAGAATGATAATAAGCTGCTGATAATAAACTTTATTTCCCTAATTTGGTTTCAAAAAGCATGTGTCTTCAAACAAAAAAAGCCAATTGAATTCTGGCTGGAATATAATGCAGATATGTTAGTAAGTAGGTATTTCAAGCTGGCTTTTATATCAACTAATCTTAGAGTTCAAAGATTAAACTCTTTGACAGAGATAAAATTGCCAACATTTGTTGGATCATAGAAAAAGCAAGACAGTTCCAGAAAAACATCTAATTCTACATCTACTTCTGCTTTAATGACTATGCCAAAGCCTTTGACTGTGTGGATCACAATAAACTATGGGAAATTCTTTAAGAGATGGGAATACCAGACCATCTGACCTGCCTCCTGAGAAATCTGTATGCAGGTCAAGAAGCAACAGTTAGAACTGGACATGGAACAACAGACTGGTTCCAATAGGAAAAGGAGTATGTCAAGGCTGCATATTGTTGCCCTGCTTATTTAACTTATATGCAGAGTACATCATGAGAAATGCTGGGCTGGATGAAGCACAAGCTGGAATCAAGATTGCTGAGAGAAATATCAATAACCTCAGATATGCAGATGATACCACCCTTATGGCAGAAAGTGAAGAACTAAAGAGACTCTTGATGAAAGTGAAAGACGAGAGTGAAAAGTTGGCTTAAAATCCAACATTCAGAAAACTAAGATCATGGCATCCGGCCCCATCACTTCATAGACAATAGATGGGGAAACAATGGAAACAGTGACGGACTTTATTTTGGGGGGCTCCAAAATCACTGCAGATGGCGACTGCAGCCATGAAATTAAAAGACACTTGCTCCTTGGAAGCAAAGTTATGACCAACCTAGACAACATATTAAAAAGCAGAGACATTACTTTACCAACAAAGGTCCATCTAGTCAAAACTATGGCTTTTCCAGTAGTCATGTATGGATGTGAGAGTTGAACTACAAAGATGAGTGCCAAAGAATCGATGCCTTTGAACTGTGGTGTTGGAGAAGACTCTTGAGAGCCCCTGGGACTGCAAGGAGATCCAACCAGTCCACCCTAAAGGAAATCAGTCCTGAATATTCATTGGAAGGACTGATGCTGAAGCTGAAACTCCAGTACTTTGGCCACCTGACACAAAGAACTCATTCATTGGAAAAGACCCAGATTCTGAGAAAGACTGAAGGCAGGAGGAGAAGGGGACAACAGAGGATAATGGTTGGATGGCATCACTGACTCGATGGACATGCGTCACAGAGTCGGATACAACTGAGCAACTGAACTGAACTGAACCCTAGAGTTATTGAGAAGAGGTAGGACAAGAGAACAGATAAGCACAGAGACAGAACAGACAGATAAATATCCCTGTCTCTGACCTAAAAGAAGAAAATATCCCACAAAATAAAAAGCTAACAAAAGCTGTAACCTTCTCAGGGGGTGGGGGGGAGAAATTTGGCAATTTATTTTCTGTAAAGGTGTGAGGAGATTATTTAATTCTGATTGATCTAATGATGAAAAGTTGGTGTACATCCCAGTTTTATACAGCTTTATTTACATTTAGTCATAAATTCTGTTAGAATATTATCTAGCAGGTGTGAAAGTCAAAGCCGCTCAGTTGTGTCCAACTCTTTGCCACCCCTTGCAACCCCACAGACTATGCAGTCAATGGAATTCTCCAGGCCAGAATACTGGAGTAGGTAGCCTTTCCCTTCTCCAGGGGATCTTCCCAATCTAGGGACTGAACCCAGGTCTCCCACACTGCCGGCAGATTCTTTACCAGCTGAGTTACCAGGAAAGCCCTTCTAGCAGGTATACTGCAGATATAACTGAAAAATAAATCAATAAATACATACATATATATATATCAGAATAACAATATATACCTTAAGTGGATCTGCTAGCTCTGAGAGCTGATTAATTTTCTGTTTAATTTCATCATACTTGTTTTCTGCTTCTACTTTCAGGCTTTTAAGATGTTCCATATTTTCTTTTTGTTGTTCCATATTTTTCTCAACCATTTTCATCTTGATTTTATTTTCTTGAGCTTCATCTTCCTGGCAACATTTACAGAGCATATAGAATTAATTCAAATACTTAAGTTATCCAACAGGAAAATAATATAATTCTGGAAAAGGAGAAACTATAGGCTACAAACAAATCAGATTAAAGACAAATACAAAGAACATTACGATATTTTCATACCCTTACTGGTAAATTAGAAGGTAGAAGACTATAGGTTAAAAAATAGAAAAGGATTACATTTAGAAGACAAACTATTTTATTGTGCTTGAGGTCATAATCAAAGGGGATAACTTTTATTCTCACTTTTTCTTTCAAAATATAGTATATATAAATATATACCTTATGCCAGACAATGTATCAGATGCAGACTGAACAAAAATAAATAAGACATACAACTTTAAGAAATTGAGTCTATCAACAATAGGAATTAAAGCAGAAAAACACTAAGGGGAAAACCAAATTACTAATACAAATTGGAGACAAGTTCTTATTGAAGTAAAGCTCCATCAGTGCAGTGACTTGATCTGTTTTGTTTACTGTTGTGTCCTTCAGCATTTAACATGATGCCTGGTACAGAGTAAATACTGATTTACTCTGAATGAACCAGGTGAATACTGATTCATTTTAACAAGACTCTGCAATCTATTTAATTCACAACTTATTGCAACTTGGGGAGTTAAGCTGAATGTCATAAAAAGATGCCTAAGAGAACAAATATGTGGTGAATAAAAACCATTAAACTTGGAAAAAGGAAAACAGTTCAAAGAGACCAACTACAACTGACTAAATGATATCACTAATACTGGTACTGATTAATTATGAAAAATACTATGCTAGGTAGTTTGAACAGTTACTGTTTAGATAAACAAGCTCTGACAAAGATTTATTACATGTAGAAGAAGACAAAACCAATTACAATACATGGAAGTTATATGTACAAAATATTAAGGAACTTGAAGGTCATACACCAGGAAGTTTCTAACTTATTTGTAAATGGAGATAGCAATCATAAAAAGTAGCCTCAAAAAGGTTATTTTTAAAAATCTTGAGACTAGATTCTCTTAACCTAAGTAATAGTTTTATCTTTTACATTACATTTAAGTTGAGGAAAAGAATCTTACCAAGGTTGCAATATCTACAGACTGGTGTTCTTCTATATTCTCAAGTTCCCGAATTTCAGAAATACTTTTCCTTATTTTCATCTTTTGAAAAAAAAGGTATTTAGATTTTAGTAACATAAAAATAAATGAAAAATAGAAACAAAAACCCTGGAAAGGATGTATTAATCAACAAAATTCTAGTCTGGTTTATATTACAGAAGGATTCCACAGTTAAAGACACATTAGTACTAAAAGAACTAAAGAAAATTATATATAAAGTCTGTATCAATCACCATTATTGCTAATCAACTCTCATACAAAGCAGATAGAAGTATTTCATTTAGCATTTAAAATGAAGACAGTATGACAGTGTTGCATCCACAGAGACAGTGTTTTCTTGAAACATCCAGTCTAAAGTGCTAGAATGATTATCCCAGTGGTTCTTAAAGTCCAATCCCAGTATCTCCTGGGAGTCTCAGAGACTCATTCAGAGGGTCCATTAGGTAAAAACTGTTTTCATAAAAACATTAAGGCATTATTTTTTTTTTAGATCACTTTTACTATCGAGTTCTTCTAAGTGTTCAGGAGGTTTATAACTATAATGTGCAATACACTAACAGACTGATTATAGAAGCTGATATGATAGGTTAGGTGAATTTTATTACGCCAGATATCAGAGATATAGAAAAATATAAAAAATGTCAATCTTTTTACTAAATCTTTCTGGCTTTGGAAACTAGCTATTTGCCATAAAAACGTTATTTATGTTAACACATAATGTACTTATTATTTTTAAATTAGTTAATAAATATTCTTAAATTTTGCATTAATTTTTAATAATAGGAATACTGATAAAACCCACACAGATGAGGGCTCTTTTAAGACTGTAAAGGGGCTTGAGGCCAAAAAATCTGAGAACTACTCATCTAACTCAATGCATGCTGCTAAGTCACTTCAGTCGTGTCTGACTCTGTGAGACCCTATAGATGGCAGCCCACCAGGCTCCGCCATCCCTGGGATTCTCTAGGCAAGAACACTGGAGTACATTGCCATTTCCTTCTCCAATACTCAATGCATGGTAAGACCTTAAAAATAACTTGCAAATGATTAAGCTGAGAAAACAAAATGATGTTTTCTTACCTTTAACTCTTTGTAATGCAGTTGGTACCTTCTGAGAAGTTCTTCATTGCATTTAATATCCTTTTGAAGGGTAGACAGATGTTGCTGAAGATTTAATATCTGGGCTTTCTTATTTTCAACTTCATCCTCCAAGTCACTTAATAGAAAAGAGAGGGTAAAAAAATACTTTAAATCTACTTCTGAATATTATAAATATTTAGATCTTTACAAAGAAAGCCTTATTTGTAACAGAGTTTTGCCAAACCTTATGCAGTTAAACCAGTTCTCTATTCCTAACAAGTAATTCATAACATGGAAACATGGAGATTTCAAAAAACATCTTTTAAACTGGAATTAAATTTTACTTATTTCATTCATAAGTACTTATGATCTACCTGTGAAAGGTACTATGCACAGTGATAAGCAGAGGTAGAAAAAGAATTAAGGCAAGAAGAAATTAAACAAAAAGCCCAAGCGTCAGGAAATAAACAATAATATTGAAATGTGAATGGGATACCGCACTGCATGTCCACACCACTATGGGAACATAAGAGCAAGTCTGGGAGAAGAGACAACTGATGTGTGTTCTCTGAAGTTTTCCCCAGCTGCAGCAACTGGAGGAGAAGATAAAAAGAAATACATGAAGCGAGAAACAGACTCCTGCATTTGTGGTGGTGAATAAACACTACGAATGTGTGGGGAGAGAAAGGGGAAGTGAGGAGGACAACGAAAGAGGTGGAGGATAAGGTCAGCAGATACCGAAGCCAGAAGGGTCTCCACACCAGCAGAGGCATCTGCCTTCAGAAGTGATCTTTTTCCCTGCCTCACTGACCCAAGTACCTGTTCCAAAATCGTGTGCCTGGTGGAAGAGAACCACCTGTGCAGTTAAGAAGAGCTTTTCTCTGATAAAAAGTGTATGCCAGATTTCACTAAAAGCATATTTTCCCACAGTTTAACATCTCTGAATTCTAAAATCATCTTTCAGTCCATGGTTCAACTAGCAATATTTTTATTTTTTACTTGTATACGGAATAACAGGGCATTTTAAATCTGATGTACTATTATTATAGCCATGCTACCTGGCGGAACTTTCAAAATTAAAAAAACAATCAGTAAATGTTGAATGAATGATAAACAAAAGAGCAAATGAGAGAAAGAGGAGAGTACTTTTATATTTCTGGTAAAAACAGGGCCAGACACAAAATCTTTTTCAGGGAAATCTTTCATCAACGGGAATCTGCTAGTGCTGAGTTGATGGGGCACAGAGAAGCATTCTTCATATCTTCATAGTATGAGAGGGCATTAGGGAAATCAATTATTCTGTAGTCATTTGGTAACTGCTATTAAGTGATCAATTTATGTAAATCAAAAAATTTTAAATATTAAATTATTTCTTTTAACAAATACTAAGGCTCATTTAACATTATTAAGTACTAAAAATAATGTAATTATTTAATGTTATTAAATATTTTAAATTGGCCCATAAATTTTATGTTAATAAAACACTAACAATGACTATTAAATTATTTTAAAATCCACATATCCTTTGACTCAGCATTTTTACTATTTAGAATTTAAGCTATGCACATCCTTTCAAAAGTATGCCAAGACACACATGTTCTCACTGCAGCGCTGCTATAGTAAGAGAAAACTGCAGACAATGTCTCTGTCCATCAAAAGGAACTGGTCAAGCATCTATTACAGGGCAGCTTTACCTGTGCTGATATGGAACAATCTCCAAGATTTAATTGTTGCTGTTTAGTCGCTAAGTCACATTTGACTCTTTTGCGACCCCATGGACTGTAGCTCACCAGGCTCCTCTGTCAATGGGATTTCCCAGGAAAGAATACTGGAGTGGGTTGCGATTTCCGACTCCAGGGGATCTTCCTAACTTAGGGATCAAACCCGTGTCTCCTGCATTGCAGGCAGATTCTTTACCACTGAGCCACCAGGGAAGCCCTGCCCAAGATATAATATTGAGAGACAAAAAGCAAGACATAGAAACCATATGCATACTTATACACAGCAAAAATGTGTGAACTTTGAAACATTATGCTAAGTGGAAGAAGCTGGACACAAATGGATGCATTTTATATAACTGCATTTATATGAAGTATCCAGAGTAAACGAATCCATAAAGACAAATCCAAAAATAGAGTAGTGGTTGCCAGAGGCTGAGGGTGGGGAGGAATGAGGGAACAACTGCTCATGGGCAGGAGTTTTCCTTCTGGTGTGACCAAAATGCTTGGACTGAGATAATAGTTATGGCTGCACAAAAATCTCTCAATTGTACACTTGAATTATATCTCAATTTCAAACTGTTCTGGAAATAAATATAAGAAAGTACAAGTATATAAACCATTCCGGAAATATATGTAAGAAACTGTTAAAGTATTACCTTACTTTTGAAAGAGAGATGGGGGCAAAGGGCTTCACTTTTCAATGCATACATTTCTGGACTGTTTGAATTTTCTCACCATGTGCATATATTACTTTTAATTATTTTTAAAATGTCAATAGGGACTGTCGGGAAATGAGATTATGAGTTACTTTTGTTTTCCAATTTATATTTTTCTGTATTTGAAAAACACCAGTGAATTGTTTTTAAACTTCCAAATATCAGACAACTACTATACTTGTTCAGGTCAAAACAGATGACACAAAGTATCATAATAACATTGTATTTTCAATCAATAAAGTTCATTAATGTGAAAAACAGTTTAAAAAAATAAAAAAACAACAAAGTTCAGGGGCTTCCCTGATGGCTCAGTGGTAGAGTCCACCTGCCAATGCAGGAGACATGGATTTGATCCCCCGATCTGGGAAGATCCAACCTGTTGTGGAGCAACTAAGCCCATAGACCACAACTACTGAAGCCTATACGCCCTAGAGCTATGCTCTGCAACAAGAGAAGCCACTGCAATGAGAAGCCCATACACCCTCAGCTAGAAAGTAGCTCTCTCTTTCCACAACTAGAGAAAGCCTACCTGTAGCAAAGATGACCCAGCACCGCCAAAAAGTAAATAAATCAAAAGGAAAGGGTGGGAATAATACAATAAAGCTACATTGCATACCAACCTTATTTCAGAATCCACATCTCTGCTTAGAAACTTAGGTCTTGTATATTCAGATGAATAATAACGCCCTGCAAAAACCTGATCACCATCAGCAGTAAAAGCTTCTCTACAATTCTTGGGTGGCTTTTGGGATTGCATCACTGCACGAGCTACAGAATTATTCTAAAAAATATAGAGGGAAAAATACATTTTTAAAATATGCCAAAGCATTTCCACTGTATATAATTTCAAAATGTTACCTATCACTAGTTTAAGATTCAATTATTTTTGTTTAAACATTCCAATGAAATAATTCCATGAAGATAAGTAGAAGAATTTAAAAAACTGTTTTCAAGATTCAAAGAATTAAACTAAGTCTTAAAAACATAGGAAACAATGTTCTATGACAAACTGACATATTTTATTTTTAAATTCTAATACTGCTGTCCATTAAAATAAAAAATCTTAAGTACCTTTTCATATAATAATATTTACCTTAGAAATCTTATTTTTCATAGAAAAATGAAATCTTACTTTTTTCTAAATGTCTTTTACACCCTAGAAAAGATGAGTGAAGAGCAAATTCCAAGAAAAGATTAGTACACTGAATTATGTAGGGAAAACCTGGAAATCTTTAATATTTTACTTCCTAGAGGAAGTAAGGTGATTAGGCTTATTGCAGCCATGAAATTAAAAGACGCTTACTCCTTGGAAGGAAAGTTATGACCAACCTAGACAGCATATTCAAAAGCAGAGACATTACTTTATCACCAAAGTCCGTCTAGTCAAGGCTATGGTTTTTCCAGTGGTCATGTATGGATGTGAGAGTTGGACTATAAAGAAAGCTGAGCGCAGAAGAATTGCTGCTTTTGAACTATGGTGTTGGAGAAGACTCTTAAGAGTCCCTTGGACTGCAAGGAGATCCAACCAGTCCATCCTATAGCAGATCAGTCCTGGTTGTTCATTGGAAGGACTGATGTTAAAACTGAAACTCCAATACTTTGTTGTTTTTTTTTTTTTTTTTTTTTTTGGGAAACTCCAATACTTTGGCCACCTGATGCGAAGAGCTGACTCATCTGAAAAGACCCTGATGCTGGGAAAGATTGAGGGCAGGAGGAAAGGGGGACGACAGAGTATGAGATGGTTGGATGGCATCACCGACTCAATGGACATGGATTTGGGTGGACTCTGGGAGTTGGTGATGGACAGGGAGGCCTGGTGTGCTGCGGTTCATGGGGTTGCAGAGAGTTGGATATGACTAAGCAACTGAACTGAACTGAACTGAGGCCTTATCAACCTTTCCTGGAATAGATCTTTACAAGGGGACTTCATTATTTTCTTTCACGTATCTGTCTAAAATATCAGAGGGCCAAGCCCACAGATAATTACAATATGAACTTGCAATATACATGTACACATTTGGATGACTGCTATCATTGCCTCTCAGATTCTATTAATGAGAAAAATAGACTGTATTAATTACAGATTTGTTTTGAATTTCCTTGTCCCTTCTCAGCAAATTTATACCAATAGATGAAACACAATACTGGCGATACAATCTAACAAGTACACGGAAATACATATGCTGATAAAGAGTAAACATTGATTTATTTTACAGAGCTAAAAGGTTTTTGTTAAGAAAAATAATTCATAAAAGATCAAGTAAAGTACTTAAGTAGAATTTATATAACCAATTTAAGTTTAGAAAATTTAAAAATAATATAAAACACAGGAAGCATCTGGACTTACTTTGATTAGCAGCACTGTCTCTATGCTTCGCATGTCAATCAGGCTATTTGCAACAACTGCATTATCTATTTCTAACGCTGTCAGAACTGTTGGGTACTCTGGATGATATGCAGCTCTAGGAGACAAAAATACATAAGGATTAACTTACCCAACTTTAATATTATATATATTGAAAGTAAAAGTGAAGTCACTCAGTCGTGTCCTACTCTTTGTGACCCCATGGACTATAGCCTACCAGGCTTCTCTGTCCATGGGATTCTCCAGGCAAGAATACTGGAGTGGGTTACCATTTCCTTCTCCAGGGGATCTTCCCGACCCAGGGATCGAACCCAGGTCTCCTGCATTGGAGGCAGACGCTTTAACCTCTGAGCCACCAGGGAAGCTCTATTATATATATTAGATATATATTTTAAATAGGTTGAGGAAATGATGGATAATAACAAGACATGGAAGACATTTGAAAACACCTGTAATAGGCTTAATTTTATCTTATTAGCAAACATTCATTTCATACTAGGCACTGTTCTAAGTACAGCTGATCCTTGAACACGGGTTTGAACTGCACATGTCCACTTATACATGGATTCTTTTTCAGTGAATACAGTAGGTCCTGCAGTATCCATGCTTGTCTGAATCAGGAACTGTGGCTACAGAGGGCCGACTATGGGACAGGAGCATCTGCAGATTCTGACCAACAGAGGGCCCTGGAATCAATCCCCTGTGGATACCAAAAGACAAATGACCGTGCTGGCTTATTTAATTCTCAGAACAACTATATGAGATAGGTAACATTATTATACTTTTTTTTCAAGTGAAGAAGCTTCAGATAGTTTAGCAAGTTCCCTGATGTCATAAAGCTAACTTAGAGGTCAGTCTAGGATTTAAACCAGGCAGCTCAGTTCTAGAACCCAGATTCTTAATCATTATATTCTGTCACCCCCTGTAACTAATTATTACAATTTCCTTAAGTCCTATACTGCTACCACATATACATAAAAGTCAATTAATTAAAAGACATGGGGAAATGGCAATGGCATTCATAATGCTTAGTTCCAGAATTCCAAAACAAAATACGTGTGTGTGTGTGTGTGTGTGTGTGTGTATGTTTTTCACTTAGTTATTAATTCACCATGTACTTTCTGAGCACCTACTATGTGCCAAATGCTGTTCAGAGGATGAGGAGATAGGAACAGAACAGACTATATCCTTCTCCCCATGAAGCTTACAGTCTATTGAAGGGAGAGAGAAAAGCAAGGAAAAGTACTTTTTCACACAGAAAAGGTCAGGAAAAGCCTTACTAGGATAACAATGAGCAGACACCTAAGGTAATGGGAGTCACATTAGCACCCTGAAGAAGAGCATTTCACGCCAAGGGAGCAGCATTTGCAAAGACCCTGAAAATGGCTGTTGGAGAAGCCAGGAAGTTGGTATGCAGTTGACAAGCAGTGTGGCAAGTGTGTCTGGACACGAGGACAGGACAGGACAGAAGGCAAGAGGGCAGATCATGTAAGCCTGAGAGGTCGCAGCGAGGCCTCAAGAGGATGAGAACACACTTCGGCAAATACTGCTGATAGGTCAAGTCAGTGAGTAGCAAGGAAGGACTCCAGGACCAAGCCAAGCAAGGCTCGCTGGTGCCTAGACAAGCGCTGTTCTGGGATGTGATGAAGTTCTACAAGCTTGACTGGTAAGGTTCAAGGAAGAAGACAGAAATGAGTGACAGAGACGACTCTTCTAAGCAGTCCTTCCTGTAAAATGAGGCAGAGAAACAGGATAGTAACCTTAGGACAGAGATCAAGCGGAAGTAAAAGCAAAGATAGGATAGAATGGGGTGGGCGCTGTAGAAATGTCAAACAATGTCAGTGAAACAATGCAGGGAGGGAGGGGAGAGAGGGTGGGAAGCAGGAGTCTAAGAGGGAGGGGATGTGGAAGGGAACTGTGGTAAAACATAGACTCTGGCCAGTCCACTGAGAGCACAGGTTCTATGCTGGGGAGGAGCAAGTACTTTCAAGTAGGCATGTGCCACCGCTGGATGGGCTTGCTCCTACCAGCTCTAAAGCTCTCAGTCACAACCACCTCTTCCTTCTGCTCTACTGCCCTGGGATGTACTTCATATTTAATTTATATCACAATCAGTTGCCTGCTGACATGTGGTAAAATCAGTATAGGAGAACTAAAAGTAAGAAGGAATAGTAGCGATAAGGGGTCAATCATGAGACAAGGAAAGGACAAGTATGAAACAGGCTCACGCAACAACAAAATGGAGAAGCCTAAAGAGGGTGAGGACAAAGGAAAAACCGCACATCAAACTCCAGGCAAGCATGACAAGCCTCAGTGGTAGGAGCAATTACAGGACAAAATGCTTTGATGATCCTAATTAAGCTTAGAAGAAATCTTAATAAAACATGATTTCTAAAGCCAAGTAAAAGGAAAAATACCACAATCAAATTAAATATGGAAAAAACATGCTTAAAAAAAGGGCATCTTTCATGTCTCCAAATATAAGACTTAATTGAAAGAAGCAAAAATTGTATTCATTAGAAAAAAATGGGAATGGGAGAGGAAAAAAAAATTTTAAACTGTAATCTAGTAATAGGAAAATATATATACAGAGGAATATATATATATGTAGGAAGATATACCTTACATATATATCACATATACATATATGTGTGTGTGTGTGTGTAAGAGAGTAAATTGTTAGCTAGCTAGCAGCTAACAAAGAGGCCAGTTTGGGTATGGTGCCCTTGAGGTTTGTTAGGGTCAAAGTAAACAGTCAAACAAAGATCAAAGAAAACAACCACAGCTCTTTATGGACTCTGTAA
This sequence comes from Bos taurus, assembly GCF_002263795.3. NCBI lineage: Eukaryota > Metazoa > Chordata > Mammalia > Artiodactyla > Bovidae > Bos > Bos taurus. Next base: position 80,892,954 of record NC_037338.1, on the reverse strand, counting down.
ACCACCTCTAGTTGAACTGTGACCAATAAGTGCCACAGCTCTGCTGTACACCCTCCTTTTTAACATGGATAGGTATGCACCATTTTATTCCTCAGTACAATTTCTAAGCCACACAAGGTCTATTTCCTGGTATGTCTCCCACAACAGATCTCGTGTAAGGACCTCAAAGGCAGGGAGTATCTCTCATTTATTGATCTATGTATCTTCAATGCCTAGATTCAAATTAAAGATGTAGCTGATGGAATTTTTACAGATCAGTAGTGTAGACATGGTTAACATTAAAAATGTTCTAATTCTTTCTGATCTTGTACATGACTAAACAAAACCAGAACAGTTTTTAAATAATTACTGATGCCTTACCTGTGTCTTACATCATACATCTCATTCCGAAACTCAGAAACTATTATCTGTGGCCGTGAGGTCCCTGGTGAATAAAACTTTTTCATCAATGCCTGAAGCACTCTTTCATCGGCATGGTTATGGCAACAATAGGCTTGAAGAAGTCCTTTTAAGCAAGATTCAATAGCCAAAGCAAGCTCAGGGTCCCGAAGATGAATGCAAGCTCCTAAAAATGAGAGAAAGCTATTAAAATGCCCGTTAAATACTTGAAACATTAATGTAACTATCTTTGTATGAAGTGATAGTCACTCAGTCATGTCCGACTCTTTGTGACCCCATGGACTGTAGCCCGCCAGGCTTCAGTGGGTTGTCATTTCCTTCTCCAGGGGATCTTCCCAACCCAGGGATTGAACCTGGGTCTCTCACATTGCAGGTGGACTCTTTACCAACTGAGCCACCAGGGAAACTATTATCTTTGTATAACAGTTCATAAATGACTTTAAAATAGTTTCATACTAAGCAATTTAAATAATATTACAGATCTTATTTTAATCAAATGGGAAATACCCTCATCCCACTGGATACACTGGGGGGAAAACACCGAATCCTATGAAAAGCTGTCTTGCTCTAATGTAAATCAACAGTGTTTTTCCTTTGTGTAAACTAATTCAGCCTCTGAATGGTTTTGAAAATCAAGCCAAAAGGGTTACAGACTCTACTGTTTAATGCGAAACTGATTAATATTGAAATTTTAGATTTAGAGACGGAAAAAAATACCTCACCTATTGAAATAGATCCTGGTATAGAGGTATACACATATCATTTAAATGAAGAGACATTACTACAATACTTAATGCAGTATATAATACTGTACTAAAAATGTATCTGTAGCATCATTTTCACCTAATGATGTACAGAATTAAAAATAACTCCTCAAAACTCAATGTATTTTTTAATAACTATTTTTTTGATGTGGACTATTTTTAAAGTCTTTATTGAGTTTATTACAACATTACTTCTATTTTATGTTTTGGTTTTTCGGCCATGAAGGAATTGAACCCACAGACCTGCACTGGAAGGTAAAGTCTTAACCACTGGACCAACAGGCAAGTCCCTCAATTGATTTTTTTCTCATGTACATATGAGGATAGTTAAATAATTCCAGATTTATATTTGAAAGAGAACTCAAAAATAGTGTGGTCCAATCTAAATAGAAACTTCCTACTAATCAATTGCATGCAAATTAGTTTATTGATTTATTCATTCAGGAAAAAAAATCAGAACCAGATTATTTAACTCTATAGCTACTTTTCCTTTTCCTAAGTTCTCTTGATTTTTTTGTGCTTAGAAGATACCAGAGGAAAGTTACAAAGCTTAAAGTGATTTTATCATTATTTCTTAGAATGTGTACAAAGTCTACACACAACTACATGGTTCTTTGATGACAGAGCTTAAAAAAAATTATATTCAACAGACTCCTTCCTGAAAATAAAAATACATTTCTAATTTTTATGATATCCTGACTAACTGGTGACAAATACCTAATGGGCCTACAGGTTTATAGGTAAAGTGTCCCCGTCTGTAGGCATCATCTATGGCTTCAAGAAGAGCTGGAACGTGAGGGCCAAATCTTTTGAGTCGATCAGTTTTACTATCTTTCAATTCTTTCAGTTGCCTCTGGTTAAAGTTCAGTGTAGTCTTCACATCTAACTCTTCTCTCCTAAAAAATACAAGTGGAAAAACAGAATAGGTACATGAAAATGTTATACAGAAATATCCAGACTTTTCCCCTAACACCTGCATACCAATAAATGACACAGCTATCCTAAGAACTAAAGGCAGATTCTTTATTTGAAAACAATTGTGTTACCAGGAAAAAACAGTCAGAAGACCACTAAAAATAATGCAACAGTGACAAAAACAAGAAAACCCAGAAACTGTCCAATTCTACAAGTTTAGAAGTTTTATTAGGAAAGTGATTTTGAAAGATACTTTAATAATACTTTATTATTATGAGAAAGAACAAAATAAAAACCAAGTATTTTATTTTCATAAAGAGGAAAACTACATAATTTTCAAATAACTGAAAAAATATAAGGATGTAGACACTTACTTAATCCTGGTATGTTCTTCTTTGTCTTTTTCTATGGCTTGCTGAAATTGTTCGATCTCTTGATTGACTGAACTTTCTTGATCTTGTAAGGCCTTTATTCTCTCTTTTAACCAAGATATTTTTTTTTGCCTTTCCAACCGTTCAGGTTCCAAAGACTGATCGGCACTAAGAGTAAATAATCCAAAGCGGAAATGTTAAGTTAAAAGCCTAACACTGTAAAAAACATAAAGCGATGTAATAAAATTTCTCTGCAGTAGTAGAGAAACTTAATGGTTGCGGGGCGGGGGAAGAAACAGGGAGTTTGGGAAGGACGTGTATACACTGTTATATTTAAAATGGATAACCAGCAAGGACCTCCTGTACAGTACGTGGGAACTCTGCTCAATGTTATGTGGTAGTCTGGATGAGCGGGGAGTTTAGGGGAGAAAGCCACACATGTATATGTATGGCTGAGTCCCTTTACTGTTCCCCTGAAACTATCACAACACTTAATCCACCATGTGTGTATGTGTGTGTGCATGTTAACTTGCTCAGTTGTGTCCGACTCTTTGTGATCCCATGGACTATAGCCTGCCAGGCTCCCCGGCCCATAGAGTTCTCCAGGCAAGAATACTGGAGTAGGTAGCCGAACCCCTCTCCAAGGGATCTTCCTGAACAGGGGATCAAACCTGGGTCTCCTGCACTGCAGGCACATTCTTTACTGTCTGAGCCACCAGGAAAGCCCGAATTGACTCTACCTCAATACGAAACAAAAAATTAAAAAAAAAAAAAGAAAAGAAAATACTTCCTCCATTTCACTTGGATTACTTTATTACAAAATGAGGTAAAAATGAAAATTGCAAAGTAACTACCTTACCTTTTTTTCAGTTCTTCAATTCTTCTGCAGAGCTGCTCATCATCTTTCTTTAATGCTTTATACTCATTTAGGGAACGATTATACAAAACCTAACAAAAAATCAGACACACTTCAGTAAAATAAAAAAAACAAATACTCTATTCAAGTTCACTTCTGCCAAATGGTCAAATCAAAGGTTGAATATATACTTAAACGAAGTACATATATGGCCACATGAAATCGTAACATTTTTTAAAGCCCAAAATCAACATAACTACAAAACCTCTACTTTTAAAAATAAACAAACAGTATTGATATTTGATATGATGAAGTTTTTAATGGGCTTCCCTGGTGGCTCAGACAGTAAAGAGTCCACCTGGAATGCAGGAGACTCAGGTTCAATCTCTGGGTCAGGAAGATCCCCTGGAAAAGGGAATGGCTACCTACTCCAGTATTCTTGCCTGGAGAGTTCCATGGACAGAGGAGCAGTATTTATATTTGATATGAAAGTTTTTCTCTCACCTCAGCTTCATTATAGGCCCTTTTCTTAGAAGTAAGATCTGCTTTCAGTGCCATACATTCTGGCGCTCGTGCACTTGTCTCTTGACTAATCTTTTCTAGTTTATCTTGAATGTCTTTGTATTTTTTTTCTGCTTCATTAAGTCTGACCTTTAAGAAAATTAACATTGTTGGAATATATTTTATTGGTCTTCAATAAACAGAAAAGTTAAAAAAATAATTATATATGGTTCACATTTCAAATAAACTTAATTTTGCTTTAACTAAACTCTATAGACAGTAATTAGATAAATGTAACTATATAAAATGCTAAAATATATATATTTTTTATTGAAGTATAGTTGATTTACAATATTGCATTAGTTTTAGGTGTACCGTAAAGTGATTCAATTATACATATACATATTCATTCTCAAGTTTTTTTTCCATTATAGGTTATTACAAGATATTGAATATAGGTTCCTTATGCTATACAGTGGGCTTCCCAGGTGGCCCAGCGATAAAGAATCTTCCTGCCAAGGCAGGAGGGATAACAGACACAGGTTTGATCCCTGTGTCGGAAAGATCCTCTGAAGTAGGAAATGGCAATGAAAATGCTCCAGTATTCTTGCGTCGGACATAACTGAGTAAGCACACACATACATGCTATATAGTAAGTCCTTCTTGTCTATTGTATATAGTATGTTAATGCTAATCTCACACTCATAATTTACTCTTCCCCCTCCCTTGCCCCTCTGATAATCATAAATTTGTTTTGTCTTCTATGTCTATGAGGTGTTTCCGTTTGGTAAATAAGTTCATTTGTACTGTTTCTTTTTTTCTTAGATTCCACATATAACGTCTGTCTGTCTTAGTTCACTTACAGTATGATAATCTCTAGGTCCATCCACGTTGCTGCAAATGGCAGCATCTCATTCTTTTTTATGCCTGAGTAATATTCCACTGTATATACATACCACTTCTTTATCCATTCACCTGTTGATGAACACTTAGGTTGCTTGCATATTTTGGCTATAATAAATAGTGCTGTGAACACTGGGGTGCATCTGTCTTTTCTGGATATATGCCTAGGAGTGGGATTCCTAGATCATATGGCAACTCTATCTTTAGTTTTTTAAGGAACTTCACTGTCTTCCATAGTGGCTGAAAGAATCTAGATTCCTGTCAACAGTGGTAACAGGAGGGTTCCCTTTTCTCCACACCTTCTTCCACCACTTATTATTTGTAGATTTTTTGATGATGGCCAATCTGACCAGCATGAGGTGATACGTCATTATAGTTTTGATTTGCATTTCTCTGATATTCTAAAATATATTTTAATCTTAAATTCACATTTAGTAAATGTAAAGGGAGACAGATACAATTTAGCAGAGAAACAACCATGCATGTGGATTATACAGTTTGGATGCAATAATGCTTAAGTAGGGTATGTATATTTCTAATAGTGAAAGCACACAGGAAGAACTCACAGGTCTGTCAGAAAAAGTCAGGAATGCTTTCAAAGCAGCATTTAAGCTGAAACTTAAAAAATGTTTCAGATCAGGGAGTAGCAAATTTTTTCTAGAAAGAGCCAGATAGTGTATCCTTCAAGCTTTGTGGGCTGTAAAGTATCTTTCATAGCTATTCAACTAAACATGCTAAGTTTGAAGTGTCTGGAACATCCAGGTAAAGACAGGAAGACAGATATTTAAATCAAGTGCTCAAGATAAAAGTCTGAATAGGAGATACAGATTAGGGATTGTAACTATGTAAGACATTTAGGAAACATTATATAGAATAATAGTGTATTTTTATTATGAAGACATCAGCAGTATAATCTGTATGTTTTTAATAATAATTAAAGTTGGTTCAGGTGTTACACAAACTAAACAAAATTCATCTATTTTCAGTTTTAAATTAGGTGAGTACAAATTTAAAATCTGCTTTAGATACTATTTTTTCAGAAGCCTTCTCTTTAATAGTTATGCTATAATCTATAAACAAGTATATACTATACAAAAGGTTTTTATGTAAGATATGGTGGGAAGAATATAAATATAAATTAAGACAATCCATACTCTAATGAAATTTACCACTTACTACACAGTATAATACTTAAATACTCAAGCAGAGCAAATACCTACAGAACTAAGTATCATCCAGCCTCAAGATTCTCCTTTCTTCATTTGAAAAAACACGGAGCATTTATTACTAAAACTGATTTCACTTTTAGATTGAGAAAATATCTAAAGAGGAAACCAACAAGGTCTTCCCCAAGGACAAGCTATGAAACGAAGCTGAGAAAAATCGAGTGAAAATTTCAGAATATTCTCTCAGAAATGGAAAAAAGTAAAGTGAGAGAGGTGGGTGGGGTTGAATTTCCATTTACTAGCTGAAGATTGAATAAGAAATTCAGCCCAGAGATCACAATGTACTGCTTTCACCATTTCTGTTCTTTTACACACTCCTCTATTACCTTTCATGGATTAGTGCTATAGCTCTTAAAAGGAAAAACACTTATCTGCTTATCTTAGGGGTAGACAGGAAAAAGCAAGCTGGGAAAGATTACACGCTGTAGTACAACCAAGCCTGGCAGCCAGAAGCTCATAAGCTAAGTAGAACGAAATAGTAATATGCAAGTCAGTCACCCTGAGTACATGGGGGCTCCTATAAAGAAAGGTTAGATCTATTTCTGGCAAGACAGCAGAGAACTCCACAGTGGTGGCTATTAAACCTTGTGAACATACAAAAAAAAAAAAAAAACCCCACTGAACTGTAAATTTTAAATGGGTGGACTGTACAGTATATGAACTGTATCTCAGTAAAGCTGTTAAAAGAGAATGGGAAGGGACTTCCCTGGTGGCCAGTAGAAAAGAATACGCCTTGTAATTCACGGGACACAAATGTGATCCCTGGTCAGGGAACTAAGATCCCACATGTCATGAACAGTTAAGCCTGTGGGCCACAACTACTAAGCCTGGGTGCCACAACTAGAGAGTCCATGTGCTACATGGAAAAGATCCCGCACGATGCAATGAAGATCCTGGGTGCCACAATTAAGACCCAATGCAGCCAAATAAATAAATAAACAAATAGAAAATAACTCCAGAATTGTGTAAACGTAACTTTTAAAGAGAGAGAGAGAATGGAAAGGTAAATATATAAGTGCGTCTGCTCATGGTACAAAGGTCCATGTGGACCCTCAACAGAAAATCATTCCCGTATTTACCACTCAACCAACTTCTACCTCGGTATAAAAAAAGTGTAATCACCTGCTGCTCCTCCGTTTTCCTCTCAAGTCTAGCAGCACGATCTTCTCCAATTTTGATGTTATCTCTGATAGCATTCAATTGCTTTTCAATTTCATTGACCTAAAAATAAATTATATAGCGAGTCACATATAAGACCAACTATAACCAAGTATATTCTGCATATTACAAATATGTGTGAATAATTAATTAAGTGAAATTACCACTGCCCAAGCCATTTCATGTTTCAGGTATTCCAGGTTGGTCTTCATTGTACTTAAGCCAGCGATATTTTGAAAACGTTCTTCTTTCTCCAAACACTGGCGCTTTAGTTCACTAAGTCGCTTTAAAAAAAAAAAAAAAATTTTCTTACTAACACTAAAAAGACAGACTTTCTGCCAATATATTTCTTTTGAACGCATTGCCTAAACAAGTACTGAAAAAGATCTGCTAGGCAATTATTTCTTTAATTAGAGCAGAAATAAAAATATTTTTGTTTCTTTGGTATACTTTTACTATGTGCAATAGTTTTGTTAATTTCTGCACTCTAAAAACGGCTAGTCTTCAAATGAGGAAGAATGAAGGAATAAAAGTTTCAAGGCCACACAAAAACTCAGTTTTCTCATTTTCTCTCAATTCCCTATCTAAGAGACAGACTGCGTGAAGTATACCACTAGATCCATTTTAATGATACTGGAAAGGTCAAAAGAAATTTATTTCTAAAAATCAAATGTTATATTTTTTCTCATCAAAATTTTCTCTTAATAATTAATCAATAAAATTATGCAAAAACTAACTACAGTGATATACGAACAGCTTCTAAAGCTGCACACCTGACTGGAGAGCCTCTCCTCTCCATTCAGAGTTTCTGTGTTCAAATAGGGACTTCGCTGTGGATCTTAGTGTGTTTCTCTATCGAAGTCACTTTCCCATTCTTCAGGATTATTTCAATCCATTATCACTCTCCTCAAACCTCATATACCTACCACCCTAATCCCTCACTCCTCCCTAATGCCTATTTTCATAGAATCCAGAAGCTGTAGAAAGCAAGCTCTTACAGCTTTCAACAACCTGATATATAAACTGAAAAGCAGTCTTTTCCTCCAGCTAAAAAGGAAGAGGTAGCTTCATTATACTTAAGACCAGTCCCCCCTCTTATTTGGATCCTGCCCAGTCCCTCTTCTGCCTTCTCAGTTCAGTTCAGTCGCTCAGTTGTGTCTGACTCTTTGTGACCCCATGGACAGCAGCATGCCAGGACTCCCTGTCCATCACCAACTCCCGGAGTTTATTCAAACTCATGTCCATCGTGTTAGTGATGCCATCCAACCAGCTCATCCTCTGTTGTTCCCTTCTCCTCCTGCCTTCAATCTTTCCCAGCATCAGGGTCTTTTCAAATGAGTCAGTTCTTCACATCAGAGGGCCAAAGGATTGGAGTTTCAGCTTCAGCATCAGTCCTTCCAATGAATATTCAGGACTGATTTCCTTTAGGATTGACTGGTTGGATCTCCTTGCAGTTCAAGGGACTCTCAAGTCTTCTCCAACACCATACTTCAAAAGCATCAATTCTTCAGCACTCAGCTTTCTTTATAGTCGAACTTTCACATCCATACATGACTACTAAAAAAACTATAGCTTTGACTAGAGGGAACTTTGTTGGTAAAGTAATATCTTTGCTTTTTAATATGCTGTCTAGGTTGGTCACAGCTTTTCTTCCAAGGAGTAAGCGTCTTTTAATTTCATGGCTGCAATCACCATCTGCAGTGATTTTGGAGTTCAAAAAATAAAGTCTCTCACTGTTTTCATTGTTTTCCTCATCTGCCCTCTGAGGGGGTCTAAATTAGTTGATTTTTCATCCCATCTTTTCATCTTTTTTCCACTTATTCCTTTTCATTGACTCCTTTCCAGGATCACATTTAAATCTTTACTTATCTTTTCCATTTACAAACAAACTCAACAATTTCCACCCCAAGGCACCACCTTTTTCTCTAAAAGTGGTTTCCCCTTTACATCTAAGTTTCATGAAAATTATCTCTAGCTCCTCCATTCTTCCTGGTTTTCAGCCCCACAAATCTGGCTTTTGTTTTCACCACTACCCTCCATGCTCCATGTAACACTGGCCCAAACCATTTCAAAGCTCTTTTCCATCTTACCATGGCCACTATTCTAACTTACCTCATCGTCATCATTTGTTTGGACAACAATACCTTCTTTATTGATCTCTCTATGTATATTCTGTCCTTAGAGTAGTTCACTCTCTTCTGTAGCAGAGTGATCTACTGAAAATATACATTCAGTCAAGCCATCCACTTTCATGTGTTGTACTGCCCTTAAGTTTCAAAGCTCCCCCACAACCTGGCCTTCTAACTCTCATTCTTGTGTTCCTCACTCTAGACAATGTAGAATTCCTGCAGCTTTTTAGAAACACCAAATGCTCTCTTGCCCAAAACTCCATCTGTGCTTATTTCTTGGAACACACTTCCTCACTCTCACCATCCTTTGTCTGTTATTCTTCACCCTTCACGTCTTACCTGAGGCATTACTTACTTAATAACTACACCCCTCCCACTGCCCCTGACTTGCCCCTTGTTGCTAGTAACCTATTAAAACTAATCTTTAACTCCTCTAGGAGCACTCACCATACTCAATTATTTACCATGTGCTTTCTGCTGCATAGTTAGGTACATGACCCCAAGAATCTTGTTAGGTATTTACCGCTATACGGCCACGGCCAAAGCACAATGCTAGAAGGCATGCGATAGGAACTCAGTATTTGATGGCTGAATGACTTCCAGTTTCTAATCTTCACGTTCTATTTCTTTTCTCCGACTTATTTTTATTTGTATCTCCCACTGAATCCTTTCCTGATTGCTTTTTAAATAAAATTTTTATTGAAGTATAGTTGACTTACAATGTTGCATTAGGTCACATTCCACTTCTTAAAGGCTAATCCAGGGTTTATTTTGAGAATCTAGTACATTTAATCAATCAGAAAAAAACTTCTTACAAAGTGCATATTATACGTAAGAAACTCAGCTACATGATACAGGGAAATACTTCTTAAACTTCATAAACAAATTACTTTCAATTGCTGATGACAAAGTATACCGTGAAGAAAGTGGGTATTTAAACATCAAGCTATTTAAAGCAAACAAATTTCTTCAAAGTCCTGATCCATTGTTTTTAAGATAATATACATTAATATATATTATGCATATTTGTCTGAATATGCATTTCCTTTCCCCAGTAATAAACACTGATATTCAAAGAACATGTACTATATCAATTCTATGGCTTATAGCACCTCCTTGCACACAGTATCACATACCTCAGGTTCAAAGCAATAATGTAGGAATAAAAATAAATATACTCATCCTGACTTTTTCAGTTTTCACTTGGTGAACCATATAACTATAAACCCAATTTTAAATATGTATTCCTCAAAAATTTGAAGTAAAAAGGTCAGTGCAACATCTAATAAATTTAACTTGGGTCAATCATTAATAAAAGTGTGTCTCAAAAGAACATACTATGAAGTTGCTGAAAGCAATTAATTGCATAAAACTGATTAAATGACAAAAGAACAAGATACAGAATCAAAGAAAAACTGCTGGGACTTAAAGTACTAGATAAACAGCTGAAACATAAGGCACTAAAAGAATGTTAACATTTAATGAACATAATGAAGAGTCATCTATAATTATAAATGCTGCTGCTGCTGCTAAGTCACTTCAGTCATGTCCAACTCTGTGTGACCCCATAGACGGCAGCCCACCAGGCTCCCCCGTCCCTGGGATTCTCCAGGCAAGAGTACTGGAGTGGGTTGCCATTTCCTTCTCCAATGCATGATAGTGAAAAGTGAAAGTGAAGTCGCTCAGTCGTGTCCGACTCTTAGCGACCCCATGGACTGCAGCCTACCAGGCTCCTCCACCCATGGGATTTTCCAGGCAAGAGTACTGGAGTGGGGTGCTACTGCCTTCTCCAATTATAAATGCATATTATGTTAAATACCAGCTGAGGCTCCTGCTTATTTTCCCATCAAAAGAAATATAGTTTTTAAACTACTGCCCAGTGGGAATTAGTGACACATTATTATGGAAGCAACTAGCCATACAGCAAGGGATAAGTAGGTTAGATACTGCCCTGCCCTCCAGTCTATGATTAAGACATGGATATACCCATTATTATAAAACAAAAAAAGCAAAGGCTAATACATACCCTGAAGGTAAAAAACACACAAAAATGTTACTATTTTTATATAGGTACACATATATAGATACATCGGTATATAATTTTATAATACCATTTACCTGGTGTAAGAATTTGACTGATTTCAAAAAACAATTGCATTAAGTGCTTACAAACCTCTTCTCCTTGATTTATCTGCTCTTTTGTTCTTTCTTTTGTTTCCATAATGTATGAATAGTCTTCCTTCATTTGTTCAAGTTGGGTTGCTTTCATAAAGAACTAAATAAACAAGAAAAATATAATTAGGAGTTTGTAAACTTCCATGTGACTATGAAAAAAAAAGAATCTGGTCTCTGAAAACTAAACACAAACACAAAAGAACACATTTTATTTATGTATACAAATTTACTTAAAGTGCTACATTCAAACATACATGTTTACTTGCAAAAGTTCTTAAAGCCTTGTGAAAGAAAACTCATTTGGTGTGAAGATAATACCATTCTGAATTCTCATTTTCACTGTTCTTCCATTATTTAAGCGAATGTTAAAACAGAGAAAACATTCGTATCCTTGATCTCAATGCACATAATTTTTTAGCATAGCAAACACCAAAACCATTCAAAATTCACACTGCAAGCTGCAGTAGTAGTCATATATTTTGTTGGCTTTTTAAAGAGTACTAAATAACCTAATGTTTAAAAGTTATTATGTATATACGGTCACTCATTCCCTTCTATTTCTACAAATATAAGTTTTAGAATTCACTCTCAGAATTAAAAGCCAAAAAAGTCCCAGCAAGGATTTATCAGTAAAATTATACTTCCACCTTAATTTTCTAAATTAGTCATACAATATTACCTTATACAGTGGCTTAAAAAAATACTTGGTATTTACTATATGACCAAGATTAATGCTCAGTATACATGCTTAATTTATAAATGTCTTCTTTTTTAGGTAGGTTTATGTTTATTTCAGTGCTTCTTACTTTGTACTTGTCTCCCTCATTTTTAGACTGCAAGAACTGCTTGCTCATCTCTTGTGTTAGAACAGAAACCGGATTATCTACCTGAAACAAACAAACAAACAAAAGATTATCTTTAAATATTTCATTTTAATGCCTTAAGGAGAACTGAACTAAGATATCCATTATAAGTGACCTATGCTTCCATCAGGAAGGCTAGGTACTAGCTGGAGGTTAGAGCATTAAATACACAAAAAGAAAATCTTAGAAACTTTTAATGAAAAGAAAATATTTCAAAATTTCATGGTAGTGAAACAAATACTACACCTAAGGCTGATTCATGTTGATGTATGGCAGAAACCAACACAACACTGTAAAACAATTATCCTCCAATTAAAAATACTACAGCCAAAATTAAATATTCTCCCATTACATAAGGATATAAGAACTTTCTAAACAAGTGTTTTTATTAGAAAGTTTTCATTCCTTCCACCTGTTTTATAGATACCACTCCTGTGCTACTGGTTAACCATCAGATTACAAAGTTGGAAGTTCTCTAGCGTGTAAGCAGCTGACTTGGGCTTTTATTTGGCTGTCTCAACATTCTATGTAGTCTCAGGCAAGTTAATTACTTCCTCCAACTAAATACAAAAAGTCCGACTCCATTACTTCTCATCAGAATTAAAATGACAAGTATTGTTTATTTTTTGTACAGCATTTCTTCAGATTTCTTATTTCCTGTTATTTCTTCATGAGGAATTAAGAATTTTTTTTCCTACTTGTTTCAAAAAGATTCACAGTCATTTCCCACTTATATCTTTGGTATTAATTTGTGTAACTAAGTCGTGTCTGACTTTTATGTGAACCCCATGGACTGTAGCCACCAGGCTCCTCTGTCCATGGGATTTCCCTGGCAAGAATACTGGAGTGCGTTGCCAACAAAGTCAGAAATAATGTCAGAATATAATCTTGTTTGTAAAGCACAAAATATGAAGGATCAGCAGAAATGAAAAAATGTGTAACTCCTTTATTTTACCATCTGTAGAATACTGATTGTACTTTATTTAGTATACTCCTGGTGAAAATCTTTCTTTCATGCAAGATTTTGGGTCTTCCCTTTCAAGATGATAAAAAAGATTTATGCAGTTATAAAGAAATCCCTGTTACATTTTTCTCATTATATAGGTAGCTAAGGCTCTGATTGTCATCTTTTTTTTCTTCCAAACAAGGCCTGTGTGGTATCTTAATTTCACACAGCATCTAATTTCTTAAAACTAAGACAATTGCCTATGTGGTATCTTAATTTCACACAGCAACTAATTTCTTAAAACTAAGCTTTAATGACAGCCATTTTATCACCAACTCTGGATTAACAGCTTTGCCAAAGTTCATGTTCTTTTTTTCCACATCCTCTGAAATGGAGTTCCTAGTTTTTATACTAGAGATTATTTAAAAATCTGGCACCCTTATATGTCAAGACCCTGGAGTAAGCAAAAGGCAAGCACAAACAGGTAAACTTCAGAGAAAAAGTAAGAGGTTTGATGGACAAATGCAACTGGGTACTTAAAGACATTAAACACCCTCCTTTCTTCTGACAATTCTAGGCCACACCATCCAACGGAAATACAATGCAAACGACACACACAATCAAGCTTTCTAGTATCTACATTAAAAATATAGAAACAGGTGAAACTGATGTTTGTAATATATTTTAAATCTAGTGTATCTAAAATACTATCATTTTAACATGCAATCTTGCCTGGAAAATGCCATGGACAGAGAAGAGCCTGGCAGGCTACAGTCTATGGGGCCACAAAGAGTCGGACATGACTGAGCGAGACTGAGCACAACATGTAGTCAGTATGAAAACTGAGTTACTCCTTTGCATTAAGTCTTCAGCACCCAGTGTGTATCATTTCACACTACAGCACCCCTCCATCTGGACTACCCACATTCTGAGTGCACAATACGCATCCACACGTGATTAGTGATTACTGGATATTCAGTGTGGCTCTAGACCTTTTGCACTTTTGATCAATGAACTTGAATCTTTAGTTAACTGAATTGTGTAAGAAGAGGACTAAAGCAGTTATGATATCTTCAAATATTTCAGAAGAAAAGAAACATGTTTTTATATTCCCCAAGGAAGTGGGCACTTAGGAGAAAAGAGATTGAGCTTTTCCCATAAACAACTTTTTAATAAATACAGTCAGCTACATGGGTCAGCAGCCTCAGGCAGAGATCATTTTCCCACCACCGCCCGCTCAGGCACCTGCTGAAGGAACACGTGGTGGAGACTGCACACAACGTGAGCATGCGGTATGTTACGACACTGGATGCCCTTCAAGTTTCTCCCAACACCTGTGATTCCATAAACTCTAACTTTCGGTTTTGCTGACTTCAGTTAACAAACTGGCCTGTGTTCTACGCTGTATCTGCTTTTCCTCAGATTTCACTATTTTTCTGAACCTGTGCTGCCCAATATGCAAGCTGCTAGCTACATTCAGCTTAAGTAAAACACAATAAAATATTTGATTTCTCAGCCGTCACACATTTCAGATGCTCGCGCGGCTAGTGGCCACCCCACTGGACATCAGTAATACCTAATATCTATCATTCTATCGTTACAGGAAGTTTTTCTGGACAACTTGTTCTAAACCAAACTGGGAAAGAGACCCAGACACATAATTGCTTTTTCCCCTTAGTGTTTAATCTTGGTGTTCTTAGTCCTGGAGTAAGGCAAGTTGATACAGTGGATAGAGCATTAGAACTGAACAGAGATATCTGGGGCCCATTACAGGCTCTGTCAGTAACCACGCCTAGACAACTGTAAGTGCACATTTACTCTTGCTGGCTCCGAGTTTCTCATCTACAGAATAAAGGGTCCGGATTAGATATTCCCCCCAAGACAATTCCAGGGCTAATGTTACCGAACTATCTGAGCCCCGTTTCCAAGTGCTCAAAGTATCTTAGCAGAATGGACTCAAATCTTATCCACCTGTAGGTGATGAAATAAATCCAAAATATATAAAGAAATGTTTTCTTTATCTTTCTAGAATAAATGTCCTTTCTACAAAAGAAACTTAGCAACCAAGTTTAGGAAACTATGATGCTATTCTGACTTGGACAGCAGAAAGCCAAGAAACTTTATTACGTACATTTTTTTAACATAAATTTTAGCATATATTAATATAGACAAGATATTCTTATATGTTCTATCAAATTAAAGATGTTATGTCTTGAAGGTACCTGATGCATTAGAAGCTTACTAACAATAGTTAAATATATTCTTCCTGTGGTCAATTTACTCATATGAGGCCATTCAAATTCTTTCTATACCACAAATGAAATCACACAAAAAAGTAGCCAGCTGTATTTATTAATCTGAAACACAGATTTAGAAATTACCTGAATGTTAAAATGATCAAGAATTCCAATCAGTTCTTCTTTCTTAGTAGAAATCACAGCACCTAGTTATGAGAAACACAAAATGATCAGACTGTTTCTAGGGCAGTAATACATTTTTAAAAACGAGCAATTATTTATAAATATAAATATTAACTATTTTCCTGATGTCATTAAGAAAGGTACGTTGAAGGTACACACATCTGAATGAACTGGGGCAACACAAGTCACGACACAAGTACAGAGGAGGCAGAAGCACAAAGATGTAGTGACAGCGTTTCTCTACTTTCCAGAGCTAAACATTTGGTTTTTTCTTCTCATCTATCTCTTTATACTCCCCTCCTCTTCCTTTATGCCCTTTTCCACCTTTCACTAACCTTCTCTTTCCACATGTGATAGTAACTATAGGGGTGAAAGAAGATCAAAATGGCATACCACAGACTGTTTCAAACTGACCCAAATTCTGCTACTCAAACTTTTGCTGTAGAATCCCTTGTGGTAATACAACAATGTGTAATATATGTATGTATGTATACATACATGTGTATATGCACATATATGCAACCAACCAATCCTCTTACAAGAAGGAAGTTTCAAGAGATGAGACGTATCCTTCCAGTGATACCAGCACAATCAATGACCTCTTTTTAACTGGATGTGTACTATTAGTTCTCCAAAATAAAAGAGAAATTCATAACAAACCTGTTGCACTCTTCAGTTTGTAAGATCGACTTCCATCCATGCTGATGTGCTGTTGTACAATAATAGTGTCGCCGTACACATTTCCTCTGTAGGCATCATCCCCTCTGTTCCTTATTGTTATTGAGATATCTGCTGAACTAAAGCAATAAGGTTAAACTAAGTCACAGGAATGTGCAGGGCAACTGTAACACCAACTTATAGTAATTTTCAAAACCTCTCAGTGATTTGGCTAATTCATTGGAAAAGTAGCTTTACATCAGCAGTTGATGGCTGAGAGGCTACTACAGAATAATATTAAAGATACCATACAACAAAGATGAGAAGAGAAACTTTATAACAAAATAAGTGACTATGCTATTCGTAACAGAAATACATTTTCACAAAATTCATTTAAGTTTTGGTTGTTTCATGTCATGTAGGTAAGTTACACAGTTTCCTATCTGTAATGTATAATCAATATTATACCGCCTGGATAATAATATTGCATATCAATATCATGCTAAATCACATAATAAAGCATCATCCTGACAGCAGGTGTCTAAGAATGATGAAGTGAGAATTAAGGTGAAATAATATATTTTCTAAGAAGATGAGAACTAAGGGAAACAATTTTGATTCTTCTATTACTTATGCAACAACAACAAAAAAGGCTAAAGTATTTGACATCAAGAAATGTAAACTAAATCTCAAAATTTCCTAAGGTTTTATTAGTATTACAAAAGAATTATTTTCAAAGTTTAAAAGAAGTTTGAAGCATTTATAGCCATGTATATTTTAACATATTATGGGGGAGGAGAGAATCAATCTCTGATTTTCTACTCTAAACTCTGTTAAAATAAGCCCTGGGAGAAAAAAATTTTTTTAAGTTAATGAAGAGCATTAATAAATAAATATAATTTCCTCAAACATAAAAGCAGACAATATTTTCTCTGGTTAAAAATGAGTATCTGTCAAAAATGCTCAAGTCCTTTAATGTAAATCTGATTTTGGTAATTAAAGGCTATATTAAACAGAACAAACTTGTTTTCATCAATTTGTAGTCATAATCCAAAACTGCTTCCATTTGCAGGAAATGTAGGGAAAAATACTCAAGATGAATTTCACTGTGAACTTAGTAGACATCCTGAAGGGGCTCAGTTCTTGTTCCCCCCGTACATGTGTGCAGGGAAGTGCTCTCATAGACAGAGGGCTCAGCAGCCCCCAACCCTTCCCACAGGGACTGAGATAAATATAGAAGACATGGTTAATGTGTGTGTGTGTTCAGTTGCTCAGTTGTATCGAACTCTTTGTGACCCCATGGCCTGTAGCCTGCCAGGCTCCTCTGTTCATGGGATTTCCCAAGGCAAGAATATTGGAGTGGGTTGCCATTTCCTCTTTCAGGGGATATTCCCAACCTAGGAATCGAACTAGCATCTCTTGCATTGACAGGCAGATTCTTTACCACTGTGCCACTTGGGAAGCATATAGAAAGTGGATAGTAACTGAGCCAGATACTCTTCTTTAAAATTCAAATTAATAAAAATTAGTAAAGCTCAAGTACAGTCTGTAGTCTAGTTAATAATAATATACCAATGTTAACCACACAGTACTTTGATAAAAGTACCTCAGGTATTTAAGATGTCAACATTAAAGGAAATTGGGTAAAGGCTATAGGAAAACTGTACTAGCTTTGCAGCACTTGTGTAAATCTAAAATTATTTTAAAATCACAAGTTTTAAAAACAAACTCAAATTCAGACTCAATCAAGCGTTAAGGAGGTAATTTCTTGGAGCTACAAAGTTCTGAGGACTCTGGGACTAGAGAGATCAATTTGGGGCGCTATGTTCTGACAAGTACAAAGTCTGCAGAGACTACAGAGAGAAGCAGAACATAGAACAGTTAAGTTCTTGGGAAACCACCTGGACAGAGAACGACACTGAATCACGGATACTGGCCATGAATCAGAGACATAGAGAACTCAAGAGCACTTCCTTTCAAGGGCAGCCCCACACACATGAACAAGGAGATACAGAATAGCAAGAAGACTAAGAAAGAGCACACAGGCTCCAGGGTAGGTAAAAATAGTCACACACCTGCATGCCTGTAAGAAGAGGGAAGGCGGGAGAGTACAGCACAGAAGAGAAGGCCGCTCAGCCTGGATGGGAGGGGAGTTTGGGGGAGAATGGATACATGTGTAAGTATGGTGACAGGTGAATGTCTGGCTTGTAGAGGCTTGGATTTAAAATGCAACATCTGTTTGAAGTCTGGACCCCTTCCTCCCCCCACAAAGGATTACACTCTCACAGAAAGGGTAAGTCAGAACTTTTGCCACATAGCAGTAAGAAAAGATAATAAGGTTTAGAGAATGAATTGATGGTTACCAGGAGGGAAGGGTGGGGGAAAGGGATAGTCAGGGACATGTACACACTGCTATATTTAAAATGGATAACCAAGAAGGGCATGCTGTACAGCATGGGAAACTCTGTTCAATGTGATGTGGCAGCCTGAATGGCAGAGGAGTTTGGGGGAGAATGGACACATGTATATGTATGGCTGAGTCCCTCTGCTGTGCACTGGAAACTACCACAACGTTGTTAATCAGTTATACTTCAATATAAAATAAAATGTTTTTAAAAAAGTGCAGCCATTGAGGAGAGGGAGGGAAGTAGTGGAAAGGAAGAGCTGTAAGCATAAGCCTGACGAAGGAAGGAAGACACAGATCCAGAAACAGACACAAAGAGCCAGAGACACAGAACAGAAAGACCCAGAGAGCGACGATCTTTGGTTCTCAGTTTCTCAGTTCCAGTCACTCCTGATCCAATTATGCTTCCTCCCTGCAGCTTCCAAGATATACATCCTACATCTTTATGATCTATCTCTTCTCAAGATACCCTGAGTGGCTTGGGGTGTGTACGTTTTTAACCGGAAATAGCAATCAGTATCTAACTAAGACAGATGTGCTCCTGAAAAGTTCTAATTAATGAGCTTTTAAAGCACTCTGCGGTAATTCTAATGAAAAGTCAAGGTTGAAAACTATCAGCTAAAATCTATGATAGGAGAAAGGTATCTGGCCTACAACATAAAGCCAAAAATATTTGTAACTCATGAAAACATTTTTAAAAATAAAGTGATACCTCCCTTGATTTGCAAATACCAACTTTATTTTCCTTCTGGGCCACTCCTTGCATTTGAAAGCTATTTTTACTATTGTGAGAGCTTTGTAGACACTTATATCCCACTACCATATGAATTCATAAGAAAGGCAAGTTATTTAAAAACATTTAAGGCTTACAAAAAATACCCTTCATAATGACTGCTCAGAAAACCTATATAAGGAAACAGAATACCTGCTCTGGGACTGACTGCTGTCTCCCCACCTACTAACGTGGCTGGTGTGGAATTTGGGTCAAGAGCCATAGAGCCCAGTGTCTGTCCCTAGAGAGACCCTTCAGTGAGAAGAGGAACGATCAGGGAGAGCTCCTCCAGAATGACAGCACACGAGCGCGCACACACCACAAGCATACGCAGTGCCGCCCTAAGGCTGTGGCTTCATTTTTTGGGGGGGATCCAAAAACTACTTTTTATTTATCATCATGAAGATTTTTACATATTTAAAACTCAAACTATACACTTTTGACAAGTGAAATTTATGAAAATGCTATAATAAAGCTCTTTTTAACAAAAACTATTTTCTCATATAAGATGTCACTCCCACAAAGAAGTCACTGAAGTTCCTGTCAAAATTAGAATTTCTAGGGGTTTCGGTTCAAGATGGCTACAGGATCCAGAACTGACCTTCTACAACACACGGAATCTATAGCTATGCACCGAACAACTTTCTCGGGATAAAAATAATTAAAAACTAGCTAAGCAAATCCTATACATGGGATGAAGGAGAGAAGGCCCATGTCAAAGTGGGTAGAAGAGAATGGGACACAATGTGGCCATAAAATATGAGAACAAGGAAAATACAGCTTTATCAGACATTTACCTCTTGATGCTGTAGCAATGAGGGACTGTGAAAGTAATTAATAAATAAGTCACAGAAAATCCCCAATGATAAGAAAAGATCCAAGTGGCTTAAAACAGAAAAAGAAAGGAACAACAGTGAAAGAGGAAAAATGTAAGAGGTTACCATTTTCAAACCCAGAACAACAGATGGCACATATCTCTGGTCCTGGTAAGAAGGGAAACCTGAAGTTTTTTTTTTTTTTTTACTTTTGTGTGCTTCTCCACATATATGTCTTATTTTATACACCTGCACATATAAAGGTTACAAACTTGGGAAGTGTGGCTTACAATCACCAGGGAGGTGGGCCATGAAGGAAGATGATGTAGAAAGAGCACAGGACCGCTAATGCTACTTACAGTGGAAAAGGGAAGTGCATGTTGGAGGTCCCCAAAGGAAAACGCAACTGAAGTGCAGAGAATGTAGGGTGGCGGTTGTTTAGTCACTAAGTCATGTCCAGGTCTTTTGCAACCCGGTGGATTATAGCCTGCCAGGTTCCTCTGTCTGTGGGATTTCCCAGGGAAGAATACAGGAGTGGGTTGCCATTTCCTTCTCCAGGGGGCTGTGGCTTCTTTCTTGGCTTCAGGAGACCCTTATCTGTACAGAGGTGACTCCAGCATTGTGTATTGATGGAAACGAGGCACAAGGAACATGGAAAATGCCATGTAGAATAAGGACACACCTGTTCCTTCTCTGGGTGGCTAGCTAATCTGCAGTACGTTCTGTAAACTTGACTAAATCAATCAGGCATGTGTAGTATCCCTCCATAACCCACTCCCCCAATGCTACAGCTGATGTCAAAAACTGGCCTGGTGCCTAGATCCCAGGACTAGGATTAGGAAGGCTGAGGGAGGGAATAGTGAACTGAACCTGCTGAAGAATGTGAAGGGCTATGGGTCTGAGACTTTGGTCTCTCCGAGAGGAGGAGACATATCTTTACTACTGCAAAGCCTCGCTGGATGATCAGAGGGCGGAGCCCCAGGTAAAGAGCCTCTAGGCACAGTCAGTCCTCTGGCTTCTCCTAACCATCTTAGGTAAGCATCTCTAAGGAAGGTTGGAACCCTCTACAAAGGCAGCCTGGAGCTCAAGTGTCACAAGTGGAGTGCTTCAGATGGGGGGAGGGGGAGTCCTGAGGACCACCTTAAACCTGTGCCTGAATGACAGGCACCCTCAGAACGATGGAATAGCCACACAGATTTTAGACACAAAACAAAAAGATAATACTCAGTGAGCTAATTCTGTTTAAAAAAAAAAGTGGTAACAGAATCAGAGATTATAAAATTAGAGAAATTTTATAGCCACCGAGTGTTTTAAATGAGGAAGACAAGGACAAGAGGAGTAGGAATGGGTTTGGAAAAGCTGTTTTTAGCTACTTTTTCAGACAAGGTCAGTACAAAGCAGACTGAGCTCAGGTCAAAGCTTTTAGCTGTTATTATCTCTGTTTAAAATATTTTAATGTTCCTATCTACAGGCAGCTGTGTCCTTCAATGGTGGTGATTTGTACAAACTAGCCTTTATCCATCTTTCTTTTTTTAATGGCATTCCAAGGACAAATCTCAGAAAGAAGCTTCTGCTTGGGTCTAGGTACTTCTCATATGGAAAAAAATTTTTTAATCTTTAATGGAGACATAAAACATTTAATGGTACAGAATAAAAAATTTCTTCCTGAGGTTTCTATGTGAAAGATCAATGGGTTATCCAGCTAGGTAGACTAGGTAAATATTTGGATAACTTGAACTGAAACACAGTTGAGACCATTAACTTTGAAGTGTTCAAATAGCTAACTTTTGACTTCAGACATTATTTTCTTTGGAGACTGTGGGAGAGAAGACCTTGCCAGACTGGAGCCCAAATACAGTCAGGAGAGGCAGAAAACATGCTGGAGAATTGTTTTCAAGTAGTTCCTTTCCAAGGCCATACAGCACGGGAAACAATTTTCTGTGTATCTTTTCCTTCCTCTTCCTAAGTCCACTTGGAACCTTAGCTTTAGGGGTAAGATTCCTAAGGTTTCTGAGAAATACATAAGAAACCTGCAATCCTGATTCACATCACGTCCCCATTCTGTTTTTTAGAAATCAAATGGAAAATGGGGGAAGTTAAATCGATATAACACTGAGCAGAAGGAAAGTCAGTTACAAGGGGGACAAAAAGACAATCACTGTTAATTATCAAAGTTCCAGAAGTCCTTGGGCACCGAGTATGTGAGGGAGAAACAAGCAGTGGGAGACGCCTCACTGTGGGAGCTGGGATGACAGAGTCTAGGACATCCAGTTCATAGGAGAAATGAGGATCCCGTCAGGGTTTTCTGAGGCTGAACTAAAAAGAATAAGGATATCAGCCTGACAAGAGCTCCTAATGGACAAAGGGCCACGAGTCTACGATGATGCAAACCAGGCAATTAATATACAGTTAGGTGACGGTGAATGTAACACAAACATTCAGTGAAAGAAACACAAACATAAAGCCACACATGGTTGTTATATAACCATTCACAAAGGTCAGGATGAACCACAAAGAGGTTTATGATTATAGCCCTCACACCAAATTCACTGGTGAACCATCTGAGTAAAGCATACAAAATGAGAGACAGAATGGAATACTTTTTTTTGAATTCTTAAGAGAGTTGGAGTTCTGTTTAGGGACACCTTGACTCGTTACTAGTTCTGCTCTAGCTCACGTGGTATCAACATGTACTTGCTGAAGCTGGATTTGGGACAAGAGCCAGAGAAGTCCTGGTGGTCCAGTGGATAAGGCTCTGCACTTCCTGTAGAGGGCAGCAGCTCGATCCCTGGTTGGGGTAAGGTCCCGCATGCTATGCGGCCAAAAAAATTTAAAGTCCCATGTTCATAAATATTCCTTTAAATGGAAGTACACAAATTTATCACTCCTCATTCTTCCATAAAGGTAAAGGAAACAAGTGTCTGGGGGAGGTGCATGGCATTAAGTGACATAAGCATTCTGTCAGGAGAGATAAAGAGGCAACAGTGGGGAAGAGAAAGGAATGAAAAGATATGACACCTGACACCTCTGTTCCACTTCCAGGAAGCCAATTCATTTCTGACAATGTCTACATGAATTGGGAATCTAAAGCTGCTTCTTATTAAAGAACTGAAAGATACACGTAGAAAGCCAACACTTACTTCTGTCCATCCTTCACAAAACCTTTTAAAGAAGATCCTCGATTAGTAGTGATAGCTTTTCCACCAAGACCAACTATGAGAGCTGTGAGCACCGCACTCTTGCCACCTAAAGAACAGGTGTTGAAGAAATCACATGCATTAGAGAGGGAGAACTATGATTTCTACAATTTGATGTAAAAATATTTCTCAGAGAAGATGTGAAATAGTCTAACCCTGAAAGGAAGTGTTACACTTCAATTATAGTTTTCTTCCAGTGCCAAAAACAAAAAGTTGTATATATCATGAAATATTTAGCTGCTGCTATTAGAAAAAAAAAAATCAATATATTTCAGGAATCAAATTTTTGCCAGAAATGGAAAAAACTGGTTGATAACTTTCCAACCTAAAATTTACAGTATCATCTTGACCTGTCAGATATTAAATGAACTTATCTTTCTAATTAACCCAAATACATTTAACTCATCTAATGTTTCTTACATCCTAATTTAATTAAAATTAGGATTTTTCTTTTCCCATAAATTCTCAGAAGCCCAAAACTATTTTTGACCCTGATTGCAAGCTCCACAGGGACAGGACCTTACCTTAACTCAGTGGCTATCTCCAATATAAGCCCATAATAGGCACTCACATATTTGCTGAATAAATGAATTTAAATATGAAAAACTACCAGTCGTATAGACAGATTTTGTATATTTTGCGATATTTTGACAATTATTATTCCTAATTTGAGTATTATTCATTTGCTCACTCTTTAAAGAGTATACTTTTTTACTCCTAACAGACAAAAAATATCGCAAGCTAAAACAGCAAAATCTGTAACAGTTACCCAGAATATGATAACCATTTTCTCAACTCCACAATCAACCAAAGAGATCAACTCTTATTAACTCATCATCTTTCACAACATACTCTAAATTAAACCAAGTATACAAGAGTTAACCCAATTTAGTTCCTGGGATGTCTTTTGAGTTCCTATACTAACTCTCTCCTTTTTCTTCATTTCCAAATTCACAGTTTCCACCACCTGCATTAGATTAACACCTTCACTATTTCGAATGTTAAGCTCTAACTGCAGAACCTACCGGTCTGTCTTTACTACTTGTCCTGTTTGACCTCCCCATAGCTCTGGTCCTTTTGTCTATTCTCTCCTTCTGAAAACACTTTCCTCTTGAACTAACAGAGGAGGGAAAACAAAGAACAACTAAACAGACCACGGGGCTATCTGTACTAGTTCCATGTTCTAGCACGACCACCATCCCTGGACCCTGGCAAGCTCCTCTCCCTCTCTACTGGCTCAGTTAAGCAGCCAACATGGTTCACCACAAAGGCTGCCTAACTCGTCTTTCCAACTCCTATGTATTCCTCTATGTCTCAGCTACTTCTTCCCCAGAAGATCTAAAAGATCTTTCATTTTTATTCAAGTACCACCACAAATACCATCTCTTTTTAAAGCTTTCATTGGCCACATGAGTGAGAATTCATTTCTTTCTTGTTTGGATTCCCATGGCACTTCATTCATGCTGTTACAACATTTAATAGATACAAGACACAGGACTGTCTCAACGGCAATGAGGATAGCTTGCCCACTCTTCTATGGTATGAATTCCAAGGTACATAGATTCAAATCACTACGCATTCTAGAAGAGTGGGATTGGGAGGGAGTTGGAAGGGAGATTTGGGAGAGAGGGGTGGGGACATGGGTGTACCTATGGCTGATTCTTGTTCATGTTTGATTGAAAACCACAAAATTCTTTAAAGCAATTATCCTTTAATTAAAAAAATAAAGTGGCAAAACAACATGAAAGAAAGGTTTATTCCTCTTGCATAATGAACCCAGAGTTAATTCATTATTTTCTTAAAGTGTAGACTGGCAGCAAATACTGAAAAATTCATGACCACAAACCAGAGATCTAAAACTTAGCTGTATCAGCACTAATAGGCACCTATTTAAAAAAGTTAAAGCATTCTGACTTCAATGTACTGCTCAAAGTCAAATAAGAAGGAAGGCAAAAGCACTTACTTCCATTATTGCCAACAACAAAGTTGACATTAGAACCAAACTTAAAGGGTCCAAGCATCGAATGACACATGAAGTTTTTGAGCTGAATACTCTCAATTATTCCAACTTCTGCTGCTGTCTATGAATTTTAAAAAATGAGAGAAAACAATCAATCTAATTCAATCACTACAATCATCCAACTGTTTGTTAGCAGGAGAAAGATCAGCAGTGCCATCAATGAAAAAAGTTATAGAAAGTACAATTTTAAATGTTAATTTCAATCAATGAGTAAGAGCATGCTCAGTCATTAAGTTGTATCCAACTCTTTGAGACCCCATGAACTGTAGCCTGCCAGGCTCCTCTGTCCATGCAATAATACAGGAGTAGGTTGCCATTTCCTTCTCCACCGAATCTTCCCGACCAAGGGATTGAACCTGCATCTCCTGCATTGGCAGGTGGGTTCTTTACCACTGAGCCACTAGAGAGGCCTTCAATCAATGAGCAAGTGACATTAATTCATATGATTAACTGCTATTTTTAAAGTCCTTATAGGTTCTAACAAGTATTTCACAGGATTCTTTTTTAATATGGACAATACCAACATCTTGAGTCACATCAGTTTTTGTTGGAGAGAGGCTATCTTTGGCATTGTGGGATATTTAACAGCATCTCTAGCCACTACCCACCAGATGCCAGCAGCACTCTCTCCTCCAACCCCAGATGTGACAACCAAACATTATATTCAGACATTGCTAGATGTATCCACTGCAGAGAGAGCACAGAATTATAATTTCCATATTGAGAATACGTCATAATTAAATTAGAGATGGTTCATATATGTTTTAACCAAGAGTTTGATACACAGTGGTTACACTTTGTAGTTAAAATATGAAAATAAATCAACTATATTTTACCAAACCTTCCAAATGTTTTTGAAGAACATTTAATGTCTCCAACTTTTAAGTTATTTATTATAAAAATCTCTGGCTCTCTATCACTAAACAGCAGCTTATTAAAAAGCAGGGAACATTTACATCCTTATATGAGTGGCTTCCCAGGTGGCTCAATGGTAAAGAACCTGTCTCCCAATTCAGGAGACACGAATTCGATCCCTGGGTCGGGAAGATCTCCTGGAGAAGGAAATGGGAACCCGCTCCAGTGTTCTTGCCTGAGAAATCCCATGGACAGAGGAGCCTGGCAGGCTACAGGCCATGAGGTCACAAAAGAGTAGGACATGACATAGCAACAAAAACAAGCAGAATTCTGTAGAAATCATGGTTGAAGACTTTTTAAAAGTCTTCAGTTTATTTTGATCTAATTGAAGACTTAGAAGTAGTTATAAAAAATAATACAGAGAAATCCTGTGACTCCTTTACCCAGGTTCTGCCAAAGGTAAAATCTTGAAAACTATGGTACAATACCACACCAGGGTGCTCATTTTGATAGTGACGCACAAAATATTCCCATCACAAGTAACTGTCACATTGTCCTTCTAGAGCCTCATCCTCAAGTAACTGTCACATTGTCCTTCTAGAGCCGCATCCTCATTCCTCCCCACCCACTCATCCTTTACCCTGGCCCACTGGTCTGCTCTCCATTTCTGAGACACTGTTATTTCAAGAATGCTATATACATGGAATCAGACAGAATGTAACCTTTGGAAAAGCGCTTTTCCCTTCACTCAGCTTAACTGTCTTTTGCTGTCTATGTGCACAGTTCCCTGCTTTCTACTGCTAAATAGTATCTCAGGGTAGAGACATCCTATAGCAGGTTTAACTACTCACTCACTGTATGACATCTGGATTGTCATACAGTTTTTGAGTATTACAAAATAAAGCTGCTATGAACACTCATGTACAGATTTTTGTGGGAAAATAGATCTTCTTTTCTCTGTGATGCTGTGCTATGTTTAGTCACTCTGTTGTGTCTGACTCTTTGCGACGCCATGCACTGTAGCCCGCCAGGCTCCTCTGTCCCTGGGAATTCTCCAGGCAAGAATATTGGAGTGGGTTGCCATGCCCTCCTCCAGGGGATCTTCACAATTCAGGGATCGAACCCAGGTCTCTCACATTGCGGACAGATTCTTTACCATCTGAGTCGCCGGGGTAGCCCAAGAATACTGGAGTGGGTAACCCATCCCTTCTCCAGGGGATCTTCCCAACCCAGGAATCGAACCAGGGTCTCCTGCACTGCAGGCAGATTCTTAACCAGTTGAGCTACCAGGGAAGACCCTTTCTCTGTGATAGATACTGGGTTATATGATAGATGGTTACATGCTAAATTTCTTACAGAAACTGCCAAACTATTTTCCAGAGTGACTGTACCATTTTACATTCCCACCAATATATGAATGATCCACTTTCTTTGCATCCTTGCCAGCATATGGTATTGTCATTTAAGAGAGAAAAAAAAAAGTAGCCATTCTGATGGGTGTGCAGTGGTATTTCATCATGGTCTTAGTTTGCATTTCCCTCATGACAGGGCTTCCCTGGTGGCTCAGAGGTTAAAGTGTCTGCCTGCAATGCGGGAGACCTGGGTTCGATCCCTGGGTCGGGAAGATTCCCTGGAAAAGGAAATGGCAACCCACTCCAGTACCCTAGCCTGGAGAATCCCATGGACAGAGGAGCCTGGTGGGCTGCAGTCCACGGGGTCACAAAGAGTTGGACACGAATGAGCGACTTAACTTTCATGACAGGTTATTCTGAACATGATGTCATGTGTGTATCTGCCGTCTGTACATCCTGTCAGTGAAATGTCTCTTTATGTCTTCTGTGCATTTTCAAATTGGAAATTTGCTTTTAATTGTCGAATTTTGAGAATTCTTTATACATATTCTTTATAAAATTCTTTATACAGTACTCTTGCCTGGAGAATCCCATGGATGGAGGAGCTTGGTGGGCTACAGTCCACGGGTTGCAAAGAGTCGGACACGACTGAGCGACTTCACTTTCTTTCTTTCACTTTATACAAACAAGATATTTGTACTTTGTTGGATACATGATTGGCAAATATTCTGCTAGCTTGACTTTCCATCCTCATAACAAGGTCTTTGCAGAAGAAAAGTTTTTAATTTTGATGAGGTCTAATTTATCAGTTTTTCATTTTATGGTTTGTATATTTGGCGTCAAGTCTAAGAATTCTCTGCTGAATGCTAATCTGAACCTGAAACCCAAACATTTGGTACAATTCTTCAGTCAAACCAACTGAAACTGAAGAGACCTTTTTTAGGAGTTTTTAAAGGATGAATTAAATTTCCTTGTTATAGGAATTGGTCCACTCTAAACTGCTAATCTATGTGTGCAGAGTTGTTAACAATATTCCCTTATCGTCCTTTCTTTTAAAATTTACTTTTGGGTACGCTGGGTCTTCATTGCTGTGCCAGGCTTTTATTTAGTTGCAGTGAGCGGGGGGCTACTCTAGTTCTGGTGTGAGGGCTTCTCACTGAGATGGCTTCTCGTGTTGTGGAGCACGGGCTCTACAGAAAGCACAGGTTTCAGTAACTGTGGCACACAAGCTTAGCTGTCCTGCCACATGTGGATCCAACTCATGTCCTCAGCGATGGTAGGCAGATTCTTAACCACTGGATCACCAGGGAAGTCTCCTTATTATCCTTTTGCTGTTTGCAGAATCTATGGTCAAATCCACTGTTTCATTCCTGACACTGGTAGTTTGTGTTTTCTCTCATTTTCCCTTTCGTCAATCTTAGTAGAGGTTTGTAAGTTTTACTGACCTTTCCAAAGAACTACATCTTTGTTTTATTGTTTTTTCTACTAATTTTTTCTAAAAATTAACATGAACTTCAAAATTAGGTGATTTTTACATCACTTTTAAAAATTTATGTTATTTTTCCTCTGCAGCTAGCGACCCAGCTTCAGATACTGAATTAAGAATACGATATATAAAACAGACAGGAGAAACAGGACAATCAAAAGTTATTAATTTTATAATTTTGCACTCACCAAAGTAGAGGTACCATTAGTGAAAGAAACTGCACATTCATCTTCATCACATTCATCTTTATCAAAATCGTCCAATTCTTCTTGTCTTGGTCTTTTGGCATTCTCAGGAGAGAAAAAATTTTCTTCCTTTCTTTTGGCCATCAGGTCTAAACAAATATTACAGTGACAATGAAGAAAATCATGTAAAGCACCCATACAACTGTTTCATATATATATATATATTAAAAAAACTTAACAAAATCAGACAAAGCTTAAATTTTAGTACTATATCCATTCATTTTCACTTTAAGAAAAAGTACAATTATCATCTGTGTGGAGGGAGGGGGCCATGAGCCAAACAGTGCGAGTGGTCACGAGAAGGTGGAAAGGTAGGGACACAGATACTCAAGAACCTCTGGAAAGGAACATATCCTTCCTGCTCTCTTGATTTTAGCCCAGGCAGACATGTCAGACTTCTCACTACAGAAGTAGATAATAAATTCTTGTTTTAAAAAATCTGCATATGCAACACTAGAAGATTTTACGTCAGAGGGGATTCATGATGGAGGTTTTTATTGATGTGGACCTATCTAAGTATTTTAACTCCTAAGCTTACAAAAAGCAAACGGTTTTATTTGTGAAACTGTAGATACACTGATGAGATGGTAAATGCCTTCTGAACTTACTCCAGAGCAATCATCCAATTTTTATAAGTTATAAAGTAATAATGAATCATATAAAATTAATATTATTTCCCCAAAGAAGCATATTTGTAGTGGCCTGTATAGTCCATGGAGTCTCAAAGAGTCTGACAAGAAACAGTGACTTTCACTTTCACTTTTGCCTAGCACTAGAAGAGAAGGGAAAGGCAAGGGAGAAAAGGAAAGATATACCCATTTGAATGCAGAGTTCCAAAGACTAGTAAGGAGAGATAAGAAAGCCTTCCTCAGCGATCAATGCAAAGAAATAGAGGAAAACAACAGAATGGGAAAGACTAGAGATCTCTTCAAGAAAATTAGAGATACCAAGGGAACTTTTCATGCAAAGATGGGCTCGATAAAGGACAGAAATGGTATGGACCTAACAGAAGCAGAAGATATTAAGAAGAGGTGGCAAGAATACACAGAACTACATGAAAAAGATCTTCGTGACCCAGATAATCACAATGGTGTGATCACTGACCTAGAGCCAGACATCCTGGAATGCGTCAAGTGGGCCTTAGGAAACATCACTACGAACAAAGCTAGTGGAGGTGATGGAATTCCAGTTGAGCTATTTCAAATCCTAAAAGATGATGCTGTGGAAGTGCTTCACTCAATATGCTAGTGAATTTGGAAATCTCAGCAGTGGCCCCAGGACTGGAAAAGGTCAGTTTTCATTCCAATCCCGAAGAAAGGCAATGCCAAAGAATGCTCAAACTACCACACAATTGTACTCATCTCACATGCTAGTAAAGTAATGCTCAAAACTCTCCAAGCCGGGATTTGGCAATATGTGAATCGTAAACTTCCAGATGGTCAAGCTGGTTTTAGAAAAGGCAGAGGAACCAGAGATCAAATTGCCAACATCCGCTGGATCATCGAAAAAGTAAGAGTTCCAGAAAAACATCTATTTCTGCTTTATTGACTATGCCAAAGCCTTTGACTGTGTGGATCTCAACAAACTGTGGAAAATTTTTAAAGTGATGGGAATACCAAACCATCTGATCTGCCTCCTGAGAAATCTGTATTCAAGTTAGGAAGCAACAGTTAGAACTAGACATGGAACAACAGACTGGTTCCAAATCGGGACAGGAGTATGTCAAGGCTACATATTGTCACCATGCTTATTTAACTTATATGCAGAGTACATCATGAAAAATGCTGGGCTGGATGAAGCACAAGCGGGAATCAAGATTGCCAGGAGAAATAGCAATAACCTCTGATATGCAGGTGACACCACCCTTATGGAAGAAAGCAAAGAAGAACTAAAGAGCCTGTTGATGAAAGTGAAAGAGGAGAATGAAAAAGTTGGCTTAAAACTCAACATGCAGAAAACTAAGATCATGGCATCTGGTCCCATCACTTCATGGGAAATAGATGGGCAAGCAATGGAAACAGTGAAAGACTTTATTTTTGGGGGGCTCCAAAAATCACTGCAGATGGTGACTGCAGCCATGAAATTAAAAGACGCTTACTCTTTGGAAGGAAAGTTATGACCAACCTAGACAGTATATTTAAGAGCAGAGACATTTCTTTGCCAACAAAGGTCCGTCTAGTCAAGGCTCTGGTTTTTCCAGTGGTCATGGATGGATGTGAGAGTTGGACTATAAAGAAAGCTGAGCACCGAAGAATTGATGCTTTTGAAGAAGACTCTTCAGAGTCCCGTGGACTGCAAGAAGATCCAGTCCATCCTAAAGGAAATCAGTCCTGAATATTCACTGGAAAGACTGATGCTGAAGCTGAAACTCCAATACTTTGGGTGCCTGATGTGAAGAACTGACTCATTGGAAAAGACCCTGATGCTGGGAATAACTGAAGGCAGGAGAAGGGGACAACAGAGGATGAGATGGTTGGATGGCATCACCGACTCAATGGACACGTGTCTGAGTAAACTCCAGGAGATGGTGATGGACAGCAAGGCCTGGCGTGCTGCATTCCATGGGGTAGCAAAGAGTTGGATACGACTGAACTGAGTAGTGTCACTTCACTGTTCTCTAATAAATAACCCAGGCTAATTATCTAGTTTTTTTTTTTTGTTTTTACCAATATTCCTTAAAATTTGCCTGTAGAAAATTAACATCATCAAGCTTTTCTAAACATAAAAGCCACACCTTAAGTCCAAGTTGATGGTCTTTCGTTGAAATGAAATGGTATCATTACTTGAACTGCTGCTTTCATTTTTCTCTTAAAAATTCTCTTAGAGCCCTAAAGTGATAGGTACCTAATAACTGTTTGCTGAGTAATGAGAAACATCCACAGCACAGGTAACAAAAATTTCTAAGATACAAGAATATGAAAAATAGTTCTACTTTCAATCTGTTTGCTGCTGCTGCTGCTAAGTCGCTTCAGTCGTGTCCGACTCCGTGCAACCCCATAGACGGCCTCCTACCAGGATCCTCTATCCCTGGGATTCTCCAGGCAAGAACACTGGAGTGGGTTGCCATTTCCTTTTCCAATGAATGAAAGTGAAAAGTGAAAGTGAAGTTGCTGAGTCGTGTCCGACTCTTAGTGACCTCATGGACTGCAGCCTACCAGGCTCCTCCATCCATGGGATTTTCCAGGTAAAAGTACTGGAGTGAGGTTCAATCCATTTAGGTATCCCCAGAACTATATCACAGCAGGTTTGTGCCAGGTATCTGGGCAGCAGGAGATTAAATGACATTTTCCCTCTCATTAATTCGGACTGAAAGATTCAACTCAGTCCTCAGTAGAAAAAAGGATAGTTCACCTTGATGATGTATGGATGGCAAGGAAGCCGGTCAGACATGTAGGTGTGTGCTGGGAGGCCAGTGGAGTATGTTACAAAGACAACAAGAAATAGATCAAAGTGAGAGAATAAGGACTTTAAAGCACAAATGAGAGAGAGGAGGAGGGCAGGGGAGAAATACATACAGTGCTTAATTTTTATCCACTGCCCTCCAAACTTATACTGACAGAAGCAATTTTGCAGAAATATCAAATATCTATACATATCTTGTTGGAACTGTTTTGGGGAACTAGCTTTGACAAGTTTTATTATGACAATGCATGCTTCATTAAGTGAACTGGGTAGTTTATCTTTTAATGCTCTGCAATCACCACTATGGCATCACACTGAAAGGTTTTTTGAAAGTGAAAAAGAACTAACCTTAAAGCTATTAGATAGTGCAGACTATTTTAATTTTATGAAATCATTTCAATTTCTTTTTTTGTATACTGGTTATTACAGGTTGACTATAGATTCCTAGAACAAGTCTGCTGTAATTTCATTTTCCAGAACACTGATAATTTAAAGCTTCAAATTTATTACACAAAATTACCTTGTTTTGTACAATCCTCAACTGTGGTCGTGATTCCTTTCACGTCAATTCTATTTAATTAATCTTTTTTCTCCCCAAAGTAGCTATTTACGTTTACCAAATTTAGTTTTTCTTTAACAAAAATATTTTAATACTTACTCATATATTTTTAGACAATCAAATATAAGAGATACACAGTGGAGTTGGAGTTCAGAATTCTTTAACCCAAAGTGCAAGTTGAAAAAAGCAATCAGAGACTTCCACTTCTAGAAAGGTGGAACAGATGTATTTTCCCTATTCCTCTTGCTTAGTAAAACATTCTTGAAAATTATATACTATAAAACAAGCATAACACAGCTCTGAAAAAGGAGGTAGATTGGTAGGAAACTCACAATCCAAGGAAAGATGTCACGGTGGTTCACTGAGTTTTTGTTTTCCCTCAACTACTGTGGACTTGGAGAAGCCAGCAACAGGGGAAACACCAAGAGGTGCAGAGGGAAACAAAAGGCTTAATGAAAGCCTGTTCCCTCCAGACAAAAGGCCAGGAAAAGGAAGTCTAACAAGAAGACTTTCAGACAATAATCACTCTAGTCAAATACCATTAAAAGAACTGTTGTCCCTTCCTCACCGCCCCCTGCCTCAGCAAAGGTCAAGTGGGTAGTGTGGACCTCCTTCTGGTGATGCTAAAAGGAGGCATCTCAACATCCCATCTGGCCCAGTGTCAGACAAGGCTGTGCAGGCCAAGTAGGGAGGCATGACAGGGGCATCTGATGAAGAACCTAGAGGTCTACCCCTAAGAGGGTGTAACAGGACGCTATAATACTTACTCCCACTCCCCACTGGATGCGTCAGAGGCCTTTTACCACTGCCTAGAGAAGCGAGGAGCACACCCCAGCCCAACAGCCACCACAAGCCATGGAAAGAGCTCTGGTCAAGTTCCAGATGTGAGTCTCTGTGTCCATGGCCTAAGAAAACCAGAGGGCAGCAGTTCTCAAAGGTTGCAGTGTCTTAAAAAGTACCAAGGACCTCAGAGGGCTTTTGTTTCTATCAATATTGACCGTATTATAAATTAAAACTGAAAAAAAATTTAAAACAACCCACAAGTACACACTGTATCAGCCGTCAGAGCAATGACATTATCACATGTCTATAACCTCTAGAAAACTCCTCTGTGTAGTTACAAGTGAATGAAAGTAAAAAAGGGAAATAACATCTTATGATTATTATGAGAACAATTTTGATCTTGTAGCCCCTCTGAAACAGTCTCATGGATCCCTGGACTACACTCGGCAAACTGCTACTGCAGGGAATACTATAAGCATGCCCATTACATACTGCCATAAATGACAAGGCACAGCTACCAGTAATAAAGTTAGGGCAGCAGAGAAGCCAGCCATAGAATGACTGGTAGATTTGATATTCAAAGTGTGGTCCAAGGACCAGCAAGCAGCATCTACATCTCCTAGGAACACGCTAGATATCCAGAATCTCAGACTTCAATTTAAAACAAGTGAATCTGAATCTTCATTTTAACAAGGTCTTGGGTGACTCACAAGTACATTAAGTCTGAGAAGAATTGTTGTAAACAACATTAAAAATTTAGGACTTTATCCTGTCCTGAAGGCAACAAGGAACCTAATGTATCGTGATAAATCAAATACCATTTAAAGGGAATATTAGTTAACATCCAAAGGACATTTAACCTAAACAAATGCCTTTTGAGAGAGTACTAGCATTATAGTCACAATTACCTAATATTCACCATCTTTCTGACAAGTAACTTAGTGTTTATTTTGATCTCTTACACAAGTCAGAACTTGAAAATCAAACATAATTTTCAAATTATTTAATAGCAAGAATTAATATACATTAATTTCAGCTAACTTAAATTCCCTAGAATACTACCAGGCAATTATTTTCCCAACACTGCCTTTCCTCCCACCCATACCTGTTTCTTACTCAATTACAGTCATTTATTTATCACAGAAGAGCAAAGAAGCAGCATTACTTCTTCATTTTCCCAATATTAAATGTCCTTTTAGGCAGTTTTTATTAATGCTTAATACATGAATTTGCAGTTAGCTGACACTCAGACATCAGCTGATTGATCTTAGTATTTTACCACTAGAAAACAGTTGTTTTTCAAGTAAAATCAGGGGAAGGAAGGGGAACGAAGGTATGTGTGATTAGCTTCGCATAATCAATGTGAGATCCTATACAAGCAGAATACAGTGCGCTACATGACGACAATGTTTTTTTATTTGCTGTACTTAGCCTGGGATTTGCAGTTTGCTGTTAGGTTGCCATGGCAACATGCATCTAACAGACACTGAAAGATCCAACCTTTAAAAACATGAATCATTCTATAATTTAATAATGGACTTTTAAAAACACACATGAATGTCCTGCGACTTAAATATAGGTTACAACAGTAGAACTGTTTCTAATATGCTAAAAAGATAATATAAACAGATGTAAAGAAAAATACTTTTAATATCCTGTAAAACATAAAAATAGGGGGGGAAAAAAGCTCCTCTGGGATTTTCAATACATTCATAAAGCTCTTCATGGTATTCAATATTTATTTACAATAAAAAAATTCAATATTAAGGAATATACTACTTCTCCCTTGCAGAATGCAAGCTCCTTCAAAGCAGGAATAGTAACAAATATGATTATCAAGAAAAAATAAGTTCAAGAAGAAAGAAAAATCAATCACCAAGGGTTAATTACAGCAAGCATATACACAGGAAATTTGAAAGACCAAAAGCATTTTCACACAGGATTATAAATTTCTAAATTTTCCATTTTAATGTGAGTACCTAGTAATTCATACTTCCCATTAGTATCAAAGTAGGGGCTAACAGTAGTGAGAACAGTCATAACAGAATTGGAAACGTCAATAGAAAACAGAGGTTTTAAAAAAAGGTAAATTGCTACTGCTTCTGAATCTGCCATAGACTATTTACTTCATTCCCAATTCCGCTCCTACCACACCAAAGACAAACTCATTCTTTATTAAACCACCTCATTTTTAATGTACTGAAATATAAGCACGCTGCTTAGAATATATACATGAGATGCAACAGATAATAAATAAGTAAGTGAAAAAATTCATTAGTCCACCCATCAAACAATTATAGGTGAGCAAAACTCAGGTAATAAAATCTGAACACTCAGATTTGTGTTTTTAAAAAATCCCTGTGGCCTCAATATAGAGCACAAATGAAACAGAGTGAGAATAAAGGCAAAACAGACCAGTCTCTAAAGGACAAGCAGTGTTGAACAAAAGCAGTGGCATGCACACCAATGTTCACTGCACCATTATTACAACAGCCGACATACGGAAGCAATATAAATGTCCATCAACAGATAAATGGATAAAGACACGATACACATATACATCCAACATCCACAGATCATAGAAAAAGCAGGAGAATTCCAGAAAAACATCCACTTTTGCTTCACTGACTATGCTAAAGCCTTTGACTGTGTGGATCACAACAAACTGGAAAATTCTTAAAAAAGATGGAATACCGGACCACCTTCCTGGACTCCTGAGAAACCTGTAAGCAGGTCAAGAAGCAACAGTTAGAACCAGACATGGAACAATGGACAGGAATATCAAGGATGTATGTTGTTACCCTTCTTATTTAACCTATATGCAGAGTACACCACATGAAATGCCAGACTTGATGAATTACAAGCTGGAATCAAGACTGCTGGGAGAAATATCAACAATCTCAGATATGCAAATGATACCACTCTAACGGCAGAAAGCAAAGAGGAAATAAACAGCTTCTCAATGAGGAAGAAAGAGGACAGTGAAAAAGGTGGCTTAAAACTCAAAGTTCAAAAATGGCATCTGCTCCCATCACTTCATGGCAAATACATGGGGAAAAAGTGGAACAGCGGCAAATTTTATTATCCCGGGCTACAAAATCAATGCCAATAATGACTGTAGCCATGAAATTAAAAGATGACTGCTTGTTGGAAGGAAAGCTATGACAAACCTAGACAGCGTGTTAAAATGCACAGACATCACTTTGCTAACAAAGGTCTGTATAGTCAAAGCTATGGTTTTTCCAGTAGTCATGTACAGATGTGAGAGCTGTAATGTAAAGAAGGCTGAGCACTGAAGAACCGATGCTTTCGAACTGTGGTACTAGAAAAGACTCTTGAGAGTCCCTTGGAATGCAAGGAGATCAAATCAGTCAATCCTAAAGGAAATCAATTCTGAATATTCACTGGGAGGTCTGATGCTAAAGCTGAAGTCCCAGTATTTTGGCCACCTGATGCAAAGAGCTGACTCACTGGAAAATATCCTGATGCTCGGAAAGACTGAGGACAGCAGAAGGGGACAACAGAGGATGAGATGGTTGGATGGCATCACTGACTCAACAGACATAAGTTTGAGCAAACTCCAGGAGATGGTGAAGGACAGGGAAGCCTGCACCCCTGGAGTGCTGCAGACATTAGGACTGCAAAGAGTCAGACAGGACTTAGTGACTAAACAACAAAACACATACACACAATGGAATATTATACAACTGTTAAAAAGAAACCTTGCCATTTGTAACAACATAGGTATTGCTGTTGTTTAGTCACTAAGTCATGTTTGAATATTTTTTGACCCCATGGACTGTAGTCCATCAGGCTCCTCTGACCATACGATTTCTGAGCCAAGAATACAGGAGTGGGTAGCCATTTCCATCTCCACAGGATCTCCCCACCCCAGGGATCAGACTCCAATCTCCTGCATTGGCAGGTGGATTCTTTACCAGTGAGCCACCTGCGAAGCCCCAAAGGGTATTATATTATATGAAATAACTCAGACAGAGGAAGACAAATACTCATATGACCTCACTTATATGTTAAATCTAAAAATCAAAAGAAACAAACAAAATGAAAACAGATACTGATACAGAGAACAAATGGATAATTGCCAGAAAGGGAGAGGGGGGAAGCAGGGGAGTGAAATTAGTGAAAGGGATTAAGAGGTATAAACCTTTTAATTCTCAACATCCTTATAAGTGATCCCTTACTTTACAAAAGAGGATACTGAAGCTCATTTAAAAGATACCCAAATTCATGTAGGTATATCTTAGCAGAGCCTAGATCCAAACCCAGGTTGTCAAAACCCCAAATCAAACTTCTTTAATGTCCAGGTTCCACCTGGCATGAACTGAGTTTAACCAAGTTTGACTATTTATACAAAGTGAAATTGTCTGTTCATCTTGTTCTTCCTTTGGTAATGTATAAAACTATGTGATATGTCCCTCTAATGTTGGGCTTGCTGTATAAAATTTTATCTTGTGTTTAATTTTCAGAAACAATCTTTACTCTTAATAGTAAATGCCATCATCAGTAGACTGAGGTTTGGAAATGATTCATTCATTTTTCTTGAAAACATTGAGTTTGAAGTGCTTCTAGGAAATTGAGATGGATAGGCCAGTAAGCAGCAAAATAATA
This sequence comes from Bos taurus, assembly GCF_002263795.3. Classification (NCBI taxonomy): domain Eukaryota; kingdom Metazoa; phylum Chordata; class Mammalia; order Artiodactyla; family Bovidae; genus Bos; species Bos taurus. Next base: position 80,854,152 of record NC_037338.1, on the reverse strand, counting down.
GAGTTAGATTCTAGTAGAGACTTCCCAGGTGGCTCAGCGGTAAAGAATCTGCCTGCCAATGCAGTCGACCCAGGTTTGATCCCTGGGTTGGGAAGATCCCCTGGAGAAGGAAGTGGCAACCCACTCCAGTATTCTTGCCTGGAAAATCCCATGGACAGAGATGTCTGGCGGGCTAGTCCATGAAGTCACAAAAGAGTAGGACAAGACTCAGCATCAAGACAATAACAAAGACGTAGATTTGGCAGTGGCACTAAGAAAGTCACAGAGACTATTCTGAATTTGTTCACCAGGGAAACTAGTGAGTAAGATGTACCTCATTAACTAGTGAATAAAAAATACTAAGTGTCTACACTTGACCCTCAGTCATCTGGACTTACATATGTATATATACATATATAACTGTGACGTTTAATTATGCTTTAAACATAATACCTTCATGTGTGGGCACTCAGTTGTGTGACTCTTTGCGACCCCCTGGACTGTGGCCCACCAGGCTCCTTTGTCCATGTAATTTTTCAGGCAAGAATACTGGAGTGGCTTGCCACTTCCTTCTCCAGGGGATCTTTAGGACGAAGGAAATGAACCCAGGTCTCGAATCTCCTGCATCGGCAGGTGGGTTCTTTACCAGCTGAGCCACCAATTCCTTAAAGTAAACCAAGTATGGCTTTGACTAATTCTCCTAACTTAGATCTAAAAATGATCATCAAGATTTAGGCAGGTTTTATACAAAATTCTACGTCTACTCAGTAAAATAAAGTCAGTAAAATAAAAAACCAGGCTCCTCTGTCCATAGGATTCTCCAGGCAAGAATACTGGAGTGGGTTGCCATTTCCTTCTCTAGGGGATTTTTCTGACCCAGGGGGACTGAACCCAGGTTGCCTGCATTGCAGGCAGATTCTTTACCATCTGACGCGCTGGGGAAGCCCAATTACAGAATAGAAACTGAAATTTACAGAGGTGGTACCAACCTGTTCAGGGTCACACAACACTGGTTCTTATACAAAAACATGTAAAAAGTAATATTCTGGTAATCTCCAAACTTCTTTGTACTTACTGGCATTCAAGGGGAAAAAAAGCGGAAAACTGTAAACACACATTTCTACAGGAAATAATTACTCTGCATATTTCTCACAGTAAAAGGAGATAAAGTGAATCTAAGTATTTCTAACATGCTCCCTTACCACCCATATACACCAGTGCATAAGCTAGTGAGTATTTTAAAAGACTACACAGCAGCCATCTAAAAATCTGGAAATTTGGACTTTTTCTTCTTTTGAATATATTCCAGAATAGCTCGTATTTAGAACACTCCCTTTCAATTTCACGACATATACAGAGTAGCAAGCACTCAGATAAGTTCCGTGTTCAGGGTTTAAACACCAAATAGTTGCTCCCGTAGGAATTAGCACAGCACCCTCTTATGCCCCAAAGTGTCCTGCAGCCCTTCCTCCACCCTTGAGCTCAGTGTTCAGGAATTCCCAGTACTGATTCTTCTCCAATTCATCTCCACAAGAAAATAAGGGGGAAAGAAACGCCATCATAAACTTCCAAACGTCACAATTTAAATTTTTCTAGGTAACAGTTTTGCGTTCTCCTGAAACTGGGATTTAGCAACAAAGCCACCTTCAGGGATATTTACACATATCTCTTAAACGTAGTTAAGTTGTTACTTGTAAGGGGTCATCAGAGGGGGTGATAAGAACCCAATTTCCGAGCCTACACTCATCCCCCTGACCCTTCTCCCCCTCAAACCACTCATCAAAGCCTAACGGGGGCCGTTCGGGGCCCGGCGCCGGGTTCCCTCAGGCTAGCCGGAGACGAGATTTTTCAAGCACCGCCGCCAGAGCCGTCCGAGGGAGGGGCCCGGCGGACACCGGCAAGTTTCCTGCGGCTGAAGGGACCCGCGCCGCCGGCGGAGAGGGTGCGGAGATCACCGCCGGCCGTTGACCCGCGCGCCCTGGGCACCGCCGCGGCTCCAAAGACCCGGCTGCCAGCGGGTGGGCTGAGGGAGGGCGCCGGCCAAGGGAGGATCCGAAGCAAGAGAGAGCGACGGAGCGCGCCCTTAGCCTACCTCAAACAAGTCGAAGTCTCCCCCAAGGAACCCCCGATCGGCGGGACTGCCGCCGCAGCACAGGACGCTAAAGCCACGTTAGTGGACTCTCGCAGTCGGCCCAGCAGCCGTTGGTCCCCGAGACACCGCGCGCCCACCACGGGAGAACGCAGGAGCCCCGCCGACCCCGGCCCCCACCTCGGGACTCTCCGCGCCTGCGCCCCGCCCCCCCTCCGCCCGCCGGGACTCCGCCCGCGCGTGCGCGCTGCGGGGTTTTCGCGCCACTGGAGTCTAGGAGGCGGGGCCGGAAGTACCCCCTGGGCGGGCAGTGGGGATGTTGGGAGGAGCGCCGGGGCTCTGCGACTGTGGGACGCGCGGAGGGGTCGGGGCGGGTGAGTTGCCTAACTGCAAGCGGGGAGAAAAAAAAACCACCCTGGAACCCCAACGGCGGCTACAGTTCCGCGCATGCGTACAGCGACCGGCTGGGCGCCGCCGCGGAGTGTACAGCCGCGGTCGCGGAAAGGCGGTAGTCACTTCCCGGAAGAGGCGGAGCCGCGTGGCTGAGGCGCCGCATTCAAGTGGTTTCCGGGGAGCCTTCCGGGCCTGAGTGCTAAGCCTCTGAACTCTAGGCTTTGCTTGGCGAGGGAAAAAGGAAGTTTTCGTTTTCTTTCTTCTTTTTTTATTGAGTAGAGGAACATTTAGAAACTTGGAGGCAGCAGTAGTTAGAATCCAGACCAAACTGGTAAATGACAGAAGGGGCGTCTTTCCAAAAACCAAGGAAGCAGGGTTGTCCGGGTAAGTCCCGCGCGGATCTGTGGAGAGACGGCCCCGCCCAGGCCCCTCTACCCGCTCCTTTGCAATCTAGGGGCGATTGCAAGCTGGTTGGAGGCGAGCTCTATGTTCGCGTTCCTATCTCGCCCGCCCCTCCTCCCAGGACACCGCCCGCGGTTCTCTCTGGGTCTAGTAGGACCGCGGCCCGGAACTCCCAGCCGGGCCCCGGCTCTCCGAGCCCGGGGTCTCCCCGCCCCGCGGCTCGCCCCCGCGGGAGAGATGTCCGTCGCCGCTAAGCACAGAGCCGAGGCCCTGGGTCCCAAATGGTCTTGCCCGGGCCCCGTGGGGCAAAGTCCCACGCCAGATGCGAGGCCATCCTGGGCGAGCCTTTCTCGATCACCCTGTGGGCACACTTGGGTGTACCTCCTTTTAGGTGTTAACTCTGAAAATAACTTCCCTCGTAGCAACTACCTTAAGGCTTTGTGGTTGTTTATATATACAGTCTTTCTTTCCCGCCCCCACTCCCACCAGCTCGTGCCTGGTTTACATTGTAAACCCTCTCAATAAACATCGGAACTAAAGAAAGTGTAAATTCCTTGGCTTAGCTTTCAGTACTTTACTTCCCACTTCTGTCTTTACACAACTCTTCGCGTGACATGCTAATCTAGCTATGTAATCCACTTTCTATACTCCAACACTTTCTTTCTAGATGGAAAAAAGATATTTACCGCTAACTCAGAACACCCCCAAAGAAACTGATGTCAAACTTAGGGTCTCCAATAAAAAAATTCCTACTCCTTTACTTATAAAGATAATCAAATATATGCTCCTATCCTAGCCCTTGTCATGACACACATATGACATAGTCAAAATAGATGAAAACTCAACAGCCTCTGGCCGAAGTGGTCCTTCTTGGTAAGAGATGGGAAACAGGGTTGGGAGGTCTCTGCTTAGCTGTCGCTTCCTTTAGGAAGCCTTCCTTGATGCCCTACACTAGGTAAGCTGCCTTCTTCAGATCTATATGCTCATCTTCCTCTATCTAGCCTTACTTCAGTGCCTATACTTGTCTCATTGTTGAAATTCCCTTTTTAGCTCATCTAACCACAGTCCTTAAATGCAGGGCTTGATCTTTTTCCCTATTGTATTTCCAGCAGCAAGATAAGTTCTGGTAAATTATAAGCATTTAATAAGTGTTTACTAGTTAAGCCTGGGTTATATTATACTTTAAGCCTGGGTTATAGTATGCTTCAAAGTTTAGGCTAAATTCAGATGAAAATAAAACAATAAACATAGCATTAATTAGTGAAATTATGTGGTATATCCTATACAGTATAATCCTGTACTGAAATAAATTTTATACAGTTTACCAAACTTTATATGAAAATACAGTTGTCTACGTGAGAATTGCGAAATTAAAAGTATTTCCTTCTTTATTGTTAAAAAAGATTTCTAATGTTTATGCCTGAAATATGGAGAAGGAAATGGCAGCCCACTCCAGTATTCTTGCCTGGAGAATCTCAGGGACAGAGGAGCCTGATGGGCTGCTGTCTATGGGGTTGCACAGAGTCGGACACGACTGAAACAACTTAGCAGCATGCCTGAAATAAAACTGGAAAACTGTTAGTTTATTAAAATGTATATTTTTGCATAAATAAAACCATTGACCTCTTTTTGTGTTCTTTAAATTTGATTCATTAGTGGAATTAGCAAGGTTCTGTGCTTTTCTCACCTCATTCAGTTTTATAATTAACCAATAAAAGCTTATTAGCTTTTAAGGAAGTTTTAGGAGCATAAACTGATTTATGGGCACCATATGGTTACATCAAAGGATTTGGTTTTGTTTTAATCTGAAGGGGATTCTTAAGCTCTTCTTTAAACTAGAAATCCATGTTTTTTCCACCAAGTGATAATAATCTGAAATAGAGTTTAAATACCAGGCTATCAAAATTGATGATGAGATTCAAAGAATGTCAGAATCTTGTAATTCATCTGTTTTAACACCTCTTATTTTGTAGATGGGTTAAATGTCTTCCCAAGGTTACATATATAGTTAATGTATATCCAAGATCAAAATTCTATGTTTTCTATCCCAAGTCCAATGCTTTTTCACTAAAGCAAATAAATTGAAGCCACTAGTAAGGCTATAAAATTATTTGCTATGGGTTTCTCTGACATTCACATAAGTGTTCTTGCATCATATTAATTCTTAAGAATTAAGAGTATTTTAGGAGATTCTTTTTATATAAATACATTGATTGCATGAGCAGATTGATGTCAATGAAGTCATTATGTTATAAAATATGAGTAGAGATTCATCAAATCCTACACCACAAAACATTTCAAATTTCACCCTATTTAAATAAAAGTGGAACATAAAATTATACACAGTTTAGGGTGAGTTTGCTATGTGCTATGTGCAGTGTTTTTAAATTTTACTTAATGCTGAGCTTATTTTCAAGTAACCTTTTATGGTTGATCATGACCTCATGCAAGAACCATCAGTTCTATCTTTAAATGTAGTTGTACTTGGATATCTTAACAATTGTTACATTCTGTCCCTTTTTGGAACTTTAAATGCTTTACAGTCTTACCATAGCTACTTAGTATCACTTCAAAGGCAGAGCTGGTTCCAAGAAAGGGACAAAGAATGAAATGGCTTCTGTGTGTAGCTTCTAATGATTATGTAGGAGTAGGAGGTAATAAAAAGTGGAAGCAGGGAGGCCAGATAGGAGACTGCAGAAAGAACTAAGGGAGTTTTCTTTAGATATGTGGGTTTAGGGTGTTTTGGAGACAAGGGACTTGTTGATCAAGTTGCTGTTAGTAGAGAGAACAATCAAGAATGACTGCTCGGTTTTTGGCCTAAGCAACTGAGTATTTGGGAATGACTAAGGGTAGCTGCGGGTGATGTTTCTTAGTGCAATATTGCAATTCTATTTTGAAGCTCTGAATTCCTGCTACATTTAATCCGTACTAGGGCTATAAGGGGAGAAGGCAAATGGCACCCTACTCCAGTACTCTTGCCTGGAAAATCCCATGGGCGGAGGAGCCTGGTAGGCTGCAGTCCATGGGGTCGCTATGAGTCGGACACGACTGAGCGACTTCACTTTCAGTTTTCACTTTCATGCATTGGAGAAGGAAATGGCAACCCACTCCAGTGTTCTTGCCTGGAGAATCCCGGGGACGGGGGAGCCTGGTGGGCTGCCGTCTATGGGGTCACACAGAGTCTGACATGACTGAAGTGACGCATCAGACAGTTTTGAGGAGAGGTGGTGGAATCAAGAATTAGATACCTATTGTCAGTTCAGTTCAGTAGCTCAGTCGTGTCCGACTCTGACCCCATGGACTACAGCACTCTAGGCTTCCCTGTCCATCACCAACTCCCAGAGCCTGCTCAGACTCATGTCCATATTGTGCATCCATGTAAAGATAAAGTAGGAGATTAGATTTTCTTTATCAATAACTTGGAGAAGGGAATTCCTTGACAGTCCAGTGGTGAGGACTGTGGGCTTCCATTGCAAGGGGCTTGTGTTGGGGAACTAAGATCCCTGTGCAGCCTAACCAAAGAAGGAGTACAGTTTACATTTCAGTCCTATACATAAATGTGTTTGTGTGTACATGACAAACAACACTGCACTATGTGACACCCAACACCCTTCATTCGTTACTATTTATTTATATATGTGCTGCTGCTGCTGCTGTTAAGTTGCTTCAGTCGTGTCCGACTCTGCGACCCCGTAGACGGCAGCCCACCAGGCTCCTCGATCCCTGGGATTCTCCAGGCAAGAATACTGGAGTGCAGTCAACCTATGTAGTGAAAAGTTAGAGCCGTGGTTGGAAGGAGTGAGCTTTAGATCTGGAAGGGCTGGGGAAAAGATGCACCTTGCCTGAGACCAGGTGACTTGTTCTTAGGTGTTCTGCAATAAACCAGAAAGTGTGACTCATCCCTAAAAAAGCCATACTGAAGTCATATTTGATACTCATGCACTCATAAAGTTATAGAACATTGCTTTTTATTGACCACATATTTAATTGAAATATGACTATATCCATATTTCATTACTTAATATTTAGGCAAGACAACCTTGATTCTGGATCTGCTGCAATGTCACCCAATTCAATCTGTGGGCCTTGTGAAATAGTACAAGCACTGGAACCACCATTAGCTAATGCTTTCTTCTCTATTTAAATCTATTAATACTCCTTCTTAAAGTGACATATGAGTAAATGTTTGTGCAGCTCTTCATAAAATGAGTGTACAAAATACTACTTGTGGTAACACTGGCCACATTTAAAATTAAGATTCAGAAAAGCTCAGAGAAGGACAACCATGTTTCCAGCATTTATTTTCTATGCAGTCATGTACAACTTGAGAGCATTTACTTCTACTATGGACTCTGTTAAAGGAGCAGACAATACAGTTACATTTTATTTAGAATGGTTTTACATTATGATGATAGTTTTTTGTCTTAATATGTTTTTGTATCCTTTCTTGTGTTTTTAGAATGAAATAAGGTCATTACTCAGAGGATATCTGTTATATATCTGTCTAGTCCAAGCTATGGTTTTTCCAGTGGTCATGTATGGGTGTGAGAGTTGGACCATAAAGAAAGCTAATTGCCAAAGAATTGATGCTTTTGAACTGTGGTGTTGGAGAAGACTCCTGAGAGTCCCTTGGATTGCAAAGAGATCCAGCCAGTCAATCCTAAAGGAAATTGGTCCTGAATATTCATTGGAAGGACTGAGGCTGAAGCTGAAACTCCTATACTATGGCCACCTGATGCGAAGAACTGACTCATTGGAAAAGACCCTGATGATGCTAGGATAGATTGAAAGCAGGAGGAGAAGGGGATGACAGAGGATGAGATGGTTGGATGGCATCACCGACTCAATGGACATGAGTTTTGAGTGAGCTCTGGGAGTTGGTGATGAACGGGGAAGCTGGGTGTGCTTCAGTCCATGGGGTCGCAAAGAGTTGAACATGACTGAGTGATTGAACTGAACTGAACTGATCTGTTATATAGTCAGACTGAATCTTCAAATGCTACATAACAGTTTTTATCAAACAATAAAGGAAAAGAAAAACAGCTATAGATGTTTAATAAAGGAAAACTTGCATATAGAAAATACCAAAGCAGGTCACGGTAGCAGAGCTTAAGCCAATTTTTTTTTTTAATATCATGTACATAGAAAACAGTTTAACATTAGTTTTTTTTTGAATAGTGAAACTGTGCTGCTGTACTCAGTCGCTTTAGTCATGTCCAACTCTTTGCAACCCCGTGGACTGCAGCCCTCCCTACAGGCTCCTCTGTCCATGGGATTTCCCAGGCAAAAATACTGGAGTGGTTGCCATGCCCTCCTCTAGGGGATTGTCCTGACTCAGGAATCAAACCTGCATCTCTTGCATTGCAGACAGATTCTTTACTGCTAAGGCACCAGGAAAGCCCAAATGGGACTATAGGTCATTTTAAAATATTTTTCTGTAAAAAGATGTTGTATTTTCCCACAATGAACATGTGTGACATAATTTTAAAAGTCGATGCTCCTTTTTTAAAAAATAATTACCTATTCTTCAATTCTTCATTTTCTGTCTCCCCTCCACTTGTCCGTCAGAGTTTTCCTTCATTAATCCTGTGTTTTTGTCTTTTGTTCATGTGTTTGCATTCTTCTTCTTTTTGTCTTTTTGTTTTTTCCTGATTATGATAGAGGGCTAGTCCTATTCTCTCTTTAGGTATGTAGATTGAGGAGTGAATTCTCAACAAGACAAATACACATTACCAGATCCTTTGATTTTCTCTGCATTTGTTAGCTCTTATTATTCACTGGAGCAAAGCCAATTACCACCCTTTGGGATGAGGGTAATTTTTCCTTTTATTTTCCAGATTTCATGCAGTATTAATGTGACTATGTGAAAAATTTTATTGTCAGCCACTGCTATAGGCAGTGTGGAAAAGAAGAAAGAATGAAGAGGGACAACCATTGACATTTGGTGACTTTAAATTTTAAAGTAACTTTATTTTTCAGTAATACAGAGAAACATATTGGGTGATATGAGTGGATTTTAAGGACAAATTCAGCATGCTATATTCTGCTAATAACTTTTCAGTTGCTGCATCAGTATTTTTGTAGCCACTAAGTGTATTACCACCATTTTTAATGTTTCAGGTATTCTTGATTCATCCTGAAGAGCTGACCAGTAAACGAAATGAGAATACTATTTATGAATCACCCCCAACTAGCTCAAAATACAGTCTAAATTTTTGTTCTGAGCTTCTATGTCTTTTAACAATCTTTTGAAAAGTTTGTTTCAAATAACAGATAACCACCAGGATGGGAGTAAATGACTTGTGGCAAATTTTGGAGCCTGTTAAACAACACGTCCACTTGCACAGTCTCAGTGGGAAAACCATTGCAGTTGATCTGAGTCTCTGGGTGTGTGAAGCACAGACAGTCAAAAAAATGATTGGGACAGTCATGAAGCCCCACCTCAGGTAAAGTCAACATTCTTAAAATATAGATAGGTGATGGCATAAGCAGTGGACGTCTTGGTTTTGTTTCCACTTCATTTGTTTTGTTGTTGCCATTTTGCATTTTGAGATTTTAAAATGTATTAACATGCCCACATTTGCCATCTCCATACTGTGTGTGTGCATGCTCAGTCAGTCAGTTGTGTCCAACTCTTTGCAACCCTGTGGACTGTAGCCCATCAGGCTCCTCTGGCCATGGGATTTTCCTGGCAAGAATACTGCAGTAGATTGCCATTTCCTCCTTCAGGAGATCTTCCCGACCCAGAGATTGAACACATGTCTCCTGCATTAACAGGCAGATTCTTTACCACTGAGCCACCTTGTACTGGTGACTCACAAATTTGTACCTCATACCCTTGAAGCTTCAGACTCATACCTGACTGCCTATTTAACATACCCCCTAGGATGTTTCAGTGACTAAAAGGCAGGAATTTGGGAGCCATTCTTCCCCTGCTTTACCTCTCCCCATATCCAATCCATCTGAAGTCTTGCCAGTTCCCCTTTCAGAATATATGTTGCATTCACAAACTTCGCTCCAGAAGCACTACCTCAGTGTATGGCAACGTCTCTTATATGCCCTGTTGAGATGAGGTTTTCACTAGCTTCCCTCCCTCTTATCTTGGCCTCCTCCTCCTCCAAACCATTTCCCACATAGCAATTAGAATAATCATAAATCTCCTTTGCTAAAAAACAAGCAGTGGTTTCTCAGTTCAGTCCACTGAAAATCATAATAAATAAGACATTATTGCATGTAACATTTTTGATACTAGTGTCTTTGCCATTATGTCATTCTGCAATGTTGACTTCTGCTATTCATGCATGATGATTACAGTATCGTTAACTTTTTCTATTTCAGAAATCTATTTTTTCGTATCTCATATTTAACGCTAATGGATGTAAAGCTGGTGTTTGTTATGGAAGGGGAACCCCCGCACCTGAAAGCTGATGTCATCAGTAAGAGGAATCAGGTCCGATATGGACCTTCTGGAAAAACATGGTCTCAGAAAACAGGGAGATCACATTTTAAGTCAGTCTTAAAGGAGGTAAGCATTTAGGCCTGATTCAATAATTCTGATTTGAATTAAAGAGTGTATTTTACTGTAATAAACTTTGTTGGTCAATATCTTTAATACTTACTGTCTTCACTAAAAGGCCAATGTGAATAGAGAAGAGAGTTTATGCTTTGGAGTGAAACTCACCCATGTTCAAGTTCCGATTCTGGCATCTAGAAATGCTAGGGGCAAGATTTTTAAACTATCTTTGCCTCATTTCCTACTCTGTAAAATGAGGGTAGTAGTACTTTATAGGATTATAGTGAAAATTAGAGAAAATATAAATATATCTAAAGCAACTGGTACATAATTGGGACTTAATATGTTAAATTTTATGAAACCTTCAGCACTTAACAAATTCCCAGAATAGCAGTCTCATTAATTCATACTTTACTCATCCAGGATTAATGATAATTGATAGAATTTGATTTGGCTTCCCTCAGGGCTTTGTAATTATAAAAAGTTATTATTTTAATATATTTATCTGTTTAAAAATATTATATATCTTAAATCTATAATAAGATAAAGTGTGTAAGTAAAACAATAGGAAGCTATAACTATTTTGTATCTTTTTAAATGTGTTTAATTTTTAAAGTTGCCATAATCATACACAAGTAATTTTTTTCTTGGACTTTTCACTTAACGTAGCATACCCGTATTTCCCTATTACCATATTCTATTCAGAATTATTACTTGTAATGGTTGCACTTGAAATCATTCCCCATGATTGTATATTGTATATTGTTTGCTTTCAATTCTTCTCTTTTATACATGAAATCGTGAGAAACATTTTTTTGTGAACATAGCTTTTTCTTGTGATTTGAAAATAAAATTACCCAAAGTGGGCTTGATAGACCTAAGTTTAGGAAGGATTTTATAACTCTTGCCAACTACTTCCTTACCAATACAGATATGAGATAAGCAATTTCAGTGCGTCCACAAAATCTTTGGATATTAGGAGTTTTATCTTTGTACTATTTAGTATGCAAAGTCAAAGACATTTTTTGGTTTATAAAGTACATATAAATACATATAATACATAGTTATATGTCATATTCTTTTAATGGTGAGGTTGAACATTAAGTTAGTTTGAGTCCTTCTGTAAGTCATGACCATCATGTCCTTTTTCCGCTTAACCTTTTTGAGGTTTTACTTTTTGTTTTGTTCAATTTCTTTATAGGCTAAGGATATAAACCTTTTATGATATTTGTTTTGAGTTCACATCCCTGTTTTTCTTCTTAAATGTTGGTTAAAAGTTTAATTTCTTTTAAAAGACATTGCATAAATTAATAAGCTTTTTTCCTCCAGAAGTTTTGTCCATTTTTTTTCTATTTTTTATTTTCATGTGATTAAAAAAGTAATTTTCAATTAGTGATTATTCCATCTTAATGACTATCAATAATTTAAGAAAATACCTGTACTGTATTCTAATTATTATATAATCAGTTCCTAGAAATATCTATGGTTCACATACCGAAGGCATTAAACACCCAGTATAAAGCAAAAAGATATTTGTCTTTTTGAGAAAATGCTTCTATTCTTATTTCTTTATTTCACCATTGTGATGTTCTTAGACATTTTATGTTGGTTCAGTGTTGCCTGCCCATTAATCATTATCATATTTCTCTACAGTCTGTTACTAGGCCTTACGTTCTCCTAATCTACTGCCATTTTTAGTTGCAAGCATGAAAAGCACAAATTAGTCCTCCAAAACAACCTCTGCCCCACATCATGGAGACTTAGGGCAGGGAAAATTCCAGCCAACCTCATCACAAATTCTGTGCTAGCTTTTGAAAAGAGTTAGGAGGACATGCACAACAATCTGGAATAACTTAAACTCTTGTTGTTTTTTATGAAAGGATACTTCTTATCTAGGGGTGAGGAAGAAACAACTATGTTTCAGTTGAGCAGCACCTGTAACAAGTCTGTCTCCCTAAGGTGCCCCTGAGTCCTGAAAAGTACCCCTTTTTTGAGTTGGTACTTTGTCTTTCTGAACCTTGTCCACCTTGGGCAACATCTGGCAGAGGTTTTTTATTACATAATATAACATCTAAACAATCAGTTAAAACAAGAGATACTTATTCTGTCCCTCTGCTGCTGCTAAGTTGCTTCAGTCGTGTCCAACTCTGTGCGCCCCAACAGACGGCAGCCCACCAGGCTCCCCTGTCCCTGGGATTCTCCAGGCAAGAACACTGGAATGGGTTGCTATTTCCTTCTCCAATGCATGAAAATGAAAAGTGAAAGTGGAGTCGCTCAGTCGTGTCCGACTCTTAGCGACCCCATGGACTGAAGCCCACCAAGCTCCTCCGTCCATGGGATTTTCCAGACAAGAGTACTGGAGTGGGGTGCCATTGCCTGTCCCTCTAGAAACAAGTAAATAGCCACTTTCCCTCACCATACCCAGTATTCCCCAATGATAGAATGAGAGTGTGACATATAACAAAAAAGAATGCACTAAGCTGTAAAGCTGAACTATAAGCTACCCAACAGAGTTAAATTTATAACCCAAAGAAAGCTATAGGAGATTATTTATACATCAGCAGATTGATAACAAACATCCTGCACAGACTTGTGACTTCCCTGGAGCACTCCAACAACCGGCCCCTGTGTGGTTTCCCACAATAACAGAGTTTCATTGTACAGGGGAGGTGATAAAAAGTAAACTTTTACATTCTCAAGCCAAAATTGTGTACTTGCAACTTCTTTGAAAGAGCTCATATTGGGTTGGTCATCATGTGAAAAGGATTGCTATGGTTTTACAAATGTAAATGTTAATGTGATTAATTATTATAATTTAAAGATATTTCCAAAATCTTGAGATAACAATGAATAGTGAAAATTGAATATTCATTACTTAAAAAAAATAAATTTTAAATTAATATTTAATTGGATATAGATTATTTTTTAATTGACATCAAAATTTTTAGCTTTTCATTACAGAAAATTTTAAATAAATACAAAAGTAACCCATCACTAATCTTTAAAAATTATCAACTCAAGCAATTTTGTTTCACGTATACTCCCACCCGCTTCCCTACTTCCACAATATTTTGAAGCAAATCCCACACATAATATTGTTTCTCTTAACAGGTCAGTACCTTTCTCTAAAAGATACGGCTCTTAAAAAATAAAAACATGACTCAATACAGTATTTATTAATGTACATAAAAGTTCAGCAATCATTCCTTAATGCTGTAAAGTATTCAGTGTTCACATTTCCAATTATTTCTTAAATATCATAATTTAAAACACACCTAAAAAGCTATTAGTATTTGTAATATAACAGTAAGTTAAACACCGTAAAAAGCAGCAATGCAAATGTTCTTAGATTTGTTGCACCTACTTTTTCTTTTCAGTGTCTTGATATGCTGGAATGCTTAGGAATTCCCTGGGTCCAAGCTGCTGGTGAAGCTGAAGCCATGTGTGCATACCTCAACGCCAGTGGTTATGTGGATGGCTGCCTCACCAATGATGGAGACGCTTTCCTTTATGGGGCCCAGACTGTTTATAGGAATTTCACTATGAACACCAAGGTATTTTTTCTTTCTCTTTTTCAGCATTTGTTTTAAAAACTAATTTTTTTAAGGGGATTATTAGAAGATAAACTAAAATATATAAAATGCTTACCATAATGCTTGTGTTTTTGTGTGTGTGTGCACATGATCTCGAAGTCTTGTCTGACTCTTTGCAACCCTACGGGCTACAGCCCGCCAGGCTCCTCTGTCCATGGGATTCTCCTTGCAAGAACACTGGAGTCGGTTGCCATTTTCTTCTCCAGGAGATCTTCCCAACCCAGGGATAGGACCGGCATCTCCTGCATTGCAAGGGGGAATTCTTTACCATAATGCTTGGTACACAGCAATTGCTAAATAAAATGCTTACTCATATTAAAAATACCACTACTGCATGGTTCATTCTCTTTTAAACGTGGATTTCTCTAAGAACTTGATTTGTTTCACATGGTTTACTTCTAAATCAGTTTCAATTATGTATTATGAAATGTCATGTGATATGTATTGCCTTGAACCAGAATGTTCACTGTTAGTAAGCCTCAGAACACCTCCAAGTATGCAAAGAGAGATATACAAGGATGTTATTAGTAGTTGCAGCATTGTCAATACTTTCAAAAACTTGGCAAACAACCCAAATGTCCATTGATAAGGAATGGCTAAATACAGCCATGGTTTTCATGGAGGCAGGTACTATACATGGGACATATTCATTGTAACTGCTCAAGGTTGAGCAGGGGAGACTGGACATTTGATGTACTGAAGCTAGGAAAACTAAGCCATTTGCCGGAGAATTCTGTTATCTTTCTGAAAATGCTCCCAGTGTCCCCATTGAGAAAAACTGTCTTGGAGTCCATCTAGTATAATAGTAAGAAGTCATTAAGGCCTAGGTGGCTCTAGTAGTAAAGAACTTACCTGCCAATGCAGGAGACATGAGAGATGAGGGTTCAATCCCTGGGTCAGTAAGATAGAGAGGGAGGAAGGCATGGCAACCCACTCCAGTATTCTTACCTGGAGAATCTTATGGAGGGAGGAGCCTGGAGGGCTGCAGTCCATAGGGTTGCAAAGGGTCGAACATGACTGAAGCAACTAAGATATCCAAATGTATTAGTGGGCAAGAAATATTGCAAAATAGTATTTTTATATAAGCCTATTTTTACTTTAAATAAGCATTTGTATATATGTGTTAAAGAAAAGAGTTTCTTAGAGGAATATGCGTGGCTGTCAATCATAGTTACTTCAGATGATGTGTTTACAGGGAATGTTTACTTTATATAGAATACATTTTATGTTTCATTATGTAAGATGAAAATCTACTTTTGTAGACACCAAAAAACAAGAAGAAAAAAATGACTACTATAGTTGTTTTTTTAAAGCTATTTTTGAAACGATTTTATTTTCAGATGTTAAAATGTTAGGTTATATGAAGATTCTGGTGATCAAGATAATTTTAAACTTCTAGGAATAAATATTTAACGGCAGCTTTGACAGATGATGTTTTACAATGTTGATTTTGTTTAGTTTTCTGAAGATGAAACTAAATCTGTACTTTCTTCTAGGACCCACATGTTGACTGTTACACAATGTCATCCATCAAGAGTAAACTGGGTTTGAATAGAGATGCTCTGGTTGGGCTGGCAATACTACTTGGCTGTGATTATCTTCCAAAGGTATGCTGAGATTGTATTTATTTAGTATTCATAGTGGCTTTTTCTCGTACCTTACATGGTACATAAATATGAATATAATATGGTATTATATAGTTAAGGACCTAATTTAGATGTGGGTGTAATAAACTATTCAGTAACTAAAATAATCAACATTTCAAGTGACATTAAAATGCTCGCTCACTGTGACACTGAATGTTGTAAATGAGAATAGAATCATAACTGGTACTACAGCTTGAATCTCAGTATTCTATTACTGTAAGAGATTCATATGCACATTTGACTGTCTTTTTAGAGAAATAGGAGCTACTCTTTTCTTGTCTCATGCCAATATTAGTTTCTATCACTGTTTGTCTGTGTTCTGGTTTTGAATCTCCATAGTAACTTTTTAACTGTACACATGCTCCATGTTATTGTTACTGTTGCTAGGCAACATGATTATTGGGCTAAGTCATTCATCCATCTATGCCTCTTAGCACTGCATTGAGCTTTGCTCATGAAAGCCTTTTTATATCTTAAGATAACAATACATACTCAGTGACAGGTATAATAAGTGAGGGATGAATTAAGAATTAAAATGATAACCCCATTCATAAATATGATATTTAAAAATACAAAATGATTTATATTGTAGCTCCTACTATTTTTATAAAGTCCCATTATTATGTCCCTGCTGATCATCTTTGTATCCTTTTTAAATCCTTCATTATACTATAGACTGTATACCTAAGAGAAGTCTAAAGAGAGATGACATGTATTTTTTTTCACTAGGCCATAGAAGAGGGAAAAAATAAATAGGATAGTAAAATTATTAATTCTGATTTCTAATCTGTGTCACCAGTGACTAAATAGAGAAATCAATAATTTTTTTAACAAGAAAAGAAAACAGGAGGAAAAAAAGCTGTTAAATAACACAAAAAAATAATTATTATAGTTCTCATTCTGAAATAGAAGATTCCTATTTCATATGTAATTGTATCATAACTAAAGTCTGGAAACAACCCAGTGTTGAATATAAGAAAAAATTTGCAAACTTGAACTCACAAAAACCAGTTTCAGTTTCACTGGAAACAACCCAGTGTTGAATATAAGAAAAAATTTGCAAACTTGAACTCACAAAAACCACTAATAAATAGTGGTATTTATTATATTATAGACTAGCCTTGCCTATTTTGATTTTTTATATCTTTGCAACCAAAACTGCTATCTATTTATATCATTGTACTTAATGATCTTTAAGACACTGCT
Organism: Bos taurus; assembly: GCF_002263795.3. NCBI lineage: Eukaryota > Metazoa > Chordata > Mammalia > Artiodactyla > Bovidae > Bos > Bos taurus. The sequence goes on along the minus strand of NC_037338.1, from coordinate 80,837,331 downwards.
ATAATAACATAATTTGCTGAAAAAATTTTGGAAAAAAATTTAATATGTAACTAAATGCTAATACAGGAAGGGTCATATGCAAAATATCTAGTAACTGGTTTACTAAAGACATAGAAATGGAACGAGCTTCTGGCACCCTCTGTTGTGCCATGTGTAACCCTAATCCTCAGTATAGGTGGGTTGGGAAGGGAACTCACATTAGGGTGAAGACTCCTTTGCCAGCAGGCACTCAGGATATGTGGGCAGTGACTGTTTACTAACCAGTTTGGAAGTATTTTAACTCTGATATGTGTATCCTGATACATATTGACTAAAGAGCGGCATTGCTTACAAAGACATATTAATAAACTTTTATAGGAACTAGAAGACTCAATCTAAACCAGAAATTATCATGTGAATATACTTTTATTTATATATATAGAGAGATGTATGTGTATATGTGTGTGTATATATATATAGTATTGGAAATTAAATGTTTGTTTTAATTTTCTTAAGTTACTAATTTCAGGAATTAACTTGGAATTCTCCTTTGTTCTATTGGATGTCTCGGTCTTTCAATATTAAATGTTTCATATAGTCAAAGAACATGCCTTTTCCTGATTATAAATATTGCATCATTAGGTTAAGTTAAAATATTATCAAAATAATGAACATAGAAAATGAAATGCTGTTCATCTAAAATGCTGTTCCTCCCTCTCCTAAAATAAACTGTAAGTGCTTTTGTATGTAACCTTCTGACTTTTTTGGTTACATAAGTTAACACTGTAATTGCTATTTAACCTACAAATCTAAGCCACACCATATTCTCTTCTGCAGTTTTCATTTACACCTAACAGTGCGTCTTGCACACGGAGAGTTACCTTCTTCTCTGAGCTGCACAGTCATCATCTTTCAATCTGTTCTCTAGTGATTAACATTTGAATTTCTTTTCCCACTTTCTGAAAGGGAGTCCCTGGAGTTGGAAAAGAGCAAGCATTAAAACTGATAAAGATTTTGAAAGGGCAAAGTTTACTTCAAAGGTAACTAAAAATTATTTTTGCTTATGACATTAGTCTTCTAGTCTTGTTGAATTTAATAGTGTGTAAAATAAGTATTGGGCTTTCCAAAAAAGGGTTTTGTATTTTTAAGCTGATCTATATTTTCATTGACAATCACTTATTTATTCTGGCATTTTCCAAAGAAAGTTGAAAAGAACATGTCCTAAGCCATGCTTTGTATAGTCAATATTATTAGCTCACTACAAACACAAGTAGGAAGATGTCACATTTGTTTATTTATAACCATGGATGTTTGCCATAAGCTATCTTAGACTATTTTATCAACAAGTAAAGATAAACCAATATAATTTTATATTTAAAATTGTTTTATATAAATACTTCAATACTGTATTTTTCTATAAATGAAATGTCTGACATGTTGCAAATATTTAATTAGTAACACTTGGTCAAAAGTTTTACTTCACTACCCTTTGTTCTGTATTCACAAATTATAATGAATTTAGACTATATGATTTGAGGATTCAGGCTTCTCTGGTAGTTCAGAAGGTAAAGAATCTACCTGTGATGCAGTAGAGCTAGATCTGATCCCTGAGTCTGGAAAATTCTCCTGGAGAAGGAAATGGCAACCCACTGTAGTATTCTTGCCTGGAGAACCCTATGGACAGAGGAGCCTGGCAGGCTATAGTCAATGGGGTTGCAAAGAGTGGGACATGACTGAGCAACTAACACTTTCACTTCATTTGAGGATTCAGGAAAATTAAGATAAGAATATACTGAAGTTTGCAAACTGTGCTGTTTTGTTTTGAGCTTTCAAAACGAATCTATCAATTATATTTCCTTGATGAGGGCAATGTTTTATAAAAAATGAATATTGATGATAATAAAGCATAGAATGAATAGAAGGAAAGGAACCAGGACACTGAGACAGTTAAAATAATCTTGGCCTCCAGTAGGTATGAGATAGTGAGTAAATGAAAAGAAGCATCAAGTGGTAGAAATGAAGATTGGAATGACCATGAGTAAGATTTCAGATATTCATGCTCTTTCCTAAGATGCCTCTCTTTCCACTGTAAGGCTAATGATAGATCTAAGACTTTAATAAACTCATTATTAACATCAGCGATTACTATTTTCCAAAGCAGGAAAGCAAAGGTGTACTTTGGCATGGGGATGAGTTAAGGAACGATTTGGGAATTGTGAAGAATAAAAAAGGAAAAGCAAACAAATATGACTCTTGGCTAACTATAAATCGTTCTTATTGAGACAGTTTCAGCAAAGGCGAACTTTTGGCAGTATTTTATGTTTGTCTTCACAGTTGAAAATAATGAGATTATATTTTCTTGTAATAATCCGTCATTCTAATTTTTATTAGTTTAGACTAACCTTCCCCTGAGTTTTAAATTTTTTTATGTTTTTATGTTCCCAGGCTAGGACAGCAACTTTACTGCCAAAGGGAAAGTAAGTAGGCAAGTGGAAAGGAGCAGAATAGCCTGACCTTTGAGAACATGGCAGTTTGGTGACCTTAGTATTTGTTTGTTGTTTTTTTTTTAACCATTTTCTTTTGAAGGTTTAATCAGTGGAGTGAAAAATCTTGTTACTCTAATTCACAACCAGTACTCGTTAACAAACTGGCTCATTGCTCTGTGTGTTCCCATCCAGGTAAGCGGACATAAGGAATGATATCTCTAGAACACTGCTGTCAAGCTACCTATGTTTAGTATATACCTATGTTTCATCTCTATTCCTTTGGTATTTTTTACTTACCTACCTTCCTTACCAGATTGGGAACCCGCAGAGTCAGGAGTTGTGTCACATAGATACAGTAGACACTCAGTAAATACTTACAGAATGAAGTAATGTCATATCAATGATAGATATAGGATAACTGTAGCTTCAAACTGCATTATCAAATTATTTCAGTGTTAAAATTATGTTTTCAATGTAGAAATCCATTTTAAGAAAAAATTGTACTCATAAATCTTAGGGGAAAATGGAAGTGAAACCCCTTGTTTTTATATCAGTAATTTGTTTATATTTATATGGTGTATTTTTATTGTGTGTGAAGATAGTGACTTAACATTAATTTCTAATACCTGTTCACTGTTACTGAAAATAGCCTGGATTCTCTTCATTAGTCTTGATTGAAAAAAAATGATCTCCCTGGAAATTCCCTGGCAGTCCAGTTGCTAATACTCCGCGGTTTCACTGCCAAAGGCCCGGGTTCAATCCCTGATCAGGGAACTAATAAATAGATAAAAAAACCCATCTCTCTCTTTGCAATGTAAGAATTATCTTAAAAAAAAAAAAAAAAAAGGTGTTTCTGACATATACTGGGTCAAAAAAGCCTTTTGCTCTCAGGAGAGATTAGAAGATCATGTTAGCTCATCTTTTAAAAGAAATTCTGCTCTATCTATTTTTCTTAATATATTTTCATTGGTATTTAAGAATTATAGATGATAGCATGGAAGAAATAAATGTGTTTATAGATAAGATGCCATTCTACAGGCTGTTTGTTTTTTTTTGATGCCTTATGAATGATGGTTTTAGGTCATATCACTTATATAAGCTCTCATATATTCTCAAGACAGTGCTGAAGGTAGTCATGCTTTCCTTTTAATGGCCACTAGGGCCCAACATCCAGGCCACAACCAGAATTTGTTTATGTTCCAAGCTTAGTTTAAAAACAGCTATATAGATAACTGAGAGCTAGCCACTAGCAGAGGTAATAACTGCTGTATTCCTTTCATATTCCTATTTTTTAAAATTCCAAGAATTATTCTATTGACTAAATAATTTTTTACCAACAGTATCCTTCTTGTGTGTAACTACCACGCACTGCACCGTCTTCTATTCATTACTCCAAATGTACAGTTTCATATTACAAATTAACACTTTCAGATAGAAGAGTAATTTACAAAAAAATAGTGTCAGTGATGGTAACAGCTAAGGACTCAGTTTATCCTAAGAATTACTATTGTGTTGATTACTCTATTAAAATGTATTGAAACCCTTCTATATGCTAGGTGTTATGCTAGGCAGTGTTTGTTTTTGAAAATTTAGGTAAGGCAAAGAAAAAATGTATATAGAAGATAATTCTAAAAGGCAGTGAAAATTATACTTTTTGTGTCTCCGTAAAGGTTCATCTAAGGATCATGAACGTAATGGATGCAAATTATGTCAAACTGATCGATACTGTGAACCACATGATTATGAATACCGTTGTCCTTGTGAATGGCACCGTACAGAACATGAGAGGCAACTGAATGCTGTAGAAAACAATATTAAGAAGTAAGGTTATATTTTTGTACTCAGTGTTTTCTGCTGTGTGACCTATTTATATACCTTTGGTTGAATTATTTCCACATAACTTCCCCTCGTGTGTAGATTAATGTTTCACAAAATCCCTTTCTTGATTCTGTTCAAAAGTTTGGCCATCTTATAAGATAGTAATTTAATAATATTTCAGTGAGAAGGTTGATAACTGGTATACTATGCAAGGACACTTTTCAGAAAAGGAGATTAGAGGTGATAATTTTCAGTTCAGTTCAGTCGCTCAGTTGTGTCCGACTCTTTGCAACCCCATGAACCTCAGCATGCCAGACCTCCCTGTCCATCACCAACTCCCAGAGTCCACCCAAGCCCATGTCCATTGAGTCGGTGATGCCATCCAGCCATCTCATCCTCTGTCGTCCCCTTCTCCTCCTGCTCTCAGTCTTTCCCAGCATCAGGGTCTTTTCAAATGAGTCAGCTCTTTGCATCAGGTGGCCAAAGTATTGGAGTTTCAGCTTCAACATCAGTCCTTCCAATGAACACCCAGGACTGATTTCCTTTAGGATGGACTGGTTGGATCTCCTTGCAGTCCAAGGGATTCTCAAGAGTCTTCTACAACACCACAGTTCAAAAGCATCAATTTTTCAGCACTCAGCTTTCTTTATAGTCAAACTTTCACATCCATACATGATTTTAAAGTCTATCTAAAATTGCCTGATTATATTAATAACCTGTATATAACTTATTTTCAGAAAAGCTTGCAGTTGTGAGGGATTCCCATTCCATGAGGTAATGAGTAATAATTCAACTATGTGTTTATCTCAGAAGGTTTTTATAAAAGTTTGAATGTTCCATGCTTACTTTCTCTTCTCTTGCTAGGTTGCTCAAGAATTCCTTCTGAACAAGGATAAATTGGTGAAGGCAGTCAGGTACCAAAGACCTGATTTATTATTGTTTCAGGTATTTGAAAATAAACTCTTACTTTACAGTGTAAAGTTGGATACTAGAAAGATAAGAAGAGGTAATCACTTTGATTGCTCTGGGAGGAGGTTTGAAGTAGATAGCTATTGAATGCATGTATATTTTGCAGGCATTTATATCTACTTTTCATTCCTTTGTCACACAGTAGCTATATATTGCAAACTGTAAGACAAATCACAGTTATGCTGTTCTTTACAAGACACCTTAAAGGCCTTGTGTAGATATGTTGTATTCAGGACTGTGTTGAGGGAGAGATGCTAATAACTGGAGAATGTAAAGGTCAAGCATATTGTTACGGAAAACAGTACAGTTTATAAGCACATTGACCTAAATTTAAATTCGGACAGTCTGTCACTTACCATGTAACCCTGGATATGTGTTTTCCTCAAAATTAGAAACAAGATTACCTATCTTGTGAAGTCACTTTGAGGATTTGATGAGACTATTTGTATTAACCCTTAGTACAGTAAGTAGAAAAACAGTCACTCGATAAACTGTAACTGCTTATTGCTTAGCTCTACCAACCACAGTAATAATAATGGCAACCAACATTTATTGAACATTTAAAATTTGATATCATATTTAACACATTGCGTGTAATCTTCCCTAACTTCATAATCCGTGTGCTGGATTGTATTTTACAGAGAGAAAACATGAGGCTGAAAGACGTTAAGTAATTTACCCAACATCTAGGAAATATGCTGGCATTCAGACCCAGAACCCTCACAGTGAAATCATTGTGCAATATTGCCTCCTTAGGAGGCTCACTGCTTATGGGAATCTTCTTGTTGACACAACTTTAATATTAGTTATCTCTTATGGAAAAGATAAGATCACCTGAGAGTGCTATTTGTTCACCAAGAGATAGTGAAGTCTTATTATATTTTTTATTACATTTACAGAGATTTACTCTTGAAAAAATGGAGTGGCCCAATCACTATGCATGTGAGAAATTGTTGACACTGTTGACCCACTATGACATGACAGAAAGGAAGCTCGGTCGAAGGAACTCTAATCAACTGCAGCCGATTCGGTAATATAAAGAATTGTATGGACAACGCCCTATGTTTTCATTGGAACATCTTATGATCTAAAGTATTCTTCTTAATGTCTTTAATAGTAGGATATATCAATATATCTCTTTGTTTTAGAAGAATGGAGGAAAGGTCTGCTGGAATATTAAAAGCTTGTTCAGGGGTTAGTGTCAAGATAACATAGTAAGTTAACGCTTTGATACTTTTCAGCCTCAAGCATGTAGTAATAATAGACTGTTAAAGAAATATAAAAAGTTGTGCTGTGCTAAGTTGCTTCAGTTGTCTCTGACTCTGTGTGATCCTACGGACTTTAGCCCGCCAGGCTCCTCTGTCCATGGGATTCTTCGGGCAAGAATACTGGAATAGGTTACTGTGCCCTCCTCCATGGGGTCTTCCCGACCCAGGGACCTGTGTCTTTTATGTCTAACCTGCAGTGGCAGGTGGGTTCTTTACCACTATTGCCACCTGGGAGGCCCCTATAAAAAGTTGTAGCTAGGCTTAACTAGGTAATTATCTCAGTGTCAGTGGACCAGAAAGGGAACAGAAATGTAAGTGGAAGGGCTGAAATTGAGAATTGGTGACTCTCAGTGAAGGGTATATGATTATTCATTTTACTATTGAAACTTTTCTTAATGTTTGAAAATTTTCAAAATAAAAAGTTTTGGGAAAGTATTAAAAAAGATAAGTTCCAAAGGAGTCACAATCCATTAGCATACATCTTTGATGACAATAGTAGACGTCAGAATAATGGAGTAATATTTCAAAGCTTTGACTAAAAATAATTGGCAACCAAGACATCATTAAAATTATTCACTGGCTGGCAAGACACTTGCAGACATATGAAGATTAAAAGTTTGCCACTCACAGACCCTCGTTAAAAGCACTGCTAAAAGTTGACTTCAGCAAGAAGGAAAATGAACTTGGGGGAAATTGAGGATAATAACAAACAGTGGTCAGCTATAGAAATTGAAAAAATATATTTAGCTAATTTAATAAATTGAATGGAAAAAATATGTATATACATATCTTTATAATGCTTGATAGTATATGAAAATTATAATAAACTGACACTCCCAAAGTATGCATGTAAATAGTTAAGGATAATCACTAAAACATGAGAAATACCACTTCTATCTTTAAAACCAGTACATAAAATAGGAATGTACAACTCCAACCAAAAGAATTATAGGAAGGTGGAAAGGTAAAATAACAAAGATGAGCTTAGTAACCAGAACCGCAAATAAGATGTATGAATAAATCCAACTATGTCAGTAATCATAATGAATGTAAGTGGATTAAACTCATATATTATGACATTATATTAGATGAGTAAACAAAATTTAGCAATATTCTGCTTTATAGGGCACGTGCAGAATAAAACTATATTAAGTTTGAAAATAAAACAGTTTTAAAAGATTTGGGAGAATGACATTGAAACATGTAAAATATCATGTAAGAAACGAGTTGCCAGTCCAGGTTCGATGCACGATACTGGATGCTTGGGGCTAGTGCACTGGGACGACCCAGAGGGATGGTATGGGGAGGGAGGAGGGAGGAGGGTTCAGGATGGGGAACACATGTATACCTGTGGCGGATTCATTTTGATATTTGGCAAAACTAATACAATTATGTAAAGTTTAAAAATAAAATTAAAAAAAAAAAAAAAAGATTTACCAAGGCAAAAATTTACCAAAGTGATGTAGCAAAGTTAATAGAAGCAAAATAGACTTTAAAACAAAAATTGTTAATATGTAAAAGAGGAACACTGAATAATAATGACAGGAAAATCTGATAAGATCTAACAATTATAAACACTATCTTTTAAATAAGCAAATCAGAAATAACTACTCAGTAGTTCCCCACAGAATCTTTAGAATATTATTAAAACAATAAAAATTAGTGGGCATTGAGTTATTCAGTCAACAAATTGAAGATTTCCAAATAACTCGTGCAATTAGACCCCATTAGATGTGTGGTTTTTTTTTTTTTTTCAGAATCGTTAAAAACCGAATCAGAAATGGAGTTCATTGTTTTGAAATAGAATGGGAAAAGCCTGGTATGTACATACTGTAAGCAAAATTTATAACATTTAGTCATGTATGTTTAGCAGATATCATATGTAAAACGTGTATATAAAAAAGAAATGAATCACATACACCAGTGTACCTGTGCTATATGTAACTCATAATAAATTTTAAATGTCTTAAATTGATATTCCTTTTGTAGTTAATGTTTACAAAAACAATATGGAAATGGTTTTGATGTCTATTTCTAAAGAAAATACTACTACAAATAGTCTGGTCATTGGATTTCACTGTATAGTCAGTTCTCAAGAAACGAAGGTTGCTGATAGCACCTGTGGTGCTTCCTTTCCTTTTTTCCTTTCTTCCTTTCCTTCCTTTTCTTTCTTTATTGTATTTAGTTTTCATGGGAATTTATAGTGTCAAGTGACTCTATATTTTCTGTAGACAGAAATACAGTGAGCTCTGAATTAGCTCCAAAACTGAAGGCAGGGGAAGAACTGAGCACTTAAAATGGAAAATAATCCCAAATTCATTTCTGTTTGGCTTTGAAATTGGATTGTATGACTACATGTGACTGAGTGAGAGAATAGATTTGTCAATAAGTTCTAGTTGATGAACGATAAAGAATTACATAAGCTGTTCAAGGGAATAATAAAAAAGTAGCTAAAGAATTTTGAAAACCGTGTAGAAACAGTTTCACCTACTACAGTGTATTTTCAGCAAAGACAATGCCATTAACCCAGTTTGGCCATGCATCTCTTCTATCTAGAACTCAGGGTTAGGTGCCCACTTTCACTTATCCTTGTTGGAGTTAATCCCTTAAGGAGAAAATGTACCCCAGGTTGCTTTAAGAAATACTCTTAAGTTCCCTTGTTTCCATTGTTTCTACTTCGGACACATTAACTTACATTTCTTGATAGTTTGGCTTCTTATGTAGTTTTGCCCTCATATAGGATAAACATAAGAATCTAGTGTACTGTTTATGTATCTCATTGTAAATGTACACATTAGCATTCTCATTTTTGTTTATTGACTTGAGTTATTATTATTCTTGTGAGTCCAAGTAAGCCTGGGTATTTCCTTGAGAGACTGATAATCTTTGAAACTCAATCTGGAAAATGGTAATAGTTTTGATGACCTTTCAATTCTGTTCTTTTCAGAAGCTACTGCTAAAGAAAGCCAATGTTAAAGTTTTAGAAATTGTCTGTTTTCATTCTTTATCTGGAATTTTACACTTATGATACTGAATTAAAACTGACTAACCTTTACATTTAAGGGACTAGATCTGATAGAGTGCCTGATGAACTATGGACTGAGGTTCATGACATTGTACAGGAGACAGGGATCAAGACCGTCCCCATGAAAAGAAATGCAAAAAAACAAAATGGCTGTCTGGGGAGGCCTTATAAATAGCTGTGAAAAGAAGAGAAGCGAAAAGCAAAGGAGAAAAGGAAAGATATAAGCATCTGAATGCAGAGTTCCAAACGATAGCAAGAAGAGATAAGAAAGCCTTCCTCAGTGATCAATGCAAAGAAATAGAGGAAAACAACAGAATGGGAAAGACTAGAGATCTCTTCAAGAAAATTAGAGATACCAAGGGAACATTTCATGCAAAGATGGGCTCGATAAAGGACAGACATAGTATGGACCTAACAGAAGCAGAAGATATTAAGAAGAAGTGGCAAGAATACACAGAAGAACTGTACAAAAAAGATCTTCACGACCCAGATAATCATGATGGTGTGATCACTCACCTAGAGCCAGATATCCTGGAATGTGAAGTCAAGTGGGCCTTAGAAAGCATCACTACGAACAAAGCTAGTGGAGGTGATGGAATTCCAGTGGAGCTATTTCAAATCCTGAAAGATGACGCTGTGAAAGTGCTGCACTCAATATGCCAGCAAATTTGGAAAACTCAGCAGTGGCCACAGGATTGGAAAAGGTCAGTTTTCATTCCAATCCCAAAGAAAGGCAATGCCAAAAAATGCTCAAACTACCACACAATTGCACTCATCTCACATTCTAGTAAAGTAATGCTCAAAATTCTCCAAGCCAGGCTTCAGCAATACGTGAACCATGAACTTCCAGATGTTCAAGCTAGTTTTAGAAAAGGCAGAGGAACCAGAGACCAAATTGCCAACATCTGCTGGATCATAGAAAAAGCAAGAGAGTTCCAGAAAAACATCTATTTCTGCTTTATTGACTATGCCAAAGCCTTTGACTGTGTGGATCACAATAAACTGTGGAAAATTCTTCAAGAGATGGGAATACCAGACCACCTGACCTGCCTCTTGAGAAATCTGTATGCAGGTCAGGAAGCAACAGTTAGAACTGGACATGGAACAACAGACTGGTTCCAAATAGGAAAAGGAGTACGTCAAGGCTGTATATTGTCACCCTGCTTATTTAACTTATATGCAGAGTACATCATAAGAAACGCTGGAGTGGAAGAAGCACGAGCTGGAATCAAGATTGCCGGGAGAAATATCAATAATCTCAGATATGCAGATGACACCACCCTTATGGCAGAAAGTGAAGAGGAACTAAAAAGCCTCTTGATGAAGGTGAAAGAGGAAAGTGAAAAAGTTGGCTTAAAACTCAACATTCAGAAAATGAAGATTATGACATCTGGTCCCATCACTTCATGGGAAATAGATGGGGAAACAGTGGAAACAGTGTCAGACTTTATTTTTGGGGGCTCCAAAATCACTGCAGATGGTGAGTGCAGCCATGAAATTAAAAGACGCTTACTCCTTGGAAGAAAAGTTATGACCAACCTAGATGGCATATTGAAAAGCAGAGACATTACTTTGCCAGCAAAGGTCTGTCTAGTCAAGGGTATGGTTTTTCCAGTGGTCATGTATGGATGTGAGAATTGGACTGTAAAGAAAGCTGAGTACCGAAGAATTGATGCTTTTGAGCTGTGGTGCTGAAGAAGACTCTTGAGAGTCCCTTGGACTGCAAGAAGATCCAACCAGTCCATTCTGAAGGAGATCAGCCCTGGGTGTTCTTTGGAAGGGCTGATGCTAAAGCTGAAATTCCAGTACTTTGACCATCTCATGAGAAGAGTTGACTCATTGGAAAAGACTCTGATGCTGGGAAGGATTGGAGGCAGGAGGAGAAGGGGACGACAGGATGAGATGGCTGGATGGCATTACTGACTCGATGGACGTGAGTTTGAGTGAACTCTGGGAGTTGGTGACAGACAGGGAGGCCTGGTGTGCTGCAATTCGTGGGGTCGCAAAGAGTCGGACACGACTAAGCGACTGAACTGAACTGAACTGAACCTTTCTCTAAGCTGTTCCTACCATCTTTAAAACAAGAGAAATTTAAAGTTTTAATTTAAATGGAACTTCATTCCAGCTCTTGCCAGGTGGAAAAAGATCACTTCTGTATCAACAGATTATTAGAATAGAGATGTTGTAAGATTTACATGAGTTATCCATTTGTGATAACCTAGTTGACCTCGTAAAATGCGTTACCTGGGAAAACGGAGTATTTCAGATCTGTTAGTAAGGTTGTTTTATTGTATTTTTAATCCGTTAGAACATTATACTATAGAAGATAAACATGGAGAATTGGCTGTACAAACAATAGAAGAAGAGTCATTGTTTGAAGCAGCTTATCCTGAGATTGTTGCTATTTACCAAAAACAAAAGTCAGAAAATAAAGGGACGAAACAAAAAAGTAAGTATCCCATTTGATAACTATTTATGCTGCACACATAAATGAACTGTCTTATTTGAATCTACCGTGTCCAAATTTTGCTGATTCTGTAAAATCAAGAGTAAGGATTATACTCTTGCTCCTTTGTCTTGACATACTTTGTTTTAAAATATGAAAACCTGGAAAAAAACATTCTGCTCTGAGTCTGGTAACTTAACTGAGTGTTAATAATAGTAATTATACTAACCATTTATTGACCAATTAGTATGTATAACATATTTAGGATTATAAATACATTTTATTTCCCAGAACTCAGTGAAGAAATTCTAACATTATTTTATAACATGACAGTAATAACAGTATTTCTGAAAGAAAATATTTTATAATATTTTATTAATAATTATTTTTGTTATAATTAGTTTATAAACACTAGTTTATATAATTTATAAAACAGTTTTCAGGAATGCATTGAGACAAAAGAGGAAAAAATTGATCATATAGATTTCTGATCTGAACTCTTTTTTATTTACCCACATTAAAGAAAATAAAATAGATTTAAAATAGATTTTAATTGTATTATGTATTTGTTTCTTTTCAGGCATGAAAATTAAGTCTAAAGGAAACAGTTTGCTAGAATCAGATGAGATGATGAAAGTTCAGTCACATATGACTTTAAAACCCACATGGGAAATCTTTCCTGATCAGAATTCCAAGTTAAGCTTGGAAATTTCCCCTTGTTCTGCATCACCCGAGGAATCTATTTCCACATCATTGAATGTCTTGCTTTTAGCTGAAGATGCTGCCTGTTTGACTGCACAGGAACAGTTAATATCTTCTCCAAGGTCTTTGGCTATGCAGCAAATTAAAGATATCAGTAAGTCTCTAATTGCAGAATCTAGTCAACCTAGTACCTCATCCCATAATATATCCGCAGTTGCTGATCTGCACTTGAGCACCATCGACTGGGAAGGTACTTCTTTTAGTAAATCTCCGGCCATCTCCAGGAACACATTTACTCATGGTTTAAAATCGGAACTTGAAACAGCTATTCCTGACAGTTTTAAAAATAATCCAGAGCAGTTGTGTTGTGAAGCAGAACGACACACCACCAGTGTTAATAAACTGTCCTGTTGGGATCTTCAGAAGACTAATCCTGAGGAGCACCTACTTTCTGGCATTAGTGATTTACATCTTCAGGATTTACCCTTAAAGGAACGAGTACTTATAAAATCATATCCTCAGAATACTGTAGAACCAGATGTTGGCCTAAAAACTTTGTCCTTACTTACTGTAAAAGAACAGTGTGTTGCTAATAGTACTTCTCATTGTCCACCACATCTTTCCAAGGATCTAGGAATTCATTTGCAAAATGAGCCTAGAAGCTGTAAAGTTCTAAAAGGAGACCAGCTATTTCAAGAAAATGATAAATCAAATACATCTGTACCCTTGTCTGTCAATGACCCAGGAACGAAAACCTCCAATGTTAGAACTGGGCCACCAAATGCTACTTTAGATCGTAGTAGAAAAGCTGGCATTCAAATTGCTCGGAAAACTGTAAGGAAGAAGAGTGTGTGCCTTGACAGACTTTCCTCTGATGAAGAGAGTGTCCCAAAGTTTGGGAAAGCTAAATCCACAACTCAAAAAATGAAGCAGAGTTCTCAGAAGCATAGCCCAACCCAGTTCAAGAAAAATGATCCCAACAAATTGAGTAACCCTAAGGCATATATTAAAGAAATTGAGCAGTGTGTCCAGGTTTATAAAACAGCTAGAAATGAAGAAGCCTGTCTCCCAGATGCAGCAAAAGAGCCTCCGAGTTTTCTACGTAACCATAAGGATAAAGATGACTCTGGTACCTGTTTGGATAGTCCTCTTCCTTTAAGTCAGAGATTAAAACTAAGGTTCCAAAACACTTGAAATTTAAAGTATTCAGGTATAACTTAGTATTCTAGTACTGATGGCATTAGCAGAAGCAGAAGGAAGGTATCTGATTAATGTGTAGTAGAAAAATTTTATGTAGTTCTATGTATTATGAGACCCTTGCCATTTTAATCAAAACTGTAATTAAAATGTTCCCTAAAACTTTGGTTTTAAAGCATTATCCTCTGTAGTGAAAACTCCAGATAATGTATATTTTTATAACAGACTTTTTCCATTTTAAAAAATATCTTTATTGATTATGCTTTAGTTATATCCTTGAAATGTTAGCATAGCACTAGACAGAGTAAATGCTGTGCCCATTTGTTCAGTTTTACTCATTTCTTCCACAAGCCTCTAAAGCATTTTTGGATATTACAACTTGTTCCCCAGAGGATAACTCTTTATAATTGCCTGCATTCTCATGTCTTCTGTTGTACCTTTCTGGGAGTTACATTTACTTTCAATGTGAAGATACTTTCAACTGCTCTTCCAGTTTCAGTAATCTCATTCTCTTTTGTGAAATAAAATTCACAAAATTGTATATGTAGTGAAACTCATGGTTGTAGTAGTTGATTAAATTTGGAAAGCTACTTCTTACATATCCCCAGAGGTTCACAGGTATGCCAAATGGACAAAGATTTGAAACATAGAATGTATAACCAGAAGAGGATTAGAAACTTGCTCGGGATCATGCAACTAATTACTAGTGGTATGAGAATCAGATTTCTTTTTTATAGCTTTTTTTTCTTTCCCTTTTTGTAAAAAAAAAAAAAAAAAGAATCTGTGGCTTCCTAGGTGGCTCAGGGCTGAAGAATCCTCCTGTAATGCAGGAAACACGAATTTGATTTCTGGGTCAGGAAGATCCTCCTGGAGAAGGAAATGGGATCGAACCCAGGTCCCCTGCATTGCAGGCGGATTCTTTACCAGCTGAGCCACAAGGGAAGCCCAAGAATACCGGAGTAGGTAGCCTATCCTTTCAATGGATCTTCCCATCCCAGGAATCAAACCAGGGTTTCCTGCATTGCAGGCGGATTCTTTACCAACTGAGCTATCAGGGAAGCCCAAGGAAACGGCAACCCACTCCAGTATTCTTGCCTAGGAAATTCCATGGACAGAGGAGCCTGGTGGGCTACTCTGGGAGCATGGGGTCACAAGAGTCAGACACGGCTTAGCGACTAAACAACAACATATAATACATCAATACCTCCAAATATTAAGTTATTCATTACTTTACCTACCACTCAAAAATTCTAAAGGGAACCAGATTGGAAAGGAAAAAGTAAAACTATTGCTACTTGCAATGGTAAGACCTCATGTTTATGAAATTCTGAGAAATTCACTAAAAACCATTAGAACTGATCAATGAGTTCAACAGGTTGCAGGATACAAGGTCAAGATACAAACATCAGTTGTATATCCATACTCCTGCAATAAATAATACTAAAATTCTTTTTACAACAACAAAAAAAATACTTTGGAATAAATTTAACAAAAGAAACAAAATATGTACTCTGGGAACTATAAAATATCACTGAAATAAATTCAAGATAATCTAAATAAATGAAAAGACATCCATGTTCATGGATCAGGAGACCTAATATTGAGATGAGAATACTTCCCAAACAAATTTGCAGATTCAGTGCAATCCCCACCAGTTCCAGCTGATTTCTGTATAGAAACTGATAAACTAATTCTGAAATATATATGGAAATTTAAAAGACACAGAATAGGCAAAATAATCTACAGAAATGACAAGGCAGTACTTGCCCTTCTGATTCTGATTTCAAAACTTACCATAAAACTACAGTAATGATTGTGTTGAATGCCAGAAAGGTAAACATATAGATCAGTGAGATAGAATGGAAGGTCCAGAAATACGTCCTTGGGCTTCTCAGGTGGCTCAATGGTAAAGAATCTGCCAGCAAGGAAACGTAGGAGAAAGTGGGTTTCATCCCTGGTTCGGGAAGATCCCTGTAGAAAAAAATGACAACCCACTCCAGTATTCTTGCCTGGAGAATCCCATGGACAGGGGAACCTGGCAAGCTACAGTCCTTCAGGTCACAAAGAGTCAGACATGACTTAACGACTAAACAACAGCAGCAATAACAAAAACTCATTTGACTTTGCTGTAAGTTTCCTCTTTTAAAAATTTCCCATATGCCTTTAAATAGTTTAGTTATAAATAACATGAATTTACATATGAAAACAATAAATTTACTTTGAAGGCCTGACATTAGAAAAATTGACAGTATGGTGGCTACCAAGAGTGTTATTTCCTTGGTAAACTTACCACATTTTAGAGTTTAGCCAGTTTTGAACTAGTATCACATATTTATAGTAATCTCAGTTTTAAATGCATGTGTAATATAACTTTTAAATTTTCAAGGACTTACGCTTTTGGCATAAATTGGGCATTAATTACTGCATAGATACGTGTACAGCTCTAAGATCTGAAGTTTAGAGTTGAACAAAACCCCAGTACTATGCTTTGAAGGGGATGAGGATGAAGTTCTACTTTGGAGTAATTAATTTGGATAATTAATTTGGATTTGAACTGCTAACCTGACCCCACGCGCAGTAGATTTATGTTCTCAGACATATACCTAAAGACTCCTTTTTCACCAACTTCTTTTTATTGTGGTATAATTTACGTACAATAAAATCCACTCATTTTAAGTGTAAGTTTGATGAATTTTGGTAATTGTGTCCATTTGTGTAACTTAAACCACAATCAAAATATGGAAAATTTCCATCACCCCGAAGTTTCTTTATCTTCTTTGCAGTTAATCCTCTCTCCCAAGCCTTGATCCCAGGCAACAACTGATAACGCTTTTCTCACTATGGTTTGCTTTTTCTAGAATTTCTATAAGCAGGACCATACAATATATAGTCTTTCACTTTCTACTTAGTACATTTTTAAGACTTATATGTGTTGTATATATTAATATCTTGTGGTGTAGAGTAGTATGACATAATTTAATTTTAGAGTATTCAGTTCAGTCATTTAGTTGTGTCCAGCTTTTTGTGACCCCATGGACTACAGCACGTCAGGCTTCCCTGTCCATCAACAACTCACAGAGTTTGCCCAAACTCGTGTCTGTCAAGTCGGGGATGCCATCCAACCAACTTGTCCTTTGTCGTCCGCTTTTCCTCCTGCCTTCAGTCTTTCCCAGCATCAGGGTCTTTTCAAATGAGTCGGCTCTTCACATCAGATGGCCAAAGTATTGGAGTTTCAGCTTCAGCATCAGTCCTTTCAGTGAATATTCAGGGTTGATTTCCTTTAGGATTGACTGGTTGGATCTCCTTGCTGTTCAAGTGACCCTGAAGAGTCTTCTCCAGCACCACAGTTCAAAAGCGTCAATTCTTCAGTGCTCAGTCTTCTTCACAGTCCAACTTTCACATCATACATGACTACTAGAAAAACCATAGCTTTAACTGTGTGGCCCTTTGTTGGCAAAGTAATGTCTCTGCTTTTTAATACACTGTTTAAGTTTATCATAGCTTTTCTTTTTTATTTATTTATTTTTAAAATTTTATTTTATTTAACTTTACAATATTGTATTGGTTTTGCTCCAAGAAGCAAGTGTCTTAATTTTGTGGCTGTAGTCACCATCTGCAGTGTTTTTGGAGCCCAAGAAAATAGTCTCTCACTGTTTCCACTGTTTCCCCATCTATTTGCCATGAAATGATGGGACCAGATGCCATGTCATTTTTTGAATGACGTAATATTAATACATCATAATTTATTATGTCATCAGTTGGTGGAAAATAGAGTTTTCACATTTTGGCTATTATGGATAGTGTGGCCATGAATATTCAGAAAGAGGTCTTTAGGTGGACATATATTTTCACTTCAGATAAATAAGAATGAGATTGCTGGTTCATTTGATCAGCATCAGAGAAGGCAATGGCACCCCACTCCAGAACTCTTGCCTGGAAAATCCCATGGGTGGAGGAGCCTGGTAGGCTGCAGTCCATGGGGTCACTAAGAGTCGGGCACGACTGAGTGACTTCACTTTCACTTTTCATCTTCATGCATTGGAGAAGGAAATGGCACCCCACTCCAGGATTCTTGCCTGGAGAACCCCAGGGACGGGGGAGCCAGGTAGGCTGCCGTCTGTGGGGTCGCACTGATTCGGACACGACTGAAGTGACTTAGCAGCAGCAGTTGATCAACATATGTTTAATTTTTTAAGGTACTACCACAGTCTTCCAAAAAACCATTGTGTTCCCAACAACTATACATTGGGGTTTTAATTATGCTGCTGCTGCTGCTAAGTCGCTTCAGTTGTGTCCGACTATGTGCGACCATTGTCACAAAAACTTAATGTCAGTCATTTTCATTTTAGTCATTCTAATTGGTGCATGGTGGATCTCATTGTGACTGTCGGATCTCATTGTTACTTTGTCTTTTCCTGATAATTGAAGAAGTATCATGCATATTGGGCATTTGTGTGTCTTGTGAAATTTCAGTTCTTTTTGCCAAATTTTAAATCGGGTAGTTTGTTGTCTTGTTATTCAATTATAAGTGTTATTTTTTTCTAGGTACAAGCTCTTTGTCAGATATGTGTTTTGCAAATATTATATCCCTGAGTCATTTTAACAGTCTTTAAAAAGGCAAAATAATTAAAATTTTTATATCAATTTTTGTTTCCACTGGCCTATCTAAGATATATTTGTCTAACCTAATGTCCCAGCTATTTTTTCTGTTTTATCCTACCAGTTAAATGGTGTTTACCTCTTACATTTGGGTCTGATTTGTTTCAAGCTAATTTTTGTGTATCATGTGAGATAAGAACTGAGGGACATTTTTTTCCTATACAGATGTCTACTTGCATGATCACAATTTGTTGAAAAGAAATTTTCCCTCATTGAAATTACCTTGAATCCTTTGTGGAAAAATCAGTGGCCCGTGAAAAGTGTGAGTCTTTTGCTAAACTATTCTTTCCATTAATCTGTTTGCCTATCATCACTCCAACACCACCATCTTGATTACTACAGATTTACAGTAAGTCTTGAAATCAAGCAGTTTATCCTTGTTCATTATATTTTCTTGTCAAAGTCACCAATTGACCTCCATATTACTAAAGCTAATAAACAACTTACAGTCTTAAATTTACCTTTCTGCAGAATCAAGGACAATTGAACTTTCCTTGAAATCTTCTATTGTCTTGTTTTCCATGTCAACACTGCTTCTTGGTTTATCTCCCTCCTCCTTGGCTATCATTTTAAACTCCTCATAGGCGCAAATATTCATGCTCATTCAATATTAATACTTGTGTTCCTTCAGTTTTCTCTCTCATTCACTCTAGATATTTTCTACCCTCATGACTTCAGCTGCTTATGTGTTTATGATTCAGACATGGATCATTAGCCAAAGCTTCTCTCCTAACCTGTAGATCTGCTTACTTAACCAATTTCTGACATCACTGGGAATGAGTACAGTGATAGAGATGGGTTGAGGCTCCAAGGTGCCTGACATATCTAACCCTGGATGTAGTTCCAAGTTTTGCTGTAACTGATTCCTGGTTCCAAATGAAGTCATTTGGGTAGTGAATATTCATTCATTCAATCTAGCGACAACATTAACTCATGGTCAATTAAATAAGTGTTATGCACATCAAATGTCAAGGACTGCCAGGAGAGACAAAGTGGAGTAAAACCCATTGTTTACTTTGAAGGAATTGACAATCTAGAGCAAGGGAGGGCAATTTGGCATATTTACACCCAAGAATAAATTGTACTGGCAAGCACAGAATTGTTCAATGAATGAGATAGACAATCAATACTATAGGAGTCTTTCAGAGGAAGGAAGGTTCCTTCAGCAAACGTAAAGATCTAACTGGGCTTTGAAGGGTAGTTTCCCTGGCGGCTTGGAAGGTAGAGTCCGCCTGCAGTGCAGGAGACCTGGATTCAGTCCCTGAGTTGGGAAGATACCCTGGAGGAGGAAATGGCAACCCACCCTAGTATTCTTGCCTGGAAAAACCCTTGTGGGCTACAGTCCATGGGGTCCCAAAGAGTCAGATACAACTAAGCGACTAACCCTTGTGTCTTGTGTAAAGGGTAGGCAACAATTTGATTGACAAAACTGGAGCAGTATTACCAGCAGAGGACCTTTCAGTGGATGAGTGAATAACTTCAAGAAACCTCAACATGGACTTCCCAGGTGGCATGGGTGTTGGGGGGGTGGGCAGGGGGAATCCACCTGCCGAGCAGGAGATACTGGTTTGATCCCTGGAGAAGGAAATGACAACCCATTTCAGTATTCTTCCCATGAACAGAGAAGCCTGGCAGGCTACAGTCACTGGAGTCTTTTTTGGAACTCCAGGCTCCACAGAATAAATCACTATGCAGACAAAGGAATCACCAGTTGTAGAGAAGTAGTGAGGAATTTGCAGCAGAAAGCAAACTAGGATATCTTAGGGCAAAGGGAAAGAAGAAATGTAGCAAAGAAACTGACCTAGATGCTAAAGGATTCTGAAAATATAAACCACATATGAAAGTTTATGTGTGAGTGCATAAATTCACACATTTAAGTATCAAAGTTGCACCCAACCTGGTCATAGAGAAGAAGGAAAACAAGGAATTTTAAACCACTGGGCAAGGGAGAAAACTAACATTTCTTGAGTATCTACTATGCATGTGCAAATGAGGGTTCTTGACAAGAGTTTTTATCCTGTCAACATCTCTGTAAGGACTGTATTGCAATACTGTGCACCCAGAATGTTGCACAGAGTTTGATTCTTTGGTTCACTAATTATCTACCAATCAAGACAGTGTAAACATAGTTTCTCTAAGAAGGAACTATATGGCTTCTTATGGATCTCTGCTAGTCCCTACAGACATCTACGATATTAGCTATAAGTAGTTTTGTGTCGATTGACTTGCATTTTTGTCTCAGGCACAAGCTGTAAGCATCTTGTATTTCTGAATCTGTAGCACCTAGCAGAGGGGCTGGCACAGAAAGCATTCCGTGAATGGGTGCTGATTGCTGGTAATGAATTCAGGATCTTAGTTCTTCCACTCTCTGGAGAAAGATCAAATCCGTTTGGATGGTTCCTTGATCACTAGTCTGCTTTAGTCATTTTAAGGTGCCATGGCGAGATGTCTTGCTTTCTGAAGGTGAAGGGGCTCAATCACCTGCTGACTGTTCCTGTTGTGCTGGTAGCACTTAGGGTAAAACAGCTTAAATAATATTACTGAAGTCAACTGCCTTTCATCTGCAGATCAACATGGCAACTTTTATCACCTTCTCAGCCAGGAAAAGCTTTTATCGGGCTCAGCTAACAGCTCGTATTAGTCTCTTGCAAGGACTTGCCACATAGCCTTTAAACTGAGATGCTGCAGAGTCAGCCCCAGAAGTAATCCAAAAATGTGGAACCTTTTCTGATGATTGTCAGAATAAATAGCTTATTCAGCCCCGTTCCAGATAAATTCAACAAATTGTTTGGCAGTGGTGAAGAGGGTCATCAGCAAAGTAGGCTGACCCTTCTGTAGGCAGAATGACTGAATATTTTGCTAATATTGGAAGAATTATTTTCGTAGGCATCAAAGCAGAATTTCTTTACTAGGGGTTAAATGTCTGGACTTCCTCAGCATTATTCTCTGCAAAGATCTGAAAAGGGAGACATTGACCTCCCAAATGGCAAAAGATGCCGGTACATTTAGAATTGTCTGATCAAAGACCTAATGAATGAGTTCTCTGATGTTTGCATCATCATAACTTAAAAACTTCATTTCCCACTCAGCAGATACCTGCTTTTCAGCTGTGAGTAGAGTCTGAAAAGGGCTGTCCTTTGAGAATGAGTGATTTAGTCAATGTGAATGTAGACTACAAATCCTTCGTCTTTTTGTCTGGTTTCAGTAACTGCTCCAAAGGAATTCTTATGATTAAAATCATTTATATTTTTGTTAAACTGAGAATGCTGCCTCTGTGGATGCCAGATGTCAGGCTCATTTTATAGGGTTGTGTCCAAACACAGACCTCTCTTGTCTGGGCCCCATGAAGGTGCCACGACTTCACAGCTGGGATAGTTCTATGGGAGGTGTCAAAGGACTTGGCACAACCAGGTGGACATCCTGTGACACAGACCGAAGGACACTTTCTTTAACCTGAGTCATGGTTGGAGTAGTCGTCCTGGCTCTGAAGGAAACTGACTGCCTTGGGCAAACCTTCTCAGCCGTCAGCTTGCTTCTCCTTCTTCTAAGTGGGAATGATGTTGCTGCCTTGCTCGGCCCTCGCTGACACACCCAGGACAAACAGCTTTTGAGAGACACATATATTAATAATGGTAAAATAATTACTAATGGTAAAATGCTAAATCTATATTGATGAATCACAAAGGGTGTCATTAAAATGTGTTCCACCATAACCTGTATACATTTTAAAAATTTATTTTCACATGGCATCCTTTTTCTTAATTGGGGTTTAGCTGCTTTACAATGTTGTGTTAGTTTCTGCTGTACAACAAAGTCAATCAGCCATATGTATACATATATCTCTTCCCTCTTGGACCTCCCTCCCACCCCACTCCCCATCCCACCCTTCTTGGTCACCACAGAGCACCAAGCTGAGCTCCCTGCACTACTCAGCAGCTTCCCACTGGCTATCCGTCTTATACATGGCAGTACACATACATCAATCCCAATCTCCCAGTTCATCCCACCTGTCCACCTGTCCTCATGTCCGCCTGTTTGTTCTCTATGTCTGCGTCTTTATTCCTGCCCTGCAAATAGGTTCATTTGTTCCATAATTTTTTGAGAAGGCAGTTGGCTCTAGTTTTCATATGAAGAAAGAGAGACAAAGCATATTGGGCATTAAAGAGTATGGTAGGTTCACACTGTGATGCAAAGTATTAGTGAATCTTGGGAGAAGAGAAATGACATATACTGTTCATTTACTGTTATGTCTGCCCACTTTACTGATTCTTCAAATTCCTCCTATATGCTCCATGGAAACTTAAAGGCAGGCACTTTTACCTTCATTTATATATGAGGCTAAGAGGAGCTAAGGAATTTATCCAAGGTCAACATCTATTAAACAGCAACACCAGGATTTGAATTCAGAGCTAGTATAACTTCAGAGCTTCTTTGGAAGATATAAGGCTTCTGTATGCTCCAGATTTACTTGGGTTTGTGGCACTTTTAAAGAAACTACCCATCAGGGAGATACAATAACCTCAACTAATCTTATTTACAGGAAACTGGCCACTAAGTCAGAGTAGCTTAGAGTCCCAGAAATGCAGTATTGTGAATATTCAAGAAATGATCACCAAAGCTACTTTAATTTTCAGAATTAAAAAATTATTCAGTTAACACTTGGGGAGGTTGGGGATTTTGGTTTGTAAGGAAAAGGGTGTGATGGACAGACAGGACACAAAATATCCCAGAAGTTTCATCTCCTTTTTTCAAAGCTAACCACAAGGGCCAGATGTCCTCAAAACGAGTTTGTTCTCAACTTCTCAGTAGAGCATTAATTGTGTCTCGTTTTTAGCTTTCATATCTGACTTGAATCACCTTTGCAGAGTGCCCACAATGAGCCAGAGGCCCCATAATAATTGAATTCGTCAAGCACATTGTTCATTAATCTTGAAAGCAACCCTAAGAAGCAAGGCAGCACTCCCATCGTCACACCATCAGTATGAACGTCTCCTTCCAGCTGTATTGCTGCCTCCAAAGGGCAGGGACAAGCATCTGTTGCAAGAACTCCTAAGAGCGCCTTCTAACTGATCTCGTTGTTTCAAAGCTCTCAAGCCCTTCGTTGTGCACACGTCAGCCAGATAAATCAAATGTAAATCACTTTCTAACAGCACCCTCGAAAAAACTTCCCATCCCTCTCAGTCTAAATTGCAAAGTCCTGGACAGAGCCTGTGAGGTCCTCTGTGGCTGAGCCCTGCTTGTCTCCCTAACTGTATCTCCTGCCTCTTCCCCCTTGCTCACCTTTCTCCGGAGGCACTGACTTTCTTTCACCTCCTTAAACACACAGAACTCATTCCACATTCTAGCTCTTAAACTTGCTGTTCCCTCTGCCTGGACTTCTGGCAGATCTCCAGATAGTAAACTCCTTCACACCATTCATCTAGAACTTCTGTGACCACGCCAGCTGAGTGGCCTCCTTGTCTCCCGACTCTAACCCCCATTATTTTCTTCACAAATAATTGGATTTTGTCTCATGTCATTACAGTAACAACACAAGAGAAGACACTTTGTCTGCTTCTTTGTTATATTCCCAGAGCTTGCAGCAGCATCTAACGTGCATTTAATACATCATGGCTGAATGAATGTGTGGCCGAAGGTAACCTTTGAACCCAAATTTTCCTGAAGCCAAAGCTCAAGCTTTGACCATCAACATGCTGCAATTTTACATTGAAAAATTGAATTCATCTTGAGGTGGATTCAGCCTAGGTGAGGCATGGTGCAGAGCACACAGGATACCTGTTTCTTCTCTTCATGTTTATAACTTAGCTGTAATACCAGATGTTTATAACTTAGCTATAGTACCAGACTAATCTGCTCTTGAAATAACGGATACTATGAATAAATGGTGGGTGAAGGGAGTGGCACCAGAGGGCATCAAAAGGCTAAAGAGAGTGGTCAGCGAGGACCCAGGTGACCCTCAGAGGCTCCCTAGTGCTTAGGGACTTGATAGAAGGCTCGAATGGCAGATGCAGTTTAGGGATGGGGAAGAAAGGCTCTCAGGTTCTTGGATATGATGAAGTCAGGTGAGCTTGTCCACGAAGAGTCTCATAAATGACATGTGTTTTAGGGCTTTCCACACTGGACACATGTATCAGATTCTTTTGTTTTTGGGGAAAAAAAAATAAAACCCAGTCACCCATTATGTATAAGTACAATCTCATGAGCAAAACAAGGCCAGCAAGGGAAGAAGAGAGGAGGAAAGGGAGTGGGGTACCCTGTTTCTGACTCAGGGTGGTGGGGGGAGGGGCAGGGGCAAGGGGAACCTGGACCTGGCATATGGTGTCATGTATGATTGCTTCTCTTACCCCTGAAGGTCTCCTCTGTAAGATTCGCCTGGAATTCCATGCTTGCTCACAGATAAATCACCAACAGGGACTCATGTGAGGAGGCCACCTCTTTGGGGCACACAGAGGGCAGAGCTGCTCTGTAGCATCACGTCTGTCCAGGAAGGGGCAGCACAGAGTTCAGGCCACTGGCAGACACACCAGCCATCCAAGGGTTTCTCAGGAGGACACAGATGCCCCTCAGAGGGGACTCTCAACACCTCTAACCATGGCTCCCAACCCAGTGTTGATAAGGAGATCCCAGAGGACCAGGTCATCAACTGGTGAAGATGACTTAACGATGCTCAGAATTAACATCTGTTCATCCATCCATCCATCCATTCCGTTCATTCATTCAACAAGCAGGTCCTCTATACCGTGCCGATTGCAGGGGCTATTGTAAGGGTTAGACAGTTTCCTTGAGAAACTCATGGTTGATCCACAGAGAAGACCATATGGAGTTACTGTCTGAACTCTACTCGTGCTTTAAGCTCAGAGTTGAATAAAATCCTGGCTTGGCCACAAAAATCACACCAAACCAAAGCAAAACACTTCATGAAGGGAAAAACTATGCTTTACCATTTTTTTTCCCCTCTCAGGCTCTTCCCAGAAAGGTGATAATGGAAGATTTGGTCCCAACAGAGCCACAGACAAGGAATTTGCATTTTAAAGTTTGACAGATATTTATAGGCCTTTTGATCTTCTTTCCCTACTCTACACACCCACCCGCAGTCTTGCCTACCTCCTCCTTCCCCAGCTCCCATATTTCTACATTGTACCAGGTACAGACTTGAGAAATGATGGCTCCAGGTCCAGAACTTTCTAGGATATGTGCCCTGGGTGCTATGCTCACAGTCATACAGCTCCTATTTATTAATACCAACTCTATAGCAAATACTTTTCTTTATTTCTGACTCCCACAGGCTCACTGCAAGTTTCATTATTTACCTTTTTAGTCATTGTTAAGGGAGGAGGAAAATGAGGCTCAAGGAGGGTAAGTAACCTTGCCCCAAATCACAGATAAGACATAATGGGGGCACAGTGAAAACTCAGGTCTGTGTATCTTCAAACCTATGACCTTTTCACAAAGCCAGTCTGACTCCAGTCACCAAGCCTGGTTGTTGCAGGCTACTTAGCTGAGGTCCCTCTTAGAAAAAGATGATCCCGCATTCCAGTTTTCTTGCTGGTGTTATTCTGGAAATAGCCCAATAAACGTCACAATTTGATTTACTCGGGACCAACTTGCAGCTGTCTTCCTTTGCAACTCTTCTCAGGCTCTGAGCTTTTCCTTCTCTTCTACTCCTCTTTCACACAGGCCTCTGGAGGCCCAGCAGCTGCACGACTTAGTTTGGAATTGCCCTCTGTGGCCCCCACTGGATTTGCTGAACAGAGTCACTCTCTGCCCCCAAAGAAACCCTGTTGGAAACGAGCTCAGAATCTCAGGAAGCCTTATGCTTTCACAGCTGGAAGGAATCCTAGAAGCTACGGAGGAAACAGAGGTTCCGAGAATGACTCATGCAAATTGGCATCAGATTTATGAGAATGCCTGCTGAGTGTTTGGTATGTTAAAAGTGAGAGATGAAAGAGACAAATCACACGGACACCTCCACGTTCTGGGTGCTTTTTCATATTTAATCTCCACTACAGTCCAGTGAGGTACAATTAATGATTATCCTCCTGTTATAGATGAGCCCTGGTTCAGAGAAACAACTGACTAAATGTTCCCTTGCAAGTAATTGGAGGACTCGAGATCTGAACCCATGCGATTTTAGAATGACACAGAGCTTTCCTTTCCATGGCAGGAGGTGCGGCTTGCTGAGGAGTACAGTGTCCTGGCTGCTGTGACCGGCCTGTGAAACGTGCTGCTGTGCTTAATTCAGAGCAAAGAGCCAACAGGACAAACAAATGAATGCAGTCATTTCATAGATTTTGTAAGAGGTCAAGTCTAATCGAAGGTCATCTGCCATTCACCAACCAAACATCTGGGTGGTCTTTTGACCAGTAAAGCCTCCCTCAGACACAAGGACCACTCACCCACCTGCAGCCTTGCCCCAGACTTTCCGAGACTGTAACAAATCAGAAGGTTATGCAAGTTCCCTTCCTCCTTGGAAAAATCCATCCCCCCAACTCTCAGAGAGAAAGCCTTAGAAGTGCCAAATTGGGAGCCATAAGCAAGTCGTCGCTGGTGCTGAGTCTTCCTGTTGAGGTTGAGAGATCAGGTTCAAAGCTCAAGCCGCAGCTTCTCCACCTCCCTCCCCAAACCACCTCCAATCCAAAGAGGCAGCTCCTTCCCTTCCCCCCACTGCAGTCCTGTAAGCACCGCTGGGCTGTGCTGAGCTAGGGGCCAGAGTGCGGCATCCTCAGATACCAGCTGCACAGGAGAGGCTCTTGGGAAGGTTCCTCTCCAGGAAGAATTGGCTACAGAAACAGAGATCCCCACTCCTGAGCACTAGGGTAGACCTGCTGTGGATTGGGTTGTTCCTAAGCAGGCTGTTTCCTGAATAACTCCTGCCAACTGTACAGTTATGGGTCCCCAGTGTTCAGAACAGCATGGGTAGGAGATGACACTAATCCAACAGGTTCAAATCTTACCCAGCAAGCCTTGGCCCAACCCCAACTTCTCTTCAGGCACAGCTCACAACCCGGTTCTCCCAAAACATTTTTCTTGGCCACCTATCCATACTAACCTTCATTCTTTTCGGAAATGAAATATATCTACACATAACTATCAGGAGGATAGCCTGTCATTGGTGGCATTTAGTGGTGCTTCCAGGGACACCTTTGACGTCAATACAAAAGGAAACTCTCCCGCATCTTGATGTCACCCATTCTGGAGCAAAGACTTGACCCCGTCATGGCATTGTTACTGATGATCCTGACTTGGCGTCATATTTGCTAGCTTGCAATGATGACATTTGCTAGCTTGCCAGTGATGACACTTTCTCGTTTTAGAAAGAACAGTGAACACTGTTAGCAGTCCATCCAGTAGCTCTTAGCCCTTTTTCAGTTATGCGAAACCTTGAAAACTTTTTGAAAACTTTTACCTACCAGTGAACTTTTGGCTCAGTGGTAAAGAATCTGCCTGCCAATGCAGGAGATTCGAGTTCAGTCCTTGGGTTGGGAAGATCCCCTAGAGGAGAAAATGGCAACCCACTCCAGTATTCTTGCCTGGGAATCCCCTGGCAGGCTACAGTCCATGGGGTCCCAAAGAGTTGGACATCACTGAGCGACTAAGCACAGCACAGCATAACAACTAAAGCAACAAAAAAAGTTTACATGGGAACATAGCAATTATCACGGTGTACTGTATTTGGCACTTTTTGAAGCTCATTTCTGACCTCTGTCACTGCTAACCTCTGTTCTAGAGAGTAAGCACCCTGGTCCGGGGACCTCATCCAGTTCCTTGTGTCTCCAGAGAATAGTGTAGTTTCTGGTGCATAAAAGATACAAATGTGTGTTGCAAGTTGAATGAATTAACTGATCTACAAGTGAGTATGTGAGAGCAATGCTGGCTTGGTGATACCCCTTGAAGGAGGCCATTGCTCTTTTGGCCTAGGAGGAGTGACCTTGCGTGACACTGTGCACAGCTCGAAGGGTTGCACTCAGGTGGAAATGAAAGAGGGCAGGACAAACGAGGCTGACAGCATTGACCAGGAAAACACCTTGGGATGGTATGGACTGTCAGAGGTACCAGTAAGTACTCTGGAGAGTGTAAAATTCTAGACCAGTTGTTTTCAAATTCAGCTTTCTTAGGACTTACCTGAAGAGTGTTATGCAAACATATTGCTGGACCCCACTGCCATAGATTCCAAGTCAGGTGGCCTTTGAATCATAGAGAAACAACTATAGATCATCGAGGGATGTAAGAACTGAAGAAGGAAAAAAAAGGACCATTACATTGTTTGGGGGTGCAGATCAAGCCACCATATCACTGTCAGAATAATGAATCTCTGTCTCTCTCTCTCTGTCTCTCTTATTCTCACTCTGCTGCTGCTAAGTCGCTTCAGTCATGTCCAGCTCTTTGCAACCCTACAGGATTTTCCAGGCAAGAATACCAGAGTGGATTGCCATGCCCTCCTCCAGGAGATCTTCCCGACCTAGGGATCAAATCTGCATCTCATGTCTCCTGCATTGGCAGGCAGGTTCTTTACCACTAGCGCCAGCTGGGAAGCCCTTATCTCATTCAACCTCCTTCTTTTAATCTACTGCAGCTATAAGAGCTTCTGAAAGTACATGACACGCTGTCCAGAGTGATCAAACGGGCAAATGGATTTGGAAACCCTAGAAAGACTCTAGCACCACAAAATCTGTTTCAGTCCTCCAACCAGCTGAGGTCAAAAATTCCCATCCTAGATCCAAGTATGGATGCCTTCAGGCCTTTTCCCTATAATCTTATTTCAAGACCCAGTTCTAATGTCACTTTTTTTAGGAAGCCCCTCTTGGTCATCCAGCTAATATTTATTTCCCTCTTCTCTCTCCTCCATGGCACATCTCTAGTATCTTTATAACACTTCATAGCATCACCTCTTTCCTCAAAGGACATTTGTCCTCCAGGATGTGAGAGTTGGACTGTGAAGAAAGCTGAGCGCCGAAGAATTGATGCTTTTGAACTGTAGTGTTGGAGAAGACTCTTGAGAGTCCCTTGGACTGCAAGGAGATCCAACCAGTCCATTCTAAAGGAGATCAATCCTGGGTGTTCATTGGAAGGACTGATGCTAAAGCTGAAACTCCAGTACTTTGGCCACCTCATGTGAAGAGTTGACTCATTGGAAAAGATCCTGATGCTGGGCGGGATTGAGGGCAGGAGGAGAAGGGGACAACAGAGGATGAGATGGCTGGATGGCATCACCAACTCGATGGACATGGATTTGGGTGAACTCCAGGAGATGGTGATGGACAGGGAGGCCTGGCGTGCTGCAATTCATGGGGTCGCAAAGAGTCAGACATGACTGAGCGACTGAACTGAACTGAACTGTGCAGTAATAATACCAGTCACATGTATAATCTTTAACTTTCTAGTAGTCATATTTTGTTTAATAGAAATAATAGATAAAATGATTTTAATAACAAGTTTGATTTAACTCAATATGTCCACAATGTTACTTCAACATTGATAATATAAAAATCATCAACAAAAATTTTTAATCACACTGAGTATTTGAAATTTGGTATGCGGTTTACACTTAGAGTTCATCTCAGCTTTGGTTACATTTCAAGTTCTATGTGTGGCCACACATGGCAGGTGGAGGCCCTGTGGGGGAGCACAGTCCTGGGTCTCTGAGGGCAAGGCTCTGACTCTTGCCTCTGGGTCTTCAGAAGCAGAGCCATTTCCTGAACCCAGTAAAGGATCATGGAAAGTGTTTTGAGTTAATATAAACGCAAATTCCTCCTGAAGAGTATCCTTTAGCCTTGTATTTGTTTTAAGATACAGCATCTCTGTGGCTGACGGTGGATAGTGGGTACATCCGTTTCAGAAAGGGGAAAGCAAGTCACAGTAGGTTTCATTTAAGTAGTAAGGGGAACTTTCCCAGTGACCCAGTGGTTAAGAATCCACCTTGCAACGCGGGGAGTGCTAGTTGAGGAACTAAGATCCCACATGCTGAGCAACTTAGCTTGCACACCTCTAACTACTGATCTCTCGTGCTCTGGAGCCCACGCACCACAAGAAAGCCAACAACAAGAGAGCAACATAACAAAACGAAGATCTCGTGTGCAGCAATTAAGATCCAATGCAACCAAATAGGTAAAGGCAATAAAAGAGGAGTGAGTATTGGAAGAAATATGGGGGCATGGAGCATTCATTAAAGGGAGTGAAAAGGGCAGTGGAGTGCAGGCGGTAGATACTAGGGAAACTTCTCTGTTCTAGATGATGGTGCCTCTGAACTGTGTAGTTGATCTCCTTCTGCAAGCTACCTCAAACGGCCTGAAGAGTACTGCATGCCAGAGGATTTGATCAAGGTGTAATGTTATCAGTTGTCTTTAACAAAGAGGTGCATCGAGAATGTGTTCTCAGTAAAGATCACTTCTGAAAACATGTTGAACTTGTTTATACCTTGGCCACAGGCTTCCCAAGAAAGTTCATTGGCTTACCTCCTAATTTACCCAAAGTTGGTTCGGTGAGGAGAACAGGCTACCACTTTTGTCAAAAAAGAACTGCCTCCAAGGCAGTGCTCATTGATATATGATCGCAGCTTTCCAGGAAACAGAGATCTCCTGAGGAAATCAAAATTTAAGCTCCTTTCCCTAGGTCCTCTGAGGTCAAAAAATCGATGTACAGAGAGGTACAGGGACTGGAGTCTGGACACCTCCCTGCAAGTTGGTTGTCATTAGCAGTGTAGTAAAGTTACAAGAAGGCATCTGAGGAGGACCAGACACTTGGCTGAATTATAATGTTCCTTGATGAGGCTCAGGTTATAGTAGCAAGAGCCCAGACTTTGTAGAGGAACACCCCATTTTCCAAATGCCAGCCTGCCCATTTATTTAGAACATCTATTATATTAGAACTCTTCATTTGTACACTTCCTTTTTGCTTTCCTGGTGGCTCAGACTGTAAAGTGTCTGCCTACAATGCGGGAGACCGGGGTTCAACCCCTGGGTCGGGAAGATCTCCTGGAGAAGGAAATGGCAACCCACTCCAGTATGCTTGCCTGGAGAACCCCATGGATGCAGGAACCTAGTAGGCTACAGTCCATGGGGTTGCAAAGAGTCAGACACAACTGAGTGACTTCACTGTCTTTTCTTTCTTTGAAAGGACTTTTTGGCGTTTTATGCAAAGCACTGTAACATATAGTTAAGACCTTGGATCACTAGCATGTGACCTCCTGCAGGTTATTTTACCTCTTTCAGCCACAGGTTTTCCACTGTGAAGTATGAGTACTAACACTCCTTACCCCCTTAGTGTCTTAATTAAACCGGGAAATAAAGTACTAGTCAAAATGCATGGAAAGTGCTCCATAAAAGTTTCAAGCCAACATAAGACAGGATAGTTTAAAGTAGAAAAATGAGCTTAAAAGAGAAGAGAAATAAATACTTCAAGCAAGTGGGCACTGAATACATATCATCGCACAATGAATGATGGGCAGTTGAGGGAAATTAGAAGACAGGAAGACTGTCCTCTTAGTCCTCAGCTTATATTCTAGTTGAGTGGACTCTACCATAGGAGAAAAGCCTTGTGTTAGCCTGTGTAGCACCCAGTATAAACACAATACAGGTGACCAGCACCGTGGGGTTGAGGGCCAGTCAGAGTAGACCAGATTAAAAAAAAAAAAAAAACCAATTAGGATCTAGAAAGGCAATGAGATGGCACCATTCCTCCCAAGCAGGAAATTGTACATCAGCCAATGGGGTGAGCCGTCTGTCTTCTGAGGAGAGTGAGAAGGGAAAGTCCAGACTGAAGGAAGCAAAGTGGTGAGGAGGCAACAGGAAGCCTTAGTGACAAGTAAGCTGGGTAGTAAGAATATCAAAAGAGGAAACAGACCAAGAGCTCCTCAGCAGGCATCGTCCCCAAAGCAACAGAGAAAGTTGCTAAGATCCGTAAGATGGCAACAGCTTGCACTGTGGGGAAGGGATGGGAGGCGAGGGGAGGTGGAGAGTGAGAAATTAATCTCCAACCCCACGGTCTGTCCCTTGGCCCAGGCCTGCCCTGGGCTCCCCAGGTCTGCCAGCAGCACTCTTCTGCAGGTGGTGGCTTACGACCCCATGGAGTATAGCCCTTTAGGCTCCTCTGTCCATGACATTTTCCAGGCCAGAAAACTAGAGTGAGTTACCATTTCCTTCTCCAGGAGATCTTCCCAACCCAGGGATTGAACTCGGGTCTCCTGCATGGCAGGCAGATTCTACCTGAGCCAATCACAAAGGCTGATGACTGAAAAGCTCGTGTGATTTCAAAGACTCTGCTTTCCCGTCTCAGCAATGTCCAGGAAAGCCTAGTTTGAGACACTTATCTTCTTTCTGCCTGGCTGTCTCAGTTGGACTTGCCAAACCTGGTCTTCCTACAGGGAGTAATTAGATAATATCTTTAGGATGCTTTGAGTTGCGAGAAGGGAGAACACGGTGGACAGACATACAGGCACAATTATTTCGCAGGATTCCATTTCCTCTGTTCTCTTTGCATCCATCTCCTGGTAACAGCTGTCTGGCTCCCTAAAGCCAGCAACAGCTGCAGTAATGAGCCCAGCGTTGAGCCTGTAGATGACACAAGCTCAGCTCCAGGGGTGCAGCTGTTTTTTAAAGCCTGATGTCTCAGCCCTCCCTCAGGTCCAGACAACAAAGAGAACCATTCGTTAACACTTCACATTTCAAGTTTTCATATGAGGGGGGGAGGGTGGGCGCTCCCTTCTCCTTTTCACTTGTGCTGCTGCTGCTGCTAAGTCGCTTCAGTCGTGTCTGACTCTGTGCAACCCCGTAGACGGCAGCCCACCAGGCTCCCCCATCCCTGGGGGATGAATTCTGGAGTGGGTTGCCATTTCCTCCTCCAATGCATGAAAGTGGAAAATGCAAGTGAAGTCGCTCCATCGTGTCTGACTCTTTGCAACCCCATGGACTGCAGCCCACCAGGCTCCTCTGTCCATGGGATTTTAGTTTCTTAATTCTGCCACTTATTGGCCGTCTTGCCGAAGGCAAGCACGAAAAGCCTCTCTCAACTTTAGCTTCCTTGGCTCTCTGCTGATGATGATAACATTACTCACCTCACGAGGCGGTTTGTGAAATTCCAAAGATATAATAGATATGGACGTCTTTTCCATGTTATAAGGCAAACTTTCAGTTCAGTTCAGTTCAGTTGCTCAGTCGTGTCTGAATCTTTGCGACCCCATAAATCGCAGCATGCCAGGCCTCCCTGTCCATCACCAGCTCCTGGAGTTCACCTAAACTCATGTCCATTGAGTCGGTGATGCCACCCAGCCATCTCATCCTCTGTCGTCCCCTTCTCCTCCTGCCTCCAATCCCTCCCAGCATCAGTGTCTTTTCCAATGAGTCAACTCTTCACATGAGGTGGCCAAAGTATTGGAGTTTCAGCTTTAGCATCAGTCCTTCCAATGAGCACCCAGGACTGATCTCCTTTAGGATGGACTGGTTGGATCTCCTTGCAGTCCAAGGCAAAATTTAGGCATTACTAAAATCCTTGTTTCTGATTTTAGCAAGTGGAAAAATTATTAAACAATACAGGTCAGTACAATACATTTCTGAATTGGGCTGTCCCTATAAATGGTCCCTGAGGAGTGAAGGAAGCACAGAAGTTTTCTGGAGAAGACACTTGGCCCCAGCTTAGAGGAACTGAGAGGTCAAAGGCAAGAGAGAGTCACGTGAGGAACACAGCCCAGGCAGAGCCCAAGAAAAGAAAACGTGGTCTAGGGACTGTGTTGGGCCCTCCTGGAGTGGGGCAGAGAATGTGCCTGAGAAGCAGAGGGATGGAAAGTTGGAAGGGTCAAGATGGGCCAGAACATGAACGGCCTTAAATGACAGGCAGCAAAGTTATCAGGAAAGATTTTCATAGCATGAAAACGTCAAGTCCTGGAGGTCACCCAGGCCTCCTCCTTGCCTCCAAGGGTTTCTCTCTGTTTAACAGTCTAGACAAAAGGTCTGAGCTGGACGTGCTCTTGGTTTCCTTGGCGCCAGGCTCAATGCTCCTGGAGCCCTGGAGGTCTTCTCTCTAGAAATGTCAGTGATTCCCAGCTTCCCTGCTTCTTAAATAAAAAGAGATCACTTGGCTACAACCTAGACTTATCAAATCAGAAGCTTCAGGAGAGGAGCCTGGGAGTCTTCCTTTTAAAAATAATTCTTTTTCTCTCCCCAGGTTACTCTTGTCATCATGGAATTGTGGGAGGTTTGGATGGGAGTCATGTGTCCTGAGTGCTGAACACAGAGCACAGGAAGGACTCAGCAACCCGCCCTCCCTTCCTCCCTTCCTTCCTTTTTTCCTTCCTACTTTCTGACCTTTTTTCCCCTTTATTTTTAAATAAGTGAACTACCTAGATGCTTTGATTCAACTTGAGGACAACTATGATCCCCAAGTCTTGGTCTTCTATATAAGGACCTACTCAGGCCAGCCTTGCCTAGCCAATGCTGTGAAAATCCTGATTTTTAAATTGACGACTTTTTAGTATATGTGCGACTGAAGTAAGCATTAAATTAATAACTTTTTAAAATTTAGGACATAAAATTTAAATTTAAAAATAAATTTTTAAAAATTAGGACTGACAACTATAAAAGATAGTTACTTTATAATAGCAGCTACTAATTGAATGCTGACTGCATTTGAGGCCAGGTATAATGAAATTTCTCTACATGTATTAATCTTCACAGTGACACTTTGAAGTTATTTGCTGTTATTATTTTCATATGACAAATAGAGAAATGGAGACACAGAGAGATTGTTACCTGCTTAGGATCACAGAGTTACCAAAGTAGACAAGTCAAAGTTTTGACCTAGGAAGCCTGGCTGCAGAGTCTACACTTCTAACTATGACACTAGACCACCCCTCAAGAAGAAAGGATGATTAATAAAGAAAATTTACCTTCAATTCCTACTACCAAAAATAACCACTCAAACACTTAGTCATTTTTCTAGGAAAAAATTTAATTGTATTGAAGTATTAATTTCATATATCTTGCCCTAAAATAATAATTTAATATTAAATTCTATTTCCTATAATATTTGTTTTCCATAAATATGGCTTTTATCCATTATACAGAATGCCATCATAAGGAGAGGATATAATTTATGTAATCATTGCTTTGTTGTTAGACATTGATGTTGTTTCTAATTTTTTTTTCTCATAATACTACGAAGAGGGACTTCCCTGGAAATCCAGTGGTTAAGACTTTGCCTTTCAATGCAGGGGGTAAGAGTTCAATCCCTGGTTGGGGAGCTAAGTCCCCACATGCCTCATGGCCAAAAAATCAAAGTGTAAAATAGAAGTAATATTGTAACAAATTCAATAAAGACTTTAAAAATGGTCCACACCAAAAAAAAATATCTTAAAAAAAATACTATGATGAACGTTCTTGCTCATAAACATTTGACTGCAGGTTTGCTTAGTTCTATAGAATGAGGTTCATGTGCCAAAGAGACTTAAATCTCCAATGCATTCTAGAGACTTTAAAATATTTTAAAAGTCTAGTCAGGTTACCCTCCCACAAGCAGTGTGTAGGAGAGACCATTTCCTCACCCTCTTGCCAACTTTGCCCATTTGGGAGGTGAAAAATGGCCTCCCTTTGTCACTATATTTGCATGTCTTTGATTACTATCGAGGTGAACATTTTCTTCTACTTTTGTTAGCTGCTGGTACTTCTCCTTTTGAGAGCTGTTTATTCATGCCCTTGCTCATCTCCCCAGTGGCAAGCTTGTGTTTTTCTTATCTATATGTGATCTCCATAGCAACACCCTTTGACCCATATTTGTGGGAAATACTTTCCTAAGTTTGTTCTTCACCTCATATCTGCCTTTTAGGTATCAATTAACTCGCGAATATAGAAGTCTGAATTAAAAATGGTCCAAAGGCGGGGCCAGGGTTTCTGGAAATGAGCAGGCTCATTCGATAGATGTCCTGCTAAAACACACTGAGCGTTCATTTCATCCTAGGAGTTTCGGCATTTTAGTTATGGGTACCGGCAATGACTAAAGAAGAAAGGTTGCACTTTTCTGCTGTTCAGGCTGATAAAAACAGAGGGACATCCTTAGAGAACAGCCTCAGTGCAAATTGCTTTCAACTTTTTTGACATGGGTATTAAAATGCCACCCCAAATACCCGTGGTAGTAAAGAATCCAACTTAAAAGGGAGAGTAGGTGTAAATGTAACACATGAGATTTTTTTTTTTTCTTTCTTTTTTTTTGGATCTTGCTAGACAGTTGCTGAAGAATCATTGGTGGGGTGCTCAAAGCTGCTTCCCCTACCTTCTGGGGAAAACCTCAGGTTAGTTGTGGGTGACATGAGATTTTGAACCAAGATGAACTGCTCATATTCCCTTGCAGTAAGAAAAATCGACACATTCTGCCCTGTTGCTCTCAAGGGAGAATTAGCTTCACTTCCTCTATTTATGACCCTCTTCCCCTGCTCTGATGTTCCTCCACCCCACACATCGCATTCCCCTCTCTGCCACCTTCCTGTCTTCCACCGAACTGCTCATTTTGTGCAGATGTGGTGGCTGGATTTTTTTTTTTCCCTCCAAATGAACACATTTAGTCATATGTTCAAAAGAGAAAGTGGCTTATAGTCAGAAACTGTAGGGACCCCACAGGGACATGGCTATTTGGGAATGGATTCTTTTTAGAGAGGGCTTCCCAGGTGGCGCTGGTGGTACAGAACCCGTCTACCAATGCAGGAGACGTTGGAGATGCTGGTTTGATCCCTGAGTGCGAACGATCCCCCGGAGAAGGGTATGGCAACCCACTACAGTATTCTTGCCTCAAGAATTAGAGAAAGCCACACTGCCTTGGCCTCCATCTACATTCATTCAGCAAAGAAAGTTCACCCAACACTTGGCTGTGGAACGGGTTAATGAATGAAGACCTTGAGTTCAGGTCTTCCAAGTGCTTGAGGAAAGAGAAGTCTTAGAGATGTTTGGGAGTGAGGGTGCTACTCTTTCCCACAATGTCACTTAGCCAAGGGGATGGAGGTAAACATAAATTCAGGTCAGGAAATCCTGTTCAGGAACTTCTTGAGAAGTCTGCAAGGGTTTTGTCTTTCTGTCCTAAAGCATTTCTACAGTTCAGCGTCTTTACCTTCTGTCTCTCATCTCTTTTATGAAGTAAACCAAATGATTTCATTTTTTTTTCCTGCTATTTTGTCCTAATTTAAATATTCAGCTGGTGAAAACCATTTATGTGCACACGACATAGTGCTATGCCATTTACTTATAAGGAAATGAAAACCAAAGTGTCAAGTTTTACCTTTTGGCTTTTCAATGAGCCTCAAACTTAAATCAGGAGAAGCAAAACGTTTTACTGTTTATTTCTCTAGTTTGTAGAGAGAATGATGGGAGTGACGTGGAAGCCAGGCTGGGAAGAACAACTCCTGGCATCACTGGAACCCTCATGGGCTTCACAGGAGGTTGTGTCAGTGACCAACTAGGAAATTGCTACCTTTATTTCTCTCTACCAGCTCAAGGACATAGGAAGATGTCCTGCGTTGGCAGGTGGATTCTTTACCACTGAGCCACCCGGGAAGCCCAAAGCACCTAGAACCCTGGGCCAATCTCTGGAGCCCTGTATGTACTGCTTACATGAGTGAAAGGTACCAGTCAACTTGTTTCTCATATTTACTGAGTTGAAGTTCAAGACTGAGTTCTGGCTTCAAGAGCACTATAAAGACCATCACACTGATGCCTCTAACCCTTCTCAGCTGATTTGGCCAGTGGTTAAAAGTCTGGACCTGAGGTGGCCTGCCTAGGTACGAATCTTAGGGCTACCAGTCATTAGGTGTGGAGTCTTGGGCAGATTGCTTAACCGCTCTGTACTTCTATTTCTTTTTAAGAAATATTTAATTGAAGTATAGTTGATTTACAATGTTTATGTAAATTTACAATGCCTTAATTTCTGCTGTACAGCAAAGTGATTCAGTTAAACATATACATATATATATGTATACTCTTTTTCATATTCTTTTCCATCATGGTTTATCAGAGGATATTGAATATAGTTTATTGGTATACAGTAGGATCTTGTTGATTACCCATTCTACATAAATAGTTTGCTTCTCATAATCCCCAACTCCCAATCCCTCCTTCCCCCACCCGTCTTCTCCTTGGCAGCCATGAATCTGTTCTTTATATCTGTGAATCTATTTCTGTTTCGTAGGTGTGTTCATATGTGTCGTATTTTAGATTCCACATGTAAATGATACCATATGGTATTTTTTTTCTTTCTGACTTACTTCGCTTAGTATGATAATCTCTACTGCAAATGATAATGTTGCTGCAAATTGTGTCTCAAATTCTAATATTAGTAAAACAGGATTGGTGATGATTGTGGCACATACTTCACAGGGCTGTTTCAAGGATTAAAGTGAGTTAACCTCTGTTAAGAATCCAGAATAAAACCTGGTGCAGCCTTGGCCTCCAGGCACGTTCCATTCAAAAACATCCTCTATAAGCAGCTGGAGTAATGGCTCCGGGGTTCTGCTGGCCAAATCCAGCCTCTGCTTAAATCTCATCATGATGACTAGAAGCTTTCGTCATCTACAAGATAAACTCCAAGTGCCTTACCAATACAGACAAGGTCCTCCTCTCCAGCTTCAAAAGGAGAGGGATTTGGGGGTAGAGGATGAATTGGAAGGTTGGGATTGACATATATATACCATTGATTCTATGTGAAAAATAGATAATTAGTGAGAACCTACTGTATAGCATGGGGAACTCTGCTCAATACTTTGTGGTGACCTAAATGGGAAGGAAATCAAAAAAAGAGAGGATATATGTACATGTACAGCTGATTCACTTTGCTATACAGTAGAAACTAACACAACATTGTAAAGCAACTATACTCCAATAAAAACTTAGAAAAAAAGAAAGAGGGATTTGCTTGCACTTTGGAAAGCGATAGAAGTTCTCCTTTTCAACAAGTGTGGCTTTGTGGTTTTCTGACCAGCTTCGGCCTCCGGTTGACGCCCTGGGAACACAGAATGACTGGTAGTTTCTTGCACAATTTGTGTTCTACCTAACCTCCAAGCAATGACTAGAATGCTGTCCTCCAAACTTTCACCTTGTTAAAAACAAACAAACAAAAGCTCTGCTTTTAAAGGAGCATCATTTTAAGAACCCACAGGAATGTTACTTTAAAATATCACATCATACAGAAAACCCTCCAGATTCTTTATTGTAGCCCTCATCTGTGTGCAACTATCTCTAAGACTTGACCCAGGTTTAGTCTGCTCTGACGCCTCTGCTGTTGACAATAATGCACATTTTAACCATCCATCTAAAATCCTACATGTGCTAGTACTGCAATGGGGACACATTACAGAGGTCCCAGGGCTGCTTCATACAGTTGTGCAGGTGGTAGGTACCCTATGGTTCAATTTATCATATGGATTACATATGGTGTTTTTTTAAAAAATTAATTTAGTTATTATAGTTGGAGGCTAATTACTTTACAATATTGTGGTGGTTTTTGCCATACATTGACATGAATCGGCCATGGGTGTACATGTGTCCCCCTGTCCTGAAATCCCTCCCACCTCCCTCCCTATTCCATCCCTCTGGATTGTTCCAGTGCATCAGCTTTGAATGTCCTGTTTCATGCATCACACTGGGACTGGTCATCTATTTCACATATGGTAATATACATGTTTCAATGTTATTCTCTCAAATCATCCCACCCTCGCCTTCTCCCACAGAGTCCAAAAGTCTGTTCTTTACATCTATGTCTCTTTCACTGTCTTGCATATAGGGTAGTTGTTACCATCTTTCTAAATTCCATATATATGCATTAATATACTGTATTGGTGTTTTTATTTCTGATTTACTTCACTTTGTATAATAGGCTCCAGTTTCATCCACCTCGTTAGAACTGATTCAAATGCATTCTTTTTAATAGCTGAGTAATATTCCATTGTGTATATGTACCACAACTTTCTTATCCATTTGTCTGCCAACGGACATCTAGGTTGTTTCCATGTCCTGGCTATTGTAAACAGTGCTGTGATGAACATTGGGTACACGTGTCTCTTTCAATTCTTGTTTCCTCGGTGTTACATATGGTTTTATGAGTATTTTTACTTCTCTGTCTCCAACTTCAATGCTCTCAGTAACACAAAGACAAAAGCTTTTTAACTTAATTTTCTGTCCTCAGCACCCAGCACAGTACTTGGCCTGTAGTATGTATCAAACAAAAACCCATAGGCTAATCTGCTATCCCTTCTTAGCTCCTATTCCATGCTGAGACCTACTAAGGAATCAAAACATAATTGGGGTAGTAAGTCAGACATGTGACTAGATAACCAGAACATCAGGCAGTTAAGTATTAGCAGCAAATAACTGGGGCCAAAGCTTTGTACTGTCTATCAATTAGAGAAGGGACACATTCTAATAACTGAGACACACGGGAGAAGCTTCTGGGCAGGAATGGGACTCGAGCAAAGTCTTGCATCTTGTAGGTGTTCCCAGGGATTACACTGCACAGATGACTGCTTCTGGGAGGCAGTGTGTGTAGAGGAAGGAGTCTGGGACTTGGCATTCATGTACTCAGGTTGCATCCTGCCTTTTTTATCCTCTGTGTTT
This sequence comes from Bos taurus, assembly GCF_002263795.3. Lineage (NCBI taxonomy): Eukaryota > Metazoa > Chordata > Mammalia > Artiodactyla > Bovidae > Bos > Bos taurus. The sequence goes on along the minus strand of NC_037338.1, from coordinate 80,796,205 downwards.
GCTGAATCCCTTTCTGAACATGGGCTTACCAGGTGGCGCTAGTGGTTAAAGAACCCACCCGCCATTGCTCAAGACATAAGAGACACAGCTTCAAATCCTGGGTCAGGAAAATCCCCTGGAGGAGGAAATGGCAACCCACTTCAGTATTCTTGCCTGGAGAATCCCATGGACAGAGGATCCTGGCAGGCTACAGTCCATAGGGTTACAAAGAGACTTAGCACGCTTTCTGAACACAGGATTCCTCATCTTTAGAGTGTAGTTTATAACCTCTACCCTACAGAATTGCTGTGAAAATTAAGATGAACCAGTGAATCTTAAAACAAAAATAAAATAGATGAGTCTGATTCTCTGCACACGGCAGGAATTCAAGAGTAACTCTCATGTTAATTAGACTCCAGCTTAGACTTTTTGGTTACTGACAAGATTCTTATCTGTCAAAGGCTTTTCTGCAGCATCTTAAGGGGTTGCATAGCTTGGAAGAAAAGCTATGACCAACCTAGACAGCATATTAAAAAGCAGAGACATTATCTTGCCAACAAAGGTCCATCTAGTCAAAGCTATGGTTTTTTCAGTAGTCGTGTATGGATGTGAGAGTTGAACCATAAAGAAAGGTGAGCGCTGAAGAATTGATGTTTTTGAACTGTGGTGTTGGAAAAGACTTTGAGAGTCCATTGGACTGCAAGGAGATCCAACCAGTCCATCCTAAAGGAGATCAGTCCTGAATATTCATTGGAAGGACTGATGCTGAAGCTAAAACTCCAATACTTTGGCCACCTGATGTAAAGAACTGAGTCATTGGAAAAGACCCTGATGCTGGGAAATATTGAAGGCAGGAGCAAAAAGGGATGACAGAGGATGAGACGGTTGGATGACATGAGTTTGAGCAGGCTCCAGGAACTGGTGAAGGACAGGGAAGCCTAGCGTGCTGCAGTCCATGGGGTCGCATAGAGTCAGATACAACTGAGAGACTGAACTGATACTGATACTGATACTGAAGGGATTACAATCCATCCGACCCTCTCTCTGCCTTGAGCAAATGGCCCATACAGACTGCCCCATGTGTATAGAGATCCAGGATGCCCCTCAAAGGTCTGGTGAAAGCACAGTTTCTCAGGAGATAGGCTTTAAAGCACCATCATCCATGCTCACTTATATGCTCTTAGGGAGCATGGGCTTCCCTGGTGGCTCAGCGGTGAAGAATCCACCTGTCATGCAGGAGAGGTGAGATCGATTCCTGGGTCAGAAAGATCCCCTGCAGAAGGAAATGGCACCCTACTCCAGTATTCTTGCCTGGAAAATCCCGTGGATAGAGGAGCCTGGTGAGCTACAGTCCATGGGTCCCAAAAGAGTCAGACATGACTTAGCGACTAAACAATTGAACATGGCAACATTGATTTTATTGTTGAAGTAGTTATTTTTGGAAATATCGTATCTCTATAGCCCTTTTATACTTTCCAAAGGCAATCTTCAGTTTTCAGTCTTCTTAACATGCTAGCAACAAGGTATGTGTGCTGTGCTGTGCTAAGTCGCTTCAGTCGTGTCCGACTCTTTGTGACCCTATGGACAATAACCTGCCAGGCTTCTCTATCTATAGGAGTCTCCAGCCCATAATACTGAAATGGGTTGCCGTGCCCTTCTACAGGGGATCTTCCCAATCCAGGATCTTCCCAACCCACATATCTTATGTTCTCCTGCTTTGGCTAGCGGAACTAGTGCCACCTGGGAAGCCCTCAAAAATGTATATAGGATGGTCTAAATCTTCACATGGTAAAGGCAAGGTCCATAAACGAATGAGTCACTCAACGTTCCACAGCAAAGACAGTCAGAACGAGGACTAGGGCTCAGGTGTCCTGGGTCACGGTTCCAAACTGCTGGGCTGTTTAAAGTTCTCTTTGGCAGTGGTGGCACCAGGGATGGGGTGGTGGTGGAAGTGGGCCACACCAGCAAGGAGTAGTCATTTTATTATTGTCATTGTTTGCAACCACCACTATATAGCAATAGTAAAGCACAGATCAACTGTTTCTAAGTTATCTCATCTCTGTTTCTAAATTATCTGTAGGTAATGCATTCCCGGAGAAGGCAATGGCACCCCACTCCAGTACTGTTGCCTGGAAAATCCCATGGATGGAGGAGTCTGGTAGGCTGCAGTCCATGGGGTCGCTAAGAGTCGGACACGACTGAGCGACTTCACTTTCACTTTCCACTTTCATGCATTGGAGAAGGAAATGGCAACCCACTCCAGTGTTCTTGCCTGGAGAATCCCAGGGATGGAGAAGCCTGGTAGGCTGCAGTCTATGGGGTCGCACAGAGTCAGACACGACTGAAGCAACTTGGCAGGCAGGCAGTCAATGCATTCCTTTATTGTCTGCACTGGAGGCAGATAACTCCAACTACTCCCCTTGGGTAACCACTGTTCTTTGGTAAAGCGTGTGCATGCTCAGTTGTTAAGTCGTGTCTCTGCAACCCCATGGACTGTAGCCCGATAGGCTCCTCTGTCCATGGGATTTTCCCAGCAAGAGTACTAGAGTGGTTTGCTATTTCCTCCTCCAGGTGATCTTCCCAACCCAGGGATGGGACCCATGTCTCCTGTATTGCAGGAGGATTCTTTACCCACTGAGACACCCTGGGAAGCCCTCTTTGATAAAGAACTCTGTCTAAATTGGTTTCACTGAAAATATCTATCTGGTTGCGTTTGAAAGGAGGGAATTTTGATTTCTAAGCAGAGGTGACTTGAGGTCAAAGAAAATGGAAGAGATGCATTTGGGACTACATGTATTGTGGCTCCAACTTCTTTTGACTCAGGGAATCAAGAAGTGATTGAGCACAGTTTGTCAGTAAACTTACACCATACCATGTGTAGACCTGATGAAAAAGTAGACCTCCCTCTATGAGGTCAGTATTAGTATTTCAGTTGTACAGACAAAAGCTGAAGCTAAGACAGATACATTAACATGTCCAAGGTCATAATGACTCAGGAGCCAGTGTAAGATTTGTCCAATTCTGAATGGCTGCATTATTATACTACTACCACATTCCATCTGTCCACCAGTGTCTGAACAGCAAACAATTTAGTACTGAGAAGGCTAATATAGCAAAAGAGACACATCACAAGAACCACCATTTGCAGGGGCTATACAGAGGTTACTGGAAGAGGTCAGGAGTGCAGCTTGGACATAGGTCCAAGCTCAGCAATTTTCTAACTTGCAGAGAGGTGCCTTATGGGCTAGCGGTGACAAGGGACCACTGGTGGATTCAGACTCAAGCACTGAAGCAGCCTGTTTCCTCTTGTTTCCAGTGGATTCTCTGAGAACTGTTTGTCAATTTCCTGGAAGTGGCTCTACCTGGCTCTTAGATGCAGAGTTTATAATCACCTCTGGCTAGTGCGAAATGCCCAGCTGTCCATGCGTCTGTCCTGACTGTTATTGGGGTCATGACTGTCATTCCCTCAACTGTTTGTCGTTCTGAAAACTGGACACCAGACCACTCTTTAATCTGTATAACAAAATCCTGGGTTCTTTTCTACAGTGAAAAGTTATTGTAATGACCTGGGACTTGAAAGCTGAGACAATCTGTATCTTTATGCTATTCTTTGGAAACTAGGACCAGGAAGTTTTACAAGTCATCTTAGTAGTATGCCTTGGAGTTGCAGACTTTAAAAAAAAATATCAGAGTGTATTTGCTTTACAATGTTGTATTTGATTCTGCTATACAGCAAAGTGAATCAGCCATACATATACATATATCCCCTCTTTGTTTGAATTTCCTTCCTATCTAGGTCACCACAGAGCACTGAGTAGAGTTCCCTGTGCCATACAGTCAGTTCTCATTAGTTATTTATTTAATATATATCAATAACCTCAGATATGCAGATGATACTACCCTTATGGCAGAAAGTGAAGAGGAACTAAAAAGCCTCTTGATGAAAGTGAAAGAGGAGAGTGAAAAAGTTGGCTTAAAGCTCAACACTCAGAAAACTAAGATCATGGCATCTGGTCCCATCACTTGATGGGAAATAGATGGGGAAACAGTGGAAACAGTGTCAGACTTTATTTTTTTGGGCTCCGAAATCACTGCAGATGGTGATTGCAGCCATGAAATTAAAAGACGCTTACTCTTTGGAAGGAAAGTTATGACCAACTTAGATAGCATATTAAAAAGCAGAGATACTACTTTGCCAACAAAGGTCCGTCTAGTCAAGGCTATGGTTTTTCCAGTGGTCATGTATGGATGTGAGAGTTGGATGGTGAAGAAAGCTGAGTGCTGAAGAATTGATGCTTTTGAACTGTGTGGTGCTGGAGAAGACTCTTGTGATTTTCTTGGACTGCAAGGAGATCTAACCAGTCCATTCTAAAGGAGACCAGTCCTGGCTGTTCATTGGAAGGACTGATGCTGAGGCTGAAACTCCAATACTTTGGCCACTTCATGCGAAGAGTTGACTCATTGGAAAAGACCCTGATGCTGGGAGGGATTGAGGGCAGGAGGAGAAGGGGACGACAGAGGATGAGATGGCTGGATGACATCACTGACTCAATGGACATGAGTTTGGGTGAACTCCAGGAGTTGGTGATGGACAGGGAGGCCTGGCGTGCTGCGATTCACGGGTTCACAAAGAGTCAGACACAACTGAATGACTGAACTGAACTGAACTGAATGTATCTATGCCAACCTCAATCTCCCAATCCATATACCCCTTGCCCCTTGGTATCCATACATTTGTTCTCTACTTCTGTGTGGAGACTTCTTTTTAGTTTGTTACAATCATAATCACAATATCTCATGAATATTTTGAGTGAATGACATTTCAATTCATATTAAAATATTTATCCCAATAACAGTATTGTGGGAACTATATATCTTGACTGATATGAAAGCTTGCTACTGCTAAGCTGCTAAGTCACTTCAGTCGTGTCCAACTCTGTGCGACCCCATAGACGGCAGACCACCAGGCTCCCCCATCCCTGGGATTCTCCAGGCAAGAACACTGGAGTGGGTTGCCATTTCCTTCTCCAATGCATGAAAGTGAAAAGTGAAAGTGAAGTCGCTCAGTCGTGTCCGACTCTTAGCCACCCCATGGACTGCAGCCCACCAGGTTCCTCCGTCCATGGGATTTTCCAGGCAAGAGTACTGGAGTGGGGTGCCATTGCCTTCTCCGATATGAAAGCTTACTTATCACTTAATCTATGTTAATTTCAAGGGAACAAAAATGACAGATCTGAGAGTCAGGCAACTTCGGCTTTTTGGTTCACATCTCTGCCACAGCCTTTTAGTGTGATACTGAGCAAGTCATTGTCATCTCCAGAATGCAGATAAAATGGTGGGCTCAATAGTCTGTAAGTCCTTACATGGGTCTGACAGCTAGTCTTTTGATCAAGTGGCATGTTCACACAGTAACATGTTTCGTTGCATTTTAGAGCTGGAAGGAGGTTTAATGATCTGGTCTACATGCTTCATTTTACAGATGCTCTTCACAAAGAAGGCAGAACAGATATTATTATCCTTCTTTTACAAATTAAAATACTAAGGTCCTGAGGGGATGAGTCATTTGCTCTAAAGGAGGTGAACTCTGGCTCTTCTTCTTGCTATTTCACACTGTCAACTAGGCTTTATTGGGTCCTGTTTAGTCTTGTCCAGTTTCTGTGGTCTGGTCTTCAAGGCAGATTAAAAAAAACCCAAAACACCAACTAGTATGGACCCAACCCCAGGCCTTCATCTCCATTAGCCTGTCCTGCATCTCCAGTTTCCTCTGACTGAGCACAGAATGCCTCATGGAGACCAGAAGTGTAGGTGCAAGTCTAGTTCTGGTTTGTTTCTCACAAGAGTGAAAGAGTCTACATCGACAAATATGGAAACCAGGCAATTTTCTTTGTTTTAAGAGCAAGTTTTCCAGGACCAGCAATGCTGGGTGACCAGGGTCAGGGGAGAGGAGTCAGAATCCAGTAGGACGTTCTGATACTGATGAGTTTGACCATGAATAGACAGTAACAGCAAGAACAAATCCTACATTTATTAAGGGTCTTACAGGACACCAAGGATTTGACAGATACTGTCTCACTTAGGAAATGAAACTTCTGAAAATAGAAGTTTAAGAAATCAGCAATTTTAGAAAGAAGCTTTGTGTGTTAGTCACTCAGTCGTGTCTGACTTTGTGTTCCCATGGACTATATAGCCCACCAGGCTCCTCTGGCCATGGAATTCTCCATGTAAGAATACTGGAATGGGTTGCCATGCCCTTCTGCAGGGGATCTTCCCAACTCAGGGATCAAACCTGGATTGCCCACATTGCAGGCAGATTCGTTACCATCTGAGCCACAAGGGAAACCCCAGACAGAAGCTTTAGAGAGGGAAAAACATTTATGGAGTCTGGAAACAGAAATAGTTTTACATGGAAAATTATAAAGTCTAAAACATGAGGCCTGAAAGCCAACTGTGGCAGGGGCCAGCACAGCCACCTCAGGTCTGTGGAGAATCCCCTTCTCTCTGAATGGCATTTAGGTCACCTCCCTCTACCGAAATCAAATGAAATTGTGGACAGAGGAGCCTAGCAGATTTTAGGATTAACACTTTCACTTTTTGGACTTTTCTGGTGGCTCCAATGGTAAAGAATGTGCCTGCAATGTGGGAGACCCAGGTTTGATCCTTGAACCAGGAAGATTCCCCCGGAGAAGGGAATGGCTACCCATTCTAGTATTCTTGCCTGGAGAATTCCGTGGACAGAGGAGCCTGGCAGGCTACAGTCCATGGGTTCACAAACAGTCTGACACAAGTGAGTGATGAACACTTTCACTTGTTTCTTTCATACCAATAGGTAAAGTTTCTTGGGTAGAATCAACAGATTCTAGACTTTCCAATAAAAATTGAAGGAAGAGAAAAAGGAGAAGGGAAAAAGAGCCATGTATTGCACTTATTAGTTTCATTAATATTATTCTTCTTTAAGACATGGCTTAGGGTCCTTTAGCAAATGGCATAATTAAGAGCATTCTTCCACAGATTACCTGCTAGAGCTTTTATTCTCCCCCTGAGCCAAGCTAATTAAAAAATACCATAAATGTTCTAATTATACCATTGACATTTCTTTTCAATAATTGCAAAGGGGCTTAAATAACCATATTAAAGGACACATTAATATGAAATGTAACTCACTGTGAGGCTGATGTTCATACTAATTTGTAGAACTAGTTGCATGGAGAATAAATTTCGTTCCTGGGACAAATGGGGAATCTGAGACTCCTTTTCCAAAACACCAGGTCTCTCTCTCAGAGCATTAGGAAGTGAAGCAACCTAGCAGGACCATCCAACTTAACACATTTGGCGGCATTTGGAGCTGTGGTGGGGAAAACGGGCTCCCTAGTTAATTTCACACTTCCTCTATACATTTCAAAAAACAAGGTGTGACTCTGCGACTGGATTTTAAAGAGTCTCAGAAGGCTACATGCCAGGTATTCTGCAGCCGTCCTGTCTTAAAGGAGCATTCTACTTCCTGGTATCTGTTTGCTGTGGGGAATCCCAAACTGCTCAGTTACAGCAAGGGCTTTAAGCTTCTTGGAGGATATTTCCTGCTCGCTGAGGCTCTGGATTTACTGGAGCTGCTGGCTTTTGTCATCCTGAGTGTAAGCATTCTGGGGGCTTGTCTGCACTCTGCAAAACCCAAGGAAACATGGGAAAGGATGGAGAGAAGACTGGCATTCCCTGTGTGCCTGTGTGCCTTCCCCCAGCAGCCACACAAAGTAAGAACTACTGTCTGCATTTGACAAGCAATAGGGTCCAAGCTCAGAGGGGTTACCTTGTCCCAAAACCACCTTGATTCTCCCACAGAGCACCCCGTCTGCTCTGAAATAGCTAGGTGGTCGTGGCCCCTCGGGGGGTGGGGCTCTGTTCCTCTCCAGCAGGCCCCTCGCCAGCACCTCCTTGCTGCAGATTGCCCAGGTTTGTTTTTCTTGGCTCCCTCATTAATGAGTTCCACAGGACAATGCTAAGTCTAGTTATGCAGTCTTAATTGGTTTAGTTACAACTAGATAATTCCTTTTTTCTTCTCTCAGAGGCCTTTCTGTTTAAAGACATTTTAGCTGGAAGATGCTAATTATCAATGAGGAGAAAGTGACACCTGAAGAGTTCATTCTCCATCTTGGTCCTTGGTTTCTCCTTTGAACTCCCTCTACCCGACCCTCTTTCCCACTTCATCACTTCTCCCCGGCCATCATAAAAGAGAGCCCTGCCCTGGCCAGGCGGCACAACTTGCCTTCTCACTTGCCAGGGCCTCATCCTCTCTGCAGCTGTGTTGCAGGCATGGACAACCTGCGAGAGACCTTCCTCAGCCTGGAAGACGGCTTGGGCTCCTCCGACAGCCCTGGCCTGCTGTCCTCCTGGGACTGGAAAGACAGGGCGGGGTCCTTTGAGCTGACTCAGGCCTCTCCCTCCCAGAGCCTCTCCCCGGCTCCATCCCTGGAGTCCTATTCTTCCTCTCCCTGTCAGGCTGTGGCCGGGCTTGCCTGTGGGCATGGAGGTGCCAACGGTCGGGGCGGCGATGACTGCAGCGGCCTTGGGACCAGCGGCCTGATAGAGGTGGATTACGACATGCTGGCTTTCCCGCCTGCCTACCTGCAGGGCTCGAGTGGCACCAAGGCCCAGAAGGGCACCAAGGTCAGGATGTCCGTCCAGCGGAGACGGAAGGCCAGCGAGAGGGAGAAGCTTCGGATGAGGACCTTGGCTGATGCCCTGCACACCCTCAGGAATTATCTGCCCCCTGTCTACAGTCAGAGGGGCCAGCCGCTCACCAAGATCCAGACGCTGAAGTACACCATCAAGTATATCGGAGAGCTCACGGACCTTCTCAACAGCGGCCGAGAGCCCCGGCCCCAAAGCGCTTGAGCTCAGCCTGGGGACTCGGGAGACTCACCACCTAGCCCCCCGGGCAGGGGGCAGAGGAGCTTTAAACACCTGGACCAGCTCTTGGAACAACAGCACCTGATTATTTTCATAGAGTGAGCGTGACCTTGTTGTCTGGAAAAGTCTAAGGGAATTCCCATTGGACTTTTCAGAAACATCCAGAACACTTAACTGCCAGACAAGCAGGTACTTTTGGCTTCCGGTTTTGCCACCATTTCTGAAGAGACTTGCCCTTTGCAAAGACACAGATGGCTTTGCCCTTTTCTGTCTGTTCCAGGTATTTTAAAGGGTCAGTGATTTCAAATGCATTGTTGTTTTTTTTTTTTTCAAGCATGTAAAATTGTTACCGTTAATCTTCTCCCTCTCCTGGCATTTTGGTGTGGGGAGCTTTCTTCCTGTTGCTAGCTAAACCTGCATTTTGTACTGGATCCCAGGTGACACCTGGATTCTTATTTAGAAAGATGAGCATCAAGTAAAGGGCTATAGTGCTCCTGTCTCATTTTGTTTGTGTGCTTGTGTGTGTGTGTGTGTGTGTGTGTGTGACTAAAATCGGGCTTTGCTTTTGCAGGGAACAAAACCACTTAAATGCAGAAGAAATAAGTGTCATGGTAAATAGAAATTCACAAGCAGACAGGTTATATTAAGACAGAGTAGAGTGTTTAAAGGCTGGCTCCTTTCTTAAGGGAAGTTTAAAGGTTTCCCTTCTCTCTTAAAGGAAGAAAAAGGAGGCTGGGGGCCAGAGAATGAAGGGCTTAGAGGGGAGAGGAAGAGAAGGAAAACTCAGCCTCATAGCCAGGTATCTTAACAGAGCTGGGGACGACATGGAATGAGGGGTGGGTTCTCTTGGTGCCAGGCCTGGTTGAATATGACCTTAATGAATCCCATCACTTACTCATTTGTCAAACAAAGTCTGGTGTTCAGTCTTATCTGACTCTTCTTGGCCCCATGGACTGTAGGCCGCTAAGCTCCTCTGTCCATGGAATTTTCTGGACAAAAATACTGGAGTGGGTTGCCACTTCTTACTCTAGGGAATCTTCCCAACCCAGGGATCGAACCCACATCTCTTGAGTCTCTTGCATTGGAAAGTGGATTCTTTGCCGTGAGCGCCACCTGGGAAGCCCCTCAAATGAAGAAATTAGCTCAAAAAGGAGATTTGTCTGACTTTAGAGATAAGTGCAAGGGTGAGGATTAGAATGCAATTCTATATCTCGCCCCTCCAAAGAGATTTATTTCTTTATCCACATCTACTCCTCCTACCCAATCCCCAAATCACCTCACATGCCCCCCCTACCACAAACACACACTCTCTTCATAGCGTCTCATCCTAGGGTGGGTGGCTGTAACACCCTCAGCTTGGCTAATTTGCTGGCACATGGCACGGAAATGGGGGCTTTGAATTAAGGAGTTTCTTGAAAACTAGTGGGCTTTTTTAGGGCTGAATTTTTCTCTTCCAATCAGTATTAACTAGCTGCATGTTTTTGTTGTTGTTGTTTTAAATAACAAATTACATAGACAGTAGATGTGTTCACAATTGAATGTATAACTTCTCCACTTTTTTTCCTTTGCTAATACGAACATATACCAATAAATATAGGTGTATAGTTTTTAACGAATACCTTGAATTCTGCGAATTGCTTTTTTTTTCTTAGCAATATATAGTACAAACCATTCCAGTTTAACACAAATAAATCCATGTTGCAAGTACCCTTTTTACCTTGACTTTATAGATGAGGAAATTGAAGCAGATTAAGTCACAAATGTGAAAAATATAGTGGAAAGAAGAGGTTCCCACAGTGTCCCATAGCCAGGTATGCTATTGCTAAATATGGTTTGTCCAGTGAACCACCTTTCAAATGAAGTTTAGGTTGTTTTCAGTTTTTATTACCAAAAATGCTATAACAAACATCACAGACAAATATTCACTGTTTTTGTGAAAATTTTCCAGAAATGGGATTCCTGAATCTGAGTTGTGTGCATGCACATTTTAATTTTAAATAAATACCATTAGGTGACTTTTACAAAGGTTTGTAGTTATTTACATTCCACCAGCTTGAGGTGACAGAAGCATCTGGTCCATGTTGCCACTGGATATTATCAGTCTTCTGAAGTTTTCAATGCATTAAAAATGGTCATGCTGTTCTTGTGTTAATTTTAATTTTCCTATGCACTCTTTGAAATGGTTTATTTTTTAAAATTTTATGTGACTATTGTTCATTTTGGTTCCTCTTCTATAACTTGCCAGTTTACAGTCTTTGCCGTTTTTCCACTGGGTTATTTATCTTCCTGTTAATCATTTGGGAGAGCTCTTCACATGTTCTATGTGTTGAAAAGTTTCCTTCCAATCTATCACTTTGTTATCATCTTTGTTTGTGCTTTTGATTCTGTATCTTACATTCTTTGAAGCTTTGATTTTTATATGATCAAATCTCTTTCTCTTTTTTTCTTTTTTAACTGGCTTATGTGTTTCTTCCCTCTGCTCAATTTCTCCCAGTTCCAAGGCTATCTAAATAGCTTTGATTTTCAAATATTTTAATATTTGTATATGGGTCTTTAATATATCTACGATTTATTTTTACCCATAGTGCAAAGAAGGAATCTAACTTAATTTCTGATCAGCTTTTTGTAGCTGCAGAATAAGTATAACTTGTCATTGGAGGTGGTAGATGGTGGTAGGACACAGTTGCTAAAAGGTCATCCTATGTATACAAATCTTCATCCACTTCTCATATATTCCCTGATGACATTTTAAAGAAGCAACTAGAAAATGCTGAACAATATTAAGATTTTCTTCAAGGGACTTTACCATGTACAGGTGTTCATGTGAGAATGTATGTGTGTGCGTGTATTTGTTCGTATGTATGTGTGTATGTGTGTGTGTGTGGTGTTTCCTATGTCAGAGGAGGAGGATTAGAGAAATAATATTTTAGGAAAGGGAGTGTTCAGCCTTTGAATCAGTTGGTATTTTCCTTGCTGTTTTAAAGAGGGTAGAATCCAAATGCTCTTGGCTTTTGGTTTTTCAAACTCAAGGATTAAGTATGTTTTATAAATAGCTTGGGTAATTTTGGTTGCCCTAGGGACCAAACACTGTGGATGGGTTAGGAGGTCCTGTCCTGACTTTCAAAAAATTCTAGAAAGCCATTCAACTACTAGGTAGGCTTGTTCTCAGGACTCCTAAGGTCCTCCCTGGAAAGCCTGGAGAAGATAACTTCCTGGGAGTGGGCCTCGGACCCAGAGGTTTTGTGTTCCTAACATCACCTCCAGCTCCGGGTGGGCCCTGATCAGGACAGGCAGCTGACCATCAGCATTTGATTCCAGCAAAAATCCCCAGTGAAGTCGTCTCCTTTGTGTGAAGGATAGCTGGACTGTGTCCCTGATTCCTCTAGAGAGCATTTAAAAGCAGTTGGCTCATAGTGTAGCTCAAAATTAGGAATAAGCTATTTCTGGCACTTGGATAAGGTGTGTGTCTAGTATATTGTGGTCTAAGTTTTCACATTCAGAATTCCATGTAATCTGCCTAACAGCTCTGGGGTTGGGCATCGTTAGTCCCATTTTGAGGATGAGGAAACAAAGCTACATGGTGCAAAGCCACCCGATCAGCTGGTAGCACGTGGTTGACTAGTCAGCAAGTGAGTTCAGCTCTAACTCCAAGGCTTAGACCCTACCCCGCTGGCTCTGTGAGCCCTGGGCGGGGCAGGCAGAGAGCTTTCTTGGCAAATGCTCACTCCCAGGCTTCTTAGCCTAGTTTCTACCTCCCCATCTCTGGGGCCCTCATTTGTTTTACTGTCTGCAACATTTCTGAAGGGGCTATTCATCTTGTCCTCTAAATTATTTCCCTTTGAACTTCTCCCTCCGCCCCAAACATTTCCTCTGAAATTCCTTTCACCTCCTTGCTGGCGCCTCGAGTCCTTAATCCACAGAGAAACCTGACTTCTGCTGTTCATCTGTGTTCAATAAAACGTTCCACAATTCACACCGGGCTGAGGTTTCTTTGTTCTTGTAGTTTCTGCCACATTAGCTAATTGGGAGAGAGGTCAGAGCTGGGGTGGGTGAGAGCCTCTGCAGAATGACAGGTCGACAGAATTACTTTTACTTTCAGACGTCTTAAAACACACACACACACACACACACACAGAGCAAAAGAAGATGCATATGCAAATAAGTTTTGGTACTTCTGCCTTGGGGCTTCCTGGGTGGTAAAGAACCCATGGTAAAGAACCCGTCTGCCAATGCAGAAGACACAAGAGATGCGGGTTCTATCACTGGGTCAGGATGCTCCCCTGGAGAAGGAAATGGCTACCCACTCCAGTATTCTTGCCTGGAGAATCCCATGGACAGAGAAGCCTGGTGGGCTACAGTCCATGGGGTGCAAAGAGTCGGAAGTGACTCAAAGGACTTAGCACACACACACCACTGCCCTGAGCTCCAATTACAGTAGCTTAGGATGTTATGTCAGAGAAGGCAGTGGCAGCCCACTCCAGTACTTTTGCCTAGAAAATCCCATGGATGGAGGAGCCTGGTAGGCTGCAGTCCATGGGGTCGCTAGAGTCGGACACAACTGAGTGACTTCACTTTCACTTTTCACTTTCATGCATTGGAGAAGGAAATGGCAACCCACTCCAGTGTTCTTGCCTGGAGAATCCCAGGGACGGGAAGCCTGGTGGGCTGCCGTCTATGGGGTCGCAGAGTCGGACACAACTAAAGCGACGCAGCAGCAGCAGCAGCAGCAGCAGGATGTTATGTGACTTCTCTGAGGCATCATCTGATCCCTGTATACTCCAAGCTGCCGGAAGGAGCCTGGACCTGTGCCTTGACCCCTGTGGGCTCAGCCCATGCTGGCTTGACAGCAACCAGAGCTTGGCAAAGCCTCCGGTCCACTTGCTGGAAACCCGAGATAACTTCTACCTTGTAATGAAATACTGAAGACTAAGCAGTGCCTCTTAGAGCATCTGGAAGGACTTGCTCTTAATATTTTGGTTCCAGAAAGTCCCTAGCCCTGAACAGGGAGAAAGCAAAAAATCTTCTGAGGAGGCTGGGGAAAAACATATGATTTGTTTGTCTCTCGGGTTTGGGACTATTCACTCTCCATTCCTTAGCAGAGTCTCCTACTAAGTTCTTTCTCATATGAATGCTATTGACATCTGTTTCTCTTCATTAAGTGGGGAGCCCTGCGAGGCTGGAGTTCAGGGCTGTGCAGGAGACAGGAGAGTTTAGCAGGCACTGCATGGGCTGTTCCCAGCCCCGCCAATGGAAGCTGTTGATTCTTCATGTGAGGTGTCAAGTATCAGGGCCAAAGGCTCTCTATATCTTTTCTCTTTTACTCTTAACAGCTATAGAAGATCACTAATATTAGCCCATTTTGCAAACAAAGAAACAGGCTCTGGGAAGCCAAGTGATCTTGCTGAAGGTCACTTAATTGGCACAGGGCCCAGGATTCCATGGGATTCCTAGGTGGCGCCAGAGATAATCTGCTTGCCAATGTAGGATACATAAGAGACACAGGTTTGATCCCTGGGCTGGGAAAATCCCCTGGAGGAGGAGCCCGGTGGCTACAGCCCATGGGGTCTCAAAGAGTCAGACACGACTGAGCACGCACGCATGCTCGCCAAGATTCCACTCAGGGCTTCTCCACTGACACGTTTGACAATACTATGCTTCAAGTGCTGGAAATGCAGCCGAGAACAAAATAAGTCACAGCAAAGTCTCTGCATTTCAGTGGCTCCCACTAGTCTACGCTCTCCTTGAAGAAGATTTACATTTTCATTTGCACTGTGCAAGCAACTTATTAGAATGTACAGAGATCAGGGCATATTTTAAATTGTGATGCCTTTTGGATGGCATCACCGACTCAATGGACATTAGTTTAAGCAAACTCTGGGAGACAGTGAAGGACAGAGAAGCCCAGCATGCTGCAGTCCATGGGGTCGGAAAGAGGTGGACACGACTGAGTGACTGAAAAACAACATTGTTCCCCACTCTCTTCTTGTGTGGTATGGAGCATGACCATTCTTTCTCTCATAAACTGGAATTTGAGAAAAGTGTGAGTTTTGTAACAACCTTGGGGCATTTGTATGCCTCTAAGGGTATCACAGTTTGGATTCTAGAAATACCTGTTTTCAGGGGCTACAGTTTATTGTTTTCCTTCAATTTCTTTTGGGTGCAAAATGACCAAATGAAAATTGGCAATCATAATGTTACCAATAGCACAACAACTAATATTTATTGTGTCCTTACTCTGGGTAAGGCATTAAGTACTTTTCATGAAATAAGTATTTTAATCCCTATGAAGCAAGAAGAAGCTACTACCTTATGACATAAGGACAAACATTTACCCATTTTATAGATGAGAAAACTGAGGCACAGAGAGGTGAACACTTATCCAAGTTCATGCAACTTGGCAGCAGCAGACCTAGGAATCAAACCCTGGCAGCTGTGCGCCACACCAAGCCATCACTACTTACCCCAGGTGTGTCCTTATATTGGTTTGGTGATTACAATACATTTCATATACATTATCTTATTTCATTCTTACCTGTACTTAATTATACATGAAACTGAATAGGGATTGTTATGTCCAGTTTAGAGATGAGGATATTAAAGCTCATAATGACAAAACATCATAACTATAAGTGAATGACAGAGCTGGCACCAGAATCCAAGTTTCTTTAATATTTATTTATTTATTGACTGCTCCGGGTCTTAGTTGTGACATGCGGGATCTTCAATCGTCATTGTGGTATGTGGGATCTTTAGTTGTGGCACATGGAATCTAGTCCTCTGACCAGGCGTCAAACCCAGGCCCCCTGCATCGGGAGCTTGGAGTCTTAGCAAGTAGACCACCGGGCAAGTCGCAGAGTCCAAAGTTTTAACCTCCTGGTCTGGCACCTTCTGGCTAAACTCCTCTGTCTCCAAAGGAAAATTTAGTTGTGCCCAAAAGCTTGCCCCCAAGGGCATCCTCCTAAAGCTATGTGTACATTTCTTCAATACATCATTTCTTCAAGGCGGCTTTTGCATGGATGTTTTCTGACTTTTTGAATCTCATCAGTGTGCACACAAAATAGTTCACATCTGCGCATAGGGAAGAGTAATGAAAGCCAAAACCCTTGAACAGAATTTTATTTCCCTTCATCCCTTGAGAATTTGCATTCCCAAGAGACTCCCATTGCTGTTTTTACTGCACATCTAATTACTTCCTAGCAGAGAAAGCAGGTGACATTTAAGTAATTTAAGTTCCAGGATTCTAACACACATCAAATGGCCTGAGATATTCTGGGGCAGCTGAGAGTCAGGCAGTGGGCTGAGGACCCCGGCAATGAAGGAGACCGGAGTCAGATTTCAGGAGCAGCCCCTCCTCGGTGAAGATGCACAGGGGAGATTCACGCAGCCAGTGAGTGAGCAGGACCAGTAAAGAGATGAAAGGATCCAATGCTCCTGGAGGGACTCAGGGAAGGCGATACACAGGAGGAGGCTCTAGAAGTCCTCTAGGGAGCCAAGGGCATTCTGATCAGAGCAAACAGCATGTGCTAAAGAATGGCGGTCCGAGAAAGCCCTGGTTGGGGATTAGAAATGGGCTGCTTTGGTTGAAGTACACAGAGTGAATTTGAAGGGCAGGGAATTGAGATGGACAGGAAAGCAGGGGTGGGAGGCTGAGGGCTTGAACATCCTCCCAGCTGTGGGGAAGCTGACTCCCAACCTGAGAGAAGCTTCTCCTGCTCACAGGCTGCTGCTGCTGCTGCGGCTAAGTCGCTTCAGTTGTGTCCGACTCTGTGCGACCCCATAGACAGCAGCCCACCAGGCTCCCCCGTCCCTGGGATTCTCCAGGCAAGAACACTGGAGTGGGTGCTCACAGGCTACTTCAAGTCATTACTTCTCTGGGTCCTGAGAAAGCAACCTGGCACAGAACATCACACGCTTGCAGTGAGTGACTGCCATTGTGGTCCACTGGCTCAGTTACTAAATACTCAAGTTTTTGTTTTCCTTCTTATGTTGTTTTTCTTTATATGTGCCTGTGCATGCATGCTAAGTCGCTTCAGTCACGTCCCACTCTCTGCAACCCTATGGGTTGTAGCCCGCCAGGCTCCTCTGTCAAAGGGATTCTCCAGGCAAGAATACTGGTGTGGGTTGCTGTACTCTCCTCCAGAGGGTCTTCCCAACCCAGGGATTGAACCTGAGTCTCTTATGTCTCCTGCTGCATTGGCAGGTGGGTTCTTTACCACAGCGCCACCTGGGAAGCCCATTTTTCTTTATATTTTCACAAAGAAATCCAGTCCTTAGCAATATTTCTTAAAATCATCTTTTTATTTCTGCTTTTTCTGTATCTCATTCATATTTTATTTTTTGAAAAAAAATTTCCTCCCCACTTATAGCCACATGAGTCTTGTTCTTCCCCTGCCCCAACTTTCCCACCATCCCACACTTCGGTACTTGCTCTTCCTTCTGTTCCAACCACACCAGTCCTGCACTGGTGCTCTCATAGGGCAAGGAAGGGGAAAAGGAAGCAGATGAAGCCAGAACCTTCTTTCATCACTTAATACATTCAATGATCCTCCTATCCTACTTTCAAGCACAGACCTCCAAGAGGGCTCCTTTTATTTTTTTTTTAATCATTTATGCAGTACAGATTATCAAGCATATGTTTACCAAGCTGAGAACTAGGTCTTGGAGCAACAAATGGGTGGAGGGTGACCAAGATACCACAATTTTTAAAAGTATATTTTATTTATTTGTCCCCACCAGGTCTTAGCTGTGGCATGCAGGATCTTTTAGTTCTCTGACTAGGGATCGAACCTGGGCCCCCTGCATTGGGAGCATAGAGTCTTAGCCACTGGACCACCAGGGAAGTCCTAAGATGCCACAAATGTAACACAAGTAACTCTGTGCTTTTCTAACCTATGCTATCTCATTAACCCTCATAATAACCTTGTGAGGGCAAAATATGGTCTCTGTTCTCAAGAAGTTTAAATGGAGTTGGGGGACATACCTAAATAAGCATATACAGGCAAAAAAAAAATGGACAGACATTTTTAAAGTGTGTCTAAAATCAGTGAGAATAAGGAAAGGAAAGAGGGATTCTGTTTGAAGGGGAAGCTGACTCTGTGGGGAAGCTGACTCTGTAGGTAAGCTGGCACTGAACTTGAACCTAGATGGATAAGTGGGACCTTGGTCGAGTACAGGGGTCATTCAAGAGACAAAGAACAGAGAAAACAAAGGTCCAAAGGCAGAAATCAGTGAGAGGCACAGCATGAGGGCACTTGGCTGAAACTGAGGGCGGAACAGGGAGTCTGGATACAGAGTATAACAGGCTTGGATGCTAAGCTACGGGGCAGGACTTAGCAAGCACTTATATTTTTTATTTGACTCATTCTGTAAGAATTTGTGAAGATGATGAATTCATTCACTGAACAAGAATCGATGAGCTGGTGGCATGTTTCCTAGTCTGTGTCTGGTTTCTGGAAGAGGGATAGGACCCCAGGCCTTTGGACGTTTACACTCCAGTGGTGGAGGAATAAGATTCCATAATGGTTTAAAGAGGATGTGGTTCAGACAGCAAGTCTGCTGTGAACTGTGGGTTGGAGGGGCCCTCTCCGGGGATTGGAAGCATGGAAGGAAGTGACTGAGGGGTTACAAAATGAGAGAGCTGAGACTTGAGGGGTGGGAAGGACGTGGAAGGCAGAGCATCCCAGTGGAGCTAGAGAGGAGGGTGAATGAGGAGCCAGGAGAAGTGGTGAGAAGGGAAAAACAGCTCCAGCTTTGGAAAGCTCGGGAAAAGCCAGTGGAAAAGACATTTCCAAACTCTGATCAGTCCATTCATTCTGCTGTTCCTGAATGTTCACTTCAGTGTGTAAGGGTCAGTAACACTGCTGAGCCCTGGTCTCCACATCCTAATACTCCCAGCAAGGCTGTGAGGTCGAGGCTGCTATTCCCATTTCACAGATGAGAAAACAAGGCTCAGAGAGGTTAGGCAAGTCTCTAGACCTATGGCAGTAAAGGACTAATGGGCTCCAGAGCTTCCCTGAAAAGCCTCGGCAGCACTGTTGTCGTTCAGCTGCTCAGTCATGTCCGACTCTTTGTGATCCCCAAGGACTGTAGTCCGCCAGGCTCCTCTGTCCATGGACTTTCCCAGGCAAGAGTACTGGAGTGGGTTGCCATTTGCTTCTCCAAAAGAATCTGAAAGTAGAAACTAAAGAATGATTGCCCAGGAAGTTTCTGAGCATAGCATTCAGTTCAGTTCAGTTCAGTTGCTCAGTCATGTCCAATTCTTTGTGACCCCATGGACTGCAGCACGTCAGGCCTCCCTAGCCATCACCAATTCCAGGAGTTTACTCAAACTCACATTGGTGATGCCATCCGACCATCTCATCATCTGTCATCCCCTTCTCCTCCTGCCTTCAATCTTTCCCAGCATCAGGGTCTTTTCAAATGAGTCAGCTCTTCACATCAGGTGGCCAAAGTACTGGAGTTTCAGCTTCAACATCAGTCCTTCCAATGAACATTCAGGACTGATCTCCTTTCAGATGGACTGGTTGGATCTCCTTGCAGTCCAACGGACTCTCAAGAATCTTCTCCAACACCACAGTTCCAAAGCATCAATTCTTCAGCACTCAGCTTTCTTTATAGCATATAAAGAAACAGAATAGAGCATATATAGAACATAGCATTATCTGTGATTAATTCTTAAATGATAAACTCCAGGAATGGGGGTGGAGAAGGAAATGGCAACCCACTCCAGTAGTCTTGCCTGGTGAATACCGTGGACAAAGGAGCCTGACGGGCTATAGTCCATGGGGTCACAAAAAGTTGGACACGACTGAGCGACTAACACACACACGCACCAGGAATGGGGGAGGGACAGATATAGTTCTCCCTTTACAGCTGATTTAAAGGAAATGAAAATGCCTCTTGATTTTGATCTTTCAGGGGGATGACCTTTTCAAAAGTCCCAGGGGTTTAAATAGGTACGTACATCCAAATAAAATGCTGCAGTCACTTCTCTGGGGTCTATGATTGTTGCAAAAGAGGTCCTTTCAGGGCATGGTGCTCTAGGGTTCCTTTGCCCCCTTCTCACCAGTAGGCTAGCCTGCGAGGCGCTCCGGGAACCAGCTTTTAACCCTGTTAACAAGGCTGGAGGTGCCAATAGTGTGTCTCCATCATAAAGAGCTCTAGTTAAAAGGAGCAAGAGGTGCCAGAGAAGTGCTAGGGTCTTGATTTCCGTTTGTGTGGTGTGTGTATTTTAAATACCAAGAAGGAACAACAATTTCCATTCTGGGACCCAGAGCACATCCAACAATGCTGAGGACTTTTACTGGAGAACAGAGCCTCCAAATATTCATTGCGGAAGCAGGAACCCAATACAGTGGCTATTCTCCCCACTTTTGGAAGCCCCCATCCATCCTGTGAACAGAGGGTTGCTGTTGTTGTTGTTTTTCCTGAAAAGCAGATGTCAATTTCCCTAGCTAGCAGGCACCCCATTGCTGCTTCCAGACCCAGGTGCCCTCGGGTGTCTGAATTGGGCGCAAGGGGACAGCGAGTCATGTCCCCCATGGTCCGAGCTCAGTGGGTCTGTGCTCAGAGGTCTGAGCCTGGTCTGAATCCACCAGGCTCAGAGGCAAAGGGTATGGGCAGACTGTTCTGCTGCCAGGGAGGCCCCATGGGTGGAAAACAAGGAATCCATTCAGAAAACTGTATTTCCTGGCAAGCAGGCAGTCATGCAGACCTGGTCCTGGACTGCAGAAACGGAAGAGCAAAGAGGATGCCAGGCTCAGTGATGCTCAACCCTGTGCCCCAGGGGTCTAAGAGGCACAGTGTGTGGTGGGCATGAAGGTCACTGGGCAGGAAGGTCACTTTCCTTTCTCCCAGGTAGGCTCTGAACAGGCTTGGTGCTGAGGCAGAAAATAGCTTGGCTTCTTGTTCCAGGTAATTGAGAAGCCCAGAGGTTTAGTGAAAAGCATTCTGTTTTCGAGTTACTTAACCATGTCTCCAAAGCCATAAGGTTCACAAACTTCAAGTAAGTGTTTAATCTGCAAAATGAGGGAGCACAGCTTACTTCACTGGTCAGGGGTGGAGATAAAATGGGACTGCTGCTGCTGCTGCTAAGTCGCTTCAGTTGTGTCCGACTCTGTGCGACCCCATAGACGGCAGCTCACCAGGCTCCCCCGTCCCTGGGGTTCTCCAGGCAAGAACACTGGAGTGGGTTGCTATTTCCTTCTCCAACGCATGAAAGTGAAAAGTGAAAGGCCAGTGGCATTGAATTGCCGGAACAGTGCTTGATGGAGCAAATGCTCGTTTCCTTCCCCTTAAGTTCAGGGGCACTGGTAAATTGTCTATTTTTCCCTCAAAAAGTTAAAACAGCAAGCTCAACAGAAGAGTTAGAAGTAGGTGAATTTCTTGCCTCCAGGGTGTGGACAGGGGGATTGGTGGCCTCAGGATGGCTAGAAATGATCCAGCCTGGAGGTAGAGATCCAAACTCAACTATAGAAAGAAGCTGTTGCCCTTAATTCAGTCTTGAGGTCATAGTATTATTAAACTCGGTTTCAATTACACAGCAAAAAAAAAAAAAAAATGTTCAGCTAGTATGGATGAACTGAAAATGCAAATTACAATCAACTTCCCTCCTTGTCTAAACTACATTTTTTTAAATTCAAGAATTAGCCTTATGATTTTGTGATATATAAAACAAAGAAATTGGAATGCATCCTTTTTCAGATACTGCATCTCCTAATTATTCCTTTTACTTTATGTTGGTGGTGGTGGTTGTTTTCAGTCGCTAAGTTGTGTCCAACTCTTTGCGACCCCATGGATTGTAGCACGCCAGGCCTCTCTGTCCCTCACTATCTTCTAAAGTTTGCCCAAGTTCACATTTACTGAGTCAGTGATGCCATACAACCATCTCATTCTCTGTCATCCCCTTCTTCTCCCACCTTCAATCTTTCCCAGCATCAGGGTCTTTCCCAATGAGTCACCTGTTCGCATCAGGTGGCCAAAGTATTGAAGCTTCAGCCTCAGTATCAGTTCTTCCAATGAGTTTTCAGGGTTGATTTTCTTTAGGATTGACTGGTTGGATCTCCTTGCTGTCCAAAGGACTCTCAAAAGTCTTCTCCAACACTACAGTTTAAAAGCATCAATTCTTTGGTGCTCTGCCTTTCTTATGGTCCAACTCTCACATTCATACATGACTACTAGAAAGACCATAGCTTTGACTCTATGGACCTCTGTTAGCAAAGTGATGTCTTTGCTTTTTAATATGCTCTCTAGGTTTGTCATAGCTTTTCTTCCAAGGAGCAAGCGTCTTTTAATTTCATGGCTGCAGTCACTATCCACAGTGATTTTAGAACCCAAGAAGAGAAAAATCTGTCACTGCTTCCACTTTCCCCCACCCTTCTATTGGTAAGATTTGTAACAATAAATTTTGCCCTCTAATTACAGTGTGTTTTTGGTAACTTGTATGTATCATTTCCCCAGCTTTCTACTTGATATCAGTAAGTCGTTCACTCTTAAGATCTGTTCAGTTTAAGAATATTTCTCTTCTGTAATTTGTTGTAGTATTCAGTTCTACTTTTGATAAACCTTACTTTCCAAACAGGTAAAACTGGAGAGATTCTTGCTTGCCTCTCATGGTAACTGAAGGACAAATGAGAAAACAGACATAGATAAGAGTGATAGGAAGTATCACAGAGGGCACAGTTGAATTCTTTCATGTCACTGTTGTCATCAGATGGATTATCTTCCCACACAACCGAGAAGAACTCACCTTTGGACAGCTCCATGGTCAGGGCAACATAACCAAGCCCTGGCTCAACCAGCGTGTGGGTTCATCTTCTTTGTATCATGGAGAAGATATTAACAGATCCATCTCAGTCTAAGAAAAATACAACAGGATCCCTTTAGAAAGGGCACAATACACTGAATCATCAGGCATCATTAGCGGCAAAGCTTAGGGTGGCGTTTCCCCACCTCCATCTCCTGTTCTGCTGCTTTTAAAAAAACTCCAGATGGGGAGAAAAAGGAGGTGGAATATCAAAATCCTTCACTTCCATAGAAGCAGAACCCCAAGAAAGAAAGCTTTCAGAAGCAATGTCTTTCTGGCTTTAGTTACCACTTCCCTGCACACTGTCTTACTCATACCAGGATAAGCTGCTTCAGGTCTGAAGTGAAGGACATGGTTCTCATAAGTCAGGATGTGATTTTCAAATTACGTAGGGAAGAGAACTGTGAGCATAACATCATCCTCACTGAAAATGTGCAAAACACAAGGATGTGGTAAAAAAAAAATTCTTATCTTTCTGCTGGTTTTTCAAGTGTTCACACTGAACATAAATGTTGTGCTTGTTTTGATAACAGCTACAAGTTGGCCACATTTGTGTCCTAAAGTGAATTCTGATGGATCCATGCCTGGAACTCCTTCCAGCTTCATTGCAATAACTACCATGGTGTCATTGGACATGGAGTCTTGCTGACACTGACATAAGTGAGGAAGCGCCTTTCCAGAAACATTGTGAACCAGAGAAATGTGAAAATCCCACAACAGAATGACAGCTAGAAATGTTGAGAGGGTATACTTAATCCATCTAGGAGTATGGTTAAGCTTGCAGAGACCATCAATGAAATCCTTGAGACCATAAAAGAAGAGGTAGCCACAACTTGGACAAATGAATAATGATTGGACTCTGTGGCTGCTGTACAGGTGTAGGGGCTGGAGATGATGGTGTTAGTTTTGCTCAGTTGTGTCTGACTTTTTGCAGCTTCATGGACTGTAACCCGCTAAGTTCCACTGTCCATGGAATTCTCCACGCAAGAATACTGGAGTAGGTTGCCATTCCCTTCTCCAGGGGATCTTCCCGACCCAGAGATTGAATCCAGGGTTCCCTCATTGCAGGCAGATTCCTGATCATCTGAGCCACCAGGGAAACCCAGTAAACCATGATGTATATTTTAATACCTGTGTGGTGACAGGAGACTCTCAGGCCTGTAGAAGGCTTGGATTTAAAATGTGACCCTTGGGACGTCCCTGGTGATCCAATGGATAAGACTCCACACTCCCAATGCAGGGGCCCTGGGTTCAGTCCCTGGTTGAGTAATGAAGATCCCAAATGCACCAACTAAGCCCGAACACTGCAACTACTGAGCCCATGCACAGCATCGAAGACCCAGCACAGCCAAAATGAATAATTAAAATGCGGCACTTGTGTGAAGTCTCAACCACTTCCTCGCCCTGGAAAGGATTATACTCTCACTGAAAAGGTAAGATAGAAGAGCTTTGTTTCCACACAGCGGTAAGAAAAGATAACAAAAAGCTTTCTCCGTCAGTGAGTTCTTAGGGGTGAAAGTCAGGTAGAGAAGTCTCCCCTGAGAGTTTATAATACCAAGCCTGCCCTCACAACGTGATTTTGGGTTTGAGGTTTTCTAATCCATTTGATGTAGAAAACCAAACTGGGAACTGTATAAAAAAGAATGTTCTCCAGCAGACAATAACCCTGAGGTATCTTGTAGAAGCAACAAAGTCTCTTATGAGAAATGCATTTTCAAACGAGCTCACATAGATTCCTACAACCAAAATCCTACTCAAGGTGGATTCATAATATAATGTAAAACAACACACAAAGAAACTATAGGATTAGAATTTCAGACAACAGAATTTAAGATATAATTGGCTGTTGTTGTTTAGTTGCTAAGTTGTGTCCGACTCTTTTGTGACCCCATGGACTGCAGCCAGCCAGGCTCCTCTGACCATGGGATTTTCCAGGGAAGAGTACTGGAGTGGGTTGCCGTTTCCTTCTCCAGGGGATCTTTCTGATGCAGGGATCCCACCTGTGATTCCTGCATTAACAGATATATTCTCTACCACTGAGACACCAGGGAAGCCCAAGATATAATTTACAAAGCCAATTTTAGAAGCTATATAAATGTTATTAAACATAAGGCTATGACATTATCAAGTAAGAGGTACATATGAAAAAGACTGAGGTAGTTCTAGAAATGAAAACTCATTATTAAAATCAAAGTCAACAGAAAATAGAAAAGATTAAATAAAGCTGTAGAGAATCTGAGAAGTGTAAGTGCATCTAAAGGATTTATTCAGAATGTAACAGAGGCACATTAAAAACGTGAACAAAGTGAGACATGGAAAAATAAAAGTCTAACACATGTCTGATAGATGTTCTGAAAGAAGAGCATGTGTAAAGTAATATCTGAAGATAGAGTGGCTGAGAATATCCTAGAACTGATAAAAGACAGGTATCTTCAGATTCAAAAAGTATTAATAATCCTGAGCATAACTCTACTGGGATACAACATGTTAAGTCAAAAACATTCTTACATTTTAGTAATTATTCCTGCTTATGAATCTGGTTAAACTAGTTTTTACTGTTCCAAATTGACAACCCAAAGTAAAGTAAGGAGATAAATTAGGCAAAGAATGAGACAGATGAAAATGTGTGCTGTGTGCAATGCAAAGTCGCTTCAGTTTTGTCTGATTCTTTGCAACCCTATGGACCATAGCCCGCTGGACTCCTCTGTCCATGGGATTCTTCAAGTAAGAATACTGGGGTGGGTTGCCTTGCTCTTCTTCAGGGGATCTTCCGACCCAGGGATGGAGCCCGCGTCTCTTACGTATCCTGCCTTGGCAGGAGAATTTTTTTTTTACCATTGGCACCACCTGGAAAGCCCCAGATGGAACATTTGACATACTTAATAATCAGCTTTCATCCATAGATTTTTTTTCAATTGTTCCTTGTTTAGGAGTTTTTTTCCTCATTCATAGAGTGATATATCTAGTATATTGAGCATGGAGCTTTAAGTTACAAAGATTAAAAAAAAATCTTACCTATTAATTCTTCAGAAGAGAAGAGCTAAGTCTTAGAAAAATCTTCATATCAGCAAGGGTTTGACTGTCTTTCAAATGTAACTATAGTGAAGCAGTGACTCTGGAAGAACTTATGTCCTAGGAAAGGACAGATTACATTCCTATGAGTAATGAAAGAGAGGGGTTAAATATCACTTTCTATATTATGGTTATTCTGTCCCCAGTCCTACCCACTTTTACAGTTCTAAAGTCTTAACAGTTTCTGTCTAATTGGTTTCAAGGGCAAGTGAGCAAATAAGAGTTAGTAGGCTGTGGGGTCAGTTCTGCCTCCAAACAAAAATATACATTCAAGAGGACTCCCTTAGTATTCAGTGGATAGGAATTTGCCTGCCAGGGCATAGAACGTGGGTTTAATCCCTGGTCGAGGAAGATTCCACATGCCACACACACACAAAAGAAGCCACAACAGTAAGTCTGTGCACGACAGTGCAGAGTAGCCCTGCTGACCACAGCTAGAGAAAGCCAGTGCAGAGCAGTGAAGACCCAGCACAGCCTAACATAAAAATAAAGAATTTTTAAAAGTATTACAAATATATACATACAATAGGATTCAGAGTCTAGACTATATGTGTATATCAAGAAAACTGACTATTTAGCTTCGGTGCCAGAGCTGACCTGAGCCTAGGTGGTATTTCCATCTTATGTATCTAACTCTGTAGTTTTCTTTCTAGTGGTTCAATGAAAGCCTCTGGTAAACGGTTTTGACCATAAATTCTTTCAAATATAGATAATGCCGACAATCTGACAGGGAAGAAAGAAGCTTCTGTTACTGACTAAATTGTCTTAGGATGACTAAAAAGTTAAAATGGAACCACCAAATCTCAATCTTTATCCCAAAGACCCTTTGGGTAGAGATCCAACTCCAGCGCTGAGTGGTCTAACTCAGCTAATGTCCTTTCCCCTAAGAAAAGGTATGGGAAAGCCAAGGGTAAGACTCAATTTATCAGTAACCTGGGGAGGATCCCAAACTCCAAGCCTAGAGCCACTCCCAAGGCTAACTGTGCTCCAGTGAAAGAAATCACCCCCAGAGGGCCCGCGACACACCTGTACACAGGAGAGATGCCCACAGCTGCACATTCCCCAAGTGGCCTGAGAGGATGGTGTAGCTACATTGGGCAGCCAGGATCTCATCTATTTTTCTTTCTGAGCCAAACTGGTTTGAACAGAGCCTTACCAAGCGCCCTTCTCCCCATTCAGCTCCAGGTGCCAATCTACCAGCCCCCACTCTATAGAAAACAAATTTGCCTGAATTACAGAGCTGAGGAGAGCTGGAGCCAGGATTGAAACTCAGGCCCTTGACTCAAACCTGCACTTTTTTTTTTTTTTTTTAAATAAAATCAGAAATTTTTGTGGTTTGTCTCACTGACCCCATCTCCCCCAGCCTCCAGGAAGTGCCTGGTATACTGTAAATGTCCAATAATGGCTGTTGAGGAATAAGTTACTGCAATGTGGCAGGGGCTGTGCTGGACACTTGATGAGTATTTCACCCAGGCAACTGAGGGTCGCAGGGTTAAGACCCCTTCAAGGTCACACAGCTCGTGAAGAACAGAGGTGAAGTTAAACTCAGTTCTTAGCTCTCTCCATGATCTTTTGTGGCTTCTGTAGGACACACAGCTCATTTGCAAAATGCTGGCCACTCTCAAACAGCTGTTTCTTATTGGTAATGTTGTTTGTTGTATAGTCACTAAGTTGTGTCCAGTTCTTTTGCAACTTCATGGTGTAGCCTGCAAGGCTCTTCTGCCCATGGGATTTCCCAGGCAACAGTGTTGGAGTAGGTTGCCATATCCTTCTCCAGGAGAGCTTCCTGACCTAGGGATTGAACCCCCATCTCCTGCATTACAGGCTGATTCTTTACTGCTGAGCCACCAGGGAAACCCATAGGCAAGTGCTGATAAGTATAAATCCATTTACATGTGAAGTCCACCAATTATGCCATGGCCAAGGTCTAGGTCTTAGTGACTAATACTCTAAGGTGGCAAATTGGGGACAAAATAATCATAAAATAGAAAGTAATATTTTAATCCCCCTCTTTCATTACTCTGATCGAAACAATTTTGGAAATCTCTTCCACATATAACTTTGGGGTCAAGAACGCCCCGAGGTGCAGGGGTTTGTGGAAACAGGTCTTTCTGAGCTCTACTTGCAAGACAGGCAATCCTTCAGTTCAGTTCAGTTCCGTTCAGTCGCTCAGTCGTGTCTGACTCTTTGCGACCCCATGAATCGCAGCACGCCAGGCCTCCCTGTCCATCACCAACTCCCGGAGTTCACTCAAACTCATGTCCATTGAGTCGGTGATGCCATCCAGCCATGTCATCCTCCGTTGTTCCCTTTTCCTCCTGCCCCCAATCCCTCCCAGCATCAGAGTCTTTTCCAATGAGTCAACTCTTCGCATGAGGTGGCCAAAGTACTGGAGTTTCAGCTTTAGCATCATTCCTTCCAAAGAACACCCAGGGCTGATCTCCTTTAGGATGGACTGGTTGGATCTCCTTTCAGTCCAAGGGACTCTCAAGAGTCTTCTCCAACACCACAGTTCAAAAGCATCAATTCTTCAGCACTCAGCTTTCTTCACAGTCAAACTCTCACATCCATACATGACCACTGGAAAAACCATAGCCTTGACTAGACGGACCTTTGCTGGCAAAGTAATGTCTCTGCTTTTGAATATGTTATCTAGGTTGGTAATAACTTTCCTTCCAAGGAGTAAGCATCTTTTAATTTTATGGCTGCAATCACCATCTGCAGTGATTTTGGAGCCCAGAAAAATAAAGTCTGACACTGTTTCCCCTTCTATTTCCCATGAAGTGATGGGACCAGATGCCATGATCTTAGTTTTCTGAATGTTGAGCTTTAAGCCAACTTTTTCACTCTCCTCTTTCACTTTCATCAAGAGGTTTTTTAGTTCCTCTTCACTTTCTGCCATAAGGGTGGTGTCATCTGCATATCTGAGGTTATTGATATTTCTCCTGGCAATCTTGATTCCAGCTTGTGCTTCTTCCAGCCCAGCGTTTCTCATGATGTACTCTGCATAGCAGTTAAATAAGCAGGGTGACAGTATACAGCCTTGACGTACTCCTTTTCCTATTTGGAACCAGTCTGTTGTTCCATGTCCAGTTCTAACTGTTGCTTTCTGACCTGCATATAGGTTTCTCAAGAGGCAGGTCATATGGTCTGGTATTCCCATTTCTTTCAGAATTTTCCACAGTTTATTGTGATCCACACAGTCAAAGGCTTTGGCATAGTCAATAAAGCAGAAATAGATGTTTTTCTGGAACTCTCTTGCTTTTTCGATGATCCAGCGCATGTTGGCAATTTGATCTCTGGTTCCTCTGCCTTTTCTAAAACCAGCTTGGACATCTGGAAGTTCATGGTTCACGTATTGCTGAAGCCTGGCTTGGAAAAATTTGAGCATTACTTTACTAGCATGTGAGATGAGTGCAGTTGTGTGGTAGTTTGAGCATTCTTTGGCATTGCCTTTCTTTGGGATTGGAATGAAAACTGACCTTTTCCAGTCCTGTGGCCACTGCTGAGTTTTCCAAATTTGCTAGCATATTGAGTGCAGCCCTTTCACAGCATCATCTTTCAGGATTTGAAATAGCTCAACTGGAATTCCATCACCTCCACTAGCTTTGTTCGTAGTGATGCTTTCTAAGGCCCACTTGACGTCATATTCCAGGATGTCTGGCTCTAGGTCAGTGATCACACCATCATGATTATCTGGGTCATGAAGATCTTTTTTGTACAGTTCTTCTGTGTATTCTTGCCACCTCTTCTTAATATCTTCTGCTTCTTTAGGTCCATACCATTTCTGGCCTTTATCGAGCCCATCTTTGCATGAAATGTTCCCTTGGTATCTCTAATTTTCTTGAAGAGATCTCTAGTCTTTCCCATTCTGTTGTTTTCCTCTATTTCTTTGCACTGATCACTAAGGAAGGCTTTCTTGTCTCTTCTTGCTATTCTTTGGAACTCTGCATTCAGATGCTTATATCTTTCCTTTTCTCCTTTGCTTTTCACTTCTCTTCTTTTCACAGCTATTTGTAAGGCCTCCCCAGACAGCCATTTTGCTTTTTTGCATTTCTTTTCCATGGGGATGGTCTTGATCCCTGTCTCCTGTACAGTGTCACGAACCTCATTCCATAGTTCATCAGGCACTCTATCTATCAGATCTAGGCCCTTAAATCTATTTCTCACTTCCACTGTATAATCCTTAGACGTGATTAAATCCATGCGAGATACGACGACCTGCCCCTCGCCCCGTCCCATGAAAATGAGGCGTAGCCAGGCTGTGTCTCCTGATGACGAGGCTCACTGACTACTCAGAAGTCCATGTACTGCCCCTGCTGTGTGAGCCTTCAGAGTTGTTCCTGAGATGCTCCCTATACATTTCAGGGTCAGGAACCACATGGAGCAAAGACAAGGTGGTCAGTGAGCCTCCCAATGTCACTTTTAGCCCTACAGTGCCCAGGTAGACAAGAAAAACCTCCTCATCTGCCTGTAGTAGGGCTCCAAGTCTGCAAACCAAAGCTCCTAGAAGAATTCATCTGTGGTCAAAGACAGTGCAGACTCTCCTGCCATGTCTGCACTTGAATGCCTTACCCCCACGACCCCCAGCTCTGCTTCTAGAGGCATTGAGAGAAATTTACCAAACAGTGTGAACAAGAGGGGCTGGGCAGGTGGGAGAGAGACAGAGAAAGAGACAGACAGGTGTATACAGGCAGACACACAGACAGACAGATACACAGATGGAGAAAGACAGGGAGAGAGGGATACTGGGAGTGATAATATTTAGTCAGAGACTAATCCTGTTGGTGTCACTGATTCCGTGAACGTGAACTGGACAAACTGTGGAAGATGGTGAGGGATAGGAGAGCCTTTGTGCTGCAGTCCCTGGGGTCGCAAAGAGTCAGACACAGCTTAGCGACTGAACAACAACAGCAACGATCGTCTGACCCCTATCGTCAGAGAGCCCAGAACCTGAGGCCCCATGGCTTCTCTCAGCTGCAGACCTGCAGAAGAGCCAGGGAGAATCGCTCACCTCACAGCAAGACGCAGAGGCGGGGCACAAGTAGAGGCCCCGCTCAGCCAACCAGTTGTTTATCTCTGTAGACAAGCCTGTCCTGCTGCTGCTCGGCCTGTCAGCATGGACCTGTCCTCAGCTGGGCTTGCAATTACCAGGAGAATCCACTACAGCAGCCCTTCCTCCCTTTCCCAGCAACAAGATAGGATTCAGAACAGCTGCCCTGCAAGGAGGCCCCCACCATCTCCTGACTCCTTCCCAAGGCTTCCCTTTCCAGCTCGGCCCAGAATGTTCCACAAACATGCCAGAAGAGGTTCCCCAAGTAGGGCTGCCAATAAAACACAGGATGCCCTGTTAAATTAGAATTTCCAGTGATCTGGGGAATATTGCCATTATTTTTAATACTTAAGACTTACTTATGGTAAAAAGTTATCCATTGTTTATCTGAAATTCAAATTCAACAAGGTATTCTGTATGTTTATGTGCTAAACTTGGCGCCCTGATTGCAAGGTCTTGGTTTTGCTGAGTAGGAAAAGAAAACCAGGCTGAGAAAAACTGTCTATTTTTCCAGAAAATCTTTTATTTTTCCGTGCCATTTTTGGCACAATGTATAAATTAAATTTACATTAAATAAATTAAATTGACCAGGGAAAGGCCTTTGAGATGTTTGGCCAAAACTAAGTGAAATCAGCCAGGAAATGAATGAACTTGACTATATGTGAACATGTCGAGAACACCTCTCTCCTTATGGGAATAAGAACTTTCCATGGAAGGAATATGTTATGGGGTAAGACCCTTTTAATGAGGATTTACTATTTATCAGAGACATGCTAGAGAACGGGGATGTGGGGGTGAATTGATCTCCCCTGGTAACCAGCCCCCAAGCTGTTGTGTGAGAGCTGAAATGGAAAGTACAGAGGGCAAGGAGAGAAGAAAAAAGCACACCCCTGCAGACCACAGGCAGAGAAGGCACTGGCGACTCACTCCAGTACTCTTGCCTGGAGACTCCCATGGATGGAGGAGCCTGGTGGGCTGCAGTCTGTGGGGTCGCTGAGAGTCGGACACGATTGAGCAACTTCACTTTCACTTTTCACTTTCATGCATTGGAGGAGGAAATGGCAACCCACTCCAGTATTCTTGCCTGGAGAATCCCAGGGACGGGGGAGCCTGGTGGGCTGCCGTCTATGGGGTCACACAGAGTCGGACCCGACTGACGTAACTTAGCAGCAGCAGCAGCAGCAGACCACAGGTGGCAGGTTTAACATGAAGGAAACTTACATACCAGGCTTGTCTTGGGCAGCTATCCCCTCACCTGTCCTCAAGAATCTTAAAAGTTTATATAGAGGCCTTACTGGGGTCAGTCATGTACATCATCCAGATGGTTCTCAACAACTCAAGGCTCTGTCAAGGCCGCATCCCTGGAAAGGATTCTCACTGTGGGTGTGGTGGGCAGAGTGTACATTCCAGGGGCAGGGAGGGGGCGAGGATGTTCTGCCCTGAGGGCAAGGTGAGTGCCCACCAGGGAACCTGTGAGAGAGCTGGAGCCATTCTGGATGAATGTGCAAAACGGATCTAAAACACCCTGAACACTGTCCTAACTGATCCTCAATGATAGGATTTCCTGTGGAAGGGAATCCAGCAGGTCTAGTATCTTAAAGGTAACTGGACTTTTTGGTCATGAAAACACTTCATTTCTGGTCTTGATACTCACCAGCTGTGTGACCCCGGGAAAGTTACTTAACTCTTCTGAACTGATTTCTTTTTAATCTGTGAAATAGAGATTTACCGTGTCACAGTGTTCTCACTAAAAGTGCCTGGGAATGTATGGACACACACTCGGGAAAGCAGGTAAGAAACTCCCTCCTCTGCTTCTGCCCCAGCTTCTACTTGGAAAAATGAAGATTCCCTAAGAGAGACAGAGATAAAACTACTGAGTGTAAAACATGTGATCATCTCTTGGTATTTTAGCAATTCTTTAACTATTTTTCACAATGAATTTTTTACATTAAAAAATGCCTAAAAGTAGCAATATTATTGTTTGGGCAGTTAAGTGGAAAAAAAAAAAAACAAGACGCATATCTTCATATTCTTGGTGGCTCAGACAGTAAAGAATCTGTCTGCTAATGCAAGAGACCTGGTTCTATCCCTGAGCTGGGCAGATCCCCTAGAGAAGGGAATGGCTACCCATCCACTCCAGTATTCTTGCTTGGAGAATTACATGGTGGGCTACAGTCCATGGGATGGCAAAGAGTCCGACACGACTGAGCCACTAACACTTTCACTTCTTTATCTTCATACTTTCTGTGCACATGGGAAGATTACTGGAAGTAAATACAAGAGAATGGTAGTATGAGAATTTTTGCGTGTAGGATGGAGTGAATTTTCCGAGGCTGTGACCCTGTGCAGATGCAATGTTAAGATCCGGCCACAGGGGGGAGCCTGTGCCCCTCCGATGACTTTTCGGAGGCCCAGAGCAGAGGTTAGTGAACAACTTGAACGCAGAGTGCAGAATGAGCAGAGTGAGACCTGGACAGTCGTAGTTCCTGGAAAGTCACCCCCCACCCCCGACCAACCCGACATAAAACCTGTCCTAAGCCCTCCTCTGTAACATTTGCTGACCCCATTTCGTGAGGGCGAAGTGCAAAAGGAGGCTGGTACTCACAAAAGCATTCTTGAGTCTGAAGGGTGTGACAGGGGCAAGAAAACAGCCACCCGCCTCCCACAGTTCAGTTCAGTTCAGTTCAGTCAGTCGTGTCCGACTCTTTGAGACTCCATGGACTGCAGCACGCCAGGCTTCCCTGTCCATCACCAAGTCCTGGAGCTTACTCAAACTCATGTCCATCGAGTCGGTGAAGCCATCCAACCACCTCATCCTCTGTCGTCCCCTTCTCCTCCAGCCTTCAATCTTTCCCAGCATCAGGGTGTTTCCCAATGACTCAGTTCTTTGCATCAGGTGGCCAAAGTTTTAGAGCTTCAGCTTCAGCATCAGTCCTTCCAATGAATATTCAGAACTACTGGGGCAATTAGGGCTTTTCCTCTGGCCCCATGGATCTCTAGGAACCAAAGTGAAAGGCAAAGTTCTCACAGCAGAGGCACGTGTGCCCCACCTCTCCCTGGACACGGGTCAAAAGCAGGAGACTCCCCGGAGATTCAGGGAGGAGACTAGTGAAGGTGAGACTGCGCACCTGGCTGAGCGGAGATGCTGCAGACCTGTCCTGAGCCACCTGAGCCTGAAGAGCCCGGGGAGAGGTGTCGGGGGAAGCAGTCTCTCTCCACCGTGTTGGCTACGTGAGAACCAGAGACTGCTGGGGCCTACTGGACACTATGGAGGCCCTGAGGCATCCATGTTCGCCCTGCCAGACAGCATCTACCGGGGAGGGACTCTTAATTACAAACGGAAGGGGACGGACGGGGAGCGGGAAGGAAGAGGCTGCCTTGGGACCAGAAGCTCCCGCCTTAGTGGGATGTGCGGAAGGGCCTGTTGGTGCCCTGAGGTGTGCATACCCCTCACCCCACACCCCCCACCAGAGGAACCCGCCCCGGACCCACCTGTCACACAGGAGCGCCCACGGTGGGAACGAGGGGAGCCAGGACCAATGGGAGATGACCGCAGTCAGAGCCAGTTCAGTAAAACAAAGAGAAAACCCCAAATGACACACACACCCCACAAATGCTGACTTTCCCCCCCTTTCTCTCCTCACTGCCCCAATATAGGGAGGTCTTGCTCCCAGAGAAGAAAGGGGGTGTTGTGAGAGGGCAGTCACTTCCCTCCACTCCAAGGGGTCTCTCTGACTTGGGTCCCTTCAGCCTCAAGACCTGCCAGGACCTGCGGGAGTGAAGGTTGTGCACTGGCTATTTGCAATTTTATTTCAAAGTATCCTGGACTTTTAACAAACAAACTACCTGACAGGTGTGGCATCTGCCCAGGTGTCAGTAAGGGCAAAAAGAGCCACTTGACAGGACAACGTTGAAATTGGTGATTGGAAAAGAAATCCTTTTCAGGTTTTTTAAAAAATTTTATTCTTGGAAGTTTATTTTGAGGCAATAACTATAAATGAAAGATATTTTACAAGATATTTATGCCAATGTTGTTTGGGATAGCTCCACACCGGAATACCGGAAAAAAATCCACTAACATGGAAATGGCAAAGATAACTGATAGATTCTTTGAAAAACTACTCGGTACAATGACAAATATATTAAAGGGTTTCTTAAATTTTTTTTTAACTGTGGTAAAAGTCACATAATATAAAACATACTATTTTAACCACAACTGTATGGCTCAGTGGCACTACGTTTTCAGTTAAGGCTGGTCAACAAAGCTTCCTGGCCTCAGTTCTCCCTTCTTTAGCTCCTGCTGGGCAGTGCTCTTCCCTCTACTGCCCAGAGCCGAGGAGAAGAGAGCGGTGAGGGGCAGCTCAGGGGTACACTGCAGTGACAGCACACAGTCCACCCTTCTCTTAAGGCCCCTGACCTAGATCGTCCACTGTCAGATGCTGTTGATCAGTAAATATAGCTCTGGGTATTCGCTGCAGACAGTTGTTCTTAAAAAACCACATAAGTTGGAATAGAATGCAGAGGACATTATAGCTCTCTGTCCCAACCCCCAACCACCCGTCCCCACCCCCCCAGCAGGCTCCCAGCACCCGGAAGATGCTGCCCAACCCCCTCCCTCAGGCATCTTGGCTCAGCTTCAGGCTTCCTGTCCTCTCTGTTGGTTGTATAATCCCCAGAGGAGACTGGATTGTCAGCCTCAGTGATGACTAACTTGGGTACTACAGAGTGTGTGTGTGTGTTTGTGTGTGTGTGTTTCATAGAGGGCATCATATGTTAGAGAGAGGAGAAAACATCTCCAGTCACCTCTGTAAGAACCTGGAGCCCCAAGAGGGAAGCAACTAACCCCAAGTTCATCAGCAGCCCTGCAACCAGGTGAGGACAAGGTCATTGTTACCTGAATGTGCTTTGGAGAGCCACCATGGTTCAGTGCCCTACTAGGGGTGATAGGCACATAGATGGAACCATCTGGAGGGTCTGAGGACCCTCTACCCAATGGCACACATACAGACTGTTTTGCACCCTTGAGTGTTTCTTACAATCGCTTCCCCAAAGGGAATATGACCCATTCTGCCTTCCCACCTCTTGGGCAGATATCATAGGCTCTGGTTATTTCCTTTTATTCAAACTAGTCCAGTCCAGTTCATGATGCCAACCTCATATGTGATTCAAAACTGTTCTCCTTGCCTGTTTTAGGCCATTGCCATGTTCAAAGGGTGTGGAGTGGGGAATAGCCCACAGTCCCGCCTCCTCTTTCTCTTCCTTTGCTTCTCCTGCCTGCTCCAGTCTTGAATCCAACAGAGTGTTTGGGCAAGGAGGCAGAAATGGGGCAGTGGGTGCTGGTGAGTGTTTAACAACCAGCTCCCTGGAAAAGATTCCCTGATTTGTAGTGTTTGCACATTTCCATGGGGTAAATGCCCTCTGCCACCTCCCCCTGCCCTGGCTGATTTCAAGTTAGTGATGTCGAGTCACACTACGTGTGGAGTTGGGAAGAAATTTGAGCTGGAGTGAGCACACCCCAGCTCAAAGGGGTGAAGGATAGAGGGCTGGTCTCCACTTGAGTGAGCGCAGGTACAGGCTGCTCTTTGCTGACTCCCACTGCCATTCTGGCTGACACAAGTGGCTCTGATGTCCTTGGTGGGCTGGGTTTTTAGTGGGTCCCTGGGCTCCCCACTGCTCAGCTGCTCACGGGAGATCAAACTTTTCCTCCACCTTGGCTCCTGCCACCAGTGCCCAGTCCAGAGCTTCTTGCTGGTGGAGTCCCTCCTGGTGGCAGGGGGTACTTGCAAGTTTGCCCAGGCTGAGCTGTATTCTATCTTGTCTGCTTGACCTCCTGGGAGACACCATATCCCTGACACAACAAACCCCAGAAGGCAGGGGGTTAGTCCCTTGTCTCTCCTGCCCTGCTCTTTCTATGAACTATTTTTCATTGTCATAACACTTCTGACACCAAATGTGTGGGTTTTCCACTCTGAGTCGTTCTCCAGTTCTCTGCAGACACCAAATGGGTCAATTCAATCCTGGTACCAAATGCCTTTCTTTTTTTTTTTCCAAATGCCTTTCTTGATGGCTCAGATGGTAAAGAATCTGCCTGCAATCAGGAGACCCGGGTTTGATCCCTGGGTCAAGAAGATTCCCTGGAGATGGGAATGGCAACCCACTCTGGTATTCTTGCCTGGAGAATTCCATGGATAGAGGAGCCTGGTGGACTACAATCCATGGGGTCGCAAAGAGTCAGACACAACTGAGCATCTGACACACACACCAACTGCCTGGCTTCCTTCCATCACACGAGGACATAGCGAGAAGATAGCCATCTATGAACTATCAAGCCAGCTCTCTCCAGATGTCAAGTCTGCCAGCACCTTGATCTTAGACTTTCCAGTCTCCAGAACTGGGAGAAATAAATTACTGACCTGTGCAGAGAATTTTATAACTGTATACCATTCAACAAGCTTTCCAGGCAGTACTAGCGCTAAAGAAACTGCCTGCCAATGCAGGAGACATGAGACCTAGGTTTAATCCTTGGGTCAGGAAGATCCCCTGGAGGAGGGCATGACAACCCACTCCAGTATTCTTGCCTGGTGAATCCCATAGACAGAGGAGCCTGAAGGGCTATGGTCCTAGGGTTGCAAAGAGCTGGATGACTGAAACGACTGAGCGTGTGCGCACCCTGACAGCAGGTCTTACAGACATTTTGGATGAGTGAGTTAGTGTGTTCATTAGGGTGAACCTGAGATTCCCTCATTCTGTAGGAGGCAACCAGAATGGGAGGGCAAGGGTGTCTGCGGGCCTCCATGGAGTCTTGTCCTGGTCCCACAAATGGTAGGGGTAGAGCTGAATCTATGGGTTACTTTACCAACCAGCTTTGCTCATCATAGCCAATCTTTGGAGTTCATTTTGGATCTGGTCAATTGGCCTAACTTGCAATGGCACCCCACTCCAGCAGTCTTGCCTGGAAAATCCCATGGACGGAGGAGCCTGGTGGGCTGCAGTCCATGGGGTCGCTCAGAGTCGGACATGACTGAGCGACTTCACTTTCACTTTTCACTTTCATGCATTGGAGAAGGAAATGGCAACCCACTCCAGTGTTCTTGCCTGGAGAATCCCAGGGATGGGGGAGCCTGGTGGGCTACCGTCTATGGGGTTGCACAGAGTTGGACACGACTGAAGCGACTGAGCAGCAGCAGTAGCAGCCATTTGGTGAAAGTTTTCCGTTGACTGTGAGATTTTCAATGGCAAGGACAATATATGGTTATGCATATGTAGTGAGATAATATTTTAAAATATTAGAGTGCTTCTCCCTTCTATATTTTGTGTACACAATCTTCCCCTTATTTAGTCAGAGGCTAGGGTTAGCATTGTTGTTAAAGGAATGCAAAGAGAAAGAAATGTCAGAGTTTCACTTTTGACTTGCAAAATAGGCTCTCGAAGCCCATAACAATGATTTTCAGGGAAAGGAATTAACTGTAGAAGCTCAGGAATCAAGGTTTTGGCATAAACAGTAGATGACAAAGAGAGTTGATAAACTATGATTTTCCTGCTCAAAGTTGATAGTGTCAGCTATGAGATGGTGGAAAGACCTTTGGGACTTATATCTAAGAGGGCTGGTAAAGACCCTCAGAAGGGAAGGAAGATGGACGTTCCAGGTTAGTCTGGAAGGATCTGCGATCAGAAGATACCAATATTCATTTTTGCAAACCACATGGCAATATCTGCTCCCAGTATGACTTTCGAGTCAAGGAGTAGTGGCATCTCAGTCAGTTGTCTGAGAATGTGGGCCAACGGTACCTTGCAGGATGCCTCACTTACTCCATATAGTTCAGGAAAGGGGGCTGAGAGTTTCTGAACCCCACAGAGGTGTCACAGAAGTGTTATAAATGGGCTGATGGCCCCAAACCACTCGGGTCAGGTCCATGGGGAAACAGAGTACATTCAACAAGAAACAGAGGGTCCAGTGAACACGTGGAAATCAATGATGAATGGTGATAAAAGAGGAATACTAAACAGTGGGAAGCCCTTCCCAGTGGAAGCTCATTGTGGAGTCTTTATTCCACTTATCCTCACTGCGAGGAGATATACAGCCTCCAGAGATCACAGGTGCCTCAGAGGACAAGGGAAGGAAGGTGGGAGAGAAGCCTGAATTTACAGAATTTAACTCTGGGAATCACCAGGTTGTCCCAGAACTACCAAGGTTGTTTCTGTTGTCAGGCAGAAGCGGATTCTCAAGAGTTAAATCAATGATAGAGAAATAGAGAAAATAAAAAAAATTTGCAGCTCTGAATCTGAGTTCTTGAAATTCACATTCTATAATCCTAGTTCTTTGCCCTGAACCCGGTACAACCTAAGTGTTCAGAAAACACTTTTTGATTCAGGAAATGAGGGAATAAAAATTCAGCTGTTCTGTCAGGGACAGCACCCTTGGAAGACATGCTGCCAGCCTTCTCGCCTAAAGGGTCCTGCCTGTTGTGATTTGGCAGGACTCACAAACTCTGCCCTGAGATGGATCGCATATAATGAGAAGGCAGCAACCTACAGTTGCTACAGAATGCAGTTACATACAACCTAGTACTTCATTGTGAGGATGGAATGGTGTGCTTTGAAGTTTATGTGGGATTTATATTGATTCTTCTCCTTATCCAACTAAGAATTTATTTTGTTTATGAGAAATTCCTCTTCTATACAGAATAGGAGCATGAGTACTAAGGACCAGGAGGGAAAGTGGAAGATAATTCACATTTATTACTCCCTCTTGTACTTGGAGGGCTCTAAAGCCTTGCCATACACTATGAAGTTGGCACTATTATTACCCTATTTTATAATAGTTAAATTGTAGCTGTGGTGAGTACCCTTGGCACTCAACAGACCTTCAAATGTTGCTTGAAGGAATTCATAAATGAAAGTCGAGTCACATGCTTAAGGCAGCACAGGTGGTTAAGTGGAAACACCTTTGAAACCAGTGTTTCCATGACGCTATGATGTGCATCCTAGGCTTGTAAATTAACTTCTTGGTGATGATTAAAACCCTCTTTCTCTGTAATCATGGATCTCTTGGTCATCATTCTTTTGTCTCTAAAGTATTTGGGTCTAAGCATCCTTCCTGAAAGCAAGAGAGAAAGGGAAGATGCATGAAGCCTTAGAGAGACTTCCAGGTGGACCAGATGGAAGTTGAGGGACCACAACTTCATGGCCTCTATCTTCTCAGTAATTAAAGTGGCCAGGTCATATGCTAAGGATAACACCTAGAGATTGGGTTGGGATCGAGAAATTCCAGGACTTAGACTGGAGAAGATTTGGAGGGGGTTCTATGAGATTTGTTTGAAATTAGAGTTAAATTTGCAATACTCAAGACATGGAAGCAGCTTAAATGCCTATCGACAGATGATTGGATAAAGAAGACACGGTATATATGTACAATGGAATGTTGCTCAACCATAAAAATGAATGAAATCATGCAACATGGATGTACCTAGAGATTACCATACTAAGTGAAGTAAGTCAGACAAAGACAAATATTTTATGATATTGCTTATATATAGAATCTTAAAAAAATGATACAAACGAACTTATTTACAAAACAGAAATAGACTTACAGATATTGAAAACAAACTTGTAGTTATCAAAGGGGAAAGAAAGAAAGTGAAGTCACTCAGTTGTGTCTGACTCTTTGTGACCCCATGGACTGTGGCCTACCAGGCTCCTCCGTCTATGGGGCTCTCCAGGCAAGAATACTGGAGTGGGTTGCCATTTCCTTCTCCCTGGGATCTTCCTGACCCAGGGATTGAAACCAGGTCTCCCGCATTGCAGCCAAATGCTTTACCCTCTGAGCCACCAGGGAAGCCCCCATCAAAGGGGAAAGAAGGGGATAAATAGGAGTTTGGGATTAATAGCACAGGGAACTATATTCAATATCTTGTAGTAACCTATATAATGGAAAAGAATCTGAAAAAGAATATATATAATTAACTGAACCACTTTGCTGTTACACTTGAAGCTGACACAGTATTGTAAATCAACTATATTTCAATTAAGATAAAATTAGAGTTGAATAAAAGATTTGCTGAGTACCAGTGGGGAATCCCAAAATAATTAAATTATTCCTAACTTGTGGATGAGAAAACTTAAGAATTTCTCAAGATTCTAAAGGGGAAAAAAGTGAAAAGTGTTAGTCACTCAGTTGTGTCCAGTTCTTTGCAACCCTGTGGACTGTAGCTTGCCACGCTTCTCTGTCCATGGAGTTCTCCAGGCAAGGATGCTGGAGCAGACTGCCATTTCCTTCCAGGGGATCTCCCCAATGCACGCATCAAAACTGGCTCTCCTGCATTGCAGACAGATTCTGAGCCTGTCTGAGCTCACCAGGGAAGCCCCATTTCTAAAGGCAGTAAGTGGCATTTTAGATTCACGTCAACTTCTGTAATTACCTATATATTTTTATGGAGTCTGCTCTCCATATTCATTTCCCAGTTGACTATTGGATAGAATGCCCGCCTCTTGAGAGCAAGGACTACGTTTCTTCATCTTGTGTTTTCCGAAGACCTTCGCACAATGTGCAGTGCTGAGCAGGCTCTCAGAGGACTGGGATCAGAGCCAGAGGGTGGGCTTTAGATATACAAGCTGGGCTTAACTCAATCGATATGCTCATTTAGAGGAAAAGCCCTGGAGAGAGATGGATGGAGACTCAGGTAGGAGCTTAACTCGCAGGCTCAAGGAAGTATCCTCCATGAAGGTAAGGCTTCATGGAGTCCAGACTGCCCCTGGCTCATCAGGATTTTCCTTCTGACCTTGATCTGGAGTGAGGGAGGAGACCCTCTTCTTGCTGCTTCACCATGAGTGCACCTCCATGGTCAAGGGCTGACTTCTTGAGCTTTCTTCCTCTTTATGACTCAGCATCCCACTTCCAGCCCAGGATACAGGTTATTGAAAATACTAACTCATATAATAGTTTAGTGCTCTGGAGAAATCTAGGGCTTTCACAATCGCAGGGAACCACCAGAGCCGTCACTGGGTGTGGATATGAGGATGTTACCTGTGTGTGGCTGTTGATTGTGTGTGATGCATGTAAGCAATTTCCTGAGCATATGCGTGTGCCCGTGCAGGCGTGTTCCTGTGAGTGTATAGGCATGTGGATAACAGTGCCTGTGGCCCCAAGTCCTGGACAGCAGATGTACAGCCCCAGAAATCTACTCCTAATTCAGTAGGAGAATTTTCCAGATTTTTCAGTCTTAAAATGAGCTGAACCCAAACCTTGATCTGGCTCTCCTGGTTGTGAAAATACTTGCAGTACAATGCTATGCCACCATGAAACTTGACATTTCAGGAGCTAAAATAAATTCTTGAATCTTTGAAGAGTCTTATGTTTTAAAAAAATCTCATAAGTTCTTTAGGAACGGAATAAAATAGTAACTATGTATATTATTTATTAGTACTAAATATTTGTGTCTCAATTGAGATTAGAATTGGTTGCATTAATACAGACACACACATAGACATACAAATAAATTATTTATTTTTCTCTCAAGTAAAAGAAGTGCAGCTGTTGATATTGATATAATAGCTCTGTGAAGTGGTGAGGGCCCCAGGTTTCATTTAGGCAAAGGGGTTTTTATTTGTTTTGGTTGCTGTATGGAAGACTAATGGCTGGGGACCATTAATTAACTATATGTATATCCAGGGGTGATATGCAAAATATTTATCAATTGCTAGAGAGACTGTCAGTTTTCACTGGCCCAGGCATTAACCCTTTAGTTGGCAGATGGTGGAAATTTCTAAGGACTCCTGGGGTAACAAGAAAGACATTCAGGGATCCTGGGGGCAGAGCTACTTACCAACTGGTATAGAAGTATTTCAGTATTTCTATATCTGTCCTCTCTGTACTCTACAACCAGAAACCCTGGTAATGTATTACCATGCTTAATTTTTCCCGGGTCCATAAGGTTGACATGAGAGAGGTTGTTCATCCCAGTGATGTTTATGGTGATGGGGAATTTCTGCTATTCAGGGTGCCCATCACTGGAGAGTGGATAATGTACACAGTAATAAAATGGAGATACACACAGACCAATAGGGATGGAGGTAAAAACCACAGCACCATATGGAATGAAACACATGAGAAGATTGAGATAAAGGCCAAATGACTATTTGCATAAATTTTAAATGTATGCATTCAAAACAGCCATACATATTTTGCAAGGACACATGGAAACGAAGGCGATCAATAAGCTCATTAGAATGGCAGCCTGTGGAGATCAGGTGTCAGTGTCAGTGTGGAAGCGGGGATAAAGGCAAAATAAACAATTAGAACAGGAGAGAGGCCTTGCGTGCTAATGATGATAATATGATGTAACTGAGGAGCATGAGTAATTTAGCTTTCTGTAACCATGGCATCCGGTCCCATCACTTCATGGGAAATAGATGGGGAAACAGTGGAAACAGTGTCAGACTTTATTTTTCTGGGCTCCAAAATCACTGCAGATGGTGACTGCAGCCATGAAATTAAAAGACGCTTACTCCTTGGAAGGAAAGTTATGACCAACCTAGATAGCATATTCAAAAGCAGAGACATTACTTTGCCAACAAAGGTCTGTCTAGTCAAGGCTATGGTTTTTCCTGCGGTCATGTATGGATGTGAGAGTTGGACTGTGAAGAAGGCTGAGCACTGAAGAATTGATGCTTTTGAACTGTGGTGTTGGAGAAGACTCTTGAGAGTCCCTTGGACTGCAAGGAGATCCAACTAGTCCATTCTGAAGGAGATCATCCCTGGGATTTCTTTGGAAGGAATGATGCTAAAGCTGAAACTCCAGTACTTTGGCCACCTCATGAGAAAAATTGACTCATTGGAAAAGACTCTGATGCTGGGAGGGATTGGGGGCAGGAGGAGAAGGGGACGACAGAGGATGAGATGGCTGGATGGCATCAGTGACTCGATGGACATGAGTCTCAGTGAACTCCGGGAGTTGGTGATGGACAGGGAGGCCTGGCGTGCTGCGATTCATGGGGTCGCAAAGAGTCAAACACGACTGAGCGACTGATCTGATCTGATCTGAACCAAGGGAAGACAAGAAAGAGGAAAAAAAGATGACTAGTAAGTTGTGCTGACGAACATTTATACGTGAATGCAGTTGAATTTAAAGAGGAAGCATGGGTGTATTTGAAAGATCCAGAAAGATCTTTTGGTTCCTGTGCACCACCATATCTTGTTAGGGTAGGACTGCCTTATTATTATGGTAAAAGCTGTGATTTTTTTTTTTTCAAAATAAATTTTAATAGAAAATTTCTCCTGTCTCAGTGGCTGAATGTGGCTTCCCAAATGGCTCAGTGGGTAAAGAATCTGCCTGCAATGCAGGAGACATAAGAGACATGGGTTCGATCCCTGGGCCAGGAAGATCCCCTGGAGAAGGAAATGACAATCCACTCCAGTATTCTTGCCTGGGAAATTTCATGGGCAGAAGAGCTTGGTTGGCTCCAGTCCATGGAGTTGCAAAGAGTCGGACATGACTGAGCAACTGAGCACAGTGACTGAATGGGTCACTTCCACTGACATCCCACTGGAAAGACCTCAGTTGTATGCTCTCCCTTAGTGGCACGAGAGGCTTGGACATGTAGACTTTATCCCT
Organism: Bos taurus; assembly: GCF_002263795.3. Lineage (NCBI taxonomy): Eukaryota > Metazoa > Chordata > Mammalia > Artiodactyla > Bovidae > Bos > Bos taurus. The sequence goes on along the minus strand of NC_037338.1, from coordinate 80,751,786 downwards.
GGCCAGCAGTGTAACTTGTAAGATGATCAACTGTCCTGGTTTGTTTGGACCAGGGAGGTTCTTGGGACACTGGACTTTTAAAACTGGGACAATCCCAGGAAAACCAGGAAGGGTTGGTTACCTTACGACCCAGGTAACCATTGGGGATATTACTACTGAGGAAGCATAAGAGAGAAGATCACGAGGTTGTTTCTAGCAGTCTCCATCACAGAGAAAATCTTCCTTCTTCTGGTTGGAAATGAAGGCTAGACCCCTATGTTCTATCATACAAATGAAGGATTTAATAAACAAAACAGGTGCAGGATTCCCCCAAAGGAAAACCCACCAGGTTCACACATTGGAGGTGGTCTTTGGTGCCTCTGAATTTGCTTTCCTGACTCCTCCCTGAAGCCTGAAGGCCTGTATCCCATCCTTGTATCCATCATCCATCTATCCATCCATCCATCCATCCATCCATCCATCCATCTCATTCTTTTATTCTTAAAGCAGTCACAGAGCACCTGTAATGGGCCAGGCTTTGTGGTACTGAGCTGAATAATACCACATAATGTTAGCCTTCAAGGAGCTCACAGTTTAACAGAGGAGACTCAATCCAAGGAGGCAACAGTAGTACAGGAGTATAACTGTACAAAGTAAAATGGGACCCAGTGGAAGGAACAACTAAATTGGATTTGCAGGTTAAAGGAAAGCCTCAGAGAATGGGTGATAATTATACTGGAGGTTGCATTGGCATTTGCCAGATAAAGAAGGGGGCAAAGGCTCAGAGAGCACACGAAGGGCCCAGGGGAAGGATGGAGCTCACATGTTAGGCTGGATTGCAAGAGTGAGAAGTATGTTGGAGTGGGGGAAGATGTATAGGAATGAATAAGGCAGAGAAAAGAGGGTGACACTGACACTGGCTGAAAAGGTAGGCCTCGGCCAGATTACGAGCAATCTAGAAGTCCATCCCTTGCAGTATTCTTATGACCTAAACTTCTTAGACAGAGCCTTTACTGTACTAAACTGTATTGTGTGTATTGACAAGTGGGATGCAGTATGCATTCGCCAAAGCCTTTGACCAAGGCACAGATGTTCCATGGAACTCACCTTGGGGGTTCTCAGAGGAAATCTCCAAGTACCTAGGAAAGCATTCCTTTGTGCCTAGAGATTTAAGTCACATTCTGTCACAGGGTTTTTTTTCCTTTAATAAAGTATAAACCATGTCCCTTTGTCTGTAGAATTGTAAGCTTTTAGAACTCACAAGGACTTTGCTGCTGCTGCTAAGTTGCTTCAGTTGTATCCAACTCTGTGTGACCCCATAGACAGTAGCCCACCAGGCTCCCCTGTCCCTGGGATTCTCCAGGCAAGAACACTGGAGTGCATTGCCATTTCCTTCTCCAATGCATGAAAGTGAAAAGTGAAAGTAAGTCACTCAGTCATGTCCGACTCTTAGCGACCTCATGGACTGCAGCCCTCCAGGCTCCTCCACCCATGGGATTTTCCAGGCAAGAGTACTGGAGTGGGGGTGCCATTGCCTTCTCCGCACAAGGACTTTGGACATTATCTAATCCAAGTCCAAAGAGAACTGAAAAGGAGATATCACTGTCCTGTTCAAAGGCAGAAGTGGATTAGAATTCAAGTCTTTGAACTTTAAGGCTATAAATATTTAAGGCATTTTCAAAATTAATATAACAGAGGGCATTTAAAGTAAGCATACAAGTGATGTTGTGAAAGAAAAGCGATAATTGTAGTAATAATCTGGCATAAAAGCATTCTAGTCAGTTAACAAGATTTAGTCTTGAGCTGCCTGGCATCCAAGCAAAGACATCAATGTGAAAGTTTATATGTTTATTTTAACCTGATAAAAGGTAACAGAGGAAAAAAAGAATGTCAGTTCCCACGAGGAGCAGATTGAGTTGAGCAATCCTATGACAGAGCCACTGTAACTCATTTCACAAATATGCATACCCTAGAGAAGATTGTGGAAATTCAGTCTTCAAGGCCCTCATTGCCTGGTTGAACTTAAACAATTAAAACTTATCTTTGACAAAGGAGGCAAGAATATACAATGGAGACAAGCCAATCTCTTTAACAAGTGGTGCTGGGAAAACTGGTCAACCACTTGTAAAAGAATGAAACTAGAACATTTTCTAACACCATAGTGAAAGTGAAGTCGCTCAGTCGTGTCCAACTCTTTGCGACCCCATGGACTGTAGCCTATCAGGCTCCTCTGTCCATGGGATTTTCCAGGCAAGAGTGCTGGAGTGGATTGCCATTTCCTTCTCCAGGGGATCTTCCTGACCCATACACAAAAATAAACTCAAAATGGACTAAAGATCTAAATGTAAGACCAGAAACTATAAAACTCTTAGAGGAAAACATAGGCAAAACACTCTCTGACATAAATCACAGCAGGATCCTTTATGACCCACCTCCCAAAGTAGTAGAAATAAAAGCAAAAATAAACAAATGGGACCTAATGAAACTTAAAACTTTTGCACAACAAAGGAAACTATAAGCAAGGTGAAAGGACAGCCTTCAGAATGGCAGAAAATAATAGCAAATGAAGCAACTGACAAAGAATTAATCTCAAAAATATACAAGTAGTTCCTGCAGTTCAATCCCAGAAAAATAAACGACCCAATCAAAAAGTGTGGAGATTCCTTAAAAAACTGGCAATAGAACTGCCTTATGACCCAGCAATCCCACTGCTGGGCATACACACTGAGGAAACCAGAAGGGAAAGAGACACGTGTACCCCAATGTTCATCGCAGCACTGTTTATAATAGCCAGGACATGGAAGCAACCTAGATGCCCATCAGCAGATGAATGGATAAGAAAGCTGTGGTACATATACACAATGGAGTATTACTCAGCCATTAAAAAGAATACATTTGAATCAGTTCTAATGAGATGGATGAAACTGGAACCTATTATACAGAGTGAAGTAAGCCAGAAAGAAAAACACCAATACAGTATACTAATGCATATATATGGAATTTAGAAAGATGGTAACAATAACCCTGTGTACGAGACAGCAAAAGAGACACCGAAGTATAGATCAGTCTTACGGACTCTGTGGGAGAGGGAGAGGGTGGGGAGATTTGGGAGAATGGCATTGAAACATGTATAATATCATGTATGAAACGAGTCGCCAGTCCAGGTTCGATGCACGATACTGGATGCTTGGGGCTGGTGCACTGGGACGACCCAGAGGGAGGGTATGGGGAGGGAGGAGGGAGGAGGGTTCAGGATGGGGAATGCGGGTATACCTGTGGCGGATTCATTTCGATATTTGGCAAAACTAATACAATATTGTAAAGTTTAAAAATAAAATAAAATTAAAAAAAAAATGGGCCAGAGAACTAAACAGACATTTCTCCAAAGAAGACATACAGATGGCTAACAAACACATGAAAAATGCTCAACATCACTCATCAGAGAAATGCAAATCAAAACCACAATGAGGTACCATCTCACACTGGTCAGAATGGCTGCTATCCAAAAGTCTACAAGCAATAAATGCTGGAGAGGGTGTGGAGAAAAGGGAACCCTCTTACACTGTTGGTGGGAATGCAAACTAGTACAGCCACTATGGAGAACAGTGTGGAGATTCCGTAAAAAACTGGAAATAGAACTGCCATATGACCCAGCAATCCCACTGCTGGGCATACACACTGAGGAAACCAGAATTGAAAGAGACACGTGTACCCCAATGTTCATTGCAGCACTGTTTACAATAGCTAGGACGTGGAAGCAACCTCGATGTCCATTGACAGATGAATGGATAAGAAAGCTGTGGTACATATACACAATGGAGTATTACTCAGCCATTAAAAAGAATACATTTGAATCAGTCCTAAGGAGATGGATGAAACTGGAGCCTATCATACAGAGTGAAGTAAGTCAGAAAGAAAAACACCAATACAGTATATTAAAGCATATACATGGAATTTAGAAAGATGGTAAGGATGACCCTATATGGAAGACAGCAAAAGAGACACAGATATAAAGAACAGTCTTTTGGACTCTGGGAGAAGGCGAGGGTGGGATGATTTGAGAGAATAGCATTGAAACATGTATATTATCATATGTGAAACAGATTGCCAGTCCAGGTTCAATGCATGAGACAGGGTGCTCAGGGCTGGTGCACTGGGATGACCCTGAGGGATGGGATGGGGAGGGAGGTGAGAGGGGGGTTCAATGTGGGGAACACATGTACATCCATGACTGATTCATGTCACTGTATGGCAAAAACCACGACAATATTGTAATTAGCCTCCAACTAAAAGAAATTAATTAAAAAATAATACAATAAATAAATAAAAAGTATTCACACACACACACACACACACACAAACCTCAATATGGAGGAACTTCCCTTGTCTAGTGGTTAAGACTTAGCCTTCCAACGCAGGGGGTGTGGGTTCAATTCCTGGTGGGGGAGCTAAGGTTCCATATTTCTTGTGGTCAAAAAACTAAAACATACTTGAAAGAATAGCATTGAAACATATACATTATCATATGTAAAACAGATAGCCAGTGGGAATTTGACGTATGATGCAGGGAACCCAAAGCCAGTGGTGCTCTGTGACAACCTGGGGTGGGGTGGGGAGGGAGGTGGGGAGGGATTCAGGAAGGAGGAAACATACATATGCCTATGGCCAATGCATGTTGTTGCATGGTAAAAACCAATAAATAAATAAATAAATTGCCAACATCCACTGGATCAAGAAAAAGCAAGGGAACTCCAGAAAAATGTCTACTTCTGCTTTATTGACTATGCCAAAGCCTTTGAATGTGTGGATCTCAACAAACTGTGGAAAATTCTTAAAGAGATGGGAATTCCAGACCACCTGACCTAACTCCTGAGAAATCTGTATGCAGGTCAAGAAGCAACCGTTAGAATCAGACATGGAACAATGGACTGGTTCCAAATTGGGAAAGGCATTCACCAAGGCTGTATATTTTCACCCTGCTTATTTAACTTCTATGCAGAGTACATCATGTGAAATGCTGGGTTCGATGGAGCACAAGCTGGAATCAAGATTGCTGAGAGAAATATCAATAACCTCACATATGCAGATGATACCACCCTTATGGCAGAAAGTGAAGAGAAACTGAAGAGCCTCTTGATGAAAATGAAAGAGGAGAGTGAAAAAGTTGGCTTAAAACTCAACATTCAGAAAACTAAGATCATGACATCTGATCCCATCACTTCATGGCAAATAGATGAGGAAACAATGGAAACAGTGAGAGACTATTTTCTTGGGCTCCAAAATCACTGCTGGTGGTGACTGCAGCCATCAGTCACCAGACTTCAATTCAGTTGCTCAGTCGTGTCTGACTCTTTGCCACCCCATGGACTGCAGCACGCCAGGCTTCCCTGTCTGTCACCAACACCTAGAGCTTGCTCAAACTCATGTCCATCGAGTCGGTGATGCCATCCAACCATCTCATCCTCTGTTGTCCCCTTCTCCTCCTGCCTTCCATTTTTCCCCAAATCAGGGTCTTTTCCAATGAATAAGTTCTTTGCATCAGGTGGCCAAAGTATTGGAGCTTCAGCTTCAACATCAGTCCCTTCAAATGAGTATTCAGGACTTATTTCCTTTAGGAGTGACTGGTTTGATCTCCTTGCAGTCCAAGGGACTCTCAAGAGTCTTCTCCAACACCACAATTCAAACGCACCAGTTCTTCGGCGCTCAGCTTTCTTTATGGTCCAACTCTCACACCCATACATGACTACTGGAAAAACCATAGCCTGGACTAGATGGACCTTTGTTGGCAAAGTAATGTCTCTTTTTAATATGCTGTCTAGGTTGGTCATAGCTTTTCTTCCAAGGAGCAAGCATCTTTTAATTTCATGGCTGCAGTCACCATCTGCAGTGATTTTGGAGCCCAAGAAAACAAAGTCTGTCACTGTTTCCAAAGGGAGAGGAGATGTATCATTCAGGACAGGAAAGGGGTGGTTTTCCTGAGGGTAGTGTAATCAGCTGAATGGTGTGCTAACAGAAGGGGAGTTTGTTGAGCAAAGAAGGATTTGGTAGAGGGTTTAAGGAGAGGAAGCACCACTGTGAAGGTGGGACAACATGAAAATGGCTGGTGAGTTTAAGGAATTTTAGTGTTTAATGTGCTCAGATTGGCTGGACTGACATTCAAACTGCGGGATAAAGACTAGCAAATGAGAGCCACCAAATGAGTAAATGTTGCCCATCATTACTGATACCCTCTCACTCTCCCCCTTGCTACCAGAGATGAGAGCCTTTTCCTTTTCACCTGTAGACCTGTCCCCACTTAAAAACAAGTGAGTACTGCTCTTGCCTCCAGGGATGCCGCCCAGTTGTTTTCTTTCTTGAGAATGGAAGGTCAAAGACAGCTTTGGGCAGGGAGAGGGAAGAGATCACATAGACTTGTGGGTAAGTGGGTGAGAGGACACCCTGAAAATGGGAGGTATCAAGAGCAAGGAGAATATGGAGCCCTGAAGACAGGCTGCATGAGGCCCACTTGCTTGAGATACCTCCACTAACTCCTGGAATCTTCTCTCCACTAACTCCTGGAATCTTCTCTGAAACCACGGAGGGGTGAGTACTAGTGTCAGCTGGTGATTAACCCCTTCCAGGCTGATGCATGGCTTGCCCAGGTGCTTCCCTGTGGGCAGGGTTAGTGAAAAGAAAATGGGGTGTCATATCATGGGGCAAAAAGACATTTTGGTGGGGTGGGAGGTGGGCGTGTGGGAGGAAAGAAGCTGTCAGACAGATCAGAGCATGGACTTTAGTGATGGAGACTGTGGTCAGAGGAAGGGGCTCTAGATTTGGGGAGGGGGGTGAAAGTGTGGCTGTGTGTGTGTGGCTGAATGTGTGTGCGTTCACCACTTGGCCTGGCTCAACCTTGGAATAGGAAATAGACACACTTTTTATGGTCCATGCAAAGCTTTTCTGTTATTTCATTGGCTTCACATGATCACACTTTGAGGGAGAAACTTTTCTTATAGATGAATAAACTAGGGCTGAAAAGCCAAGTGACTTATTCTCAGGGCTCCCCACAGGGTACAGCAGGATGAAAACTCAGTCTGGCTCTCAAATCTGTGCTCCTTTTAAACTAACTTCTCCCCTAAATATGACCAGAGTGGAGGAGGCCTGTCCTTTCTGTCCCCAGGTCTCACAGATGCCAAGTGTGTGTGTGCCTTCCCTCCAGTTCACATGTGCCAGCCAGACCCCACTGGAAGGACCTCACTCAGACTCTTCTGCACTGCAGATGCTTTCTGCAGTGCTTAGAGATACGGAACATACTTCATTCTCAAGTAAACAATGCTAGACTTTTGGGATAAACTTGGTGATTTAAAAATGATTAAACTGCTAACTGCTGGAGAGACCTGGAAGCATTTTTCTCAGGTGCTGATACAAAGCAAATATATTTTTAGAATAATCTTAGCTTTGATGATAAGATGATGGATGGTGCATGAAAATTTACCTTTCCAGTCCACTTGCTAAGGCAGTGTAGATAAATGCTTTGAATCCTCTTCCACAAGAGATGGGGCAGCCTAGAGGGTTCAAAGAGTGATGGGATCAGGGTCAGAGAGCTCCCCCCAAAAACATCTGTTCTCCAGTCATCTGCATGCCCATCTCGCCTTCCTTGAATCCAGCATCCTTTCCTTGCCAAATGAAAACGCTGGAGGCTGAGGGCAGACGACTTTCTCTTCTCCTCCGCCATTCCTGCTGGCCATCATCCTCTCCTCTAGCCAAACCGCCCTGTAAGGTTCAGGTTTGACCTCCTTCTAGAAGCCTACCAGACTTTGTAAGTACTGGTCCCTTATCTGACTCCCACTCTGGGCTTTGATCAAAAATGACGAGAAAAACCCCAAAGACACCATGGGGGTACTTCGGTGAGGTCAGAGAAAGTGTCATTCACTCTTTCTTCACACCCATTTGCCCTCACCCCTCCCGAGGGCTTGGCTCAGGGCTTGGAACTTAACTATGTGTGTGTGGTCTTGCTAGGCGCTCGTCTGGGACAAGTGATGGGAGAGAGGGTGCTGGGTTGCGGGTGGTTGGCAGACTGCGAGATATGGGGCGGGAATCCGAGGAACACTGGGCGCCTACAGCTCGGAGCAGCTGGCTCCGAAGAATTATTGCAAGTCTGCACAACTTAAAAATCTGCAGTTTGGGGGCGGGAGGGGGAGCGCGGGGGTGGGTCCCCGAGCGTCCCATTTCGCCTCCGGGCGGTTCGCTGAGCGTCCTAGATCAGTGCGGAGGGGCAGGCGGGGCCTTCTGGACCACACGCCGCCCTCGCCGGGGTTCTGGGTTTGTTCCGAGGCATCTCCTTCCGAGCCCCTCGTCCATCCTTCGAGAAGGGGGCTGACTCGTCTTCCTTCCGCTCAGTGCACACGTCCGCCAGCTCTTCTGACTTGGTAAGTGGAGAAACGGAGCGTGTAAAACAATCTTGAAGACACTGTGCACGAGTCTTAAGGCAGCGGGGCTGGTAGTAAATAGGCAGGACCTGGGGCTGCTTCCTTCGCACTTGTTTTAAAACAAGTTGGGGGCCGCAGTCTTTGGGAAGAAAATTCTGGCAAATTCGCAGAGCTTTGCTTGCGGGCGGAGAGGCGTTGTGGGGGCCGCCGGGGCCGCAGAGGAGGTCACCGGTCTCCAGTAGGGTCAAGGTGCACTCATCCCCGGAGGGCGCGCAGGTGGGAGGCGCGGGGCGCGCTCCTGCTGCTCCCGCCTGGACCCGGCGCGCCGCCCCGGGGGTGACTCTGCACTTGGGTCCGGGCGGGGGCGCGCGCCCCGCGGGGCCGCCTCTCGGTCCATCCAACAGTCCGCTCGTCGCGCGGCCTGAGTCCCGCAGCCGGCGATCGCCCGCGGTACCGCGCCGCGCCCTGGGCCCCGAGCGCCGACTGTGAGCCTGAAGCCAGGCGGCGAGCGGAGCTGCGACCAATGGGGTGGCGGCCGAGCGGGGGGCCCCGCCCCGCCCCGCCCCGCCGGCGGCTCCCGGGCGCCGGGCTCCTGCCGGACTGGACGGACAGACCGACCGACGCGGGCCACCGGGCTCTCCTCGCCGCCGGCGCGGCGGGCGCGGGGCCGCGCGGGGACGCCTGATCTCTGCAGCGCGGGCGAGTGGCCGCGCGGAGCGGAACCAGCCAAAGGCGCCCGGACGCCTGCAGGTACATGCTTGTGTCCCCTCCTCCCCGCGCGCTCCGGAGACTTCTCCGTGCGACCCTGCGACTTTCCCCATCATCTGCTGCCCAGCCCCGCGGTGGCCCAGGTCACGAGTGCACGACCCCCGCAAACCTACACCTGCCGGGCGCGCCTGTCTCCGGCGCGCTCCATCCTCTGGTCCCCAGAGCCCGTCGTCGCTGGAGCCCTAAAGATCCGCCTGTTGCGCGAGCCGCCGGCAGCCGAGACAGTGTCTGGGTCCCTTGGAAAGCCGCAGGGAGGGTGTCTAGAATCCATTCTTGGGCGCCGGGGTGGGGGGGGACGGATAGAGACGGGAGAATCGAGGAGCGGCTGAAAGGCGGCACTTGGCGGAGGGGCAGCCCTGGGGCGTTTCCTTAGCCTGGAAGCCGTTCCTTCTCTTCCTAGAGAAGAGGAGGAGGCGCTTTCCGGACGGCCGTAAGTGCTTCCCTGGCCGCCTGCTCCGCCTTCTTCCCTGTCACTCTTCCCTCCCCTTTGCCCCGCAGCAGTGCAGGGCGCCCCGCGACAGTTGCTGGGATGAACGCACCCCGGGCGCAGGGTGCTGGCTTCGGTGCCGCGCTGCGCCCGGGGACCGCCGGCGCGCTCTGGCTAGGAGCCGCTTGGGGCTGGCAGGGCCCGGCCCGTGTCAGGTCGCCCGCCGAACGTGCGTCTGGATCAGTGGTCGTGATGGGAGTGGGTACTTCGGGGTCGCAAACTTCCATTTCCCGCGCTCGGCTGGTTGGCTGCCCGACTTCTCGAGGTGAATCGGCTGGCGAGCGAGCCAGACCTGCTGGCAGGGGCCGCGGCGAGCCGGGCTGGGCGCCTTTCGCATTGCAGGGATCATTTTGAACAACCTCTCCCCCCAACCCCCACGCACCCCCGCCCCCCCCCCCCACCCCCCACCCCCCCCCCCCACCCCGCGCGCTTCTCCTGCTCTGCCTCTTGTGGTCTCTTTTGGGAAAGGAGCACCCTTTGCGCCATTGGTGTCTGAGCGTCTCGGCTAGGGACCCTGAGACGGTAGCCTAGCTCTGGGAACCCAGGACAGGGGTGGAGGGCAACAGAGAAGCACCTCTACACGCCTAGAAGTCCTGGTTTGAGGCTGGGGCGTGGAGGGGGTGTTTCTCATCGCCCTCTGACTTGATTTTTGTCTTTCATCTCACACGCCCCCAGAAAGAGAAAAACCAGGTGAGAAAAACCAGATCAGAAACCTTCCCATCCCTTTTCATGTATTTGCTTAAGGGATTTGCATAAGCATTCGCTTAGAACTGGGTAAGTTACCTCTTTTTGCTCCCCTTTCTGACTACTTGCAAATACCTGCCCAGGTAAACAGAATGCAAGCATTTTCCTGAGCACCTGCCCTCTTGCTAAAGGCAGATGCACTACTCCTTCTCTCTGCACATGTCTCAGGCTGAGAGAGGGTGGCATTGATTCTGTGGTTGAACTTGCTGTACTAGGTATGTCTCACTCTTTACCCGGGTGGTAAACTGCTTAAGGACATTGATTCACTCAGTATGTGTTTACAACCAGACCACGGGGGTTGGGCCAGGCCTTGGTCATATGCAGTAAGGTGAAGTTTCTGCTCCCAGTTTTTTTTGTTTTTTTTTTTTTTCATTTCTCACCAGATTCCTTTCTTCTCCTGTTCTAATATTAAATTAGTCATTTCAAAACTAGGAATGATCAGTATTGGGGTAGGGAGAAGATGGTCATGAAGTACTCAGAAACTCGGAATCCAGAGCTTGCTGTGAATATTTTAAGGAGACTTGCAGAATCTGTTTTGCCTCTCTCTTGTGTCTGAGCCATCATTACCTGGAAAATCAGCCTGAACAAGAAAAGCCCTTAATGAATGCAGCAAAGCTAAGGTTTTCCTGGTCAAGTATGTGAGAGCAAATGGGGAGGTTGGAAGCAATCTTCGTTCTGTTCAGAAATATTAAAATATTAAAAAGCCAACGCTCTGACACTTGAGCTTGTCAGAAAAGCACCAGCTAAGTTTTTTCTTCTTCCTTATTACTTTAAAGAAAGAGAGGGAAGAGTGGGCACTTCAGCCACCTCTTCTGTGTTCAGTGAATTTTGCCTGTCACTGTCATCCTTCAGAGACTGCCTCCATGTTCTACCAGAGTTCTCCATCTGCCCTGTGTCTGGCGTTTGGGGCTGGGATGTGTGTCAGCTCCAAGAAAGCAGGCATCACAAGGGTTTTCCTCCTCCTCTTTTTTTTTGGCCATGCCTCGAGGCATGCGGGATCTTCATTCTCCAGTTCCCCAGATAAGGGATGGAACCCAGGCCCGCTGCAGTGGAAGTGTGGAGTCTTAACCACTGGACTGCCAGAGAAGTCCTCTTCTTTATCCTCCTGCAATGTGGGAGACCTGGGTTTGATCCCTGGGTTGGGAAGATCCCCTGGAAAAGGGGATCCACTCCAGTATTCTGGCCTGGAGAATTCCCTGGACTGTATAGTCCATGGGGTTGCAAAGAATCGGACATGACTGAGCGACATTCACTTTTTATCACAATATCTATCTATATAAACAATAGCATTATTGGCTGGATACCATACGCCAGCTACTCTGCTTGGCACTTTTCCAGGCATTATCTCATTTAATCCTCAAAACACTCCCATTGGGAAGTGAGGCTTCCTTTCTTGGTCATAGTGTCTCTGTGGGAGCCAGCAATACATGGAGCCCATGCAGGGCGCTCTGAGCTGATGGGAGACCGCAGGATGGGGCTGGACCCAAAGTCTCACTAGCAGGCAAGGACAGCTACCCAGGGGGGTTGGAGGCAGAGGGAAGGGTGGCGTGCTTACAGTCCCTGCTGATCAGGTGTCAAGAAGGTAGATCTGCCCAAGTACCACTTGTGTGAAAAACCTACTAAGACTGGGGACCTGGGTTCCAGCCTGATTTCTACCTGCTCATGGCTCCTAGACTTACTTTGCTTCTCATTTAGCTGTGAGGATCTTGCTGCTGGACATTGTTGTTACCCTGAACGAGGCACTATGTTGAAAGCTCTTGATGCATTAACTCATTTCATCCTGATGACAACCTTAGGAGATAGGCTGTTTTAACACCCCATTTTTAATGTTATTGGCTTAAAACAACAGAAAAAAATATTCTTCTACAGTTCTGGAGGCTAGCAGACCCAAATCAAGTTTGCCCACAGGCAAGGGGAATCTGTTCTTGTCCTAGTCCAGTTTTGGGTGGCCCCAGGCATCCCTTGGCTTATTGCTACATAACTCTGATCTCTGCCCCCATGAATCACCCTATTGTAGATGAGAAAAAAGAGAGTTGAGTATCATGTGCAAAGTCACATAATGAGGATGATGGGAAGCTAGAATTCTGTCCCTTGCAGTCTGGCTGTGGAGCTGGAGCCACTGCCCGACTCCTTTTTGTGTATCCCTGTAGCCCTGACCCTGTGCCCTGCGCTTAGTAGGACTCAGGCTGGGCTTGTTTGATGGTGACCTTGAGAGGTGGCTTGCTGTTACGAAGCAACTTTTTGGTTGCTTCTCCCCTTGAAACTCCCCATCTCCCCACCCCCATTCTCCCCATCTCCCCATGAAAAGAAACTTGAAAACTATGCTAGAAAAATATTCTTTTTTCTTTGGCCAATATTATCTTCTCTCCAGTAGAACTCTGCCCAGCTGGTTGGGAAAAAGGGAAACAGACCATAAAGGTCATGGGGTAGGTAAACATTATGGCTATTTCCAGAAAGGATGTTTATTATCAGTGAGAAATCCAGGAAAATCACAGGGCAGTGCACTTTCTGCCAAATCCATTAAAAAAGCTAGCCAGTAACCAACTCACAAAAATTATTGTGTGATTACCTGATGCTGGAAAAGATTGAAGGCAAAAGGAGAAGCGAACAGCAGAGGGTGAGATGGTGAGATAGCATCACTGACTCAATGAACGTGAATTTGATCTAACTATCTCTGTGAGATAGTGGAGGACGGAGGAGCATGGCAAGCTACAGTCCACTGGTTCACAAAGAATCACTAAGTACATGACTTAGTGACTAAACAACAACCACCACCTTGTGTCCAGTACTACAGGCACTAAGGACAGGCAGAATCTAAGATACATTCTGCAAGCTTGAACTTACAGCGGACTTGGAGACTCAAGACTAGCACGCCTAAGACAGAACTGCACAAGATGCTAAATATGAGTCCTGATAAAAATCACACTGACTTTGTCATCTTTGTCTAGCCTATTGCAGTTTGCAGAAACCTCACAAGGTTATCTCATTTCAGTTCTCACAGTAATCGAGTACATAAGTGACAGGCTGAGGGAAGGTTAGGAAGTCCAAGTTGCAGATGAAAAAAATAAGGCAAAGTGAGTGAGACTTGGATTTGGCCATTTCTAGGAAATGGCATCCCAGTCCAGTATTCTTGCCTGGGAAATCTCATGGACAGAGAAGCCTGGAAGGCTACAGCCCATGGGGCTGCCAAGAATTGGACATTCCTGAGCTAGCAACACACACAGGAGTCTTCTGACTCCAGGTCCATCATTTTTATGTCTCACAAGGAGAGCAGTGGATGGGGAGGGTCCTTGGAGGTGGTGGAGTTTGAATTTCATCCTGCAGCTGGATTTTGGCTGTTACTCTTGGCTAGCTAGAATGCTTAGTTGGGGCAGGGGAGAAGAAAGTACCTTTTACTGTTTTATTTTTGCATTCAGTGACCTGGTAGGTGAAACTTGGAGAGAAATCACAATTGTGATGAACACAACAAAAATATTTGGAGTGTGCAGTCAAATGTAGAAGCTGATTTAGAAAAAGTCCATCCTTGTCTTGATCATTTTTTAAGATCAGCCTTTGCAACTTTGTAACATACATCTATGGGCTATAAAAGTTAACTCCTCTTGCTAAGCTCTAAGTAGTTCCTAGATTAGTTTGTAGTATTTTTTTGTTTGCAGACAAGGGGGTCTTGCTCTCTTTGGGATCCTGCAGAGCCTTGCATGATGTTTGTTATTTGTTTCAAAAGTTTTCCCAGCACATTTCTGCTTACATCCTTTTGTCTAGAATTGTGTAAGAGGCAGAGAAAGAAAGCAGCTTTTTATTTAAAAATTAAATATAATTACTAAGCTTTTTAATTGTTGTATAGTTGATTAACAATGTTGTGTTAGTTTCAGGTATACAGCAAAGTGATTCAGTTATACATATATATGTATCTATTCTTTTTTAAAAAATTCTTTTCCCGTTTAGGTTGTTACGTAATATTGAGCAAAGTTCCTTCCTGCACCATGGTTTGTTTGGAGTAGATACCTTATAAAATTGTCTTTAATTGTGCACGTGTTGGATGATAATGACCCAAGACCTCCTTTTAGCCAGTAACACTATAGATAAGCAATTTGCTCAAGTGTTCTTGCCTGGAGAATCTCATGGACAGAGCAGCCTGGCGGGCTACAGTCCGTGGGATCCCAAAGAGTTGGAAACGACTGAAGTGACTTAGCATTATAGATAAGCAGTTAGTCCTGATAGCAGCTGGCTTCAGTGTGCTTGCTGAAGTCCCCAACAAATGAAGCATCCTGCTGATGTTCTGAGCAGATCACCTGAGCCAGCTGAGCACCCAGCAGATGCTCACCCACTTTGACTTAATGATTAGCTTCTGTGGTCGTGTATATATCCTCTTTACATATACAAATTGGCACAAGCATTTATTCAACAAGTATTTGAGTATCTACCCTGAGTTTTGTTCTAGGCTGGGGCTGGTGAGGAGACAGATGTTAAACAAATGAATGCAAACACTTAAGTAGTGGCAAGAGTTCTAAAGAATTGCATCTGGGAGAGTAGCAGGGATGGGGGTGCGGGCGCTTGTTTAGGTGGGGGAGCTGGGAAGACCTTACTGAGGAAGAGACTTTTCTTTCTGAGAGGTGAAGAGGAGTTTATTACATTGAAAAGGCAGAGAGAGAGAGATTTCCAGGCTGCGGAGGGTGTGAAGATTCTAAGACAGGAATAAACCTGGACAGTTGGAGGAACTCTAGGAGAATTGGCCAAGGTGCTGGGAGGAGTTCAGAGAGGGAGGCAGGGGCCAGGTCACGCTGTGCACTTAGGGCCAAGTTCAGGATCTTAAGAGCTTATCACTAGGGCTCTGGGGAGGAGTTCATGGATTTGTGGCAGGGGAGTGTCAGGAGCCAGTTTATGTTTCTAGAAGATCAGCCGTGAAGGCTGTGAAAATGAGAGTAGAGATGAAGAGATTGGAGAGGTTCTGGCGTGGCCATTGGGAGGCTAGATAGAGGCATGTTGGAGAGGTGAGACCTCAAGCCAGCTGGGACTGAGTGAGAAAGAGTAAGGAGTGAGGAAGTGGAGATCCTACAGGTGTAGGCCAGTTATCTAAGGGAACAAACACAGGTGAGGGCAGGGGAGGCTTGGCGTCTACGTCTGTCTGTGTGGAAGGCGACTGTGGCCGAGGTTAGGGAGCTGAGGCCAGCTCCTCGGTAAACCAACACACACCCATCTCTGAATGGGGAGTCATACAATACTAACACTTCTAGAAGATTAGACATTCCTCTGGCTTTGTCTCCAGTCGCTGAGTAAGTTTGAATGTGTTACTTGTCCTTCCCTGCTTTTTCTCCCCACAACCTGGCAATTTTATGATTAAAAAAATAGATGATCTTTCTACAAATATTCTTCTTCCATAGAGTCATTTAGATGTGTTAATTTGGATCATTTTTATAAATTGAATTAGGAGAACTATGAGTGGGTATGTGGGAACATTTGTGGTGAGATTCTAAGCATTTGGTCTTTGATGATCACCAGCAAGCTGCTTTCAAACTGACTTAAATGGAAAGACATCCGTGATCAGCGTGCTGCCGGGGAGATGCAGAGCCTCTCCCAAGATGTATGGGGGCGAGGCCTGATGGGGAGCGTCAGGCATGGCTAGAAGCCAGCTTTCTGCATCTTAGTGGAATCCTTCTTTACCGGGTCTTCCTCATCACATGGGACTGTTCCTCTGTACCCACGGGGATCCCGTAAAAAGATACAAGAGAGTGACATATGGTCTATCATCTGGGAACGCACGTTTAGCAGAATATGCTGGCCTGAAGATCAACAAGGAACATCACAGGGAGCCTGATGGAGTCTTGAAGAAATGATGGACTACCCAGTGACCAATCAATCATTGAAGGGAAATGACAGCATAAACAGGACCATGGAATTGAAAATTACTCCAAAGATCAGTGAAGAGGCATCTGCCTCTTGAATGCTGCTTTCAGTAGTGCTGACTTATATCCTGACAAATCATTAGTGTGTTCAGATAAAAGAATGCCAGCAGACTAACATTTTGGGCTTGAACATGTTTGCATTTTTTTTTTTGCTTTAATTCTTCTGTCATCTTGTTTGGCTTTCCTAAGTCCTGATTGGCCTGCCAAGGTGAACCTAAAATCATGTACTTGGGCTTCCCTAGTGGCTCAGATGGTAAAGAATCTGCCTGCAATGCAGGAGACCCCAGTTCCATTCCTGGGTTGGGAAGATCCTCTGGAGAAAGGAGGGGCTACCCACTCCAGTATTCTCTCATGGACAGAGGAGCCTGGTGGACTACAGTCCACGGGTTCGAAAAGAGTCAGACACAACTGAGTGGCTAACAGTTAACACTTACAGTTTACTTAAGGTAACAAATTTATTGGCTAAAGAGATGGGAGAACTCCAGGGCTAAAGACTGTAGTTTGCATATTTGGATTGCGAAGAGATGCCTGGATTCTGGCAAGGGTATTTCAGCATTTTGGTCTTTGAGGTCAATAAATCATACCTTCTGGATAGTGTTTTTCTTGTGGGTTCTTAAGATCCCAGTTTTCTAAGTGTGGTACCTTCATGAGGGGGTGTCATGAGAATCCACCTGCCAATGCAGGAGATGCGGGGTCGATCCCTGGGTTGGGAAGATTCCCTGGAGAAGGAAATGGCAATCCATTCCAGTATTCTAGCCTCGAGAATTCCATGGACACAGGAGCCTGGTGGGCAACAGTTCACGGGGTTGCAGAGAGTAAGACACAGCTGAGTGACTGAACAGCATCACCTCATGAGGACCCTGCCCACCCTCCTCCTCTTGGTGGTTAGCTCTTGCCTGGCTAAGATTTAGCCTCTTGGCTCTTTTAGGGTTGAACCTTCTTGGTGAAGCTTGTCTCCTCATCCCTAAATGTGTAAATACAAAGTGTCATCATATAACAGTGTTTATCTATCTTTCTATCTTTGAGGAAGTATAAAAGGTATCAGTATCCTCATACCTTCTCATCACCTCCTGAAATCACACATCCTATGGTGTAGGCGCTCTGGATATGCAAAAATAGGAATCTCATGAAAGTTCATATGGTGCCTGAGAGCTTTACCTTTAAGCTGTTTCCCCAAGCTTCTGGATCTAATTAGAAATCAAATGTCAGCATGGTGCCTCTTTTTGGTGATGAGCCCTGAATTCCCTTCTTCCAGCTCCTCCAGACTTAAAATGTGGAAGCTGCAGCACACTTTGCCTTCTCATCTCATGTCTTTTATTCGGGGCTTTGAAGTAGAGAGTATCCAATAGGATGTACAGTTATGTAAGGGGACCCTCACAGCTCCTGAGTTAGCTTTTAGTTGCTTTTTTACCAGTTGCTTCTCTAAGAGCACACCAGCAAACCCTTCATTTGTAAGTTAGTATCAGCAACTTGGAAATAATCCCCACTTAAATGCTATTTCTGTTGCAGGGCAGGGCTGTGTTCCCTCCCTGTTATTTGACCTGAGGTCAAACTATGGTGGAGGTAAGGAAGATAATGGCGACCTCCTTCAAAAGTTCCCACGCACACACTGCTGCACTCAGGGCCCCCGACCCTGCACCAGGCCACCACCCACCCATGCCTCTGCCTGAGACTCCTGGACACTCACGGGGAAGTCTGGGCCAGTCTCTCATGGGGTCACTGCTCCTTTCTCTGGGTCCTGGTGTCCCAAAGGTTCTATTTGTACCCTCCAAGAGTCTGTTTCCCCAGTCCTGTGTAAGTTCTGGTGGCTCTATGGTGGGTTAATGGCAACCTCCTCCAAGAGGGCTTATGCCATACCCAGGTCTACTGCACCCAAAGCCCCTATCCCCCCAGCAGTCCACTGCTGACCTGTACCTCTTCAGGAGACACCCAAACAAACAAACAAACAAAATAACAGTTCTGTCTCAGTCTCTGTGGAAGCTGGAATCAAGATTGCCAGGAGAAATATCAATAGCCTCACATATGCAGATAACACTACCCTTATGGCAAGAAAGTGAAGAAGAACTAAAGAGTGTCTTGTGCTCAGTCGCTTCAGTCATGTCTGACTCTTGTGATCCCATGGACTGTAGCCCACTAGGCTCCTCTGTCCATGGGATTCTCCAGGCAAGAATACTGGAGTGTGTTGCCATGCCCAGCTCCAGGGGATCTTCCTGACTCAGGGATCAAACCCAGATCTCTTAAGGCTCCTGCATTGCAGGCAGATTTTTTACTGCTGAGCCACCTGGGAAGCCCGTAGAGCCTCTTGATGAAAGTGAAAGAGGAGGAGAGTGAAAAAGTTGGCTTAAAACTCAACATTCAAAAAACAAAGATTATGGCATCTGGTCCCATCACTTCATGGCACATAGATGGGGAAACAGTGGAAACAGTGACAAACTTAATTTTTTTTTTTTTTTGGTCTCCAAAATTTCTGCAGATGGTGACTGCAGCCATGAAATTAAAAGGTGCTTGCTCCTTGGAAGAAAAGCTATGACCAACATAGACAGCTTATTAAAAAGCAGAGACATTACTTTGTCATCAAAGGTCCGTCTAGTCAAAGCTATTGTTTTTCCAGTAGTCACGTATGGATGTGAGAGTTGGACTATAAAGAAAGCTGAGTGCTGAAGAATTGATGCTTTTGAACTGTGGTGTTGGAGAAGACTCTTGAGAGTCCCTTGAACTGCAAAGAAATCCAACCAGTCCATCCTAAAGGAAATCAGTCCTGAATATTCATTGGAAGGACTGATGCTGAAGCTGAAGGAAGCTCCAATACTTTGGCCGCCTGATGCAAAGAACTGATCATTTGAAAAGACCCTGGTGCTGGAAAAGATTGAAGGTGGGAGGAGAAGGGGACGACAGAGGATGAGATGGTTGGATGGCATCACCAACTCAATGGACATGAGTTTGAGTAAACTCCGGGAGTTGGTGATGGACAGGGAGGCCTGGAGTGCTGCAGTCCATGGGGTCGCAAAGAGTTGGACACGACTGAGCGACTGAACTGAACTGAACTGAACTGAAATGCTATTAGATGTTGGGGTAAGGTTTCAGAATGCCCCATGAAGGCAGAGTTAAATTATAAGGAGTGGAACTGGAGGTGGTTTTGAGCAATGGACATCTGGGACTGTGTGGTGTAGATAGGAGGGGATGGAGTTGTCTCTCCTGCATACAAGGTCCTGCCCCACACACCCATCTACACAGAAACACACCCTACACACCCTAGAGGAGGAAGGGTCCCATTAGTGTGGGCTGATTAGCTGATTGGACGAAGTAGACAGATCCACAAGAAGTACTGTATCGGGTAGAGAGTTCCAGTTTTAAGCATGAAAAGAGTTCTAGAGTTTCAGATGGTGTTTGCATGTTGTTATGAATGCTTTTAATACCATTGAGCTGTATACTTCAGAATGGTTGAGAGGGTAAATTTTAGGTCATGTATATTTTACTACAGTAAAAAAATCAGAAAAAAAAAAAAAAAGAAATTGAGATTGCATTGCTGTGAAATTGCATTTTCAAATGTTTTGGTCTCAGGACCTGTATATGCTTAAAAGGTTTTGTTTTAAGCTTTTGTTAATGTGAAAGTCACTTAGTCATGTCAAATTCTTTGCAACCCCATGGACTATATAGTCAGGCTAGACTATATTCTTCAGGATAGAATACTGGGGAGGGTAGCTGTTCCCTTCTCCAGGGCAGCTTCCCAACCCAGGGATCAAATCCAGGTCTCCCTCATTGCAGGCAGATTCTTTTCAAGCTGAGCCACCAGGGAAGCCCAAGAATACTGGAGTGGGTAGCCTATCCCTTTTCCAGGGGATTTTCCCAACCCGGGAGTTGAACTGGAGTCTCCTGCATTGCAGGTGGGTTCTTTACCAACTGAGTTACCAGGTAATGTTTATATTAGAAATGAAAATAGATACATTTCAAATTAATCATTAATTCATTTAAACTAACGATAATCTCATACCATGTTAACACAAATGGCATATTTTTATGAAAAATAACTATCTTTTTTTAAACAAAATAATTATAAGTGACATTGTTTTACACTTTTACAAATTTATTTGTCTAGGTTAATAGAACACAATGGAATGCTTAGATTTGCTCCTCTACTAAGTCTGTTATGTTCTCAAACTATATCCTATGGAAAAGTCCATAGGACACTGGTGAGAGAATGAGAAGGAAACAGGAAAATAACATCTTAGTTTATTATGAAAATAGTTTTGACCTCATGAACCCTTTAAAGAACCTTAGGAACCCCAGAGGTCCCTGATGACACTTTGAGAACTACTTGGCTGGCTTGCGTGCATGCTCAATTATGTCTGACTCTTTGCAACCGCATGGACTGTATAGCCTGTCAGGCTCCTCTGTCCATGGGATTTCCCAGGCAAGAAGAATGGAGCGTGTTGCCATTTCCTCCTCCAAAGATCTTCCTGACCTAGGGATTGAACTCACATCTCCTGCATTGGCAGGTGGATTCTTTACCACTGAGCCATCGGGAGTCACTTGAGAACTACTGCTATAGAATAAATCCACAACCAAATTAACTTTTGGTTATGTTATGTTTTTATCTCTTTTCATGTCATACTGTCTGATTTTGGACCTTCATAATTCCCTGTATTGTTTATCTATGATTCCAAGTGAAAAAACTAGGTGGCTCCTGAGAAAGAGAAGTATCATATCATTCGTTGTTTTCAGGTGTGCATTCCTATTTACTGTGGGGTGAGGACTTCTGCTTAGAAGGTCAGGAAGAAAGTCTGCACTGGTCCAGAGATGGTGCCAAAAGCCATCTCTGGGGCTCTGCCCATGTCACTGCTGTGCTTGCCAGAGGGCTTGGGGTCTCTCATTTTCTTCCTTCCTGTTCTACCCCACCTTGTTCTTCCTTGTATGGAGAACTCTGAAACTCAGAGAGAAGTGAGGATGTAGACTGGAGAAAGGAGAGATGTGCAAATTAATTTTAATAAGTCAAATTGAAAACTCTTTTTTAACTCACTTTTTAATAAGTAACAATAACAATTGATGAAAGCAACCACAGGATTGGAGACAATATTTGTTCTAGCAATATCTGACAAAAGAAATTCTAGGGCTTTTAGGAATTTTTAATTTCTATGCTAGTCTACAGTTTGAATTTGCGAGAGGTATCTATGATCATAGGGCTTCCCTGGTGACTCAGACAGTAAAGAATGTGCTTGAAATGCAGTAGACCCAGTTTCAATCCCTGGGTTGGGAAGATCCCTTGGAGAAGGGAATGGCAACTCACTCCAGGATTCTTGCCTGGAGAATTCCAAACTGGGGCTTCCCAGGTGGTGCTAGTGGTAAAGAACTCACGTGCCAATGCAGGAGATGTAAGATGCAGATTTGATCAGTGCATCGGGACAATCCCCTGGAGTAGGAATGGCAACCCACTATAGTATTCTTGCCTGGCGAATCCCATGGACAGATGAGTCTGGCAGGCTATAGTCCATAGGGTCACACAGAGTTGGACATTACTGAAGCAATTTAGCATGCACACATATGATCAAAGGGAAGAGTTTATAATCAAATAAGGGGATCTCTATGTTATTGGCATTTTTGTTATTTGAGTGTTAAGTATTTGCTCAAGGGTTGGCAAATTTTTTCTGTGAAGCGCAAGATAGTAGTATTTTAGAATTTGAGGACCATGCATTTTTGGTTATATCTACAAATGGTCCTGACATGATATTTTGACTTACTGTTTTTCAACTTTATGATGGTATGAAAGCGATACACACTCAACAGAAACTATACTTTGAATTTTGAATTTTGTCTTTTTTCTGGGCTTGGGATATCCCATTAGATTCTTTCTCATGATGTTGGGCAGTGGGAGCCAGCTGCAGCTCCCACTCAGTCACGTGATTCTGACTCGCATCCCCTGGGGATCTCATTATTTTATAATTTCTTTATATTGATAAAGTTTGGAGTGAGTCATAGTGGATAGTTCTGGGCAAAGCGTTAAAAAAAAAAGTCTTCCCAGCTTGGTTTCCAGGAGCTGGATGTGGATATTTGTGAAGCATAAAAACATTTTTTCTCCCTTCCAAATAATGGATTAGATGTTATATAAACCATCATATTTAAAATGTTAAGTGAAACTTCTTTTTTCACTCCATGAAATAAATAGTCTCTGTGACAGCTTACTACAGCAACAGACATTTGGCTGTCTCAGAGTTTTGTTGTAAATATGTTGAGGATTTATGATTTAGCAAAATCTGTGACTTCTAGCAGCAATAGATGCTTTTCTACAATCCTTTGGAAAGACCTTGATGTATCAGGGGCACAGACTAGGTAGAAATGATAGCTTGGTCAAACATTCTCACATTCTCATCCCACATCCTGGAGCCTCCAGGGAAGACTGTATAGTGTTAAGGCACCCTCTGAGCAGGCTTCTCACTCTTGAGCAGGTGAATCCTTGCTTTTTTTTACCGTTAGGTGGAACATTCATTTAGTCAGGATCCCACCAGACATCTCCCACTTGCCTGCTGATATCCCTGTGTGTCAGTGATATTGCTGAGAAGTACAGATCTGTAAGCACCGAGTATCATGCCTGTGTAGCTAGAGATGTGTGCGTGGATGTGTGGGCACATCAACATGTGTGCAGTGCCTCAAAAGAGAGTGTCTTGGAAGAGATGACACTGGAGCTCGTTCCTTGAAGACCAAACAGGAATTAACTGAAAAAGGAGGGAATCAAGGGGGCAACTTCAGTGAGATTTGGGAAGGAGAGTGTGCCCTATGGCTGGGGATGGGAAGGAATATGTTGCAGCCCAGGAAGAGGGGTTGGAAGTAGATGGGTGGAGACAGTGGTCAGAGATACAGGTGGGGATGTTCTGGCTTTGACATCTGTGGAAAGAAGTTTGAACTCTGTCCTGAACACACTGGGGAGCTACTGTAGGTTTATGGAAAGTGTAGACGCATTGTGACATGTAGTTTAGGAAAGTCTATGGCTGCTTATGGAGAGGGAAGGGGTGTTCATGAGAGGTAGGGGTGAGATGATGTCACTGACTTGACTATGAGTAGGATTTGGGGCATTAGGAGACCTCAGTCACCCACAGAGGTAATTTGACCTGATCCTTGAGACCTGAAATTCCTTAGACTTCTATAGTATTCATGTTGTTGTTTTTAGTCGCTCAGTCCTGTCCCACTCTTTGTGACCCCATGGACTGTGGCCCACCAGGCTCCTCTGTCTATGGGATTTCCCAGGCAAGAATACTGGAGTGGGTTGTCATTTCCTCCTCCAGGGGATCTTCCTGCCCCAAGGATTGAACCCGAGTCTCTTGCATTGGCAGGTGGCTTCTTTACCACTGAGACACCAGGGAAGCCCATACATTATTCATACTCATATTTATATTTATAGTTCTAAGGTCAAGAGTGGAGAACTCTGTGGGAAAGTTGAATGGACTTTTCAGCCACACATCAGTTTCCTCTTCCTGCAACCCTCTCATTTCCTTTGGGTAATTATTCCTCCCTGTCTGGTTGTTGTCTTGGTGGGATGGTGGTTGTTAAGGATGCCCCTGAGATTCCTTCTGCCCCAGTCCAGCCATGGGACAGACAGACGGTTCGCCCAGCCTGTCAGGCGTCTGTCAGTGGAGGGACGGCCGGATGGAGGAGCCTCCTGGCGTGTTCCTTGCTCTCCCTGGCCAGACCGCTTCTTCTGTCGGTTGTTTCTGTCTCCATGTCCTTCAGAAGTGCCCCGGCTCCTGTCTGTGGCCACGTGTGGATCTTCAGGCTTCTCTTTGGCTCACAGAGCTTCAAAGAGCCTTCTGTTTGACACAGATTGGATTTGTCAGTGAGCCAGCCCAGTTGCTGTTGTTTGTATCCAAAGAGCCCTTGGTGTTTTGAGAAGTGTCCAGAGGCCTCACTTCATACCTGAGCACGAAGACTAACCTCACAGCATTTCCTACTGGTTTTGAAAGGGGAACAGGGCAAATGCAAGAAGGGTGTTGACTGGAAGTGAGTGAGGGCTGTACTAAAAGAGACACAGGAGACTAAAGCTCTGCCGGTGAATTTTGCTGGCCTCTCATTGTCGCTGTGGGTGAACCTGATGCAGGTGTGTCTACCTGGGGGGCTGGGGTGGGGGTCAAAGTAGCATCAAAGAGATGGGTCAGTCTCTGTGTACTTATTCCAAGTCTTACTCAGCTGACACTCAGGGCTCTGGCAATGGTTAATGATAAAATAGAATAAGTATTTATATAGTGCTGTTCTTAGGTGGTGCAATGATAAAGAATACACCTGTCAATGCAGGAGATGAGGGTTTGATCCCTGGGTGGGGAAGATCCCCTGGAGGAGGAAATGGCAGCCCACTCCAGTATTCTGGCCTGAAAAATCCCATGGACAGAGGTGCCTGGTGGGCTGCAGCCCATGGGGTCACGAAAGAGTCAGACATGACTGAGCATGCATGGCCTTGGTCTTAGTTAAGTTTTGGGCAGATTCAGACTCAAGCAGTGTGGATCCAGAGTTTATCCTGAAGGCCAAGGGAGCCATCAGAGCATGTTAAGGTTGTGCATTTTATTTATTTATCTTTTTTCCTTTAAAAAAAATTAAATTGGAGGATAATTGCTTCACAATCTTGTGTTGGTTTCTGCTATATGACAACGTGAATCAGCCTTAAGTGTACATGTGTCCCCTCCCTCTTGAACCCACTCCCTCCCATATCCCACCCCCTCTAGGTTGTCACAGAGCACCAGTTTGAGTTCCCTGTGTTATACAAGGCTGTGCCTTTTAGAAGGTAGCTTTAGCTTGGATGGAAGAATGAATTTGAGAGTAGAGAATGTGGACAGGCCTGGGTGGGGAGGACAGTTAGAAGTCAATTGAGTAAATCATGGAAAACACTGTGTGTCTGAATTGAAGCAGAGGCAGGAGAGAGGGGAAGGAAAGGGACTTGAGACGTTTGGGAACAGAGGATGAAGGGAAAGTGTACACGTGTTTTATTTCAAGGTCCCATTGGGACATTCGAATGGATACATCCAGTAGGCAGTTCCGTGAATCCACAAGGTAGGAGGGGCTCTGGGCTGGAGATTCACACCTGGGCTCTTGAGTCGAGTGAAATTTTCAGGGAGAAGAACAGCGAGATGAGACACCCACGGGATGGGGGAAATGACACAAATTTGAGGTCCATGGGCTGTATCCAGGCTACAGATCTGTTGATTTGGCTTACAGTATTAAAACATTAACCACGAAATTGATGACATTGGAAAAGTTGGGAAAGTTCCTGTAAAAATAAGATTAATGGGGTCATCTGGCCACCTGATGCTCACAGATGAGGGGCAGTGATCCTTTTCTGGCAGGACTGGTGCTCTCCAGGTTGTCACAGTGGCCAGGTGACCTCCTCTCTCATCTTACCTAGTCCCTGCGGGTATTTTATTTTGTGAACTCAGATTTAAGCTTTGGGAAGAAGAAGCAGAGTCTCATAGGAAACCAAGAATAAGTAGCCAGAGAAGTGGCATCAGTGAACTGCAAGGGCTGGGAGGTGGGCAGAGACAAGTGCCTCAAACAAGTCACTCAGAGATGTGACGTGAACCTCGGCTTTGGCTGTCTGGAGGTGCCTTTAGCAAAACATTGAGTGCAGCATTAGGGCAAGTATTGTAGGAGAAGAAGGAAGGATGAGTGTAAAAACTGTTTTCGAAAAGCTGTGTTGCAAGGAGGAATTTGGAAGATTTTTTGTATTTTATTTATTTATTTATTTGACTGTTCCTGGTCTTAGTTACAACACAGGAGATCTAGTTCCCTGACCAGTGATTGAATCTGGGCTCCCTGCTTTGGGAGTGTGGAGTCTTACCCACTGGACCACCAGGGAAGTCCCTATTTTGTGTTATTTTTTAATATGTGTGATTTGAGCATGTCTGTATAAGGATGTATGTGATATAAAATAGTACTTCCTTTATTTGTCCTTGACTTAACCTTTTATACCTACAAGAAGTCCAGTCTTCTATTGCCTGGTTGGCAGATTATCCTACAAGAAGAAAGTTGTTCTTATTAAAACCACATGCTCCTGGGGTGTAGCATGGAGTGAGGTGCTTTATACGTCTATGAAGATAGTGCTGTGAGCTTCAGATTTTATCAATATTAAAGGCAGCTTTGCTGTTTTAATAGGTAAGCAGCAAAGCCTTCAAACGGGTAATTCTGCATTTTAAAAGCAGCAGTACCCATGTAGTGATTTCTTATGTGTTTTTACTCATTCCATTGTAAGCTGTCCATTTCCTTTTTTAAATCATTTGCCAGGTGAAATCTGTGTGATGATCATATCAACCAGCATCACTTCTTCTACATTCTGAGTTAGTGTGCTTTTATTGGTTGTATGCCATATGTCAATTTTTCTATTTACTTTTTTGTATTTGTTATGCTATAACTTGATTCATAACTTGTGTGTGTTAGAACTTATCTATTTTGTCTTTGATGTAAAACTATTAAGGAAAAAAATGTATCTCCCATCTGCACTGGCTGATAAGTAAGCTTCTTTTCATCTGTGGTGACCACAGTTTCAAAAGCATATTTTGTGTGATTTTTCATTCCTCCCAGTGGGCAATAGAGACTTTCAAATTCGACATGGTGTGGAAGCAGCCAGTAGCCAAGAAATGTGATAAATGTCAACCAACTAATTGATTCATCAATCAATTCAGTATGCAATTTTTGAGAATCTCATACGTGTCATGTGAGGTTCAAGGTGCTGGGGATACAGTGAAGCATAAGATAAAAATTTCTGCCTTTAATGGGCTAATATCCAAGTAGGATATGAGCTTAAACAAACTATAATATAGTTTAAACAAACTGTAAATAAGATAAAGAAACAAAGCATATGTCTCTATGTATTTTACAGATTAACAAATGCTAAGGAGAAAAAATAGAGTAAGGAAGGGGGCTAGGAGTTTCATCAAGGGATATTTTAGATAGGGTAAACAAGGAAAGTGTCATTCTGAAGCTGTTATCTGAGTAAAGACCTGAAGGATGTGAGGAAGAAGGATGTGGGGTTCAATCAACTGGACGCAGAGCATTCGAGGCACAAAGATCAACCAATGCAAAGGCCCTGAGGCAGGAATGTGCCTCACTTGGCAGGATTAAGGACTGTTACAGAGACTAGTCCCTGCATTGGGAAGATCCCTTGGAGAAGGAGATGTCAACCCACTTCAGTATCCTTGCCTGGGAAATTCCACTCACAGAGGAGCCTGGTGGGCTATAGTCCATGGGTCGGAGTCGGATACAGCTGAGCAACTGAGCACACAAACAAAGAGACCAGTGTGCCAGATGGCAGTGAAAGAGAGTGAGAGGAGTAGGAGATGAAATCAGATGAGTCAGGCCAGGGAAGGGAAACTTTACTCTGAGTAAGATGGAAGTTACTACCAGAGTAACATGAAGTGATTTACAATTTTACATTCTTAACTTTTTTTTGTGCCATGGAATCCTTTGGCAGTCCTGGGACGTCTATGGACCACTTTTTAAAATAGTATTTTTAAATGCCAAAAAAAAAAAAAAAGCCACAGAATATAAAAGAATCCAACTGTATGGAAATACAGTTACCAGAATAACCAATTTATAACTTAGCAATATATGTTCTTCTCTTTAATTCATTAAAGATGATCTAGCCATTTTAGATCACTGCAGTTCCTGGTTCTACCCAGTGGTAGCTTCTAATTTTTCAGATATTCTATAACAGTGATAATGCCAAAGGGTTTTTTGTTTTGTTGTAATTTCTCTGATCACAGCTTTGACTAGATGGACCTTTCTTGGCAAAGTAATGTTTCTGCTTTTTAATAAGCTGTCTAGGTTGGTCTTTGGAGAAGGCAACGGCAACCCACTCCAGTACTCTTGCCTGGAAAATCCCATGGATGGAGGAGCCTGGTAGGCTGCAGTCCATGAAGTCGCCAAGAGTTGGACACGACTGAGCAACTTTACTTTCACTTTTCACTTTCATGCATTGAAGAAGGAAATGGCAACCCACTCCAGTGTTCTTGCCTGGAGAATCCCAGGGATGGGGGAGCCTGGTGGGCTGCCGTCTATGGGGTCGCACAGAGTCGGACACGACTGAAGTGACTTAACAGCAGCAGCAGCAGGTTGGTCTTAATTTTATTTCCAAGGAGCAAGCGTCTT
This sequence comes from Bos taurus, assembly GCF_002263795.3. Lineage (NCBI taxonomy): Eukaryota > Metazoa > Chordata > Mammalia > Artiodactyla > Bovidae > Bos > Bos taurus. The sequence continues at coordinate 80,723,386 of NC_037338.1, read as the reverse complement.
TTAATTTCATGGCTACAGTCACCATCTGCAGTGATTTTGGAGCCCCCCCCAAAATAAAGTCCGTCACTGTTTCTACTGTTTCCCCGTCTATAGATGCCATGATCTTCATTTTCTGAATGTTGAGCTTTAAGCCAACTTTTTCACTCTTCTCTTTCACTTTCATCAAGAGGCTCTTTAGTTCTTCACTTTCTGCCATAAGGGTGGTGTCATCTGCATATCTGCAGTTATTGATATTTCTCCTGGCAATCTTGATTCCAGCTTGTGCTTCATCCAGCCCAGCATTTCTCATGATGCACTCTGCATATAAGTTAAATAAGCAGGGTGACAATATACAGCCTTGACGTACTCCTTTCCCGATTTGGAACCAGTCTGTTGTTCCATGTCTGGTTCTAACTGTTGCTTCTTGACCTGCACACAGATTTCTTAGGAGGCAGGTAAGGTGGTCTGGTATTCCTATCTCTTTAACAATTTTCCACAGCTTGTTGTGATCCACACAGTCAAAGACTTTGGCGTAGTCAAAGCTACGGTTTTTCCAGTAGTCACGTATGGATGTGAGAGTTGGACTATAAAGAAAGCTGAGCACTGAAAAATTGATGCTTTTGAAGTGTGGTGTTGGAGAAGACTCTTGAGAGTAACTTGGACTGCAAGGAGATCCTACCAGTCCATCCTAAAGGAAATCAGTCCTTAATATTCATTGGAAGGACTGATGCTAAAGCTGAAACTCCAATACTTTGGCCACCTGATTAGAAGAATTGACTCATTTGAAAAGACTCTGATGCTGGGAAAGATTGAAGGTGGGAGCAGAAGGGGATGACAGAGGATGGGATGGTTGGATGGCATCAGCAGCTCAATGAACATGAGTTTGAGCAAGCTCCAGGAGTTGGTGATGGACAGGGAAGCCTGGCGTGCTGCAGTCCATAGAATCACAAAGAGTTGGACATGACTAAGCGACTGAACTGAAAGCTGAATTTCTCTGACTGTTCCTTGTGGCTAAATGGTTCAGGACACCTGGGGTGTGGTCTCATGTTTCAGCAGATTCTCTGTATGGCCACATGCAATCCATTTTGCTTCCATAGGGACATCTCTCTCCTGGGCAACTCCCAGCTCACCAAGGTGTGGACACTACAAATTCTTCATATTCTGAGAAGAAAGAATCTATTTAAATATGTCCAGGGACTTCCTCAGAGAAGGTGATGGCAACCCACTCTAGTGTTCTTGCCTGGAGAACCCCAGGGACGCGGGAGCCTGTTGGGCTGCCGTCCATGGGGTCGCACAGAGTCGGACACAACTGAAGAGACTTAGCAGCAGCAGCAGCAGCAGCAGCAGGGACTTCCCTGGCAGTCCAGTGGTTAGGACTCTGAGCTTCCACTATTGGGAATCCCTGGTTGGGGAACTAAGATCCCACAAGTCACAAGGCATAGCCAAAAAAAAAGTAAAATCAATAAGTCTAGGTCATATGGCTACATCTTGGGCGAGTCCAGCCATTTTCTGCTCTCTACCTGCTATAGGCATTTTAGGCCCCACATATTACACGAGTTCTTTCCTCTACTTGGAGAGCAGCCTTACTCTCAACTGTTCTTCTTTACTTGTTCGTATCTGACCCAACTCTTAGGGCTCAGCTCTGATATACCTGGTCAGGCAGTGTCCCTGCTTCCCCATCCCAGGGGACCCTTTACCTCCTCTGAACTGCAGCACCTTCTCAGTATCTCCTCTTGTGTTGATATTCTGCCTTGGGTTGCAGTTGTTTATTTACCTATTTACTTTCCTCCAACATTTTCTAAGCTCCTTAAGCACAGAGGGCAAGAGCCGTGTTGTGTTTTGTCTTCCGTTATTTCCAGGACAGGCCTGTCTTAAAGCAGATGGAATGAAAAGCAGAAGCTTACAGTCCTACACGTGATGGCAGAGCACATCGGCTGAGGGCTCTGTCTCACCCAGACCTGTAAGTTGACTTAATGTCTGCTCTTCTGCCTCTCCTCCCTTCCCAAATACTGACCAAGGCTGCTTATGACCTTTTATTTTCCCAAGTAGAAATAACTGTTTTCTTCAGTGTTTTTGTAATACTTTAAAGAAATTCACAGAATGCTGAGAGGTACAGAATAGAAGGCAAAAATCACCCCAAATTCCATCATTCAGAGAGAATGTGTTTAGCATTTTGGGGCATATTTGTATAGTTTTTTTTTTTTCCATTTCATAAAGGCAGACATAGTTTATAAAGATCAGATCATGACACTATTGTATTATAATTATTTTCTTCTCTTACTTACCATTTTGTGACTTACTTTTCTGGAATCTCTGGACAATGGAGTCCAGTGGATGAACAGGGCTTTAGAGCATCATTATTTAAACTGTCAAACCATCACTTAGGAGCTACTGACTCTGGAGAGTTAGTTAACTTCTCTCTTTGCCAGTTGCTCCCTCTGTAAAATGAACCCAGTGGAAATACTACAGTCCAAGTGTTGTGAGGATTAAATGGATTCAGGTGTGAACACTTAGAGAGGAGCCTGACTTGGTATGCAGAGCTGTTATGATCATGTCAGCATTTTCAGCGGCCACAGAGTATTCTTTGGCATGGCCTGCTCCTAATCTTATTTCACCATTCCCCTATTGATGGACTTTTAGGTTGCCTTTATACTCTTATGAATAATTAATGATGCAGTGAAATCGTATCTACACCCTTGGACATGTGTCTGATTTATTTCCTCAGGATACATTCCAAAAGGTGAAACTGTGGGATTTTATGATATACATTACTAGTGTCCTCCAGATTTCCTTTAATCAGTTGACACTGCTACTATCATTGCATGATAGATTCCCCCCCCGCCCCCCCCACTGTACCCACAGAATTGTTTTCTTTCAGTTGATCATTTTATCACTGTGTTAGTGTAGATGTTGGATGCATCAGTCATGTCATTGCAAACGTGGGGACAGATAAGACTGAACTAAAAGTCTAAAGTCCCCAGGTGGGATGATTTTCCTGTTTCCTCGCTGCAGGCTGAGCCCCTGCTTGTCAGCCGTGAAGCTGGGGGACTCCTGCAAAGTGGAGGGAGGCAGGGCATTCCTCCCTGGGGCCAGTGGAATGGTGGCAGTTGAGGAGGAGGACCACGCTAGGGGCAGTGGCAGTGTGGTTTTGCTTTTCCTTACGAGGTGCACGGCCTTCCACAGGACCCTCCTTACCTTCCTGTTTGTGGGTTGTGTTCCAAGATGACTCAGCAGCGGCTTGCTGCCTTTTACTGCTCCCCAGGGGAGGTCGTCTAGGAACAGAACCCTGGGGGAAGACAGTGGTGTTCAGTTACCATGCTTGTAGCCCTTGGGATATCTGGGGATGGTGTTGCATTCACTCATTCTGGATGGCCAAGAGAAGTATAATTTGTATTAACCCTTCAAATATCATTTAGAGGCCTTGCTTTAGCAAGCACTTACTGGTTTTCTGTCTGAATACCATAATCCCTATTAATTTATTTTTAATTCCTGAATATTTTAGACCCTGGGAAGCTTTCATTTTCCTCTTGAGACAGAGAAAAAGGAAGGAAAAAAAAAAAAACTTTGTTAATTTAAGGATTTTTCCTATTGACTTAAGGTATTTCTTTTTTAATGGCCTCTATATTTTATATTTTGGGCTTCCCTTGTGGCTCAGGTGGTAAAGAATCCACCTGCAATGTGGAAGACCTGGGTTTGATCCCTGGGTTGGAAAGATCCCCTGGTGAAGGGAAAGGCTACCCACTCCAGTATTCTGGCCTGGAGAATTCCATGGACTGTATAGTCCATGGGGTCACAAAGAGTCAGACATGACCGAGCGACTTTCACGACCACTTTCATATTTTATTCGTTTATTATTTTATTATTGGAGTATAGTTGCTTTATAATGTTGTATTAGTTTCTGCTGTATGACAAAGTGAATCATCTGTATATATATACATATATCCCTTCCCTCTTGAGCCTCCCTCTCACTTCCCCCATCCCCGCTCCTCCAGGTCGTTAGAGCACCAGCTGAGCTTCCTGTGCTATTCAGCAGCTTCCCCCTGGCTGTTTTACACATGGTAGGTATATATGTCAGTGCTAGCCTCCCAGTTTGTTCCACCCTCCCCTTCCCACTCTGTGTCCACATGTTCATTCTCCACTGAAATTTGGTAATTTGGAAAAAATAAGTCATTTGGAGATAGATATTCTTAGTAAACTACTTTCTGAATTAACTAGACAGGGTTGTATTATTCTGATTGCTTTGGATTATAGGATTTAAATATGATTTTACTGGCACATTAAATTCTACTATGGTGGCCTGATTGCATTAGTTTAACTTTATTTAAGCAAAACCCTTGACCACAGTTCTTACTAATGAAGCAAGCTAGAGGTAGGGTCAGCGTTTACCTTTTCTTTGTCCTTGTATCGCATCATTACTCTTAGATTTTATGGGAAATTGGTCTGTAAATGATGAATAGGGGCAAGACTACCAAACCGATATTTTGTGGCAGATCAGAGTTTCCACAAGATTGGCAGCTTTGATTAGTAGTGGGTGTGGCCAGCAGGAGCCCCCGGCCCTCAGGAAGTAGGCCACATCTTTGAAACTGTATGAATGTGTGGCCCTGGGTATTATTCTAGTACTGAAAATGTTAGCAAACAGAAGACCGACTCACTGAGAAAATCACTAATCTTTACACTAGACTCAAGATGCAAGTTGTGTGACGCATGCTTTGACTTTCAACAAAAGGTTAACCTTGCTTTTATCTTTCCTCATTTGAAAAATTTTGCTTGTCTGACACCAGAAATGCCAGCACTGAATTCTAAAAGAATATGTGTTTTGGGGAAATTTCCCCAGCCCCTGACAGCAGATGAAGTATTAGTACAATCTGTCTTTCTGATCTTTCTGAACTTCCAGCTCCCATATAGGTGTCTGAGGTGTTTTTCACTCTGCTTGCTGATTTTGCTCTTGAGGGGACATTTGGCAGTATCTGGAGTTATTTTGATTGTCACACCCTGGGGGGCAGGAAGGAGGTATACTGCTGGCATCTAGGTAGAGTCCAGTGCATGTATGCATACTCAGTCGCTCAGTCATGCCTGACTCCTATGACCCCATGGTCTGTAGCCCACCAGGCTCCTTTGTCCATGGAATTTCCCAGGCAAGAATACTGGAGTGGATTGCCATTCCCTCCTCCAGGAAGGATCTTGCTCCTCTAGGGCATCTTCCCGACCAGGGATCACACCTGTGTCTCCTGCATTGACTGAGCCACCTGGGAAGCCTTTGGGTAGAGGCCAGAGATGCTGCTAAGTGTCCTGTAGTGCATAGGATATCCGCCAGGAAAAAAGAATTATCCGGCCTCAAAATGTCAGTGGTGCTGAGGCTAAGAGTCCCTGCTATAGAAGTTTGCAAGGTCAGCATGTCTCCAGGGAAGTCGGCGGGTTGCTAGGAGGGTGCTCCAAGGTGTCATTTACCTGGTAACCTTATCACAGATGGGAGTCAGCTCTGTCTCAGACTTGCGACTTCAGAAACTCAGGTGTCCCAGAGCTGAGTAAATAAACTTCTGTTTGCTTTACTAAGTTCCACTCTTTAAATAGAAATGGTGGACAGAGTGGACACTTGTGTCAGCTGCATAGCTTATTTGCTCTGTGTTGGCAAGGAACCTGGGAACTGAAATCACCAGCAGGTGCCTCAAGGAGCTGAGAGTCAGAACAAGGGGAGATTTGGGAGTATGTAATGCTATCTGAGACTCTGAGCTCTGGAGACTTAAAACCCCACTCAAGATGTATCATATCAGTGTTGGAGATGCTGTGTCTTCAGGATAAAACTCTTCTTCTTTAGAAAGTGCTGGAATGGGTCTTGGCAACCAATTTTGATCTTTGACTTTCTTCCTCTGCTTCCATTGCTGATCCTCTGCCTTTCATTATCCATATTGATTCTTTTAATTAATTTACTGTTTAGTCTTGTTGGCTTGGGGGAGAGGAATTGGCTAAAAACAAAAACAAAAACCTGTCAGGTATCATTGTAAAACAGAGACAATTAATTTGAAGATTGATATTAGGACACTGTCCCTAACTGCAGGCTTCTCAGTATTGTGGGTGGCACTGAAGTGACAACATTTCAGAAGAATGTGAGCAGGGCAGTGACAGGTGCTCTCAGCATTCTCTACAAACTCAGAGGACACAGACCTAGGCTGCAGTGTCACTTGGAGTGCTGCTTTAAGTTCTCAGGCTCTGGTTTTAAAGTTTAATTTTGGGAGAGCAACATTATTCCTGTGATTCTCTGGGAGAATGATGCAGGGAATCATTATCAGTCTTGTGTACTGTCTGCTCGTCTGTTTGATTCTCCTCGTTCTGTTCCAAGATTGGATGTCAGGCCTCCGGGTGATGAAAGAGTCCTATCTGCCACTTAATCTTCACCTTTCCCCTCTCAATATTGGAGGTGGTCATCGTGTTCATTTTTGAAAGCTGTAGTCAACCCAGCAGGAAATATAGCCAGGCTGGACGGGAGCCCAAGAATGCCACCGAGGGTCTCCCTTTGTCCTGTAAAGAGAGGAATTCTGCGGAGGCTGGAGATACTGAATGAGCTTGATGTGTTTTGTCCGGATCCTGCTGAATCACTCAACAAAGTCAGAAACCAGCATAAGTGCAAAATCACGAATGCTCCAGTCTTTTTTTTTTTTTTTTTTGAACAGTTGCACACAGATAGGGATGATGGGAACACAGAAACAGAACCAGTTGGTGGGATTGTTCAGCAGGAAGAGGGGAATGTGTCAGATGTACACATTTTTCTTCCCCTCAAACCTGCTGGTTTGGGCCATGTCTGCCATCTCTCCTAGTTCAGTTCAGTTCAGTCGCTCAGCTGTGTCCGACTCTTTGCGACCCCATGAATTGCAGCACGCCAGGCCTCCCTGTCCATCACCAACTCCAGGAGTTCACTCAAACTCGTGTCCATCGAGTCCGTGATGCCATCCAGCCATCTCATCCCAACCTTTCCTTATTTTCCCCCAAGGGCTAGAAGAGGATCTTGATTTTCTATACTCATTGAAATCAGGCAGACCTACCTGAGTTTGAATCTTATCTGTGGTACTCACAGGTGTGGAGGTTTGGGCAAACAGTGTCTTTGAGCCTCAGTGTCCCACCAGTAAAATGGGAAGGTTCCTGGTGTGTTGTAGGGACCCGGAAAATGCTAGTTATTGTTTTACATGGAGAGGTCACACCTAGTGTATGAATGCCGTAAGCAGGGGATGGACTGACATAAATTCACATTAGTTCAGTTCAGTCATTCAGTCGTGTCTGACTCTTTGTGACCCCATGGACTGCAGCATACCAGGCCTCCCTGTCCATCACCAACCCCCAGAGTTTACTCAAACTCATGTCCATTGAGTTGGTGATGCCATCCAACCATCTCTATCCTCTATCATCCCCTTCTCCTCCTGCCTTCAATATTTCCCAGCATCAGGGTCTTTTCCAGTGAATCAGTTCTTCACATCAGGTGGCCAAAGTATTGGAGCTTCAGCTTCAACATCAGTCCTTCCAATGAACATTCAGGACTGATTTCCTTGAGGATTGACTGGTTGGATCTCCTTGCAGTCCAAGGGATTCTCAAGAGTCTTCTCCAACACCACAGTTCAAAAGCATCAATTCTTTGGTGCTCAGCTTTCTTTATAGTCCAATTCTCACATCCATACATGACCACTGGAAAAACCATAGCCTTGACTTGACAGACCTTTGTTGGCAAAGTAATGTCTCTGCTTTTTAACATGCTGTCTAGGTTGGTCATAACTTTTCTTCCAAGGAGTAAGCGCCTTTTAATTTCATGGCTGCAGTCACCATCTGAAGTGATTTTGGAGCCCCCCCAAAATAAAGTCTGCCACCATTTCCACTGTTTCTCCATCTATTTTCCATGAAGATATTGGACTGGATGCCATGATCTTAGTTTTCTGAATGTTGAGCTTTAAGCCAACTTTTTCACTCTCCTCTTTGACTTTCATCAAGAGGCTGTTTAGTTCTTCTTTACTTTCTGCCATAAGGGTGGTGTCATCTGCATATCTGAGGTTATTGATATTTCTCCCAGCAATCTTGATTCCAGCTTGTGCTTCATCCAGCCCAGTGTTTCTCATGATGTACTCTGCATATAAGTTAAATAAGCAGGGTGACAATATACAGCCTTGACATACTCCTTTTCCTATTTGGAACCAGTCTGTTGTTCCATGTCCAGTTCTAACTGTTGCTTCCTGACCTGCATACATATTTCTCAAGAGACAGATCAGGTGGTCTGGTATTCCCATCTCTTGAAGAATTTTTCACAATTTATTGTGATCCACACAGTCAAAGGCTTTGGCATAGTCAATAAAGCAGAAATAGATGTTTTTCTGGAACTCTCTTGCTTTTTCCATGATCCAGCAGATGTTGGCAATTTGGTCTCTGGTTCCTCTGCCTTTTCTAAAACCAGCTTGAACATCAGGAAGTTCACGGTTCACATATTGCTGAAGCCTGGATTGGAGAATTTTGAGCATTACTTTGCTAGTGTGTGAGATGAGTGCAATTGTGTGGTAGTTTGAGCATTCTTTGGCATTACCTTTCTTTGGGACTGGAATGAAAACTGACTTTTCCAGTCCTGTGGCCACTGCTGAGTTTTCCAAATTTGCTGGCATATTGAGTGCAGCACTTTCACAGCATCATCTTTCAGGATTTGAAAATTGGAATAGCTCAACTGGAGTTCCATCACCTCCACTAGCTTTGTTTATAGTGATGCTTCCTAAGGCCCACTTGACTTCACATTCCAGGATGTCTGGCTTTAGGTGAGTAATCACACCATCATGATTATCTTGATCTTGAAGATCTTTTTTGTACAGTTCTTCTGTGTATTCTTGCCACCTCTTCTTAATATCTTCTGCTTCTGTTAGGTCCATACCATTTCTGTCCTTTATTGAGCCCATCTTTGCGTGAAAATTTCCCTTGGTATCTCTAATTTTCTTGAAGAGATCTCTGGTCTTTCCCATTCTGTTGTTTTCCTCTATTTCTTTGCACTGATCACTGAGGAAGGCTTTCTTATCTCTCCTTGCTATTCTTTGGGACTGTATTCAAATGAGACTGAGACAGAACTGTGTTTGAGCGTCTCCTGTGGAGGCACAGGTCGGCAGTGGTCTGCTGCAGGGACGGGGCTCTGGGTGTAGGTATGGCATAAGTCCTCTTGGAAGAGGTCGCCATTAACCCCACTATAGAGCTGCCAGAACTTACATAAATTCATATAAAGAAATATTGACTGATTTTATGTGTTTTCCAAAAACCCAGTCTTTTGGACAGAAATCATGGTGAGGGGAAATGAAGCAAGGCACAAGAATTCTGACTTTCAGGGGAAGAAGAGAAAAAAGACAGCCTAGGATGTTGTTCATGCATCAAACATTGATGCCCACTGGGCACCAGCTTCTGTAAAAATGATACATTTGGTCTGTCTGTCCCTGGACCAGCCCCATCCTGCGAAGGTGATGAGCCAGCATCCAGCAGTGCTGAGGTTTCTCAGAAGTGCTGAATAGCCTAAGGACTTTGTTGAGTTTTTTTTCCTTCAGTAATTAATGTAGTCATATCAAAGCTGTTTGTAGTTAGTTAATTATCTCCTAGCCAGATTAATCTTACCTTCCTTTAAAATGTGCTACTTTTGGAAAGGTGTCTGGTAGGGAAAGGAAGCCTATATTTGTGTGCTGTACCCTTTAAAAAAGGCACGACATTTCTACATATCCAGTGGAACACAAATATCTGAGGCTAACCCTTTGAGGTGCCCCTGGGAGGCCGTGGAGGAGGAGGAGGAGGACGTTAAGGGGGAGGAGGGAGAGAATAAAAAAGAGGAGGAGGTGGAGATGGAGTGGGGGAGAGGAGGAGAAGGGGGAGCGGAAGGACGAGGAGGAAGAGGAGGATGAGAAGGAGGAGGAGGAGGATGGTAAGGGGGAGGAGGGGGAGAATAAGGAAGAGGAGGTGGGGGAGCGGGAAGGGGGAGGACCATGAGGGGGAGGAGGGGGAGAATAAGGACGAGGTGGAGGAGGAGATGAGGCGGGGAGGAGGGGAAGGGTGGAAGGAATGGAGGAGGAGGCTAGCTCCTGAATTTTATTTGTCCATGTTGAAATGTCTCTACCTCTTTGCCAAGGGTCCCAATCACAGAAGTTCAGTGTGGGTAGAGCTGCACTTTTTCTGTATCCTTCCTCATTGTCATCTCTATTAGAGGTGGAAATTCGCCGCAGGGTTGCTCTGGCCCTTGTTGGGACCGGCTTGTGGTTCCTGCTTTGCTTCCCACCCCGTTGCCCCCTGGATGTTGGTAGGACACCTCCGCGTGTTTGTTCTTTGGCTTCGGTCCTATGGGCTCCGAGATTGGGGAGAGGGCAGGTGCTGGATCTTGTTTGTAATCGCAATGCCTGGATAATATCAGGCAGAGCTTCAGATATAATGAAGGTTTGCAGTGACTGACACAGCTGGAAGCATGTCTTTCACTTTTTTCTGAAGCTCAGGATCAATCCTTTCTTCTTTATCTTCCCTATTTCCCCTTTGAACTTAGCATTGATTGAAAAACATGAAAATCGATAGGTAGATGCTTAGATACTACCATGGGAAAGCACCACCATGAAGCAAAGCTTACCCTGTTGGCAAGTAAAGTTTTTTTTTTTTTTTTGCTTTCTTTAATTTATTCAGAGAGAAAAAATGAAATTTATCCTCTTATTTTCATATTAACTCTCCCTCATACATGACACACACACACACACACACACGTGCGCGCACACATAACTAGAGGACTTTGATCTAGCATGTGTAGTCATTTCTGATGTGTGAAAGATGACAGTGACCAATGAAGCAACATTGAATTTGGCCAGCCTTTGAAACCTATCGATTTCAAATTAGAGCAGCAGTATTCATTCTATTAGTGCAGTCACACTCAAAACTTGGTCTCTAATATGGATTAAAGGTGTTCAATTAGAAGTTTATAAATTTGTTGTTCAGTCGCTAAGTCATGTCTGACTCTTTGGGACACCATGAACTGCAACAAGCCAGGCTTCCTTGTCCTTCAGTATCTCTCAGAGTTTGCTCAAACTCATATCCACTGAGTTGGTGATGCCATCCAACCATATCATCCCCTGTCGCCCCCTTCTCCTGCCCTCAATCTTTCCCAACATCAGGGTCTTTTTATAAGTATACCCTTGAAAAATGTACTAGGAAAATGATGCTCCTGGAAGAAACAGTGTGGGAGGTGAGTGACTAACGTCCTAATTCTAGGACCTCATGTTATGGATATTTTATTGGCCTTGGGGTCAGTGGAGATGCCCCAGGTGTCCACTCCAGTCAAGATCTGAGTCCTGGAGCCTGAAAGTGGTTGCGAATCACTTCCTGATGTCTCTGTAGCCATGTGACCAAGGGGAGTGATGGGTCCTGGGAGTTTGATTGGTCTCTATGATATGAGTCTAATTAATAAAATGCCCAGAGCATTGAGTCTGAGATAAAACTTTTTGGATGTGTTTTCTCCTTGGAGTTACAACATGACTGATACTTTCTTCTGCAGGTGAGAGTGATTTCCCAGCGATTGCTTCGGCCGGTACAACCAGAGAACAGGATTCTTTTCTTTTTGGCTGCTAAATGCCTCTGTATTCCACACTTTCCAGTGAGGGGAGAAGGCTGGAGCTTCTTGGATGATGATGGATATTCCGCTGGGCAGGATGAGGGCAGAGTGTGTGACATCAACACCACAAGGGTAAGAGCTGCCTGTCTGGTGTTTTCTCTGATGCCAGCATTTACCAAAGGAAGGGGAGAAAAACCTAGTGACAGAAATGAGGGTTAAGCATCTGGGAGACTCTTCAGTTTGTAAACATCCATGGGGCAGTTGGGGTAGATGACTGAGGAAGGAAGGGAGAGGGCTGGCCTGGAAGGACTGGGTTGCTGTGTGCTGGGAGACACAGCAGGTCAACTTTGGAAGATCCTGTTGTCCACATGGCCCACCCTCTTTTGTGGTTATAGTTCACACTTGAGGAAGTGACACTCCTTACTGTGACAAGGTTCCATTTGTGTCCATTTGAGTTAGCCTGGCCTGTAATGAGTGCTATGGTGCCGAACCTGAGAAGAATCTCGCTCTGGTCCCAGATTGAGGACTTATTGGCAGTACTGGGCCCGGAGACACACTTTTGCTTGAGCTATATAGGTGGCTGAGATGGTAAAGAATCTGCCTCCAATTCAGGAGACCCAAGTTCGATCCCTGGGTTGAGAGGATCCACTAGAAAAAGAAATGGCAACCCCCTTCAGTATTCTTGATTGGAAAATCCCATGGACAAAGGATCTTGGTGGGCTACAGTTTACGGGGTCCCAAAGAATTGGACACAACTGCACAATTGACACTTCCTATAGTGTTAAAAACTTTTTGGATCAATTCTGATTAATGTTGAGATATCTTACGTAAAAATGAGGATTTCTGGGTTTTCCAGGAACACTGTAAGATACACCCAAACTGGCCTTCTGTTCTCAAAAAGGACTCATGCCGAGTAGTCTTTGCCTCTGAGATAAGCCTGGGTGGTTCACTGCAGTCCCAACTAGCCCACTTCATTTGTGTAACTTACTTGTTGGTTGTTTGGTCACTGGAGGCATGTCATTTCACCATGCCTGATCTACAGCCTTCTGCTAGCTCTTTCACAAAAACAGTGTTTTTGTTTTTTTTTTTTTAAGAACAGTTTACAGAAAAATTGTGCAGAAATTGCTGAGTTCCCATGTACACCCTCCCCTTATCCACACAGTTCATCCTACTTTTCACATCTTGCCTTGGTGCAGTGTTTATTACAATTGTTAGCCAATACTGACATATTATTATTGACTTAAGTCCGTAGTGCATATTAGGATTCACTCTTGGTGTGGAACTTTCTATGGGTTTTGACAAACACATAGCGGCATGTATGGACCGTCACAGCATCATATAGGATAGTTTCCTGCTCCCAAATGCTCTGTGCTCCATCTGTTCACAGTCATAGTTTTTATTGATTCTTCTAGATCAAAATGAATATCTTTCACTGGACCACGGGCAGCACTTAGCATAAGGGGCTGGGGCTGTGGTGATGACAAGACATAGTCCCCTCCATGGGAAAAGCTTGGAGTCTGGTGACAGTAATGGTCAGAGTTGTGGAGGATAAAGAGAACTATAAAGGCAATAAAGAGAAGGATAAAGATAACTATAAGGATATGTAGATAACTAAGGATAAAGAGAACTATAAAGACACTGTAATCCCTTGCCCGGGGTAGGGGTGGGGTGGGGGGCAGTGCAGATAAAAATGCACCTGAACGGCTATGGGAGAAGGTGAACAGAGCTGGGAAGTAAGGGCAGGGGGAATGATTCATGTGGAGCAGATCATTCTGCTCCAGCACTCCACCTCTGGACCTCATTGTGTCACCCCGACAGCTGTCTTTAGGGTCTTCTCCAGTGAGTTGGCAGTTTCCATCAGGTGGCCAACTGTCTGCATGAGGGTTCCTCTGTGTAATGTGACTCAGTTCCTCTATGTAATGTGATGAGGTAGTTACTGGAGAGTTAAGTCTCCCCTCTTGTGGCAAAGTCCACATTTTTCCAATTTCTGGTGAATATCTTTCACCTCTGCTTCTTTGCTTTCTACAAATAGGACAGATTTCTGGCTTTTGGGTTCACTGAATTAGCCTTCTAAAGCAGCTCTCCTGCTTGGAGATAAGCTGGGTGAGTTACAGGGATCCCTGAAGTTTGCAGGGGGAGTCAGCCATTCTAAATGGAATCCCGAGGAAATGAGCACCTCTCTAGTATGACTGTCCAGATGGAGGTGGCAAGAGAGGGAAAGGAGTAAGTAGGGGCAGGAACAAGGAGGTAGGGGGACTCATCTGTTTTGTTTTGTTTTTTTTTTTTAGTTCTACCTATTTATTGCTACCAACCCATCTCCCTCCACCCCACTCATGCATGTTCGCTCCGTCTTGTGACCCCATGGACTACAGCCCTACCAGGCTCTTCTCTGTCCATGGAATCTTCCAGGCAAGGATACTGGATTGGGTTGCCATTTCCTTCTCCAGGGGACTCTTGTCTTAATCTCTTATTTTTGAAATAAGGCTTTACATGTATCTTATGCTTTGTGTTTTCAGAAGACTTTTGTGTTTGTTATTGTATCATCAAAGTGTGTACATCATCTTTTATTGATCAAGAACCTCCCATCCAAGGTCACAGAGCTGGGAAGTGGTGCTTCAGGCACAAGTTTTCAGAGTCTTAACCTGTCTTCTTTTCTTTAGGTGCTTCTGATAGTTCAGCATGGATAAGTGGACCTGGTGGGTTCATTTCTTTCAGTGCAACATTTAAAAGTTGGGTTTGGGTTATGAATCTTCTGAATGAGGGTGACTGGGGACCTGTGCCACTGGTGTGTTGTCAGCTGCACACAATGCTGTTGGAATACGGATGTGGAAGAGACCAGGAGGGAGTTTCCTTGCTCTGCTTGGCCAGTGGGATTCACTTTGCATCCAGGCTTCCTCATGGGCTGGGAAGAGCTGTTTGGAAGATTACTGGGGGGATTAGATCCACTTAGAAGCCTCAGGATACCCAGGAAATGCTGATCCCTGCAAACAAAGACTTATATCTAGAAGGCTCTCTGAGGCTTTGTATGGCCTGCACACTGGCTCTGGGCATGTCCTCCTCGATGTCTCATAAAGAGCTATTTCTTTTTCAGGATTGTGCTGTAAAAAGACATCTGATCCACAAAGATCTGAATCAAGGACCACTAGCATCTCCATTTCCAAATCCACAGTCAAGGTGGACCATGCAGTGCCACTGACATTTCATTATACTCTCTGCTCCTCTGTGACCCAACGCTGACTTCTGATTTTCTTTTCCTTACATGCTACCCACCTCAGTGCATGGGGAGCTTGCTCTGGGAGAAGGTCATCACCGGGGAAGGTTCCTGGTGAGAGGATGCTCAATACTTGGGTGTGGATGGAATTTAGATTTTCACTTCTGTTTACATTTGTTTCATTTTATTTGGAATAGTCTCACACAGCATGGCTGGAAATAGAATTTAGCATGATGGTGAAGAATCCGCCCGCAGTGCAGGAGACCAGGGTTCGATCCCTGGGTTGGGAAGATCCCATGGAGGAGAGTATGGCAACCCACTCCAGTATTCTTGCCTGGAGAATTCCCTTGGAGCCTGGTGGGCTAAAGTCCATGAGGTCACACAGAGTCGAACACGACTGATGGACTAAACACAGCACATCACCCTTTTAAAAAACATATATGATTTTTATTTGAAAGTTAATAGAATGAAATACAGCTTTTCCAGATGATTATTCCATAAAGACTTCAATATTAATGCAGAAAAATGCTCCCCTCTTCCTCGATGATAGGACTAATGTAGATTTTGGACAAGTGGGAAGGACAAAAGAGTCTAGGTTTTTTTGTTTGCTTGTCTGTTTACTTTTATGGAATTGATTTAAAAGAGTGGTTCTGCCCAATAAAGCAAGTAGAAGTGGCTTGTATTTGTTATGCCTTTCTTACTTTTTTGAGCAAATCAAGTGCATTATCAAAGCCACCCATGCACATGTGTGCATGGATATGTGTCAACCTTTAAAAGACACAGTTTTGAGAGCATTTATAAAGTGAGTTTGAGAGCATGAAGCAAAGAGAGTGGTAAGAGGTTAATGGCTTTGGAAAGGCTTTATGGATGCCACTTGGAGAGAAATAGATCAGCGTGGTGTTTAGTTTAAACTGCCATAGAATATCTTGGATCTTTGACATCTTTTTTCTTTCTTTTCAATCTTACAAACACCAGGAGACACAAGGTGGCCAAATACAGTATATGGTGTCCTCACCATGAGTGATTTGTGTTGATAGTAGGCAGGAGGATTGATGCAATGAAGTGAAGCTCTTGAGGAAGAGAACGAAAATAGCACTTAAGTTTTCTACCTGTGGCCAGATGCCTTTGGTACACATAGATGTGCCTGATCGGAGACCGCATGTATCCTTGACATGCTAGTACCAAATCCCCTACCAGAGTATATAGCATTATTTATTGAGGCTGACTAAAAATATATATAAAATTGAAGGCCAGCTGGTTAAAGACCTTCCTCCTTCCAGTTAAAAAAGTTAAATGTTTGAAGCATAGTGGAAAAAGTTTGCCCTATAAATCTGTATAATGTTGGCTAAATCCTGAGCCTCAGGTTTTTCTATTTGCGACATGGGGTATAAGATCTACTGCTAGGACTGCAGGAGAATTAAATGAAGTCATTCATTCAATGATAATTACTCATTGCTTATACTGAGGTACTACGTGAGTTGCTGGGAATTACAGGATGCACAATAATGTATATGAAAATATGTATCACAGTGCATAGCCACACAAGGTGCTTACTAGATTTTTCTTAAACCATTTTTTGATGGAGAATTTTTATATGTACAAAAAAAGAGAATAATTCATTAAATTCCTCTGTACCTGTCACTCAGCTAAAATAATCGTCGTAGTTATTAATTCATAGCCATCTTGTATGACCAGTGACTCCTCCCTGTCCTCCCAACCCCACACCAATGAATTATTTTGAAGTAAATTCTTAATGCAGTAAAATTTTATCCATAAATCTTAGCATATATTTGTGAAAGGTAAAGGTTTTTTTAGCGCATAATTACAATACCATTAGCACATTGAAAAATTGAACAATTATAATTTTACATTATCAAGTGTCTAGTTCAGTGTTCAGATACTCCTGATTTTCATATATATATTTTTGAAAGCATTTGGCTAGCTCGAATCAGTATCCACACCAAGCCACACACTGAATCTATTTGATGTGTCATTTATCTGATCCATCATTTGTCCTGTATAATTTCCCACAGTCTGTTTTTTGCTGATTGCATCCCTATAGTGTCTTTGAACATGTTCCTCTGAAATATCCTATTTGATTTTAACTGTTAGAGCTAGATCAAATTTATGTCTTATTTTATTTTTTAGCTAGGATAGTTCAGAATTGTGTACTTGTTTCCATCCGGAGGCACATTCTGTCTTGTCTCTTTTTGTTACACTGGCTTGAACAGTGAGTTCAGGTATTGTTTCTCTGAACTAACCATTGTGGAGTTCCCTATTCATTTTTTAACTGGGTTTTAGCAGCCGTTTATGAGCACACTCAGATCTGTTATTTTATTATGAATTGCACAATGGTGAGATTTTAATTCTATCATTCCTTCACTGTTTTCCAAATTGGTCACACCATTTTCCACTACTACTCATTATGCTTAAAGGTTCTGATTTCTCTGCATCATCACAAACACTTACTGTGTTATAACGTAAGACTTGTATTATTATTACTTTTTGATTATATCCATCCTAGTTGTGTGAAATGGTGTCTCATTGTGACTCTGACTTGTGTTTCCTAGTGACCAATGATGTTGAGCATCTTTTCATGTGTTTTTTTGGCCATTTGTATATCTTTGAAGAAATGCCTATAAAATCCTTTGCCCATTTGTCTTTTTACTGTTGTAAGAGTTTTTTATTTTTTAAATCTATTCTGGATTCTAGACTCCTATTAGATCTATCAAGTCAAGTCAAGTGTTAGTCACTCAGTTGTGTCTGACTCTTTGCAACCTCGTGGACCACCAGGCTCCTCTGTCCATGGAATTCTCCAGGCTAAGAATTCTGGAGTGGGTTGCCATTCCCTTTTCCAGGGGGGTCTTCCTGACCCAGGGATTGAACTCGTGTCTCCTGCATTGGAGGCAGATTCTTTACCATCTGAGTGAACCCCAGGGAAGCCTAATAACTTGCAAATATTTTCTCCTAATTTGTGGGCAGTTTTGCTCAGTATTTCCCAATTCCCCTTCATAAGAATTTCCCTTCATTTTGTTTCCCCAATTGCAGCGTGCAAAAGTACCTGCTTCCCCACATACTTAGTAATAGAGTATGTAGCTCAGTTTTTGTATTTTTTCCCATTTTGGTATTAGATATGATTTGTTGTTGTTTAGTCACTAAGTCATGTCTGACTCTTTGTGACCCCATCGTCTGAAGCCCTCTAGGCTCCTCTGTCCATGGGATTTCCCAGGCAAGAATACTGGAGTGGGTTGCCATTTCATTCTTCAGGGGATCTTCCTGACCCAGGGATCGAACTCACGTCTCCTACTTGGCAGGTGAATTCTTTACCATTGAACCACCTGGGAAGCCCATTAGATATGATACTGCTCCATAATTTTAATGTTCATTTATCTTACTATGAGCAAGGTAGAACATTGTTTTCCTGTTTTAAGACCCATTGACATTTTTTTTTGTAAACTGTCTATTCATATCTGGCCCATTTTTCTATATTGTTTTTCTCTTTTTCTTCTCAGTCTAAAGCCTTTTATATGCTAGGTATATTAACCACTTGTCTGTGATATAAGTGGCAAATATTTTTTTAACATTGCTTATGGCATGGTTTTCCATACCAAAATTTTACTTTTATATAATCAAAACTTTTTTTTTGTATTTTTAGTCAAAATTAAAGAGATTTTTCTCACTTACAGAGAAATTGACCCAAATCTTTATTTAGTATTTGTATAATTCTCTCTCTAAATATGGTTTACACTATATGTATATTATATACATTCCTTTATATGTTCACTTATGTATCAGTTCAGTTCAGTTGCTCAGTTGTGTCTGACTCTTTGCGACCCCATGAATTGCAGCATGCCAGGCCTCCCTGTCCATCGCCAACTCCCGGAGTTCACTCAAACTCACGTCCATTGAGTCGGTGATGCCATCCAGCCATCTCGTCCTCTGTCATCCCCTTTTCCTCCTGTCCCCAATCTCTCCCAGCATCAGAGTCTTTTTCAATGAGTCAGCTCTTCACATGAGGTGGCCAAAGTACTGGAGTTTCAGCCTTAGCATCATTCCTTCCAAAGAACACCCAGGGATGATCTCCTTTAAAATGGACTGGTTGGATCTCCTTGCAGTCCAAAGGACTCTCAAGAGTCTTCTCCAACACCACAGTTCAAAAGCATCAATTCTTCGGCGCTCAGCTTTCTTCACAGTCCAACTCTCGCATCCATCCATGACCACAGGAAAAACCATAGCCTTGACTAGACGGACCTTTGTTGGCAAAGTAATGTCTCTGCTTTTCAATATGCTATCTAGGTATAGCTTCATGTATAAAATATATGTAAGATAATTATTATATGTAAGGTATACTATAAGTATATATTAAATATATATATATAAATATACCTTTGACACATAGTATTTTCTGAATGGGAATGAATGATGCTGTTAAATGCTGGCCTGAATATAGAGTCTTGTAAATAACCATGTTCGTTATCTGTTCTTCTTACTTACTCCTTCGAGTGGGTGAACCAGCACACTGCAGAGCAGAGGGGCTGACATAGGGAGCCCTGGCTTGAGTTTTGCTCTAACCCTTAATAGCTGTGTGATGCCCATCTCTTCTAATCCTGCTTCCTCACCTGCAAAATCTCAAGGTAATAGTGAGGAGCAGATGATATAAGGACCGATTGTAATTGGCCAGGGACTAGCTTCATGTAAGGGAACCTTGCTACAGTTTATAAAGGTGAGGTCTTCTTTCCTGCTCTCCATAGGCTGCTTTGGGCTGGATGCAGCCAAGGAAACCAACAGTGTACTCTGGCAGCCATGATGTGGAGAATCTCATCTTGTCCTCTGAGCTGAAGCATCTGATCTGATATAGAGATGCTTTCTTTTTTCTCTCCTCTAAAAGTCCCATAATGAGAGATCTCTGGTTTTATGATGTATGTTGCTATTGTGATTAGGCTTTGTGGAATGAGGGCTTCCCTGGTGGCTCAGGTGGTAAAGAATCTGCTTGCCAAGCAGGAGACCCAGGTTTGATCCCTGGGTTGGGAAGATTCCCCTGGAGGAGGGAATGTCAACCCACTCCAGTATTCTTGCCTGGAGAATTCCATGGACAGAGGAGCCTGGTGGGCTATAGTCTATAGGGTCAAAAAGAGTTGGACATGACTGAGCGACTAACACTTTTTGTGGAATGCATGGACCTCAGAACAGGCTCCTTTTTACTGGCATAGAGTGAATACAAAGCAAGGAGGACAGAACAGGAAGATGGCAATTATGGTTGATAACAATGTTCTTTGGAAAAGTGATTTTGGAACAGTTGGGAAATGGATGGCACACTTTCTGATTATGAGACTGACTTCAGCAGGTTGTATCATGAAGGGAGACAGTGGCTTTCAACCATTGTGGGTTTCCGGGAAAGCTAAGGAGATAAAAAATAATCCACCAGAAGAAAATGTCCATGAAAGCCTTAATGCTAGCTTCACTAAAACTCGTTCCTTGGAACATTTTACTCTTGTACTTGCCATGAACATAAGCCTGCTTTCAGAGATCTGAGGTTCCATAAATATTTGGACCACGCCATGAGCTCTGATTTAGGCCCTTCGAAGAAGATCTCTAACTAAAAATAGAAAGCCGAGGCAAGAAAAAAATCATGTCTTTTGGAGAGGTCAGCACATCTTGTGAAGTGTTTTGCTATGCCAGGCCGTGGTCTCTGGTTTCACGGGAACATTGTCAGTGCTGGGGTGTCCAGAGCAAATGGTGCAAATAGCCTTGTATTTTCTCTCACATTGAGCTTCCTCCTAGGGTGGATGGCAGAGGGCTGTGTTTTCAGGCTGTGTTCTCTGGAGTGTCCTTTTCAGAGGTGGAATCTCTTGTCTCGCTGACAGCTTCGTCTCTTTGTAAACATAAGGACAAGAAATTCCTACCTGGCCTTACGTTTCCTCTAATGATGTCATCCGGTTGTGCAGAGTAGAAAACACATCTTCCTTTTGACTTTCTTCTTCCTTATCTTTTCCTTCCAATCAGTGACCAAGTCCTCTTGATTCTACTTTATTTGTTGTTCAGTCACTAAGTCATGTTCAACTCTTTGCAACCCCATAAACTTCAGCATGCCAGCCTTCCCTGTCCTTTGCTATCTCCCAGAGCTTGCTCAGACTCATATCCAATGAGTCAGTGATGCCATCCAACCATGTCATTCTCTGTTACCCTCTTCTCTTCCTGCCTTCAATCTTTCCCATCATCAAGGTCTTTTCCAATGAGTCAGCCCTTCATTCACATCAGATGGCCAAAGTATTGGAGCTCCAGCTTCAGCATCAGTCCTTCCAATGAATAATGTGAAGTCAAGTGGGCCTTAGGAAGCATCACTACAAACAAAGCTAGTGGAGGTGATGGAATCCCAGTTGAGCTATTCCAAATCCTGAAAGATGATGCTGTGAAAGGGCTGCACTCAATATGCCAGCAAATTTGGAAAACTCAGCAGTGGCCACAGGACTGGAAAAGGTCAGTTTTCATTCCAATCCCAAAGAAAGGCAATGCCAAAGAATGCTCAAACTACCACACAATTGCACTCATCTCACATGCTAGTAAAGTAATGCTCAAAATTCTCCAAGCCAGGCTTCAGCAATATGTGAACCGTGAACTTCCTGATGTTCAAGCTGGTTTTAGAAAAGGCAGAGGAACCAGAGATCAAATTGCCAACATGTGCTGGATCATGGGAAGAGCAAGAGAGTTCCAGAAAAACATCTATTTCTGCTTTATTGACTATGCCAAAGCCTTTGACTGTGTGGATCACAATAAACTGTGCAAAATTCTTCAAGAGACGGGAATGCCAGACCACCTGATCTGCCTCTTGAGAAATTTGTATGCAGGTCAGGAAGCAACAGTTAGAACTGGACATGGAACAACAGACTGGTTCCAAATAGGAAAAGGAGTTCGTCAAGGCTGTATATTGTCACCCTGTTTATTTAACTTCTATGCAGAGTACATCATGAGAAACGCTGGACTGGAAGAAACACAAGCTGGAATCAAGATTGCCGGGAGAAATATCAATAACCTCAGATATGCAGATGATACCATCCTTATGGCAGAAAGTGAAGAGGAACTAAAAAGCCTCTTGATGAAAGTGAAAGTGGAGAGTGAAAAAGTTGGCTTAAAGCTCAACATTCAGAAAACAAAGATCATGGCATCTGGTCCCACCACTTCATGGGAAATAGATGGGGAAACAGGGGAAACAGTGTCAGACTTTATTTTTCTGGGCTCCAAAATCACTGCAGATGGTGACTGCAGCCATGAAATTAAAAGGCGCTTACTCCTTGGAAGGAAAGTTATGACCAACCTAGATAGCATATTGAAAAGCAGAGATATTACTTTGCCAACAAAGGTCCGTCTAGTCAAGGCTATGGTTTTTCCTATGGTTATGTATGGATGTGAGAGTTGGACTGTGAAAAAGGCTGAGCGCCGAAGAATTGCTGCTTTTGAACTGTGGTGTTGGAGAAGACTCTTGAGAGTCCCTTGGACTGCAAGGAAATCCAACCAGTCCATTCTGAAGGAGATCAGCCCTGGGATTTCTTTGGAAGGAATGATGCTAAAGCTGAAACTTCAGTACTTTGGCCACCTCATGCGAAGAGTTGACTCATTGGAAAAGACTCTGATGCTGGGAGGGATTAGGGGCAAGAGGAGAAGGGGATGACAGAGCTTGAGATGGCTGGATGGCCTCACTGACTCGATGGACGTGAGTCTCAATGAACTCTGGGAGTTGGTGATGGACAGGGAGGCGTGGCGTGCTGCGATTCATGGGGTCGCAAAGAGTCGGACACGACTGAGCGACTGATCTGATCTGATCTGATCTTAGGATTGACTGGTTTGATCTCCTTGCTGTCCAAGGGACTCTCAAATCTTCTCCAGCACCACAGTTCAAGAGCATCAATTCTTTGGCAATCAACTTTTTTTATGGTCCAACTCTCACATCCATACATGACTACTGGAAAAACCATAGCTATGACTATATGGCCCTTTGTTGGCAAAGTGATATCTCTGCTTCTTAATACCCTGTCTAGGTTTATCATAGCTTTTCTTGAAAGAAGCAAGTGTCTTTTAATTTTGTGGCTATGGTAACCATCTGCAGTGATTTTGGAGCCCAGGAAAATAAAATCTGTCACTGTTTTTACTTTTTACCCTTCTATTTGGCATGAAGTGATGGGACTGAATGCTATGATCTTAGTTTTTTGAATGTTGAGTTTTAAGCCAGCTTTTTCACTCTCCTCTTTCACCTTCATCAAGAGGCTCTTTAGTTCTTCACTTTCTGCCATTAAAGTGGTATCATCTGCATGTCCGAGGTTATTGATATTTCTGGGCAGTCTTGATTCCAGTTTGTGAGTCATCCAGCCTAGCATTTCATATGATGTACTCTACATATAAGTTAAATAAGCAGAGTGACAATATACAGCATTGATGTGCTCCTTTCCCAATTTTGAACTAGTCCATTGTTCCTTGTCCAGTTCTAACTGTTCCTTCTTGTCCTGTATACATACAGGTTTCACAGGAGGGCAGGTAAGGTGATCTGGTATTCCTATCTGTTTAAGAATTTCCCACAGTTTGTTGTGATCCACACAGTCAAGGCTTTAGCATAGTAAATGAAGCAGAAGTAGATGTTTTTTGGGATTCCCTTGCTTTTTCTATGATCCAGTGGATGTTGGCAATTTGATCTCTGATTCCTCTTGCCTTTTCTACATCCAGCTTGAACATCTGGAAGTTCTGTGTTCACATACTGCTGAAGCCTAGGTTGGAGAATTTTGAACATTACCTTGCTAGCATGTGAAATGAGTGCAGTTTTATGGTAATTTGAACATTCTTTGGCATTGCCTTTCTTTGGGATTGGAATGAAAACTGACCTTTTTCTAGTTCTGTGGCCACTGCTGAGTTTTCCAAATTTACTGGCATATTGAGTGGAACACTTTCACAGCTATAAAATTCTTGAATTTGTCACCTCCTCTTTATACATACCACTGATGTATGAGTTTGCATTCTCTCACCCGTTCTGTTGTAACCCTGCCTCTTTGGCCCCAGTCATTCCTGCCAACAGTCTTCTATCCTGCTGTCAGTGGGGTCTTTCTAAGTTATAGTCACAAATACAGCCATGTCTACTTATTGATTAAGGTGATTTAGCAGTCTCATCTACAGGATCAAGTCCATACTCTTTTTTTTTTTTTTAATATTTTTTTTGATGTGGACCATTTTTAAAAAGTCTTAAGTGAATTTTGTTACAGTATTGCTTCTCTTTTATGTTTTGTTTTTTCTTGCCACAAGGCATGTGGGATCTTAGCTCCTCAACCAGGGATCCAGCCTGCACAACCTGCAGACGAAGTCTTAGCCACGGGACCACCAGGGAAGTCCCATGTCTAAACTCTTTAGATTGATTCACGATTCTCTTTGCAGTCTGACTTGTCCCCACCTTTTGATGCCCAATGTTGGGAATGTCCTTTGTCCCCATTGCTCAGCTCTGCTTAAACCTTTAACATTTACTTAAATAGAACCTCTGCTAGGAAGCTTCTCCAGACAGAGGATTGGTGGTTCCCCAGTAACCCCAAGGATGCTTGACTCACTTTGGTAATAATACTACTACCTATATTGGATTATTGGATTATAGTAAGGAAAAAAACCAGAAAGGGGGTGGGAGGGATATGTGTGTAGTGGATATAGCATGGGCTTTGGAGTTTATCAACCTGGGTTTAAACCATGGCTTTACCATTTGCTTATCTTGTGATCTTGGACTTAACTTCTCTGAGTGTTTACTTTCCTTTACATCTACTGTGTAGTATTGAAAGGATGAAATCACATGATATACACAAAAATTTATTAGTACTTAGTTGGAACTCAGTACGTGACAATCTCCTGCCTTTTTTTATTTGCATCATCAGCTCTGAGGAATCAGCATTGTATTGGATGATGGTCAAAACCTATTATTTTCTCTCTGAGAAATAGTTTTGGTACATCTTGGTTAGAGTCAAGACTAAAATAGCCTGTATATGCTGGGCCAGTATAGACTTGAGTATCAAAGATTGGGAGTGTGTAGGAGACTGTTTGTGAAGGGAGGAAGGAGATGGCAGAGGAGCATAGTTGTGTCAGGAAACTGATACTGCAATTAACATAAAAAGGTTTCCCTAAGTCACTTTCTTCCCTTGTGGATGTACCTGAAACCCCATCCCATGAAGTGTAACTGTATCTTTAAGATACTAATGGGACCAGGGGGTAATTATATCCTCTTGATTGTCCACATCCAAATGTGGGGAATAGAGCTTTCTCTAAAAGGAGTGAAACATGGGAGCGTAAGAAGAAACCTACATCTTTTATAAGAGCTGATCTGAGCCCCAGTGATGTGTGGCTTATGTACGAGGTGCAGAGCAGAGAGCTGTTCCTGAATGTGCTTGACCAAGCCATAGGGAACAGGAGAGATGAGCTGCAAGCCAGGCAGCAAATAGCATGCCACGTTTGAACTGAGCATTTCCAAATGAAGAAGCCTTGTGTTTGAGGCTGGAGATGCTTGTATTGAGTAAGTGATCTCAAATGCATTGCTTTTGGGGTATGGCATGCTATTATGAATGCTTCAAAAATAGAGAAATAGGAATTGGAAATTCATAAAAATTATATGGCAGTCTTTTCCAAAAAATGTATATATAAACCCATTTTTAAAAAACTAAAAACCTATTTTATGTTGAATTTCTTATTGTCAAAGGGGGATAGTATATTCGTTTTTATTTTGTTTTCTATTTTGCTTTCTTTTTTTTTTTTAATGGTATGTAATCTTTCTTTTTTAATAAGATGACTTTTGTTTCATTTATTTATTTTTTCTGGTTGAGTCATGTGGCACGTGAGATCTCAGTTCCCCAACCAGGGATAGAATCCACACCCCCTGTGTTGGAGGTGTGGCATCCCAACCTCTGGACCGCCAGACAAGTCCCTCTGTTTTTGCTTTTAATGTAGCCCATCATCCTGGAAAGGGCAGATTAAAAATAAGCTTGGCACGGCTGCTCGGAACAGGGCTCACGCGTCTTGTGTTCCTTCCAGGGCCAGCGTGAACTCCCTCGTCTCCCTTCCCAGCCAGCTCTCCACCGCCTGGATCCACCATGGTGTTTGGTGAGTTTTTCCATCGCCCTGGACCAGACGAGGAACTTGTCAACTTGAACGTGGGGGGCTTTAAGCAGACGGTCGACCAGAGCACCCTCCTGCGCTTCCCTCACACCAGACTCGGGAAACTGCTTAGCTGCCACTCGGAAGAGGCCATCCTGGAACTGTGCGATGACTACAGCGTGGCCGATAAAGAGTACTACTTTGATCGCAACCCCTCGCTGTTCAGATATGTCTTGAACTTCTATTACACGGGGAAGCTGCACGTCATGGAGGAGCTGTGCGTGTTCTCGTTCTGCCAGGAGATTGAGTACTGGGGCATCAACGAGCTCTTCCTGGATTCCTGCTGCAGTAATCGCTACCAGGAGCGCAAGGAGGAGAACCACGAGAAGGACTGGGACCAGAAGAGCAACGACGTGAGTACCGACTCCTCCTTCGAAGAGTCGTCTCTGTTCGAGAAAGAGCTGGAGAAGTTTGACAAGCTGCGATTTGGCCAGCTCCGGAAGAAGATCTGGATCCGGATGGAGAACCCAGCCTACTGCCTGTCGGCCAAGCTCATCGCCATCTCTTCCCTGAGCGTGGTGCTGGCCTCCATCGTGGCCATGTGCATCCACAGCATGTCGGAGTTCCAGAACGAGGACGGGGAGGTGGACGACCCCGTGCTGGAAGGTGTGGAGATCGCATGCATCGCCTGGTTCACGGGCGAGCTGGTCATCCGGCTGGTTACTGCTCCCTGTCAAAAGAAATTCTGGAAGAACCCTCTGAACATAATTGACTTCGTGTCCATCGTTCCCTTTTATGCCACGTTGGCTGTAGACACCAAGGAGGAAGAGAGTGAGGACATCGAGAACATGGGGAAAGTGGTCCAGATCCTCAGGCTCATGAGGATTTTCCGAATTCTCAAGCTTGCCCGGCACTCGGTGGGACTTCGGTCTCTCGGTGCCACACTGAGGCATAGCTACCACGAGGTCGGCCTGCTGCTTCTCTTCCTGTCGGTGGGCATCTCCATCTTTTCTGTGCTTATCTACTCCGTGGAGAAGGACGACCACACCTCCAGCCTCACCAGCATCCCCGTCTGCTGGTGGTGGGCCACCATCAGCATGACGACCGTGGGCTATGGAGACACCCACCCGGTCACCTTGGTGGGAAAGCTGATCGCCAGCACGTGCATCATCTGTGGCATCTTGGTGGTGGCCCTTCCCATCACCATTATCTTCAACAAGTTCTCCAAGTACTACCAGAAGCAAAAGGACATCGATGTGGACCAGTGTAGTGAGGACCCGCCAGAGAAGTGTCAGGAGCTCCCTTACTTTAACATTAGAGACATTTATGCCCAGCGGATGCACGCCTTCATCACCAGTCTCTCTTCGGTGGGAATCATGGTGAGCGACCCCGACTCCACAGACGCTTCAAGCATTGAAGACAATGAGGATGTTTATAACACAGCATCCTTGGAGAATTGCCCCCCAATGTGAGCAGGGACCTTTGTGCCTGGACCGCGTGTCCCTTCCCGATGTTAGGTTAACACAGCTTTATCAACCTCAATGGGTTCGTTAAAATCATTTACTTCTCAGGGTGTACTCTTCAGCCATAGTTGGACATTTCATTGCTCTGAAATTATAGAAATGTCTTTATTTTTCTCAGTGAGGCGAATGAAATGCCTTGCTCTGAAATTTATTTTTTACAAGAGAGTTGTGATATGATTTTGATTTTGCAAAAAAAAAAAAATTATGGTATATGGTATTGGGTGGGATTTCTTGCTCCGGCTTCTGTATCATTCTGTGTTTATCATATACTCACATTGAGCTAACTGACAAGTAGAATCAAAGGCCCAGCTGGAGGCTACATGCATGTAAGATCCACAAAATGAGACAATGCATGTCCATCCATGTTCACATTCTAGACATGGACAATAGGAGCCTAATAAATTGCCTAATTCAGTACAGAGGATGTCTTGGTGGTGTGTTTTTATGTAAAGTAACTATATTTCAATACGTTCACAATCGACTTAGTAGAGAAAATGCTCTTTTTAGCACATCAAGAGCCCTTTCTGTATGTTTTTGAACTTTGGATATACATCATCAGTGGGCTAGTTCTTCTGTTCAGTAGCGTTGGTGGAGGTTTGGCAGGTGGAAGGGTCATGTTCATGATTAAACCACACTTTCCAGTGTAACCTGATTATGCATGTACACATTTAGGACGTACTCAAATTGGTATATGTGCATGAAACATGTGCCCCTACAGATCTGTTTCCAGTATTTATTTTCTAATTTCAACTGCTAGAATAAAACCTCATCACCTGAAAATTGTGGAGCAGAGTAAACCTACACATTCACAGACAGAGATAACATTCAGTGGCTGGAAGGAAAGAGAAATGCTGTACAAACCCACAGATGTGACTCACTGTGGCCAGGGGAGTGAGACTTAAATCACCAGCAGCTGTGAAATGAACCAATATTTAAAAATAGCCTGAGAGGCAGTCATGTCCACCTCTTATGTTTCTACTCTTCATAACAGGAGAAGACATATTAATACGTACTCATTTCCCGAGCAGTGACAGCAGTTCTATCCAGTGTGAAGAGAAAGTAACTATAATCTTAATTTTGGAGATGCATGGCTTCCCTGGTGGCTCAGACAGTAAAGAATCTGCCTGCAATGAGGGAGACCTGGGTTCGATCCCTGGGTTGGGAAGATCCCCTGGAGGAGGGCATGGCAGTCCACTCCAGTATCCTTTCCTAGAGAATCCCCATGGACAGAGGGGCCTGGCGGGCTACAGTCCATGCAGTTGCAGAGTCAGACATGACTGAGCGAGTAAGTACCACCAATGGTGACTCTAACTCATGCTGTCACATTGGGTTCTTCCTGTGAGACCTTCTAAATGGAGGAGCTGCGTGGATTTATGATCCAACTTTTTAGGTTTGCAGATGTGTTTTGTTGAAAGAAGGTTGTTCTCTCTAGGTTATCTGATGAAAGTAATTTTTGGACTCACCACTCCTGCTGTTTCCTTGACTTCTGAGATGGTTACAACTAACAGGATTTATAGTCACTTTTAAATCTGGAGGTTTAGTACATGTATATGTGTCATCTCCTGGGACTTCCCTGGTGGCTCAGTTGGTAAAGAATCCACCTGCAGTGCAGAAGACCCTGGTTTGATCCCTGGGTCAGGAAGGTCCCCTGGAGAAGGGAAAGGCTGCTCACTCCAGTATTCTTGCCTGGAGAATTCCATGGACAGAGGAGCCTGGTGGGCTACTGCCCACTTGAAGAAATGTTTCCTTTTTCCCAAATGCCTTTGATGTTGGCATAATTATGTTTGACTTTGAAGCATGGCAATAGGATTTGGAACCCAATTTTATTTAAGACTTCCCAAATAGTAATGAAGTAATTGAAGACTGCTTAGATAGTAATAGTGATAGCAGTAGTCATAGTAATAGCAATAGTAGTGGTAATAAACAGCAACAGCAATAATAATAATAAGCTACTATGTAAAGGCTTTACCTATATAATCTCACTTATTCCTTACAACATCCCTAGCAGCAAGGTTTGATTAATGTCCGGTCTGGGGGATGGGGGAGAGCAGGGAGGGGGTAGGGAGTGAGTGTTTTAACAGGGACAGAGTTTCAGTGTAGGAAAAGTTCAGGAGATGGGTGATGGTGAGAATTACACAACCACATGAATGTATTAAGTGCTACTGTACAGTTAAACATGGTTAAAATAGTACATTTTCTGTTTTGTGACTTTTACCACAATTAAAAAATGAGGACACAGGTCATAGGAAAATGGCTCGAGTTCTCATGGCAAGTAACAGACTTGGGCTCAGATCCTGGGAGCCAGATTCCAGAGCCTGTCCCTGGAACCCTGCACTGCACTGCCTCCTGCTGTGCTGGGTTCAGGAGTGGATTTAAGGATGCGTCAGGGCCATGTGCATCTGAAGAGGCAAAAAGCAACAAACTCTGTCAGATGTTGATTTTTCCAGTACGTGAGTAGAAAGGGAAAATACTGGCATATGTACCTTCCTCCTCCTGACTCACAAAGCTGACACAGTTGTTGGCAGGGCAGGGTTTTCTAGAAGCTGGAGCAGCCTCTAAGGGTCCTTCCCTGATCCTGAGTGGCAGATGCAGTGGGAAACTTATGGTTCTATAAGAATCCAGAGCATCTCCCAATTAGTAGGTCCTTAAGAAGAGCTTTCTGGATCCTTTTACTCTTGAGTTCTTACAAGCTGTAAAGGACTTGTGTTTCTGCCTGTTGTTCAGTCGCTTGATCGTGTCTGACTCTGTGACCCCATGGACTGCAGCTTGCCAGGCCTCCCTGTCCCCTACCAGCTCCTGGAGTTTGCCCAAGTTCATGTCCATTGAATCGGTGACACTATCCAGCCATTTCCACCGGTATCATGCGTTAATTCCTAGGAGTGGCTGACCAGAGCACGTGATGGTGTGTGGAGTGAGTGGTGGGCTTTGCCAGCTGGAACTCTCTCTCCCAGAGCCTCACTTCAGTCCTTGCCATGCTCTTCAGTTGAAATTTGTGCCGCATCGTTAAGGCTCTAGCAACAGAGCTGCAGACTCTTCTTGTGTTTATGCCTCTCTCGGCTTTCCTGCGATGCATGCAGGTCACCTGTTGGTCATCCCCATGTGGTGAGATGGGGCTTCCTTCCTGAGGGAGGAGCTGAGTCAGTGGCTGAATGCCCACTGCATAGGGATTCTGGAGGTGGAGTGGGTGCTGAGGGCAGAGGAGGAAGCCAGGCAACCTGCCCTAACCGGCACGGCTTCTCTTGGAGCTGATGAGTCCCAGCCACTGGGGTTCATTTGTTCCAGTGGGACCAGATAGCCTTGCAGAATTCTGTCTTCTCGTTCTTTGAAATTCCTGTCCCTACCCTGTGGCCACTTCCTTCATTTCCTTGGATTTGTTGTATCATTCTCAACAGCAGTTCCTGTGTTGCTTTGGAATGTCCTTGGAGCACCCAAGGACCTATCCCACCAGGCATGATTTTCCCCCTCTCAGTCCTTCCCCTTTGGAAATAGTTTTAGTTTCTTGTGTCTCCACTCAGCATGACCTGAGTGCTTACTGGGGTGTGTGCTCAGGGCAGGCACTGAAAATATAAGAATGAGACCTAGTCATTGCCCTCAGGGAATCTTTAAAAGGCTGATGAGAGATGGATAAATCCATTGACTTGCATGTGTGTGTGTATGTGTGTGAATGTGAGAGAGAGAGAGAGAGAAGGAAGGCTTCCTGGAGGAGGTGACATCCTCTGTTGGGGATCATTGGTCTCAGAATGTGGTGAGTTCAGTTCAGTCTTAGGGATAAAAACTTTGCTGATTGAGGACAGGTCCCAGTCACAGACATGGCTAATCTCTGCCTTCAGGGCTTCTTTTCTCACCCCTGCTGACCACCCCTCTTTAGTTAAAGGATCTTCTGCCTTTAGTTGTAATGATCCCCCTTTTTTTACTGTGGGGGTTTGCTGCTGTTGCTGCTAAGTCGCTTCAGTCGTGTCCGACTCTGTGCGACCCCATAGACGGCAGCCCACCAGGTTCCCCCGTCCCTGGGATTCTCCAGGCAAGAACACTGGAGTGGGTTGCCATTTCCTTCTCCAATGCATGAAAGTGAGAAGTGAAATGAAGTCGCTCAGTCATGTCCGACTCCTAGCAGCCTCATGGACTGCAGGCCACCAGGCCCCTCCGTCCATGGGCTTTTCCAGGCAAGAGTACTGGAGTGGGGTGCTGTTGCCTTCTCTGACTGTGGGGGTTTAGCGATGCCCATATAGGTGGACTTTGTGTCTTTTTGCTTGCTTGTCCTCTTTTTGGTTTGTTTGCTGTTGCCAGCAATATTTGGTCACAGTTGCTTTTGTATGTGCCTGAGCTCATCCTCCTGTGTTGATCTGATATTTAACTTAGAGTTTTGGGGGCACTTGGTATTGTCCCCGTCTAGAGGATCAAGATGAGCCATTGCCTTGGGACTTCCGTGCTCTGAGACCCCTGTTCTATTTTATAGAGATTGATTGATGTTATTGAAGAAGGTTTTCTAATGTCCAGAAAGGGATTATTCATGCTATTATTTTGACCTAGAATAATAGCAGTTTCAATATGGTTCAATTTAAGGTTAAAGGTTTGCCTCGTGTTAGCAAAAAGGAATTTCTCAAGTTCTTAGGCAAACTCTGTGGCTGGTCCCATCTGTATGTCTAGTTTAAGGAAGAAGTGGGCATCAGGGGGGACTTCCCAGGCAGTGTTAGTGATAAAGAACCTGCTTGCCAATGCAGGAGACAGGGGTTCGATCCCTGGGTCAGGAAGATCCCCTGGAGGAGGGCATAAATACTTCAGTATTCTTATCTGGAGAATCCCATGGACAGAGAAGCCTGGTGGGCTACAGTTTATGGGGTTGCAAAGAGTCGGGCATGACTGAGTGCCTGCCCGGGTCACCTGGGAAGCCCACCATGTAGCTATAGTAGCAGTAGTTTAGTCGTTAAGTTGTGTCCGACTCTTGCGACCCCGTGGACAGAGGAGCCTGGCAGGCTACAGTCCATGGGGTTCTCCAGGCAAGAATGCTGGAGTGGGTTGCCATTTCCTTCTCCAGGGATCTTCCTGACCCAGGAATCAAACCCGGGTCTCCTGCATTATGAGCCTGCTATTCAGCTTCTGCTATTATCGAAACATTTTCTCTTCCCCAACTCACTTCCTCTCCTCCCCAGGTTATTTTGAAGCAACTGTCAGTCATATCACTGAATCCATAAGTATTTCAGTATATTTAAAAGAATAAATTTTTTTCAGAACACAATTGCAGTGCCATTAGAAAACTTAAAAATAATTTCTCAGTACTCTGAATGATACAGTCTTAGAAGATACTGCGGAGCCATTACTTTCCAGTTTCCTGGCATCTTTGAACACCTAGTTCAGGTAAGAATTTCTACAGATCATGGCTAAAAGAGTCACAGCAAAGCAAGGAGCCTCAAGAAGTAATTGAAGTGATTTCTGCTTAGACCTGCAAATTATCTGAGACACAACTATTTCCTCCAGATTTAAAAATCTCCAGAGGCTCAGCAAATACACCTTACAGCTTACATTTAATGTTACAGCTTATAGTTAAATGTTGCCTACATGGCAGCTCAGATGGTAAAGAATCTGCCTGTAATGGAGGAGACCTGAGCTTGATCCCTGGGTTAGGAAAATCCCCTAGAGAGGGGCGTGGCTACCCACTCTAGTACTGTTGCCTGGGAAATCCCATGGACAGAGGAGACTGGCAGGCTACAGTCCATGGCATTGCAAAAGAGTGAGCAACTAACGCTTTCAACACTTGTCAACAGCAGTTTCAAGTTCTTTCATCCTTGGTTCACTCTCCCTAAAGGTGGAACCAACTACAGCTGCCCCTGAATAAGGAATGTCTGTGTCTGAGCTATTCCGTTTCCATCCTGAGTTCTCTTCTCCTTAAAAATCTCTAAACTCATCCTGAGTTCTCTAAAGAATCCCAGTTTTGAAAACTTAACTCAGTTTTTTTTCCAGGAAGGTAAGCGAAGAAGATAAAATATTTATTAGGTGTTACTCAATTTGAACAACAGTCAAATGAAGGAAGGTATTTTAGTAGAGAGCTTAAACGACTTTCCCAAGAGTGATGGTTTCCTGAGGCTGCTGTGACTAATCATCACCAACTGGGTGACTTAGAACAATAGAAATTGATTCCGTCCCAGTTCTGGAGGCCAGAAATTTGAACTGAGTCTAAAAGAGGCTAAATTTGAGGTTCTGGCAGAGCTGCTTCTTCTGGAAGCCCTGGGCTTGGGGAAGTGGGGATCAATTCTGTGCATCTTCCAGCCTCTGATGGCCGCTTGCATCCCTCAGCTTGTGGGTGCACCACTCCAGCCTCTGCCAGTGTGATCACATTGCCTCCTCTTCTGTGTCATACTTCTCTCTGCCTCCCTTTTGTAAGGATCCTTGTGATTACAGAGCTTCCCTTGTGGCTCAGCTGGTAAAGAATCTGCCTGCAATGTGGGAGACCTGGGTTCGATCCCTGGTTTAGTCAGATCCCCTGGAGAAGGGAAAGGCTACCTTTCCACTCTGGTATTCTGGCCTGGAGAATTCCATATAGTCCATGGGGTCACAAATAGTCGGACACAGCTGAGCGACTTTAACTTTGTGATTGCTGTTAGAATCCGCTCAGATAATTCAGGGTAATCTCCCCGTGTCAAGATCTCCAGTTTAACCAAAGCTGGAAGTACCTTTCCCTGTAAGGTAACAGTTCCAGCTGCCAGGAATGAGGCCCTGGATATCTTCCAGGGCCCATTTCAGCCTACTATTCCAAAAATTACACTGTTACTAAGAAGCTTTCATTTTATTTATTTATTTATGGTTGCGCTGGGTCTTTGTTTCTTTGCCCAGACATTCTCAAGTTGTGGCTGCTCTTCCTTGCAGTGCATGGGCTTCTCATTGTGGTGCTTTTCTTGTTGTGGAGCACAGACTGTAGACACAAGGACTTCAGTAGTTGCAGCTGGTGGGCTCTAGAGCACGGACTCAGTTATTATGGTACAGAGGCTTATTTGCTTGACGGCATATGTAATCTTCCCTGCGTTGGCAGGTGGACTTTGTTATCCACTGCGCCACCAGAGAAGTCCAAGAAGCCTTCATTTCAATCATATGCTAATATAAATAATCTTATTGGTTGGAAGAAAGGAACATTGGATAAGAACATGGGTTTTGGCATCTGATAAGCTTGAGCTCTAATCGCTCTTTAACCTCTCTTGAGTCTCATCTTTTCGTCTATGCATGGGGTTGATACCGATCTTCTCAGAGAGATAGTATAAGGATTAAATTGGCTAGTCAATATAAACTTTCTGGTGCAGTGCCTGGCATAGGATACACCCTGTAAATGGTCTTCCATGTTATTTTAGTGCAAGGCATCTTTTGATTTATC
The DNA here is from genome assembly GCF_002263795.3 of Bos taurus. NCBI lineage: Eukaryota > Metazoa > Chordata > Mammalia > Artiodactyla > Bovidae > Bos > Bos taurus. The sequence continues at coordinate 80,688,635 of NC_037338.1, read as the reverse complement.
TCAAGTGGTACCCAGGCAGGACCTGGTATTTTCTGTCTGATGTAGTACATTAATGAAATCAAACACAATTTCTACTGATACCTGTAAGACATTTACAGACAGGTGTCGGCAGAAAAATTATTTATGAAGTAGTATTGTGTGAAAAGACAGTGAAGCTAATACAAAATCAAGAAATATAAATCTAAAACAGAAGAATCCCATTTAATGTTAGGTCAACTTTTAAGTCGGAGAAGGCAATGGCACCCCACTCCAGTACTCTTGCCTGGAAAATCCCATGGATGGAGGAGCCTGATGGGCTGCAGTCTATGGGGTCGCTAAGAGTCGGACACGACTGAGCGACTTCATTTTCACTTCTCACTTTCATGCATTGGAGAAGGAAATGGCAACCCACTCCAGTGTTCTTGCCTGGAGAATCCCAGGGACGGGGGAGCCTGGTGGGCTACTGTCTATGGGGTCGCACAGAGTCGGACACGACTGAAGCGACTCAGTAGCAGCAGCAGCAGCAACTTTTAAGTAGATAGTAAGGGCTTTGGGAAAACAGAAAATGTCACTGAGATGTAACGAATTTGAAGATGGAAAAAAGCATTGGAACTGGAGTCAGAATACCCTTTGTTCACATCCAGATCTGCTGATTTCTTTCTGAATGGACTTGGGAAGCCACTTCACCTCTCTAAGCCTCAGTGTCTTAATGTATGAAAAGGGAACAAGACTATGGTTGTGAGCATTTACAATGCTTCACATGTGTTCCACAAACACTGCATAGTAAGAAGCTATCATGAGGCCTTTTTATAAGCAAGGCAGAGAAGCAACTGCACGTGGTGTCTCTCTATGATGGACTTTACTGCCTCATTAAAAAAAAAATCAATGAACATGGCTCCTGAAGCTTTGCGCAGCTTTATTTGAACACAGCTTTCTTTTCAAATGAATCCTGCAAGCTACCAATGTGAGTATACATTTTATTGTGAAGTTCCATGGTGCTGTAAGGCCAGATGTATGAAGCACGCAGAGAGCTGTTTTTCCAGTAGCAATTATCTGATGAAATTGCGCCTTGTCTGCAGCAGGCAAACCGGATCTATTCCCACTGGAGTAGGGAGCACGTGCTGTGGTATTTATAAACTGTAAAAGATGTTTGTCAGCATGCACAGCACATACTTTCATCCCTGAGTACTGGCAAGAAACAGCCTAATTGTTTCTGAAGAACTAATGATGGATTCATAAATTCTGTTAGCAAAGTTATTGCTGCATGGGATTCTCTCCATGGACGGTAATGATTCTAGGACGTGCAGTTCTGATTGTGGACTGAATTAAGTGCAGGGACCCAGATCAGACTCTTGGCCCATTCTTCCCTGGATCAATCCCAGCAGATTCCAGAAGCAAGGGAGAGTCATAGTGTAGAGTCCTTGGTGACATAGAGAAGTTGGATCATGGAAGGTCAGCTCACTTACAGTCTTCATCTTCATCCCTGCCATTGCCCATCAAGAGAGCTTTCAGAACCATCTCAGATATATTTCACTGCTATGCTGGCAGGTGGGATCTGCAAAGACCAGGACATTTGAATGTTTTTCAGGTTCTAAAGGAGGTTGGCTCTGTTAAGATAGGGGCAAGAGTGGTTCATAGTTTCTATACATTTTGTCTCCTGGTCAACCCAGCTGCCTAGCTCATGAAAGTGAACTACAACTTCACAGCCATCGACCCAGACCCTCTTGTTCACAGCAATAGACTCAGGCCTTCTTCACTGATCCCTTCCGGCTTCCAATGGATCTGGGTGTAATCTGGCTCCTGACTCTCAGGTTTGGCTTTTGTTTATCATCTTCCTATCAGCTCAGTTCAGTTCAGTCTCTCAGTCATGTCTGACTCTTTACCATGGACTGCAGCATGCCAGGCCTCCCTGTCCATCACCAACTCCTAGTTTACAGACGGTGATGCCATCCAACCATCTCATCCTCTGTCATCCCCTTCTCTTCTCGCCTTCAATCTTTCCCAGCATCAGGGTCTTTTCCAATGAGTCAGCTCTTCACATCAGGTGGCCAAAGTATTGGAGTTTCAGCTTCAACATCAGTCCTTCCAATGAATATTCAGGACTGATGTCCTTTAGGATGGACAGGTTTGATCTCCTTGCAGTCCAAGGGACTCTCAAGAGTCTTCTCCAACACCACAGTTCAAAAGCATCAATTCTTCTGTGCTTAGCTTTCTTTATAGTCCAACTGTCACATCCATACATGACTACTGGAAAAAACCATAGGTTTGACTAGACAGACCTTTGTTGGCAAAGTAATGTGGATCTTGGCAAGTGATTTCTCTGTTCCTCACATAATTTGCCCTCATACCCTCTGTATATTTGTCTCTTCATTTCAAACCATTTTTAATGTGAATCTACCCCCAGCTGGCCTCTTAGGAAAACCCCAAACCCCAACCAGCCAGGGATTAGCCCAACCCCCTGAAAGTTCTGCAGGGAGAAATGACATTTCTGGCTGTTAAAATCCATGAGCTCAGCTGATTGATGTAGGACCAATTAGACTTCACTCCAGGCTTCATATCAAGAGTTATCAGCTCACAGTGGGAGCCCAGGGTCAAACCTAAGAAAATGCATGATGGGTAGTAGGGGTTTTGAATGGACCACCCTTCCCCTTGCATATTCTTGGGACCTCCAGTATAACTAGCAGTTATAACCAGCAGTCCCAGCTGCTTTTGGGGGTTAAGGAACTTTGTGGAGTTGGGTAGTTACTTGTGATAGCTTCTTAGGTTGTTGTAAGAGGACCCTGGAGCTCTTAGGGCTTTTCAGGTAGCTCAGCGGGGAAGAATCCACCTGCCAATACAAGAGATGCAGAAACAGTTTTGATCCCTGGGTTGGGAAGTTCCCTGGAAAAGGAAATGACAACCCACTCCAGTATTCTTGTCTGGAAAATTCTGTGGACAGAGGAGTCTGGTGGGCTATATAGTCCATAAGGTCACAAAAGAGTTGGATGTGACTGAGTACTCACTCACTCGAGTGCTTATTCTGTGTGATTGCTTTCAAGGATCCAGATTACTTATTATGATTTTGCCTGATTTACAATTTCATTTGTTCAATGTAAGTTTATTAAGGGCTCTATGTTAATATATATTTATTTAATACATATGTCTATATATTCTGATATACATGTGACAAGGACACAGATCCTGCTTCCAGGAAGCTCATGGTGTAATGGAATGGGCAACTGAGCTGAGGTGCCTGAGGGAGAGCAGGAACAGAGTACAAGCCTTGGAGGGACATCCCTGGTCGTCCTGTGGTTAAGACTCCGAGCTTCCACTGCTGGGAGCACAAGTTGGATTCCTGGTTGGGGAACTAAGATCCCACATGCCATGTGACACAGCCAAATAAAAAAAAAATTTAGAGAGCACAAACCTTGGAGTATGGACCTTATTGAGGGTCTGGCTTTATCACTTACTTCTCTAACCGTGGTCAGGTTATTGAACCTCTCTGAAGATGTCTGTTTTCTCAACTAGTCAAAAGGGGCTAATCCAGCCCATTTCACAAGGTTTAGATAATGCACATTAAAGATACATGAAAAGAAATTGAAAGTGAAAGTCATTCAGTCATGTCCAACTCTTTGTGACCCCAAGGACTATACAGTCCATGGAATTCTCCAGGCAAGAATACTGGAGTAGGTAGCCTTTCCCTTCTCCGGGAGATCTTCCCAATGCAGGGATCAAACCCAGGTCTCCCCCTTTTCAGGCAGATTCTTTACCAGCTGAGCCACAAGGGAAGCCCAAAGATGCATAGTGGGGGTTCAATAAACATCATTTTCTTCTTCTTTCCATTAACCAGTATTGCACTCTTGGATAAGCTTTCTAGTTAAGAATTGAAGCCTTGACATGTATTTAGTGAATCTGAATAATGTGGACAGTAAGCCAGATGATTCAGACTTCCCATCTTCTTGCTTATCACCTCATCCTTTGCCTGATAAATTTGTGTTGGCTCCTCAGAATGATATTAAATGCCCTTAGTGCTCTGAAGTCAAGAGCAACCTCTTCTACCCCTGACTGATTGCTGATACTGACCTTTTTATCTTCCCCTGATGATCATGTGCATTCTGAATCAGGAGATCCCTGAACAATGGGAACTTCCTTGAGCAGCTATGGACGTGCTGAAGTTTATGAGTTCAGTGTTGCCTTGTCAAACAATGAGGGATTCTAAAAACAACATGGGCCCAAAATAACTGCCTCATGAATGTATTTGAGTGATGACAGTCATCACCATGGCCCATAAAAATTTTGGCAAAGGTTTCCAGCCTTCACTGAGTACCAGACTTTTACAATGGAGTTGCACAGTTTTGTCCTGGGATAAGCCTCCTTCATTTATGATGGTTAAATGCTTCAGTCCATCTCAGGATATCATCTGCAATCAGCAGATCTAATAAAGCTGGAGTTTTTAAAGTAATTTTGGTGCCTTTGGGATGTGCGGTTGCATTTGAAGTGGCAGCTGTACAGTAATAATATTACATATGTCCTTGGCATTGGTTTGAGTGCTTTATATAAATACACTCATTTAATCACACTCATTTAATCCTTACAACAACCCCATGAAGTAAGTTACTGCCTTTACCCTCATTTTACCATTAAGAAAACTAAAGAACAGAGGGGTTATGAAACCTGCCCCCAAGTCACCCAGCTGCTAATATGGAAGCTAGAATTTGAACCAAGGCAATTGGTTTGACCTCAGAATTCATGTTCTCAACCGTTACAATATATTGAAAAGAAAGTGTTAGTCACTCAGTCATGTTCGATTCTTTTGCAACCCCATGCCCCCCAGGTTATTCTTTTCATGGGATTCTCCAGGCAAGAATACTGGAGTGGGTAGCCATTCCCTTCTCCAGGTAATCTTCCCCACCCAGGGATCAAAGCTGAGTCTCTCGCATTACAGGCAGATTCTTTACCATCTGAGTCACCAGGGAAGCCCCACAATATACTGACTAAATACTAATTTAAGTCACACAGTTAATGGTTGTTCAGAAATTTGATTGATGAGATTTTGACTATCTCAAAAGGCTGAGTTTTTAACCTTTAGCCAAAGTGTGACTTCCAAATCTGAATGTTGAAAATTGGTTGTTCCTTTTCTTGTCATGGCTGTTTTTATGGAGACCCTGTTCTGTGATGAGGATTTTCTTAATTTGATGGGGAGGAGACTGGAGGATCATTAGATACAGTCCTATAGAGGACTGTGTAGAATCTGAAATTTTACCCTGTTTGCATGGTCATGAGTCTGTCTGCCATAGATTCACAGATGCTGGTGGAGAACATAGGATTCTGGGCTCAGAGACAATGGGCAGTTCATTAATCACAGCAATAACAGTCACCAGTGTGTCAGCGTTGACTCCCGTTTCCAAGCCTGTTTCCCTAGGGTAATGCAAAGTGGGCCTGAAGAAGACACTAGAGCTGAGGGATCTCAGATGTCTTATATTGGGAAGTTAAGCATGTTCACCCTTACTGCACAGTTAGCAAACTTACCTTTTGTTTCCAGGCACTACCTGGAGACACTCTTTCCATTGTCTGAGGCTGTTTTTTCTACAAACATCCTTGAAAAGGTAGTTTAGAATGAAGGCAATTCATGGATCTCTTGTGTTTCTTCTCATCTTGTGAGCAAGAATTGTCTCCTACCAGGTCCCTAGACTCCTAAGAAGACTCTAGAATTTCATTGTGTGGGTATGAACAACAGACATGAAACAATGTCTGAGTAATATAGAGGGATTGTAGAGTTTGACAAATAGAAAGGGCCTCTTGGAGGGGAAAGTCATTGTGAGCTGCAGGGGGTATAGAAGTATGAAAGAGGAGCTATTACACTAAGCAGAAGAAATTGGAGAGTGAAAAAAGGGTGAACATTTTACGTAGAGTCACAGCTGAGGCTAGGTGTTCAATCATACAGGGCTTTGCACTCGGGGTCAGACCTGAGCTCCAATCATGGCTTGTTTGTTTGTTTGTTATGTGCCCTATGCAACCTCTATAAACCTTCTGGCTGTTGCTTATTGACTTTTTCTTTCCTTTTCTAAAGGGTATGAGTACTTATTACCTGCAGATGTAGAGGTCAGAATTTTGATCAAAATCATAGTGAAAAATGACAAGACCTTTGCCTATCTACACCCGCAATGCAGAGTTAAGAAAAAAGCTTCTTTGTATTGAGGAAAATGGTGATGTGGCCACAGTTACTCAGATTGTTTGAATAATTGCTGATCCTTCCTCCCTTAACCAGTGAGACACAAGCAAGCAATCTCCCTTCTCCAGTGAGTTTTCTTTGACTACCCTAACTCAGCCTAGCCTTCTCTTTCTGATCATGTCACTGTTGCTCCCAGTCCCTCGGTTGTGCTCTTTGTCTAAGGGTGAAGTTCTGACTCCACAGCTCAGCTCACATGACCTCTGTGAACTGGCCCAGCTCTGCCACTTCTGCTCCATCTCTTCTCTGCCCCTTAGACTTCTCTAACCAGCTAGACTGAAAGTGGTATTGCTTGTACTCACACATACACATGCACAACTGGTTTTTCAGCTTTTCATGTTTTTGCTTACACTGCTCTGTCTCTCTGGAAAGCTTTCTTTCCTGCTCATTCCTGTTCATCCTTCATGAATCAGCTCAAGAATTCCTTCTCCTCTTCCCTTAAAAATAAAACAACTAAACTTAATGTTCCTACTTAATTTCTCACCTTTTCCCTCTGATCTCTCCATTCATCCATCCACTCATCCATCCATCATCTATCTATATCTTGCTATATTTACTCCCATGGTAATATAAATTTACTCCCATGGTAATATAAAATGTATTATAAGTGTCTCTCCATTAGACTGGCTTTTTAAAGGCAGATAATAGGCCTTCAGTAGATATTTGTCTAATGAGTGAATGAAAATATTTAAATGATTCTGTGAATGAATGACTGCTTTGGGCCAACAAGCATACATCTGAGTCAAGACCCTCATGACAAGTGCTCCGTGTGTCAGAGACTCATAGCCTCTCCTGCAAAGGAGGGTGGGGGGTAGGGCTGGCTCTGGGCACAGCCTGTCTTCTCCAGCTCTTTCTTACCTTCTCACCCCTTATACTACCCATCCCTGTCACTTATCCCTTTCTCATAGCAGACTAGTCAAAACTAGAAGCTAGGATTAGAAGTTTTGTGGGGGAGGGGGAGATAAATTTCTATGTACTCTCATCTCCCTTCCTTCTAAGAGCACTTTGGTTTTTAGAGAGGCCTCATGAAGATGCAGGGCTTCCCAGGTGGCATTAGTGGTAAAGAATCTGCCTGCCAATGCAGGCAACCCACAAGAGACGTGGGTTCCATCTCTGGATCAGGAAGATTCCCTGGAGAAGGGCATGGCAACCCACTCTGGTATTCTTGCCTGGAGAATCCCATGGGCAGAGAAGCCTGGTGGGCTACAGTCCATGGGGTTGCAAAGAGTTGGACACGACTGAGCACGTGAATATGCGCACATAAAGATCCAAGAGCCTTTAGCCCTCCTACCCTGGAAGAATCCTAAGCAGTGAATTCTAGGTCAGAGGGGAACACAGGCTCTTCAGAGCTCTGCTCCAGATCCTTCTGTTCTGCCCACAGGAATGAAAGTGGACTCTGCTCTCTGTTATGCTCATCCAAGCTTTCAGGGTCATAGTGAGGTCATAGTTCATCTCTGTAAGCCTGTAGACAACTTTGAGAAAACAAGCATTATCGGGGAAGGCGGTAGATAAGTTCATTTTCTCAGGGCATCCCAGTGGCAAGCTGGCATCTAACTTCCATGAAGCTGAAGCCAGAGAAGTTTTGGGATATGACCACCACTTTTTCTGAGGCGTGAAGTTTGTGTGAGGGCTCTACAGACATTCATCGCTTGTGCCTTTGAATTCTCAAAGAGAGACGCAATTCAGTGAATTGGTGGATCTGAGTTGGAGATGACCTTGAGATGGACCGCAAAGCCACGGAAAGCCGTTTTTGCTACGCTTGAGTTCCGGGAGGGAGACTTTGACCTTGGGGACATTGCTGGAGAAATCAGGATGATAGTTGGAATTCAGTGGCACATTCTAGCCCTTCCCACTTTTTAGGTTCTGTGGGGTGTTTGTATATACCCGTGCACACATTTTAATATATGTGTGCATTTTAGAGGAAAAAGCCAGGATTTAGGTGTCTGGTATACTTGGATTCAGATCTCTAACTAGCTGAGTAATTTGTATAGCTTCTTCCATCTTCAGTTTCCCCATCAGTAAGGTGGGGAAACCACCCAATTTCACTATCGTGAGGGTTACGTGAAATAAAATATGAAGAGTCCTTGGGCACAGTCCCCATTGAATATCAGGTACTCAGTAAATGGTATCTATTGTTACTCTAGAAACAGACTGCATTTATTTGTTTGGTTACTAATACTCTACCTTATTCCAGGGAAAAAAAAAACTGGGGTCACTTACAGAGAGTTAAAAGAGATTAGTTCCCCAAACATGTTCTAACCCCAGCTACCACTTCAATCAGGACTCTGAAATAGAGATGAGAGAAACAAGAAGATAGGGATAAATTACTTGAGGAAAATATACTGGTATTTTCTCTGAATTCTCACATTAAATACATGTACCGCATAAAATACATTGGTAAGTATGCAGAGCTATACACTTCAAAAGTAAATATTTTAAAATTATTTACACCTTGACTCATTTTAGGAGGGTTTTTTTAGATGGACCCTTTTAAAAGTTTTTGTTGACTTTGTTACCCTATTGTTTCTGTTCCATGTTTTGTTTTTTTGTCCTCAAGGCTTGTGGGATCTTAGCTTTCCAACCAGGGATCGAACCCTCACCCTCTGCACTAAGAGAATGAAGTCTTAACCACTGGACCACCAGGGAAGTCCCTTTTAGAAGGTTCTAATGTAGTTTACAAAGATATATTCCTCTAACATGACAGAGTTAAAAGATCTGCAATATATCCATTCATGCCCTGACTGCTGCCCCAGATGACTTTAACTTGTACATTCAGAACAAATGCCAGAAAATTAATATTAATAAAAAAAGAACAAAAATGAATTAAAAGAAGAAAAGTTGAATTGAGCTGAGATGCAAAGTGTGTGTTTTCTATGAGCAGTAAGTGGCCTCTGGTATCTGTCCAGACCCTTCATGATAGTGCATAAACACTAACCAGGGTAAACTTGAGACCCTGAGAGACCATGGTTTTCTGCAATCATCTGGCTTCCCCTGCTTTGCTTCCAATCATCTCTTCTTCTGCCTCTGCCCTGACTCTTGACTTTGATTCCTCCTGCTCTCCAGTTTATACACCAAATCCTGTCCTCATTTGACTTCAGCAAATCCCTTGGGACTTTGGTTCAGGCCTCCCCCAGCACTCTGTTCCTGGCTGCCCCATCTTGGATTAATAGGATCCGAATCCCCATATGGATGCAGTTGTCTGGTAGGATGGGACGTGTTGCCCGGTTAGCAGCCCCGCATCCCCTCTGATTGACCCCCTTCTCTGGTTGTTTCATTTGCCTGACTGTCTGTTTCACCAACTTGTCTGCCTTTGCTGTGAAGCCTGGACTTGGGACCCTTCAGTTCTCTCGACCGTGTGTCAGGCATTGGACTACTTTGTGCACTGTTGGTGGTTTCCGTAAGTCCCTGGCTGGCTTGTCAATTTGCTGATGGGACACTGTGCAAATGTAATCAAGACAGCCACTTATAAATGGTTTTCAGGTTTCTGCTAAATAAAATATTTAGACACAGGAGGGCTTGCTTCTTGGCTGCAAAACAACAACATCAACACAAACAACAACAGCATCCTCTTCAATTTTTGAGCGCTTCTGTGGCAGGTGCAGTGCTAGACACATTGTACTTATTCTCACAGCATCCCATGACTGAAGGATAATATTTAGCACTGTTCTGCAAGTAACAAACTCAGGTACAGAGAGGTTAGATTTTCCCAAGGTCAAATGAGCAAAAGTTTTAAACAGGATTATAAACTATGTCTTCACGACTCTATCGCCAGCTTTGCCCATGTCATAGCATCTTCTGGGTTGTTTGGCCTCATGCATGGCAGCCAAGGGACCTGCCTGGAAAAATTCAGGGAGGAGGGTCCTCACTTGGGGTCCCTGTGTGACAAGTGCCTTGACCTCTCAGCACACACTCTCTCCAAATAGCTACTGAGGTAAATGTTCATTCAAAGTGAAATCTTTTACTTATGATTGCTGGGGGGAATGATGGGAAAAATAGATAAGTTAGGGAATTGGGGATGGACATTTACAGACGGCTACGTTTAAAATGGGTGACCAACAAGGACCTACTGTATCCCACAGGGAGCTCTGCTCAATGTTATGTGGCATTGAGATGAGCGTGTATACACTGCCATGTTTAAAATGGGTGACCAACAAGGTCCTACTGTACAGCCTGCTTAATGTTATGTGGCAGCCTGGATAGGAGGAAAGTGGGGAGAGAATGGATTTATGTGTATGTATGGCTCAGTCCCTTCGCTGTTCACCTGAAACTATCACAACATTGTTAGCTAATCGGTTACACCCCAGTACAAAATAAAAAGTTTTTTTAAAAGTGAGATATTTTGCTGCAATGCTAGTTATAATCCATAGCAATGTATTTATATCTGCACCCATTCTGCCTTCTTTCCAGTCCATGAAAGTCTTTCTCAAAACCATTCTCTTCATCTCTGTCTGTCCCTTTGTTTACTTGTTCATCATTCATTAATTCAGTACTTATCAATCACCTGCTGGGTGCCTGACACTGTGCCCAGCAGTGGGAATAACATTTGCTCATCCTTCAATGCCAGCCTTTCAGGGCTTCCACCCATCTGTCACCCCCTTCCTGTCACTGATGTCCCATCTCTGTCTTGCTGGTTTGTTCCAACTCAGCTTATAAAAATGCTCCAGTCTTTTTCATCTTCTCCCTTCTTTTGTCATCTTACTTTTCGTCTTCTCTACCAAGCTTCTAAAGAATTGCCTACAGTTCCAGAAGTCCCTTCCTTTTTGCAAAATCCTCACAGTCTGGGTCCTACTCTCCTGGCACTGGCCTTGCCAAAATCACTCCACTACACACTCTGAGCCCACACCATGCTGGGTCTCTCAGCTGCACTGGACAGCTTGGTCCCTCCCGCCTTCTGGAAACCATCCTTGTGTCTTTGACCCTACTCTCTGGGTTTTGTAGACTCCTGAATGTTCTTCCTCTGTCTTCTTTAGGGCGTGCTCATGCTCTGCCTAGCACTTCAGGATGGGTCTGTGCAAGCTTTCTCTTGCCCAGTGCTCTGCTTTCCACATGTGTTCTTCCTCTTGTGGCCCCATCCATTCACAAAGCAAAGGCTGTACATGAGAAGAGGCTTAAGGGCTTAATCAGAACAGTGACATGATCATTTTTATTTTGTCTCAAAGTGTGGAGAATGGAGAAGAGAGGAGAGGGCACAAGAGGGGAGAGGCTGGTTAAGAGGCATGAGATGATGGTGGCTTGTCAGTATCAACCCCCACCCTCCACGCCGCCCCCAAACAGTGCTGTAGGTCACTTTACACCAAGTCTGTCAATTTGGTTTGAAAGAAATCAGTTGTCTCTCTGGAGAGAGTAACCCTGATCGCTCAACTTCATGAGCCCTGTGTCTTCCTCAGATCAAGGGCTTTATGAGATGATTTAACTCAAATCCTCCTGAGGAAGCTGATTTGCTGCCCATGAGGCTGTTTTCCAGCAATTCCTTCACAGTTGCTAAGCCCTCCCCCCACCCCCGGCGCCCCCTTCCTCTCCATCAGTCAGAGACAAGCCAGGCTGAGGTCACCCTGTCAGTAGTGTCCTTAGATCTGTGTCCAGAAGGGATCAGTAGTGCCTACACCCTGGTGGCCAAGGACGGCCCCCCAGACAGTCCAGCACCTTGGGGAGTGGGGGTGGCCTCCCCCTACCCTGGCCTCAGTGGACCTCTGTGTGAGGCAGCTGCCCTCTTGAGCCAAGGCCTCGATGCCAGCAGCCTAGCTGGGGTCACGTGCAGCCTGGGTCACAGGAGGCCACTTTTAACGGCAAACTGGACTAAGGTTTTAAAATGAATTAATTTTTTTTCATCATTAAACTTTAGAGCTGGACGTATGGGCTGGAGCTGGAATCTGAATGTGAAATGCACCTTGAATATTCTCTGAGGGACCCTTCCTCCCAGTTATATGGATATTTATTGAATGAAGGTGCAATCCCTCTGCCAGAATTTTAGGAGGCTTCATCTTGCAAGAACATCAGAGCAACAAGTCAGGATTTGGAGGGGGCCCCTGGAATGGGTGGATGGTGGAGGCCATCACACAGAAGGGAAGAGGCTGGGGGCACTTGGTAGTGAAGGTGCTGTGTGGACAGAAAGAGAAGCAGTAGTCACGCTGTGCTATCACATTTGGGGAAAGAGGAATATGTTCAAAAAAGACTTAAAGAAATCGTGCTGTGTGTTTTATGGGAGGCACAGTCCTCTTCAGTTCAGTTCAGTTCAGCTCTGTTGCTCAGTCGTGTCCAACTGTTTGCGACCCCATGAATCGCAGCTTGCCAGGCCTCCCTGTCCATCACCAACTCCCAGAGTTGACCCAAAGTCATGTCCATTGAGTCGGTAATGCCATCCAACCATCTCATCCTCTGTCATCCCCTTCTCCTCCTGCCCTCAATCTTTCCCAGCATCAGGGTCTTTTCCAATGAGTCAGTTCTTTGCATCAGGTGGCCAAAGTATTGGAGCTTCAGCCACATCCTCAGTCCTTCCAATGAATATTCAGGACTGATTTCCTTTAGGATGGATCTCCTTGCAGTCCGAGGGACTCTCAAGAGTCTTCTCCAATACCACAGTTCAAAAGCATCAATTCTTGGGCGCTTAGCTGTCTTTATAGTCCAACTCTCACATCCATACATGACTACTGGAAAAGAACTTGACTAGATGGACCTTTGTCGGTAAAGTAATGTCTCTGCTTTTTAATACGCTGTCTAGGTTGGTCATAGCTTTTCTTCCAAGGAGCAAGCATCTTTTAATTTCATGGCTGCAGTCACTATCTGCAGTGATTTTGGAGCCAAAAAAATAAAGTCTGAGTTCCTTCAAAAACCTCCACTAAAGTTCGATGTTATTCTTCAAGGTCTTTGCCATTCGATTTGTGTCTTATTTCACGTGTCAAGTGGCAGAGGCATGTCTCCAGGAAGCCCAGACATTCTGGTTTACAAATAAACAAAGGAGCGTGTCTGGGCTCCTTCACTGCACTATGTTTCTGGCAGGATCCTGGGGTTGGCACTAAGCTGTGCCAGTGTCTCAGGCTCCTGGTAGAATGACCAGTACAAGGGACTTTAAACCAATGTTTGTACTGGCTCATTCTGGACTCTCAAAAATTCCTAGGCTGTCCGAATTTACCACTGGAAAATTGTAAATCATTTAGCATTTTCCTGATGGGGACATTGAAGCTCACAGAATGATATCACAGGATATTATGTAACTTCTCAAGAACTGGAACATTCTTGGGAGGAGAGCTTGTTTCTTTCTTGTTTCCCGGTTCTCTCTTGTCCTTAGGCTCAGTAGCTGAAGTGGACTTAAATTAGAAACTCCCTGTGTCCATGAAGACTCTTTTGGTTACAAACAACAAAAACAGCTTCTAGATTACTTAAGCAAAAGGTGGGATTCACTTGAAAACACGAGGGAGACTCACTGGCCCATAGGAAGAACAGAATACCACGCCATGGGAGGACACGACTAGGGCAGCTGCCGGGTCGCCAAGGACGCCTCCCTGGGGACATTGTGGACTGACTCCAGATGTTGGGGTTTTGGATTCAAAATAATCACGTGGTTCTTAAAAAAATTTTTTTTTCTAGCTCTTTTACCATCTCAACTGAAAGCATTTGAAAAAATCAAAATTGCTCAACTGATTCTTGTTTGTTCAAAATAATCAGAACTTTTGTTGATGGCAAAGATAATTTTTGCCACCTTGTGTTCAAGTCTTTGAATAAATGCTTGGGCATGATAGGTGTTAGAAAGTAGGGGGGCAGTTGGAGGAACCTGACCCAGCTTGGCTGTACAGGCTGCCGTTAGGCTAAATGCATGGATGAATGATATTAGACTGGATGACTGGGCATTGATGAAGATGGGAGAGTGTTCGAGGCTGAGAAAACTTTGGTCAAAGGTGATGCTGGAGCAAAGGGAGTGTACTGGGTGGAGATGAGAATTGCAGGCAAATGCAGGGAGCAGTGCCAAGTCATGAAGAGCTTGGATCTGATCCCATGCCCGGTGGGGAATCTTTGAGGCAGCATTAAAGAGGGGAAAATGGGAAGTTTGTATTCTAGAAAGCTTTCTTCGGCAGCCATGTGGTGAATGGGCTGAATGAAAGTGAGGACAGTAAGAAAAGATGGAAAACAGGAAAGTGAGGACTTAGAAATGGGATGTGCAGCAAACATACTCCACATTTTTGCAACAGGTAAGTGAAATTTAGGAACAAAGAGAATTCGCTGACAATTTTCAGGTGTACAGCAGTCTTATTCATATCAGTTCAGTTCAGTTCAGTTCAGTCGCTAATTGTGTACGACTCTTTGTGACCCCATGAATCGCAGCACGCCAGGCCTCCCTGTCCATCACCAGCTCCCGGAGTTCACTTGGACTCACGTCCATCGAGTCAGTGATGCCATCCAGCCATCTCATCCTCTGTCATCCCCTTCTCCTCCTGCCCCCAATCCCTCCCAGCATCAGAGTCTTTTCCAATGAGTCAACTCTTCGAATGAGGTGGCCAAAGTACTGGAATTTCAGCTTTAGCATCAGTCCTTCCAAAGAAATCCCAGGGCTGATCTCCTTCAGAATGGACTGGTTGGATCTCCTTGCAGTCCAAGGGACTCTCAAGAGTCTTCTCCAACACCACAGTTCAAAAGCATCAATTTTTCGGCACTCAGCCTTCTTCACAGTCCAACTCTCACATCCATACATGACCACAGGAAAAACCATAGCCTTGACTAGATGGACCTTTGTTGGCAAAGCAATGTCTCTGCTTTTCAATATGCTATCTAGGTTAGTCATAACTTTCCTTCCAAGGAGTAAGCGTCTCTTAATTTCATGGCTGCAGTCACCATCTGCAGTGATTGTGGAGCCCAGAAAAATAAAGTCTGACACTGTTTCCCCTGTTTCCCCATCTATTTGCCATGAAGTGATGGGACCAGATGCCATGATCTTCGTTTTCTGAATGTTGAGCTTTAAGCCAACTTTTTCACTCTCCACTTTCACTTCCATCAAGAGGTTTTTGAGTTCCTCTTCACTTTCTGCCATAAGGGTGGCATCATCTGCATATCTGAGGTTATTGATATTTCTCCTGGCAATCTTGATTCCAGCTTGTATTTCTTCGAGTCCAGCGTTTCTCATGATGTACTCTGCATATAAGTTAAATAAGCAGGGTGACAATATACAGCCTTGACATACTCCTTTTCCTATTTGGAACCAGTCTGTTATTCCATGTCCAGTTCTAACTGTTGCTTCCTGACCTGCATACAAATTTGTCAAGAGGCAGATCAGGTGGTCTGGCATTCCCATCTCTTTCAGAATTTTCCACAGTTTATTGTGATCCACACAGTCAAAGGCTTTGGCATAGTCAATAAAGCAGAAATAGATGTTTTTCTGGAACTCTCTTGCTTTTTCCATGATCCAGCGGATGTTGGCAATTTGATCTCTGGTTCCTCTGCCTTTTCTAAAACCAGCTTGAACATCAGGAAGTTCACGGTTCACATATTGCTGAAGCCTGGCTTGGAGAATTTTGAGCATTACTTTACTAGCGTGTGAGATGAGTGCAATTGTGCGGTAGTTTGAGCATTCTTTGGCATTGCCTTTCTTTGGGATTGGAATGAAAACTGACCTTTTCCAGTCCTGTGGCCGCTGCTGAGTTTTCCAAACTTGCTGGCATATTGAGTGCAGCACTTTCACAGCATCATCTTTCAGATTTCAAATAGTTCAACTGGAATTCCATCACCTCCACTAGCTTTGTTCATAGTGATGCTTTCTAAGGCCCACTTGACTTTACATTCCAGGATGTCTGGCTCTAGGTCAGTGATCACACCATCATGATTATCTGGGTCGTGAAGATCTTTTCTGTACAGTTCTTCTGTGTATTTTTGCCATCTCTTCTTAATATCTTCTGCTTCTGTTAGGTCCATACCATTTCTGTCCTTTATTGAGCCCATCTTTGCATGAAATGTTCCCTTGGTATCTCTAATTTTCTTGAAGAGATCTCTAGTCTCTTTTCATATCAAGGTCCCGTTTATTAGACTGACTCACAGCCCAGACTTGCAGTGGCCTTAGAGTGAAGCTTCTGCATATACCTGCCCTCAGGTAAGCAGCCCTCTGTTAGGTGCAGAGGTGACATGGGGACTGGCATGGCTTATTGTTTGGAATGGTTTTCTTTTCTCTTTTTTTTACTCTTTTTCTTTGGAAACAGTTTGGGCAGAAGGGTCTCTCTCTGGTTACATGATTGGTTAGAGCTCAATCCCAAGAGAATTAAGGAGCCACAGCATGTGGTCCCTTGTCTGAGACTGGGTCACAGTCACATGCTGCCTGGCTCTCCAGGCAGGGTGACAGTTCACAGGTAGGGGCTGTGTTGATGTTTTACTGTTGCTCTGGGGTTAGCAGGGCCAGTTTCAGACATACCAGCCCCTTGAGGAGCAGAGGCTTGTTCTCATGGCTGGGCAGGCATATGGGAAGGCAGCCCGGGGCTGAGCCCTCCCTCTGACACCTTAGGGACTGTTCCTTGGCTGCTACTTCCCTGAACTTTTACAACAGCCTCATCCTTTGTCTCTCTACCTCCACCTTCTGTCCAGCGACTACATATGCATCATACTGTAATCTCTTGGGTTTCCCAGGTGGCGCTAGGGGTAAAGAACCCTCCTGTCAATGCAGGAGACGTAAAAGACGCAAGTTCGATCCCTGGGTTGGGAAAATCCCCTGGAGGAGGGCATGGCAGCCGCTTCAGTATTCTTGCCTGGAGAATCCCCATGGACAGAGGAGCCTGGGGCTACAGTCCATAGGGTTGCAAAGAGTCGGACACGACTGAAGTGATTAAGCACGCAGCCTGCATATTCTTTTGATTCCCCAACTCCAATTTAATTTTAAGGAAAGTTTTAAAAGTTGAATTGTGGTAAAATACACACAACATCAAATTTACCATCTTACCATTTCTAAGTGCACATCAGGAGTGTTCAGTAGTTTACACATCATGGTGCAACCCATCTCCAGATCTCTTTTCATCTTGCAAAATTGAAACTCTGAACCTCTTAGCCCCAGGGGTCCCCAAACTCCAGACTCTAATGCCTGATGATATGAGGTGGAGTTAATGCAATAATAATAGAAATAAAGTGTGCAATAAGTGTAATGTGCTTGAATCATCCCCAAACCATCACCCCCAGTCCTGGTCCAGTGAAAAACTGTCTTCCATAAAACTGGTCTCGGGGGCCAAAAAGCTGGGGGACTGCTGCCTTAGACAATATCTCTCTGTTGCCCCCTTCCCCAGCCCATGGCAACCATCATTCTACTTTCTGTTTCTATGAATGTGATCACTGTATGTACTTCATATAAGTGGAATTGTACAGAACTTTTGCTTTTGTGATTGGCTTATTTCATTTAACATATCTTCAGGGTTCATGTATATCATAGCATGTATCAGGATTTCTTTCCTTTTTAAGACTGAATAACATTTCACTATTGTCTATACCACATTTTGTGTATTCTTTCATTTGTTGACGAACACTTGGGTTGCTTCCACCTTTTGGCTATAAGAATAATGCTGCTAAGAACATGAATGAACAAACCTTGTCCTTCTTTGTATATAGTCCTGTCTCCTGAGCCCATCCTTGTCTTTCATCTGGAGAGCAATGACATGACAGCTTTTTCTACTTTCTGCCCAGCCATTCTGCACCCAGGTGGCCTAAAGGAGTGTCTGTTCTACAAGGACATTCCATATTGTTTCAGTTGGGCTATTTAATCCTTGTGCCTCGACTATCACATATTTTTAGGAGTTTCTTTATAAATTTTTTTTTGCAAGTTTTGCTTCCTGATCTCTTTTCCATCATTTGCTTTTGGAGGGGATAGAACAGGAGCATCGCTGTGTGAGGGGAAGATGCTCCCTAGGGTGTCGCCCAAGGAAAACAGTTCGAGCAAGAAGACGGTGCACTACAGGCGGCAGAGAGACAGATCCTGCCCTTTATGGGATCGTTAGTTGCAAGGATGACTTCGCAAGAACTGAAAGTCCCGGTGTCCATCCGTGCCATCATGTGGGGAGAACTTGACCAATTGTTGGGAACTGTAGGCCCAGGACAAAGCATGGACCCATGCCAGGGTGACATGCCGCTTGGATGAGAAGGAAAAAGGGACAGGAGACAAGAGCCTGTAGGACGGGGATGCATGTGACGGGGGAGAGGAATCAGTGCCTGAAGGTATTTCTGGGAGGCTATGTGGGAGCTGAGATGTGTAAAAACCCCTGCTTTGGTGCCCCCTTTTTTAAACCTTTATTTTTAAGTGCTCTTAAGATCCAATTTATGTTTCCTTTGCATGTGACTCCATCCAGAGGCTTGGTTGTAGAGGGCTCCCCACGATTTATTAAAGTTAAATGTTGATATTAAAGCTGCCTGTCTTTGGTCTTTGGTCAATACTTCCTTAGTTTGAGTTTGGCTGAGCTTCCCCACCACTCTCTCCCCATTTTACTCTTAGATTTAGAGAGAAGGTAGTTTATAATTTCATATCTAACTTGTCATCTTCCTCCAGACCCAGGAAAAGTAAAATGGGATCTCTCGAAAAACACCAATAAGAGGAAGGCAATTGTGTTCTTTATACAGGAATTTAAGCTTTAAAATGGAAAAAATTTCCTTGACTAATGCTTTCCTGAAGTCACTGGAAATGTGATTTCACCCAATTTTTCCAATATTCAGTTCAGTTGCTCAGTCATGTCCAACTTTGTGACCCCATGGACTGCAGCACGCCAGGCTTCCCTGTCCATCACCAACTCAGAGAGCTTGCTCAAACTCACGTCTGTCGAGTCGGTGACATCATCCAACCATCTCCGATATTTCCATTTCCAATATTACACTAATATTTTTCCTATATTACGCTAATACTAATATTACACTAATATACACTTGTGTACTTAATACACATGAGGACACTAATATTTTTAAATTATAAAATATAGTATTTCTTATATTATATTTTTATAAGCAATTGGCTTGAGGAACATTTCCTTACTATTGGCCTGGTATTTGAGAGCACATACATCAAATGCCATTAAAGGAAAATGGTTCTAATTGGCAGAGATGTGGTGGGAGATTAGGAAGGATTTACAATGCAGATTAGGGATGAACCCTAGAGTTCCTGCACTTTGCTGCATTCTTACCTGCTGTCACTTGCAACACCCTCCTCTGTCTGTGCGATGCTCCCATCAGAAGAGCCACAGGCATTTTTTTTGCTCCTTTGAAAGAGGTATCTGTGGATCACACTTTAGTATTCACTTATCTGGGTCCTACCATGAATTCCAATTAATATTTCCTTTGAGATCTAAGACAATCCTTTTACTAGCTTCCTGGCCTCTATTTCTAACCATCATTTTAAACTGTTTAATTTCAGGGCTGACTGGTCACCAGAAATATTGTTTCCACTAAAGCAAGTAATTTCAAGCTTGTGAGATTTAATAATGATTGAATTCTTCCATTCAGAAAAATCTCTCTAGGAGTCAACTATGAGATTAGGAGAAGGCAACTTTAGAAAGCTGACATTATAAGCCTATGTGTCTATGGGAGTGAGGCCATCCTATGGAGGCATTTAGTCAGGAATGTGAATGCTTTCTCACCCGGTGTTTTAAATCTGACGTCACCCCCTTTGTCTGTATGACACTAATGTGTTTTCAGCTCCTGTTAATGTCTTTGGTGGAACCCTGTGATCTCTTGTGTGCATGTGTGCTACACTGCTTCAGTCATGTCTGACTCTATGGACTGTAACCCACTAGGCTCCTCTGTTCATGAGATTCTTCAGGTAAGAATACTGGAGTGGATTGCCATGTCCTCCTCCAGGGATCTTCCCAACCCAGGGATCGAACCTGCATCTCCTGCAGCTCTAGCATTGCAGGCAGATTCTTTACTGCTGATCTATCGGGATCTATTAGTGTCTAATAATTTATGGCTCTTTTTCCCCCATGTGGATTTCATCCCTAAATTAGGTAGATTGATAAATGCTGGTAAGGTTTCATTTCATTACTCTTCCTAGCTTCATACTAGTACTAACTAGTTTCTTTAGACTATTATAAGAAATTTGTCAATCACCTGTCATACCCCTGCATTTATTCCTCCAACAGGAATCTCTTGTTATTGGAGATTTCCTGGTGAATGAGAATTGAGGTATTTCCTGCCATATCAGTAAACGAATGAAGTTGCAGTCATCAGCATTAGCAGCCATCACTGAAGGGAAGCTGGTGAGCCCTGAGGAAACTCAGGATGTGAAAAATGCAGGATACTGGTCCCAGATAGCTGAGGTGGATATCAGAGGAATGATTTCAGTGAGCCCAGACTCTTGCATCTTTCCGTAGATTGAAAAAAAAACAAAACATTAAATTCCTTAACTTGGGTATCTGGTTTTATTTAATCTACAATAGACTTTCCACATTCAGACTACCTGCCTTTGTTGCAAAACTTCTATGTAACCTGGCTTCTCTCCCTCACCTCCTCAAAGCAATTCTTTCAGGGTTGCTTGAGATGCTGCCCGAAATCCTAAAAATTCCTGCTGTATAAAACATATCTCTCAACGTTTAGGTTATGAATATTTTTTTTCCTACTCTTCCACCCCCCCTTTTTTAGGTTGTGAATATTTTTTTAAAGCCTACATTAACAAACTTTTATTGATTGATACAGTTTTTGCACCTTCCCTTCTCCCCAATTCCTTTGGTGGCAAAGATCATCTTTCTACTGCAGAAACCCATTCCTGTGTCCTCTGATGGTGCTAAAGTTTCCACTTTTTGGCCACAGGAGTGGGCAATGCCTCAGACCCTTCAGGTACAAATGGTCAAGAGGTGGAGTTTCTCCCTTTCATAGAATCAGTTTTTAAAGGATGATGTGAACTGAAGCTGTTGATCCCCATCATTGTCACCACATGGGGAAATTGCCTGAGAATGAAGTCAGAACAGAAATACAAAGCTAAGGGATGGAGAAAAAAGAGGTGCTTTCACAACATCCTTGAACCTCTTTCTCTTGACACCCCTCAGTCAATGCTATCCCTTACACCTACCTGGGGCTTCAGTCCATCTTTTGTGTACACCAGTTTAATCGCTGGCTTTTGTCATTTGCAATCATAGTACCCTAAGTGATACAACTGGCAGCAATTTCATCCATGGAAGTTTATTTGTATTAGGTTTCATTGCCTATTTCATTTACTTCTCTGTCATCCTTGTACACCAACTTATCTGGTGATCTGCACAGAGTGGATGACGGACAGGCACCTATTTTTCATGAAGGGCAGTAGGCAGGTGGCTTTCAGTGAGTTGGAAGATCTCTTACTAAGGTTGCCAGATAAAATACAGGATGTCCAGTTAAATCTGAATTTCAGATAATGAATATTTCTTTTAGTATGAGTATGTCCCACGTAACACTTGAATTTCAGGCCAAATAATTTTAGTATAAGCAGGTCCCATACAATGTATGGGATAGACTTATGCCAAAAAATTTCATTGTTTACCTGAAATTCAAGTTTGAGTATCCTGTATTTTACCTGGCACTGCTAGTCTCACCAAATAATCATACTTTAGGAATATGCTTAAAATAATATAATGAGGTTTCTAAATTTAGGAAAGCATGCTACATAAATATCATGCACACCTACAATGTAAAATTTAAATTTAACTGGGCATCCTGTATTTCTATTTGCTGAGTATGTTCTCTATTCACTTCAATTATCTTCTTGATTTGATGATACATTTCCTAAATTCTAGTTACTAGGAGCCAATTTGTTTTTCTGCTCCATGGTCAAAGAAGTGATGTTTAGCTTCAAGCCACTTCAACTGGCCCTCATCTCTCTCCCTTGTCTCAAGGCAAAGGGTATTATTGCTTATTTAAAATTTATTTTATTGAAATATAGTTGATTTACAATGTTGTGTTAATTTCTGCTGTATAGCAAAGTGATTCAGTTATACATATATGCATTCCTTTCCAAATTCTTTTCCATTATGATTTATCACAGGATGTCGAATATATTGAATATATTACCCTGTGTAATACAGTAGGACCCTGTTGTTCATCTGTCCGATATATAAGAATTTGCATCTGCTAATCCCAAGCTTCCAATCCATCCCTCTCCCATTTCTCCTTCCATTTAGCAACCACAAAGAGCCTAACTGTTAATGAAGCACGGTTCCATGGCCGTGTGGGAGGGGAAGAGATGTCAGGAGAATTAACATTTACCAAGGGTCGCTCCTTTGTTAAACTTTGAGGAAAATTTTATACCCTTTGATTCATTTACTTTATGGGACCACTGTGTGAAATAAACTCCATCTACCAAAATCACTGCAGATGGTGACTGCAGCCATGAAATTAAAAGACGCTTACTCCTTGGAAGGAAAGCTATGACCAACCTAGATAGCATATTGAAAAGCATTACTTTGCCAACAAAGGTTCGTCTAATCAAGGCTATGGTTTTTCCTGTGGTCATGTATGGATGTGAGAGTTGGACTGTGAAGAAGGCTGAGTGCCGAAGAATTGATGCTTTTGAACTGTGGTGTTGGAGAAGACTCTTGAGAGTCCCTTGGACTGCAAGAAGATCCAACCAGTCCATTCTGAAGGAGATCAGCCCTGGGATTTCTTTGGAAGGCATGATGCTGAAGCTGAAACTCCAGTACTTTGGCCACCTCATGCGAAGAGTTGACTCATTGGAAAAGACTCTGATGCTGGGAGGGATTAGGGGCAAGAGGAGAAGGGGATGACAGAGGATGAGATGGCTGGATGGCATCACTGACTCGATGGATGTGAGTCTGAGTGAATTCCGGGAGTTGGTGATGGACAGGGAGGCCTGGCGTGCTGCAATTCATGGGGTCACAAAGAGTCGGACACAACTGAGTGACTGAACTGAACTGAACCCCTATTTAAAAAAATAAGGGAATTGAGACCCAGATAGGTGGAGTAATTTGCCCCAAAACTCATAGCTTGAAAGTAGTACCAGGTTCAACTGACCCCAAAACCATACTCTTTATGTTGGTTCAGTTTCTTAGAGAGAGAACAATGCCTGTGCTAAGTGGCTTCAGTCGTGTCTGACTCTTGCGACCCCCATGGACTGTAGCCTACCAGGTTCCTCTGCCCATGGGATTCTCCAGGCAAGAATACTGGATTGGGTTGCCATGTCCTTCTCCAGGGGAGAAGGACCCAGGGATCAAACCTGTGTCTCCTGCGGCTCCTGCATTGCAGGCAGATTCTTTATTGCTGAGTCACTGGGGAAGCCCGAAACAACTCCTGGTGGTATATTTTAGTAGAGTAGGACATCCCCAGGGCACTGAGATCAGAGCCAGCAGAGGGACAATGATTGCCAACGTCCAACTTCAGACCAGAAAATCTGAGACCTTTACCCTCTGTTCATACCCAGCTGGAATGGATAGTTTCATGCCTTTCCTTGATAAACAACAACAGCAAAGCAGATGGACCTCAAAAAATATGAAAAAAATGTTCAAATATACTCATAAGTAGAGAAATAAAAATTAAAATATCTCAAGATAGCATTTCTTACCTATCATGCTTGCAGAGATTAAAAAGTTAATCAACTGGTTGATGAATCTGTGGAAAGACAGTTACTATTATACATTGCTGGTGGGGATGCAAACTGGTACAACTCATCTGGAGAGGAATTTGGCTACGCTTGACAGAACTATAAATGTGCTTACCTTTTGACACAGCATTCTGGCTTCTAGAAATCTGCCTGAAGACATATCTCAACAATATGAAAACATTTGTGCACCAGTTTCTTCATGGAAGCATTGTATGCAATTGCAAAATATCGGTTTATAGTTAATAGCATTACACCAATGTTAATTTCCTAGGTTTATCCTTCTATAATTTTTCTCTGGTTATGTAAGATGTTAACACTAGGGCAAGCTGGGTGAAGGGTACTTTTCTGTAGCATTTTTACAAGTCTAAAATTACTTGATAAAATTACTTTATCAAAATAAAAAGTTAGAACTACAACAAGGAAGCAGATTTCTCATCACCTCATGTGGGGCATGATGTCAGGACTGGACCAGCAGTGAAGTGTCTTAGCTGCTCAAGTGCCTCGTATTCAGGACCAATGCATCCTGGAGAAGTGGGTCGGGCTGACCTTGCAGGCAGGAGGTCATGAGAAAGAGAGTGAAGGGGTGGAGACGGCCATCAGCCATCTCCTTGCTGAGACTTTGAGGAGCAGCACGCTCCAGTGGGAGAAAACCAGAGGACAGCATACCTGTCCAGACTGCTCTATCTAACGTTCAGACTAAGTCTCTGAAGGAATCCTTGGAAACCATTCCATTATATGAAAGTGTCGTCTCATTTATGTGAGAGATTTACTGTCCTTTACCAGTCACTGGTTATTTGTATCATATGTTCAAATACCTTGAACTATTAAGACAATACACATCCCTCTCCTTGTGTGGCATTTTCAGTCCTACAAAGAGGAAAGCTATGAATTGCTTAAGAGGGAGAATCAGTTCTTTCTCCCAAATGACTTGCTCAAAAATGTGGTGCTCTTTCTTCTAAAAGTTCACCACTGAATCGCAGTGTCCTTAAGATGACTTGGGCGCCTCCTAAAATTTTTTATCATTTTTAATTTATGCTTCATAGTAAAATAGAGATTCAGTTCAGTCACTCAATCATGTCCAATTCTTTGCGGCCCCATAGATTGCAGCAGGCTTCTCTGTCCATCACCAACTCCCAGAGCTTGCTCAAACTCATGTCCATTATGTTGGTGATGCCATTCAACCATCTCATCCTCTGTTGTCCCCTTCTCCTCCTGCCTTCAGTATTTCCCGGCATCAGGGTCCTTTCCAATGAGTCAGTTCCTCGCATCAGGCGGCCAAGTGCTGGAGCTTCAGCATTCACCATCCTAAAATAGAGATAAGCTTATTTCTATTTCTCTTCTAAATTTTTTGGCCAGAGCTAGGCTTTGGGCTTCAGCGATACCTCACTATCAGTTCAGTTCAGTTCAGTCACTCAGTCGTGTCCGACTCTTTGTGACCCCGTGAATTGCAGCACGCCAGGCCTCCCTGTCCATCACCAACTCCCAGAGTTCACCCAAACTCATGTCCATCGAGTCAGTGATGCCATCCATCCAAGTCATCCTCTGTCGTCCCCTTCTCCTGCCCCCAATCCCTCCCAGCATCAGAGTCTTTTCCAACTCTTCGCATGAGGTGGCCAAAGTATTGGAGTTTCAGCTTTGGCATCAGTCCTTCCAAGGAACACCCAGGATTGATCTCCTTTAGAATGCACTGGTTGGATCTCCTTGCAGTCCAAGGGACTCTCAAGAGTCTTCTCCAACACCACAGTTCAAAAGCATCAATTCTTCAGTGCTCAACTTTCTTCACAGTCCAACTCTCACATCCATACATGAGCACTGGAAAAACCACAGCCTTGACTAGATGACCTTTGTTGGCAAAGTAATGTCTCTGCTTTTCAATATGCTATCTAGGTTGGTCATAACTTTCCTTCCAAGGAGTAAGCGTCTTTTAATTTCATGGCTGCAGTCACCATCTGCAGTGATTGTGGAGCCCAAAAAGATAAAATCTGACACTGTTTCCACTGTTTCCCCATCTATTTCCCATGAAGTGATGTGACCAGATGCCATGATCTTAGTTTTCTGAATGTTGAGCTTTAAGCCAACTTTTTCACTCTCCTCTTTCACTTTCATCAAGAGGCTTTTGAGTTCCTCTTCACTTTCTGCCATAAGGGTGGTGTCATCTGCATATCTGAGGTTATTTATTTCTCCCGGCAATCTTGATTCCAGCTTGTACTTCATCCAGCCCAGCATTTCTCATGATGTACTCTGCATATGAGTTAAATAAGCAGGGTGACAATATACAGCCTTGACATACTCCTTTTCCTATTTGGAACCATCATGCTGCTGCCGCTGCTGCTAAGTCGCTTCAGTCATGTCCGACTCTGTGCAACCCCATAGACGGCAGCCCACCAGGCTCCCCCATCCCTGGGATTCTCCAGGCAAGAACACTGGAGTGGGTTGCCCTTTCCTTCTCCAACGCATGTAAGTGAAAAGCGAAAGTGAAGTCGCTCAGTCCTGTCTGACTCTTTGCCACCCCATGGACTGCAGCCTACCAGGCTCCTCCATCCATGGGATCCTCCAGGCAAGAGTACTGGAGTGGGGTGCCATCGCCTTCTCCGTGGAACCATCATATGAAACCCTTAATCTTGTGGAGATGGGGTGGAATGATATGTGTATGGGGAATGTTTTAAACCATGCAGCATCCCTCAGTTCAGTTCAGTAGCTCAGTCGTGTCCGACTCCTTGCAACCCCATGAATCGCAGCACGACAGGTCTCCCTGTCCATCACCAACTCCCGGAGTTCACTCAGACTCATATCCATCGAGTCAGTGATGCCATCCAGCCATCTCATCCTCTGTCATCCCCTTCTCCTCCTGCCCCCAATCCCTCCCAGCATCAGAGTCTTTTCCAATGAGTCAACTAAATTCACACTTACTCTACTACCTGAGGTGAATGCTGAGACAAGGCAAGCCCAGCCCTGCTGGGAGTCCTTACTTTCAATGTGGGGGTTCATGTCCATGGGGCCTGAAGTACCTGCATGAACCAGGAACCGTGCTAAGGCTGATAATGCATTTAATCACCACAGTAACCCACCCTGTTAGGGCTCAGAGAGGGTAATCGCTTTCCTGAAGGTCACAAAGCTAATGAACTGTGGAGCTGAGGTTTGAATCTGTCTGATCCCAAGAGTTCTTTTTAATAATTACTCCTTCTACCCAGTGGACCTTCCCTAGTGGCTCATATGGTAAAGAGTCTGCTTTCAGTGCAGGAGACCTGGGTTTGATCCCTGGGTCAGGGAGATACTCTGGAGAAGGAAATGGCAACCCACTCCATTATCCTTGCCTGGAAAATTCCATAGACAGAGGAGCCTGGCAGGCTACAATCCACGGGGTCACAAAGAGTCAGACACGACTGAGCAACTTCACGTCACTTCACTTCACTGTACCCAGTAGAGAGTGACCAACTTAACCAATTCTGCCACCTTCCCGAGGCCTGTTTCTGCCTGTGCTTGTGGGGAAAAACAACAGGGTCCCACTGTCAGCAGAGGCACCTCTGTTCTAAACATTAGCATCCGTCCCTTGTTCTCACTCAAGCTCCATAATATTTTCCGAGCATCAAAGTTGTTTCAAAAGAAGCCTCACTTGTCAGTTAAGATTGGCATATGCAGGAGACCTCAGAGCAAGCCCAGCCTCACCACCTTCTGATGCCAGAGCCTCAGGACTCTCACCCCAGAGTGAAGGATGCCAAGGGCCCCTCTTCTTGCTTTTCAAGGAAAGGTTCCATTTGTGTTTTGAAAAGACCATAGACTTGGAGTCTCACCAGAGTATGGATACTGTCTCACCACTGTCTTTCCTTGGATAAATAAGTTCACTTCTCCAGATATGACTTTTTTCCCATAAAGCAGGGACTGTAATACTTTTCACTGAATTACTGTCTGAATTTAAGAAATCACCTAGTCTGTGGTAGGCATTGAGTAATGTTTGTTATTTTGACAAATACTATAAATTCTTAGTATAGAAATTCTCCCATATATTCCTTCCAGAGTGCTTGGTTTGTTTCCAATGTAGAAGAATAAAGTTGCAAAGCATGCTGCCTCTCAGAATTACTTTTATTTCTAGAGGATGGAGACTCTGCCTAGGAGGAAAATGGGAGTTTTCCCGGCTTTTGTGCAGGTTTTATTTGTATGCACCAGCGAGCAAGCCTTCTTTGTTCTGAAGATGAATTTCATTCTAATGGTGCCAATGAATCTTTCAAAAATTTCATAATTGCCATTCCTAGCATGTTCCACACTGAAAGATAACAAAAGATTTAGGTGGCCAATTCAGATTGGACTTGGAGATGGATGTGCATTTGAAAACGCTTCAGCTGCTCTCTGAGTCATCTCAGTCCATGATGACGTGCAGCTGAGCTAGATGGTAGAGTCAGCAACATCAGCCCAGCCTGGGCCAGCCTGCCAGTGGGATTGAGGAAGGCTATCTTATGGGATATAGACGGGGATATAAGAAGAGATGATCCAGAGGCTACAGCGGGATAAGTTCGTGAGAGATGGAGTTTATGAACATGTGCAAACAAAGATCTAGTAATGTTTTGGCAGTTATGCAAACAGAGAAAAATGGTGGGAGAATTTAGGTACCATGTCACCAGGGAAGTCTTACCATGTCACACTGGGTAGTAAATTAATCCTTTGGCCTTCAGGGCATAAATGTTCTAGAATTACCCAAGAAAGTATGATTGATGATGGAGGTGAAATGAGCAACCTAAAATTGCCTGTTTTTGTTATTGATAGAATAATCTGCTCCACTTCCTTCTGGCTAACTCCTATTCATCCTTCAAAACCCAGCTCAGGTGTCAACAACTGCAGGAAAATTTTCCTAACCATACTTTGTCTCCTGAAATGTGTAAGGTTTCCCTCCCCTATGTCCCCATTTCACTCCACAAGACTTCTGTCATGGCCTGATCTCTCTATCTGATGACTAAGGATTCCTCACGTCACCTAAACTCTTGCATCACTTCTCTACTGTGTATTTGGGAGTAATTTCTGTTCCAGAGTTGATTCACACTCAGCTGCTTCTTTGTGGTCACTATCTTCTAAGCTGCTTTCTGCTTCACTTCTTGGAAGTGATCTCTTTTCTCCCTTAATACCCTGTCATCACCAGCATGTGCATCTCAAAGGTAAGATGCTGTTCTCTTTATTGCCACATCCTTTTATTTCTCATACCATCAATATGAAGTTTATAATGTAGTAGATTTTGCTGAACGTTTGAGATAATGAGAACATGACAAGAACTCTTAAAGCTTGATGTTAAATATCATTGCTTCCATCACCTAAAGAGAAAGGTAAAAGGTTATTTCCTTTGTAGAGAACCCCTCATGATATTTCCCAGGCTTTGCCTCACTTTTTCTGTTTTTTTTTTTTCCCCCCTCTTTGGCAGAGGGAAAGCCCTTCTTCAGTGCTTTACTGTAAAATTCTCTTCCTGCTTGAAGCAAATCACCATCCCCTGCTTGCCAAAGTTGGCTTGCTCCAAGCCTCTGTCCTATGTCCTCTTCTGGCTGAGTTCAGGCTGTTACAACAAAATGCCGTGGACTAGGTGGCTCAAACTTCAAACATCTATTTCTCATCATTCTGGAGGTTGAGAAGTCCAAGATCAAGTTGCTGGCAGATCCAGTTCTGTTTAGAGCTTTCTTCCTGGTTTGCAGGTTGCCATCTTTTTGTTGCGTCTTTACTTGGCAAAGAGCACAAGTTCTAGACTCTCTTTTTACAGGGACACTAATCCTAACATGGGGTTCCACCCTTAGGAACTTACCTAATTTCATTAGCTCCCAAACCCTCACCTCCTGATACCATTGGGGTTTAGGGCTTCCCTGGTAGTTAGGGCAGTAAAGCATCTACTTGCAATGTGGGAAACCCTGCCTTAATCCCTGGGTCAAGAAGATCCTCTGAAGAAGGGAATGGCTACTCACTCCAGTACTTTTGCCGGGAGAATCCCATGAGCCTGGCGGGCTACAGTCCATGGGGTCGCAAAGGGTCGGACACGACCTTTTTTCACTTCCACACTTAAGGCTTCAACATACAATTTTTTGAAGGCTGCAAATGTGCAGTTCATAACATTCTCTTACACAGGCAACCCACAGGGCAAAATGATCGGGAGCTGTTCATTTTCCGAATTTGAAAATGTGTGTGAGAGAGGGAAGGTCTTGGCAAAATTTCTGCTTTGAGGTCCTTACTTGCGTGAGATGAAGCTATGGGCTTGCTCGTCCTGTGGACCCCCAGCAACCTGAGGACAGCTCAAGGACACAAATCCATATTTGGGTGAACACTCACACCTCCCCCAAGGACACACGTAAATGCTTGTGGACAGTTCAAACTAATTATAGGTTTAAGATAAGAGCTATCTTCCTGAAGGCGATATCACTGAAGTCCTTCCCCTGACCCACGATGCAGGAAGCTCTCTCCCTTTTTCTTCCCATCCTCTTGCTTTCAGGTTCATGTACAGGGAGCATTCTGTGCATGAGAAGTGGGCATCCATTGCAGGGGCTTCCTGAACAGCAGAACCATCTGTCTTTTATTCTACCTCTGGCTACAAAATAAGCTTTCTGCCTCTGTGTTACTCCCTTGTCTCTGTTAATCCATTATTGATTGATGCCTGCAGGCTGAAGCTTCCTTAGAATCAAAGTATTTATTCTTTTCCCAACTCTCCCTGCCCCTTATCTTCCCCTTTCTCCACCCCAGCATTTGCTTTTTTTGTGCAGTGAGCTACTGAAGTCCTTGTTCACTGGAGCCCAGATTTTATGCATCCTGGATATCACCACCTGAGCGGTGGGGGGCCCACTACCAGCTGGGCGAGGCCATTGGCTACAGGGTCAGTTTTCCCTGTGAGGATGTGTTGCATTGAGATATAATAACTTTGGTTCCAAATAGGCACTGAATGTATCTGGCTCTTTAGGCAAAGAGGGTTTATTTTTGAATGATTAATGCGAAGAAAGGTCAGGTGTGCATTGTGTGACCAGTTAATGGAAAAATGACACCCTGTTCTCAGTTGGCTGCTGCTTACCCCAGACAAACGATGATGCATTTGACAAACTTCTTGTGAGTTTTGTGTCCCGGCTCAGTTCTAAATATTTAAAGCAGTCTCTATTCGGCATGCTCTGAAGTGAGCTTTTGAATGCAGCATGTTTTGTTTCCTGTTGAAATTACACAAGCTTTTTAAACTGTTGAATAAAAGAATAGGCAATAGTAGATCCGGCTGCATCTGGCTGTTGGACCCAGTAGGCTTACTTATCTGTAAATCCTCTGAGGAGTAGCCAGTAGGAACATTGCTCATTTTTCTGTTTCTTCCAGGAATTCTTTTATAAAGTTTGAGCGAGGCTTCAAAGTCTCTCTTCCTATTATTGACAATGATATTATTATTATTAATACTATTGTGACAGAGGCCAAAGCCATATTTAAAAGGATGACAGTGGATAAACACAGTAAACCGTTTCCTGATCAGGGATCCTACTGTCTTTATGGAAGAGTGTCCGCTGAAAGCCCTCTACTGTTGCTGATGTCATATAGTTGGAACTTAAGGAATGCTTTTCTAGTGTATGAATCAAGACTAGGTGAACTGACACCTAGGAAACTACACTGTAAAGGCCAAGGCCACATTGCTTACAATATGCCCTAAGAAGGCCTAGGTTGCTTTCCCAATGCTGTCACTTTTCTAGTCCAGTGACCTTAACTCAGGACCTCGATTCTTGTGATGATTCTAGTTACCATTTGTGAGTCATAAGTAAAATGATGCATGGTGAAATTTATGTAAATATATTTTGTATTTAGTCTTATAGTGAGTGAATAGTGAAGTCGCTCAGTCGTGTCTGACTCTAGCAACCCCATGGACTGCAGCCTACCAGGTTCCTCTGTCCATGGGATTTTCCAGGCAATAGTACTGGAGTGGATTTCCATTTCCTTCTCCAGGGGATCTTCCCCACCCAGGGATCGAACCCGGGTCTCCCTCATTGTAGACAGGCGCTTTACCGTATTTAGTCTTAATAAATGATAAATTAAAATAATATTTTATTAT
The DNA here is from genome assembly GCF_002263795.3 of Bos taurus. Lineage (NCBI taxonomy): Eukaryota > Metazoa > Chordata > Mammalia > Artiodactyla > Bovidae > Bos > Bos taurus. Next base: position 80,656,895 of record NC_037338.1, on the reverse strand, counting down.
ATATTTTATACTATAGTGTGTGTGTATATATATATATATATAAATATAAATATATTATACATCCACACATGCTTAGTCACTCAGTAGTGTCCAAGTCTTTGTGATCCCATGGGCTATAATCTGCCAGGCTCTTCTGGCCATGGGATTCTCCAGGCAAGAATACTGGAGTGGTTTGCCATATATATATATATATATATATATAATTATATATATATATATATTAGTGTTAGTCACTCAATTGTGTCTGACTCTTTGCCACCCCATGGACTGCTGCCCACCAGGTTCCTCTGTCCATGGGTTGCTCCAAGCAAGAATAGTGTAGTGAACTGCCATTCCCTTCTCCAGAGGATCTTCCCAATGGAATCAAACCTACAACTCCTGCATTGGAGGCAGTTTCTTTACTGTCTAAGCTACAAGGAAGCTACAAGGAAAATGTTTATACTATGGTCCAGCATAAGAACTAAGGAATTATTTGATATTTGAGCAACACCAGCAGAAGTAAAGTGACTATATTCTGTGTATGTAATACAAACACAAAGTGTTTTTAGCTGGCAGGAGGTGGGGAGAAGAGCTTTGATTAAAGCATAAATAAGTATGTCTTAAGTAGTTTAAGTTACTCTGATACATGCATTATCTTCTCTTCAGAATTCCTACAGTACTTGTTTTTGCTGCTTAGTGAGTGCTTAGTCAAGTCAGGACATGTGATTGAAGGACAATGATTAACTTGTGAGAGTTCACATTTTTCCCCTGCAAAAGAGAATGTGTAATTGGCAGCCAAATGCACCATTTGTCTCCTCCTCTGTTCCTGAGAACTATTCTTCACATTAAAACTCTACTGTGGAAAACGGAGAGAGCAGGCAGGAAGAGGAGCAAGAGTACAGGAGGAAGGAGAGGAGGATTTTTCTAGGAGTTGTTTGCATGTGAGAAGCTCTTGAGAACGATGACTTAAAAAATGTAGCGAAGATAAAAAAGTCTGGGATTTATAACACAAATAAAGAACAGAATTACTTCAAGAGTCCTTTTTGCAGATTGACTGCCACCTGGCACTTCTTACAGACTGGCCCCTCTGGTTCACAGTTTTAATAGGGTTATAGATGAAAAGCATTCATGTGAAGTTTTTTTCTCCATCCACCCAAATAGTCTCATCTTTTTTTTTTTTTTTTGATCATCTCCCAATTTGGGCTTCCCTGGTGGCTCAGACGGTAAAGAATCTGTCTGCAATGCAGGAGACCTGGGTTGGATCCCTGGGTTGGGAAGATCCCCTGGAGAAGGGAATGGGTACACACTCCAGTATTCTTGCCAGGAGAATCCCCATGGACAGAGGAGCCTGGTGGATCCTTGGGGTTGGACACAGCCGAGTGACTAACACACATGATCAACTCTTGCTAGTTTATCCTTCACTATCATTCATCAGAATAATTTTTGTGGGACACAAATGTGATTATGTCAGTTCTTTGTTTCAAACCCTCCCTAATGGTATGGACAACCCATCCCTTGTAAGTCAAGTTGGACCTGCAGATACAAACACAAATCCGTGAGCCCTTTGCTCCATGCCTGCTCCGGACAGCACCCCACCCTCTCTGCGTAGGTGGTCTAACACTGATTCTCAGGAGGTTAAGATGAAGATGCCTCAGCTGGAGATGAGAGCAGGGATGTCCTCCTGGATGCCCTGGTAATCTCTGCCCAAGCCCACGAGTGATGCCAGCCAAAGCGACAAAGACAGCAGCCACACTCCTCGTGAGATCCAGCCTTCAGCTGAAAGCACCAGTGTCATACCAAGGAGTGGGCGTGCGATGGGAGTGTCTGCCCTGTTCCAGAGCCCTGTTTCATCATGGCCATTGTTTGAAATTTCCAGTATAGGATACCACTTGGCTTTATTATTGTTTTTAAAATTCTCTACTACAAAGAACCCTCTTACTGCCTTTGCAGGCTGCTGCCCTGAGGCAAACTGCCCCCTCTCCCCATTTCCTTGTTCACCAGAGGACCATGACACCCCCTCCTTTTTCTTTTGCTAGAGCATGAAGAGTGAGTGTTTCACAGACTTGTGTTGACTGATGCGGAAGCACTGGAGACCATTGGATCAGCATCTCCCAGGATTGAGGAAACCGTCATTTGAAGGTCAGACATTTTAGGTCCATGCAGAGTGAGACTAGAGGGGCAATTACATGCCTTGGATTTTGGAGATGGGGTGGTGGCTCCAGAAAGGCAAGACATCATGACAGAAAAAGAAGCACTGTGACTGTATAGGTGGAGTTGGTCATTAACTATGGCTGGCATATCTATATTCAATTTCTCAGCTTGGGATTGTTTTATAAATACTTATAGATATTAAGGAGATCAAACCAATCAATCCTAAAGGAAATCAATCCTAAATATTCATGGGAAGAACTGATGCTGAAGTTGAAGCTCCAGTACTTTAGTCACCTGATGTGAAGAGCCGACTCATTGGAAAAGATCCTGATTCTGTGGAAGATTAAAGATCAAAAGAGAAGAGGATGGTAGAGGATGGTTAGATAGTATCACTAACTCAGTGGACATGAATTTGAGCAAGTCCCAGGAGATAGTGAAGGACAGGGGAGCCTGAGGTGCTGCAGTCTGTGGGACTGCCAAGAGTTGGACACGACTGAGAGAATGAACAACAAAAACAGACATTAAACAGGCTTCCCTGGTGGCTCAGCAGTAAAGAATCCACCTGCCGGTGCAGGAAACACAGGAGATGCAGGTTTGATCCCTGGGTCAGGAAGATCCCCTGGAGAGGGAAATAGCAACCCAATCCAGTATTCTTGACTGATATATTCCATGGACAGAGGAACCTGACAGTCTATAGTTCATGAGGTCCCAAAAGAGTCAGACATGACTTAGCAGCAAACAACAACAACAGACATTGAATGCGATTCCTTTCAAGAGGGCTCTGTTGAATTGTTGATGTCTTGAATTTGTTATACATTAAAAGCACTTTATAAAGTTTGTGTGCGTGTGTTACTGTTTCACTTACTGTAAACCCTGATGAATTTTGATTTAAATTAAAAACTCTCAGCTTGCTTAAAAGGGGGCAGGTATTTGCTACTGATACATTTGTTTCCAGCAAAGCCTTAAAGAACAAATGTTGATTCATATGCTACAGAGAAAGGAACTGGTCAAATACTAAAACTAATGTTATCAGCAGCTGGGCAGAATTGAGAAAGGGAGGGCCTGGCTTGGAGAGGAGGCCAGGGCTTTTGATAGAGATCCTTCCTGGGCCTCATAACAGACATATGTTCTCATCACCTGCAAGATAAGCCTGTGCTCCTAAACGTAGCTGGTACAGACTTGGAGCCCAGCCTACCTCATCCACTCCATCTTCCTATGTTGTCCCTTGCATATATCCTATCTCCATGCCCCAGGCAACAAAAACAGCCAGTCCCTGACTATGACATACTCTTTCATGCCTCTGTGCCTTTATAGGTATTGTTTACCTTCCCTGAGAAGTCAAATTTTCTTCCTTCTCCATCTTCCCATACTCATCTTCCAGAATTAGCAAGTTATTGCTCCCTGATTCCATTCCCAGTCATATCCCAAGAAGAAGTAATTGTCCCCTCATCTGTGATGTTGTTCTGGAAGTGGAAATGCTGAGTTTGGCTCATGTCTTCTCCACTTAATGCTGTGTGACCTTGGACAAGTTGCTTAATCTCTCTGTGCTTCAAATCCCTCAACTGTATCATGGGGATAATAACAATAATAGTACTATTCCTTATAAAATTAAAGTGAGGATAAGGCTTTTAGAAAGTTTCCTAGAATCACATAATAACTTAATGTGTTAATTGTTTTTATTATTATTTATTACTCCCACTACCATTATCATCATATATATACCTCCTTTGTGCTTTTATTCACACCAGTTGTATTCATATGATTATTATTATTGATGTCAGTTTATCTGAATCTCATTTATTATGTTTTTGGGCTCCAAAATCACTGCAGATGGTGACTGCAGCCATGAAATTAAAAGACTCTTGCTCCTTGGAAGAAAAGCTATGACAACATATTAAAAAGCAGAGACATCACTTTGCTAACAAAGGTCCATCTAGTCAAAGCTATGGTTTTTCCAGTATGGATGTGAGAGTTGGAGAAGAATTGATGCTTTTGAACTGTGGTGTTGGAGAAGACTCTTGAGAGTTCCTTGAACTGCAAGGAGATCCAACCAGTCCATCCTAAAGGAAACCAGTCCTGATTATTCATTGGAAGGACTGAAGCTGAAGCTGAAATTCCAGTACTTTGGCCACCTGATGCAAAGAACTGACTCATTTGAAAAGACCCTGATGCTGGGAAAGATTGAAGGCAAGAGGAGAAGGGGACGACAGAGGAAGAGATGGTTGGATGGCATCACCGACTTGATGGGCATGAGTTTGAGTAAGCTCCAGGAGTTGGTGATGGAAGGGAAGCCTGTGTGCTGTGGTCCATGGGGTCCCAAAGAGTCAGACATGACTGAGCGACTGAACTGGAACTGGATCTTTACTCCTCAGGGTTCAACACAGTACTTGGCATTAGTAGGTGTCCAGGAAATAGTTTTGAATTTTAATTCAAAAGGCATCAATGTCTTTTTCTTATCATAAGCTTCATAAAATATCTTTTCTGCTTTTATCAATCTTCATAGATGCTAGTTTAGTACCCTGCACATAATCAGCCTCAAACTCTACTTAAGAAACATGTGTACAAATGACTATTTATATATTGGCTTCTGGCCAGCAGGCAGACCAGTGGTGTCAGAGGATACTTACTCCCAGCTTCTCAGGTGAGATCAGCTGGTGAACTGAAAGCAGATTGTTTGGTTCACTTGCTTTTTTGTTTCATAAACGTCTGCTGAGTTTAAAAGGCAGTCAAGATGTAGTTAAAGATGAGGATCTGCCTTATGAAGATGAATCCAGTGTATGAAAGTGGTAAGAGATGGATTAGGGATTTGTAGATGGATTAACTGAACTCAAATGTCCTTTGCAAATATGAGAGAAAACTTCTTTACCCCATAGTTTAAAAAATCCATATTTCTACAAAATTGGGGTCTTATAACCAAAGTTTCTCTGCTTCTTCAAACTATCTAATGGAGTTTTTTTGAATGGGTGTTCATTTTGTTACATCATCAGGTTACAAGTAGATTAAAGTCATAATTTTTTTCAACTAGGGAACAGACTAAATGGAACTCTTTGATCCAGCTTCTGAGGACAAGTATTCCTATGGGAGTGTTTCAAATGGGTTGTCTCTTACCCCAGGAGTGTGATGTGTTTTTGCCCCATCTCACATCATCTTCTATTAATAACATTCTGAACTTTGGATTGATTATTTAATGTTGTTGTTGTTTAATTGTTAATTGTTGTCTGAATCTTTTGTGACTCCATGGACTGTAGCCTGCCAGGTTCCTTTGTCCATGGGATTATATCAGGCAAGAATACTCGAGTGGGTTGCCATTTCCTTCTACAGGGAATCTTCTGGACTGAGGGATTGAACCTGCATCTCCTGCACTGGCAGGTGGGTTCTTTATCAGTGAGCCACCAGGGAAGCCCCTAGCTCTTAACAGTAAATACTATTCCTTTAAAGGGACATTTGTGAGTCTATTTGAGCCCTGAATTTATGTTTTGTTTAAAGAGTGCCATTTAAGGTTAAGATCAAGAGATTTTTTTTTTTGGAGGGGGATGGTTTAAGTTTAAAAATGAGAAAGTTACTTGAGTCCAAATGTAACCTTTAAAGATTCTCCCAGGGAACTGAAACACACAGGGAAAAAAAAACGTGATGACATTATGAATGGAATGTAAGACTCTTTACTTTTCTCTGTAAGCTCCTAGAAATGAAAAATGTAAATAGAAAGATAACTGAGTAAAAGATTTTGAAAGTTCTTCATCAAGCAGTCAAGTTGTTGCCTGAAATGGCAAGGGAGATAGAGCAGATGCCTCTTGAAGAAACCTCAACCAGACCTGTCTGCCCAAGAACCCTGAACATAGCTTTCTGAAGCCCACCCCCATTTCTGCTTTTATACCCACCTCTGCCTCTAGCAGCTTCCATTCTTCCAAGCTGGAGGCAGTACTCTTTACTCATTCAATCAATCAAATTCCATCTTCCATTCTATTGCTGTTATATTATGCAATGAAGACTTGTCTAGTAATATAAGTAAGGCACACAGCTTCCAGTCTTCATCTCAGAATCTGCTTTAAAAACTCTTCCCTAAAATTCATCTGGGAATTTAGGGTTTTGAGTATGAGCCATACATTCTTCTTGCTTGACCCTACAATAAACCCCTCTCTGTTCCAAAAAAAAGGACTTGCCTAAGAGTGAGAAGACCGTCAGTCATTTACTTATGTCAGGCTGGTTCTTCTTGCTTGGTTCTTACCTTGTAGCAAAGAATTGAAACCACAGACCAGTACAACTTAAGCAGGCAAGATTTATTGGGCAAGCAGTATGTTCTCCAGGGGTGAGGGCAGACCAACAGGCACAGGAGTTGCCCTGTTCCATTTTGGCTTCCCTCTTTTATATTCCTTGTTCTCTCCCTTGAGTGGTCACTGAGGCCTATGCAAATAGGGCATTATTCCTGAGACCAGTCAGGGAAGGGGATGCAAATACAGTGTATACTCAAAACCTATCAGGGAAAGGAGCATGTTGGGCATGTTGTCCCACTGGAAGTCTTCATTCAAGTCAGTGCTTTTTATTTTACTTTTTTTTTTTTTTACAGTTCATGGTGTAGGTGATCGTCTAGTTGTCACTTCCTCTACCCACCATTTCATACCCGTTTCTCCCTACTCTAACTGCCTAACACTTGCTAAGAAACTTTTTTTTTGAGAACCTGTAATGTTATGCCTAGCGCTGTAATAAATGCTGGAAGTTCAGGGATCGTGTGGTTTGGGCACATTGGGGTGGTCATAGAACAGTTGCCTTTTCCTCCTGGGTCCACAGGTATTATTTAGTTCACTTGCCGTCAAGAGACACCACGTGACTAGATTATGTCTAATGGATTTCAGGAGAAGTAATGGGAGCCACTTCCAGGCCTGGCTCCTAAAATATCTTTCATGATGTTATTCTGTCTCCCCCTTTTACTATCTTTAGCTGAATGAAGAAGATCCAGGAAAGGACCCCAAGATCACAAAGCCTGGATGCCTGAATCACCAGGTAGAGAAGGGCCACCTGGGATGTCTGTCTGCCTAGAAATGTCATGCATTGAACTTGTGATTAAGAAATGAACATTAATTTTATTAAGCTACTGAAACTTTGGGATTTAGTTAATATAGTATCAATAGGATAGTATAATAATTACACACTAGTATGATAGCTTATGGTGAATGGTGCCACTGGATTTATGGTCTCCAAAGGAGAAGATTTCACTCCAGGACCTATGATGGGGCTCAATCACTCAGAGCTTTGTGCAGCAAAATTTTATTTAAAGTGACAGGACAGAGAAAGCTTCTGATATAGACATCAGAAGTGGGTAGAAAGAGTACCCACCCTCACTAGTTTAAGCAAGGCCTTATATACTTCTCAATCAGCTGCTGAGAACAGATAAAAAGAATACCTCAAGGCTGTAAGAGTTCCATCAGAATTTTCCCACAGCATACATACTGAGATGACTTTGACACAAGATTAGCCAGGGAGAACGGGTTCAGGACACTGTTACTGGACGAGATATACTCTTCCTGTGTAATCAGGGGGACAAGTCTTGAGGAACAGGTTCCCAGGCAAGGCTTATTACAATTATTATCATCAACATAGAGCCTAAGAAAAGTATTTTCATAAGAAAGACATTGTGCTGTGTGATCATTAGCTCCTAAAGAAGGGCCAGTTCTCGGGCAAGATATATTGTTGCACAAGGCTTAAGGGAAGCATGAGGGAGAATGTTCACCTCCTCCTTAAAGGGGCCTGGACTGCCTAAGCTTTAACTCTTTCAAGTATAATACAATTACATAATACAGTGGCAAATAGTGGCATAATATAGTGGCAAATCATTTCATGGCAAATAGATGGGGAAACAATGGAAACAGTGAGAGGCTTTATTACTTTTTTGGGCTCCAAAATCACTGCAGATGGTGACTGCAGCCATGAAATTAAAAGACACTTGCTCCTTGAAAGAAAAACTATGACCAACCTAGACAGCATATTAAAAAGCAGAGACATTACTTTGCTAACAAGTGTCTGTCTAGTCAAAGCTATGGTTTTTCCAGTAGTCATGTATGGGTTTGAGAGTTGGAATGTAAAGAAAGCTGAGCACTGAAGAAATGATGCTTTTGAACTGTGGTGTTAGAGAAGACTCTTGAGAGTCTCTTGGACTGCAAGGAGATCCAACCAGTCCATCCTCAAGGAAATCAGTCCTGAATATTCATTGGAAGGACTGATGCTGAAGCTGAAACTCCGATACTTTGGCCACCTGATGCAAAGAGCTGACTCATTTGAAAAGACCCCGATCCTGGGAAAAATTGAAGGCAGGAGGAGAAGGGGACGACAGAGGAAGAGATGGTTGGATGGCATCACCGACTTGATGGACATGAGTTTGAATAAACTCCGGGAGTTGGTGATGGACAGGGAAGCCTGTGTGCTGTGGTCCATAGAGTCACAAAGAGTCAGACATGACTGAGCGACTGAACTGAACTGATAATACAGTGGCAACTCTAATATAGTCTCTGACTAATAGAGATGAGTAAGATAAAGAATTTGTCTTCAAGGAGTTAACATTTTGGTTGGGAGAAGTGTGTAAATTATAAAACAAGTGATCAGTCTAGCAAATGAGAGGTATAACATACAGTGGAAGTAGCATGTGGAGTAGGATGGGGATGATGATTGTGATAGAAAGACTTTCTGAATGAAAACCACTGTGTATTTTTATCCCACAATTGTGGGCGTGGTTGGGGAGGGTGGTTGTAGGTTGAGAGAAGCAGAGAATGAAAGGCAGATCAATGTTGCAAGAGCAGAAAGGATGAGGTCAAGCATGGTGACACATGGGGCTGAAAAGGAAGCAGATACTGAAACTTAGAGCATCTTCCATATGCCCCTGGTTCCCTGGACTTTCTGAGATCAGTACCATTCAAAGTGCTGATCTGCAATGATGTACGAAGTTTGAGGCAGAATGTGTATCAACACTCTGCTTCTTTCACAGGGAATGTGTTGCTATTTGGGGAAAAAAAGTCAGCTGAACCAAATAGCAAGCTTAGCGATGTGGCTGGTTCGCATTCCAGCACAAACTTCTTGTTTTTGTCATGTCCAGGAGACTGTTTCCTTTTATGAGGACCACTCTTGGAGTGGGCCTGTTTTGGACAAATTATTCTGTTTTCTCTGAAAAATGGATGTGAAGGGTGTCCAGGGAGATGACTTAAAAATTGTTAGTCTTTGGGATCTTTGGGATCCCATCCACTATAGCCTGCCAGCCTCCTCTGTCCTTGAAATTCTCCAGGCAAGGATACTGGAGTGGGTTGCCATTTCCTTCTTCAGGGGATCTTCCTGACCCAGGGATCGAACCCTTGTCTCCTACGTTGCAGGCAGATTGTTTACCATCTGAGACACCAGGGAAGCATGGGGAAATAATTCTGGAGCGAGATGATGAAGCTCCTAAATTAGAGCAGTTGTTTCAGATATATTTAGTATAAGATCAGGGTGTAGTGGGGACAGTGAGAGAAATAATAAAAAAAAATGGGTCCTAAATTTTTTGATCAAGTGTCTGGGTATAACCATCAACTGAAGAAAAGATAATCATGGACTTTGTGGGGAGTTTAATGAATTAACTTCCAGTGTTGTGGACAGTGAAATGGACAGGGAACACCAGGCAGATATATTGAAAGACCAGCTGGAGACGACTGCCTGGATCTTGGGGAAAGAGTTCTGGGGCGGAAGTTCACATTTGGGTGTCGTTATCATAGGAGGTACAGAAAATGGGAGTGTAACTCTGCAAAGTGAGAAAGGCAGTGGTTCAGGATGAAACCATGAAGGACATTAAAGTAAAGGAGACAAAGAAGATCTCCTGAGACAGATCTGACCTTCAGGGGAGTGAGAGATGCTGGGAGCCCAGAGTGCTTTTATATGTTCTGAGCCAACTAAAACAGCAGGGAGGACCAGTTAAATCTCAGTGAAAATGCTTCTGCTGGACCTGCTAATCAGGATGTCTTTGGTGAAATCTAGACCAGAGCACTGGTGGGGGGCAGAGAAGACACTGTAGCAGAACTGTAAGAAATTCTGAAACCATCAAGAGATGTACACGAGCTTCTTTTCTCTAGAGTCCCATTTCCTTCTCTGTTAGAAGAGAAGTCAGATTAAGTGAGACAATTTCAGTTCTAACAATCTCTAATAATAGATCCCATTTTGAACAAGCAAAGAGATGGTAGTCACATGATGTTGATAAAAATGGTGCAAGATACTGGTTTGCCACCTTGCCTGAGGCTCAGAGAGCTTAAGGATCATGCTGCGGTTCACACACACAATGAATTTCTGAACTGAGAATTAAATATTAGGTTTGTCTGACAACAAAACCTGTGTTCTTTTCACTGTCCTGCACCGTATAATGATTTTAAGAAGAGATAAGATACCAGGCAAAATGTGAATTGAATTTGGGTAGTAGATGATTTATAAGAGCCATCCTTGCTATATTTTCATAGGCGATACTCTTTAATAAAAGGCAGAATGTTCCTTTTGAGGAACATAAACAAAACTCACTGCGAGGGCTTTGAGCTAAGCTGATGTTAGCTATATAAAAAAGACTAGGTTGATCAGCAAGTGACAGGGAAATGGGGAACTTTTATATACAGAGAAAAAAAATCAATACTAGCATAATAGTTTATAGAGGCAATGCATTTTGCAGTTAAAAATCTCTGAAGACAAGCTTAACAGTAGATCGGTATAGAAACTCTTGAGGACATAATTCTCATTCAGCTCAGGTAAGCATTATCTGAAGCCAATTATCTGATATAATAAGAGAATAGCTCATGCCTTCTCAAGGTGTCTTTCTTTGAGTATGTTTTAGGAATGATTGTTTTTAAAGTTAGCTAGTGTACCAAGGGGAATCTCTCCATTTATCCAAGGAGGAAAAGGAGGAGAATATTTTGAATATGGCACATTTAAAGATCCAGCGGTGTTCTTGGGCTTTATAAAACTCGGCAAAGAAATATGGCCAACGTTTTCAGAAGCTTTCCGATTTAACTATTCAGAATTTTCTATATATCCTTTCTTGTGCAAAACTCTGTCCAGGAAGCTTGTAATTTCTTCTTATGCCCTCAAATAGCCCTTCAGAGATAGTCTACATTATATTTTGTGTGCGTGCATGCTAGGTCTCTACAGTTGTGTCCGACTTTTTGACCTTATGGACTGCAGCCTGCCAGACTCCACTGTCCATAGGGTTCTCCAGGCAAGAATACTGGAGTGGGTTGCCTTGCCCTCCTCCAGGGGATCTTTCCTACCCAGGGATTGAACCTGTGTCTCTTACCTCTCCTTCATTGGCAAGTGGATTCTTTACCACTAGCCACACCTGGGAAGCCCATAAAATATCATCAAGTCAGAACATCCCATTTTAAAATCAGAGAAAAGAAACACAGCTCGGGGAGGGATCTTGCCCACAGTCACAATTAGAGTAATGCTGTGACTACAGCACAGGGATCCTCGCCTTCGGCGGAGTGCAGTTTCTACTGCAGTGGGTCTGGGATGTAAGCTCAGTGCAAAACGGGGCTCTGTCTTAGCCACTGTTACATTCCTATAGTACCTTGAACAGTGCCTAGTGCCCAGAGAATGTAGGCTGTGTAATGATGGTAAAGGTCAAAGTGCTTATGTTTTAACTTCCTAGCAACACAGAAAAGCTTCTTCTGAAACTTGGTGTGGTATGGGTTTCCCCATCTGTTCTAATTCCGCCAGGCTATCTGTCCTGGAGACTAGTCAGCCCCATCCCTAGCTCCTACTTGTCTGAGGATCTGGGAGGAGCCAAGCCCTAAGGTGGTGGTAAGGTGAAGGACCAGAGGCTTGAGATCAGCTCTGACCTGGTGTGGATTATTGCTGGGTTTGTGCTCTACCTTGATTCAGCATTTGAAGTTACTTTGTAATAACCCGAAGTCTCAGTCTATGCCTTGATTTCTTGCTCATTATTTCTTAGACTAATCTAGGCTCTGGGGCAGTCACAAATAGGGGCCCAGATCTCAGTGGTTTCATACATAAAGATTCATTTCTCACTCATGAATCTGACAGCTCTCTAGGACAATTCTTTTAAAGATATATATATATATTTTGATGTGGACCATTTTTAAAGCTTTCATTGAATTTGTTACAATATTGTTTTTGTTTTATGTTTTGATTTTTTGAGCGTGAGGCACATGGGTTCTTAACTCCCTGACTAGGGACCGACCCCACATCCCCTGCACTAGAAGGCAAAGTCTTAACCATTGGACCCCCAGGGAGATCCTGACAATTCCTTTTTAAACAGTGACTTAAAGACCTCAGTTTCTTGTATCTTGCAGCTGTGCCACCTGAAAAACATGGCTTCCAGGTCAGCTGGCATAGGAAGAGTGAGCTAAAGGGCTGTTCATCCTCTCTTAAATGCTTTAGCTTGGAAATGACACACATCACTTCTGCTCAGTGCCAGTTGTCCAGAACTAGTTATATGTCCTCCAACTGCAAGGACATTGGAAATTTCAGCAAGTACACAGGCTTTGGGAAGTAACAAAGATCTCTGTCAGAATGGAATTAGGCAAAAGAGAGATCACTGAGGTTTTCATCTTTATTTTTTCTTCCTAAAAAAAAAAGTGAAAAAAATTACAGTAAACTGACTTTCACAGTGGAATGTTCTTTGTGGCTTAGCTAGACATAAACAGTACCATTGGTGGGTCTAGGGAATATATGCAGTGGGGATTTAGGCTCTTCAGAACTTTGGCAGATCCAGTGACTGTTCTGAGGTTAGGTCCCATGAGTTGTCACACTGAGTAATAAAAGGTGGGGTGGAAATGGCTGGCCTGACCCCCAGTTGGCTGATTATTCAGTTCAGACAGAGCTAAAGAAAAACAGTTGCCCAGTGGCCTTTCAACTCTGCTCCTTTCCTGTTATTTCTCCAGCCATTTATAGTCTAGTGTCCGGATAGAGCTGGGCCAAAGTTTGGCAGGATTATAGGGAGATAAATTATTTGTAGGCCAGCAAGGGCCTCACAGCTTTACTAGGAAAGGGAAAATTGGAAGCTTGGATCATGTTCAGTTGTTAAGTCGTGTCTGACTCTTTCTCCAACACTACTCAGCTCCACATCTCATCAGTTATCAAATACTCATGATTGTGCCTTCTGATGATTCTGCTTCATACTCAATACATGATTGCCTTTGCCTTAGGTTAAGCCTCCACTATGTCCATTCTAGAATAGCATCCTAACTGGTCTTGCTAATAAGACAGAGTAACACATTAAAGCTCAAATATAACCGTAAGACGTGTAAAATTTTCAATGGCTTCTGATTATCTATGGCATACATTTCTATCCTGCCTGTTTTAGTGCATAATGCTTGTCACAGTGTAGCTGCTGTTTTCCTCTACTATCATCTCTCTATACTCCCAACATGTGGGGAGTAACTGGTAGGTACCAGATTGTTTTAAATCTGTGTGTGCCTCTGCTTATTCCTGTATGTTGCTACCCAGAATGCTACTCACCTACTTTTCATCTGGCAAACTCTTGAATCTTTCAGGATTCAACCCAGACTTCATCTCACCTAGGGAAAATTTCTAGATCCCCTCAGTTGACTTCGACACTCTATATCTGGTTCTGGCAGCATTTATTACACTGAATTGTAATGTTTAATCTGCTCAAAATCTCCACATACATTCTGACCCCATTAAAGTCAGAAGCTATAACTTACTTAACTTTGTCACCATTATATTTTTATACTCTTCATTGTTATATTGATCTTTATTCTATTTTTATGCCAATATCACACTATCTTACTAACTTCAGCTTTACAATAAGTCTTAAAATAAGGTAGTGTAAGAACCACAACTTTATTCTTCTCAAAGTTGACTCGGCCATGCATACCCTTTATATTACTCTATATTAAAACCAACTTATCAATTTCTGCAAATGAAACCTCCTTGATATTTTGATTTGAATTGTATTTCATCCATGGTTTAATCTGGGGAGAATTGACATCATTACAATATTGGGTTTTCTGATCCAGAAATGTGTTCTATCTCTCCGTTCATTTAGGCCATTTTTCATTCTTTCAGTAATATTTTGTAGTTAACAGTATACAGGTCTTACACATCTTTTATCACTTAAATAAAAAACCTGACAAGCAAAAAACTCAAATTTAGGAAGCATAAATTGGGGGGGGATTCTTTATTTTCCAGATGAATTTAATGAAAGGCTTCTTAGTGAAAGTGAAAGTGAAGTCGCTCAGTCATGTCCGACTCTTCGAGACCCCATGGACTGCAGCCCACCAGGCCCTCCATCCATGGGATTTTCCAGGCAAGAGTACTAGAGTGGGGTGCCATTGCCTTCTCCGTTAACAGCGGCTAGGCATATTATATTTACTTGGAGCTGGTTAAGTACCCCCAAAATCTGTATTGGAAAAAATACATCACAGAGTAGGTACTCAAAAACATTATTGATAATGGAAAGCCTGCTGTAATTTAGAGAATTTGCATCCATAAACAAACACAAAGACTACAGGGAATAAAAGATGCCTGTGTTTCATTCACTTTACTCATTGATGGTGTTTCTTTGCATTTACTCCTATGTTCCATTCAGCTTACTCATTGATGGTGTTTGCTTGGGTTTACTTGTAGGTAAAAAAACCCCAAACCAAAAAACTTGTATTCTTTAAATCCAGGAGTCTGTGTCAGGCAGACACAGCATCTGGGAGAGCAAGTATGGATTTCGTCACACTGACTAGGGCCTAGGCTTTTTGGTGTCCCTGAGTTCCCAACAGCCTGCAGGTTCTCAGAGAAAATTCACTCCTCCAACAGAGCCAAACTGTGTGCTCATGGGATGAGGACTGGACCCACGAGCCAGGTGTAATTTGTAGGCAGCTATGGAAAGCACAGAGGAGGGCATGGCAACCCATTCTAGTAGTAGTCTTGCCTGAAGAATCCCACGGGAAAAGGAGCCTGGTGGGTTATGGTCCATAGGGTCACAATGAATCTGACACAACTGAAGCAATTCAGCACAGAAAGCTGAAAGTCTTAAGGCTCAACTAAAAATGCAGACATGGAAGCATCCTTCTCAGGGCAATGACAATACCTACCAGACTGTGGGAAGTTCACAGTCATGTTCCTATTTATCTTGCATCTGCTCAGAACTGGATCTTCCTAAAGTTCAGTTGATTTGCAAGGAGATCAAGCCAGTCAATCCTAAAGGAAATCAACCCTGAAAATTCATTGACAGGACTGTTGCTAAAGCTGAAGCTCTAATACTTTATCTACCTGATATGAAGAATTGATTCATTGGAAAAGACCTTGATACTGGGAAAGATTGAGGATGGGAGGTGAAGGGGACAACAGAGGATGAGATGGTTGGATAGCATCACTGACTCAGTGGACGTGAGTTTGAGAAAACTCTAGGAGATAGTGAAGGACAGGGAAGACTGGTGTGTTGCAGTCCATGGGGGTCGCAAAGACTGAAGGACAACAATAACAAAGTTCATTTATACCCAATGCCCATCTCAGCTCCAAAGACTCTAATGGCTCCCGCATACCCACTGAACAGTTCAAACTTCTTTTTATGACATTTAAATCCATTTATAATCAGCATCCAAATACCTAGCAGGCATTATATCCTGTGTATTCTCTGCATGTTTTCTTGATCTCTAGTCATAATGGAATGTGTGCAGTTCTGTACAAATGGCAGACTTATTTTTAACTTTTACTATTGCAGTTTCACTGCATGGTTGGACCTCAGTCTCCTACTTTATATTTTATTTTACTTTGAGTGATTTCTGCAATTTCATCTTCCAATCGTTTTCTTGAAATTTTCATTTCCACTGTTCACCCTGTCCGTTCAGCCCAGGTTACTGGAATAATGTTCCCAAAATTATAGCTTTGCTCATGAGCCTGAGGAAAAAGTTCAGGGCCTTTCCATAGTCAAAAAATAAGACAGAATTTAATAGTTTGGTATCAAGACTCTTTAAAATCTAAACAACACCCCCCCTAACCACCTCCCCAATCCCCAAGCAAACAAACACAAAAAGACTCTTTAAAATCCATTCTGTCCTGCCTTAACCTACCTTAGTTACTGGGCTTACTCTGA
The DNA here is from genome assembly GCF_002263795.3 of Bos taurus. Classification (NCBI taxonomy): domain Eukaryota; kingdom Metazoa; phylum Chordata; class Mammalia; order Artiodactyla; family Bovidae; genus Bos; species Bos taurus. The sequence continues at coordinate 80,640,703 of NC_037338.1, read as the reverse complement.
GTGTGCAAGTTTGGGATTGATACCCTTCGATATTTCTCTTGTACTTATCCATTGGTTGTTCTCATCTATGCATCAGATATTGTTGCTGATTATGTGTGTGTGTGTGACTATGTCTATATTTCTATTAGACTGTGGGTTCTCTATGGCTCATCCTACAGCCTCTTTAGGGCCAAATACCACTTCTTCCAACAGTAGCTGCCCAATTAGTATTTGCTGGTGATGAAAAAGGAAGAAATGGAGCAGAGCAGAAAGTGCCCTTGGGAGTGTTGTATCAGAGAAATTCATAGACGTATCCAGAAGTTCACAGCCTGAACCTTGTTCGCGGTGATAGGAATAAATGGATGTTCTTTCGCTTCCATTTAACAGATATATGTGGATCATCTCAAGGTCAGATACTAAAATATACCATTAAATACTAATCCCAGAGGAAGAAATGCAAATTCATGCTCCACTAATGTCTGCAAGTGAGATGTGAAGCTTGGGCTAGCTTTCCATGATTTACTGAGCTGTGATAGAGGACATCAGATTCTTACATCTACTGCCCCAGGCTTGTGGTCACAACCATGAGACAGCTGGACGTCATCGGTTAAAATGAAGACGAACATGTGTCCCGTTAGCAGAGGGAAGATCACTGAAGGTCAGGAATAGAATAAAAGGGAACAACACCACTTTATGCCCATTGAAGACATTTTTCAACTGTTGGGCATCCCTGAGTGAAACTGTGTTCAAAGGGCTTTTATGCACATCTGCTTTATGCTGTACACCATGCAGAAGCCCTGGGGCACACAGATGAAACAGACACAGGGAGCTATAGGACACACGGGCAGCCATTTAAAAAGGTCCTTCACATTTATGTATAACTTTATACTTTTCCTTTAAATAAATATGCTTCTATTGCTGTAAAGTTATATCATAGAATGTTAATTAAAAGAAAGAAAGATATCTGTATTCTCATACACAAAGATAATTGTTCATAATGTGCTAAATTTTTCACCCCTTTTTCTAAGCCTGAGTACTTTTCAGGAGTTGAGAGCATACCACATGTTCTGTTCTTCCATTTACTTTGTAACACAAACATTTCCCCATGTTAATACACAGTTGTTTTACAGTTGGTCTATTCCTGTGGTGAATACTGATTGATTTTTTAAAAGTTAAGCCATGTTGAATACTTTGATTATGAAATATTTTTCTATGTATTTTTAGATTGAATTTTCTGGAAGTTTGTTGAGGATATTTATGTCATGTCCATGAGAGATATTTTGTCTGTAATTTTATTCTTTTGCAATATCTTTGTCTGGTTTTGGTATCAAGTTAATGTGTGGTGAGTAAAATGTGTTGGGTATTGTCCCCTTTAACAGTTCTAGAAGAGAACTTCTAGAATTGGTAGAATTGGTGTTGTGTAGATACAATTGTGTATAGAATTGGTATTATTTCTTCCTTAAATATTTAATAGAATTCATAAGTGAAACCACCTGGGCCAGGAGGTTTGTTTTCCTTTTCTTTTTTTAAAAAATCATGAACTCAATTTCTTTAAGAAGCATAGTACTGATTAGGTCTTCTTGCTCTTTTTCCCTTTTGTGGGAGCTTTGGCAATTTTCATCTTTCAAAAAATTTGTTCACAATATCAAAACTGTTGTGATTATGGGCAAAGACTATTTGTCCATATTATTCTTTTACTATGTTGTAATCGCTAATGTTTGTAACATCTGTAATAATGTTTCCTCTTTCATTTCTAAAGTAAATTTTTGTCTTCGTTCTCTCCCACAGCCTTTTTATTGATTTCATCAAACTACTAACTATTGGTTTCATTGTTTTTGTCTACTTATATGTTCTCAATATCACTAATTTCTGCTCTTACTTCCTTCTTCTGTTTGCTTGGATATTTTTGCTTTCTTTTCTAGTTTCCTTAGGCAAAATCTTAGATCTCCGATTTGAGACCTTTTTCATTTTCTAGCACGTGCATTTAATGCCATACATTTCCCTGAAAGCACTGTGTTCAGTATGTTTCCCCAATTTTGATCTGTTGTGTCTTCATTTTTACTCTCAAAATAGTCACCTGAGTGCCTCTAGCCAAACATTAGAATTGCCTGTGGAGCTCTGAAAAATTGCTGATGTATATACCCCATGTATACCCCAAGACCGTATGAGTCAGGAAATCTGGGGATGGGTCCTGGGCATTGCTTTAATACCTCCACAGGGTGATTTCAATGTTTACCTAAGATTGAGAATCCTTTCTCTAACTTATTGAAAGGGATTCCCAAACTCTTGTTGTAAACAGTCATCTGGATGCTTGTTGAAAAATGCAAATTTGTGCACCCACTCCTAGAGATTTTGATTCAACCAGTAAATACAATAGTCTGTTGACATGGGAATTTTTTTTTTAATAGCCCATGTGGATTCTGATGTATGTGGGGCTTAGACTACCCTTTGAAAAAGTCTGCATTAGAGAATCCATAAAAGAAGAAAAAAGTCCCTGCTGTGGTAGCAGCTATAGGTATGCGTGTGTGTGTGTGTGTGTGTGTGTGTGTGTGTGTATTCAGTCATGTCCATTGCCATTTCCTACTCTAAGGATCTTCCTGACCCAGGGATCGAATCTGCGACTTCCATGTCTCCTGCATTACAGGTGGATTCTTTACCACTGAGCCACCAGAGAAGCCCCTGCTGTATGTATTTCAAGAAGTAAAAAATAACCTGATTGCTGTTGGTATCTTGGAGAGGGTGCCTTCCTCCTACCCCTTGCTGTCAGGTAACAAGTCTATGATTGCAACAAAATCTCCTTTGCTGGGAATACTTGGCTTCATTACTGAAATCTCTGACCTTATCATCACTTTCTGATAGCAAGTAGAATTATCTTCGTAAACTGCAGGTCTCTGTTCATACAGTTTGCTGTGTCTAAATGCCTCCCTTTTCAGCTATCAGGCTCCTGCTTATCCCTGGCACTCCAGCTAGGAAAACTTCTACCACACTAGAAGTCTCTGGACCCCACACTACTCCAGTCTAGATCAGGTGACTTTCCTTGGGTCCTCATAGCCTCTCTGCATATTAATCTCAAAGATTAAACATCTATTTCTATTCTGTTTCCTCCACCAAACCCTTGAGGAAAAGTTTAGCCTCCAGGGTTTATCCTGTTGTCTGGCCCTAACAGATCCTCAGGAATGTGTGTTGAGCTGATCTTATTGAACGTGCTTCAATTAGTGGGCATCCCAGCATTCTGCCTTCCTGTTGGTTTCAGCTTGGGATGTGATCAGGACAGTGACTTCCTACATCTTCTAGATGGACAGTCCCTCCATCTGGAACTGAATCAATGTGTGTGGGAGTGGAAGGGGTGGAGGAAGACTCAGCTGTTTCTGCAAGCCTGTAGGGTTTGGCAAATAATAACTGCTCAAAAATATTGTTTGATTGAATGAAATAAGGGAACAAAAAAGTAAAAAGTCAAACAATAGTCAGAAGGAGGATATAGAGGCCCTACAAAGTCATGAATCATGAACGAAAAATCTCATGAGATTTATTGTTTGTTAGATTCTGGTTTTGAAGAGGAAGAGGGATCAGAGATCAAGTTGCCAACATTCACTGGATCGTGAAGAAAGCAAAGGAGTTCTAGAAAAACACCTACTTATGCTTCAGTGACTACACCAAAGCCTTTGACTGTGTGGATCACAACAAGCTGAAAATTCTTAAAGAGATGGGACTATCAGACCACCTTACCTGGCTCTTAAGAAAACTGTATGTGGGTCAAGAAGCAACAGTTAGAACTTAACAGGGAACAACTGACTGGTTCAAAATTGAGAAAGGAGTACAACAAAGCTGTGTATTGTCACCCTGCTCATTTAACTTCTATGCAGAGTACATCACGTGAAATGCTGGACTAGATGAATCACAAGCTGGAATCAAGATTGTGGGGAGAAACATCAAATACCTCAGACATGCAGATACCATTCTGATGGCAAAACATCAAATACCTCAGATATGCAAACACCATTCTAATGGCAAAAAGTGAAGAATAACTAAAGAGCCTCTTGATGAAGGTGAAAGAGGAGAATGAAAAAGTTGGCCTGAAACTCAACACTCAAAAAACTAAGATCATGGCATCCAGTCCCATCACTTCATGGCAAATAGTAGGGGCAAAAATGGAAGCAGTGACAGATTTTATTTATGTGGGCTCCAAAATTGCTGTAGATGGTGACTGCAGCCATGAAATTAAAAGGTGCTTTCTCCTTGGAAGAAAAGCTATGCCAAACCTAGACTCTGTATTAAAAACCAAAGAAATCACTTTGCTGACAAAGGTCCATATAGTCAAAGCTATGGTTTTTCCAGTCGTCCTATATAGATATGATAATTGGACCATAAAGAAATCACGAACACTGAAGAATAGATTCTTTGGAATTGTGATGCTGGGAAGATTCTTAAGAGTCCCTTGGACTGCAAGGAAATCAAACCAGTCAATCATAAAGGAAATCAATCTTGAATATTCATTGTAAGGGCTAAAACTGAACTGAAGCTCCAATACTTTGGCCACTTGATGCAAAAATCTGATTCATTGGAAAAAGACTCTGATGCTAGGAAAGATTGAAGGCAAAAGGAGAAGAGAGCAGCAGAAGTTGAGATGGTTAGATAGCATCACAGACTCAATGGACATGAATCTGAGCAAACTGCAGGAGATAGTGAAGGACAGAGGAACCTGACATGCTGCAGTCCATGGGGTTGCAAAGAATCAGACACAACTTAGTGACTGAACAACAAATCACTCTGAGCTATCTAAACCCACTTCCAGGCTTTCTAAGTAGAAGAGACCTATAGTCAGAGAAGGACTTTGATTTCCCCAGAAAATACAATGAATGAGAGTATTTTTCTAAACATTCCAATTAATGGGTTAATGTAATGAATGTTGTTAGGTCAAATAATGTAGTTGCATGAAAAAGTGTTTAAACTGCTGCCAGCAAAGATTTTTAATCTCCCTGAAGGAAATGTAGTGTTTCGGCCCTTTAGAAACATCTCTTTGCAAGTAATCAAGTTGGCAAACAGTATTTCTCATTGTACAAGCCCAATCCCAGGGCACTTGTTTATCACCGCTTGTTTGCTATAGGCACTTGTAAATAATAAAGTTGCTTTCCTTTGAAAAATAATAGAAATCCTTGCCCATTCCCCATGGTTATTCAGAGTAGAGATAGTTTTCTTAATAAGAAAAAAAGTGCATGTGTGAAAAAAAGTGCAGTTTTAGTTCAAAGAATGGAATGATTCAATGTGACATCCGTTAAAGAGCAGGCAATATGATTATGTCTTTGTGAGCTGCAAGGAGGAAGGACCAGTCAAGCTCTGAAGACAACAGAAGGAGCACAGTTGAGTATGGTTGAGCTAGTTTGCTATAGAGTGCTGAGGGGAACTCGTTGGTGAGGACTTCATTCATTCAACTGGGAAATACTTCTTATGTATCTGCTGTGTATCAGCCACTGTTTTAGAAGCTGAATGAGGATATGAGATTTCACAAAATAGCTTACGGTGAGATAGAAAGGGCTCTGAACAAGAAAATCTGGTTATAGTTCTGTGAATGGCCTGGGTAATTTCTTGCCCCCTCTGGACTCTCATTTCTATGTATATAAAATGGGGAGATGAGATTGAACTACATGATCCCCAAGGTCCCATACTTCTCTGTCATTAAGATGCCACCAGTCAACTAAAACATGAGAAATGTGTCAGCAGTTTCAGTGTGGAAGTTCAGTCCTCTAAGGTTGAATATGAAAATAGGTTGAGGCAACTGCTGACGTGGCTGGCATAATGGATAGAGAGAGTTCATAATTCTTTTTGGTGAGGGTGTAGAAAATTGGGTGGAAGGTGTGTGGGAGGGGTCTGAGAAAATTACAGGTAAGGACTGGGCATATTTCTCAACATTGCTGTACCGCTACAGGGATGGGCTGCAGTCAAATGTGCACAGAGACTAAAGCCAGGCTGAATGTCGGCTTTATGGTGTGAGAAAAATAACTTTTGTGATAGTCCTGAAGTTCTGTTGCTTTTACATCTCACTCAGTTATCAGCTCATTGAGGTCTCCCTCTGTTATCTCCTATCTTTGTGACACTGGTCAGTTTCTAACAGTTTCCGACTGAGGTTAATGTGTTCATTTTATGAGATAAAACATACAAGATACTTAAAGTAAAACTTGATACTGAGTAAGTTCTAGAGTGTCAGTTTCTTTTCTTTCTAGTATAAAAGCACAATGATCTGGGATCTTCTATTATAGAGGCAAACTGTGAATATATATTCCCTTAGAGTTATTCTTTCATGAAGATAATGGTGACTTTTACATTCCTCTCATTGGACTGAAGTATGTGTTCTCTCTCACAAGGATTTCCAATTATAGGCTTGTGTTTTCTCTTTACACCCAATTACTCCTTTTGTCATTGCATCATCCACCTGTTGTCAGTTTTCTTTGTAAAGCACAATTTGGGTCAAAACATGCCCTTGAGCAAAATTCTACAATGACTCCCCATTGCTTGCAGAATAAAATCCCCACCCCTGAGCTTGTGCTGTAAGCTCTCCCTGATCCAGACCCAGCATGCCTTTCCATGTTCATCTCCTATCATATCACTCCATGCACAGAACCTCTATCCCAGTGGTTCTCAAACCTAAATGTGCTTCAGATTCACCTGGAGGACTTCTTAAAATGCATGTTTCTGGGCCTCATGCTCAGTGTTTCTGATTCGGTAAGTCTGGAGTGAGGTCTTGAAATTGTGCATTTCTAACAAATTTCCAGGTGATTCTGATGCTGCTTGTATGGTGAGCACACTTTAAGAACCATTGTTTGACCACACAAAACACTGGTCCTTTTGGGGATATATCAGATAAGTACTTTTGAAATTGAGCAGGACTCTATGGGCCTTCCCCTGAGACCCATGTCTGCAGCCCACATTTTGCCTGTAGAAAAACTTTAGCCAAAGAGTAAGTTTCATCAGAGAAGTGAGAAAATGCAGAAGCAAAGGAAAACAATCAAATAGGATAAAGTAAGTCATTAAATAAAGTCAAGAACCTTTAGAGCCTCCTTAAGGGCTATAAGATAGTCTTCTGAGCCATGTCTTTTGAGCTGTTTTGTAGATACTGAAACGCCCAGCAGGTGGAAAAAGTTAACTACATGGTGACCAGACTGTAGCCATGACATAAGTTGCCAAAATTCCAAGAAATGACCTCAAAGACATGGAAACAAACAAGTCTTGGAACTGAAGATTAACTGTACTTAAAATATTCAAGATGAAGCTGATCAGACCACCGAAGACCAGTTTCAAGATGACTGTCAGAGCTGACTGTGCTGTTTCTGCATGTAAACCCCTCTCTCTGCCTACAAAAGCTCTTGCCCACTGATTGTTAGCGGGAAGAATTGGCCTTTGAACATGAGTTTGTCTGTTCCCCCTCAGTTGCCAGTCTCTGGGATAAAGCAAACTTTTTTTCCCACTAACCTTAGAGGAGCTACTCCACATTCAAGGTCAGGAGGGGCGGCTGTGGGGAGATACCCTTCGTTCAAGGTAAGGAGCAGCGGCTGCACTTTGCTGGAGCAGCCGTGAAGAGATACCCCACATCCAAGCTAAGAGAAACACAAGTAAGATGGTAGGTGTTGTGAGAGGCACCAGAGGGCAGACACAGAAACCATAATCACAGAAAACTAGTCAGTCTAATCACACGGACCACAGCCTTGTCTAAGTCAATGAAACTAAGCCATGCCGTGTGGGGCCACCCAAGACAGGCGGGTCATGCTGGAGAGGTCTGACAGGATGTGGTCCACTGGAGAAGGGAATGGCAAACCACACAAGTATTCATGCCTTGAGAACCCCATGAACAGTATGAAAAGGCAAAATGATAGGATACTGAAAGAGGAACTCCCCAGGTCGGTAGGTGCCCAATATGCTACTGGAGATCAGTGGAGAAATAACTCCAGAAAGAATGAAGTGATGGAACCAAAGCAAAAAGAATACCCAATTGCGGATGTGACTGGTGATAGAAGCAAGGTCCGATGCTGTAAAGAGCAACATTGCGTAGGAACCTGGAATGTCAGGTCCATGAATCAAGGCAAATTGGAAGTAGTCAAACAGGAGATGGCAAGAGTGAACGTCAACATTCTAGGAATCAATGAACTAAAATGGACTGGAATGGGTGAATTTAACTCAGATGACTATTATATGTACTACTGTGGGCAGGAATCCCTCAGAAGAAATGGAGTAGCCATCATGGTCAACAAAAGAGTCCTAAATGCAGTACTTGGATGCAATCTCAAAAAATGACAGGATGATCTCTGTTCGTTTCCAAGGCAAACCATTCAGTATCACAGTAATCCAAGTCTATGCCCCAACCAGTAACGCTGAAGAAGCTGAAGTTGAATGGCTCTATGAAGACCCACAAGACCTTTTAGAACTAACACCCAAAAAAGATGTCATTTGCATTATAGGTGACTGGAATGCAAAAGTAGGAAGTCAAGAAACACCTGGGGTAACAGGCAAATTTGGCCTTGGAATATGGAATGAAGCAGGAAAAAGTCTAATAGAGTTTTGCCAAGAGAATGCACTGGTCATAGAAAACACCCTCTTCAAACAACGCAAGAGAAGACTCTACACATGGACATCACCAGATGGTCAACATTGAAATCAGATTGATTATATTCTCTGCAGCCAAAGATGGGGAAGCTCTATACAGTCAGCAAAAACAAGACCAGGAGCTGACTGTGGCTCAGACCATGAACTCCTTATTGCCAAATTCAGACTGAAATTGAAGAAAGTAGGGAAAACCACTAGACCATTCAGGTATGACCTAAATCAAATCCCTTATGATTATACAGTGGAAGTGAGAAATAGATTTAAGGGACTAGATCTCATAGATAGAGTGCCTGATGAACTATGGATGGAGGTTCGTGACATTGTACAGGAGACAGGGATCAAGACCATCCCCATGGAAAAGAAATGCAAAAAAGCAAAATGGCTGTCTTAGGAGGCCTTACAAATAGCTGTGAAAAGAAGAGAAGTGAAAAGCAAAGGAGAAAAGAAAGATATAAGCATCTGAATGCAGAGTTCCAAAGAATAGCAAGAAGAGATAAGAAAGCCTTCCTCAGTGATCAATGCAAAGAAATAGAGGAAAACAACAGAATGGGAAAGACTAGAGATCTCTTCAAGAAAATTAGAGATACCAAGGGAACATTTCATGCAAAGATGGGCTCAATAAAGGACAGAAATGGTATGGCCCTAACAGAAGCAGAAGATATTAAGAAGAGGTGATAAGAATACACAGAAGAACTGTATAAAAAAGATCTTCACAACCAAGATAATCATGATGGTGTGATCACTCACCTAGAGCCAGACATCCTGGAATGTGAGGTCAAGTGGGTCTTAGAAAGCATCACTATGAACAAAGCTAGTGGAGGTGATGAAATTCCAGTTGAGCTATTTCAAAACCTGAAAGATGATGCTGTGAAAGTGCTGCACTCAATATGCCAGCAAATTTGGAAAACTCAGCAGTGGCCACAGGATTAGAAAAGGTCAGTTTTCATTCCAATCCCAAAGAAAGGCAATGCCAAAGAATGCTCAAACTACCACACACTTGCACTCATCTCACATGCTAGTAAAGTAATGCTCAAAATTCTCCAATCCAGGCTTCAGTAATATGTGAACCGTGAACTTCCAGATGTTCAAGCTGGTTTTAGAAAAGGCAGAGGAACAAGAGATCAAATTGCTAACATGTGCTGGATCATCGAAAAAGCAAGAGAGTTCCAGAAAAGCATCTATTTCTGCTTTATTGACTATGCCAAAGCCTTTGGCTGTGTGGATCACAGTAAACTGGAAAATTCTTCAAGAGATGGAAACACCTGACCTGCCTCTTGAGAAACCTCTATGCAGGTCAGGAAGCAACAGTTAGAACTGGACATGGAACAACAGACTGGTTCCAAATGGGAAAAGGAGTTCATCAAGGCTGTATATTGTCACCCTGCTTATTTAACTTATATGCAGAGTACATCATGAGAAATGCTGGGCTGGAAGAAATACAAGCTGGAATCAAGATTGCCAGGAGAAATATCAATCACCTCAGATATGCAGATGACACCACCCTTATGGCAGAAAGTGAAGAGGAACTAAAGAGCCTCTTGATGAAAGTGAAAGAGGAGAGTGAAAAAGTTGGCTTAAAGCTCAACATTCAGAAAACTAAGATCATGGCATCTGGTCCCATCACTTCATGGGAAATAGATGGGGAAACAGTGGAAACAGTGTCAGACTTTATTTTTTTGGGCTCCAAAATCACTGCAGATGGTGACTGCAGCCATGAAATTAAGAGACGCTTACTCCTTGGAAGGAAAGTTATGACTAACCTAGATAGCATATTGAAAAGCAGAGACATTACTTTACCAGCAAAGGTCCGTCTAGTCAAGGCTATGGTTTTTCCTGTGGTCATGTATGGATGTGAGAGTTGGACTGTTAAGAAAGCTCAGTGCCGAAGAATTGATGCTTTTGAACTGTGGTGTTGGAGAAGACTCTTGCGAGTCCCTTGGACTGCAAGGAGATCCAACCAGTCCATTTGAAAGGAGGTCAGTCCTGGGTGTTCTTTGGAAGGAATGATGCTGAAGCTGAAACACCAATACTTTCTTATTGGAAAAGACTCTGATGCTGGGAGGGATCGGGGGCAGGAGGAGAAGGGGACAACAGAGGATGAGATGGCTGGATGGCATCACCAAGTCGATGGACATGAGTTTGGGTGAACTCTGGGACTTTGTGAGGGACAGGGAGGCCTGGCTTGCTGCGATTCATGGGGTAGCAAAGAGTTGGACACGACTGAGCAACTGAACTGACTGAACTGAACCTTGCCTGTCAAGTATTGGCTTTCGAGGGGTGAGCAGCCAGATCCCACTTTCAGTAACACTTTTGCATCATGGCATTCTTCCCTCAGGCTTCTGCTCTTGGTATAACTCCATTCACTTTTCAAGTTAATTTCACTTATTAAGGACGCTTGTTTTGTCAAGTGTCAGAGGGTGAGATGGCTGGATGGCATCACCGACTCGATGCACATGACTCTGGGTGAACTCCGGGAGTTGGTGATGGACAGTGAGGCCTGGTGTGCTGCAATTCATGGGGTTGCAAAGAGTCAAACACAACTGAGTGACTGAAATGAACTAAACTGTCCTGTCACTCAGAATTAAGGAGGAAAGCATTCTTTCTCTAAGCACCCTTTAGCTGTCGTGGGTACTTTTCACATGCTCCTTCTATTTTAGTGTTTTTTTCATTCTACGTTGTACTAGAGCTAATTATGTGTTTGCCTGCCCTTTCAGTCAATTGTCAGTCCCTTGGGGGAAAGGAGCAGATTTCATTAATCTGAATCCTCAAAAGGCTTAAGTTTTATGATGCTGCCTGAGAGGAAGATCCAGTGAATTATATTCAGTACATGCTTCCTTCCCCTTCTCTGCTTACTGCTGCTTTCCAGGAAGACAGGAATTTCAAGGTGAGCCACCACTCCTTCTTCTGAGATTGGAGAATTTATAGTATTTAAGTATCTGAAATATTCAATTCCATCAGCAAGATTAGAGAGAGATTCACCAAAGTTAGAAGGGAACCAACCCAAAATATTGGTCTAGGATAGGTTTCAGGGCTACCTGTGTCATAAAGATGCTAAGTCCCAATGTAGCAAGTCAAGCTGTTGTGGTGAACATATCTAAAGTCAACTCTGATCTAAAGAGGTGTTTAAGTTTTTTTAAGAGGACAAGTGTCAGAAGCAATTTTATCTCTGTGGGTGGCCCTTTCCCATGCTGAAGGTGAAAAAGAAAAAATAACAGAGAGGAAAAAAAAAAAAAAAGAAGGCAGAGTAAGTGTCCAGTCTGGAATCATTTTGCTCAAAGTTAATTTCAGGAAATGCAAAATAACCAATCTCTTTAATACCCTTTCGGTTTCCAAAGAGCACAGAGTAAATCCATTTCTCCCACCTGACTCCTGCTAGCTGTTAGTGAGAACAGTTCTTCTTAGGCTCCCTCTGCTCCTCCTTTTCCCCTGCACACCAGGACCTGTTCCTGTTTGTCTTGGTTTGTCTGCCTCATGCTATCTTCGGGGGATTCCATCTGACTCCGCAACTCCTGTCACCTTTACGTGATGACTACATCCAGCCTAGAACTTTCTCCTGAGCCACACACCCTTGGAGCCAACAGTTACTCTAAACTCCCCTTGACTTTTCCACAGGGATCTCAGATTCAATATGCCTCTAAATTAAATTAATTCATCATATTCCAGGTAAGTTGACCGTTTCCAGGGCACTGATTGCAAAGAGAACAGGATTGGTTTAACCAATTTGGAAAATTGCTCAAAAATAAAAAGCTGAACAAATGCATAGTATACGAGCCAAAATTTCCACCCCTAAGTAGACTGCTATCAGAAATGGTTACATATGTTCATCAAGAGATATATGTGTTAGTCGCTCAGTCATGTCTGACTCTTTGTAACCCCATAGACTGTAGCTCACTAGGCTCCTCTGTCCATGGAGTTCTCCAGTCAAGAATAATGGAGTGGGTTGCCATTTCCTTCTCCAAAGAGATATATACAAGAATGTTTATAGGTGCACTTTGCAATAGCTCCAAACTGGAAATCATCCAAGTGGTCCACTGACTATAGAATGAATATCTCAATTTGATTTAATCATATGATGAAATACTATAAAACAATAACAGTGAAAAAAACTGTGGAATAAATAATCTACAAAGAACACTACGGATATCTCATACAAACATTGTTGAATAGAAGCCAGAGGCAGAATAATACATATCGAATGCTTCCATTTATTTTATTTTACTTTTTGCCATGCCATGCAGCATGTGGGATTCCCTGACCAAGGATCTAACCTGGGCCCTTGACAGTGAGGGCACAGAGTCCTAACCAATGGACCACCAGGGAATTCCCATCATTCCATTTATATAAAGCTCAGAAGCAGGCCAAATTAATTTATTCTGTGAGAAGTCATGAGGGTGAATACCTTTGGGAGAATGAGGTAAGAAGGAAGCATGAGGAGGCTTTAGATGTGCAGTAAAGTTCTTCTCCTTGATTTGGATGCTTATTTACATAATGGGGTTCAATTTGTGAAAATTCTTTGAGCAGTACAGTAAAGAGCTGTGCTCTTTTTTTAGCGTATGCTTTTGAACTGTGGTGTTGGAGAAGACTCTTGCGAGTCCCTTGGACTGCAAGGAGATCCAACCAGTCCATCCTCAAGGAGACCGGTCCTGGGTGTTCATTGGAAGGACTGATGCTGAGGCTGAAACTCCAATATTTTGGCCACCTTGTGCAAAGAGTTGACTCATTGGAAAAGACTCTGATGCTGGGAGGGATTGGGGCAGGAGGAGAAAGGGACGACAGAGGATGAGATGGCATCACAGACTCAATGGACATGAGTTTGGGTGAACTCTGGGAGTTGGTGATGGACAGGGAGGCCTAGCATGCTGTGATTCATGGGGCTGCAAAGAGTTGAACACGACTGAGCGACTGAACTGAACTGAACTGATACTTGAATAAGATGTATGAAAAAAGAAAAAGACAAGGGCTACTGTGCTCAGTCTCTTTCCTGCTGAGCTTCCAAGTCTCAATTATGGTTTCCGTCATATCCCTACTCTGGTACTTTGCAGCTTATTTCCTCCTTGGTAGCCAAACATAGAGCAAATAACCTCAAAAAAAAAAAAAAAAAAAAGAAGAAGAAGAAGAAGAAAATATCCTGTAAGAGGGCAGACTGTGTACAAGGTCCAGTCAAAGTGTTATTCTAAACATCTAGATGACTGTCCTGGCTTCCATGGTTGCCCCTTCTCATTGCATATATATGAGGTACAGATTAAAGGTGATTTTTTTCTGTTTGTGCAAAACCAATGTGTGTAGCACCTTTTGTTGAAAAGTGTGGCCTTTCCTTGCTGAGTTGCCTTTGTCAAAATCAGTTGTCTATGTATGTGTGGATTCATTTTTATATTCTCTATTCTGTTCTACTGATCTATTTGTTTATTCTCAAGCCAACATATTGTTCTGATCATTATGAAACCTCGTTGGAGGTCTGACTTGTAATCTCCAGCTATAAAGAACTCTCCAGACTCCCACCTCTGTATTTTCTTCTCTAAGAAATAGTTTATCTCCTCCAGAGATCACTCTCCTTCATAGCAATGGACATTTTCTCCAGATCTTAAACTGAGCAGTTGTAGGGTTTTACCCAATATTCTTGGTGGGAAATACCATGGGCAGAGGAGCCTGGCAAGCTACAGCCCATGGGGTCACAAAAGAGTTAGACACAACTTAGCAACTAAACAACAACAACAATTCCTCTATCTCAAGTATCTCTCTCCCACATTGCTGAAAATTATTGTTTCTTATACTTTGTCCATTTAAAAAAGTTGCTTCAGATGGAAAGGGGAATCCTATCCCTTTTGGCCAGAAGCACAAGTCTGTATTACTTTTTTGGGTGCATATCTTTTGGTTCTTTTTCACTAGTTGCTTTGGATATTACAACATAGAGTTTTAAGTTATCAAGTTAATCCTCAAGCAAAATTATACTGCTTAATAAACATTAGAGAACCTTGTGACTAGGTTTTCCATTCACTCTTTTACTCACTTTATCCTTATTATCTTATATATTTTCTCCATATATGGTGTGCCACAGTATCTTGTTATTATTTATATTCTAAGCTGTTAATAGCCTATACACCATTTCAAGATGCTTTGAGATGCTAATAAAAAAGACTTTTATATTTATTCAGTTATTTACCCTTTTCAGTGCTCTTTTTCCCTATAAATCCGGAGTTTCATCTGCTTTAATTTTTCATCAATCTGAGGAAACTTTTCATCTTTTTGGTCAAGACTCATTATTTTTAACTTTGTATGAATAAAAACCTCTATTATTTTGTCATCTGCCAGGAGCCAGAGTGAGGAACTCCGCCCATGGCAAAGGTCATGAGGAAGGAGGCTCGGCATACGCAAAGGCGGATCGAGCCTCAGGAGTCCCCCTGGAAAGTCTCGAGCATCTACCCCCAAAGCCAGAGTCTGTCTACTTTCTGCTTTGTGCTCCCACCTACACCTCTGACTTTACGGGGGGCTGTCCCCCACTACCTCTCTCTGAAAAAAGAGTTAACTTACAGCTCCAGTTAATAAAGTTCCTGGGTGTGATAGGTTTTCAACCTACAAACTCCTTTGGAAGTCCTGTAGCCTGCCTGAATAGGTTTTTTCGGCCACATGTGATTGTTCAGAGCCTCCCAACTGTGAGAGGCATGAGATGTTCTAAACTGTCTAAATACAGATTCCTTTGAGTAGTTAAAAGATTGATTAGAAATTGTATTGGTGAAGGGTTTTTCACTTGTTGGGCCAATGTTTGCTGCTAAGTTTCCATATCCCTTACCTGCTGTGTCCCTGGCAGTGTATTGATCAATATAATTGGTGTAAGTAGTAGCTTTAATGTTTGTAACCTTGGACCCTTGAGTTAATTCTTTTTCTTGTTATAGCCCACAACACCTTTACCCTGTAGGAATGCAACTTTATCTAATGCTTTTGGAGGGTGGCGCTTGACTAATCACCTTTAGAGAAAAATAAGTTTTCTGAAGAAAGGGTCTTAAAATGTTAACAGGCCTCCGGGCCAGAAGATGATGCAAATCACCTAAACTTTTGCCTATGATAAGTTTGCAGGAAGAAAGCCTGGCTTACTGCATGACTCTACGCCTTCCCCCATTATCCTCTATGCATAACTTAAGGTATAAAAACTACTTTGGAAAATAAAGTGCGGGCCTTGTTCACTGAAGCTTGGTCTCCCCATGTCGTTCTTTTTCTCACCTTCTGGCTGAATTATTCAGCCTCTTTTCTCCACTGAATTTTCTCACTGAGCTATCCTTATTTAGCCACTCTTTATATCTTTAATTAACATTTAAATAAGCTGTTGTTTCCTGATCGCCGAAGCCATCTCCCCTTCGAATTCCCTGGATCCACCGGGGCTGGACCCCGGCAGTGATCATTACTAAGGAATATTTTCTTGGGCGTAAAATTCTAAATTGACGCCTTTTTTCCTTTCCGACGCTTCAAAATTATTCTTTTTTTTTTTTTGGTCTTCATTGTTTTTGCTGAGAAAAGCTGTCATTCATATCACTGTTCTTTTTTGCTTTGGATCCATTTGAGATTTTCTCTTTATCTTTGATTTCATATATTTTCCTTATTTATATCTATGTGTAGTTTTCTTTATCCTACTTGAGACTGGCTTTTTGAATCTGTGGGTTGATGTCTCATCAGTTTTGAAAACTGTTGGCCATTTATTTTAAAATATTTTTTTCTGCACTATTCTTTCTTCAGCTTCTGGGACTCCAATTACATGTGTTAGAAAATTTTACACAATCCTATAGATTTCAAGTAGTCTGTTTTTTCCTTGCTTTTTAGTCTTATTTTGTTTACTTTGTTTTGTTCTATCATCAAGCTCATAGGTCCTGACCTCTGCTGAGTCCATTTTGATCTTAAGGCCTTATATTAAATATTTCATTACTCATATTGTAGTTCTTAGTTTTAGTATTTACATTTGGGCTAAAAAATACTTTCTTTTCTTTCTACTCAGCTTTTTAATATTGAAATATAGTCAACATACAATACTATATTATCCATAATAATAGTAATAGTTTCAGCATAGTGATTTGACATATATATCATGAAATGGTTATCACAATAATTTGAATGAACATCCATCATCTCACATAGCTATGGAATCAAAGAAATGGATTTTCTTTGTGTGTGGTGAGGACTCAAGATTTACTCTCCTAAAAACTTTTGTATTTAATATAGAGCAGTGTTAATTTTACATATTTTGTTGAAGAGAAAGTCCCAGGTCATCACAGTTTTAATATGCACTTTATAACTGGAAATTTAAGTACTGTTTGACAGTCTTCATTCATTTCCTCCTCCCTTTACTCCCTGTCTCTGGTAACCAGAAATTTGCTTCATTTTTTTCTTTGTTTTTGAAGTGTAATTGGTCTGTACTATGTTAGTTCCTGTTATACAACCTAGTGAGTTTTTTTTCTGTGCATTTTGAAATGATCACCACAAAAGGTCTAGGGTGCTCAAGGGAGGAGGTGAGATCAGTGTCTTCCTACTCCACTATCTTGATCACACTTTTGTAATCATTCCACTCAGAAAGCATGTTGTATACCTTTTCAGCTAGATCCTCTAGCATTTTTATCCTAGGAATTTTCAAGAGTCAGTCTGACATTTCATCATCTAGACTATCTCTGGTTCTGCTTTCATTGACTCTTTCCTTATTGTTCACAGGTTACATTTTCTTGATTCTTATTTTTCTTTTTATCATATGCAGGCATTTGCTGTTAAAAACATGCTAATGCAAACAATATTTACTTAAGAAAAGAACAAAATCCTCCTCTGTCTGGCTTTTAGAGTGAGAACCTAAGTCATTCTGATCTGTCGCTGGTCGCACCAGGGCTGTGTAGTGGCTTTAGTTTGAATCAGTTGGCTCGCTGCAAGTTTGAGTTGTTTTGAGGGTGACCTGGGACTTTCTCTTCAGCGAGATTTATGCCCTGCACCTGCCACAGTTCTGGAGATCTTTTTATGGATTACAACTGACTTAACCGCTTTCTGAACTTTGTGAAAACTCTCTTTACAGTCTGGCAGTAAGATTTATGGATTGCTAGGGGTTTCTTTTTGGTCTCTAGATTAATCCCTGTGGTTTTGTGGCTTAGAGAGACATTTTTTTTTCTCTGCTAGTTTGTTCAAGCCTCCTGAGGGCAGCCTTATTCCCCTTGATGAAGCTTTGGAATGCCATGTGTTTTTCTCAGGTGTCTTGCATTTTCTCAACATCTGGTGCCTGAGAAACTGTAGTGCCTGCAGTGAATTTCCTGTAGTTCTCTGGTCCTAGTTCTTGCCTTTGGAGAGTGGCTTCTTTGTGCTTGTAGAAGGCTCTGTGGGTGATCTTTCTCAGTTCTCCTGCCTTGCTCTAAGCCTTTGGCATACTGCATCTGAGCACTCAGTAAAGACCCATTAGAAAGATTTGGCCGGTGAATTTGGTCTCTGTGCCTGGGGTTTCTCAGAATATTAATCTGTCGTGCCAGCCCACATACAGCCTTAAATTTTTGTTAAAATTTCAGCTGGTTCTCCTTATCCCCAACTATTTTTTCCTCATCACTCTGCCAGGAAAGCAAACAGCTGAGAATTTCATCTCTCTTTTAAAAAGAGCTTGTCCTTTCTTGGAATTTAGTTCAGTTAGGTTATTTGTGTCTTCGACTCGTCTGTTTGGACAAAAGACGTCATAGGTTTTCTGGCTTGTTTTATTCATTAGGGTGAGACCAACACGCTCATGTGATTTTCTACATCATAAACAGAGACAAAATTTTTATGTGTAATATTTTTAAAGAATTTCCTGACATATTCAGCATGTCCGGCAATTTTAGCAGTTACCATAGTGTAGGAGAATTCTAAAGGGGATGGTCCACAAATAACTTCGAAGTGATTCAGTAGAAGAGCTTTTCACTCCATAAGACCATTCCCCAACTCCATTTTTCTTTCTCTGGATCATAACTTTAATCAGCTCTTGGGACAGGTAGAATCTTTGTAGCACTGGTTGCTCTAGAAATCTTACTAATAACACCACACATATTTATGTGGTGCTTCTACAGGGATTCACTCTTATTTACTGCTACATCCCTAAGTCCAAGAACAGTATATACAGAGACCAAACATTTAATAAATATTTGTTGAATGACTATTTGATCTTTACTTCTGAAGATAAACAGAAAGAAGAAAGAAATTCATAGTTGTTAAATATCTACTTTGTGTTAGGAACAGTTAAACTCACTTTGTATTCATTATTTCAGTTAATACTTAGACCAACACTGTGATGAATTATTATTAATGTTTCAAAGAATAAGAAACAGGGCTCCAGTGGAACTACTGGCTAACTCCACTGGAACCCAAGTCGACTCTGTGTTCTTGACCATTTCCACACTACAACCCTGTCTCTCATAAAATGATTTTCCCTGCATGAGAAAACTGAGGAACACAAGGTCTCTAGGAATCTTTCACCACTGATAATTGAGATGCCTCTTCTCAATTATAACCAAAGTTCAAATGTCTGCATCCAGGGAGAAAGACACATGTACAAATTTTTATATTTGATATCCAGGATTAAAATGAACTTTTTTCAATAACAAATTCTGCCTAAATAAAAACATTAAAGTACTTGAGTGCGGGGAGCTGGCGGGAGGCACTCCACCCGTGGCAAAGGTCATGAGGAAGGAGGCTCGGCATACACAAAGGCGGGATCGAGCCTCAGGAGTCCCCCTGGAAATCCTCAAGCATCTACCCCCATAACCAGAGCCTGCTTACTTTACTACTTTGTGCTCTCACCTACACTTCTAACTTTATGGGCGGCTGTCCCCCACAACCTCTTTTGGAGAAGGAGTTAACTTAGAGCTCCAGTTAATAAAAACACCTGGGCGTGACAAGAGTGTTTTAACCTACAGACTCCTCTGAAGGTTCTCTAGCCTGCCTGACAGGCTTGTCCGGCCACATGTGATTGCTCACAGCCTCCCAAACGTGAGAGGCACGAGATGCTTTAAACCTTCTAAAAACAGGTTCTTTAGA
Source organism: Bos taurus (assembly GCF_002263795.3). Classification (NCBI taxonomy): domain Eukaryota; kingdom Metazoa; phylum Chordata; class Mammalia; order Artiodactyla; family Bovidae; genus Bos; species Bos taurus. The sequence continues at coordinate 80,621,119 of NC_037338.1, read as the reverse complement.
GAAGTTAGAAAACCATTAGTATAAGTATAGAGGGCTGATTGGAAATTGTATTGGTGAAGGGTTTTTCATTTGTTGAGCCAATGTTTGTTGCTAAGTCTCCACATCCCCTGCCCTTACACACATTAATGAATATATAGAAGAAATAAGTATTAACCTTTAATATTAATCATGTTAGACTTTAGGCTAAGCAAATTCTTTCCTTAATTAAAACCCACTACACCCTCACCCTATAGGAATGTAACTTTATCTGGTACCTTCAGAAGGTGGAGTCTTTTTTAAGAATAATCACCCCTGGAGAAATAAGTGTCCTGGTTGACTGACCGCTGTCACAAGGAGAGGGTCATAAATTGTCAGCAGGCCCCCTGGCCAGAAGATGATGTAACACCCCTAAGACCTCTGTATACATTTGTATGAAGCACCTGACTTTGATAAAAGTCAGGACTGCTGACCCCGCGTGACTTTTGCATAACATCTCAGTGTGTAAAAGTAGACCATGGAAAATAAAGAATTGGGATCAGTTCCTTGAAAGACTGGTCTCCCCATGTCTCTCTCTCTCTCAAACTCTGGCTGAGTCTCCATCTGGAGCACGGAGCCCGCCATGCTTACTAATTATGCCTGGGCTTCTAAGATTCGACCGGGGAGGCCTCAGTGTCTCCTCTCCTTCGGGAGAACGGAAGGACTTCTGCGGCCTACGTAAGTGGTGCAAGCTTCTTGTCTTGAAGTTTTATTCGTTTCCCGAGTAAACCAAGCTACTCAGCCTCTTTTCTCCACTAAATTTCCCTGCTGAGCTATCCTCATTCTATTACTCTTTACATCTCTAATTAATATCTAATTGAAGCTATTGTATCCTGATCCTCGCCGACGCCGTCCCCGCTTCGAACTCCCTGGATCAGCCGGAGCTGGACCCCGGCACTTGAGTAAATAAAAGGGCTATTAAAACACTAATACTAATGCACATAAATATTCTTTTTCAGATTATTTTCCATTACTGGCTATACAAGATTAGTTTCCTGTGCTAGACGGTAGGTCCTTGTTGTTTTTCCACGTTTTCTATTGTAGCATGTATTGTGTTAATTCCAAACTCCTAATTTATCCCTCCCATCACTGCTATCCCCTTTCTGTGTCATAGTTTGTTTTTTATGCTTGTGAGTTTATGTCTCTTTTGTAAATAAGGTCCTTTATATCATTGTCTTAGATTCTGCATATAAATGATACTGAATGATATTTATCGTTGACTCACTTCACTTAATATGATAATCTCTAGGTCCATCCATGTTGCTGCAAATGGCATTATTTCATTCTATTTTTTTTGTGGCTGAGTAATATTTCTTTGTGTGTGTATATATATCACATCTTCTTTATCCCTTCATCTGTCACTTATGTTGCTTCCATGTCTTTGCTATTGTATTTAATAAACAGTGTTGCAATGAACATTGGGGTGCATATATCATGTAAAACACTTTTAACTCTTCCTGATTATTTTTCTAACATTTAAACTCGATTAAATTGATCTTCATCATCAGTTCTGCCATGACCGAAATACAACCTATGATAGTATATTTGCTCCAATCCTAATTTATTCATTTCATATTAATGCTATTGGGCATCTTTGTTGCAAGACATTTTCAACCTTAATAGAGAAGAATTGAGATTTAAATTAATATAAAATGCTATATGAAATATATGTCAAATAATAATTTAATATATTTGAAAAAGATTAGAAAGATAAAAGAAAATTGAATCTATTTATAGGGTAAGAGATGGAGAAGGAAATGACAACCCACTCCAGTATTCTTGCCTGGAAAATTCCATGGACAGAGGAGCCTGGAGGCTACATTCCATGTGATAGTATAAGCAGCAACAACAAGTAGGGTAAAAGGATGGAGGAGATCATACAGAGGGGAGGCTAATGATTCATAAAAGAGAGCATAGTTGATGAAGGCAGACTCTGGGGGAAAGAAAAAAACAAAACATGGTCCTACTCAAAGCCGTGTGAATTGGGGCAAGCCAATTAAAATTTTTTTTGAGCTTCATGTTTATACCTCTGTAAAATGGGGCTAATAATACCTATTAGGCTTGTGGTAACCCACTCCAGTGTTCTTGCCTGAAGAATCCCAGGGATGGTGGAGCCTGGTGGGCTGCCATCTATGGGGTCGCACAGAGTCGGACATGACTGACATGACTTAGCAGCAGCAGGCTTGTGGTAAGAATCAAAGAGATATTTTAGGGACAGTACTTAACAATCTGTAAAGTACCACTCACATGTAGTTTGCAAGTGTGTCTAGGAAGAGACAGTGGAAAGGTCAGCAGCCCCTCCGGTTGCCCCATTTAACCAGTGAACAGCCAGGGAAGTCCTTGAGTTCATATATATATATATATATATATATATATATATAATTTTTTCCTCTTTCTGTATCCCTAGAGGGAGTACTCCATCTTTCCCCTGCCATCTTGCCCTACTCCCAAGTGCGATTCTTGTTCAGCCTCAGAGTTTATGCCCCAGAATCCCTGACTGAACTTCTCATGCTCACAGGAGTTTCTTTGCAGAGTCAATGCATTGCCAGTCATCTGTCTTCCAAAGTCCCACCTGTCAAACCCCACTGATCCATCCTTGTGGAAGTGGGGGATGGGGAACCTCGAGTGAATGAGGCAGTCTAGGATAACAGAAATCTGAATTATTGTCTATTTTGTGGAACATTTCAGTTTTATTTCTTTCAAATATGCCAACTACCTAGAACAAGTTGAATAGCATTGTCCTGAAGGAACTTGCTTTGGAGAATAGCCAAATAAGATGCATAATTAGCACACTAATTGTGGTAGGAGCAATTAAATGGCTTAAATGCCTACTTCCCCTCTCTCACCTTGTTTACATTGTTAATTTAATCAATTGACACTTTCTTCAAAGAATATAAGGTGAACATTAAACCTCTAAGTTCAATTACATTCAGTGGTCACCGAGTAAATAGTAGCATATGCTTGTTCTTTAGAGGTTACTTTACAGGAATCTTATTTTGTATTCCCAACAACACTAGGAGGTGAACCAGAAAGTTTTCTTATCTTTAGTTCACAGATGAGGAAATAGAATCTCTAAGACATCAGGTAACTTATCTATATAAGGCCGTGAAGCTAGAGATCAGTCAGCTCATTCATACTTAATCTGATTCTTCAGAGATTTACTGTATTTCTGTTGATGTGGCAGAGGAACCAAAGCAAAGCAAACACTGAGCATCCAAGGTAGGTGATTTTATTCATTTGTTCATTCACTCCTTTTTATTTCCAGAGAGGGCTCCTATGCCTGGAACACAATACGTGTCTCAGAAGGCCACTCACTGCATGAATGGAAAGGAGGCTAGATGGAAGAATTTACTGTATATAGTAATGAATATAAAACACATGAGTAAGTATATCTTGCTGTACAAAACTTGCATCCTCTCAAGTAGAACAAGCAACAAGGGAAACAAGCTCACCAGATCAGTTCTTCTTTCTTCAAGCACCCAGATGAGTGGGGAATTCCTGCCTTGTAAGTGACCAGAATAAGTGATCAGATGGCCATTCCTTTCTCCCCATCCTCATCCACCCCAGCCGCTTCAAAAAATCCTCACCATCTGCCTCATCCTTCTAATGACTTCTGTTATTCTATTAACCTCCTGGGATAGCTTTTCTCTCTGTTTTATAGCTTTACTCTCTGTCTCTTTTCTCTATGTGTGTCTCCTTCCAGGCTTCTTTCTTTTTCTACTTTTCCATTTCCTCCTCTACTTTCTCCTCCTACTCCTTTCCCATTCCCCCTCCCATTCCCTTTCATCATCATCATCATCATTATTATTAATTTTTGGTTCAGTGGGAACTTATTCAATCTTGAATGGTATATGGAGTGGATAGCCTTTCCCTTCTCCAGGGTATCTTTACAACCCAGAGATCGAACTCAGGGCTCCTGCATTGCAGGCAGCCTCTTTACTAGCTGAGCCACAAGGGAAGCCCTAATGGTATAGCTAATGGCTAGCTATTTCCACAAAATGACTGGCTCACTTGAGGATAAAGACACACCATGTGTACCTTAGTTAACAATCCACTTTCCATGTGAAATAGTCATATTATTGTTAAAATATTTGGGAGTTTTCTAATGATTGACTTTATTCTGTACTTTATGCATTATTTAGAATTACTTATTGCATTAGACAAGTGAAAGTCGGTCAGTCATATTGGACTCTGCAATCCCATGGATTATACAGTCCATGGAATTCTCCAGGCCAGAATACTGGAGTGGGTAGCCTTTCCCTTCTCCAGGGGATCTTCCCAACCCAGGAATAGAACCCAGGTCTTCCACATTGCAGGCAGATTCTTTACCAGCTGAGCCACAAGGGAAGCCCAAGAATACTGGAGTGGGTAGCCTATCCCTTCTCCAGTGGATCTTCCCAACCCAAGAATCAAACCAGGGTCTCCTGCATTGCAGGGATTATTATTGCATTATTCTTCTGTAATAAGGGCATTTCTAAGGAGTATCAGATAACCCAACAATACATCAGCTTTTCTCTTTTGCAGAAATTGAGTGCGATTTCTGAGAAATACCTTAATTAAAGTGATTAAGCAGCAGCTCCGGACTGAAGATGAGATTCTGTAACAGTCTCCCTGCTTCTGCTGAGCATCAGATGGTCCAGAATGTTTCACAGACCCTTAACTGGTCTCCAAGCTTCTAATTCTTCAGGCGCCGCCCCCTCCGCCCCCTGCCACAAACCCCAGCCTCAGGAGTGATTTTCCTATTAAAAAAAAAAATGATCAGATTTTGTGAGCCTTCTATTTAAAATGTCAGTTGGTTCCTTGTCAACAATGAGGGATTGTTAACACTCCTTTTGATGCTGCTCAAATTCCTTCATGATCTTTTATTTTTAAAAAAGAAGGAAAAAAAAAAAGACTTTTGACCTTTCAGTTTAATGTTGTGTTTTTTTTTTTTTAAGTCTTTTTTGAATTTGTTATTAATACAGTATTGCTTTTCTTTTATGTTTTGGTTTTCTGGCAGTGAAGCATGTGAGATCTTAGCTCCACTGCCAGGAATCAAACTTACAACCCCTTCATTGGAAGGCTAAGTCTTAACTATTGGGCCACCAGGAAAGCCCCTACTTGATCTCTTTAGACCCAGTGAAACACTCCTCCCTTCCTCCCCATCCATCGTCCTGGAACATGGATGGTGCATCTTTTCATTTATTTATTTTCACATGGGTGCTGCCATTCCTTTTTTTGGAATGCTTCCTTCTCTCCATATGCCCTTCCTCTATTTTACCTTGTGATGGAGGAGAGAAGGGGATATATTTGAAATATATTTCCCAGGTTCCAAATTCATCTCCTCCATAAAGCCTTGGTATATTTTGTCATTCAAAGTACATATATCCATTTTCTTGGTGTGTTCTTGCATTGCCTGGCAAGTTCTGTCTTGTATTGCAATTATTATTATTATTATCATTTGATGTGTGTTTTTCTCTCTCCTGGCCCAAGTTTATATCTTATTCACCACCTTTCAGGTGTTGCATTCAGTGCTGGGCACACATTTGCTGTTCAGGATTAGGCGGCCACTGGATTGCTGAACTGAATTCTCCTTCTGTGCTTTGAGTTGGAATATTCTGTGAATAATAAGATCCCCTCAGTTCTCAGGAACCGTATCACAGGCTATGATTCCAGTAAGAAATGAAAGCTTAACATTTATTATCTCATAAGTTAAAAGTTCTGACTGAGGGTTTATTTTGGAAACACATCACAGAAACACAGAAATCAAAGCATTTCTTTCACATCCAGAGAAGATAATGACTCAGCTATGGCACTGCCTTCTGTTCTGGTGGCCCCAGGCTCTGCGAGTGTATGTTCCTGTCTCAGATGGAGTCCCGAGGGTGGCTTTGCGAATTTCTATCGTCTTCCTGGTAAATGAATCATTTTGTGCTGTTTTCCCATGAAGGGGAACATTCATCCTCTCCTCCACTATAGGATGTCTAGATTGAGTTTAACTTTTCTACTCTTATAAATCATGTTTCTGGATTTTGTTGCTAAAGTTTCATTTTACATCGTATCCAAGGCTGATGACTAACATGGCAAAGTGATACAGTAAGGGTTTGAGATCTGGGGACTTTGACTCTGAATCCATGAGTTTGGGCAAATCCTTCACTCTTTCCAAGGTTCAGTTTCATTCAGAGAATCAGCATAGTGATAGATCGACTTATAGGATGTTAGACGGAGATCTTACAAGGTGTTGCCTGTGAATGGGCTTTTCAGCCTGGCAGGCAAGCTGTGGAGGAGTCCCTGCTCTAGAAATGATGGGGTTGGGAGGCTGGGGTAGTAGTTGAAAAGGGTTCTACCACCACTGCCATTTGGAGGAGCCACTGTTTTTATCCCATATTTTCTCCTTGTTTGTTAGTTGCTCAGTTGTCTCCGAGTCTTTTGTGACCCCATGGACTGTAGCCCTCCAGGCTCCTCTGTCCATGAAATTCTAAAGGCAAGAATACTGGAGTGGATAACCATTCCCTTCTTCAGGGGGTCTTCCGGACCCAGTGATCAAACCACGGTCCCCTCCATTGCAGGCCAGCTGAGCCACCAGAGAATCCTCTTTGGATCAAGATTACTTTTTATGTGTTTGGTACATATGCCTATGTGTTATTATATCTGGAATTCAAATCTTTTTTTGTGCCATGAATCTCTTAAATATTGTTGGAGAAGATGGATCTTTTCAGAGATGTTTTTAAGCTAAAAAATATTAGACTGACCAAGAAAAATTATACTGAAATGCAGTCCTAACTCTAGATCCTTTTGGGACTCATGCACTGCAGCTTAAAGGTTTTGAAATTGTCTTAAAAATGTAAAATCCAAAATGGGTCTTAAGAGTCACAGACATGTCTACACTCTCTGTGCGTGCTCGGTTGCTTAGTCATGTCCAGCTCTTTGGTACCCCATGAACTGCAGCCCATCAGGCTCCTCTGTCCATAGAATTTTCCAGGCAAGAATACTAAGTGGGTTACCATTTCCCTCCTCCAACATGCTCACTTTACTGAGGGGAAAATGTGATCTCGAAGACAGGTCCCCCAAACCGGTCCAGAATCACACAGAGTTTTGTTCAGTGGACATTTACAAGAGTATCTATTTCTATTTACTCTGCTTCCAGCTACAAACAACCCTTGGGATTATTTGTGCCTTGGTTCTTGTTTCCAGATCATAACACTGTAGGCTTGCTGGGTTGAATGCTATTTGGAGTGATTTACTGGCTGATCATTTCAACGCAAAATGGAGATCATAGATGGAGACTTCCTAAATGTTCAGTACACCCCCACCAAAGTGCATTTGAACAATCAAGGTTATCCTAATATTAATTATTCATGGGCAGAGACTGACAAATGAATTCTAATTGCAAATAAGTGCAATTGCTTTCGATTGCATAATTTATGATTCCATTTGTTAAACTAAGACAACAGGAATTGATGAAAGGCATTAAGTGGCCCCAAATTAAAGGTAATTTGGGTTCAAAAGCTTATATCTATGTGGGTGTAGCTTGAATTTTTCAGCTTGTCTGAGATTCCCCTTTCTTCACTGGTGATAAATACGCCAGGTAATCTGTGTTCCACTGGGCCCCATGTCTGGCTGGAGATGCATCAGTCTGGGATTTCTGGAGAGAGACCTGTGGTCAAGCTCATGATGAGAGCATCTCTTGTCCGTGGGCAGCTCAGTAGCCGCTATCTTTCCCTGTGGCTTGGGGTCTGTCCTCTGGGGCTTGGCTGTATGAAAGCTGGGCAGGGTAGTTTTGTCTGCATTGCACTCTGACACTCTGCTGAAGAGAGTGCGAATGAGAGACCAAAATGGGCAGTAGAGAGATCCACTGGAAATTGTTTTCTAAAAAATAAGTAAAATACTTTTCTTTCCATTAGACAGACAATCCCACGGACCAGCATCTCACAGAGGTTAAGTGCAACCCCTGAAAAATTGCTCAGTGCTTTTCCTATATGTTACATGAGACAGAGACTCTACTGAAGAAGGAATCTTTCACATAATAAATTTCAAGATAACTTTGTTAAAGAAAAAAATGGATCTTAGATTTATGGTGTGTGCAATGAGGCGTTTGGGGTTTAAAATATGCACTGTTAGCATCCATTCCTGGGTTTTGACTTCCCTTAATCTGAAGAAATAGAGCTATTACTGGGAAATATTTGACTTTTGAATCTCACAAATTTGTTCTCTAAAGGCAAAATTTCATCTAAGCACAAGGGAAGGATTTGGAAACAATATGCTTTCATATAACTGTGTTTACTTTAGGCTCTGTGTTTAATTAATGAACAAGATAATTGTTTTATTGACTTTTGATTACATATCGTGGACTGAAGAAGAGAAACAGTGGACCCGGGCTGGAGACAGTCTTGCCACACCTCGTGGGACTGGTGGCTACACAGGAAGTCTGTTCCCTGCCAGGCCAGGGGCCGGGTGGTTGCTGAGCAGTTCTGTGACACCCAGGACAGGCCAAGCAGCATGAGTCCACCAGGAAGTTGGGGAGACACAAGAGAACCCAGCACAGCTAGAACTGAGGAACAGAGTGGAGGGTAGACACTCAAAGGGAAGGCTGTTTGCAAATGGAGAACTGGAGGCCCGCCCTGATGGCTCTCTGTGCGTTTCTAGAGAAAGGTTACATATGCCCTACGGCCTGGTTGTTTTTACGGCTTGTTTTACGGTTGTTTTACGGCTGGGTGAGGATGGATTCAGATGAAAGAAGAGATGCCTGAGAATGGAATTAGGAGGGAGGGTAGCCCCCCATAAAGTTAGCCAGCCCAGTCCTGGCTAACTGGGCTGTGCTGGGCTCTCTGGCTTCAGTGCCTATGGGGGTGACACTAAGTCCGCCATCCATGGCTGGTGCCTAGAGAGTTCTGTTCAGTTCTAGAAAATGCAATTTCATGCTAATCCCTGGGGAGACAAGACACTAGGCAGGGTCCTAAGGCTCAGGAAACAGCCTCATGAGTGATAGTTTCTATCTGCTGAGCTCCTGTGGTGCCAGACACTTGGCAGTGTTATCTTACTTAGTGTTCATAAGGCAGGGCTGTTCATAGTCGTGACTGTTCCTTAAGTGGAGGGTTGGAATGGCTTTGCTCACAGCTTGTAAGGGTGAGGCTGGACACAGCTCTGTCTTCTGGCTTTGAAAAGTGAAAGTGGGGAAGGACCGGGAAGGTGGTGGAGCCTGAGCTGCTTATTAGTGAGCTTTTACAACAGGGCAAGGAGGCGCTGTCTGGAAGTGTATGTGCTTGAGAGGGCTACAGGTGAAGCCATATGTCAGCTCCACCACCTGCTAGCTGGATAAATTTGAATGCATCATCCGTCTTCTTTGAGCTTCAGTTTCTCCCACTCTGAAAGGGATTGGGACAAATGCACCTTTGGGAGAGCTGTTGTGAAGACCAGGGAAGATAATTTAAAGTGCGGACATGGTGGGTGGTCAAAATTGACACAGCAGATGTTGGTCCCTTTCCTTGTCCTTTTATTTTGGATATGGACCGTTTTAAAAGTCTTTATTGAATTTGTTATAATATTGCCTTATTTATTTCTATTTTTAAATTTTATTTATTTTTTATCGAAGGATAATTGCTTTACAGAATTTTGCTGTTTTCTGTCACACCTCAACATGAATCAGCCACAGGCATACATATATCCCCTCCCTTTTGAACCTCCCTCCCTATGCCACCCTTCTAGGTTTTATGGTTTGATCTTTTGGCCATGAGGCATGTGGGATCTTAGCTCCCCACCTAGGGATCAAACCCACACCCCTTGCATTGAAAAGTGAAGTCTTAACCACTGGACCACCAGGGAAGTCCCACATTCCTTGTCTTTAAAGAGTTCTTCCTCAGGCCCCTTCAGTAACATGTGGCATTTGGAAGGTGTATAAGAGAGGGATGCTAAAGAAGGTCGTGTGATTTGTATGCATGAGTTCAGAACTGGGAGTCGGAATACAGTCATGTGACCTTGATCAGGTGCCCCTAGCATCTCCTGTGACTTTGTCTGTGTGGCTCACATTGAAGGTGCGGGACTCTGAGTGTGAACACTGTGAAAGACACTGTCCCTCTTCTGACACTAGGTTTGTTTATCTCTGATGCCCACCTCGTCTCATCTCTGTTTTCTCACTAGCAACGACTTTTCTTTTCTTCTCTTCAGCTTCATTTCTAAGGAGCCCAAAGCTTCATTGTCTCAGTCATTCCTAATGAAAGTCACCATCAAGAGAGTATCTGAGGTTTATTGACAGGAAAGCCCAAGTTGTTCAGTACATGGACTTCAGAGCCTTAACAGGAAGGCTCCAGTCTGGCACCAAGTATCAGAGTACAAGAGCCTCCTCTTGGCATTGGGTGGTTGGTAGGGTAGGAGAGCAAGCACTGGAACCATTCACTCGATTTTGGACCCCTAACACTTGTTCTATGAGAGGTCTTCACAAGCCATAGCTTGGCAGTCTTGTTTAAAACTATAATCTGGATGCAAAAGAGAGGTCTGACAGGGACACCTAAAGAATCATTCTGCCTTGATTCAAACTAGGAAGCCACAAGCCCTGGATGTCACAAGTCTCTCTTACCACTGCTGATGACTCCTCAGGTGCCTGGGATGTCTTGATTGCATCAAGTAGGTCAGAGGAGACTACTTATCTTGAGTGAGAGTAAATCAGTCCTGAATATTCATTGGAAGGACTGACGCTGAAGCTCCAATACTTTGCCCACCTAATGCGAAGAACTGACTCATTGGAAAAGACCCTGATGCTGGGAAAGATTGAAGGCAGGAGGAGAAGGGGATGACAGAGGATGAGATGGTTGGCTGGCCTCACTGACTCAATGGACATGAGTCTGAGTAAGCTCTGGGTGTTGGTGATGGACAGGGAAGCCTGGTGTGCTGCAGTCCATGGAGTTGCAAAGAGTCGGACATGACTGAGCTACTGAACTGAACTGAAAGCACAGGGGCATATGCCCTGAGGGTACCACACTCCCTCTGGGAGGGGGCTAGCTTCCCTCTGTGTCAGCCCCTTCCTGGGTGTGAAAGAACACAGGATCCCAGGGGCCATTGGAGTGGAGAAGACCAGGAGCTTTGCAATCAGACGGGCAGATCTCTTTCAAGTTCTAGTTCTGCCATTTTCCAGCTGAATGACCTTGGGCTAGTTTCTTACCTTACTTGATCCTTCTGTTTTTTTTTTTTTTTTACTTTTTATTTTTGTATTGGGGTATAGCTAATTAACAAATAGTGTTGTGATAGTTTCAGGTGAACACCAAACACACTCAGACATACATGTATCCATTCTCCCCCAAACTCCTTCTCTTTGGTCTGCCACATCATATTGAGCAGAGTTCCATGTATACCGTAAGACCTTGTTGGTTATCCATTTCAAATATAACACTGTGTATCCTTCATTTTTTAATGTGGAAATGTGGCTGTAGGAAGGCCTTAAGATAATACAAAGAGACCCAAGAAATGTAATGATTATGACTATTATTAGCATTATTATCTGAGAGATAGAGGGGGGTCACTTATTCCAAACTCTCCATTTTCACATGCAAAAATTAAGACCCATGGAGGTTACATTCCTTTTCTAAGCTCATAGGTAAGACTCAGGCAGACTGGGGTTTGAGAAAATAAAATCTTTTTAATTTCATTTTTCAATTTTTCAGTTATAAATTTGGCTAATCCTAGTTTTTTTCTGGCCAGTTGTGGAGTGGAAAAAGCTATCACAACTGAGATATGATTTTTCTTACAATTGAATCTCCTTAGGACATCCACAGCCCGGCCCACCAGCTGCACAGCTCTGTGTATATGTAGGAGATGCTGCTATGCACTTCTCTTTGTCCCCATGAAAACATTTTATGGGTCAAGGAATCTTTGGAAACATTAACTGGGAATATTTAGGGCATCTGCTGCCACTGCTGGCAGTGTCCAGGATGTCTTCAAGTGTCCAGGATGTCTCCATTGCACCAAGCAGCTCACACAAGTCTGCTTATCTTGAATAAGATGGCTTTCACTCAGGTGACTCTTGCCCCTCATTTCACATGGCTTCCATGATCTTTGTTCCTGCCCATTTGGTCCCTTCTGGTCTCACCTTCTCTGGACCTCATTGACTTCCCTGCCCTTTTTTCCACCGTATTCTCCAACTTTCATGTCTACCCCACTGTTTGGACTAGGAGGGCATCTCCTATTTGTTGGTGGGGCAGAGTGGTGAACACAGAGATCTGTGCTCCTTATCATGCTGTTTAGCTAGGTTATGCCTCACTTCAAATTCTTTTAAGCTTTTGGAAAATGATATCTAGAGTCCTTGATATTCTTTTGGAGGCCCTGTCACATCCCCTCCTAGATGTACTGAGCACTGAGTGGTCAGGCCCCTTCATTTGCCATTATCCCCAGCACCACACAGCAAAGCCATCATTATTGATAATAACTGTCATTTAGAGGATGCTCACTGTGCAACTGTGCTGTGGTTGCTCTTTCTACCCATGATTTACTTTAACCATCTCAGTAACGGTGTGAGATGAGTATTTCTAACCTCATCTTACAAGATGGGAAGCTGTGCTAAATCATATCGCTAGTGGGTGGCAGAGGTGAGACCCAAACTGTGAATACAAACGTCTGGCTCTTTCTGCTGCATCAAAATAGCTTTCGACTGAATATGAGAGAGAGAGATTAACAGAGGGGAGGTTAGCCTAACACAAGGCCCTCTAGGTTGCTTTTTCTTTACTGGTTGAATCAAAATGGTCTAAGCATGTGCAGGAAGTCTGTGTACTTAGAAGCCTGATATGGGGTCAATTCCTGGAATGTCTAGAAATTAGGAACATTTTGTAACATATGAGCAGTTTGGGGTGGCGTAAGTGTAGATGCTGTAGTCCTAGTGAGCTTGAAAAGATCAGATCTTTGAAACTGGGCAACTACCAGGATAAAATTTCTGGAGCATTCTTCAGGTGAAAGTGAAGTCAGTCAGTCTGACTCTTTGTGACCCCATGGACTGTAGCCTACCATGCTCCTCCGTTCATGGGATTTTCCAGACAAGAGTACTGGAGGGAGTTGCCATTTCCTTCTCCAGAGGATCTTCCCAACCCAGGGGTCAAACCCTGGTCTCCCACATTGTAGGCAGATGCTTTACAGCCTAAGCCACCAGGGAAGTTAATACTGGAATACTGGATCTTCCCAACCCAGAGATCGAACCCAGGTCTCCGACATTGCAGGAGGATTCTTTACCAGCTGAGCCACAAGGAAAGCCCTTGTGGGATTCCCTTGTGTAATCCCTTGAAGGGATTAAAAAAAGATGTCATCAAAGAAGCTTTCAGATTCTGGCATTCTGAGATTCTAAATCCTACAGATCTTCACCAATATACTAAATTTTAATTAAAAAGACAATGAGGTCTAATGAGTACCTAAGACAATGTGCAATGGCACCCCACTCCAGTACTCTTGCCTGGAAAATCCCATGGACAGAGGAGCCTGGTAGGCTCCAGTCCATGGGATCACGAAGAATCGGACACACTTTCACTTCTCACTTTCATGCATTGGGAAAGGAAATGGCAACCCAGAGTTGGACAAGACTGAAGCGACTTAGCAGCAGCAGCAGCAGCAAGACAATGTGGAGTAGAACTTGGGGTGGGAGTGAAGTGGGAGGGAGGAGAGTACCACGGACAACTAACATTGACTCTGGAATAAAGATATTTCAGATACTTTGTCTAGAAAGAAGAGGCATGGGTTCAGGTACAATGGAAAGAGACCAAATGTGAGTAAGTGGGCTAAAATTAAAATGAGAAGAATTAGTGAAGTGAAGGTAACTTTTCTAGGGTGCAGGAAGGTTGAAAATAGTTTCTGGAATCTTACTTTTTTTCTTAGCACATATGAGAAATGCCTTTTCCCTTTTTTTCTGGGGGAGCTGACACACTACTAGAGCAGGAGGCAAGAAATGAAGCTTGGCAGTCCCTTTGAGGCTCAGGAGGGCTATGGGTACTGAACAGCAGTGGTGCCAGTTGGGGTGGGGTGGGCTAGAACAATGCTGGCCTGCAGCAGAAGCATTGCACTCCACAGACCTCCCCGGGGTCGTCCAGCATGGGTCCAGTTTGGGGGATGCTCTGGGCACTCATCTACAAGATTCTGCCTCAGATTGAAGCTCAGGGGTTTATCTTTAAGTAGATTCCTACAGAACATTCAAACTGCCTGACAAAAGATTTGAAAATGTAATGTAATAAAAGAGTGATTGTGGCAGGGATGACTAGTGCCACAGAGGAGGTATCAAATCTCCACTCTTACCAAGACAGACAAAATAAAATCCAGCAGCCCTGGAGGAATCAGAGAAATTCCAGCTTGCGTTAGAAGGAGAGCCAACTTCAACTCTGCCTCCTTCATGGCTTTTGTTTTAAGCTAAATTATTTTTCTTCTGCCTCCCCCCAATGTCAAGCCCTTTGGTAGATCCCAGCACATCACCTGCTGGTCACATGGCAGAATGATCAAGCACAGGGGACTCCCACTCACGAGCTGGTTGACTGGTGGAGTGAGAGACAAGGAAAAGGTGTGGAAGGCAGAGCAATGTCTCCTGAAGATGGTCATGCCATAATCCCTGGAACCTGTGAATATGTTTCTCTACACGACAAAAGGGACTGCAAACATCCTTAAGGCTTAAAGAGCCAGAGAGAGGAAGAGTATCCTGGATTATCTGGATGTACCTAATCTAATCACATTAAAATTGAGGAACCTCTTCAGATTTCAGAGAATCAGAGAGATGGCAGTGTGAGAAGGAGTCAACCTACAATTTCTGGCTTAGATGAGGAAGCCAAGGAATGCAGGCAGCCTTTAGAAGCTGGAAAAGGCAAGGAAACTTCTAGAAAGTTTCCCTGTCAAACCCTTGATTTTAGCCTATTAACACCATCTCAGAATTCTGAACTACAGAAATTATAAAGTCACTTTGTATGGCTTAAGCTACTATGTGACAAGTGAAAGATGTTCAATTGTGTCCGTATCTTTGCAACCCCATGGACAATACAGTCTGTGGAATTCTCCAGGCCAGAATACTGGACTGAGTAGCCTTTCCCTTCTCCAGGTGATCTTCCCAACCCAGGTCTCCTGCATTGCAGGCGAATTCTTTACCAGCTGAGCCACAAGCTTCACTTCCATGGACTGTAGAGTTCATGGGGTCCCAAAGAGTCCGACATGACTGAGTGACTTTCACTTTAAGCTACTAAGTTGGTAGCAATTTGTTGCAACACCATTGAAAATTAATGCAATGGGGAAGCAGAAACTATGTCTAATTCATCTTTCTATTCCTGATTCTCTGTAGAATAAGTGCATGTATTCACTGAGTAAATGCTTTCAGAAAGATAGAAAGAAAGCAAGAGAAGGAAGGACAGAAGGGAGAAAGAGAGAAAGAATTTGAGTTTGACCAAGAGTATTTGTTGAAGACTTCCTAGGTGGTGCTAGTGGTAAAGAACCTGCCTGCCATGCAAGAGAGATAAGAGGTGTGGGTTCAGTCCCTGGGTAGGGAAGATCCCCTGGAGGAGAATATGGCAACCCACTCCAGTGTTCTTGACTGGAGAATCCTATAGACAGAGAAGCCTGGGGGGTTAGAGTCCTTTGGGTTGCCAAGAGTTGGATACGACTGAAGCAACTTAGCATGCATGCATGCAAGAGTATTTGTTGTAAGACCCAATGACATTCATTTGCTCAAAAGGTATTTTCTAAGGTTCCATGTACCCAATATTGTGCCAAGTACTTGTGGGGAGACATGAGGGGTACACGTTTAGACACGCCCTCAAGGAGCTTCCAATCTAGCACATGAATCAGAGAACAGTCAGGTAGAAACCTGTGGGTGCCACAGACCTCAGAGGAAGAGGAGGGGGAGGAAGAGAGGGCCTCAGTGCAATGCTGGCTGTTGGCTGGAGGTTCTTTCCTATGTGGGCTTCTCCAGAAGCTCACTGATAATACAGCAGCTGGATCCCCCCAGAGTAAGACAGAGTGAGAGAGCCAAGGAGAGAAGGGGAGAGAAAGTATGATCAAGAAAGAAATCACAGTTTTTTTTGTACCCTAATCTTGGGAGTGACATCCCTTTACCTTGCGGCATTGATTCTTTAGAAGTGAGTCACTAGGTTGAGCCCACACTTCCTGAAACAAATACTAGGAGGAGGCAGAGGTTGCCTACTGCAGTCAGGCAGCCACACTGGCATCTTTTCCATCCATATAACAGAAGAGAGGACTTCTCTGAAGGCCAAAGGCTAAGGAAGTCTATGGAGCCCATCCTTATCTGTCTGGGAACCAGCACCTGTACCACAGTTTACATACTGTGTCACAGTCCCTGTGGGACGCTTAGGAAGGTACTAACTAGTGATGGTTCTGCCACTGCTGTCAAAAACCTAGATTGAGCAAAATCTCACAGCATCTTAGTCTGGGACCTTCCTAGGAAGTTGTATTCAAGGCCAGGGGTAGAAGAAGTAAGGGGATACACATTTTCCTGGGCTACTGATATTGTACAGAGAAGAATATTGTATAAAGAATAGAACTTGTACTTGAATTTCCATAACAGGGACTTTAAGCAGGTTAGGTAAACTCTCTAAGTCTGTTTCCTCATCTGTAAAATGGGCATCTACCTGTAGTGTGGTCACTTAGGTGCTTTTTTTTTTCTCTCACTGGACTGTCAGGGAAATCCCACTCAGGTACTTTTGATCATATTTCCCATATCTGGGGAATGTCTCCAGTTCTCTAAGAAACTCATTATCTCAGCTTCCTTTGCAGGTCTGGGGCAAGCATGTGCTATAGATCAATCAAACGGTGGGTGAGAGATGCTGAATTCAAAGTGCACTCGTGTAAAAAAGGGCAACAGGAGAAAGTAATTTTCTGGATTGTGGTGGCAGTGGCTTTGGCTCTTTGAGGCTGCATTGTTTTTGTCCTACCCCCATATCAGGGGTATGTGAATTGTGGTGTGTTATGTGCTAGTGACTGGGAGTTGGTGATGGACAGGGAAGCCTAGCATGCTGCAGTCCATGGGGTTGCAAAGGGTTGGACCCGACTGAGCGACTGAACTGAACTGATGTGTCTGTGCCCAGGGAGTCTGTGTGGAATCACTGCTGGAGAATTCCTGAAGTATGGCTTGGGTGTGGTTCTAGCTGCCAAGCTCCAGCTTAACTTCTGACATGCCTGGTGATTCAGTGAGCTACCTAAATTTAATACCTAATATTAAATTTCCTGGTTTAAACCTCCTAGAATGCACTCTTTTAGCAACTGAGAGTGTTGACTGATCTATGACCTCTCAGGGTGTCATGGGGGTAAAATGAGATGATGTGGGTAAAGTTCCTCACACAGGGCTTTTTACACAGTAGACACTAAGCCACGGTGTGGAAATGCTAACTCACTTCAGTCGTGTATGACTCTTTGAGACTCTATGGACTGTTGCCCGCAAGGCTTCTCTGTCCATGAGATTCTCCAGGCAAGAATACTGGAATGGATTGCCATGTACTGTCTTCCAGACCCAGTGAACCCATGTCTCTTAAGTCTCCTGCACTGGCAGGTGGGTTCTTTACCACTAATGTCACCTGGTAAGCTAACAAATGTATCTCTTAATGTTTATTTCATCACTGTATCTGTCATTGTTACTGGGTACTTTATGAATGAAAGTCAAACCTTAATTACATGCTTATATGTAGACTGGGGATCTCAACCCAGGGTGGTTTTCCACCCCAAGGGGTGTTGGAAATGTCTGGAGACATTTTTGGTTGTCACACTGGGGATGGAGACTTACTGGCATTTAGTGGGTAGAGGTCAGAGATGCTGCTGAATATCCTCCGCAAGGACAGGCTTTGGAG
This sequence comes from Bos taurus, assembly GCF_002263795.3. Lineage (NCBI taxonomy): Eukaryota > Metazoa > Chordata > Mammalia > Artiodactyla > Bovidae > Bos > Bos taurus. The sequence goes on along the minus strand of NC_037338.1, from coordinate 80,603,330 downwards.
CAAAAACTTATCTGGTCTATCATCTCGTCAACAGTGCTGAGGTCAAGAAACCCTCTGCTGACTTAGAAGTAGAATGAAACCTGGCTCCCTCTCTTCACTCTGTCAGCAACAGCCTACAGGCAGACCTCACTTAAAAAAAAAACTATATATTTTATTTATTTATTTCTGGCTGTGCTGGGTGTTTGTTGCTGTGTGAGCGTTTCTCTAGTTTCATTGAGCAGGGGCTACTCTCTAGTTGCAGTTCTTGGGCTTTTCTTGTTGCAGAGCATGGGCTCTAAGGCGTGAGGCTTCAGTAGTTGTGGCTCCTGGTCTCTAGGGCACAGGTTTAGTAGTTGTGGGCTTAGTTGCTCTGAGGCATGTGGGCTTTTCCCAGACTAGGAATCAGACCTGTGTCTCCTGCATTGACAGGTGGATTCTTTACCACTGAGCCATCAGGGAAGCCCCAGAACTTATTTTCTTGGGTTTTGTTCTATTGCACTTTGCAGATATTGCATTTTTTCTTTTTCTTTCTTTCTTTTTTTGACAAATTGAAGGTTTCAGCAACCCTGCCATCAGACAAGTCTTTGGGCACCATCTTTCCAGTAGCCATTGCTCACTTTGTATCTCTGTGCACATTTTGGTAATTCTCATAATATTTCAAGCTTTTTCACTATTATTATCTTTGTGATGGTGACCTGTGATCAGTGATATGTGATGCTACTCTTGTCAAAAATTACAACTTGCTGAAGGCTCAGATGATGGTTAGCAATCTGTAGCATTGAAATGCTTTTTTAGTTAAGGTATGTACATAGTACATAAGTTATGTACATCATTTTTCCAGACACTAATGCACACTTAATAGATGACTGTATAGTATCAACATAACTTTTTATGAGCCAGGAAACCAAAATATTCATGTGACTCACTATCTCAATATTTGCTTTATTGCAGTGGTCTGGAACTGAACCTGCTATATTTGCAATGTATGCCTGTGCTAAGTTTCACCAGGACTGGGGCTAGCATGGAAAGCTTCCAGGTGCAGGAGCATCAGAGTGAAAATTTGCTTACATAATTTCATGTCGCTGGAAAACACTATGAATGCTGTGAGAACAGGACGTGGAATGGCACAAGCTTCCATACATGTATTCCCAGTGCTTTGGATTAAGAAATTAGAAAAGAGTATTAACAAATCTCTCAATTTCTGCTTGGTTGGCCAACAAAGTTGGGAGTATGCTGTTATAATTTCTGTTTTTTTTTTTTTTCAACAGGGAATCTTGATATTTTCCTTACAGACTGTAAATCTATACATCATGTGCATATATAGCAATGTAGAGGTCCTCTGCAGTTATGAGCATTTTTAGTGCAGAGAAAATTGAAACATAAAACATCAAATAGTCTGTTTCTTTTAACCACAGATGTAAGCTGAATACATTGCTGTATTTTTCTTCAACTACATAATGACTTCAGCTCATTCCAAATGGAAAATAGGTCAAGAGAAGAAGACAACTGTACTGCAGTATCAGCGATGGGCTTAGGAGTCTTGCTAAGTTCCTTTTCCTCTCGTGGGCTCAGCTCTCCCCTCTGAAAGGGTGAGCAACATGACCTCAAAGGTGTTTCATGATTTCTGGGATTTTTAGGGATTGCCAAGCTCCCAGGGCCCTCCCTAGAGGGGTGCAGTCATGAATTCATTGGAACATTGTATGAACCAGCCTCAAATTCACCCTCTAAAGCCACATATTTTGTCTGGTAGAAGCCAAGGCCACCTCCACCTTCGCCCTTTTTCATTCCTATATCAGTAATTTGTGTCTTCTCTTTTTCTTGACCAGTCTTCCCAAGAGTTTGTCTATTTTTCAATAGTCTTTTAGAAAACACTTTTAGCTTTGTTCTATTATTCTTTTGTTTTATATTTTATTAATTCTGCTATTATCTGTATTATTTTTCTTTTCTGTTATCTTTAGATTTAGTTTTTTGTCCTTTTTCTAACTTTTGGAGAGGGATACTTACATCATTGATTTTTACTTTTGTGTCCTTTTTAATATATATAATTCAGGCAATAAATTTTTAAATTTCCATAAGTTTTTTTTATTTTGTGGTCTTTATTATCATATAATTCAAAATAGTTTTATAATCTTTTTCTGATTTATTTTTTGACTCATGGATTATTAGAAGTATATCACTTAATTTCAAAAATTTAGGTGTTTTGTCTATATTTTGTTATTGATTTACACCTAAATTTTCTAATTGTGATGAGAGAACATACACTAAATGATTTCAGAAGCTAAACTACACACTACTACCACTATTTCTTTGGCAACTTCCATCTTCACAGCATTTTCCTCTTTATCAGATTTTTGGAGCACAATTATTAATTTCTAAAGGGAAGACTTACATTTAAGTTGTAGGTGGAGGAGAAAACAAAATCATGTTATATTGGTCTTTCCCCCAAATCAGAAATTCGAACTCATTGTCTAGCAAAAGATCACTTTCCTGATTTGTGATTTGGTTAGCTTGAAAAGCTTTGTGAAGATATAAATTTAAACCCACTTAGCTATTGTTTTGACAAGTCATTACTATGGTCAGAAAATAGTTACATGGAAATAGATATAAAACACAGGGACCTGGTGTTTGAATACTGGAGATAAGTCTGTCCCAGAAAATGGAGACCATTTGGCTGTGGTAAGTATGTAAACTGCCCTCTACAAAACATGTCAGAATAAAAATACAGTCCAGTTTGTACCAAAGCATTTTGCTATATCAGCATGTGCTCTGGAATGTAATGGCATGAATAAGTTTACAGGGAAAAGATAATAAACTAAAGGAGCTATCTGAACAGTATTTATGTCTAGTAGTAACAGAAAACATTATTGCTGTTAAATTACTTGGGAGAAAATCCACTTGGGCAGAATTGAATCCTTTATTCCCTTCCAGTGAAATCACATCATAGTAAAAAGAGGAATGAATTAGTGCCCTGGAGATCAAGGTTCTAGTTCAGATTCAACTAGTCATATGCTCTGTGATCTTGAGAAAATCACTTCCCCTCTAAGTAGTGCTATTTAGACATTAAGTTGTGTCTAAATGTTTTGCAACCCTATAGACTATAGCCTGCAAGTCCCCTCTATCCATGGGATTTTCCAGGCAAGAATATTGGAGTGAGTTGCCATTTCCTTCTCCAGGGGATCTTCTCAACCCAGGGATGGAACACACGTTTTCTGCATTAGCAGGTGGTTTCTTTACCATTGAGGCACTGGGGAAGCCCATTAACATGGTTACCCTCTGGGTATTAGTTCCGTCTATAAAAGCCAGGAGCTGCTGTAAACCATTCAGGCCAAGTTAAGTGAGAATCTATACATTAAAGAGATAGCAAAGATGGGGGAAGGGAGGCCCTAGGACTAAAATGGTCCAGAAACTTTGAGTACATTTTCCCAGCATTATATTTTATCCCAGTGTTATCAGTTTAGTTGAAAAGGGATGACGTTTTAGGCAGGATTTGCCAAATTTCAGTCAAATTGTTGGCCTCCAAAAATGAGCTCTGTTTATTCCTGTGACAAAGTGAAGGATCTTGGCCTGCTTTCGAGTGGTCACTGATGCGGGCTCCCACTCTCATTCCCATAGCCCCCCTTTTGACATCTCTCATTGTTGCCAACTATTTATCTGACTATTTTAGGGTAGAGCAGCCCCTCACAGCACATTCCCTTGTTCCCACGCTTCTCCCATTTTGCTCCATGAGTGCCTGGGATACAGGGTTTCAACATGATTCTTGAATTGCATAAGAACACGTCTGTGTTGGCCTGGCATGGTGTGAGAACACAATCTTCCATAGCTGTGTTTGGGGAAGCAGAATTTCAAAGGCTGCAGTAGATGGTGACAGCTTCTGAAGGGGGAAAAGAAGCTGCTGTCTATAACCTCTGCCTAAGGAAGAGTTGAGAACTGGGGAGTCCAATTGCAGAGGAAAAGTGCTCTGTGGAATGTATGGCATGAAGCCTGTGTGTGGTTCCTGGACACAGGACCTGAAAATGGAAGGCTTTGGAGAAGGGGTACTGGAAATCTCTAAATCCCTCTTGCACCCACTTGGAGACCACTGTTCCCTCACTGTGGGGAGACACAGCTTTTTTAGGTCTAACATCTGTGTCATAGCTTTCTCTCCATTTCGAACCCTCTCAACATCTTCAGTGACTTCACGACCTATATGAATGACAATCTGTACTTTGGCCTTATGGGTCTTCTACCTCCTCCACTTGGTGGCTGTATCTCCCTCTTTTTCTCCACCACACATTCCCTAGCATCACTTAGGACCACCCCATGTCAGAGACCTGATCACACTCCCCTCTCCTCCCAGATCTCTGACCTACTCTCACAGTCCCTCTATTTTGTTTCCCAGAGACCTCCAGTTTCTGATTCTCCTACTTGTTTATGGACCAAACAACCAGATTCACATTTTATATCACTCCCTGAAAGACAGGCCAGTAAAGGCTTACAAATGCCTCCTGTAGACAGGGCAGAGTACTGCACCCATCAGAGGACTTTTCCTGCCCCTCTTGATAGAACTTTCTCACGAGCCTAGTTGAGTTTCCCATTGGCTCAGCAGCCATGAAAGCAGCAGGACTGTGCATGTGTGTGGGGCTGGGGCAGAGGCAGTCGGGTAAGGAGCAGGGAGCTGGTCTGCTGGGCTTGGACATGGCCAGGCAGAGCAGCTGCACTCCTTTTGGCTTCTGGCTGGAGATAGATTCAACATTGACATTTGGTTTGCCAAAGGTCAAGATGAGACGTTCCGGGAAACCAGCCATGGGGGCTGCAGGCATTTGGACCCGGTTCCTATTAATTTGAAACAAAAATGCTTCCCACTCTACCCTTCCCTCTCATCCCCTCCCAACCCCCCTCTGCCTCCCGCTTCCTGAAGCCCCCCCCTCCTTCCCCTTCCTTCTCTTCTCCTCCTACAGGAAGGACAGGTCAGAGGAGGTGGCTGAACTGAGTAGGGACATGCATAAGGAGAGCCATTCATCTTGGCAGGGGATGTACTGTCTGGTCCTAAATGAGAACAGCCTAGTGGCCCTATGGACACAAGGTTTTCCAAATGGATGTGCATTAAGAAGACATCATTTTTCTGGGCTTTAGGTGAACAGCTCCTGGTCTTGATTTTAGCCTCTCCCCTTGGGTGAGCATCCTTGCCAAGGGTAGTCTGAGACACTGCAGCAGCTGTGTGGCCTCTGGCTTTATTTCCAGTTGAGAAATGCCTATCAGAGTGGTAGCTGAGAAAGCCCTCCTTCCAGCCCAGGTCTACTCCCTCTTTGTCATGGAGCACTTCCTCTCTGTAAGGCTTAGGCATTTGCTGTCATGCTCTGGTGTACATAAGCCTACAACAAAGGGCTAAGAATTTGGCATTAATTCAGTGATTTTTTTTTGGTTTGGTTTTGCTTTTGGCTAGGGCAGGAGTGATGACTGACATTTTTTCTTCTGCTTAGAGGGTTTTATAAAATTCCATTTGCTATTATCTCACAGGATGGGGATTGTTAGGAAGAAGGAAAACACTTGCCAGTCGGGGTAGGGAAAAGCTCTACAGACTGTTGTTAGGATTACATTCCCTTGGAAGATAATTAAAAGTTATGCAGCTTATGCTTAGGGTTTGACTCCAGGTCTGTTTTGGTTTAAAATGCACAATAAATTAGAGATAGTTTTACAGCGGTTCCTAAATCCGACCAGAGGAATGTTTTCCTCTGTAGTATGACTAGAAGCAAACTGTCTCCGGAGGCATGAAAAAGCAGTTGAGCCAGTACTGATTAAATACTACTCTTTTGACTAAGACACAAAAGAAAATAATCTAGTGAGAGACAAGGAAGAAGGAGCAGAGGGTAGGGGGCAGGAACAATATGAGAAAGGAGTCAGGGTTCCTCTTATTTACGTGACAATGGTGGGCATCAGTGGGCCCCTCATGACTCCATGTGGGGAAAGAAAGTGTTAGTCGCTCATTCGTGTCTGACTCTTTGCGACCCTGTGGACTGTAGCCGGCCAGGTTCCTCTGTCCATGTGATTTTCCAGGCAGGAATACAGCAGTGGGTTGCTATTTCCTCCTCCAGGGATCTTCCCTACCCAGGGATTGAACCCAGGTCTCTTGCACTGCAGGCAGATTCTATACTGTCTGAGCCACCAGGGAAGACCTCGATGTGGGGAATCAGCAGCCTAAAATATGGGGGAGGGGTGCACAGCAGCCATCAATTCACAGCTCAGGTGTCATAAACATCACCTCCATGTTCAACACATCAGGGAAAAAATTACTCAGGCCTCAACGGGTTCTCCAACCTACTACCCAGGAGAGGAAAACAAGAAAACAGGCAGCTAGTATCATTTCTATTTTTCCTCTTCTGTACATGGTATCCAGTTATTGCTCTGACCCTTCACATTTTTTTTTAAAGTGACTGTTGTTAAGATTACTCAGTTATACTAAGCCATGAGGGGAGGTTGGAGGATTTGGACATGCCAGCCTTTGGATCCTTAAGCTGGTAACAAAGTCATTTTGCTAGACAAATTGATATATGTACCAGAGCCACTCTCTGCTTTTCTGCTTCCTGATAACTAGAAATGTGTACATTCCCCATATAAAAGAAAGCACATCTCAGTACAGTGCCTGTGGTTAATGGTGATGGTGGTGATGATGTGGCTTGAGGAAAATATAAAAAATAAACCTGTTAAGCTTTATATGTATGAAGTACTAAGACCCCTTGTTTAAGACTTCAGCAACTTCATAGATACCCTCTGCAGTATATCGGGGTCATGTCATAGATCTGTCTGATGATAATTCATGGGAATCACTAATCTAAGCCTGAGAATGTCTGAAAAGGCTGATTCCCAGGACTCTAAGAACTGTTCAGAGACTTTTAGGGTCAAAGTTATGTTGAGATTAAATGCTGCTTTGATGTCATTCAGTTTTCTATAGTAGCCATATTCTGGTTGTTCATAAAAAGAAGGAAATAATTTATGACTTTGGTCAGATGCCTGAATTTGTGCAGCACATGGTGGGGCTACACATAACAAGTGGTCAATATGTTTTTATTGGTTGATGTAGTTTTCTTTTGAGTGGAAGAAAAGAAATTGATTTGAAATGGATGCCATGTGTGGGAATTCATTGTACAATCTGCTATCTGAATGTTTTTATGATGGGTTGAAACCACTTAGTTTTGTCCTTAAAGTTTTCTGAGAGACGCAGCAATGAGGTAGACCTAATCGCATATTATATTTGTATAACATGTTGTATAACATGTATAATGTATGTATAGCTTATATGTACATTATTTTAAATGGTTTAATTCATACAGCAATCTCATGAGGTAGTCGTGATTCACTCCATTTTATAGCTGGCGAAATTAGGAGGATGAAGGGGTTAACCAAAGCAACAGAATCAGGATCAATTTTTTTTTTTAAACTTCTTATCTGGTGCACTTTCTGCCTCATTGCTATTAGGAGATTTTGACTCAAGTTCAAGAGGAGCCATTCCTTAGCTAGCCCTAAGTGAATCACTTTGCCTCACTGGTTTTGGTGCCCTAATCTATGGAATCAGGTAAATGGCATGTCTAAACAGTCTTAGACCCACAGAGGATCCAAAGGAAGTGTAAAGTAGAGGGGGACTAGTGTCCCTCTTTCCTTGTCAGAAAGAACAAAGTCTAAAGCTTTCCCATGACTGATTTTCTTCCATTTGCTGCCATCATTCTATAAAGTTACCCATAACCCTCTCATGCTTTCAGTCATCCCTGGCCATGATCCCTTAGGGAGACAGAATACATCTTGGACTGTTAGTCTGGGATTTTTGTGACCTACATTAAAAATCCATCTCCCTCTCTTCCTCTGGGCTTATTTCTGCATTTTGGATCCACCTCTGAACTTGTTCCTCTGCTACATGGCCTCAGTCTTCAGTCAAATCTCTAACCTTTATCCAGTCCTAAGGGTCTACCTGGATATTTTATTTTTATTAATTTTTATTGGAGTAGAGTTGCTTTACAACCTTGTGTTAGTTTCTCCTGTACAGAAAGGCGAATCAGCTATACATCCCCTCTCTTTTGGATTTCCTTCCCTTTGATGGATATTTGATTTTAGAGTCTACAGGTATGACCTGTCCTCCCACTACTCTTACCCACACTTCTGGTCTGGATAGGCACCTGGCTCATGCACCCAATTGTTGGCAGCACACCCAGTGGTATTTACAAACATTAGATTTTCTGCTTAGTTGTCAAGTATGAAGAGCTGTATCTCCCTCTAAGATGGCACTTCCCATTTGTGGAAACCCAAGAATTTCCATCATCCATGTTATTGGTTTGAGTCCATTATGTCCAACATGAAGAGCTTAATCCATCTGTTGTCTCCTGCTGTTGCAGCATGCAGACAGAAAGCATGGAGCAAATGCCTTCTTTTCTCAGTCTCAGGGACAAGGGAGTCTGCATGGAGGTGCCACAGATGGCAAGGGAGGTCCAATGGAGTGATTGTGGGGAAATTGATTTGTAAATATTCCAGTGAGAATCTCTTCCCTTCTGTGGAAGGCTATTTTGGAACTTGTTTCCATGAAACAAAAACACCTTCCATTAAATGTCATCTTGTCCACTAGCCAAACTGCTTACAAGCAAGTTACTCAACTAAGTAACCTCCAGAAGGGGCCAGGTTTCAGCCTAGACAATGGTATTTTTCCATGTGCAAAGGAAGATCTGTCAATGAATTTGCATTCAACCTGTGATTTTTCCTGGTGGAAAAAAAAAAAAAGTATACCTCTTGTTTCTCTCTCAAGAGATGTTAATTATGGGCCCACACAGCAGTGTAAACTGAAGAAACGTGGACATCCTCCCATGTCTCAGGACTCTCTATAATTGCAAGAGCCCCAAAATCTGCCAACTATCCAGATTTCTTTTAATTAAAAAAAATTAAAAAATTTTATTTATGGCTGCAATGCTAGTGGGATCTTAGTTCCCTGACCAGGGGTTAAACCCATGCCTCCTGCATTGAAAGCACAGAGTCTTAACCACTGGACCACCAGAGAAGTAGATGTGATCCTGGCTACTTATCCTCTGGACAGGAGCATTCTGGGAATACAGAGACCCGGATTCCAGTACTGGCCTTGTAGGAGTGAATCAGATCATAGTTTCTCTGTCTGAGGAAAAACCTTGAGTGAAGGAATTTGGCAATAAGTTATTCATGGCTACCTCCTGCTTTACATTTTTTCAATTCCCTGTGCTATTCACTTTCCTTTTCCTGAAACTGTTCGTATTCAGAGATCAATTCTGTATCCCTGACTTCTTTCTGCCAAGTGGGCTGGGCATTGTCTCTTCCCACTTGGGCACCTACTAAATAAATAGATGCTTGACCAGATTCACTTGGCATCAGATATTTTCATATATAACAAGACAGCTTCCCTGGGTTCTAAAAAGGGAGCCATTAAGACCAATCACACTGCTTGAGAAAGGCTCTCTCAGAATTCTACAGATCACATTATAGCTAGATTTGTTGAATATTGAAATTATTTTACTAATTATGAATGTCTGACATTTCATCTCTAAGTGAACTGTATAAAGTTGAGTTGAATTCAAGTTTATTCTTTCTCGTCTCTAAGGAATTATTATGAATATTTGTTTTGTAGCCAAGAGAAGCTCACTGCACTTGTTTTACCCTCTCTTCTGTCTTCTGGGGCTTCCCAGGTGGCACTAGTGGTAAAGAATCCACCTACAAATGCAGGAGATGCAAGAGACACTGATTTGATCCTTGGGTCAATAAGATGCACCCCCATGGCAAACCATTCCAGTATTCTTGCCTGGAGAATCCCAGGGACAGAGGAGCCTGGAGGGCTATGGCCCATAGGGTTACAAAGAGTTGGACACAACTAAAGCGACTGAGCACTTAGCACTCTCTGCTTAGGTGATCCCCTCATTGTCTCCAGTGATGTGGGATGAATCAGCTCTCAGTTCCTGCAGGGTCTATTTATAGAAGAGTGGGCAGTGTTAAGGCTTCCCAGGGGGCCTAAAGAATCCACCTGCCAATGTAGGAGACGCGAGTTCAATCCCTGGGATGGGAAGATCCCTTGGAGAAGGAAATGGCAACTCGCTCCTGTATTCTTGCCTGGGGAATCCTATGGACAGAGGAGACTGGCAGGCTACACTCTGGGGGCTTGCAAAGAGCTGGACATGACTGAGTACACACACATGTGGGCAGCATTAAGGATGCTACTAATGGATGGTGACGCTGAGGGGCTGGTGACAGTGGGAAGCCATTACCACCTTCATCTGACAGTGTGAGAGACAGGCTACTGTAACAGCAAGAGCGAAAACCACTCATGGAACCACCTGACAGGAGCTGAGGGCAGCCCCACTCAAACTGCGGCCAGCAGGGATGGAGGAGGGAAATAAAGACCCACCTCTCTCTGTTCTCACCTCTGACAGCCTGCTGGTGACCCTGCCCCATGGCTGAGCCCAACAGGAAGCCAGAGGCCAGGGGCTGTACAGATGCATCCATAGAGGTTGGCCTGCTGAGCACAGAGCCGGATGAAGAGGATGGAAATGCGCTGGGTGTGCAAACAGGACCTCTCTTTCCTCTTTAAAAAAACTCACACAGATTCCTGAAGAAATGTTTTTCCTAATAGTTATATTTTAAAGGGGGCCTTGGAGAAATAAAGGAAAGAGAAGTATGCAGCTTTTGCCAGAGTTTTAAACAAATTTCTACCTGCCCACTGGTAATACTCTTTTTTTAACAATGATTTATTGTACCTACTATAGTGGTTGATTGGAATTAGATTTTATAAAATGCCATGAGCTTCTTGGAGGAATGTTTCCCCTTGAATGCAAAGTCCTGTGTATGCAATGAAATAATAACATGCGGTAGCAATAATTTCAGAACATATGCTTGCTGTTACAATTATAAATCTCAGACATTTATATTCCAGAAAGTGCCCCTACCCCGCACCTCTGCCCGCTGGGGGCCACCTTCCTGCTCCCCCTACCCAGATGGGGACTGCACCAGCTCTGCCCCTCCAGTGCCAACTCCTCATGAGCCAAGCACCATCCGCCTGGTAGCAAGGTCAGAGCAGCTATTGTCACCTGACCATCAGTGTTAGGGAGGATGGGGACGGGGGTGGCAGGAGTGGCAATGAAAATAGGGCACCTGGGCTCGTCTCTTTGGAAAGGTGTAAAAGCATTCAACCGGGTTAGTGTCGGACACGACTACCTGCTTTCAAGGTAAACACGGTTGTGGCTGTGCTATATTTTCCCCTGACTTTTCTCTCTCCTCCTTCTTTCTTGCTCTTTCTCCATGTCTCCTGTCTCACTCCTCTCTTCCTCTCCTTTCTAGATAGAAGGACAAACTTTTGATAACAAACACATTGGTGCGTTCAGATGCACTAATTGTATCCAGACGCATTAGATCCATGCATCTTAATACTTGGGGGCTGGTGCTGTTGTTTAGTTGCTAAGTCATGTGCAACTCTGATAGAAAGTCCAGCTCTAGTTGGGACCCCATGGATCGTAGCCCCGCCAGGCTCCTCTGTCCATGGGATTTTCCAAGGCAAGAATCCTGGAGTGGGTTGCCATTTCCTTCTCCAGGGAATATTCCCAACCCAGGGATAGACCCCACGTTTCCTGCATTGGCAGGTGGATTCTTTACCATTGAGCCACTGGGGAAGGCCTATTACTTGGGGAACTGTCCCACAAGTCACCTGGAGTAAATCCAGTTTCAATTTGGTGATTGTGATGGCTTCATACCATTATGTTTCTTCCATTTGTTTATGAGTTTATTATGGCTTTTAATGTTTTTGAGTTTTGTTTTCTTCACTTTACTTGCTTGTTTTCCTCTGTGACCATCTCTCTTTACCTGGATGTTTCATGTTTGCTTTTATCTGGTCCCCAGTCTTCTTTCTTCTAGTGTAACAGTGGGTCTTAAAATGACATTTTGAGGATTTATCTTACATGATTTGGAGGAAAAATGCATATGTAATTCCCAAACTAGAGGCTATCCAAGTCAAGAGAAGTTCCTAAACTTAAAAGATTAGGAAGACAAACATAACAGTCTCATGACAAGAAAAAGGGTGTGCCAGATCTGAACCTCTGCCAGCTGTGTGCAAAAGTGCTAGTTTTACCATGTCCTTGTCAGATGACACCACGCTTATGGCAGAAAGTGAAGAGGAACTCAAAAGCCTCTTGATGAAAGTGAAAGTGGAGAGTGAAAAAGTTGGCTTAAAGCTCAACATTCAGAAAACAAAGACCATGGCATCCGGTCCCACCACTTCATGGGAAATAGATGGGGAAACAGGGGAAACAGTGTCAGACTTTATTTTTCTGGGCTCCAAAATCACTACAGATGGTGACTGCAGCCATGAAATTAAAAGACGCTTACTCCTTGGAAGGAAAGTTATGACTAACCTAGATAGCATATTGAAAAGCAGAGACATTACTTTGCCGACAAAGGTTCGTCTAGTCAAGGCTATGGTTTTTCCTGTGGTCATGTGTGGATGTGAGAGTTGGACTGTGAAGAAGGCTGAGCGCCAAAGAATTGATGCTTTTGAACTGTAGTGTTGGAGAAGACTCTTGAGAGTCCCTTGGACTGCAAGGAGATCCAACCAGTCCATTCTGAAGGAGATCCGCCCTGGGATTTCTTTGAAGGAATGCTGCTAAAGCTGAAACTCCAGTACTTTGGCCATCTCATGAGAAGAGTTGACTCATTGGAAAAGACTCTGAGGCTGGGAGGGATTGGGTGCAGGAGGAGAAGGGTATGACAGAGGATGAGATGCCTGGATGGCATCACTGACTCAATGGACGTGAGTCTGAGTGAACTCCGGGAGTTGGTGATGGACAGGGAGGCCTGGCGTGCTGCGATTCATGGGGTTGCAAAGAGTCGGACACGACTGAGCGACTGACCTGATCTGATCTGTCAGCATTTAAGAACAGCTTTTAATATCAAAATAAACTTGAACAAAGGCATTTCAAGGAAAATTGTCTTAGTTTAAATGCAAATTTGGTGCAATAAATTGAAGGGTGTCTGAGAGTATATACTTAGATGGTTTAATATGAACTGGAGAAAATTAATGTTCTGTGTCCATTCCTTTTTCTCCCTGAAACAAAATGCAAATGTCAAATACTAAAATGTATTGCATTTCTTTTAGAAATTTTGGAACAATCTTAAATTTTATGGGCTTACCAAAGTCTGCACGTATAAGTTCATTACTTTGCCTTCTGAACTGCAGGAGCCAAATGGAACTTAAGTAGTTTTTGTTTCTATGATATATATCCCGGAGTTCTTTGGAACTTTGAGTCAGTGAAGAGTTTCAAGTCATAATACTAACAATATATGGCAATATAGACAGCTCCTGAGTCTCTTAGAGGGAAGTGATAAATATTTTTATTCCCTAGTTATAAAACATCCCTGCTGTTTGGTCACTGAATGTTACTGTGTTTTCAAAACCCCTTATGTCTCAAAAGAAGAATATAGCCCAGTTGTTGCTTCTGAATAATGACTGACCTGGTAGTATTGAGATGCTGTAAACCACATTCTCTTTACTTGCCCCAGAAGTAAGTACTTATCAAATACACATAAAGAATTTACACAGGATATTTAGGTAAGACATTGGGGCAGTAAGAAATAAGACTGGAGATTTAAAGACTTTAAAAATTAGTGGCAAAAAGTATGTGATTCAAAATTCTATAACTCATTGACCTAGAAGCAAAAAATCATTTTTCAACTTATTCTTTGTGTTTTGATCAATAGATTTCATTTCTACTCCCTGCCCACTATCATCCCCTCTACCACCTCCTATATATGGATTTGGTCCATAGTTTCCTTATTTAGATACAAACAGAAAAGTGGTGTTCATGTTGCTTTGCTTACAATTGTGGCTAATGGAATGCTTTCAAGAAATTCCATTTTTCTGAATCTTCTTTTACATTGCATCACAAGTTCTGTTTCCATCTGCACTCTTCTTGTTTGACAAGGTGGAGTGTCTAGTCCCAGAATCTTATCAGATGGTATCTGTTAAGCTCCAGAACTTAGATTATTACTGTTATGATTGTTACAGATTATTATTATTATTATTATTGTTACAGATGTTATTATTATTCCCACTTACAGGAATGTGGGAATGGGCCTGAGGGTTTCTGAAAGGAGCACTGATATAAACAAACACTGTCAAATGAAACTACACAGGAACACTGTATCTGAATATTGACTATTTAATACCAAGCTTGACCAGCTTTCTTTTGCTCATCTTGAATCTCAGGCCCTTCCATGGATTCTCTTTCTTCTTGAATTTTTCTTGTAGAATGATGTCACCTCCCCGGTGACATCCTAAGAGCCTCCCCTGCGTCATAAAGGGCTCTCCAGACTCCCCATCCATCCAGCCTGCCCACTGCCTTTGTATTTGTTTCATTGGCCTAGACTCGGTGACACAGGATGGTCAGCCCTGTCAAGCCCACATCAAGTGACTCCTTTGTTTTTGGTTTTCTGTTTGCCTTTGACTTTGGCGTCCAGAGGTGACATGGGGAAGCTTTGGGCTGTCTCTCTTTTGTATTTTCTTGGAAGCATCTTTTTTCAAAATTAACCTCTGTTCTGGTTTCATAAGTAAACTGACACGTCCATGCATACTCTCTATCTCATATCTATATCATTTATTGAATCACAAGTCTATATTTCGTTAATATTCTGGCATAAAATTATTTTTATCTAAGTTTTTGGTGTTGAATTGTTCTTTAGAATCACATTAGCCAGCAACTGTTTATTGTGCTCATTTGAATACATTTAGAACTGGACATGGAACAACAGACTGGTTCCAAATAGGAAAAGGAGTGCGTCAAGGCTGTATATTGTCACCCTGCTTATTTAACTTATATGCAGAGTACATCATGAGAAACGCTGGACTGGAAGAAGCCCAAGCTGGAATCAAGATTGCCGGGAGAAATATCAATAACCTCAGATATGCAGATGATACCACCCTTATGGCAGAAAGAGAAGAGAAACTAAAAAGCCTCTTGATGAAAGTGAAAGAGGAGAGTGAAAGAGTTGGCTTAAAGCTCAACATTCAGAAAACGAAGATTATGGCATCCGGTCCCATCACTTCATGGGAAATAGATGGGGAAACAGTGGAAACAGTGTCAGACTTTATTTTTTTGGGCTCCAAAATCACTGCAGATGGTGACTGCAGCCATGAAATTAAAAGACACTTACTCCTTGGAAGGAAAGTTATGACCAACCTAGATAGCTTATTCAAAAGCAGAGACATTGCCAACAAAGGTCCGTCTAGTCAAGGCTATGGTTTTTCCAGTGGTCATGTATGGATGTGAGAGTTGGACTGTGAAGAAGGCTGAGCACCGAAGAATTGATGCTTTTGAACTGTGGTGTTGGAGAATACTCTCAAGAGTTCCTTGGACTGCAAGGAGATCCAGCCAGTCCATTCTGAAGGAGATCTGCCCTGGGATTTTTTTGGAAGGAATGCTGCTAAAGCTGAAACTCCAGTATTTTGGCCACCTGATGCAAAGAGTTGACTCATTGGAAAAGACTCTGATGCTGGGAGGGATTGGGGGCAGGAGGAGAAGGGGAAGACAGAGGATGAGATGTCTGGATGGCATCACTGACTCGATGGATGTGAGTCTGAGTGAACTCCGGGAGTTGGTGATGGACAGGGAGGCCTGGCGTGCTGCAATTCATGGGGTCGCAAAGAGTCGGACACGACTGAGCGACTGAACTGAACTGAACTGAATGCATTTTATTCATTAAAATGTTATTTTTTAGTATCAATTCATTTTTACTTCCATGTGTTTATCGTCTGAGTTTTCCTGTGACCCAAGAAGTTGTACTCAGGACAAGAAAAAACTTAGCTCTCTCCAGAATTCCACCACATCTGTGCTACACAGTTGCTGGGAAACCAAGTGTGGGAGGTGAACTGAAGAAAACCACTCATCTCATCTGAGAAGAGTTACCCACTGAAGGGTGGTCATGACAGATATGGTCTTTGCGATTTAAGATGGTCATTTATTTTGAGTTGGAGCCAGTCTCAGAGGTTGTGTCTTGCAGATGTGCCAAAGCTTATGCTAGGACCATAGATCCATTCCAAGTGATGACATAAGGGAGAAGAGGAGTAAAAGCAAAGACCTAGAACATCCTGTTAAAGTGTTCCTGGGAAAGTCCTTGCTGACTTGCCCTGATAGCCACCTGTTAGACACCCTGACAGCACCACATACCCTTCAATCATGGCTCTCACATTACAGTGAATTATATGTACTTTTGGCAGAATTAGTTGTTTAGTATCTGTCTCATCTCGTAGCTTTCTCCAGAGGCAAATCTCCAGAAGGGCAGAGCCCATGTCTCTTCTTCACCATTTTATCCCTGGAGTCTAGAACAGTAATTGGAAAAATGTTATGAGCTCACTGCATATACATTGAATGACTGAATGGTTAAAAGCAGGGAAATGGTTGTACACTTTTGTTCTCCAGTTTCCTTTCTAATAGGAGGAATTTCCACCAAATGGTCTGTTTCTCTTGCTCTAAGCCTTATTCCTCCTTAGTGAAGCCAAGTAAGTTCGTTGGTTAAGGAGAGTCGGTGATTGGCACATGTGCCTAGATTTGGTAGAGATAATTTATCAAAAATCCTAAGCAAATGGAATCTACCCTCTCATTCTCTTGCGCAGTGCATGGTTGTGATCCTGATTAAGCACATCTTGCTCTGTATTCTCAATATTTCTCACCAGTGTATGAGTCCAAGATCTAACTTGAGGCCAGAAAGCTTATTGTTATCACATTTCTAAGCCGTATCACCTGAAATAATTTTTTACACAAATTAAGATAACATTTTTATTTTTGTCTATGTGGCTCCTTTTTCTCCCTCTTTTAATTTGTTTTGAATTTGAGCAAGAAGCAAGGATCTTATATCTTGGGCTACCTAAAACTCCAATAGTTGCTATGCATAGAAAGACTCCAGGAAAAATCAATATAGACATCCTAAGATTGAAAAGTTTTCACTCCAAAGAGGGAAAAATGAGATTCAAGACTGCAAATAGAATAAATCTTTGAAGACAAAAGATTTTTCCTAGAGTCTGAGAGCTGATGAGCCTCCTGAAATTGAGTGCAAAATGTTCTGTGTACAGGAGGTTTCCTTAGATGCTCAGGAAATTCCTTGAATATCTATTTTCAGGAACCCTACATAGGCCTTGAGTTTACCTTCTGATGTATGGAAATTTGTCCCCACCTTCCCATCTTCCTCCTTACTTGAAATGGTCTTACTGTTCCCTCATCATGCCCTTCAACGCTCATCTTGAACCTAGCCCATCTCCCCAGGAAGCCTGCCCTCCACTTCCCGGTCTGTAGCAATCTCCCCCTCCTCTGGCTTCTTGGTTCCTCATATACAATCTTCATCTCCTATTCTCTTCAATTGAAGTGTAAGTTCCTGAGTGCAAGGCTCAGGATGTTAAATATTAATTTTCTGTCACCCAAGCTATCTGGCATACATCAGTCATTTCTGAATCCCAATCATACTTCCATATTCAATCTGTTACTTGCCCTAATATGAACCCTGAAAGAGATTCATTAGGTGTATGTTTCAGAGGAAGAGAAGAACCCAGAGAGAGTAAGTTATTTTGCTCAAAGTCAAAAACCTAGGAAACACCTGAGCCAGGATTCAAACTTGGGCCTCCTGACTAGGGGTCAGGGCTTCCTGAGCAAGGGTTCAGTGTTTCTTCCATTCCACACTGTAGCTTACCTGGGAAAGAGTTAATCCAAACTCACTACTCTATAATTCTACTCCATATGATAAATGTTTAGAAACACTCTTGAAAGGATGGGCCCGATTTTGAACTCTCTGCTTCACAGAGGGAGGAGAGGGATTAGAGCAAAAGAAATTGTGACTTTTCTGCATAAAAGACTGAGGAGAATTTTGAGTTGAGTGTGGCCTCCTTCTTGTATTTTGCAAGAGATAAGAAAGCAGTAGACTTAAATATGACCAGTGAAGAATTCCCTGAAGAAGGCTTGGCAGAAATATTTTTGAAGAACATGAAGATGTAATTTTTCTGCCCTAAATTATCAGTTCTTACTCTCAGTCTGATTGTTTAATAAAATTTCACTACACACAACTGTCTCAAGTGTCTGCTTTGGAAGAAGTCAGGGAAAAGTGGTGGTGATGTTACATTTTGAGTCAGCGGGCCAGAGAGGAGAGAGTAGCTGGAGTGGAGGAGGGCAGGAATACACAAAAAGTCAGCGGGGAGAGGATTCAGAAGGACAAGGAAACCAGATTAAAGGCGGCCTGAGAATGTCAGCCCTGGGAATTCACCCATTACTTTGGGAGAGCCCTGAACTTCCCCAAGATAAGGGCTAGAAGGTAAAGCCAATTTTATTTAGATCTTCAAAGTCAGGGTGACTCCATTGGACATTCGAGTACCAAAAGATTGATAGTAGCTCTCAACTCTCCCTACATTTTCAGAACGAACATCAGTAGCTGGATGATAAAGGAAGAATGATGTATTATGAGAAAAAATAAGAATCTTTCAATTTCCCAAAGTCCTTCTACATTTGGGGGTAAGGAATGTGTTAGATAGCTGGAGCCTTCCCTGGTGATGACAGTTGAGTCATCTGCTGAAGAGCAAACTTGATGGCATTTAAAATGCATGGGTTTTGTCTCCAGAGCAGGCATATGGAAGCTCTACATGCCTTTTGGCAAACTCCAGGCTTCAGTCTCCTGTGAAGAAATGTTCCTGGGTACAAAAGATAGGTGACAATGTACTCCTTGTAATCTCTGAAACTAAGTCCTATGATCTTCTCATCTGGCTGTTCATTTGAATAACAGCAATGGAAAGGGGGCAGGAAGTAAAGAGGTGAAAGCCAAACACAGTTTTCACCCCTTGTCAGCCAGCGGGACTTGTGGAGTGACTGCAGGTTGCTCTTTGTCTTTCTCAGTCAACCAGGATCATAGAATTTAGGTCCTACAGCTGCTGACAAGGGCCCCAGGAAGCCAAGAGCCAGAGCTCCTCTAATTGTAATGGGAGAGTTTCTTGCTGGTCCAGGTGATTTGCACAGCAAGGCGTCTAGCACATCTCAGGGACACTGAAGTAGAGACCAAATCATGGAGTTAAGTTTAAGTCAAGGATGAAAGCATGGCTCTCCCCCCAAGGATTGATGTCATCAGATCCATGAGTTCTCATTCCCTTTGTGGTGTTTTCACCACTGCCTTTCCTCCCACTACAACCAGCTACCAGGGCTCACTGGAGGCCAGGCACTGTGTGTAAGGGCTCTTACACACCATCCCATTTAATCCTCACTAAAACTCCATGGGACAGGCACTGTCATCTCTCCAATATCACATATGAGAAAACCAAGACAGACGTTTTAGTGACTCACTTCCCATCTGAGTGGATTGTTCAGGAAGACAAAAGGAAATCAGCATAAAACTTGAGAGGAGATATTCAATAACAGCTAAGAGCAAGGGCTTTCTCCCGCTTTGCAAGTGACTCAGTGGTAGAGAATCTGCCTGCCAATGCAGGAGACACAGGAGACAAGGGTTTGATCCTTGGGTTGGAAAGATCCCCTGGAGGAGGAATGGCAATCCACTTCAGTATTCTTGCCTAGGAAAATCCCGTGGAGAGAGGAGCCTGGTGGGCTACAGTCCACGAGGTCTCAAAGAGCTGGACATGACTTAGTGACTGAACATTAATACACAAAAGGGCTTTCTCAAATCTGAATTGCAAGCCAGACTCTGTGACTTCCTGGCTGTGTGAGCATGGGCACACAGAAGTTCTCTGGCTCAGGTTTTCCAGCTGCAAAATAAGGGTGGTATTAATACTGATACCAGTCCTCCTACATTGAAAGCAGTCAAGAAAAGTTATCTAATCTTTTTGCTATTATTAAATAATGGTTATGTTTTTTCTGTTCACAAAACAAAAAGGCTTGTCATATGACTTCCAGCAAGGTAAAATAGTCTTTCGGATAATGATTCCTTTGAAAGATTCTCTGAATATTTGAGCAGGAAGTTGCTCTGAAGAACATTCTTTTTCCAAGTTTAAGAGGTGGTGGTCAATGACAAGTTTCACCATTTTAATTTCTGCATTTTGAGCAGGGTGTTACTCCATAACCCAGCTGAGACTTCTGGAGCTTACAAAAAGAAGGTTAATAGCTACTGTATCAGTTATTTATGGCTGTGTAAACAAATACCTCCAGCTTAGGACTAAAATAAAAATTATTTATTTTTGGCCAGAATTTTGTGGGTCTTCTGCTGGTCTGTCCCAGCTTACCCCTATGATTCCAGAGGATGAATGGAACAGTTGGATAGTCCATGATGACCTGGTATCACATTTGGGAGTTGGTGCTGGCTGTCAGGCATGTCAGTCCTCCTCCACATTGACTTTCTAGAGCAGCTTCCTTACAGCATGGCCACCTCAGGTGATCTTACAGCATGGCCACCTCTAAGATGACAAGCCCCAGGTCACAAGCACCTATTGGACTTCTGCATGAGTCATGTTTGCTCATAGCCCATTGGCCAAAGCAATTCACAAGCATGGCTGACCTCAGTATCATGTGGGAGGGGACTTAGACCCCACGGACCCCTCTCACACTTGATAGGAGGAAGTAGCAAAGAATTTATGGTTATTTTTAATCCATCACAATTGCAAATATAAAACATAAAAAATAAAGGGAAAGCACCTGGAAGATATAATAAAAAGAATCCAACTTGCAAAGGCTGGATTTCTGGTATTGGCTCCAAGAGCTTTTAAGGCTTGCCCCATTTCACATCCAGGAAATCATCACCCACTAAGCCCCTGGGCAGCTAACTTGGTAGGTACCTTGCCTGTCTCTTTTTTTTGTGTCCCTGGAAAGTTGCCAAGCCACTATTTACATCTTACATCCTCTCCTTTGGGAACTACTGGACTTCTTCTCTATTCCCTAGATTTTGTTCATGGGCCAATTTTACTTCAATAGATCCTCCATCCTCTGTCTTCAAGTCCTCACCAGCCCAGTAATCCATACCTGCTTTCTGAACTGAGGAACATAATGTGATATGTTGGTCTATTATCACTGTGATAATTTTTGCTAATTAAATTGTTATATAATTACTTTTTGTTCTGTTAACATTTTGGGGACTATCTTTTAGTTTTATTTTAGTTAACAAAGAAATGTAAATAGCTTATTATTACACTTACTATTACCTAACATGCCTTTTTAATTAAAATTATAAACTAGGCATCTTTCCAATCTTTCTCTCTGTATATGTGCTTATATAAATATTAATACAGTTAACTATATAGAACAAATATTTCATGTTTTTAAGATCTGACTAATATTTCATTTTGTGGTGGTGCTAAAATTTATTTCACCAGTCCCTTGATGATGAACATTTAGACTGTTGCCATTTTTTAAATTGGAATAAACCAGTTGCAATAAATACCTTTTTACACATAATGTAACACATTTACTATGATTATTTCCTAGAAAAGCAAGTGTTGAGCCAAGGAATATACAATTTATGAGATTGATTTTATCTGATTGCTCATCAAATAAGTTTATGGGTTCATAGTCCTAAGAATTGTGTATAAGAATAAGAACATCCCTTCTGGCTTTCATGTGATTTTCTTTAAAAACCCTAATTACTTTTTGCTTGGTTTTTCCAAGAAAAGAATCAAAGATCTAAAACTTAAGTATCACCGTCAACACAGGGAAAAAACAAAACCCCTTGCAGCTTGAGAGTAACCCTACTGAGACTATTCCAGTCCAGGGCTCCCTGGAGGTAGGGGAGAGAAGTCAGAAAAGCATAAAAGGAAAAGCCCAGGCAAGGTGCCTACCAAGTGTACCTGCCTGTACTGGTGGAACTGAAGCCTGTTCACTGCAGATCCGACCTCAGAGAGGGGCCTCCAAGGCCTCCAAGGCCTCCAAGGCTGACACTTTTGACTCTCACAGAGTTTGTGTTATGATAATATCTTATTTCTTCATGCTGCTGCTGCTAAGTGGCTTCATGCACAAGTTTTATGAGAAGGAGATGCCCACAGAAATTAACCTTCTAATTCAAATTCCTTCTTTGGAAAAACTGAAGCCAGGGAGAGAATGAGACTTGCCTAAGCTCATATACATCTTATTGGTACCAGGCTCTGGACTAAAGCGAGCCTTCTGACCTGTGATGAGAGGTAGCTCCTTTGCTTCCTTCTTAAAACTTCTTTGCATGCCACGCTAAGTCTCTCAGTCTTGTCCTATTCTGATGACCCTGTGGACTGTAACTCGCCAGGCTCCTCTGTCCATGGGATTTTTCCAGGCAAGAATACTGGAGTAAGTAAGCCATTTCCTTCTCCAGGGGATCATCCCTACCTAGTGATCCAACCTGCCTCTCAAGTCTCCTGCATTGGTAGGAGGGTTCTTTACCAATAGCGCCACCTTAGTGGATCCATTTTTGAGCCAATTTCTAAGTATTCATTAGCCATCAGGTACAGAGCTCAGCACATTGCAGTTTATGCCAAATTCTCACAACAATTGTATCAGAACCAGTATCTTTATCTTACAGGTAAGGAAATAGATTTGGGGAGGTTTTTAAAGTTGCTTAATGTGATGTATTAGTTTTCTATCACTTCCATAACAAATTACTATTAATGACTTAAACAACACAAATATTTCTTCCTACAGTTTAGTAGCTTCTAAGTCTGAGACAGGTCTCGTGGGCTAAAATCAGGATGCTGACAGCACTGTGTTGCTTTTTGGATGCTCTGTGTGAGAATCTGTTTTCTTGCCTTTTCTATCTTCTAGAGGCAGGAAGCTCAGCTGGTAAAGAATCTGCCTGCAATTCAGGATACCCTGGTTTGATTCCTGGGTCGGGAAATACCCCCAGAGAAGAGACAGGCTACCCACTCCAGTATTCTTGGGCTTCCACTGTGGCTCAGACAGTAAAGAATCCACCTGTAATGCAGCACATCTGGGTTTGATCCCTGGGTTGGGAAGATCCCCTGGAGGGGTCTTCATGGCAACACAGTCTAGTATTCTTGCCTGGAGAATCCCCATGGACAGAGGAGCCTGGTGGGCTACAGTCCATGTGGCCACAGAGAGTTGGATACGACTGAGTGACTAAGCACACAGCACACAGGCCATCCACACTTTTTGGCTCATGAGACTCTTCTTCAATCTTCAGAGCCAGCAACAATGAGCTGAATCTTATTATAATGAGTCTCCATGAGTCACCCTCCATCTATCATCTTACCTTTCTCTGGCTACATCCAGGTAAGGTTTTTTAAGGACTTACATGATTAGGTTAACCCACCTTGTTCATCTAGGGTAACCTTCCCATCCTCAAGGTTTGCAATCCAGTTGGAAATTCCCTTTGCCATGTAAGGTAACATAGTCACAGATTAGGGAATGGTTTTATTTGGGAGGGGGGTGGTCATCATTCTTTCTGCCACAGTCTACTCTCTTATCCCCAAAGATACACATCTGTCCCACATGCTGAATACATTTTTTGCCTATCTCAATGTCCCCTGAAGTCTCAGCCCATTACATGAGAGAAGCTAGTACAGGACAGGGCTAGATCTCTGGTTCCAATGCCCTCTTAATTGCTGGCCAAGTGAGTACTGCCATTTTGCTTTAACATGGAGAGTGTGATTTCCTTACTGATTTGCATGAGCTCTTCAAATTTTAGAAGGTTAAACTGTAAGCTCTGTGAAAGACAGGAAAAATGTATTTTTTTGTTAATTATTCTATCCCAGTGCCTCTCACACAGAAAGCACACAAGTATTTGCAAAGCAAATAAATATTGAAGAAAACAAGTAAGTCAATCAATGACATAGCAGTGGATGAAGACATACAAAATCATTACAAAATTATACTTTCCCTGTTCCCCCAAACTTTGTATTCTTCTTGATGTTTTTCAGAGCCCTTGAAACAGGTTATAAACTTCACCAGAGTCCAGGTTGCCCTTCCAGGTAAATTTATCAAACTGCTTGTGTTTCATCTGGGTTTTAATTACCAGTAAATATCTTTTCACTTCCACAATGGCTCAGGGTAAAGAATCCTCCTGCTAATGCAGGAGATGGGGGTTTGATCCCTGGGTCGGGAAGACCTCCTGGAGAAGTAAATAACAATCCACTTTAGTATTCTTGCCTGGAAAATCCTGTGGACGGAGGACCCCATGGCAGGCCACAGTCCATGGGGTCACAAAAGAGTTGGACATGACTTAGCCACTAAACAACAACAACAAATGTATTTTCAGGCACTGGGATTCCTGCCAAGATTGACTCCCAGCCCATGGATTCTGTTTTAGATTTAAATATAACCATCACACTTCAGTTCAGTTCAGCTCAGTTCAGTTGCTCAGTCATGTCCGACTCCTTGTGACCCCGTGGACTGCAGCATGCCAGGTCCATCACTAACTCCCGGAGTTTACTCAAACTCATGTCCATTGAGTCGGTGATGCCATCCAACCATCTCATCCTCTATCGTCCTCTTCTCCTCTCGCCTTCAATCTTTCCCAGCAACAGGGTCTTTTCAAATGAGTTGTTATTTTGCATTAGGCGGCCAAAGTATTGGAGTTTCAGCTTCGGCATCAGTCCTTCCAATGAATATTCAGGACTGATTTCCTTTAGGATGGAGTGGTTGGATTTCCTTGCAGTCCAAGGGACTCTCAAGAATCTTCTCCAACACCACAGTTGAAAAGCATCAATTCTTGGGTGCTCAGCTTTCTTTATAGTTGAACTCTCACATCCAAACATGAATACTGGAAAAACCATAGCTTTAACTAGACGGACCTTTGTTGGTAAAATAAGGTCTCTGCTTTTTAATATGCTGTCTCAATTGGTCATAGCTCTTCTTCCGAGGATATTGCACTTAGAGATTACCAAATATTTGCTATTCTTGGTACACTCAAGTGCATTCTGAGTATAAGTATCTTAATTATTTTTATAGATAGAATGATCTCCTGCAGGTTTTTTTTTTTCCTCTAACATCCCCTCAGTGATGACTCTTCCAATGGAACATAAGGGAAAACAGCATCACTTTCCCAACACAAGTATTTAAAAAATAGTTTGGCTTGGACTGGCAGTAGCCAGGTCTGAGAGTGGAAATAGGGACTACCTGTAGATGGGATGTTATTTTAGGGATGCTATTGTAGTGATGGGAGTGTTATAACATTGGATTTTGATGTTAGTTACACAATGAGCAATTTCTCTAAAAATTATTGAATCACACTCTTAAAATAAATGAGGGCTACAGTATATTAATTATACCTCAATAAATCTGTTAAAAACAATTAGCCCAGTTTCCACTTAGAAACTGGCTACATGGTTTGTGTTAAATGTAATTATTATTTTTTTATCAAAGGCAATCTCTAGGAATATTCTTTGTAACAAGACTTAAACTTCTTCTACTTTTTCTTGGCCAATTAATTAGCAGAACAGAGCATGGTTACACTTTGTTGCTCCAGACGTAAACACATCACGCTTGCTTGCCTTATTCTTCCCAAATGATTGAAGAACAAATAGATACTCATTCTTAATCTTTACAAAATCCTGATATTTGGTTCAATTTATGTTACATTTATAAGAATAATTTTTTGATTCAGAACTACACACTTTTTGTGTCCTTCAGTTCATTTAGAAGTAGTCTGTTTAACTCCTATGCCATCAGTGTACTATGAGTCTGTTTCCTGTGACAAAGCTTAATACGATGCTGTAAACACAGTTGCTTTTGTTCAGTCATGTCCAACTCTTTGCAACCCCATGGACTATAGCATGCCAGGCTTCCCTGTCCTTCACTGTCTCCTGGAGTTTGCTCAGATTCATGTCCATTGAGTCGATGATGCCATTCAACCTCATTATCTGTCACCCCCTTCTCCTCCTTGCCTCAGTCTTTCCCAGCATCAGGGTCTTTTCCAGTGAGTCAGCTCTCTGCATTAGGTGGCCAAAGTATTGGAGCTTCAGCTTAAGCATCAGTCCTTCCAGTAGGTAAGTAAACAAAAGGAGAAATCTAAATACTTAGCAGCTTCTTAGCATTTGTGGATTAAAGATCAATCACATAAATGTATTTCTGGACAAATGTACCTATCATTAAATATAGAAACATATACTGTTGCAAATATAATGATCCTTTAAAGGATTACTGGATTTAAAGCAATAAAGCTTCATTTTGAAATTGTATAAATAACTCATATGCTTAGAGGATTTCTTGTTTCTTAGACAAAGACTTGGACTGTCTTCTGATTAGTGTATGATACAATTTTAGCGTCTCCAGACTTGGTTCCTGTGTGAACCAAGGAGAGGGGCTCTGACCTGTGACCTCAGGCCTTGTTCCCTAGTTCAGGGCTGCTTCCCCATGAAGATCTTTGACATACCTGGTGGAAGTTGTAAAAGTTCAGATTCCAAACCTACTGAGTCAGGATCTCCAAGCTAAGTTTCCAGGAATCTGCATTTTTTAACAAGAGCTGCATGTAATTATAATGCATGTTAATGTCTGAAATATTTCATCTGAGATCTTGCCCATACTTGGAAGATTCAGCGTGGACTCCTCAGATTCAATAACAATCCAAGAAAAACTGTTTCAAAACAGTGTTTCTTAAGCTTTAGTGTGTATATGGAGCACCTGGGGATCTCGTTAAGATGCCAACTGATTTGGTAGGTCTGGAGATGAGCCTGCTGCTTCTGCATTCTAACAAGCCCAGTGAGGCTTGTGGACTACTGCTCTGTGGACCAGACTTTGACCAACAGGACTTCAGAGCATATCTGTGCCATGCTAGAGGATCAGAACACCTCCCAGAGGGCAGAGCACAGTGGCAACAACAAAGGGGACCCTGTGCAGATGCTCTTCTAGTTGGAGTGGAGAGCAAGTGTACTTCTGGGGACCTGGGCTAGGTGTAGGGGTCTGATGAGAGATCCTCTTTTGGTCTATGCAGAGTGGAGCCAAGGAAGGATGGAAATCATTGTGGAAAAGGAAATCGAGGGAGAGGTTGGGAACAGAGCCTTTGCAAGTTCATGCTTTCATACATGCTCAATTGCCCAGTCATGTCCAACTCTTTGTGACCCCAAAGACTATAGCCTGCCAAGCTCCTCTGCAAATGCGATTTTTCAGCAAGAATACTGGAGCAGGTTGCCATTTCCTATTCCAGGGGATCTTCCCAACACATGGATCCAACTCTTATCTCCATTTGCAAATTCACCTGATCATAAATATAAGGCGCAGAGAAATAAGCATAGAAACAGTGGAAATAGGGACTGAAGATGGAGAACAAAGTCAGCATGCCTGGAAAGAAGGATGGGAGACAGAACCTCAGGAGTTCCCTGAGCTGCAGGGGATGTTTACAGAGTGCCTGCAACTTCACTGTGGGTGGGGAGGAAGCCACTCTGGCTTCAACATCTTCAGTTCAATCCTGGATGCATAATACATATATCTTTATGGGGTCATAAATTCAAATTTAATGATCTATCATAATTATATGAAGCAGTAGTTCCCAAACTCAAATATGCTTAAGAATCACCCAGACAAAACTTGTTAGAATGAGGTTCCTGGGCTCTATGGTCTGAGGTTCTGACTCCGGTAGGTCTGGGGTGGATTCCAGGGATCTGGATTTGTAAATGTTTGCAGTGTGGGTGGTCCCTGGAAAAAAAGGGACCTGCAACAACAAAATCATCAACATGATCCTTTGGTCCTTCACTGTTTAAAATTCAGAGAATCATTTGTTCTGCAGAAAACTGAAATGTAATGTTGTCTATCTGGAATAATACAGAGATAAATGAAATGATACTAAATCAATAGCATCGACTGTAGTAATATCATTCCTGGGTAGTGCTATCTTGGTCAGTTCATTGTTTCTTATTTTTATTTTTGGCTGCGCTGGATCTTTGTTGCTATGTGTAGACTTTCTCCAGTTGCCTTCATTGTGGCGTGCAGGCTTCTCACTGTGGTGGGTTCTCTTGTGGCAGCGCATGGGCTTTCAGTTGGAAAGCTCAGTAGTTGTGGCACAGGGGATTTGTTGCCCTGTGGCATGTAGTACCTTTCCAGACCAGAGATCGAATTGGTACCCCCTGCATTGGTAGATGGCTTCTTAATCAACAGACCAGAGAAGTCTCTCTTGGTCAGTTCATCCTCTAATAAGTATTCCCCCTATGCAATAATAACTACTATTTGTGTGAGTGAGGTGTGTGTGTGTGTGTGATTGTATAATTTTACAGTTAGCAATTTCTTTTTCATAACATCTCATTTACTCTTCAGAACAATCTAGTAGAATAGGTATTTGCTGTCATTTTAAAGATGGAGAGTCAGACTCAGAGAGACTAAGGAATTTGAACAAGATCACATAAAAGATGTGATCTGACCCCAGACCTTACACTCTGACCACCTTATCATGCTGTCCTACTGATGTTGGCTGGGAGGGTTATGGTTAGGGTTAGGTTGCTGCTGCTGCTGCTAAGTTGCTTCAGTCATGTCCGACTCTGTGCGACCCCCTAGACGGCAGCCCACCAGGCTCCCCCGTCCTTGGGATTCTCCAGGCAAGAACACTGGAGTGGGTTGCCATTTCCTTCTCCAGTGCATGAAAGTAAAAAGTGAAAGTGAAGTCGCTCAGTTGTGCCCAACTCTTAGTGACCCCGTGAACTGCAGCCTACCAGGCTCCTCTGTCCATAGGATTTTCCAGGCAAGAGTACTGGAGTGGGGTGCCATTGCCTTCTCCGTAGGGTTAGGTTAGCTACTTCCTTTCTTCCTCTCATAGCATATGTTAATGTGAGCTTTGTCCTTAGGCCGTTTTCCTGTGCAACAGAGAAATACTGGATTCAGATATTAATATTTACTTTTTTATAGTTACAAATTAAAAAACCTAGTTCTACATTTACCTTTTAATTTTATTTAGAGATATTATCATACTATTTATATACTTAGCATATTTAACAATCACTTTGTGTTGTAACAACTAAAGTTCCCTTTATATTTCAAGCTGTATTTATTGATTTCATATATCTAGCTTCATTTAGAAGTACACCAGTTGTCTGACTTACAACAAAATCTTCCCAAGTACTCAAATAGCTTGCAAATATAATAAGTTAAGCTTATGATTATATTGAATTTGAATTCTTTTAAATTCTCTGAATATAAACTTGGAAATTTTTCAGTTTTAAAGGTCTAAATTAATTATTCAATTGTGCATTTTAAATTGAAATTTCATGCTTCATCTGCAAGAAAATAGACCAAATTTTTTAAAAAGTTACAAAATCCTTCCTAAATATAAAAATGTTAAAAATGTCATTTTAAAATACATTTGCATACTTAATTCTAAGTCATCTTCTTTAAAATATGCTTATCCATTAATGAAACAATTATATCATCCTAAGTGAATTGGGAGATGCCTTTCTCAGCAGTAGGATTGAACAACAAGAGATTTTGGCCCTCAAATTGCTCAAATTTTTTATTAGCAGCAATATCCAGTACTGGAATCTATTTCTATCTGTAACAAATCCTCCAAAATTTAAAGAGTTTGTTTTTATATTTTTATAAAGTATTCTTGATTTTATTCTTCTGGCCATTCAGGTAAATCTTCATCTCCACTCAGGTGAGACTTTTGCATTTTTGACACTTAGAGTGTTTGAATATCTTCTAGTCGAATTCCAAAGATCTTCATTGTTGTTTTACAGTCACTAAGACATGTCCAGCTCTTTGCAATCCTATGGACTGAAGCATGCCAGGTCCCCTGTCCTCCGCTATTTTCCAGAGTTTACTCGAATTCATATTCATTGAGTCTATGATGCTATCTAGCCATCTCATCCTCTGCCGCCCCCTTCTCCTTTTGCCTTTAATCTTTCTCAGCATCAGAGGCTTTTCCAATGAATTTGCTATTTGCATCAAGTATTGAGGTTTCAGCTTCAGCATCAGTCCTCTCAATGACTATTCAGGATTGGTTTCCTTTAGGATTGCCTGGTTTGATCTCCTTGTAGTCCAAGATACTCTCAACAGTCTTATCCACACCAAAATTCAAAAGCATCAATTTTTCGGTGCTCAGTCTTCCTTATGGTCCAACTCACATTCGTACATGACTCAAGCATAAGTGTATTTAATTATTTTTCTTTTCTCTTCTTAATTTTCAAGGAAAAATTTTTTTTTAGATATTAAAACTATTTCTGATTGAGTTTTAGTTGTCTTTTTTTTTTTTTTTTAACTTTGTCTAACAGGCAACCCAAATTTCAAGATCAGTGTCCAGGGTGTTGGACATCAATCAATAAAGTGACAGGATCCAGACAGATAGAGATGTGAAGATAGCCTTTATTACTGGGGAAGCTGTATTGAAGGATGAAGCCTGCAGCTCCAACCATACTTCTTTCCAGCTGCCTTCCCCACCTGCTTCCTAGTCAAGACCTTGGGATGCCCCACCCGACGGAAAGCCTGAAAAGTAGAAGCTTGCTCAACTAGTTATGGGATAAATTAGGGTTTCAAAGCGGCAAGAGAAAGACAAGAGAACAAGCCCACAAATGGGTATTGTTTTAAATACTAACTCCACACTGGCTAGAAAGAGATATATGTTCCTCCAGAAGGTGAGTTTTACTTTAGATAAGAGTTCTATTTATAGAAATAAAAGGACAGGGCACTAGGGGTCTTTCTGAGAGTTCTGAGCAGTAAATAGGAAAAACAGTTATATCATTGTTTTAAAAATTAGAAACTTCTACTCAACAGTAAGTTACAGTGACTATTGTATCTAAAAAGCACTGACCATTGGAATTGGTCAGTGGATTATTATTGGTCAGGGGATTATTCAGGTTGAATTCTTTACTGGAAAGAGATATTTACCATTCCCTGTGTGACAATTCCAATATATCTTATAAACAAAATAGGACAGGAGCAATAACATGTTGTACGGATGAGGAAACCTATTTAATGGAAAAGAAGTAAACATGAAGTATTCTGTGATCCACAACATTTTCTGCTCCAATAGTGTGGCTAATTGAGAGAAGACTGAACATTTTTATTCAGCTATGATTTGTATTCTCCAGCATTATCATAATTCAGTGTGAAGCCTCGCTCATGCTTTTTGCCTGACTTACCCTTAACTGTATGGGGTCAATGGAACTTTGGAGAATTAAGTGAGGGTGGTTTTCTTTAAGATTCCAGAACTCAAGTCCTTTGCAAAATGTCTGCATTGTAACTCTGTGACAAGTCTACAGCCAACCTTTGACTTGGCTTTCCCTTCTTGGAGGGAGAGATGGAGAACTCTCTTCCCTCTCTGCTGCTGCTGCTGCTGCTAAGTCGCTTCAGTCGTGTCCGACTGTGTGCGACCCCATAGACAGAAGCCCACCAGGCTCCCCAGTCCCTGGGATTCTCCAGGCAAGAACACTGGAGTGGGTTGCCATTTCCTTCTCCAATGCATGAAAGTGAAAAGTGAAAGTGAAGTCGCTCAGTCGTGTCCGACTCTTAGTGACCCCATGGACTACAACCCACCAGGCTACTCCATCCATGGGATTTTCCAGGCAAGAGTACTGGAGTGGGGTGCCATTGCCTTCTCCGCTCTTCCTTCTCTACCTGGTCACATAGAGGACTGTAGCCCTAGCCTGGGGAGCAGAAGATCAGAAAGGAAGAAAATACCATCTGTTATCTTGGTTCAGGCCACAGCCTGTTTTTCCTGGACAATCACAACATCCCCTAACTGGTCTTTGTGCTTTCACTCATGCTCCTTACAGTCTGTTTCCCAGAGTATTATTCTATTAAATGGATATAATTGCTTTATTTATTAAATAGAACCCAGAGTAATTATTTCAGGATATGAATAACAGTGGCTTCCCTGGTGACTCAGCTGGTAAAGAATCCGCCTGCAATGCAGGAGACCTGGGTTCAACCCCTGGATTGGGAAGATCTCCTGGAGAAGGGAACGGCTACCACTCCAGTATTCTGGCCTGGAGAATTCCATGGGCTGTATAGTTCATGGGGTCACAAAGAATCGGACATGACTGAGTGATTTTACTTCACTTCACTTCATGAGTAAGAGTATGTCACTTACCTGGTGAAAATCCTTCAAAACTTTCTTTCCTCCAATTTCAAAAACCCCTGTTTAACATGGGTTACAAACCCTATGTGATCTTGTCCCTGGCTAGCTCTCCACTGTCATCTACCACTATTCTCGTTATTTACTTCTTCCAGCCAAATCTACCTCATTTACTGCTTCCAGAAAATGGTGAGCATATTCTCTCTTTTCTGGCTATTTTCTCTTGCCCTAGTTAGCTTATGGTTTAATTCATCATGATTCAAATATCCCTTCATCAAAAAGACCCATTGTTAAGGTGATAAATTTTGTCTCCCCCAATTCATATGCTGAAGCCCTAGCCCCTAGTACCTCTGAATGTGACTGTATTTGGAGATAGGGCCTTTGAAGAAGTAATTAAGTTAAAATGAAGGCATTAAGGCATTAGGTAGGTCCTAACCTAAATGAAGGCATTAAGGCATTAGGTAGGTCCTAACCTAATACGGCTAGTTTCCTTATAAGGAGAGGAGATCAGACTGAAGACACACAGAGAAAAGACCATGTGGGGACATAATGGAAAGGTGGGCATCTATACATCAAGGAGAGAGGACATAGAAACCAACCCTGCCACATCCTGATCTTGGGCTTCTAGCCTCCAGAACTGTGAGAAAATAAGTTTCTATTGTTTAAGTCCCCTAGTCTGTGATGCCTCGTTATGACACATCTAGCAATCTAACGTTCTCAACCTGACCACTCAATCAATAGCGTGCTTCCACTCCCTTAACAAAACTTTATTCTCCTACACAGTGCTTATGTTATATACAAGCTATGGCAATATATTATGTATTTGCTTTCCTTCCCATTTATTTTCTGCCCTGAACTCATATGTAAGCTCCATGAAGACTGGGACATGGCCATGCTCTTTGTTGTAATGACTGGAACAGTGCCTTTGCACAGAGCAGGTGCTCAATGTATGTGTGTGCTCAGTGCAACCCATGGACTGTTGCTTGACAGGTTCCTTTGTACATGGGATTCTCCAGGCAAGAATACTGGAGTGGGATGCCATTTCCTCCTCCAGGGGATCTTCCTGACCTGGGGATGGAACTCATGTCTCTTATGTCTCCTTCATTGGCAGGTAGTTTTTTTTTTTTTTTTTTTTTGCCACTAGCACCACGTGGGAATCCCTGAACAAACAAATGGGTGGAATAGGTTGCTAAATCTGTATCAGAAATCTGTATGAGAAATCTATATGTAAGTCAAGAAGCAACAGTTAGAACCGGACATGGAACAACAGACTGGTTCCAAATTGGGAAAGGAGTACGTCAAGGCTGCATATTGTCACCCTGCTTATTTAACTTATAGGCAGAGTACATCATATGAAATACCGGGCTGAATGAAGCTCAAGCTGGAATCAAGATTGCCAGGAGAAATATCAATGATACGCAGATGACACCACCCTTATGGCAGAAAGTGAAGAACTAAAGAGCCTCTTGATGAAAGTGAAAGAGGAGAGTGAAAAAGTTGGCTTAAAACTCAACATTCAGAAAAGTAAGATCATGGCACTTGTCCCATCATTTCATGGCAAATAGATGGGGAAACAGTGACAGATTTTATTTTTTAAGCTCCAAAATCACTGCAGATTGTGCCTGCAGCCATGAAATTAAAATTTCTTCTCCTTGGAAGAAAAACTATGACCAACCTAGACAGCATATTAAAAAGCAGAGACATTACTTTACCAACTCTCTTGGATGCCTCTTTGGCACTTCAGAGGAAAGCTGAGTGCCAAAGAATTGATGCTTTTGAAATGTGGTGTTGGAGAAAACTTGAGAGTCCCTTGGACTGCAAGGAGATCCAACCAGTCAATCCTAAAGGAAATCAGTCCTGAATATTCATTGAAAAGACTGACGCTGAAGCTCAAACTCCAATCCTTTGGCTACCTGATGCGAAGAACTGACTCATTGGAAAAGACCTTGATGCTGGGAAAGATTGAAGGTGGGAGGAGAAGGGGACAACAGAGGATGAGATGGTTGGATGGCATCACCAATGCAATGGGCATGAGTTTGAGTAAACTCCAGGAGTTGGTGATGGACAGGGAAGTCTGGCATGCTGCAGTCCATGGGGTTGCAAAGAGTCGGACACGACTGAGCGACTGAACTGAACTAAACTGAGGTTCCTAAGATTTTTTGTTTCCCTGATCTTTCTCCACCTATCCGCATTCCATCTCTGTGAAGCCTTTCTTGACTCCTGTAGATTCTTGACTTTCTGGAAACTTCTTACCCACAGGTCTGCCATTAAGAACTCTGACACCAAATCCACCATTTTGGGCTCTGATCACTCATTTTTCTTGACAGTTCAGTGGTGCTGGTTTATCCTGTGTTTACTACTTTTTTCCAGTAAAGGAAGGTTAACCTGAAAGGAGTCTTGCACTTGGCCCTAAGTGTTGTGCATCTCTGTACTTACAGCTCATGTGTATATTTTCAGCCATTTTCCTGGCACTTGAATTGCAGTCTGCCCAATCCTGCTGAGTGAGCCTGAGGGGAGGGCTCAGACAAATGCAGCTGATGTTTGTCCAGCCCAGGGATATAGTACAGAAGAAAGCACTAATCAATAACTTTGCCTGTCTTTGCTGAAAACTTGGCAATTTCAATGCTCTAAAGTCGGTGTTCATTCTAATAGCTGAGTGGTGATGCCACACTCAGAATTGGGTCCATTTACAGGGCTTGACAGATTAAGACAGTATGGATGACTAGGTTATTGTTTATAATGATAGCATGGGAGGGGGCCAAGAATTTGTGCAGACTCTCCAGACTGGTGTTCAAGGCCTTCTCCAAGCTGCTTCTATGCCTTGTCTCTCATTGTTCTAGGCGAAGCTTCAATTTTGCTTCCAACAAAATGTTTTCTGATTCCCAGGTATGCCCTTGACTTTCCCATCTCTTGTGATGCCATCCCATCTCTGATTCCCTTCTCCCTGGTTATAAGATAAGCAGTTGGGTAAAAACGAATATCACCTTTGCTTTGCTAATAGACTGTACTCTCCACACCCCTCGTTTTTATCTAAAGATGCTACCCATCCTCCACGGCTGGTCTTAGTTAATAACAAAAAGTAGCTATCAGTTAATAAGTAGTTACTGTGTGCCAGGAACTATCCTTAGCTTTTAACAAGTGGTAAAGTATTTGATGGGCTTCCTTGGTGGCTCAGTGGTAAAGAATCTGCCTGCCAATGCAGGAGATGTGGGTTTGATCCCAGGGTTAGGAAGATCCCCTGGAGAAAGAAATGGCAACCCACTCCAATATTCTTGTCTGGGAAATCTCTGGTGGGTTACAGTCCATGGGATTATAAAAAAGTCAGACACGACTTAGTGACTAAACAACAACAACAAAAATATTTGATTCTTATAGTGATGCTGTGAGTGCATGCTAAGTCGCTTCAGTCATGTCTAACTCTTTGCAACCCTATGGACTATAGCTCATCAGGCTTCTTTGTTCATGGGATACTCCAGGCAAGAGCACTCAAGTGGGTTACCATTCCCTCCCCCAGCCCAGGGATCAAACCCATGTCTCCTGCATTGCAGGTGGATTCTTTACCACCGAGCCACCAGGGAAACCCAGTGATGCTATGATATATGTACAAATATTATTTACAGTTTATAAGTGAGGGAGCAAGTACAAAGATGCCATTTCTACTTCTGAAAGAAACCTCTCCTGATTTATCTTATATGATCTAATTGTTTTCTTCATGAAACTTCAACAGTTTTTCTGCCACTTTGTTTATTTAAGCCTATAGAGTGGTTCTCAGTATACTTGTCTGAATAAGGATGCTGGTCTATGAGATTCTTAAGATCAAAAGCCAAATCTTAATAATCTTTTTATCCATCACGTTCCTTCTTGTTTGGCAGAAGCTTAAGAACTGTTTATTACATTAGCTTGAATTGACTCCTTAGCCCTCGAAGTCCTAAGTCCTAGGTTAGCTGCTGAGAATGTCGCAGGACTCAAGATTTACTGGGCATAGAACGGGTTTGTTTTCTTTAGTTGCTAAGTCGTGTCTGACTCTTTGGGACCCCATAGATTGTAGCACACCAGGCTCCTCTGTCCATGGGATTTCCCAGGCAAAAATACTGGAGTGGGTTGCCATTTCTTCCTCTAGGGGATCTTCCAGACCCAGGGATCGAACCTAATCTTTGCGTCTACTGCATTACAGATGGATTCTTTACCACTGTACTGAGCTAATTTCAACCAACTCTTTGGCTGTGGTTTCTGCGTGCTACATATGGGGTTGCAAAGAGTTGAACACAACTGAGTGACTAACACACACCACAAGTATATCTTTGATAAATGAAGATAATTTCAGGGAAGTGTTTGGAGTCTAATATCATACTTTGATGGCCATGATGGAAATCGTCCATAAATTACCGACTGAGGCTTTACAAATGT
This sequence comes from Bos taurus, assembly GCF_002263795.3. NCBI lineage: Eukaryota > Metazoa > Chordata > Mammalia > Artiodactyla > Bovidae > Bos > Bos taurus. The sequence continues at coordinate 80,567,042 of NC_037338.1, read as the reverse complement.
CCAGAAACCTGCTCACTTTCCCCAGCTAATAAAATGCAGAGTCAAGGTTTGAATTTAGATCTTTCAACACTACCTCTGCTTTTCACAGTCATTACACTTGATTGTTAAAGGATTATGGTACTGAAACCCAGCCCTGAGCTCACTGACAAATAAAGAGAACTGGTATTCCCAGAGCTCTGTCTTCTATTTTTTAACAGTTCTTTACTCAGAATATATCTGAATCAGGTTCCTGCTTTCTTTAGTCCTTGGCTTTGTCAATGTGCAAAGACATTTAAAATTAATTAAATTGATTCTTATCTTCAAACTGCTCCTGGATAATGCATTGGTAGTTGCCAAAGAAGCCTCTCCAAAGGCAGTGTTAATGGTACATTAGCCTTCCATTGTCCTTTTCTTTTTTTGGGTCTCATATTCTAGGCCTTCCATTTCCAACAACAATAATTGCGGCTCTTACTATCATGACATAAAAGGAAGCAAAATGTTCCATCCTCCCAGAGAGACGGAATCCCCATCAGGCTTTAGTGACAACGGTACAGGCTTTGCTCTCTGTCTGAGAGCTTTTCTGAGACAATGGTGAGACTTTGGTTCTTGGATGTGTTGAATTCACGGTCTCATATTATGACTATTAGGATGCTATCTTCCACAGTGATTGATGGGAGCCTGGGTTACTGCAGTTATGCAAGATGAAAGGCAAATGACAAATCCTGAAAAGCTTGTGAACACAAGTTTATTTTATTTCATGCCAAAGTGCCTTAATATCATTATGCAGAAAAAAAAATCTATTGTATGCCTTAATTTGAAAGGTTTCTTCATTATAAACATCCTCGGGATATTGCAGAACTATTTTGGTATTCCGTGTTACCTTGTTTAGTTCTTCCAACTGTAAAATAAGACTAGGATCCTTCATTGAGGCAGGAGATAAATGGTCTGGTGGCTAGGATTCATGGTTTTCATCCAAGCTTCGCACGTTCAATTCCTGGACAGGAAAATAAGATCTCGTTTCATGCCACCACTCACTACTGCCTCACTGAGATTATTATGTGATAAAGTAGAAACATCAAAGCATGGTGACTTAAGGACATTTCTTTCCAAAATCAAGATGGTGGCAGTCCAACTTTTTATTTTATTTTTTGAAGTATAGTTGCTTTATAATATTGTGTTAGCTTTAGGTGTACAGAAAAGTGATTCAGTTATTGATCTTAGATTATATTCCATTATAGGTTATTATAAGATATTGAATATAATTCCCTGTGCTATACTGTAAACCCTTCTTTCTTATCTATTTTATGTATAGGAATTTTATCTATTGGCTTCCCAGGGGTTGCTAGTGGAAAAGAATCTGCTTGATGATGCAGGAGATGCAAGAGACAGGGGTTCAGTCTGTGGGGCAGGAAGATCCTCTGGAGAAGGAAATGGCAACCCACTCCAGTAATCTTACCTAGAAAATTCCATGGACAGAGGACCCTGGTGGGCTAACATTCATGGAGTTGCAAAGAATTGGACACTATTGAGCGACTAAGAATAATTGTATCTATTAATCCCATACTTCTAATTCGTCCCTTCCTTTCTCCCTCTTCCCTTTGATAATCATGTTTGATTTTATGTCTGTGAGTCTCTTTCTGTTTTGTATATGGGTTCATTTGTATTATTTTTAGATTCCATGTGTAATAAGTGATGTCATATAGTATTTATTTTTATCTAACTTACTTCCCTATAGCAAGTCCAAATCTGAAAGCCTTCCTTTGAGATGAGCTGGAAACACAAACTGTGCAGTGCATAGCTGGAGATGGGAATACATTAGCACAGAGAAGAAGCCTGACTTGGTTGATACCACCCAGAAGAACAATGGAGAAATAAAAAAAGAGAACTTGGACTTTAAAGCTAGTTAACAGCTAATTCTTCATCGAGGAGCTAGACCCATTAAATGAGGGAGCTCTAGAATCCCAGCCCTGTGGGTTTCCTCTGCTAAGTCCCTATGGACAAAGAATGCCACCTGCCATATTAGTAGACAAGAGATGTTGTTGCCATACAGGCAAAACAGCCACTGAGCCACCAGCAACTGTGCACCCTGAGGGGATTCAGGATGGAGACAATCTGGATACTGGCCCTACATAGTTAAAGTAGTAAAATATTAGTCGCTTAGTAGTGTCAAACTCTTAGTGACCCGTGGACTGTAGCCCCTCTAACTCCCCTGTCCATGGGATCCTCCAGGTAAGAAAACTGGATGGACTAATGCCTGCCAGGCTCCTCTGTTCATGGGATTCTCCAGGCAAGAATACTGGAGTGGGTTACCATTCCATTCTCCAGGGGATCTTCCTGACCTGGGGATCAAACCCCTGTCTCTTGCATTGCAGTCAGATTCTTTATAGTCTGAGCCACCAGGGAAGCCCCTAGATAGTTAAGTCACTTCAGTTGTGTCCGACTCTGTGCGACCCCATAGACGGCAGCCCACCAGGCTCCCCCGTCCCTGGGATTCTCCAGGCAAGAACACTGGAGTGGGCTGCCATTTCCTTCTCCAATGCATGAAAGTGAAAAGGGAAAGTGAAGTCGCTCAGTCGTGTCTGACCCTCAGCGACCCCATGGACTGCAGCCTTCCAGGCCCCTCCATCCATGGGATTTTCCAGGCAAGAGTCCTACAGTGGGGTGCCATTAAGGTGCATATCAAAGAAATGACTTCAGTAAGCCCAGACTCTTGCACCTTCCCATACAAAGCTCTGAATTAATTATCTTACAGATGTGTGGTTTTCTTTTTTTTTTTAATTTAATTTTATTTTTAAACTTTACAATATTGTATTAGTTTTGCCAAATATCGAAATGAATCTGCCACAGGTATACCTGTGTTCCCCATCCTGAACCCTCCTCCCTCCTCCTTCCCCGTATCCTGCCTCTGGGTCATTAACAGTAATCTTTGATGCTTTGACTACCTGGTTTTTGCTGCAAACTTGCTATCCTGTCTCCTCCCTTATGTCCCTGGACCAGTTCCTCAGACCTGTATGAGAGGCTGTATTCCAGCCTTAAGTCCTCAGAAAGTCCACTGAATAAAACATAATTCTTAAGTTTCAGGTTCTCCTTTCTTCCCCCTAGTCAACAGTTTTGGCAACCAACAAAGGCACCCAGAGCAGACTTCTCTCCTTTGCCTGAACTCTACGAGGATCTGGAACCTGGTTCTGGCACAGACAGAGTCCAGGCTCTCTCTAGTCTCCACACTATAGGCTGATAAACCTGAGACGAGGTGCTGAGAAAAGGAAGGGACTTCATTCAGAAAACTGGCTGAACGAGAAGGTGCCAGGCTAGTGCCTCAAAATAACCATTTTATTGGGGCCTGGATGCCAGGTTCTTTTATGGATCAGAGATGGGGGAGGTGAGAAAACAAAGTAAAAAGACCTTGCAATTCTTACAAATATCTCCCAGAGGGGCAAGCCTCAGGGAGGGGATGTATTAGTTTCATTTCCTTACAACCCTTCACTGGTGGGTAGGGTCAGGCTATCTCCCTGAGGCAGGCTACTGTGTATGCCTATAATAACAAATTGATACTTTAGAACTGTGGTGTTGGAGAAGACTCTTGAGAGTCCCTTGGACCACAGGGAGATCAAACCAGTCAATCCTAAAGGAAATCAGTCCTGACTATTCATTTGAAGGACTGATGCTGCAGCTGAAACTCCAATACTTTGGCTACCTGATGTGAAGAACTGACTCATTGGAAAAGACCCTGATGCTGGGAAAGATTGAAGGCAGGACGACAGAGGATGAAATGGTTGGATGGCATCACTGACTCGATGGACATGATTTTGAGCAAGCTCTGGGAGTTGGGGATGGACAGGGAAGCCTGGCGTGCTGTGGTCCATGGGGTCGCAAAGAGTCGGACACGACTGAGCGACTGAACTGAACTGAACAATAACAAAAGAGGCAAGATAAGGCTTAAAGTCATAGAAGCAGATCCAGTGTGAACTCGTAATTAACCCTTCCCGGTTACAGTACCAGCGGAGGTGTCTTGGTCTCGTCCACCTCGTTGGAGAGTCCCGAGGAATTGCGGTGAGTCTCTCCTGGTTCTCAAATCTTCCATTATTAACTGATGATCCTAAGTTTTATTCAGTGATGTTAAATTCCTCTCTGGAGTAGTGGGTTATCTTTGAAATTTGGCTTCAAGAAGAGACTTTTCCTCAGTTGAAAGACACTGGGAAGACTTTGGCTCAGTTTAGACACTAAGTGGGTTATCCTCAGTTGAAAAACTGGGAAGACTTTGCTCAGTTGAAAGACAGTGAGTGAGGTTGGACTGAAGGATTAGGTGGAAGACTGGCCTGCCGTCTTTACTTAGAATGGCTACCTTAGTAGAATTTGTCCAATAAAATAAAGATATCTTATGAAAGCTTTCCACTCCAATGAAAGGACATTTCTTCCTGGCCAGTTGACAATGGCTTTCTCAGGCAACTAGGAAATTTACAGAAGTGGTGGAGGCAAGTTGTCACAGTGTGTAGCAGTCACAGTAGAGAAACCCACTCATTTTAATTAAAAGCTTGGTCTGCCAGAGACTTGCCTGAGAACTGGACACTCCGCGATCTGAGCACGCGTGGTGGTCTTATACTACCAGGGGGAAGCTAAGAATAACATGAAAGATCTGTAACAGGGCTGAGAATGACACGGGTAAAACCTGGTGGAGTTTTACCCTAGAGAAATTGAGCTTACAAGCAGCACATTGGCCCACTGGCAATTTTATTTTGACAAACCAACTTCGTAATGACAAACAAAGCTTTCTAGACAAAAGAAAAAGGAATGGCAGATTACCAGTCTCCAGCTAACACCCCAGCCGGGTTCATTCAGCACATGTGGAAATTATACTTGCAGATACTTACTTGATTGGGGAAACTATACTAAAGGAGATCTCAACCTAAAATGACTAAATTGGGGCTCTTTTGATATTTCAAAACTATTTTTTTCTGTATACAGAAAAAACCTCCTTGATTGCACACCTTTTCAGAATACTAACCTTAAGGAAACAAAAGCCCTTCTAGGGAGAACTCGCATTTCTCCTCCTCTGTCTTTGAGATGTAAATATTCTACCTGTTGCTTGAACTTTGTGTGTGTGTCTGTTTTGAGAAGTTGATCTCTGCATCCAGAAGGTATACCTTTGGTGTCTATCGAATAGACTGGAATTCTGAGCAGTCTTTGTCTGACTGTGCCAACTCTCAGCGGCTTTTTCCTGTTTTAACCTTTGTTGTGTCAGCCTGTACAACAAAGGCCTTTGTTTACTTTCTTAGATTATTTTTGGGAGTAAACTTTCTGGGTCTTGCATACGTGGCATCCTTCACACACGTTTGTGGGAATGCCTCTTGGGTCTTACTGGTTTGAGTCACCATTAAGATATGTCTCATTGTGCTTAGTTGCTCAGTCGTGTACCACTCTTTGCGACCCCACGGACTGTAGCCCTCCAGGCTCCTCTGTCCATGGATTTTTCCAGGTAAGAATATCGGAACAGGTTGCCATTTCCTCCACCAGGGGATCTTCCCAATCCAGGGATCGAACCCACATCTCTTGCTTTTCCTGCGTTGGCAGATTCTTTACAACTATCACCACCTGGGAAGCTCATATTTCATTAATAACCTAATGACTGATCTTTTTTATTTAGGCAGAACTGTGCTCTATCTTCTAAATACATCTTTTTTTTTCCCCCACCTTACACTTTTTATTTTATATTGGCCTTCCCTATTAGGTCTTCCCTGTTAACTTAGCTGGTAAAGAATCTGCCTCCAATGCAGGAGACTCTGGTTCAATTCCTGGACCAGGAAGATCGCCCGGAGATGAAACAGCCTACCCACTCCAGTATTCTTGGGCTTCCCTGGTGGTTTAGTTGGTAAAGAATCCACCTGCAATGAGGGAGAGCTGGGTTCGATCCCTGGGTTGGGAAGATCCCTTGGAGGAGGGAATGGCAACCCACTGCAGTATTCTTGCCTGGAGAATCTCCACGGACAGAAGAACCTGGTAGGCTGCAGTCCATGGGGTTGCATAGAGTCAGACACGACGGAGCGACTAAGCACAGCACATAGCCAGTTAGCAATGTTGTGATAGTTTCAGGTGAACAGCAAAGGGACTCAGTCATTCTTCCCCAAACTCCCCTCCCATTCAGGCTGCCACATAACACAGTGCAGAGTTCCCTGTGCTGTACAGTAGGTCCTTGTTGGTTATCCATTTCAAACAGAGAAAAGTGTATGTGCCAATCCTAAACTCCCTATCTCTTCCCCTCATTATAAATACATCTTAAATCCACTTATGTCTCTCTCCTCCAGCCACACCCTCACTCAAGTCACCACAGTTTCATCTGGGACTCTGTACATTGTCTGTATGTGTCATCTAATGGCCACTTTTACTTCTTCCCTGGTGGCTCAGTTGGTAAAGAATCCACCTAAGATTCCATTTGCAATGCAGGAGACCCTGGTTCGATCCCTGGCTTGGGAAGATGCCTTGGAGAAGGAGATGGCAACCTTCTCCAGTATCCTTGCCTGGAAAATGGCATTGACAGAGAAGCCTGATGGGCTATAGTCCATGGGGTTACCAAAGAGTTGGACATGACTTAGCAACTTGTGGATATAGTCTCCAATTCATTCTCTCTTCTGCATCCAGAGTTAGAAAAGTGTCAGAGAAGGTGGGGTTGGCAGATTGGGTGGCTGGGCTGGGTGAAGAGAAGAGAGACATGCTGTGAGAGAGATGTCTTGGAGGTCACTCCAGGCGTCCCTGCCCAGAGAAGTCACATGTTTCTCTCTTGCTTGTTGCTTGTTTGGCAAAGGGGTTTTAATTAGTACAAAGAGGCAGGCTGGACTCATTACCCCTAGGCAGTGATTCTGTTCCAGAACAGGGAGAGAGAGCCAGCATGTATGCCCAGGAAATACATGTGTTTGTGACAGTTCCCTGTGAGTGACCCAGCCCATACATTAGTACACGCATCCTTGTTTTACAGATGCCAAGTGTACATCAGAATCACACGCAGACCTTTTTAAAAGAGTTTCTGAGTCGATCTTCAGGAACTCTGATTTTGAGAACTCAGAGTGTGTTGAGACACTATTGTACCTACTATAAAAAATAATAAACAGAAATTTCAATTAAACAGAGCCAGGAGACCAGAAGGGGGAGCTCTCAAACTCCCATAGCAGAGCCCAACAGGAAGAAGAAAGACTCCTTTCTTGGCAAAGATTCTACCAATGAAAAGTCTTGGACTTTTTGTATAATAGAGCCCTCCCAACTTCCTTCCCCTTCTATAAAAGGGTTCACCTTTCCTTGCTGTGCAGGGATTTGCAAGTGGCTTTTCATGGTTACAGACCCTCAACTGCAATACTTTCCTAATCCTGAAGAAACTCATTTTTTGCTAGAGAAATATCCAACAGTCTAGTTCAGGACAGCACCACTAAATATTAAATCCCCTTTTCTCCCTCCCCTTAGTCTCTGGCAACCACCATTCTACTTCTGTCTTTATGAGAGTACTCTAGGTACCTCACGTAAGTGACATCATACATACTGTCTTTTTGTGACTGGCTTAAGATGATATCCTCAAGTCTAATCCATGCTGTTGTGTATGTCAGGATTTCCTTCCTTTTCAAGGATGAATAATATTCCACTGCAGGTATATCACAATTTGTCTACTCATTCATCTGTCAATAGACCCTGGGGTAACTTCTGCTTTTTGACTCTTGTGAATAGTACTACTATGAACATGGGTGTATACATATCATCTTTAAGACTCTGCTTTTAATTCTTTTGGTGATCTGCATTGGCTATCAGCTGCCCAGGTGACTTTAGTACAAATGGCACTCAGCCTACACTTTTGAGAATATGGATGTAGTGTAAAGCACCAGCTAAGTGTGGATGTGGTGTCCCTAGGCAATGATCTATCCCAGCATTCCTCAAAAGGATGTCCCGAAATGAAAATGCCAGAAGCTAAATTTTAATCTAGAGGCTAAGCTTTCAAAGGTAATATTTGTCAAACAGTTGTGAAAAGTACATTGTTCACAGAATTGAGGTTATCTTCCCTCCTAGACAAGTAAAAATGTATTATTATATTAACCAAAGATGCTTTTAGCCTGTGCTAGATCTAGTTAAGCATTTTCATGTATGTCTTTCATTGATCCTCATCACAGCTCTATAAGAAGAGCATTTATTATTAATTTTCCAGTGAGGAGATATAAGCTTAGAGACTGTGTATGACTTGTACTGTTCATGGGGTTCTCAAGGCAGGAATATTAAAGTGGTTTGCCATTCCCTTCTCCAGTGGACCACATTTTGTCAGAACTCTCCACCGTGATCCATCCATCTTGGGTGGCCTTACACGGCATGGCTCATAGTTTCACTGAGTTAGACAAGGCTGTGATCCATGTGATCACAAAGAGTTGGACACGACTGGGCAACTCAATGGAACAAATGACTTGTACAATGTCATGTAACTGGCCTTGACTAGACTCCTGCCTCAGAGTACTGTGCACTATACTAGGACATAAATGGAATTGGAAACAGCGTGCCTTTGAGCCTTACTGCTCAGGAACTCATAGATGGAGAAAAGACATGGACTTGATCTTGGCTGGTGAAGGCAGGGCTGCATTGAGCACGCAGGACTGAGGTAGAAGTGAGAGCTGCTGGGATGGCCACCCACACGGGCAGGAGGCCTACGGGTCTGTCCAAGGCAGAAGCAGTGAGAAGCGGAGAGAAGCAGAGGCGTTCTGCCCAAGGAGGGAGTGGAGGCTTCCTGGGTAAGCAGGGGCCTCCTTGGTGTGACCACCAAGGATTGACCAGTGTAGCTGGGCAGACGTTCTGGTGGGAAGGACGGGCAGGTTACAAGGTAGAATGCTCACTGCATTTGCCCTTCTGTCCCATCCCCTTTTTCCTGACTTCTTCCCTTCTGTTCCTTCTTGAGGGAGAGAATAGGGGATGTCCTGCCCGCCTGCTCTGGCCTGGAAGGTCACACCCACCCTGGGCCTCGGTTTCATACTGGGGACAATCACAGAGCAGTAAATTGAATCGGTGGGTGGACACCCCTCATTTTTCATCGGCAAAATCCCTTTTGCCTCTGCTGAAGCCTCCTGCTACCTGAGATGCCAAATCATGAAAATTTCCAACCAGTTTTGAAGTATGAAAAGACTTAGAAGGTGATCAAGGTCCCTAGGCTGAAGATTTCAGAAAGGTCTTGGTAAAATTCTTCTGCAGGAGAGCTATGTTGGTGACTTGACAAATGTGGAAGAACCAGGCTGTCCCAGCAAGAAACCTCCCTCCTTTCTCTCCCAACTCCCCAGTAGATCCTGTGACGAAGAAAAGGCAGGAAAGCTTCTAGACAGAAGGATTCTGATGGCATGTGGGACATTTCCTGTCTTCCCAGTGCACTTTTCCTCAATGTGTGTGCTTCCCAGGGGTACTGGATGCAAGGACGGTGTCTCCTCTGATCTATGACCTTGGGACAGTGAGGAAGAAAATGTTTGGGTTATGTTTTTGGAAATAACTTATGCCTTAAAGGGGTTTCCCTTGTGGCTCAGCCGGTAAAGAATCCTCCTGCAATGCGGGAGACCTGGGTTCGATCCCTGGGTTGGGAAGATCCCCTGGAGAAGGGAAAGGCTACCCTCTCCAGTACTCTGGCCTATACAGTCTATGGGGTTGCAAAGAGTCAGACACGACTGAGTGACTTTCACTTTTCACTTATGCCTTAAAGAAGGAGGAATTGGATTTCATATATGAGGATTCACCCGCCTCACTGATTTAGAGATTTAGCTGTTACAGGAGCCCATGTCCCTAATTAAAGTGCAGCTCAGAACTCCCAAGTTAAGGCCCTTTCTTCTGGATGTTCCTCTTCCAGTAAGGACTTCTCTGCCTCTTGCCTTCTGTCAGGTGACCTCTGAAGTCCTGAGGTGCCAATGTAGGTACAGTCCCCATGGCTCCTGCTAGCACTCCAGAGGTGGGCTAGGACTCTTAAAAGACTGCACTGAACCAAAGGGAAACCTTTAGGGAGACAGCCACAAATGGCAAGGTGCATGAAGCAGTACGAATCACACAATATGGGGTTTTGAACTTGACCATGGCTGGCAGATGTATGCCCTCTTGATCTCACCATCTGTCTGGGCCAGTTTCCAGGTTCTTGTTCAGGATGCCTGACTCCACTCTTAGATCCCAGAAGGCCAGCAGACACAGCCCTCTCTGATACCTCAGAATCTTTTCATGGTCAAGGTCAAGAGAATTTTCTAGCCCTTCTGCCCTTTCTCTCAGCTGTGGTCAGACATGGTAACTGTCTTCGTGAATAATTCCACTTTTTTGTGTGAGACCCCCACCATGTCTAGCGTATTGCCTGGTCCCTAATATAAGGTAAAAACATCTTAATCCTACACCCTCTGGAGGAGGGCGTGGCAATCCTCTCCCGTATCCTTGCCCAGAGAATCCCATGGACAGAGGACCCTGGTGGGCTACAGTCCGTAGGGTTGCAAAGAGTCAGACACGACTGAAGTGATCGAGCACACATGCACACACAGTGACTTTAAGGATCCCTAAAGCATCACTGCTCATGCACTGGGACCACTGCAGCCTTCTGACAGGACAGCGCACCAGAATCTTTGTCGGTTCAGACTAACAACACATCAGGTTTACTTTACCCGCAAGCGTTTTGTGTCACCGTTAAAACACTACCTAACAGAGTAAATGAATTAGAGTGAGTGACGTATTTACACCTGTTTCAATCGAACTTTGCATGAATTTTGGCTACAGTGGTTCTTTTCTTTTTAGGAGGAATGAGAGATGAACGCCTTCTTGCAGATTAAACTCACATTTTCCTGCCTTCATCAACAAGTAGGTCAGAAGTAAGCATAATTAGTTAGTTCCCCCGACAGGAGACTTTGGGCCTCTGAGAATCTCATTTTCAACACAGATCCAGCTCTTCAGTCCCCATGTCCAGCCAGAATCTGTGTGGGGGCCCTGATAAGCTCTTAATTAAGTCTGTTTGCTTAGGGTGCTGGTACTTACACTAAACAGGAGTATGAGGGATGGAAAATGAACCAGGTGTGGAATCAATCTGGATTATACTTCTGGATTTCTCTCCACATAAACTTGGGAAAAAAATGTTCACCTCTTTGAGCCCCAATTCTGCCCTCTTTTTTTTTTTTAATGGAAAAAAAAATACCAGTCTACTAACAATCACACTGCTTTGTAGGTACAAACACTTCCTACAAAATACTTTAAACTAGTTCACACAAAAATGTTAGTGACCCATTGATTCATTGTTCTTTGTGTTTTTAAAGTAAGCTGAAGTATCCTAATCTCTTGGAATTTATGGAATTGGGTGCGAGGCTTGGCACTTTGTAGATAGAATCTCATATGGATTTCCCTGGTGGCTCAAGCAGTAAAGAATCCGCCTGCAATGCGGGAGACCTGGGTTTGATCCCTGGGTTGGGAAGATTCCCCTGGAGGAGGGCATGGCAACCCACTCCAGTATTCTTGCCTGGAGAATCCCCATGCACAGAGAAGCCTGGCGGACTACAGTCCATGGCATTGCAAAGAGTCGGTCATGACTGAGCGACCAAGCACAGCACACAAGGCTGAAAATAATCTTCCCAAGCAGTGGTTCTCAGTCTCTGTATGCCTTGAAATCTGCTAGTGAACTTATGAATGCAGATCCCTGGTTCCCACCTTCAGAGTTCCTGATTCAGTAGTTCTGGGTCAGGACCTGAGAATTTGCATTTCCAGCAAGGTTGGACCTTGCTGATCCTGCTGGCTGAGGACGTGTATTGAGATAATCACTGCCATGAGGCTTGTATTCTGTTATCTCGATCTCACCGGTGAGGGCTCTGGGACACAGAGAAACAAAACCATCTTCCCCTTTATATTTTGAACATTCTTTCTTAAAACAAAACAAAACAAAAATCCCATCCTACCACAAAATCATAATGGAATTCTCTAACACTGTCTTCTTAATATTTTATTATCAGTTCAGTTCAGTCGCTCAGTCGTGTCCAACTCTTTGTGACCCCATGAATCGCAGCACGCCAGGCCTCCCTGTCCATCACCAACTCCCGGAGTTCACTCAGACTCACATCCATTGAGTCAGTGATGCCATCCAGCCATCTCATCCTCTGTTGTCCCCTTCTCCTCCTGCCCCCAATCCCTCCCAGCATCAGAGTCTTTTCCAATGAGTCAATTCTTCACATGAGGTGGCCAAAGTACTGGAGTTTCAGCTTTAGTATCATTCCTTCCAAAGAAATCCCAGGACTGATCTCCTTTAGAATGGACTGGTTGGATCTCCTTGCAGTCCAAGGGACTCTCAAGAGTCTTCTCCAACACCACAGTTCAAAAGCATCAATTCTTCGGCACCCAGCCTTCTTCACAGTCCAACTCTCACATCCATACATGACCACTGGAAAAACCATAGCCTTGACTAGACGGACCTTTGTTGGCAAAGTAATGTCTCTGCTTTTGAATATGCTATCTAGGTTGGTCATAACTTTCCTTCCAAGGAGTAAGTGTCTTCTAATTTCATGGCTGCAGTCACTATCTGCAGTGATTTTGGAGCCCCCCCAAAATAAAGTCTGACACTGTTTCTACTCTTTCCCCATCTATTTCCTATGAAGTGATGGGACCGGATGCCATGATCTTCGTTTTCTGAATGTTGAGCTTTAAACCAACTTTTTCACTCTCCACTTTCACTTATTATGGCTTTTCTTTTATAACTGTTTTGTTTTCTTGGTATTGACTCTGAGTACAGTGTGAGGTAGGGAACCAGTTTTATTCATTTATCCATATAGATAACTAAATACTCCAGCATCTGTTATTGAACAATCCTTCTTTCTTCTCTTACCTCTCCTCTTCCTCCTCCATATTTATCTTTTTATTCTTGTCAAGGTTTAACATCTAGTAAGGCAAGTCATTGACCTTGTCCTTTCCCAAGAATGTCTAGATCTTACCCTTTTCTCTTTCCTATTTGTATTAGAGTCATTTATTTTCCAAGACCCACACACACCTCTGTAAGGATGTTAGTTAGAATTGCATTGAATCTTTGCATATATCAGGGATAATTTGGCAAGTTTGTGACATTAAATCTTCTTTTCAAAGGACATTGTATGTAACTCTGAACTATCTTTCATCGTTTTTTTAGTCTGTCAACAAAATATTATCATATTCTCCATAAGGATCCTGAATATCTTTTGTTAGATTTATTCCTAAATATTATCAACATTTTCAATTGTTATTGTTGCTATTATACAGGTATGCTTTATTTGAAATAATTAAAATTTCTAGATATGTACTGTTGACATATAGACATATAATTAAATTTATACAAAATTTGTTTCTTGTAAATTTGCCAAATGCCAATCAATTCAAATAATGAATCATAGATTATCTTGCATTTCCAACAAAAATTATATTACCCACAAATAATATATTTTGTCTCCCTCCCCCTAGTTTTTATACCTCTTTTCATTTTTTTATTTATTTTTGTTAAGGTGCTAACTGGGCTTCCAGTACAAGGTTGAGTAGAAGAGTTTACAGAGGTTGTTCTTTGTCTTACTCCTTTTCCTTTTATCAGAGTTCTGAGGCAAGGAGTTATTTCCCTTGAAAACTTTGCTAGTGAAATCTCTCCCCTTACAACCTTAGGATATGTGATAACATGGGTTTGTAAAGTAAAGGTAGCCCACATCAGCCAATATATGCTTTAGTTCTGAAGTCATGGCAGGTCTATTTCATTCAACCTAAATGCAGATTTAAAAGTGAATAAGTGGGAAACATCTTTCATTAAAGATGGTAGTATTGACATTAGTAATTCTCCTGTACATGTGTATAACACTTATATAATAAAACCCTTTCTGGAGGACCCTAAGCTTCCTAACCTAGAAACACTGTGTATCCTTCCCTCCCAGGACTCATGGGAGCAGCAGGGATCAAAGCTCAATACTAATAGTTTCTTTAAAAAAGCTTATCAGGAAAAGATTGAATTAATAGAGTGTCAGTGGTAAAGGTTTCACATTATCCTTAATTCTGTGGCGGCCTATGTTCTCCATAGAGTTCACAGGTATTGGCGATAGAAACTAAAGGAGTAAGGGTGCAAGGTTGCTTTTTGCAACTTGATGCCTGGGCCCTCTGTGGCCGAGTCTAGCTCAGCCATGAGCTTGCCTCTGTAACCCAACCAATGTTTCAGTTCAGTTCAGTTCAGTCACTCAGTCGTGTCCGACTCTTTGCGACCCCATGAACTGCAGCACACCAGGCCTCTGTCCATCACCAACTCCCGGAGTTCACCCAAACTCATGTCCATCAAGTCAGTGATGCCATCCAGCCATCTCATCCTCTGTTGTCCCCTTCTCCTCCTGTCCCCAATCCCTCCCAGCATCAGAGTCTTTTCCAATGAGTCAACTCTTCACATGAGGTGGCCAAAGTATTGGAATTTCAGCTTTAGCATCATTCCTTTCAAAGAACACCCAGGACTGATCTCCGTTAGAATGGGCTGTTTGGATCTCCTTGCAGTCCAAGGGACTCTCAAGAGTCTTCTCCAACACCACAGTTCAAAAGCATCAATTCTTCAGTGCTCAGCTTTCTTCACAGTCCAACTTTCACACCCATACATGACCACTGGAAAAACTATAGCCTTGACTAGACGGACCTTTGTTGGCAAAGTAATGTCTCTGCTTTTCAATATGCTATCTATTTTGGTCATAACTTTCCTTCCAAGGAATAAGCGTCTTTTAATTTCATGGCTACAATCACCATCTGCAGTGATTTTGGAGCCCCCCAAAATAAAGTCTGCCACTGTTTCCCATCTATTTGTCATGAAGTGATGGGACTAGATGCCATGATCTTAGTTTTCTGAACTAAAGTTGAGCTTTAAGCCAACTCTTTCACTCTCCTCTTTCACTTTCATCAAGAGGCTTTTTAGTTCCTCTTCACTTTCTGCCGTAAGGGTGGTGTCATATGCATATATGAGGTGATTGATATTTCTCCCGGCAATCTTGATTCCAGCTTGTGCTTCTTCCAGCCCAGCGTTTCTCATGATGTACTCTGCATATAAGTTAAATAAGCAGGGTGACAATATACAGCCTTGACGTACTCATTTTCCTATTTGGAACCAGTCTGTTGTTCCACGTCCAGTTCTGCTGCTTCCTGACCTGCATATAGGTTTCTCAAGAGGCAGGTCAGGTGGTCTGGTATTCCCATCTTTTTCAGAATTTTCCACAGTGATCAATTTTCCACAGAAAGCCTTCCTCAATTATCAATGCAAAGAATAGAATGGGAAAGACTAGAGATCTCTTCAAGAAAATTAGAGATACCAAGGGAACATTTCATGCAAAGATGGGTTCAATAAAGGACAGAAATAGTATGGACCTAACAGAAGCAGAAGATTTTAAGAAGAGGTGGCAAGAATACACAGAAGAACTGTACAAAAAAGATCTTCACGACCAAAATTTGCTGCTGCTGCTGCTGCTAAGTCACTTCAGTCATGTCCGACTCTGTGCAACTCCATAGACAGCAGCCCACCAGGCTCTGCCATCCCTGGGATTCCCCAGGCAAGAACACTGGAGTGGGTTGCCATTTCCTTCTCCATTGTGTGAAAGTGAAAAGTGAAAGTGAAGTCGCTCAGTTGCGTCCGACTTGTAGCGACCTCATGGACTGCAGCCTACCAGGCTCCTCCATCCATGGGATTTTCTAGGCAAGAGTACTGGAGTGGCTTGCCATTGCCTTCTCCAGAGCCAAGATAATCACGATGGTGTAATCACTCACCTAGAGCCAGACATCCTGGAATGTGAAGTCAAGTGGGCCTTGGAAAGCATCACTGTGAACAAAGCTAGTGGAGGTGATGGAATTCCAGTTGAGCTATTTCAAATCCTGAAAGATGATGCTGTGAAAGTGCTGCACTCAATATACCAGCAAATTTGGAAAACTCAGCAGTGGCCACAGGACTGGAAAAGGTCAGTTTTCATTCCAATCCCAAAGAAAGGCAATGCCAAAGAATGCTTGAACTACTGCACAATTGCACTCATCTCACACGCTATAGTAAAGTAATGCTCAAAATTCTCCAAGCCAGGCTTGAGCAATACGTGAACCATGAACTTCCAGATATTCAAGCTAGTTTTAGAAAAGGCAGAGGAACCAGAGATCAAATTGTCAACGTCTTCTGGATCATTGAAAAAGCAAGGGAGTTCCAGAAAAATATCGATTTCTGCTTTATTGACTATGCCAAAGCCAATGTTTACTTATTTCCAAATCACATGGTGATGCTGCTCAGCTTTTTCTTGGATGCCATCAATCTGCACCTAGGTCAGTGCCTTTCAAAGTGGTCACTTGTTGGTCTACAATGAGGTAAGTGCAGAAAGTGAGAGTAGGCATATGGATCTTTTGAATACAAATTGATATTGTTCTGGCATTTTTACTGTATTTATCAAAAGTATCAGTCCACAGGGGATGAGACATTATAAATATTAAAAGTCCTTTATTGCAGAGAATGTCCCTGACATTTAACCTGTTGTTTTGTTGGAAGATTTAAGGAGAAAAGATCGTCCTAATTTTTAATTTTTTTTAAAAAATTTACTAATTCCCTCTGCCTGCAGCACTGACAGAAGAATTTCTTCTTGAACCTGAAGGCTCAGCTTAATATCACTTTCACATGTACATCCTCTGACTACTGTTACCAAGTCAGACTTATTGCTTGCTTTCTGGTGCTCCCCCACACCTTATAACTTTATCTGCTGTTGTTTCATTCTTTGTTTTATAGATAGTTGTCTAGGTATCTGTCTGTCTTCACTGCACATTAAGCTGTGAGCCATCAAGGGCAAAGATCATGTTCTGTTTCCACTTGTTAGAGAGCCTGTATCACTGGCATCTCCATTTTGAAC
The DNA here is from genome assembly GCF_002263795.3 of Bos taurus. NCBI lineage: Eukaryota > Metazoa > Chordata > Mammalia > Artiodactyla > Bovidae > Bos > Bos taurus. The sequence goes on along the minus strand of NC_037338.1, from coordinate 80,550,216 downwards.
ACTGCAATTCTGTCTTTTTTCTGTACAAGGCATATAGAACATACCAAGAAAATCTTTGCAGAATAAGTGTATAGCTTCCCTATATGCATTACTCATCCAATAATTAATTTGTTGTGCTGTCTCTGTCATGAACTGCTATACAGGAAGGTGAACAAGTGACTAAGACCCATTAAGTTTCTGTCTTCGTACAGTTTACATTCTAGCAGGAAGGAATGAATGAATGATAAGGTCAGTGTCCAAGGAGTATTTGAAGAAATACAACAAAGCTCCATGAGTAGTGAATGTGCTTCTCCAGCTTTATCATCTCGAGACAGCTTTGCTTGGCTTGGCAAGACAAATCAACCAAGGACAGGCAGTCTGGCTTCCAAAGAATCAGACAGAGAGGCTGCACTGAAAGTGCTCCAGGAATAGGCACCAGCCCCAGGATCCTTCATTTCAGGGCCCAGTCTTGATATAAAGAAGTACTGCTTGGTAATCTTGTCGCACTGACAATACTGCGTGGGGACCCTTATCGTTGTGTCTCAGCCTCACTGTGGGAACTTACAGATTGTGCTTCCAAGAAGGATCATTTAAAAACCAACAACATGAGGGAAAGAATAGAACCAATTACTTACTCCTAAAAACCAGGGCCTCTATTTTGGATTTAATTCTGTCCCTGCCAAGCGTAGAGTCCAAGATACCTAAAGTAGAGCTATTATTTCAAAATGTTTCAAAACGATAGACTAAATTTGTTTGAGCAAAACTTCTATAATCAAGACCAGTGGTTTTTGAGACTTCACTTTTTCTTAAGGAGCAGCACCCTTTATTGGGACAAAATCTTATGTGAAAGCTAAAGTTACAAACTGGATTAATTTATTCATTCCAAAGGTATTACTTGAGCCCTGCCAAATACCAGACATGTACTAGGCACTTTTATCACTAATAATAAACAAAAGAGAAAAATGACTGGTTTTCCAAAAGTTTACACCCAAGGGACTTCCCTGGAGGTCTAGCAGTTAAGACTCTGTGCTTCCATTGCAGGGGACTTTGGGTCTATCCATGATTGGGGAACTAGGTCCCTGTATCCTGGGTGGTCCCCCAAAACATTCACATTCAAGTGTGTGTTAGTTGTTCAGTCATGTCTCTTTTTGACCCCATTGACTGTAGCCTCCCAGGCTACTTTGTTCATGGAGTTCTCCAGGCAAGAATACTGGAGTGGATAGCCACTCCCTTCTCCAGGGGATCTTCCCCACTCAGGGATCAAACCCGGGTCTCCTGCATTGCAGGCAGACTCTTTACCATCTGAGCCACCAGGGAAGCCTATCCAAGTGTGAGGAGAAGACAATAATAGCAACAATAACAAAAAAGGGCCACATGCCATGGAAAAAATGAAGGTGAGGAATGGACTTAGAGAATGCCAACATTGGTGCCATATATAGGGTGATTAGGAAAGGCCTCTTTGATGAGTTAACCATTGAAGAAACCTAGAGCAAGTGAGGGAAGGAGCCTTTAGGATATGAGGGGGAAGAGCATTTTAAGCAAGAGAGCAAGTGCAAATACGCATGCAGAGTCCCAGGAATGGTAGGAGGCTGGTGAGGGCTGCCACAGAGGGATTAAGGAGCAAATGAGTCTGGAGAGGTAGTGAGGAGTATGAAGAAAGGGCAGATTATGATTAAAAGCTGGTGCTTTATTTTTTTCTGAATCCTGCATGTGATGCAAAGCTGTTGAAGAATTTTGAGCAGAGGAGGAGAGACACAGTTAGGCTAACATTTTAAATTGTGCCTCAGAAAGCTGCCCAGCTATGTATCTGTAGTACCTGGAAGGAAAGCAGAGTATATGGGTGCAAATGAACATGTGATGAGGGAAGCATCTGAATGAAGTGAAATATCTCTTCTGATTGATTCTCATCCCTCAGTGAATTAAGAAGGAGACTAATCAGCCAAGAGCTAGTATGGGAGAGGGTTGTTAGAGGAGAGGGGAAGGCAGAAAATAGATTTTCAGCAGAATGGAAGAGTGAATGAGCTAGGAAAATGAAAACTGCCAGGGAGCACAAAGTCCTGGTCATGAATACATCATTTGTGATCCTGAATCCAAAGGGAGACCAGTCAAAAGGGCTGGGTGCTAATCTCCAGCTCCAGCTCAGTTTTGGTTGATACCCTCTTCTTCCATCTGCTCTGATAGCTCAGTTGGTAAAGAATCTGCCTGCAATGCAGGAGACCCCAGTTCGATTCCGGGGTCGAGAAGATCTGCTGGAGAAGGGATAGGCTACCTACTCTAGTATTCTTGGGCTTCCCTGGTGGCATGCTGGTAAAGAATCCGCCTGTAATGTGGGCAACCTGGGTTCGATCCCTGGGTTGAGAAGATCCCCTGGATAAGGGAAAGGCTACCCACTCCAGGATTCTGGCCTGGAGAATTCCATGGAATCTATGAGGTCGCAAAGAGTTGGACATGACTGAGCGACTTTCACTTCACTTTCACTTTTACTTTCTCCATCCATCTGCCATAGTCTGGTATCAGGAAGAAGGGGATGGAGTGTCTGGCTTCCCCTAAGTTACAGAAGGAAGAGCTGACTGAATGAAGAAGAAGGGGCAGGGAAGAAAGGATAATAATGAGACCGAGCATCCAATTCTGGGTGGGAAGGAAAGGGAACAGGGAAAGGCAAGATCAAAAAATACTTTAGGTCCATGCAGTGGGGTCACTGAATGGTGGGGAAAGATATTAGAGGTGTTCAGGAAAGTGAGGTAGAAAGATGTACTGAAGAACCAGAGGCAGTGTCTGAAATTATGATGGGGGGAGGGGCTGGTGCCTCTAGTGTTACAAGGACTAATATGAGGCCATGGGAAGGGGTGAAGCGGGCAGATCATAGGAGGAATCAATGTCAAGTCACTGAAAGACTCAAGAAGGACCATCTATGTGGATACTGAAGTCACCAAGAATCTGGACAGGAGTATATAGTGTTGGAGAGAGGAGAGGAAGGGCTTTATGGGAGTCTACCAGATGAACGGGGTGAGGGTAGTCTTGCCACGGGAGCTTCTAAGCCACACGAGGGCAGTTTAGGGTGGAGACAGGGACACTGGCTATCACGGAAGACCAATTCAATCCTCACTTCTTTTCCTAATGTAATCACTGGGGCACTACCAAGAAACATTCAGGGTTTATATAGAGGACTGGAATGTTTCAGATTGAAGGAGGAGCAAAACTTTGAAGCCTCAGGGTTTTAAATAAGCATTTTGGACAAATGCAGTGCCTTACAAATTCCTTGTGTTCATTGGTTTGTGTTTCCCTGTCCTCAGGAATACCCTAGTCTGGGCTTTGTCTACCTGGCACTCCAAGCACCCAACCTCTGCAGTCATTTATGTGCGTGTGTGCCTGTGTGTGCTCAGTCCTGTCTGACTCTCTGCAGCTTCATGGACTGTAGCCCGCCAGTCTCTTCTGTCCATGGAATTCACCAGGCAAGAATACTGGAGTGGGTTGCCATTTTCTCCTCCAGGGGATCTTCCTGACCCAGGGGTCAAACCTGCATCCTGTGCATTGGCAAGTGGATTCTTTACCACTGAGCCACCTGGGAAGTCCACAGCCATTTACACACAGCTTTAAATAAACACCCACTCCTGGTAAGGGGTTGGGACATCTTTATGTCCACTCTCCACCTGCTGCTGTAACATCTTTGGAGCAGCATCTTTGCCTCTGTATTCTAGCCCCTTTTACCGATCTTTTGACCCTTGATTTGGGGATTGTTTATTCTCCTGGACCCAGTCTCTTCCTCCTCTGTTGAAGTGGAGCAGGACTCTATGGTACTCCCTCTCTACTCCACATCCTCAGCCTGCCTTGTGTCTGTGGAAAACTTTAAAGAATAAGTTTGATCATAGAAGTGAGAAAATGCAGAAGCAGAAGAAAGCAGTCAAACAGGACATAATAATAATGGTTTAGTCATTAAACAAAGTCTAGGACCTTTAGTTCCTCCTCAAGGGCTATAGATAGTATTCTGAACCATGTCCTTTGAGCTGTTTTGTAGATACTGAAACCCCCACCAGGTGGAAGAAGTTAACTACGTCATGACCGTATTGTAGCCATGACACAAACTGCCACATTTCCAAGAAATGACCTCAAAGAAATAGGAACAAACTGATCCTGGAACTGAAGACTAACTGTTCTTAAAACAATCAAGATGACGCTGATCAGACCAAGGCCATGACCAAATTCAAGATAACTGTCAGAGCTTACCGTGACGTTTCTGTACAAAACTTCACCTATAAAAGAAAGATCTTATCCATTGATTGTTGGGGTAAGGGTGAGTTGGCCTTTGTCCATGATTCTGCTGCCTCTCAACCTCTGTTGCCACACCAGCCTCCAAAATAAAGAAAGCTTTCTTTTCTCCAGCCTTGCCCCTGAGTATTGGCTTTAGAGCATTGAGCACTTTCAGTAATACTCTCAACTCTGAATGTTCACCTGGTCTTTATGACACTCACAGTTTTGGCTTCCTCCATCAGCCATAAGCATCTTTTCAGGAGGAAGGAAGAAAATGGAGCCATTTGTTCCTTAAGTAATATAATGATATTCTAGATAGAGAACAATGCTGGATAACTGAAACAAGATAGAAACATTACAAGTGCATAACATGAAGTGTATATGCTATGAATCATTAGTCATGGTTTTATTTCTTTTGTGACAATGTAAAAATGTGACAGCCTGCATCAAGATAAACAATAAAAAACAAAGAAAACATAAATATCAACTTGGAAAGGAAACACTGCTACCCTATCCAGATTGTTTTTTTCCCTCCGACTAATTTTGACAAGTAGTATCTCTGTCATCTGGGTTCCTAGGTGACTCAGCAGTAAAGAATCCACCTGCCAATGCAGGAGACACAGGAGATGTGGTTCCAATCCCTGGTTAAGAAGAACTTTGGAGTAGGAAATGGCAACCCACTCCAGCACTCTTGCCAGGATAATTTCATGGACAGAAGAGCCTGGCAGGCTAAAGTCCATGGGGTCACAAAGAGACATGGCTGAGATAGTGAGCACACACACACACCTCTCTTTCATAACAACCAGGCCCGTTATAGTACACCTTCCCAACCACACCCCAGTCACACACCAAGGCAGAGACATCTGGGGCCAGTACCTCCCTCTCACCACCTTTCAAGTTCTTCCAAGATACTAGTCAGGCTCAGGTCCTTCTGAAAGAGTTTCAGAAAATTCTTTCCTTTTGCTAAACACCTACTTGCATGGGACCATGTGACTGAATGGGCTTCTCTGATATATCGGTTGTCTCCGGGGGTTTCTAGCTGCTTCAGATACAGTACAACCTCCTAGACGAGGGACTAGCACCTAGGAGCACCCAGAGCCTTACTGGAGCTTGGTTTGCTGACCTTGTCTGTTTTCCCACTGCATGGCTGATGCCCAGATGTTGTACAGGCAGCCTCGTGAGCAGGGAAGTTTATCCTTTGCTGAGTCAGGAGGTGGTTAGAATCATAGCTGCTGGAGAAGTCTATGGGTTCAGCTCTTTGCTCCTCTGCTCACACACCGTGGTTCCTTAGTCTCATAACTAATATCCTTGTGTAGCATTTTTTCACCTGTAAAATGGGGGTGACGATAGTACCCACCTAACAGATGGTAGTGAGGATTAAAATGACAGTAGATGTAACATGCTTAGTGTCTGTAATAAAATAAACAGTCAGCATACGTCTGCTACTGCGTTTGTTTCTTTTCCCCTGTGATCCCTGTGCTGGCTTCCCTCAGCAGCTCAAAAGGCTTGTAAGCTTTCCCATCTGCAGTGGTAAAGTTCCATGCTGCAGTTGTGCATACTTTATCATCAATTCAAACTGTTCACAGCTCAGTCAAGCTCCTGGCTTCACTGTTGGGGTTTAGGTAGTCCCTTGGATGTCCTGGGAAATAGTTACAATGATTAAAGCAGACCTTTATGGTTCATTAAGTGGTTTCATAGCTTTATTTCCTCAGTTTTCTCTCAGCACCAGGATGGCTACATACCGTTGTGGAGGTTGCGTACTGCTCAACTGCAGACTGCACCATTCACATTTTAATCTATATGAATGGTGCCCCCTAGAGCTCTGCACTGGACTGATTTCCACAGCCACAGCCATGGACCTGCTCATAGCTGCCCAGTGAGGTTGGTGTTATTATTCTCATTTTAAAAATAAGAAAATTGGGGCTCACAGGAATTTAAAAAAATCTAAACTACAAGTAAGAGGTTTTACAAGAAGTTTCCTGCCTGCTTCTCACAGTCTGCGTGTTTTGTCAGTTGCCAGGAAATTACCCTGGAGAGAAGCAAACAATCAATTTCAAATGGTTTGCCTTATTGCATCTTCTTCTCCACCCCCACACTGAGAAATGGAAAATCCAATAACTAACAAAGAGCACGGTAAGGTCCTTTCCCTTCGTTGAAAGGATTTAATCATTGGGGTGAACTCCACAAATATTTGTGCAGTGGATGTGGGAATGAGTCAGCGAATGCTGTTCTTCCTTGCGCCAAGGCTCCTTGGAGCGTACTGAGTAGTCTTTGGGTGAGAGGACGACTCTGAGCTGGATGGGTCTGTCTGTTGTGAAGCCTGTGTTCACCAGGCTCCTAAGAATGAAGGCACACGTGGATGATGACTATTGCTTGTACAGCCTGTCCATGGTCCCCCGTTCAACCTCTGTTTGTCAGGACTCATTGGAATGTCGACTGAATTTCAGGCAATCAACCAGGTGTCCATTTTTCAAGAGAAAGACTGTCAGTGTACACAGAGGTTATTTTCAGTACCCATGGCTTTGAATGATCCTCCCCTCCTTTTTCAGTTTGCCTTGGAGTCAGGTCCACCAGGGTCTTGGCAGTAGGAACTGTCTGTCATCTTTCCCCGGCATCTTGTCTGCAGCAAGATTCCCTCCCATCCAGCCCTCATACTGTTTCCCCCAGGGGCACACTGTATTCCACAATGCTTGTCAAATACTAACCTCTTGGGGAAGGGGGAAACGAGCTTTTCAGCAAAGCCACAAAGTTCTCTCCATAGTTCATAGTCTGACCTCAATCCATAATCTGATCCCTCATTCCAGCCCCTCTCTCTTCACTTTCTCATAAACTCCTGATGCACCAGACTGCTCGTAGCTCCCAGACTTTCTATCTCTGTTCTTGCTCTTTGCTCTGCTTGTGGAGTCCAGGTTTCTCTGCCTGAGCAGAGTTCTCGTCTCCTGCAGTGGCTCTTTCTCTCATGCTTGGTTTGGTCAGCACCAACAGCTTCTTCCTTTTATGTGGGTGTCATCCCAATTTAGAAACATCTCTTTTTTAAATACTCTACTCTGCTGCCTATTAGAGTCGTCTTGCATGTGTCTTTTCTTTTTCTCTTCTTTTCTAAAAAATACCTGGCTGCAGTGGGTCATAGTTGTGACATGTGGGATGTTTTAGTTGCGGTATGCAAACTCTTAGTTGGGGTATGTGGGATCTAGTTCCCTGACCAGGGATCGAAACCAAGTCCCGCTGTGTTGGGAGCATGGAGTTTTAGCCACTGGACCACCAGGGGAGTCCCCAGTGGATCTGTTCATCAGTCTTCTATTAGGTGTTCTTCAGAGTTATGGTCTGCGTTTGTGTCTTCTTTTTCCATTAGACTGCAAGTTTCTTGAGGGCAAGAGGCATTATTTATCCACTTCTGACTCCTCCATGGGGTCAGAACAGGGAACAGGGTTGCACTGTGACTTGGCAGATTGAATTGAATTTCTAAATAATCTAAATGAAGTTCTTCCCTTGATGACAGATGAGTTAACTGTGTGCATTTATGGGTTGGCTGTTGCCAGGAGACATGAGGCAATCACTTTCAACATGACTGTTTAGAAATGAAGCTGAAGGCAGCTGGATGCTGGAGAAGCCCTTTCTGGCAATTAGACTGGCAGGTAACCAAATCCCACAATGGCAGGTGGGCGGTCTCATCGGCTCTTACCCTGTGTCTCTCCCTGGCTTTGTTCCCAGGATAATGCCTGAGCAGAGGCGATACTGGGAAGCACATAAATTCAGAATGTGACCTCCAATTGAGGACAAAGAGGGAGGGAAGCCATATATCCTACCCGCTTCTGTGATGGGTCAGGGCTGCAGGTTGAGTAGGCTCTCTGTGACCCATGGGGTACAGACCAGGGACAAAGCAGATTCTGCCTGCTTCTAGGGTGGCCACAAGTTCTGCCATCACTTGGGTGATGCTTTCATCCAATGATGTGGCTCTTGCACAGCTTATTTGCAAACTTTCTCTTGAAAAACACTGAGTAAAAGCTAACTTGGTCCAGGTCCTCTCGTTCCCTACTCCTGGCCCTCTTAATTGTCAGAATCTGCATTCTCTCTTTTTATTCCAGGGAAAGGCTCTCAGGTCTCTCGATGACCAAAAGGGATGAAAAAATCTCTACCGGGGGTTTGCATTTTTAATTCCTGGCAACAGCCATCAGAGAAAGGAATGCAAGGACAGGGCAGCTTAACTTTTCTGGTGCCCTTGATACCGCACCTCGGACTGGCTTCTTCTTTCACCTAATATGCATGTAGATATCTACCACATTTCTTGGCACATGGTGAATGTTCAATAAATGTTTGTTGAACTTGACTCATAAGCCAAACAAACTTGATCAGTAACCTTTCTTGAAAAATCTACTGTTACTATAGTATCAAGAGCAATGGGAAAAAAATGCTCTCTGGCTCAACAGGCTAGACCAACTGACGAGTCAAAGCAGGTAGAGAGGAAGGAATAATGGTAATAATATTAGCAACAGTAGTAGTAACTCCCATTTTTTGAACAGCTACTATGTGCCAGGAACTTGATATATTTTTCACATCTGTTTCTCACACTTATTTCTCACAACAACCCTGTGAGGTTATTATGATGTTCACCCAATGTCCACTTCAATCTGATTTTGTTTAGTAGTATTTACAAAGCACGTATTTTGTGCCAGTCAGGATACTAGGTATATATGCAAACACACACTCTATCTATCTATGCAAACACATATTCTATCCATCTATCCATCATCTATCCATCCATCCATCCATTCATCCATCCATCTATCCATTCATCCATCTATGCATCCATCCATCTATCCATCCATCTATCCACCCATCCATCTATCCATCCATCCATCTATCCATCCATTCTTCTACCATATTCACTGTCCAGTCCTCATTCAATGTGCATGTTATTATTACTCCAGTTTTGAAATGGAGAAACCACATTACAGAGAGGGACTCTCACCAAGTCTCAGAGCTGTGGGTTGAGATGAGAGCCAGGGTTTGAAGCAGGATTGGCTCAGTGTTCTCTTTCCACTTTGTCTTGCTATCTCATCCATAAGATTATGGGATTTATGAAATTTTAATTAGCAAAATTATCTCACGAGTGAGAAAGTTGCACTTCTGCACCAGCTTTCACTGTCCCCCTGGCTGCAGCTGGGCTGCTCCTGAAGTCCTGGTCCTGCCATCTTGTGATGCTCCAGACAGGCGCTTCCTGGGAAGCTGTTTCTGGTCCCTAAGAGCTCTTGCAGGGAAGTTTCATAAAGCATTGCTTTATACCTGCACGATGGGCCTCCCAACCAGAGCTTCTCTGTGGCACAAGATGCCTCAGGATCCACATGACATCTGAACTTGAACAACCCGGATGCAGGAATAGTGAACACTCCACAGTAAGCTTCTATGGGGTTGAACAATCAGCTTGTAGAAGTGGTGGCAGGTTGCTTCATAAGGCACTTTCTCGTGTTCTCTCCTCCCTTTCCTTTGCCCCTTGACTGTCCCTGCTCTTCTGCTCCCTGGGTTTGTACCTCTCCAGTCAACTGTTGCTATAGAAGTTGTTGCCTCAGGTTCTGTTGTCTAAGACAGTCCTTCTCTACAACTCTTATCTTCCTTCCACGATTTTCCTCTCATTCTATTCTCAAAGCTGCATCCTTTTCTTGGTGGACAGAGCAGTCAGCTATGGCTTGCCAAGGGGAACAAAACCCTTCCACCTCATGTTTCTGAATCTTAAGTTCTAGTCTCATAACTGGCAGTTGTGGGTTTATAGAACACTTTACCAGGGAAATGGCAACCCACTCCAGTGTTCTTGCCTGGAGAATCCCATGGAGGAACCTGGTGGGCTACAGTCCATGGGGTCACAAAGAGTCGGACACGACTGAGTGACTGACCTCTCTCTCTTTACCAGGGAAGCTAGAATGTACTGGGCAATGAAAACCATGAGATAGTAACTAACACCTGTGAAACTAATAGCTTTTAGAAGCACTAAGCACAAGGCACTGTTTTCAGCCTTGTCGAAAAGAAGGAAGAGATGAATATTGGTTGTGCATCTGTTATGTTCAATAATTCTTTCACACATTTATTCACCAAGTGTCCCTGCACGCCTCTTGCATGCTGGCTGCTGTTCTGGGGAGTCCTAGGGATCCCAGCTGAAGGGGGAAGCCCATGCCTTCAAAGAGCTTTAAGTTTAATGAGCTCTGGGCTCTGTGCTGCACAGTCTTACTAAAGCTTGGTTACTTGTTAACTGCTTTCATATACATCATTTCACTGGACCTTGGGGACTTTGTAGACAGGACTGTATCCATTCCACTGGTGAAAACACTGAGCTTTAGTGACATGACATGACCTCCCAGAGATGTCACATTGAGTTAAGTAAGAACTTAGATCTGATCCACCTAGCTGACTCTTGACTACACATAACCGTTAGGGTGGTTTTCCTCATTTCAGACTTTGTCTTCTGGTCATGTGTCATTCTGTGCAGCCCTGAAGCTTCCAGAGAAACATGGAAAATCTGTCTGTGCAGCTTCTAAGTGCACGACCCGCAGCAGGAAGTGTTCCTTGAGGTCCTCACGTGCCCTGGTCATGTGGCATCATTTAGAAAGGAAACAGAGGGAGGGTAGGGTAGGGAGAAGGGAGGAGGGTTCAGGATGGGGAATGCGGGTATACCTGTGGCGGATTCATTTCGATATTTGGCAAAACTAATACAATATTGTAAAGTTTAAAAATAAAATAAAATTAAAAAAAATAAAAAATAGAGAAAAAAAAAAGAAAGGAAACAGACTTTGTGTTATAATGTCAGAAATGCAAACCCAAGGGTTCAAAATCTTAACACCTGAAAAATGCATTTGCAAAGTCAAAATTGAGTATGGGGTAGCCACTCCCCAAACTAAAAAAAATATCATATGGTTTCCTCTGGCAAAGGTAGGGGGATTGGAGTGCTTTGGGAAACATTCCAGAAGGCTATGCAAGGTCATCTCATTCTAAAGGAGGGCAGAATCTTCTAATCTTTCCCTCAAAGCCAATTGAACAACTAATGACTTTGCCTCATTTAAAAGTTATTGTCGCTGTTGTTGATCAGTCACTAAGCCATGTGACACTAAGCCATGCAACTCTTTGCAACCCCATGGACTATAGCACACCAGGCTTCCCTGTCCTTCACTATCCCCCTGGAGTTTGCTCAAACTCATGTCAATTGAGTCGGTGATGCCATCCAACCATTTCATCCTCTGTTGCCCCCTTCTCCTCCTAACCTCAATCTTTCCGAGCATCAGAGTCTTTTCCAGTGAATTGGATCTTCACATCAGGTGGCCAAAGCATTGGAGCTTCAGCTTCAACATCAGTCCTTGCAATGAATATTCAGGGTTGATTTCCTTTAGCATTACTCTTAAATATATACATATATACATTTATAACTATAAGCAAGTCTTTCACAAGATAACCAAATAAGATTTTTTTAAATTGTAAAATAGCAACTTAACCTCAGCTGGAGAAGCCAAGGCAGTAACCAGATCCAGAGATCTGTAGTATTAGAATACTGGTATCAAGCAAAAATGAGGCAGTGAATCACTTCAGCAAAGTTTATTCAGGGAGAAAATTCATTTATTTATAAAAAACAAGTTAATTCACCATCCCAGGGAACTGTTGTTCCTTTGCACTTATGAAATCAGGGCTCCCTTATTAAGCCAGAGTACTCTTCCAGGACAATAATGAAGAATAATGCAGCTTTTTATTGCCTCTGGGGTGTGTCTGTGCACAGATGGCCTCGAAAATAAAACAGTATTTTGGCATGAATTCAGTCTTTTTTTCCCTCTAACCCAAGTCTCGTGAATGGGAGCAACACCATGTTCTTTAGCTCCTGAGGAGTCCCTCAAGATAAATGGAACAAACAAACCCTCATGCATGCATTCTTTACATTTATACCGACAGCCCATGAATACTTGTTTATGCAAACTCCCCAACTAGTTATGGATTGTGACAACCTCCAGAAATAAATTCCAGACTGCACAGATTTTTAACTTCATTACTGCTGAATCTTTCTGAGATATGACCCTTGGCTTAGCTGCTACTCAAAGGTCCATGCATGGACTTCTGGTCCTGGATGCCAGAATTTTGCATCTTCTGTGGCTTAAGGCAGTGCAGAGGATATGTGGTCCTCCAGCTTACATCTTCTTCCTCAGAAATCACAGATCAGAGTGGCTCTGAAGAGTGTCATCAGAAAACATCAGCTTTCTAAGCTTTCATTGACTTCTATAGGTTTTCACTCTGGAGGCATTCAAAGTATTAAATGAGAGAGGTGGTGCTAAGTTCCTTCAAATTTATTGTGGGGCAAATTGGTGAAAACTTTTATGCATGTCATTTCCAGGTTCAGAAATCTTCAATGGTTTCTTACATTAAAACGATTAAAAGCTAGGTTCTCTAACTGGCAGCCAAATCTTATTTCACCTGGAGTCATCCATTCATGATACATTTATCAAGGGCTCGCTTACTAAGCATTTTGTTCTGGGCATCAGCGTCCTTGGCTTCATAGACCTGACATCTATGGGAGACAATCACATAGATAAGTAGTGCATTATATCAGTCCTAAGTGTCATTATGAAGAGGTGCAGGGTGCTGTGAGAGCATCTCAGTAAGACTCCAGACCTGGGCTGGAAAGCTTAAAGAACCAGAGTTCTTTAAGAGTTGAGGCTGAAGACCAAGGACAGAGGGGTCCAGGGCAAGAGAGATAGGGAATCTTGGGTCATGCTGGGCCTTCAGGAAAATTCTATGTAAAGAATTTAGGTCCTTCCTCTTGGAGAAATTAGAAGCCCCTGTGGGATTTCAAGCGGCAAGATAATAAAATGATTTTCTGTTTAAACATATCACTGGTTGTTGTTTAGAAGTGGTTTGGATAGAGAGCATCAGAGGCCAAGGAACTAGCCAAGAATTTGTCACAGTGACCCAGAAGGGAATAAAAAGGGTAATTTGGATAAAGATGATAATGTTGGAGAAGGTGAGAAGTGAATGAAGTTGTCTAGTAGGATTATTTTGTGCTTAAAGTCATTGCTATTCTTTCCCCTGTTCTAGAGTAACTATCTAAGAGGTGAGGAGGAAATGACGCGGACTTTGGAGACAGGAGTCCTAAAAAACACTACTTCCGCTCCACACTAGACTACCATCAAATAGGTCATTAATAATAGTTGCTAAGTGGATGAATTATTAATAGAAGGATCACTGTAAAAATGAAGAGACACAAAAACATTAAAATGTTTTAAAAATGTTTAATACTATTTAACATTCAAGACCATCAGTTTCTTTTCTTTACTTTAGTTCAATAAACATTCTTTGGGCACCAAAAATATGTGATGTACATGGTGCTGAATTTCTATGATTGCTGTGGGAAGCCAGGACAATTCATTGATGTGATTTTCCTCAAGAACAGATAAAATGGTGCTGAAGGAAGAGGAAATTAACTATGTTAATTTACTAGTTGTTCTTTGCCTTTTCGATCAGGTACAGTAAATTACTGTTATCTTTGAGGAAATTTGAGTTTGTCCGTGTTCAGATTTGTATTTCACTTGACAAAGCATCATTTCCTGGTTCTATGAAAACACAACTAAAGGGCTTTCTTCAACACTGCCTAGTTCTTAAAAATACCATTTATACAACTATCAACTTTCCCCCTCAAAATATATGACTATTTCTATTCAACTTGGGATCATTAGTTCCACAGAATCTATGAGTGATTCAGAAGGAAATGTTTTCACTAGTTTCATATTTATTTCTTTGACTTCCTAGTAGAACAGCACTGTAAGAACAACTCAAAATTGCAATGGCAACCCACTCCAGTACTCTTGCCTGGAAAATCCCATGGATGGAGGAGCCTGGTAGGCTGCAGTCTGTGGGGTTGCTGGGAGTTGAACACGACTGAGCGAATTCACTTTCACTTTTCACTTTCATGCATTGGAGAAAAAAATGGCAACCCGCTCCAGTGTTCTTGCCTGGAGAATCCAGGGAAGAGGGAGCCTGGTGGGCTGCTGTCTATGGGGTCGCACAGAGTCGGACATGACTGAAGCGACTTAGCAGCAGCAGCAGCAGCATATTGTTCTTGAATCTATAGAATAAATGAAAATTACTTTGTCAAACATTTATTGGGGACCAGTTACATGCCAGGTTCTATGCTAGGGGCTATGGAAGATCTAAAGACAAGCAAAAAGTTTCCCTCACTTACTAGAAATCCACAGTCCATTAAGACATAAAGATAAGCCCAGAAATGTCTGCTATATGAGACACGGTAAGCTTCAGTGAAATTTCATGGTATAGTGAGAGCATTAAGGTTGGAAAGTGTACTCTCTATGTACATTCACAAAGCAGAACTAGAAAGATATCATCTGGGTGGGTTTTACTGGAATAAAAAGCTAAATCAGAAAGACTGCTGCTGCTGCTGCTAAGTCGCTTCAGTCGTGTCCAACTCTGTGTGACCCCAGAGATGGCGACCCACCAGGCTCCCCCGTCCCTGGGATTCTCCAGGCAAGAACACTGGAGTGGGTTGCCATTTCCTTCTCCAATGCATGAAAGTGAAAAGTGAAAGTGAAGTCGCTCTGTCGTGTCCGAATCTTAGGGACCCTGTGGACTGCAGCCTACCAGGCTCCTCCATCTATGGGATTTTCCAGGCAAGAGTACTGGAATGGGGTGCCATTGCCTTCTCCAAATCAGAAAGACAACTTTCTTAATAGAGTGAAAGATAAATTTATCTTATTGGTTTTCCCCCTTAAATCATATCTAGCAGTTAGGAGTTTGGGGTTATAAGTGACAGAAAATCTAATTCAAACTCGCTTAAGCAAATGAGAATCTATGACTAATGTAATGAAAACTCCAGCGGTGGACTTGACTAAAGCCCTAGTCCTCAGCGGTGCATGGTCTGACCTCTGTTACCCCCATTCTCAGGGATGCTCTTCTTCCAAGATCAGACATTGGCTGTGGCTAGCCAGGCCTTGAATCCTTGTCCCTCCAGCTTCAAGTAAATGAGAATCTATTTCCCAAGACTCCACCAGTTTTCAAGATCTCACTGCTCTGACTGTGTGTTTTAACCATCTTTCAACCAATCACCATGATCTGGAGAATGCATTATACTGATTGGCTCTGGTCAGTAAGGATTTACCCTAGATCTTGGAGTGGGTTCAACTCCAACCAAACTACATAGGCTGGGAGCAGTCAAAATTCAAGTTCACTTTACCAAACGAAGGGTAAAGGAGTTTGGATGGAAAAAATAATATTATATTGTACTAGGCAGATCAATTAATAAGGAGAGTATTAGAAGTCATTAAAGAAGGAGGGGACATATGTATACCTGACTAATATTGATGTATGGCAGAAACCAACACAGTATTTTAAAGCAATTTATCCTCCAGTCAAAAATAAATAAATTTTTAAAAAGAAGTGGTGATTAGAACAAAAAAGTAATTATATTTCCAAATTTTTTTTAAGTTAAAACATGACTGATATACTCTGATGTTACTCCTCATCTTTGGTTTTCAAAAATTAGGCATCTACTTCATATGTTAATTATTAGACATTTGCTGAGGCCTCATGTAGCTAGAAATGTTCAATGTTTGGGGCATAATGACATTATCTTTACTCTTAACAGCTTGCCATCCCCTGAAATAAATAAGATAGAATCAGAAAACCTCAGGGTTTCTGCCTTTCTTTTTTTTAAGTGTTTTTAGACAATATGAATGTTATATTATTAATAAATTAAAAAAGAGACTCAATAAGCCAATAAAGAAATGACTTGGCTATTGGACTGCCTTTGTTGTCTCTGATATATAAATTGTTCAGCATATCAAGGCAATGTCTATCTTTAATCCAGCTGCCAAAGTGACCCTCTTAAAATGTGGATAAAATCATGGATTTGCTTATGTTGATGAGTGCCAAATTCCTAAACATGATTCTCAACTGTGGTCTTATTAACCACCACTTCCTGTTCAAATACTCCATGTTTCAGATCCAGTGAACTCTTTAGGCCTCATATGTACTTATGTATCATGATGTTTATTCTGTCCTGTTTTCTATATACTTACAGATCAAATGCCACCTCTTCTCTGCAGCCTTCCTGCACAGATTTAGTTCCCTTTTGTGATCTTCCATAGCATAGTATAAAACGTATGTCTCTGCTGAGCACTTGTGTGTGGTATTGTAGTGGATTTTTCTTTGCCTGTCTACCATACTTTGGGACTATGAGCACCTTGGAAGGAATTAGTGTCTTATTTATTTTTGTATCTCTAAGAATAGCTTAGCATATAACCTAAAGGTATTGTGTGTGTGTGTGTGTGTGTGTGTGTGTTAGTCACTCAGTTGTATCTGACTCTTTGTGACCCCATGGACTGTAGCCCACCAGGCTCCTCTGTCCATGAAATTCTCCAGGCACGAATACTGGAGTGTGTTGCCATGCTCTTCTCCAGGGGATCCTCTTGACCCTGGGATCCAACCTGGGTCATCAGTTGTGGGTTAAAAGAATATGAACTGAGGATAACCTAAAAATGGTTGCAACAAGAGTCATTTCCAACTATTATTTTCTAGCAACAATCTATGTTCCTACTATTCACCTGGAAAAAATGTTTAAAAGAATTTTTAACCTGCAGAGGATTATTTTCAAAATGTTTCAATCATTTAGAAATAAGCTTGCCAGATCATTTGTCATAATCACTTTAAGAAGCAGATGCACCAGTTTAGAGAAGGAACAAAACTAGAAGGGCTTAAGAAGACCTGGGTTTCTGTTCTGCCTCCACAGCTAACATGCTCTGTGACTTTTCTGCTAATTGATGGGCATCTCAGTTTTCTCATCTGCAAAATGGAGCCTGAGAAGCTTGTCTGAGATAGAGCCTCTCTGCTCTATACCAGAGATAGACTCAAAGAAATCACAGGGTTTTAAGGAACTGTAACATAGTCTTTTCCAGCTTTCTTTCCAGAAATTCACTCATCAGAGAGGAGGTGGCATCTGACTGAGCTTTTCAAGAGCAAGGCATTCATTTCCTGTAAGGCCCAATACTATATTCTTGGACAATGCTCATGTTAGGAAGTTCTCTACACTGAGCCGAAGTCTGCTTTTTCTCTGTAGCTTTACTCCTTGATCAACTTGATCAGCCCTCTGGAGTCACAAGAATGTCAATGCCATTTGAGTCCCTGGCAGCCCTTCAGTCACTGTGAGATAGCTGGCCACAGCTCCCCGGAGCCTCATCTTCAGATTAAACAGCCTAGGCTTATTCAAACATCCCTTACAGGTCTCAGATGTGGATCCCCTCATTCTGACCACTATCCTTGGAACGTGCTCCATTACACGTTTTGGAAGAGCACAAAATGCACAAAAGTGTCTGATCCAGACAGATCCAGGAAGCCATGGTTCCCTTTGAGCTGGGCATTGCATTTCTTCCTTCAGTGCTTAATGGTTCAACAATTTTAGGTTTCTTCAGCCTCAGAATCCTGTTGGCTAGGGTTGCGTTTGTGGTCAGTCAATATTTCATGATTTTTAAATATTATGATAAATATTTCATAATTTAAAATAAAAATATCTTCAAAAATCCTCTGTCAATCTAAGCCATCCCATCTGGTACTTAGGCAATTCATTTTTTAAGTATAAATGGAGATGTCTGCATTTATCTATATTGCTCTCAATCCTTAAATACAACCCTCCCAGGAATCATCTTATAGAGTAGCGACCACAAGTAATGATCATGGGCTGTGGTATTGAACCAGGATCACCCTGCTGCTCCTCTTCTCCCTGCCCTCAACTACTTGGCTGGCTGACATCTGGCTTGAAAACCTACTCAGGCTCTCTTCTTTGCCTGCTTCCTTTTTCCTCACAGCAGTGAACTTCCCACTCATGAAACCCCTTCCTTTATTGGGTTACCTGTGTCTATGAGTTGTTTTAGTTGCTAAGTTATGTCCAACTCTTTTGCGACCCTGTGAACTATAAGCCTCAGGCTCCTCTGTGTCCATGGAATTTTCCAGGCAAGACTACTGGAGTAGATTTCCATTTCCTTCTCCAGGGGATCTTCCTGACCTAGGGGTTGAACCCACATTTCCTGCACTGCAGTCAGGTTCTTTAAAACTGAGCCACTGTTTATGAGAAGGCTTTCCTGGTGGTTCAGTGGTCAAAACAAAACAAAACAAAAACTGCCTGCAATGCAGGAGATATGGGTTCAATCCCTAGGTCAGGAAGATCCTCTGGAGAAGGAAATGGCAATATACTCCAGTATTTATGCCTGATATATTCTACAGACAGAGGAGCCTGGTGGACTTCAGTTCATGTGATCGCAAAAGATTCAGACAAGACTTAGCGACTAAACAACAGCAAATGTCTATGAGTAAGAAATAACTCTCATAACCAGCCTCGACCTGCAAAACTATTACTGCCCTAGGAAGATCCCTACTCCCTCTTCATAGGAGGGGCGTTATGGATTTTGGAACATGGGAACTGCTCAATAGATGCTAACTGGAGACTAGATTTAATGGGATGGCTGCCAGAGAATAGTGAACCATAAATAGATAAATGAGGCTAAAACCCGTTAAGTACCCCAAGCATCTGAAAATGATATGATATCTAATAGAAGAAAACTTGTGGAAAGGAGCATTAGAGAAAAGCTATGCTGCTTAAAGTGAGGATAAGACAAGACGAACTTGATTTAAAATGTGAAACTGCTAAAATAAGCTGTGTAAGAAAGGATCACATTAAGAATTTCAGAAAGAAAAGCACCTCCTGTGATGTGGTCAGACTCCCTGGTTTGATATATCAAGCCCAGCAGAGCAAGGATAATGTTTGAGAAGGTATCATTTTCATTGCAAAGTCTAGGGTGGAATTCAGCTTCTCCTCCTAAGTCTGCATCACAGACATTTCAGAGCTACCTGAGGATAAAGAGGTGCACTCAGCCTTGCATTTAGACAGCTCTAGCTGTCTCAGATTCTCCCCAAGAAGTAGTACCACGTGGTTGTTACCATGGACATAACATTTGTGTCTTCTCCAAATTCTTGTGTTGAATCCCTAACCTCTGGTGGAATGGAATTAGGAGGTGGGTCTTTGGGGAGGTGATGAAGTCAAAAATCATGGGATTTTTGCCCTTATGAGAGATCCCAGAGATCCCTCTTTGTTCTCCACTATGTGAGGTGATAAGGAGAAGACAGCCATCTTCAAACCAGGAAGAAGGCTTTCATAAGAACCCAGCTATGCTGGCACCCTGATCTCAGAACTCTAGCTTCCAGAGCTGTGAGAAAAAACTTTTTGCTGTTTTAAAGCTACCCAATCCATGGTAGAATTTGTTATAGTCGCCAGAACAGACTGAGACTGTTGGGTGGATCTGAGTAGCCCATCCTACTCATTCAGTGTTGTAACTGTTGGATAACACTGAGGATTCTTCTTCTTATTATTATTATTTTTAAAATCTTTATTGAATTTGTTACAGTATTGTTTCTGTTCTTTTTTTGTTTTGGGTTTTTTTGACCGAGAGGTGAATCTTAGCTCCCTGACCAGGGATCGAACCTGCACGCTCTGCAATCGAGGTAAAGTCTTAACCACTGGACCACAGGGAAGTCCCTACTGAGGAGTCTCATCCCCAAGGCTGCCACACTCTCACCTGCAATGGTTTAACTGTTAGAGTATATGCCAGCCAAAGCTAGAACTGGGAAAGAATGATGTTTCTCGCTCCTTCCCTCTTTCCTTTTTCCCCACTCATTTGCTATGTGCTCATACAAGCTCAGAAACTGTATTGGGTTCTGGGACAACCAGGAGGAATTGAACCGAAACAGAATAATTTTAATGCATAGTAAATATAGTTTCAAATTTATATGGCAGTAACAACTGAGAGCATCTGTCTGGTCAAAGAAGATGGGAGAGGCATAGTTGGGGACAGGAATCAAGTGAAGAGAGTTTCAAGTCATGAGCGTGAACATGATTAAGGGCTGTAGGCAGTCATATAACTGTGCTCCAAATCCCACATTACTTCTGGAATATACTGTCACTAAGTATGCCATTTCTCAAAAGCATCTCACTCCTGGGCATTGAAACAAATATATGGTTCTTGAATGTAATGTGTCTCAAAGAATTATCTCGTATCTTGTCAGCAACAACAACAACAAAAAATAATAATTCTATGCTTTAAACAATGGGTAGAAGATGATATAGTGACAGGAAGATTTAAAAAAAAATTCCACCCCAATGGATAAAAGCTTCGCAAATGAATATTTTTAGATAGCAAAATCATTTAGGAGCAAGTTGTCGAATATTAAATGATGCTGAAAGAAGAACACTTTTGCCATATTTTTTGAAACTTGAAAATAGAGCTTCATTTGCTTTATGGAGCTTAAGCTACTTGAATAAAAATGAAATTTCTCTAGGCTAGAAATTATATAGCTGTGGTCTTTTTTTATTTCCTTAAGATGACAACTAGGATGAAAAGGGAGAGATTCAGATGGCATAGTTTTTTGGTCTATGCTTTCGGCTGAGTAAGATGCTGAGAGGAAAATGAAGAGGATGTGGAGGGGGTTAGCTTGAGGAAAACAAGTAAAACTGGAAGAAGTATGACAAGACGTCTTCTCATGGAGATTATCAGTTACATTCTTTGTTTCCTCTGTCTTTGTCTCTCTGTCACATCTTTTTTTCCCCCTAAACTGGACAAGTAAATTTCTCAAGGACAGGATTTAAATCATGCAACTTTTAAAAAACAATGTCAATTTAACTGAAGTCTTTGGTTTAGCTTAAAAATGTTTATTTGCTGCTGCTGCTACTGCTGCTAAGTCGCTTCAGTCGTGTCCGACTCTGTGCGACCCCATAGACGGCAGCCCACCAGGCTCCTCTGTCCCTGGGATTCTCCAGGCAAGAACACTGGAGTGGGTTGCCATTTCCTTCTCCAATGCATGAAAGTAAAAAGTGAAAGTGAAGTCACTCAGTCATGTCTGACTCTTCGTGACCCCATGGACTGCAGCCTACCAGGCTCCTCCATCCATGGGATTTTCCAGGGAAGAGTACTGGAGTGGGGTGCCATTGCCTTCTCCAGTTAATTTGCTAGGACTTTAATAATAATACTGCTGAAGTGTTTTTGTAATATTAGGAGATCACATTCTACATAGACTGGGCATGAAGCTAAATTTCATTGTATTTGATATATTTTATGTTCCAGAGATTCAAAATCATTTGTCAAATAGCCGAAAATCTCTTTTCACAACAATTCATCACAAAACTCTAGCTATTTGGAAATGGTTTAAGTATGTATAACCTTAAATATCACGTTAATAACATCTTCTTTAGGTCTTTCACTGAATATGTTCTAGTTTATTGCTTCTTATAATTAAAAAACCTTTAATAACAAATCTAAATATTTTCAGAAAGAGTCTAAATAACTTTTAGAGGGAAAATGAACAAAAATGAGTTAGACTTCAATGAAAAGTTCAAAGGAAATAGATTTTGGTGAAAAATATTAAGCTAGTCATTGTTTCCACTTGGAGAAATAAATTGAGAAATGCTTAAAATGTATTCTGGGAACTTTATGAGTTCTTGATGTCTTATCAACATTCAAATTTCTTACAGAGTTGTTCCTCCAACTCATTTGGAAAGATCTTGCAGCTGTTTGCAGAGTCGACCAATGTCAGGAAATCAGCTAGAGCTCCATCCTGTATGTCCCAGTAGAGCTCATGGCTCTGTCTTCACCACTCTTTTAAAGTAGATCCGCACCTGAAGTGGATTAGGAGTAGCATGAACTTGAGAAGATGGGTCTAGAAATCCAGGCTTTAATCCAAGTTCTGCATCCTCACCCTCATTCATTTCTTGACATTTTATAATCTGGCTGCCTTTTATCCATCCTATTTCCCAGTATATAGGCTTCCCTGGTGGCTCAGTGCTAAAGAATCCACCTGCCAATGCAGGAGACAAAGGAGAAGCGGGTTCGATCCCTGGTTGGGAAGATTCCCTGGAGTAGGAAATGGCAACCCACTCCAGTATTCTTACCTGGGAAATCCCATAGACAGAGGAGCCTTGCGGGCTACAGTCCATGGGGTCAAAAAGAGTCGGACACGACAGAGCGACTAAGCACACACAAACGCATAGCCTAGTTTACTGAAAAGTTGATCATGCTTTTCTGTTCCTCAAAACCAATGATCTTTGTCTTCAGAGTCTATGTCCCTTTGCAGTGGCATCACTGGTCGCCTCTTCCTTGGCTGTTTCTCCTCTCAAGGCCTCTAGGAAATAGTACCATCCTCAATCTCTTTCTTCCTTCCATTGTGTCTTTCTTCCTCTTCCTAAGCTCTTAAGGTAGCTGGTTGCTGAACTGTCCTTCTCAGCTTCCTTGTGTCTCTCTGGCTTCTTCCTCTTCAATCCTCTATAATTTCACAAATATAATAATTGATTATTGATTAGAAAATATTCTAATCAAAGTATATCTCAAAGTAATCAAAAGTATATCTCTTCAGGACTAACTCTCTCTTGAGTATGGTATATCTCCACATGGATGTCCCATTGATAGCTCAACACAGCAGATCCCAAACTGAATTATTACTCTCCTTTCCAAAGTCACGCTTCCTCTTTACCGGTTTTTATCAATAGCACCATCATGAAACTATGTATTTCACAGTCTTCATATTTCTCTTTTAATGGCATCACCACGTCTGTATTTTCTTTTATAATTGGTTTCAGATTATAACATCTTAGAGCCTCTTGGTGGCTCAGAGGGTAAAGCATCTGCCTGCAGTGCGGGAGACCCAGGTTCAATCTCTGGGTTGGGAAGATCACCTGGAGAAGGAAATGGCAACCCATTCCAGTATTCTTGTCTGGAGAATCCCATGGATGGAGGAGCCCTGTAGGCTACAGTCTGTGGAGTGGCAAAGAGTCGGACATCTTACAACATCTTATCTCTTATTTCATTTAATTAATTCATGTTTTTCAGGAAAGCAAGTATAATCTTTGATCTGTACAAGTCACATGGCCACTTACATATCACTTGGAGAGCAAACATTACATTTTAAGTATTTAGACTTCCATGGTCCTTCTATAACAATGCATTTACTCTTTGCACAAGCTGTATAGGGTTGTAAATACTTTACGTGTTCTGATATAGTTTGCATAGGAAAATGAAATAATGCAATAATGAAATGCTATTAAAATACTGTAATGGCTGAGATTTGTTAGTATGGATATCATTTAGAAATATTTTGCATTCTTCATATGCATATAATATATAAACCTGTATATAATGTATAGTGCATGCATTTTATCATATCTATCATGTATGGATGTGAGACTTGGACTGTGAAGAAGGCTGAGCGCCGAAGAATTGATGCTTTTGAACTGTGGTGTTGGAGAAGACTCTTGAGAGTCCCTTGGACTGCAAGGAGATCCAACCAGTCCATTCTGAAGGAGATCAGCCCTGGGATTTCTTTGGAAGGCATGATGCTAAAGCTGAAACTCCAGTACTTTGGCCACCTCATGAGAAGAGTTGACTCATTGGAAAAGACTCTGATGCTGGGAGGGATTGGGGGCAAGAGGAGAAGGGAACAACAGAGGATGAGATGGCTGGATGGCATCACTGACTCGATGGACGTGAGTCTGAGTGAGCTCCAGGAGTTGGTGATGGACAGGGAGGCCTGGCGTGCTGTGATTCATGGGGTCGCAAAGAGTTGGACACGACTGAGCGACTGATCTGATCTGTGCCACAGTTTGCAAATCCATTGAATAGTCAAAACCCTTCCTCTATGCACGGGTAAATGTTATGCTATAAGTTTTAATAGTTTTGAATTATATTTAAAGACTGAAGTGTGTATACATATATATATATATATATGCACACACACATTATATATTTCTTGAGGGATATATAAATGTCCCTCAAGATATATATATATATAATAAATATATAATATACACTATAATATATATTTATATATAATATAGATATTATTCTTAATCGCCTTCAAAGTTAATGCTAAACTTTTTACCCTGATTATGGTAATTCCCACCTAAATTTTAATCATACATTGATTTTCCTCCATTTGTAATGTCTTCCTTCACATCTCCACCTATTGCAATCTCTTTTTGAACATCTGCTCAAATATCACTTTTCTATAATCATGTTACCAATCTCTCCATTTTTTTCCTTACCATCTCACTGTATATGGATCATTTTAATGCAGAATAACATCCTGCCTAATGTTACAACTATTTGCCTTTGTTTATTATTCTATGTTAGAATAAAACTTTCTTTAAAGTAGGGACTTTATTTTAACTTCTATTTCCTCCTGAAAGCACCAGACATGAACCATAGCAGGTATTCAGTGAAATGGCATTTACTTAGTGAATTGATGCATGGTTATAGTTGGCATTTTTAAGCATCATTGCATTTCAGCTTCTTGGAAAATAAGGGTAGTACCTGCCCTGTGTTAGTAGTGTCTGCTTTTTGGAGGAAAAACTGTTATCAGGCCGTAAATAGATTTGCACAAAGGTGTCTTGTCATATTACAAAATCATGTGCTTGGATTCCAGAAAGTTATCATGTTCATCATTCTGTCTTTGTGAAAGGTCTTTCTTGCACATATATAAAAGTCAGATTGGAATAATTTAACTAAGTATTTCCTGACAAATAATTCCATTTCGGGTGTATCCTGTATCCTTCATGATTTGCCATAAATCTATGAACTCTCATTAAAATTCCAAACAAGAAAGCTGCTGGTTCTCTGGAAAAAAAAAAGTGTCTGAAATCTTGGGCACAATACAACATATTTTAAAGTGTGTTCACTAGAAAGCATAGCCCTACAAAAAGTGAGCAGAACTCAAAATATTCTTCACTTTTGTGTTAAATGAGGGCTCTTACAATGAAGATAATAAAATTGAACAAAGTATATTCTTGGCAGAATGGCAAAATATGTCATTCTTCAAATTACTATAGCAATAAATCATTGCTAGCATTTTCTTGATTCAAAGTTTCCATTGTTAATCTTTACACTGATCCATTCCTTTATTCATTTATCCATTCATTCACACTTTTATGCATGTGAAACATTCACTAACCATGCACCAGGCATGAGGCATGAGTGTTAGAGTGATGACCTCTTGATTGCCATTAGAATAAAGATTTTAATTGAAACTCTAGCAGTTCTTCTTAGAGTTGTAGCTGTCTTCTTGCCTATTATGAGCATTTGTGACTTATTTGGTCATACAGATTCCTGCATGGACAAAGGTTAAACTTGTGTGTTTTGGGTAAGATGATGTCTGGGACTCCCACCGTGAAATATTGCAGGTGAGTAGTTCCCAGGTGGCTCAGTAGTAGAGAATTCACCTGCAATGCAGGAGATGTGGGTTTGATCCCTGGGTTGGGAAGATCCCCTGGAGTAGCAAATGGCAACTCTCTCCAGTATTCTTGCCTGAAGAATCTCATGGACAGAAGAGGCTGGCCAGCTACAGTCCATGGGATCACAAAGAGATGGACATGACTTGGCAACTGCACACACATAATTCTAATGCTTCCATGAAAGCCAACAACTCCTCTCTTTGATTTTGACTCTAAGCTAAGGGCACCACTAGCATGAGGGAAAATTCTGAGGGTCCAGGGCTGCAGCCCATCCCTGACCTGGTGACACCCTGTCTTTGCATTTCTGGTCATTTTGTTCCTTCTGTCCTCAACACTCTTTAACCTCCTTCCTTTAATCTTCCTATTGCTTTGAAGACTTCTAGAGCCTCTGGGCTTGGGTTTCACAGGTGGCACTAGTGGTAAAGAACTCACCAATGCAGGAGATATATAAGGTGCAAGTTCAATTCCTGGGTTGGGAAGATCCTCTGGAGGAGGGTATGGCAACCCTTTTGAGTATTCTTGCCTAGAGAATCCAATGGACAGAGGAGCCTGGTAGGCTACAATCCACAGGGCTGCAAAGGGTCAGACATGACTGAAGTGACTTGGCATGCATGTACCCAGAGCCTCTGGGCTTAGGGGAAAGACATTGCATAATCACTTTTCTCCTAGATCTCCTAGGTGGGTGGATGTGTATAGCAAAGGTTTTCTAAGAGTTTCTGAAGTAATTCTGTGTTTTTTCTTTTTTTCTTTCTTTTTCTGTGTTTGCATATTTTTATCATAAAAAGATCATAACATAGAGCTCTGATTATGAAAGCAAACTGGAGATCGTCTTCACCAAAGTCTTGAAACTCAGGCTCAGAAGAGAACATGGTTTTTCAATGACCACAACTGGGACGATTGATACTGGTGACCAAATGCAAGCTTGGTCTTGAGCCTCTCTATCTGGTACATTTTCTCCCACAGCAATTCAAGCTTTGCATTTATGCAGCTGTAGAAGCTGGAACAAGTCTGGTAATGACTCTGAGCCTTGTGTTCTCATTTGTAACATGAAGACCATATTATTTCGGTGACAAGATTGAAGATTGTCGGAAATATATGCAAAGAACCGGCTCCATTTCTGGCATCCAGAAAACACTCAGGATCTAGTTGAAGACAGATGAAGGTGTTTTTCTGGAAGCTGGAAAGCCTTCACAGATACAGAGTTTATACCACTTAACAATACAAATCATTTGTTTCTCGCAATAGTCTCTCTGTTGAAGTATGTGCTTGTCAGCTTCTGAAATTATGAATAGCCCAAGTTGCGTCAGCAGAATAGAGAGAAAAAAAGAAAGCAAAAACAACATATGAAAAAAAGAAAGCAAAAACAACATATCCCTACCCTACCAATCCACCTATTCAAGCTGGTTGATTTTTCCATTTAGCATTTGTTTTTTGTCTTATAAAGATGGAAATGGGGGTTTTTTCCCTTCTTTTTTCAGATATTTTTGGGATTAGAAACTTTGAGGAGGGAGGAGACGCCAGGGAGCAGGTTAACACAGAAGTCAGCCTATATTCCAGGAAAGAAAGATGCCATGACAGGCCTATGGCAGGAGAGATTGGGAGGTGGGAGAGGCCAGACTGGTTAAGGGGATTTGAGCCATGGACTGGGTCCTGCCCAGAGTGAAGGAATACGGATGAGGCATCTTAATCTGCACAGGAGTTACTGTGACAGGATGTCAGACCTTGCAAGACCCTCAAGGTCATCTTGAGAAACAACTGTCTTACACAGATAGGAGTCAGAGATTAGGGAGGAAAATGAGGGAGCAGGTGTTTATTGGTCTACCAGCCCCATGATAGGCTCTTATCTCATTTGGTTTCCTCAGCAAGGCTTCCTCATGCTTGGTGGAAAACCAGGCTTGAGATCACAGGTGGGAAGTGGCTGTACCTTCCTGGGGGCTCTGAGGGTCTTGACATCACCTGCCTTCCCACCTAAGCTCTGCCCAGATGTGAAAGAATATTCTTCTGAAGTCATGAGGGTTAATTTTCATCTTTATGGTTTGATGGAAGTGAAAGTATCAATCTCAACCACTGGTCACTTAATGGAAAGAAGATTTATTATTTTAATGCCAAAGACATTTGATATCAAATATAGTAAACGCACCCTACCCTTTATCCCCAAACACTCAGGTCCTAAACCCTAAAACTTTGAGTGTTACCTATATGGCAAAAGAGACTTTGTAGATATGATAAAGTTAAGAATACTGAGGTGGGGTTGGCCTTAAATGTTATCACAGTGTCTTTATAAGAAGGAGGCAGAGAGAAATTTGACTCCAGAAACAAAAGGCAAGGTATGGACTGAAGCAAGATGCTGCATGCTGGCTTTGAAGATTGAGGAAGGAGCCTCAGGCCAACTAATGTAAGGAGTGCAGTGCTAGAAGCTGGAAAAGGTAGGGACAGTGTATCCCCTGAGGTCTCCAGGTGGAGTATGGCCCTGTGAACACCTTTATTTTGGCCTAGGAAAATTGACTTCGGACTTCCAACCGACACAACATAAAGAGAATAACCTTAGTGCTGCTTTAAACTGCAAACTTTGCAGTAATTTGTAACAGCAATTTACTGTTACAAATCAGAACACTGGAGGACCATGATTCACATCAGCGAAGGTGGAGTCTTGGCATGAGGTGACCTTGCGCGGCTGTGGTCTCGTGTGTGCTCATTTCTTGTCATAAGCACAGAGTCATAAACATTCAGTGTGTGGCATTTGGACCAATTATAGAATCTCCATAACAGCAAGCTGCCACTTCAGGGTCTCTAGCTATGTTTTTCACTGGTTAATCTAAGAATGGGGGTAACTTCCCTTCTGAGTGCTAGCAAGCTATGTGAAGGGAGTGGCATCCTCTATTGTCTGGGTTTGAGTGGCAGGAGAAGTTTGGGAGGGGCTGCCATTTGTAAAATTGGTTGGCATTCCAAGCAGGCATAGGAGGAAAGAAAAGGTGAAAAGCATTGCCCAATGATAGATGAATGTGGGGAACAATTTCTTTCTTTTCCTTGTCTTTCATGGTGGAAACGGCACATTATATTCTTCAGTTCAGTTCAGTCACTCAGTCATGTCTGACTCTTTTCGATCCCATGAATTGCAGCACGCCAGGCCTCCCTGTCCATCACCAACTCCCAGAGTTCGCTCAGACTCACGTCCATCGAGTCAGTGATGCCATCCAGCCATCTCATCCTCTGTCGTCCCCTTCTCCTCCTGCCCACAATCCCTCCCAGCATCAGGGTCTTTTCCAATGAGTCAACTCTTCGCATGAGGTGGCCAAAGTACTGGAGTTTCAGCTTTAGCATCATTCCTTCCAAAGAAATCCCAGGGTGGATCTCCTTCAGAATGGACTGGTTGGATCTCCTTGCAAGGAGTTCTTACTTAACTATTAATACAAACATGAACTTAGAGGGTGAAGGGCAGGTAAGAACATGCCATCCTAGGCACTCTGAGCAGTAGAGTACGTCTTAGGCACGTGAAGCATGCCCTGTAGAGTTACAGGATGATGCAGGTAGGATCTGAACCCTGATTTGCCTAAGTACATTTGTTACCTCTTCTGCCATTCCATGTGGCTTCATACAGAAAAAGGCATACACAGAAATAGAGCTAGACCACAAGTTCCCTGTAACTGAGTCCAGAAGTATCTCCACCTTCCCATACAGCTCTCTTTTGTAAGAAGAAACATTCTTAGTATCTTGTTTTGCTTGTCTTCATCCAATAAATACTTTTGTTCAGTCTAACAGAGGTAGTCTTTTACTGTTTCCATCAAACAAAGAGTAAAGTGTTTTAAAGGGTAAAGCGGGTAATTTGGCAAAGAGATGATTCTTAAAGATTGTTTCTTAGAGAAGCAATTTCTCTAAGAATCTTTCTTTCTTAAAGAATCTTTCTTAAAGATTTCTTTTATAAGCTGAGTTAAAAGACTGAATCATACCTTGTAAATGTTATTTTGCACTATAATTCATTTTAATAAAATTCAAATTTTGCCTAAAAAAAAAAGAAACAACTTCTTAAAGAATCTTTCTTAAAGATTCTTAAAGAGGGTGAAAGTCAACATATAATTCAGTGTGACCCTATGGACTGTAGCCCACCAGCCTCCTCAGTTCCTGGGATTTTCCAGGCAAGAATACTGGAATGGGTTGCCATTTCCTTCTCCAGGGGATCTTCCTGACCCAGGGATGGAACCGACATCTCCTACATTGGTAGGCAGATTCTTTACCACTGAGCCACCAGCAAAGCTTGTATTAAAGGGGAAACGTGGGTAACTTGTCAAAGAGATGATTCTTGAAAGGTTGTTAAAGAATACTAAGGGGAAAATGAAGATCTAATTCACTGAGTTCTCCTTTGGGTGGTGTGCTTGATACCCATCTTTTCATTCATCTTTGCAAGGCTATCAGGTTAGTTTTATTATCTTTAATTTGCCTATGAGTAAATCCAAGGCTAAGAGGGGTCAGACGATTGTCCTAAGCCCCTCAGATGAGTGGTTCTCAAGCTTGTGTCTGTGTCAGAGTCTCCAGGAAGGCTTATTCAAACACAGAATAGATAAGTCTGGCTCACGGAGTTTCTGCTTCTGTATGTCTGGGGTGGGGCCCGAGAACCTGCATTTCTAGCAAGTTCCCTATAATTCTGATGCTGCTCATCTGGCAGCCACACCTTCAGAACTTCTGAGCTGGAGCATTTTTAAAAGGATCTGGACTCAAGAACTGTTTGAATCCAAATCATACTGTCCCAGAATTCCCTTTCTGGAATTCCCTTCAGGTTCCCCAGGGAGCAGAGAATCATGGGACCCGGCTGCACACAAGACCCATATCTACTGGCAAAGACTGCCTGAATGCCAAGGCTTCAATTTCCACCCCATTCACTGGGTCTGCTGCTGCTGCTAAGTGGCTGCAGTCATGTCCGACTCTGTGCGACCCCATAGACAGCAGCCCACCAGGCTCCGCCGTCCCTGGGATTCTCCAGGCAAGAACACTGGAGTGGGTTGCCATTTCTTTCTCCAATGCATGAAAGTGGGTCTAGCCATGGCTAAGAGAACAGAATGTCAGAGAATGTTTGAGAGAAGGAGATTGGACACCAGCTGAGAATTGCCCAGAGTTGCAGTTTCTCTTCAATTCCTAACTCTTATTTACTAGAAAGAAAATAGTTTTTGTTTATTTAAAAATCTATATTCTTACACACTTATGCTACTTTTATGCTCACATACTAACATTAAATTACAAAAAATATAAAATTCAAAATAAGCCAAAATTATGAAAGACTGCAATGCAATATTATTTCCATGGATTATCGGATATAAACAGTTTAAAAGTTGTGCATTCTTGGAGGTAATTCCAGTTGGGATTAGTTTTAACATCAATGTGTATGAAAGACTTTGCATGGTTTAGGGTCATAGCTGATTTCACTTATTTTTCTTTTATTCACCTCTAGCTCTATTACCCAGAGAAGGCAATGGCACCCCACTCCAGTACTCTTGCCTGGAAAATCCCATGGACCGAGGAGCCTGGTGGGCTGCTGTCCATGGGGTCACTAAGAGTCGGACATGACTGAGCGACTTTACTTTCACTTCTTGCTTTCATGCATTGGAGAAGGAAATGGCAACCCACTCCAGTGTTCTTGCCTGGAGAATCCCAGGGACGTGGGAGCCTGGTGGGCTACCGTCTATGGGGTCGCACAGAGTCGGACGCGACTGAAGCCACTTAGCAGCAGCAGCAGGTCTATTACCAACAGGATGCTTGTTTTTTGTCAAAAGTTTGGAAAGTGCAATGGTTACAAATGAAAATTTCCAACACATAGGACAAATACTGAGATTTTATATGATTTCCTTTACTCATTTTCTTTTGTGACCTTTTATTTTAAAGCACATAAAAGTAGTCACATGTGACTACTGAGCAGTTAGAATCGGGTGCAAATTGAGATGGGATGAATGTATAAATACTAAAAAATTCCAAAATTTGATATAAAAATATATAGGATATCTGTTCATAATTTTTGCAATAATTACATAAGTTTAGTATATTTGAGATGCTGGTTAAATATGTGGTTTAAAAAGGCACAGCCTCAGGGATTATACTGGGATTGGGAAGATGAAGTGAGAAGTAAGGAAATAGGAATATTGAGGGTTTGTGATCGGCGACTGGGGGTAGTTTAAGTATTAAATGTAAAATACCTGGCTGGTGACAGTACCATGGATGTGGGAGTCTGAGATGAACTGGATGAGAATGAAGGTTCTTAGACCTGATCAGGAAGTCAAGGTGCCGGACAGTTCATCCATTTGAATAGTGAATTTCCCCTCGGAAGGCGGCAGTGACTAGGAAGGAGAGGAAGCTTGGTTCTTGGTACTTAGTAAGGGCTCAAGCTGATGTGTGGTTGGGAAGCCCTGGTGATGGAGGCAGATGTAGAAATAAGTAGGTAAGAGGAGAATTTCTGCCAGGGCTTAGCCTACAGTCCCCAGGTCAAATCCAGCTCACTGTCTTTTATAAATAAAGCTTGTTGGACACAGTCCCTCCTATCTCTTGATGTGTTTTCTATGACGACTTTTTCTACAATGGTAGAATTGAGTACTTGAGACTGAGGCTGCATGTCTCATAAAGCTTAGAATATTTACTACATGGCCCTTTACAGAAAATTCACCAACCTTGGACTTATGTCTTGGTCAAAATGAGCCTCAGTGGAGCAGGGGTTTCTTTCTTGTAGGGAGAGGTAAATTCTTTGAGAATGCTGAAATCAATCCCAGGAAGGCAACTGTACCGTTAAAGCTGCAACTCCTGAGAGATCTTACGACCAATATTAACTTCAAAGCCTGCAGTGTCTTCTCTGCTGTGCGTCTTTAGGCTTCTGCAGACACTAGCATTTATGGGAGGCACAAGTGTGCTATAAACGGAATCATGATAGCAAGGTTTGTATAAGTTGGCACGTGCAAAACCATATACTCTCTTGTGTGCATACTGAGTTGTTCAGTTATGTCTGACTCCGTGCTACCCCGTGGACTATAGCCCGTCAGGCTCGTCTGTCCAGGGGATTCTCTAGGCAAGAATACTGGAGTGGGCAGCCATTCCCTTCTTCAGGGAAGCTTCCTGATCCAGGGATTGAACCAGGGCCTCCTGCATTGCAGGCAGATCCTTTACCACTGAGCCACCTGTGAAGACTCACGCCCAAACCCATGAAATGTTTGACTTGTGTGGCATTTCTTGTTTCTACTTAGAAACAAGGGAAGTTTCACTTACTTCCTCTTGGCTTTACACACAACTAGACTTTATTATGGGATTTTTTTTCTTCTTGATCATAGTACTTGATCTATGGCATGAAAGATCTCATTTGTCAGAAAATACATAATCCTACCAATTCTCTTTGATGCAATTATCCTCTCAGTAGGAAAGGGTGCAGCACATTGGAAAGTGCAGTGGACTCAGACGCATTAGACCCAGCATGTATTTTTAGCCTTGCTTCTATTTTGTTGCCTCTAGATTTCAGTCTTCTCATCACAATGACGGCAACAAAATGCTACCATTTATTGAGTGATAATAATAACTACCTTTTCCTGAGAGACACTAGAATTTAGTGACTGTGAGTGGAGACTCTGGAGCCTGGCTGCCTGGCTTTGAACTCTGGAACCTCACTGGGTGAGTCACTAAAATTCTCTGGACTGTACTTTTTCCCTTATTTGAAAAAGGAGGACTGTTGTTGTTTAGTTGCTAAGTTTTGTCCAACTCTTTTGCGACCCCATGGACTGTAGCCTGCCAGGCTTCTCTGTCCATGGGATTTCCCAGGCAAGAATACTGGAGTGGGTTGCAATTTCCTGCTCCAAGGGATCTTCCCAACCCAGGGATTGAACCTGCATCTCCTGCACTGGCAAATTGATTCTTTACTGCTGAGCCACCAGGGAAGCTCCCAAAGGAGGATAGTACTTCATTAATTGAATTAATATTTATGATACACTTGAAGCAGTGCCTGGCACATAAATAAATGCTATTTTAGTCTGTTAAAAATAATTAAAATAAAATGCTAGGTCTTTTATATCCGCTGTAATTACTATTGTAGTAATTGTACTATATAATTACTAAGTATTTTAGGCTTAGTTCTTTATATGTACTGTTATTTAATGATAATGTCAATGCTGCACAGAAAGTATTATTTCCACACATTTTGTACCTGAATAAACAGAATCAGAGAGGCTAACTAAATCGTTCAGTACCACACGGCTAGTAAATGAAGGAGCAAGAATATTCCAACTCTTCTTATGCCAAGTTTTGGCCAGAAATAAAGCCTTGGATTTGATCACTTGTCAGAAGTGAATAATCCAAGTTAGTTGAGAGTTAACTCACCAGGTTTAATGTTGGCCCATCTCTTGGCAATGTCCCTGACTTGTATGGGGCCTTGGAAATATGACCAAAGTTTTCCATTTCTTAAATGTTTTGTAGAGGATAGAAATGATAGTAACATATAGTACAAAGGGTAGGTAAACATCTGTTAATTTTAACCTGTGCTGTAACTGTTTTCCCAGTTTTGGGAATAGAAGTTTAATTTTTCTTTTGGAAACCACCTCTTCTCTACAAAAAGACATCCATTCTAGATTTGAAAAAATTATTCAGAGGAGCAGAAGAAAGACCAGGGCAAATGTGAGGAATGGCAAACAGCTCTGTGCAGCTGAAGCACAGAGAATATGATAAGGAGTGACTGAGGGTTGATTAGATGCTACAAGTTTCTTTGGAGGATTAAATGAGAAATAGATGAGAAAATGTTTTTTTGCAAACTATAAAAGTGTCATCATATTGTTTATTAATTTAAAGGCCTGATATGCTAAGCTTATGAGTTTAGATTCCCCCATTCCCATAGGTATTTCTTTTCCTTTTTTTGGCCTGGACTTACATGGTGAGATTTGCATTTTAGAAAGGTGACCTGATGCTTTTCTGAGAATGATACCTTAGAGAGGCTGGACTGAGGCAGGGTGGTTGATGAAGCAGTTGTAACTTGAGCTAGAGGTGATGTGATGGTTAATTTCATATGTCAACCTGGCTGAGCCACAGTGCTCAGGTATGAAGTCAAACTTTATTCTGGATGTTTCTGCAAGATTATTTTGGATGAGTGAGAGTTGGACTGTGAAAAAAGCTGAGCGCTGAAGAACTGATGCTTTTGAACTGTGGTGTTGGAGAAGACTCTTGAGAGTCCCTTGGACTGCAAGGAGATCCAACCAGTCCATTCTGAAGGAGATCAGCCCTGGGATTTCTTTGGAAGGAATGATGCTAAAGCTGAAACTCCAGTACTTTGGCCATCTCATTCGAAGAGTTGACTCATTGGAAAAGACTCTGATGCTGGGAGGGATTGGGGGCAGGAGGAGAAGGGGACGACAGAAGATGAGATGGCTAGATGGTGTCGCTGACTTGAAGGACATAAGTCTGAGTGAACTCCAGGAGTTGGTGATGAACAGGGAGGCCTGGCATGCTGCGATTCATGGGGTCGTAAAGAGTCGGAGATGACTGAGTGACTGAACTGAACTGAACTGAACATTTAAATTGTGGGACCTTGCATAAAACATATTGTTGCCCAATCAGCTGCAGGCCTGAATAGACTACTGGTCCACCCTACAATTTTGGGGAGCCAGCCTCTCTAATAACATGAGCTAATTTCTTAGAATAAAGCTCTCTCTATATATATGCACATCTATTGGTTCTCTGGAGATCGCTGACTGATACAGATGGTAGAACCTGCACCAGGGCAGTGGCTGTGGAGATGGAAAGCAGGGTAGGAGTTGAAGAGCTGGCTAGGAGATGAAATTGGCGTAATTTGCCACCATTCTCTGGGTGAGCAGAGAGGAAGGATGAAAGGTTTCAGTGGTGATCAGATGGGCTACTGGATGGATTCTATTACCAGGTGCCAAGAGCAGAAGCCCAACACTGTTGACTATTGTGTTCAGGCCCCAATTAGAAACTGCACATGCCTAAAATCGAGGCAAGTGGGTGCGAGCTCAGGGAAATCCCCACTAGGACAGCGCAAGCTGCTGAGAGTGGGTGGAGAACAGGAAGTGTGTGAGATCTGGCTCTTCCATTTCCACTTCCTGTCCTGGTTTCCTGGCTGGTCTGAGGAGAGCCCTGTGACCCCGTCTGTCAGGAGCATCACTGCTCTGCAGGTCAGCATTTCTAGTAGATGCCAAGAGATGTGTGTGTGGGTGTGTAGGCACACACCATGAGCATTTGAAACAAAACCAGTGACCTGTGCAATAAATAAAACTGTCATGTCACTCATGTTTCCAAAGTCTGACTTCAATTCTATACAAAAAAAAAAAAAGAAGGGAAAATAACTCCTGGAGGCAAAATCACCTCTGGTATATGTGTGTGGATAGATGTTGGGAGGGGAACTCCCTACCTACCTGGCTGGTAGGGCACTAGGAATAGGAAACCAACCAAGAAGTGGTCAGCGAAGATGTCCCTTCACATCCAGGACATGGTGGGGATGAGTGGTGGGGATTCAGATTCAGTTGTGTGAGTGTCTAGTGAGACTGGGAAGGCACAGCTAACATCCATGGAATATTTTTAGAATAAAACTCCAAGTGGTAAAGGAGATGCAGGAGAAAAAGATATATAAGAATTCAGATTCAATGGACATGAATGTGAGCCAACTCCTGGAGATGGTGAAGGACAGGGAAGCCTGGCATGCTGCAAAGAGTCAGCAAAGAGTCACAAAGAGTCAGACATGACTGAAGGGCTAAACAACGACAAGGATTCAGAAAAATGACAACGTTTTAAAGAAGGAAGAGACAACTTCTTGGAAGAAGGCAAGTAGAAGGTGAACCTTGGAGCATGCTTTGTGCAAAGTTTTGAGCATTCACTTATTGGAACACTTAACTGGTTAGGAGAAAAAAAAAAACATTGCATTTTTCTAAATGGCTTTTCCTCTGCACAGTTGCAAGTCACATGATGCCACCCATTGGTGGAAACTGGGATTGTAAATGTTCTCCAGATGGAGCTGAGAGTAGAAGGGATTTAGATAGCAATGGAGAATTTGAGGACTTACATTGCTTAGGATGGATTTTGCACCAGTTCTATATTACTATTTGGAATAAAGGAATGTAACTTCCATTTATTCACTGCATAAGCAGATTTAAAGTACCTGGAATATTTTACTAAGCACAGATACAGATCTTATAAAGCAGCTGCAATGCATTTTTCTTCTCTGGTTCAAGGATAGAATGCTAATTACTAGTGAAATTTCTGAAGACTATGGTGATTTGTTATTTTAGCAGATTTTTAGGTTGAGTTCATTTCCTTCCATCTCTCCTATCTTTCAACAACACCCTCTTCTGATTACATTAGAAGGCTGGAACTGAAAAGTTCCTGATTGCTGGTCGATCAGTTTTAGACTGTTTCCTACAAGATCTCAGGATTTGCTTTGGTTTTAGGCTACTTGAAAAGCCATAAAATATTCTTGAACATGGTAGAAAATTCAAAATATGACACCTTGAGAGGATATTGTGTACATGTATATGTCTGTATGTGTGTGTTTGGGGGCAGGAGGAGAGGGGGACGACAGAGGATGAGATGGCTGGATGGCATCACTGACTCGATGGACGTGAGTCTGAGTGAACTCCACGAGTTGGTGATGGACAGGGAGGCCTGGCGTGCTGCAACTGATGGGGTCGCAGGGAGTCAGACACAACTGAGCCACTGATCCAATCTGATCTGATCTGATGTTAAATAGTGTGCCCAAAATAATGTGTATGTGTTAGTTACTCAGTTGTGTCTGACTCTTTCTGATCCCATGGACTGTAGCCCACCAGGCTCCTCTGTTCATGGAGTTCTCCAGGCAAGAATACTGGAGTTGTTTGCCATTCCATTCTCCATGGAATCTTCCCAACCCAGGGATCAAACCCAGGTCTCCTGCATTGCAGGCAGGTTCTTTACTGCTGAGCCACCAGGGAAGCCCAAAATCATGGTCTCATTTGAATCTTACTATTGTCAGAGGTTTATACATTCTCAATACAGATCTTAAGCAATACCTCTGTAGTATATATAAATACACTTGAAATCTAGCCTTGAAGGGAAATTTGTAATTCTCTTTCAACGACAACTGCTAAAGTACTATTAATCATTTCATGCCTAAATCCATAATTTTTCCTCTCCCTTCTTCTGAACGTATTCAACCAAAGCAGGGACTGGCACCTACATAGAGACTGAAGCATAGATTTTGAATGTTTGGGAACATTTAGCATTTAGATTTTCAGTCTCCTGAGGAACTGAAATTCAGTAATTGAAATTCTGATCTCGTAGTGGTAAATGGACATAATATACCCTTGAAATCTACATGTGAGGTTAGCTCATGAATTATTCTACTTGAGGATAAACTGAAAAAAAATACAGATGTATTTCAAACTCCAGTAGGATGCTGGTATTCAAAAAGAGCAAACATATCATAGAAGTAAAAAGTACTAGAAGAAATTGATCAAGATTTGGAAAGGTTATAGGACATGCGTCTAGGCTTTCACTGGTATGTACAATCTCCTCCTCTCCTTTGCTCTAGTAGCTGACTGTAAGTATATCAATATTATGGACTTTGTTTTTTTCCCTTATTTTGGCATTTTCTTGGAGAACTGACCTTAAAGGGTATTTTCATGTTGTTTTCTTTTGTTTTTACAGTCAAACATTAAACCTCCCCAATGGAATTTTGTGTTGGTCATGCCTGAATGGTTCAACACTATAGCTTGGTATTTCTGAATTTTCCTTTGCTTCAATACTTCAACTCTACAGTGTATTTTAGAGAAAAGTACTACTTGTGAGGGTGGAGAGAGCTGCAGCTCTGGAGTCAGGTTGGCAACATGGATCAAATCCCAGGTGTCCCAGGGAGGAGATGTCCAAGGCTATGGGGAGACTTCCATTCTCTGGGCATTAGCTTCATGGGTAAAAAGAAAAAAGACTTCCTTCCTTGCAGAGTTCCTCTGAGATTAAAGATTACATTTGTAAAATACTTGGTAGAGAGAGTTATGGTGGGTAAGAAAAGCTTAAAATCCATACTTGAGAAAACATCAACTGGGTTCTTTTAGAGTGGGTAAAGAATCTGCCTGCAGTGCAGGAGATGCAGGAGACGTGAGTTTGATCCCTGAGTCGGGAAGATCCCCTGAAGGAGGAAATGGCAACCCACTCCAGTATTCTTACTTTGGAAATCTCATGGGCAGAGGAGGCTGGAGGACTACAGTCAAAAGGGTCACAGAGAATAGGACATGACTGAGAACAATTGGCTTCAAACATTGCTGTAACCTCAGAACTTTGTCCATATCTCAGGACATTTGCAGTTTCCTCTGACTAGTTTTTTGGGTCTTTATTATCTTCTCTGACTGTGAGCCTTCCACAGGCAAAGCCTATGACGTCACCATCTTAGCATCCTATACAACAAGGCTTCCTGGTTTCCCCATATGCCATCTGCCAAACACTGGGTCCCAGAATATGCTTCTTGAGAAAAAAATATTCCATGATCTAATAAGTCTGGGAAATGTTGCATATATACTCTGACCCCCTTCTGAGAAATTTTCAACTTGTATGAACTCATCAAATGTGCTGAAAAGCTCAACAAAAGAGAAATTCTAACTCTGTTTGACTCAGTGTTTCTCAATCTCATTAGACTATGGAGAACCACCTTTGCTTTTTAACAGCATCTATTAATTTTGAGGATAACACTTCTCTCCAGGAGGCTAGTGCAGTGTCTATAGAACAGGCAGACAGTAAATACACATAACATTACATTTCATATATTACATTTTATATAAGCTCTTCTTATTTCTAACAGTTATATAATTCTGTTCATATAAAATAGGTCTGATTTTTCTCATTAGTTCAAGAACCCCTGGACTTCTAAAAGAAAACTGAGTTCCATATAGCAAATGTGCCAACTTAAAATGTTAATTAAAACAGACTATGGACATGGCAGGGAGTTGGGGGAAGAAGGAGAGGGTGAGATGTATGGAGAGAGTAACATGGAAACTTACACTACCATATGTAAAATAGATAGTTCAGTTCAGTTGCTCAGTCGTGTTCGACTCTTTATGACCCCATGAATCGCAGCACACCAGGCCTCCCTCTGCATCACCAACTCCTGGAGTTCACTCAGACTCACGTCCATCGAGTCAGTGATGCCATCCAGCCATCTCATCCTCTGTCGTTCCCTTCTCCTCCTGCCCCCAATCCCTCCCAGCATCAGAGTCTTTTCCAATGAGTCAACTCTTTGCATGAGGTGGCCAAAGTACTGGAGTTTTAGCATCATTCCTTCCAAAGAAATCCCAGGGCTAATCTCCTTCAGAATGGACTGGTTGGATCTCCTTGCAGTCCAAGGGACTCTCAAGAGTCTTTTCCAACCTTCCGCGCTCAGCTTTCTTCACAGTCCATAGCCAATGGGAATTTGCTGTATGACTCAGGGAACTCTAACAGGGGCTCTGTAACAACCTAAACAGGTGGGATGGGGAGGGAGATGGGAGGGAGTTGCAAGAGAGAGGGGACATATATCTATGGCTGATTCATGCTGATGTTTGGCAGAAACCAACAAAATTCTGTAAAGCAATTATTGTTCAATTAAAAAATAAATTAATTAAAAAACAATAGCAACAATTGTAAAGACAATGGCAACTTCTGTTCTTTTAAAAATGAATTGTGTTGGATGAAGCTAAATTTGAAAAGTGAGATTCCATTGGTGATATATAAAACTATTAAAATTAAACAAAATATCCAACTCTCAGCTCATAAATGTTAGAATAGCATCTGCTCCTTCTCTTAGGGGAGCAATAACAGATAAAGGTATTCCCATAAATGAGTATTCCAGAAAGCAGAAACTGAGCATACCAAACACTAAAACATTAAAAAAAAAATCTCAACTATGATACAAATCTTTCCTATAAATATCACACACCTCTCATCCTTATTATTAGCTCATGTAGAATATAATTTGACCCATTTTTGATGACACGGGAACAATACCATACCACTATCCTGGCCAAAGTACAAGTATGTTCCTTCTCAAGAATAGGCAATGAGGTTCTTAGAGCATCTTTCTTCCTTCTCTAAATATTCCTACACTGCAGCTCTCTTATTTATTGTTATCAGTATCTTACTCGGATGCCAAGGTGAATTTCTTCAGAAGTTCTCCTCTCCTGACACCTTTGTCCCAACTGGATCTCATCCCCAACTGACTTCTAATCTGAAGATAATGAAGACATCAGACAGCTTGTTAAACAGTAGCTGTTTTTAGCAAACATTTGTAAATAAGTAAGTTCCTGTCAGCATCTGAAAAATGGCTTTATACAGATTACTATCCATTTGTATTAACATAATAACTTCGGGTGACACTAAAACATCATTTCGTGTAAGGTTGGGGTTCCATAAAACTTCTGTTGCTTTCTGATAGCTATGTTCCCACCTCTAACTCGTGTACTGATGACTTGATTCAGTCAAGAGTTAACTGGCATTCATCTGTGTCAGACATTGGGACAAATGCTGTGTGTTGGTGGCTTCTGAGAAGGACTAATCAGTAGCACTTCCTTCTTCCTGCCAAATTCTTAATTGACTGAAATCAAAGAAGTGAAGTGAAGTGAAAGTTGCTCAGTCATGTCCGACTCTTTGCAACCACATGGACTGTACAGTCCATGGAATTCTCCAGGACAGAATAGTGGAGTGGGTAGCCTTTCCCTTCTCCAGAGGATCTTCCCAGCCCAGGGATAACCCAGTCTCTCACATTGCAGGTGGATGCTTTACAGGGCTCAAAATATCAGCTTTGTTGTTGATGAGCATAGATTACTGGCTTCTGCCTCAGCCCCTCCCCGACTGAATTGACCCTCCCAGTCTAGGAACTGCAGCTCCTCTCACCCCTCCACATAGGTGGCTACTCATCAGTTTATGTGGTTTTAGGCTAAAATAATAATAATTACCAATTTCCGGGCAGTTGCCTTTAACCCAACATGCTGTTAAGTTTTACATACACCATATATAATTCTCAGAGCCTGTGAGGTGCTTTTATAGAGAAAGAAATGAAGGCTGAGAGACAAGTAATTTGCCCAGACTCTGAAAATTAGTCAAAGATAAGGTTGGAATTTAAGTGTGATTTTACACTGTTCATACACTGAAACTCCAATACTTTGGCCACCTGATGTGAAGAGCTTACTCATTTGAAAAGACCCTGATACTGGGAAAGGCTGAAGGCAAGAGGAAAAGGGGACAACAGAGGATGAGATGGCTGGATGGCATCACCGACTCAACGGACATGAGTTTGAGTAAACTCCTGGAGTTGGTGATGGACAGGGAGGCATGGCATGCTACAGTCCATGGGGTCACAAAGAGTCAGACACGACCGAGCAACAGAACTGAACTGAACACTTGTGTTCTTAACTCTCAGAGGTGATCTGAGTTCTATGATCTAAGTTCATAGACCACACTCATCTTTACTACAGTGTCACTATTTTCCCCTTCTACTCTTCAAGAGCTGTGCAATGTGTACTCAACCCTCTGCTTTGGTTAGTGCAACCATGAAGTTCCAGTTGCTAATTTTACAGACTCACATAACTTAGAGTGCCTCCCAGCACCCATTTGACTATTCAGAGACCATGATGGTGGCATAAGAAAAAACGTATTTGACA
Organism: Bos taurus; assembly: GCF_002263795.3. Taxonomy (NCBI): domain Eukaryota; kingdom Metazoa; phylum Chordata; class Mammalia; order Artiodactyla; family Bovidae; genus Bos; species Bos taurus. The sequence continues at coordinate 80,508,078 of NC_037338.1, read as the reverse complement.
GAGGGAAAAATCACATCAACACAACCACGAAACAAATAGAACACATTGCAGATGGCACATTAAGCGTGCGTCCTATGAATGACGTCCAGTGGAGGGCTTTAGGATGCAGCAGTGGAGAAGATGGGTATCAAGAAGCATTTCTTTCCTAGGAGAGAGAAATCCTGTTGCTAATTATTATTCCCTGAATACCCTGATTTTCTATGAAAGTGCCTTTCTCATTTCCCTTAGCTACCATTACCATTTCTTGATTTTCTTTCTCTTGTTCATGAGCCCTAAGACACAGAACCCAACTTTTGGTTGGCGCTCCCTCTAGTGGTAGTTTAATGAATTTCCTATAATTTACCCTTCATTAATGAGATCTATCTGCATGGTGAAAATCATAGAATCATCATCACTCACATGCTTAATTTTCATATAGTTTTTATTCCTGTAACTTTAATGACCAGAAAATAACTATAAAATTTATCTAAAATTATTTGTCAGCTACTGAAATTTTGACAATTATTAAAGGAAATTTCCCATTGAATACATTAAAGCATATGTTTAAAACATCCCTTTAGGTTAAATTTTAAGTAGCTAGAATTCTGAAGACAGAGTATCTCATTTTTTATGGTAGAGATTGTGTAACTCCCACCCCCCCCAAATTCATATGTTAAAGTCTCAAACCCCAGAACTTCCTAATGTAACAGTATTTGGATGCAGGATATTGAAAGAGGTGATTAAGTTAAAATGGAACTATTAGGGTGGGTCCTAATCCAATACTGCATGCTCAGTTGCTCAGTCATTTTCAACTCTCTGAGACCCCATGGACTGTAGCCCGCCAGGCTCCTCCGTCCATGGGCTTTCCCAGAAGAATACTGGAGTGGGTTGCCATTTCCTTCTCCAGGGGATCTTCCCAACCCGAGGACTGAACTTGCATCTCTTGCATCGCCTGCACTGGCAGGCAGATTCTTTACCACTGAGCCCTCTGGAAAGCCCAATCCAATATTAGTGGTGTTCTTCTAAGAAAAGCAAGAGATATCCGGGATATGCTAACATAGAGGGACTGCCATGCGATGAAACAGCAGGAGGGTGGCCACAGGCAAGCCAAGGAGAGAAGTCTCAGAGAAAGCCAAACCTGCCTATACCTTCCTCTTGAAAGGTTCCCCGTTTCCTCTAGGATTGCTAAGCTGGTAGGAAGCAAAATCAGAATTAACGCTGAGAATTCATTGCCATCCTTTTAGGGAACCTTCCTGGAATGAAGCCAGCATAATGAAAGTTTAAATGAGGGACAGATTTCTGACATGCAGTTTGAGCACCTGAATTCAGCAATGTATTAAGTGTTCTCTTGGACACTTTCCATTTCAAGAGCCCATAAGTTTTTCTACTGAACAAAATCAGTTGCCACTGAATTTTGGAAAACAAACTCCCAAATGTCCTCATTAATACAATTCTGAGAGATTTTGTTAACTGTAATTCATTCTAGCTAACTTTATTTCTATTTCGTTGATACAGATCCTGGAGACAAAACACAAACATTTTTGTTTTTGCAGTCATTCTCATTGATAAGCAGTGAAAACACTGCTGTGTATCTTAGGCCAGTTGGATGCCTACTAGGTGTTTCAGATTAACATAGCCAAAGCAGGATTCCGCAACTGCAATCCCAAACTAACTCCTTCTTCTAGCATCTCGATAAATGACATCTGTAATTCACCTAGGCGCTCGAGTATCATCTATAGGTCATTATTTATTTTTCCTTCGTTCTTATGCCTCACATCTAGTGTGAAAGTGAAAGTTCTAGTTGCTCAGTTGTGTCTGACTCTTTGTGATCCCTAGACTGTAGCCCATCAGGCTCCTCTGTCCATGGGAATTCTTAGGCAAGAACACTGGAGTGGGTAGCTGTTCCCTTTGCCAGGGCATCTTTCCGATTCAGGGATAGAACCCAGGTCTCCTGCATTGCAGGCAGATTCTTTACTGTTTGAGCCACCAGAGGAGCCCGTGCCTCACATCTAATCTACTAACAAATCCTTGTCAACTCATCTCCATAGTATATTCCAAATCTTTCTTCCTTTGAATCATCCTTATCTCTTTCTTGCATTCCTGGAAAAACCAAGCGTTCTTTCAGCTGTCACAGTGTGGTGTGTTCTGCATACAACAATCCCAGTGGTCTCTTAATATACACATCAGGACAGAGATGACTCCCTGCTCAGAAGCCTCCAATGACTCCCATTGCCTTAAAGATGAAGTTCAGCTTCTTCACCGCATTTGCAGTGTTTCATATGATGTGACACCAGGTTACATCTCCAAATCCATCCTACGTGACTTCCTCCCCTGCCTGTTATGTTCATCAGGGTCCTACCTGGTTTCGGAAGGCTTGTTCCAGAGTTGTGACATGTCAAAGGCAAAAGAATGCATACGTGCTCAGCCTGGTCTGAGCTGTTGTCAACTCCAGTGGAGATTTCCAGAGAGCAAGGATGATTTGTACAACCTTTCATAGATCCCCAAGACTGTCTATTTTATTACAATGAATACTAAACAATATAGTTAGATAATGTGTTCTTTTAGTCATTGTTCAGAGATGCACAGTGAAGCTGAGGCAGGTTTTAATTTACCCAAGGTGGCAGTGATTACCAGCACCAAAACTGGAATTACAGCCCATTAGGTCTGGTTCATTAACTTTTCTTCTCTTCTTTTATTTTCCTTGTCAAACTTTAAATTTTAGGTTTTATACATAAAAACATTTGTATTTTAAAAAACTGTATGCATTTGTCTTTCAATCTCTTGGATCTCTTGACTAAATGATGCACTTTCACCCTTTAACATTCTGTTGCTGCTGCTGCTGCTGCTAAGTCGCTTCAGTCATGTCCAACTCTGTGCGACCCCAGAGACGACAGCCCACCAGGCTCCCCCGTCCCTGGGATTTCTTACTTTCTGGTAATAATTAGATTTGGGTCAGAATGACTCTATTCCTAAAATCTTTTATCAGAATAAAAAATGTCAAAGCATTAAATAAAGAATTTCTTTCAAGAGCTATGTGGACCAAGTGTGTGATGGCAGTGTTCCTTAATGTTCAGACATGCCCGGTCTGTGTGGGAAGAAAGTGGTCCACTCTGTACAGTGGGGCACATGTGTAAGGAATTCTGACCAATGAATATTTACACAGAAGGCTTCAATAAAGGAATGTGTAAAAATCAGAAAAAGTCAACCATCCTTCATACAGTGAAAAATGAACTTTGCGATGGCTTCTTAGGAATGTGCTTGCACGGAAACGGATGTGTGCAAACCTGCAGTGTGTCCTCACACGTTTCTACACACTTGGAGACATTGCTTCAAGGCTCAAGGCTTATTTCAGAACAATAATGAAAGGCAGGCAGAGGAGGGGAGGTGGTCCTGGAGGCACTTATTATCCAGGTGCTTGTCTTTTTTGACTTGTACCTGCCTGCTCTGGAAGGGGATCCTTTTTAAACATTTATTTGTTTAAACATTTGTATAATAAATAAATAAATCCTGTGTATGTGCGCAGTCATGTCCAAAGCTTTGCCACCCCATGGGCTGTAACCTGCCAGGCTTCTCTGTCTACGGGATTATTCCGACTAGAGTACTGGAGTGGGGTGCCATTTCCTCCTCCAGGGGATCTTCCTGATCCAGAGATTTAACCCGCATCTTTTGCATTGGCAAGCAGGTTCTTTACCACTATACCACCTGCGAATGAATAAATACATATAAAACCCTGCCTGACCAAGGGCACGTTAGTGAGCAAAATGCCTGCTGCTGGCCACTTAGAAAAGCAAACTGCTTACTGCAGAGGTGGATAAAAGTGAGCTATAACTTTTCAGTGTGCAATTGTTTCTTTTTTCTTCACCATTGAAAACCCTGAAACAAATGAAAATATTTTGACATTGTGTATATCAACTTTATGGTGGATACAAATCTTAATCTCCTGAGTCAGTGACATGGGGAAAATGGGGCTTGTAAAAGATGTACTGGCAGGTCATAAACTAAACTGGGCTTCTGAGGAGTTCAGTGTTTAGGAGGAAAAGAGAGCCCTTCCACTCCCTCCTTGCTGCAGAGAAAGGCAGGGAGGTAAGCAGCCCCAGGGCACACGCAGAAGCACCAGGTCCGGAACGTGGGAGACCACCTCCCCAGAATGTGGTCTCCTACATTCCGGGGAGGTTGGAAGAGTCCAGGCTGGTGGTTTGCCCCGCAGGGTCATGGTGGGAAAATGATGAGGGAGGTGGGCAAGAGGCTATCACGAGATAATAAATCATGGTTTAAGGGACTCAGATTTATTCCTCTCAGTACCTGCCTGTTCCCTCTTTATTGACAGAGGAGGAAGTCCAGATGGGATGCTCTGATTGGAAAGCATCTTGCAAGCTACCCAAGAGGCTCCTACTAAGCTGGTGCAGGGAGAGGTCAGGAAGGGTGTCAGTCTCCCTTGACCTCATATTTTCTGATCTCCATTTTTCTTCCAGTCAGATTTCAAAATATGTCATTGCACTATATTTTGAAGACTGCAGGGAACAATGAAAAACACATGTGCCGTACAGTTGTGGACTTAAGTTCTGACTCTATGACTTATTAACACTTTCCTAACTCTCAAGTGAATGGGGCAAGGCCACTGTAACTTTCTGAATTTAAGCTTCTAATCAGTAACACTTCTGTTTCAGAGGGTTTATCAAATATTTATTAAACAGTAATTGGGGCTTCTCTGGTGGCTCAGCGGTAAAGAACACACCTGCCAATGTCCCTGGGTTGGACAAGACTTAGTGACTCAACAACAACAGCAAAACATTAATCCAATGCCTGCCATGTGTCAGACACTATCCTGGGTACTGGGAGCCACCATTCTCATAGTTTAAAGACTGGTGAGGGAGAAATGTTAATCAAAAAATTAAGCAAACAATCTATGGCTGAGCAAGTTGTACACTACACAACTCCAGGGAGAGCCATTATGCTGTAGTCCATATAAATGGGGTTGCACCTGGTAAGCATTCTGAAAGAAAGGAAACTGTATCCATGAGATAATATCAAAAGGATAATTAATTTAGACTCATGAATTGGAAAATACTTCTACAAGGAAGTACTACTTAAACTGAGATGAAAAATAAGTAGTAGTTTCGTGTCCAGAACTAGGCTGGACATCCAAAAGTAGCTTCAATATACTTTCATTATCTGTGCATTTCTTCTCCTGTAAGCATCTTTGTTCGGTCTTTTCCTCTGATTTGGGGTGTTGCCGGATAGATTCCTGAGCAAGGCAGTCTCAAGACCTAGAAAGGACCTGTGACAGTAGGCAAGTTATGAGAGAAATAACTCAAGCACAGAATAAATTCCACCCTTGGATGTCAGGATGGATTCTGAGCCATTCAGTTCAGTTCAGTGGTTCAGTTGCTCAGTCGTGTCTGACTCTGTGACCTAATGGACTGTGGCACGCCAGACTTCCCTGTCTATCACCAACTCCTGGAGCTTGCTCAAACTCACATCCATCCAGTCGGTGATGCCATCCAACCATCTCATTCTCTGTTGTCCCTTTCTCCTCCTGCCTTCAATCTTTCCCAGCATCGGGGTCTTTTCCAATGAGTCAGTTCTTCCCATCAGGTGGCCAAAGTATTGTATTCTTTGTATTGTATGCTCGAAGTATTCTGAGCCATGGTTATTTTTTTTTAATATAAATTTATTTATTTTAATTGTGGGCTAATTACTTTACAATATTGTATTGGTTTTGCCATACATCAACATGAATCCGCCACAGGTGTACACTTGTTCCCCATCCTGAACCCCCCTCCCACCTCCCTCCCCATACCATCCCTCTGGGTCATCCCAGTGCACCAGCCCCAAGCATCCTGTATCATGCATTGAACCTGGACTGGTGATTCATTTCTTATATGATATTATACATGTTTCAATGCCATTCTCCCAAATCATGCCACCCTCTCCCTCTCCCACAGAGTCCAAAAGACTGTTCTATTCATCTGTGTCTCTTTTGCTGCCTCGAATACAGGGTCATCGTTACCATCTTTCTAAATTCCATGTATATGCGTTAGTATACTGTATTGGTGTTTTCCTTTCTGGCTTACTTCACTTTGTATAATAGGCTCCAGTTTCATCCACCTCATTAGAACTGATTCAAATGTGTTCTTTTTAACTGAGCCGTGGTTGAGTTAAAATTCAAACCTAAGGGTCCTTGCTTGGAATGGAGGCTACAGATAAGGAATGAGACACAACAAGGTGGGGTGCTATTATTACTGTTACTGATGACATTTCCAGGCCTGGGTTATCCTTGCTGGTGCTCTCAATTCAGGCTTTGGGGAGCAGGTCCATGGAATGGACACTACAATTCACAGTCCACCTGGTGCTCTCTACTGACCTCTACTGTGGATCTCAGAGTGTGGGAAGGGGCCAGGGCAGGAGGGTGTGAGGGGACGAGGGTAGGGATGACCTCAGTCATAAAGGGGATTACAGTGGGAACTGAGTGTCAAGGACAAGAGTCTTGGAGCTGAAGTCTGCTGATGAAAAATTACCTTCCCAAGGGTGGAGAAAAGTCCTTTAACCCTGCGCCCTAGGCTCAGGAGGGAAGGACATCTTTCAGGGCTTCCTCTGTGGGTTACGGGCCAGCTCAGCTTCTCACTCCTCCCTGAGGAGGTCATCACTTTCCTGAGTCAGCTGTTTGTTCACACTGTGACTTCAGTTTCAGTCCTGGGTTCACACCTTTTGGTGGCCAGACTCCCTCTCTACTCTTCTTAATCCTTCATGGTCTACATGAAGGGGTTCCCTTGCCCCTTAGCTTCCCAATGGGTTTGGTCAATAAGGACACCCCGCCCCGTTAGATTAGAGGGAGGAGAGTTAAGCCAGATGATGCATTTCTGGCTCTTGTCCTGCAACGTCAATTCAGGCTGGCTGTGTTCCTTAACTAGTGGTCACTGTTCCTTTCCAGATGGCCAAGTTGGACATGATTGAGTGACTTTCACTTCACTTAACTTCACTTAACAATGTATGGTGTCTCTTTCTGGATTTTGGTAATTGCACATTCTTTCCAGGTCGGGGTTGGAAAGAATGCAGCCTTTACCTGTCCTGGGTTACTGTACTCTTCCCAGGGTTACTGTGGTTTCTCTCACCCATACCTTCAAAATAGCCCCTTCGGGGGGGAAAAAAAAAACTCTCCTGAAACTATCCCATTTTGAGAGTATCATCTGCTTCCTGTTGGGATTCTGATTGATAAACATGCCCTTCCACTTCTTCCCTTACTGATGAACTACATCAAGTATTTAAAGTTCTAACTCAAACTGATCCTTTCTTTCTAGACCACTTCCTACCACTGCAACTCAACATCACACACAGAATCATTCACCCAACATTCTGATAACCCACAACATCTATGCTCTCCTCCGTTTGGTTCTTAGGTTCTACAGGGGTTATTTGTTGCATGTTTGGGTTATCCCTCCCTATCCACCCCAGACTGTGAGTTCTTCAGGGTAGGATTGTTTCTTACTCAACCTGTTCCTTTTGTGAGTGCACTAAAGCCAACCATGGGAAGCTGGCAAGGGCCAGTGTAATATTTATAGAATGTGTCATCTTCTTCCTAGAATTGCTGCTGGTGACATTCATTTTCTATAAGGCCCCATGTGTGGGTTTTTCTAACTTGGTTGAGACTCTTGACGTGTTGATATCTACATAATCAGGGCTCCAAAGGAGGTGAGTTGGTTTCCTGGGACTTGAGCAAAAACTTCTGCCCCAATTTGCATTGTGATTAGTAAACCTAATCAAATCATGCCATGCCAGCCCCTGTGCATTAAGAATCTACGGGGTGTTAGGAATTCATTCATCCTGGTTGGATGCCATGACCTTCAGATCAGAGTTTTAGACAGTTTACAAAGAGCTTTGGAGAAAATGTGAGCTGAGGAAAAACAGAGATTCCTCTTATTTTGAAGCTTACATTCAGTATGTGCTGTTCCCTCACAGGCTTGGGCAATACTACCAGTATTCTGGCCTGGAGAATTCCATGGACTGTATCCATGGGGTTGCAAAGAGTTAGACATGACTGAGCGACTTTCACTTCACTTCACAAGAAGTCACGTAATCTCCCTGTCTTCTTCCTTCACTTCCTTTATCTTCCCTGCCTGCAGATGTCTGTAGTCCCCTAATGCCAAAGTTTTGTAGTAAATAGAAGTCTTCTTCCTCAGAATTTTCTCATGATAAGCAGAAATGTGGGAAACCAAGCATGACTCATATTAAGTTTCTGTGCATGCTCAGTCATGTCTGACTCTTTGTGACCCCATGGACTGTAGCCCACCAGGCTCCTCTGTCCATGGAATTTTTCAGGCAAGAGTACTGGAATGAGTTGCCATTTCCTCCTCCAGGGATGGAACCTGTATTACTATTAATTTTCTCAACAGTGATTTACCTTAGTTATGATTGGGAATCCAGGACTTGTGTGATTCTCCATAGTATTAAAGGCACCTGAGGAATCAGGGTGGCAGTTCCAGGTCCAGCACTTCTTGGTCACTGTCCCCTTCTGACTTCACACTTTTTTTGACCGACAAGTCCACTCAGTTGGAATCTTCCTGGTGACAGTACATGTCCCAAGGGACCCTGGTGCTGCTTGGGTCACTATCCACGAACTCAGAGTAATTGGTCCGATGACAGGGCTGTGAGCCTCCAGGGCAGAAGCATAAGGCTCTGCTGACTCTTCACCTACAGAAGTGCAGTGAATGTCTTCATTTATTTTCTCTCGGTGTTTCTTTGTAAATTCCACTCATCTTTCTTTGGAGTTTTTGATTAAAATGCTGTCAGCCAAGCAGTTTGATGTCTGAGTGAAGATGCTGTTTGTGAGGCATTTTTCTTCTCGGAGCAGTTGGAGTAGAAAATTCTTTTATGCTTGAGAACGTTTCTATTGTTGTTTTCACTGTGAATGTAAAGTGGGAGCTGACAGAATGTGTTAACCTTTCTGTTTTGTGCTATTTCATCTGCATCGCTCCTGGTCCCTGCACACAGCTTTGGATTCCTCAAGCTCAACGAAGCAGTTGCAGCCAAGAGCGCTCCAGGCACAGGGTAGCAGGGAGCCCAGGTGAGGGATGCCCTGCTCTCATTGCCCAAGGATGCCTGCTCTGCACACGGTGACTCTAAGGATTGAAACACGGCACAAAGCACGTTCAATGAGGCTACTTGGATGTGGGACAGACGACTCGTATCCCCCAGTCCCTTTTATTAGCACTTGTCTCTATAGCAGTCTCACTCTAAGATAAGTTAAATACTTGAATATTCTTAGTGGATTTGAAAGTCATTTGCTGTGCTGTGAGCTTACTATGTGTCTGGCACCATATTAAGCACCAAAGAATTCATAATTATGGTCCTCAAGAAGCTCAAGTCTGGTGGGGAGAGACACGCACATGCTGAGTAGCACAGGGTGTGACAGGAGCAAAGATGCAGAGTCTTCTGTGTCTGGGTTTAAACGATGCTCCAGTCTAAATTCTACCCACTGAGCAAAGGGCCACTGAGGCAGTGGTGGTTTAGTCACTGTGTTGTGTCCAACTCTTTTGTGACCCCACAGACTGTAGCCTGCCAGGCTCCTCTGTCCATGGGATTCTCCAGGCAAGAAAACTGGAGTGGGTTGCCATTTCCTCATCCAGGGGATCATCCTGACCCAAGGACTGAACCCCAGTCTCCTGTATTGCAGGTGGATTCCTTACCAACTGAGCTGCCAAACTTGGGAGAACAACATAGAGGTAGGCGGTGAAATGTGTTTTGTTTTCTTGCTCAGGGCATCAACTGATTAGCTTAGTAAAACGACATTCACCTTTTAGTTCAATGATATTGTCCTCTGAGACTGACGAAATGAAGAGTCTCCTGAAGCTTCTTAAGTGCAGTGAGGTGTGAGGTCTGCTTGAAGACAAGTATCTTAAACGGTGGCTGTCTGCATCTGAGTTTCAAGGAAGGGACAGTGGGGTGCCCAGACTTCTAGAGTGCAAGGACTGTGCGTTTGTATTCAAGGAACCCAGTGTGGTGCGTAGCACAGAGTAGAAACCAGTAGCTTAATGAATTACTTAATGGTTTAATGAGTTAGGAGTTGGGTGATCTGTGTTCTATCTGGGTGGCTTTTGAGCTCCTGCTATATCCTCATTTTGGTTTTCTCGCCTATGAAATGTAGGTTCATGTTTGAAGACTCTTGCTTTGATACTTTCTCAGTTAATAAAATTACAAAAATCCACCATCTCAGAAAGGAAAGGGCCCAGGGTGAGTGACTATGCCCAGGAGGGAATAGAAAGTCTCTGAAGTATATATGACATCAGTTCATGCAGCAAAATGAAATCAAATAAGGTCCAAAGCAAGTGCATTTCAAGTGGAGAGTCTGAGGTTGACCGAACAGTTCAGAGATTAAATATTCAAGGTTAAAGCTACATTTCCATTAAGGGAATCTATATCTCTGTTCCACTCAAGAGAATTTTTTTTTTCCCAGTGCTTTTTGTCTACAGAGTTCTTTGGAACACTAAAACTTCAGGAAGAGAAAAGATGAAAGAAACTGAGGCCAGAAGTCTTGATATATTTATGAAATTAATTGTTTCAGTTGATTTAAAGAGGTCAAGGCTGCCTAGAGGGATGGGATGTGAGGTTGGAGGGAGACTCAGGAGAGAGGAGCTTTATGCATACTTATAGTTGGTACTTGGGCTTCCCTGATGGCTCAGTCGTAAAGAATCCACTTACAATACAGGAGACACACGTTTGATCCCTGGGTCAGGAAGATCCCCTGGAGAAGGAAAGGGCAATCCACTCCACTATTCTTGACTGGGAAATCCCATGGACAGAGGAACCTGATAGGTTATAGTCCATGGGATCTCAAGAGTCGGACATGACTTAGCAACTAAACCACCACCATAGCTGATTCACACTGTTGTACAGCAGAAACTAAAACATTATAAAGCAAATATACTTCAATTAAAAATAAATTAAAAAAAAAAATACAATAAAATCCTAATTCATTTTTCATTTTAACCTAAAGCCCAGTTCATGTATCTTTATATCAATAATAAATATAATGAATATCAAAAAAAGGGGTCAAGGATGGAAATGTTATGTTGTATGCCTATTTCATCTAATACTTGACAGAATAAATAATTCATGGCAATACATGAGTTACCTGGGGAAAGGTGGGACTTTTCCCACTCAGTCACTCAGTTCCTAGCCATGTTTCTGGTTCACTGTGAAGGACCACTTGGTTGAGATAACAGGCACGGGAATCTCTAAACACAGGTGTTATTATTTTCTAATGTTCCTCCTTTAAATTCTCACCTAAAATTCAGCCCAGAATTTTCACTTGAATCTTTGTTGATATTTGAGGAGCTTTGGAAGAGAAAGAGAGCCATATCTCGGAGGCCGTCTTCTTTTGTCTAGATTCAGGCATGTAGGGACATACATTGGAATTTTATTTCAAATTAGGTGATGGCCGTGCTGAGGAAAAGAGAGGTAGGATGCTGAACAAAGTAAAAAAAAAAAATCACTGATTAGGACTTTGCAAAGGTTGTACTGGATGGTTATAGATATAGGCAATGTAGTCATAAAGTTGTGTTTTTTAGGAAGAGAAAACATCATTTTTGGATAGAAAGAGCTGGTAGGTAAGTCAGGGAACGGTTTTGGGAGGAATTTGAGTTCAGGACTGAATTTTAATCATGAAGGAATGTGAAGGTCGAGGCAGAGTCTAGCCTTTGCATGCATTGATTTGGAGCAGAGTAAAGAAGATGGTTGAAAGAGCTGAACAAATGAGCTATTTCTGTTGCACTTCAGAGCAAATACCATTGCACTTTCTTGACTCTGTATCTCTTCCCTGCTTGCCTCCAGTATTGATCCCAGAATCCAGGTCAGGCTGAAGTGGAAACCAACTAGTTTCAACTTCTAAGGATTTGATGTCAAGGATCCTAGTAGGTCATTGCAATACCAGTCTACTTAGGAAAGTGCTATTTCCAAATGCTTCTTGTTCTAGAGGTTTTCAGAAATTTGAGTGTTTGAAATTCTTTAGAAAGGCATGAGAGAAGTCAGTGGTAAGTATAAGTCCACTGAAAGTGCTGCTTCTGAAAGAGTTAGCTGTGTATGGGCTCAGTGGTGTCCAACTCTCTGCAACCCCCTGGACTGTAGCTCTCCATGCTTCTCTTCCATGGAATTTTCCAGGCAAGAATACTGAAGTGGGTTTGCATTTCCTACTCCAGGGAATCTTCCCAACCCAGGGATCAAACCCGAGTCTCTTGAGTCTCCTGCAGTGGCAGGTAGGTTCTTTACCACTCTACCACCTGGGAAGCCTGGAAGAGTTAGCTACTTGGCATTAATGACAGTAGTGGATATGACACCTGTCATGTTCACTAGTATGAAACTGTCATCTGATCAGAATGTTCCCTTTCCCTCCAATTCTCTTGAAGTATCACAACTTTCAGGCTGTGGTCCACTCTTTGCTGGAAGACTGGGGGGAAATGTATGGAAATCTCTAGCTTATCTCTCAGGGTCTGCAACAGTTAAATCCATTCCAATTTCAAGCAAAATAATTCCTTATGGTGGGAGGAAGGTTTTAGTTCTCAGATCAGGTAGTCATTAGCTAAGCTATTGTCCATCTGCTAACTTCAAACTTACTGACTTCTTTTGGGAAATGAAAATAAAACCCAGAAATTTAAAAAAGAGACCTGAATAAGTTTCATGTGCTGCCAACCATAAAAGATACCATTTGAATTTATGAATAACGAATAAAAGGGCTTTCAATTGGACTCAATTTTCTTGGCTGCTACCAAACTTCCCTATGAAACAAATATCCATTAACTGATATGCTGGTCATCTCTCAGGACACATTAAATATGACTGGAATGCTAGATGAGGTCAGAAATCATTTGTAGTGTGAAATGAGTCTTAAAATTCATTACTTCTTTAGTTTCTTACCCTTATAAAAGTTTCCAAGCTTAGAGAAATACTGAAATTCTTCCCAAAGGAGAGCATGAACTGATTCAGATGAGCTAAATTAACAGAGAAACCTGAAAGCTCCCTAAAGTAATTGCCCACATGGGGATTTTACACAGAATAATAAAGGACACGTGGTGGACTAAAGAGTGAGAGACCAATCCTGGTTCTGGTGATGCTCTTTGTAGCTGTTACACCTTACACAAATCTTCAAATCTTCTTTCTTATTAGCAATACGATGAAACCTACTTATAAATTGTTTTGAAAATCTGTACCACAGTTTCTAGCATATATACTCAGATTTATAAATATGTGTCTTTATATGCGGAGTACATCATGAGAAACTCTGGGCTAGAAGAAGCACAAGCTGGAATCAAGATTGCCAGGAGAAATATCAATAACCTCAGATATGCAGATGACACCACCCTTTTGGCAGAAAACGAAGAGGAACTAAAAAGCCTCTTGAAAGTGAAAGAAGAGAGTAAAAAAGTTGGCTTAAAGCTCAACATTCAGAAAACTAAGATCATGGCATCTAGTCCCATCACTTCATGGGAAATAGATGGGAAACAGTGGAAACAGTGTCAGACTTTATTTTTGGGGGCTCCAAAATCACTGCAGATGGTGACTGCAGCCATGAAATTAAAAGACGCTTACTCCTTGGAAGGAAAGTTATGACCAACCTAGATAGCATATTGAAAAGCAGAGACATTACTTTGCCAACAATGGTCCGTCTAGTCAAGGCTATGGTTTTTCCAGTGGTCATGTATGGATGTGAGAGTTGGACTGTGAAGAAAGCTGAGCACTGAAGAATTGATGCTTTTGAACTGTGGTGTTGGAGAAGACTCTTGAGAGTCCCTTGGACTGAAAGGAGATCCAACCAGTCCACCCTAAAGGAGATCAGTCCTGGGTGTTCTTTGGAAGGAATGATGCTAAAGCTGAAGCTCCAGTACTTTGGCCACGTGATGCAAAGAGTTGACTCATTGGAAAAGACTCTGATGCTGGGAGGGATTGTGGGCAGGAGGAGAAGGGGACAACAGAGGATGAGATGGCTGGATGGCATCACTGACTCGATGGATGTGAGTTAGGGTGAACTCTGGGAGTTGGTGATGGACAGGGAGGCCTGGTGTGCTGTGATTCATGGGGTCGCAAATAGTCGGACATAACTGAGCGACTGAACGACTACTATACTTGAAAACTTGAACAACATTTAGAAACATGTTTTAAACTTGATTGTGCTTAATTGTGCTCCTTTTATTTGAGAGAGGGACTATTCTAAAGAAAAGAATGCTCTTCATCTTGAACTTTTCTCTGGTGCTATCCTTCTCAGGAGTACAACCCACCTTACTGACAATACCTCATTATTCATCACACACAAAAAAGATGTCTCCTGTAACAGTCTTGCTCTCAGAAGTCTCCTAGAAGAAATGAGATTGGGACTATTTGTGAAGAATTGAAGAATTCAAAGAATTTTCAAGATCAGAATGAAATCAAGGTCTTTCAGTTTACAGACAAGAAGAAAAAACACTCACCAAAGTCTCTTGAGAATCAGAATCTACTGTTCACCTTTCTCTACGAGACACATATTTGATGAACCAAGATATCAGATGCTACATTTCAAGGACTCTCTTGAAACTGAACCTAGGCACATTTCAAATGTTGGTTTCTGATGTATGCATATTATTAGAGTCTGAAAATGATAGGCAACCAGTGTTCTTGTTTGCTAAATGAAATGCTCTTAAATCAATGTAGTAAAAGTGTCACATAAATTTATATGGGAGAGAGTTAATATGGGAATTGCCATCATTTAGGCATGAACAATATTTTTATCATTCCCATAATTCTCAAAGATAGAAAATTATATGATCTTCAAGATTGACTACCATTTGCAAATGACCTGTGATATAGTCCAACTTTCTTCTTAAGATTACCCCTAAAAGAGGTTATTCCACTTCAGCATGAACAAACACAATGATTGTATATCCATCTCATTACTTTGCAGCTTCTGGGTTAGAAACATCTTATATTGAGCTAAATTTGATTCAATATAATTTCCATCCACTGGTCTCAAATTCCACCTTACCAAGATACAAATTTTTTCCCTCATGCAAATTAGGACCTCTCAAGAATTTGAAGTTAGCATTTTTTTTTCTTTCTTTGTAAGTCTTTGGAGAAATCTGAAAAGAAATTACATGTTGCTTCCTCCAATGATTCAGGTATGTTTGCAGACGTCTAAAAGCCTGATTCATCTTGTGGATAGTTCTACCTTACTCTTTGTCCTGAATAGGGTAGGCTCTTAGAACTGGACAAATGGATATTTCTCGGTCAACAGAGATACTGATATGACTCATCCAAAAATATAAAAGTAGAATTGATCTTTCCTCCTGGTTATTCATTTTATAATGATGATATATATAATTTCAGCCTTCTGGTATCTCCCTATTACCTATTATTAGAATGACCGTGAAGTGTGCAACCCCAGTAACTGACTTCTGATATTCTCTGACACCTGAAGTCTAGCAACATTGAGCTTTACCATACTTTCTTAGGTGATTGAAATAGAAAGTGCCAGCAGAGCAGCTGATGATCCCATTGATCAGCTTGGACTGATCAATTCAAAAGTAGCAGGGTTTGATTTTCCTGTTAGCTTTCTAGTTTCTGAGCAAAAAAATAAAACTGTTGTTAATAAAGACACTGATTGGAGAAGCTGAGATCAGAAACTTAAGGTTCATGTGTTGTTCAACAGCACACCACCAGTCTCAGTGTGGCCTTGCTCACTTTTAAGGGTTGGAAATATGCTCTGTGGTAGCTGTGCAGAGGGGCTAATGGTTTTCACATTGCATTTCTTTGTTTGGTATAAATATTTACAGTACTCCTTCTGTAAGATTTCTACTGGGATAAACCTCTTGCTATTTAAGTGATGAGTAGTTTGGGATACTTTTTTTCACATTCAGATATTTTTGTAAAAAGAAAAAAGTTAACCCATGATCTGAAAGGAGCAGAAAAGCAGAATTCTAAATTCATAACATAAACTCCCCCTTTCATTTATTTTCTGGAAGCAAATTATCTCAGATTTTGTCACCAAAGTCTTTACTTTGCCTGCATTGTGTAAGGCATTTTCACGATGAATAGAACCTTAGTTCTTCTGCTAGGGTATGACACTCCAGTCTCTCCTGAATGTCCTGGGTGATCAATGAGGACTTTCCTTCCTGGCTGGTCAGAGATTGATTAGCTTCTCACCTTGGGCATCAATCATTCGGAAATCACTCAACTTATAGCTTCTCTGTCACACTTTCTTGACTGCATGCATTTGTAGTCCTTCATGCTCAGTCGCATCCAACTCTTTTCGATCCTCTGGACCACAGCCTGCCAGGTGCCTCTGTCCATGGGATTCTCCAGGCAAGAATAGTGAAGTGGATTACCATGCCCTCCTCCATGCTCTTTCTGACCCCGGGGATCAAACCTGCATCTCAGGTCTCCTGCTTTGGCAGGAGGTAGTTTACCACTAGCACCGCCTGGGAAGCCCCAGCTGTAGTCCTACATAAGCACAACTCAGTATTCTACGAAGACTCAAGGAGACTTCAATTAGATTTCTGGAATTATTTTTCATAACACACTCCTCTCTAAACTCTTTCCTGCACCTTCCAGCTGCTTCATCTTCCCTAGACCCTAATCTAACTTCTGTCTCCTCAGCTCAGAAAGATCGCCATGCTCTGCTTGGAGTCCCCTTCTCGGCACTGTGGTCCAGAATATGCTTTCAGATAGAAATCTGGGGTGATCAAAGGGTTCACTTTGCTATTTTCACTTTGTGGGTCACAGAAGGGTCTGTATTCAAAGTTATATGATGACTCTACTAGGGTCTGGAAAGACATTCCTGCCATACACAACTGAAAAACTGGAAAAAATATTTAAAAAATTGTTTACTGACATTGGAAAAGAGATAACAGAGGACTGTGGTCCCAGAGAAATGAGAAATGATACTGTTGCCACTAAATCATAATATTTTTCCAGAATTCTTTCTCTCACCATCTTTCTGTATACATTCATCAAATCTGTAAGGAGTGTGGGGAAAAAAAAAAAAACAACACCACCAAGATTTCTTGTCTTAACTTTCTATCCTTTGCAAGTGTTTGCATGCTTGTTTTTTGGATCAATATTTTATATTAAAAACTTTCAATAGATTAATGGTTAAATTCAAGTTTGGAAACCTGAAGATTGAATATTCATACTGTATTTAAAGTAAATAGTGTGGAAGAAATAGAGTTGGGAAAAGTCATCGAAGTCAAAATGAGGGATTCTCTGGGCTAGATATTAGATTTCACACTCTTTTCAGAGTGCCTTTGGTGAATGCACCCATTATTTTTCTTCTGTTTCTGAATCTGTCAGAGAATGTAAATAAGCACTTATTATTTTTTAATCCTGAAGGACAGCAGTTTTAAAAATAATATTGCCACTGGAAGTTTAAAATTGAATAATTGCTTATAAAAAAATTAACAAGTAAACACTATTTTTTGAGGGTGCCATTTCCCTGCTTGTTTCAGGCTCCTGACATTTAACTTTTTCTGACTACATGTATGGTAAACATTAGAAATGGGAAGGACAATACATCATAAACTTCTGAGCATATTAAGGAAGTTAGGTCTCTGTGAACATACCAGCCCTTCTTCGTTACTTTATTTCACTGTAGATTTTGAAAGAAATCATGGTGTGAAATGACCATTTGAGTTTTTTCACTTCCCTTTATCAGCATGTGGTTAACATAATCAAGTTATGCATCGATTTTCATTTTTATGGATTTCTAGAAATTGTTTAAACTGAAAGAAAACAAGTTCATGTGGGATGTATAATTGGGTAATAGTTAAGGAAAGGTATTTCAGTCCTTTCCTTAACTGGGATTACAGTTAAAGGGGATTACAGTCCTATCCCTTCTCCAAACAAAGCATAATGCAGTGTTTTCTCTTCCTGGAATGCCCTCTACTCTGTCCATCAGGAAAATGTCACACATGTTTAAATCTCATTTTAAATTCTTCTTTATCAAATCTTCTCTTCCTTTATCAAGACAATATATCTGCCACATTTCCCATGCTTCCTATGAATTCAATACAACAGCAGTTTTACTGTATGTGGTTATATAATCCGTTGAATTATTGAGACTAAATATACAGTATTTATTTGCGCAGTCACAATAGTCTTCCCATGTTACAGAAATCATAGAGAATGTGATGCTTTGTTCATTTAAGATTTTCTTTGGTTTGAGTTGCAGTATCTTAAATGTTGAAGGGGGTCATTGAGAGAATGTAACCACCAGTTGGGGCTTACCTGGTGGCTCAGATGGTAAAGAATCTGCCTGCAGTGCAGGAGACCTGGTTCAATCTCTGGGTCAGGAAGATCCCCTGGAGAAGGGCATGGCTACTCACTCCAGTGTTCTTACCTGGAGAATCCCAGGGACAGAGGAACCTGGTGGGCTACAGTCCATGGGGTCGCAAAGAGTCAGACACTACTGAGTCACTAATACTTTCACTTTCAACCACCAATTGACCCAAGAGCCGGACCTTGGCAGTCAGAGGCTACTCACCCTCTCCCCTGTCCTTACAACGTGCTCTCTGTTCACTGTTCCCTCAGTGAGATACATTTTCAAAGATACTCAGGACTCCTAATCGAACTCTACAACTCTTTCTTCTTCATGATTATGCTCTTCCTGACCCCTTACTGTGGCCAGAGTCAAAATGTGGGCTGCCGTCCACTCCTACCTTTATCTGGATGAGAAGTAGGGAGAAACAGGGGTCTGCTTAGTTCATGCATGTAACAGAGCTAGAGCTCTTAGGATGGTCAAACAAGAAGAGATCTAAGGATTTACTGCCCCCCTCAATTAAAGATGGAGAAACTGAGGCCAAGAAATGGAATCGATTTTCTAGAAATCAGCAGCTGTACTTTTACCTTGGTGATTCTCTTTTTTTTAACCTTTCTGGATTGCAGTGAAGTCCAAGTATTTATGGATTTGTCTGTTCTGCCTTGCTGGTCTCATATGCAAAGAGCAATATTTGGCACAGAAGGAAAGTAAAGCCCAGTTCTGGCTGTCTGCTGCAGCTGGCACAGTTATAATGTTAATGGAAATTTAATGATGGTTTTATGACTCCAGGTCTGCAGCAGGTTGGCTTCTCCTGCCTGTTGTTAATGAAATGTAGTACGCTGGTTCATCATGGATAGAATAGGTCAACAAATACTGTAGTACTTTGAAGGGAATGAAGCAGTACTTCATGGTCAAAGGCTTTGTATGAAATGTCATTGGTCTTATTAGTATCTATACCTTGGTTCTTGAAATTCTCAGCATTCCACAGCTTCATAATCAGAATTATACACTGAAGCATCATTTTTGTTCACCAGTAAGAAAATTAGCTTTTTTTTTTTTTTTTTGGCTGCACTGGGTCTTCGTTGCTGTGTGTGCATTTCTCATTGCAGTGGCTTCTCTGGTGTGGGGGCTCAGTACTTGTGGTGCACAGGCTTAGCTGCGCCACAGTATGTGCGATCTTCCTGGACCAGGGATGAAAACAGTGTTCCCTGCATTGCCTATTTGTACATATCTTTTGTTTGTTTGGACCAGCCTGCATGCCCTGCAGTGGAAGAACTGGAATCTTGGAGCCCCAACCGTCGTCACCCCCAGAGAAGCCCCCTAGATTCACTTCTACTAGCTCTTTTGACATTTGAATCAACCCTGTGACCTAAGTTTTCTTTCAGTCCTCATTTTACATATGAGGAAACTTAGAAACTGCCCAGATTTCTATTTCTAGAAGAGGTAGAGCTGGGATTTAAATCTAGATCTCTCTGGCCTTGGGGCTCCTCAGGTGGCTCAGCAGTAAAGAATCCACCTGCCATGCAGGAGATGCAGGAGACATGAGTTCAATCCCTGGGTTGGGAAGATTCCCTGGAGAAGGAAATGGCAATGCCCTCCAGTATCTTGGCTGGAAAGCTCCATGGACAGAGAAGCCTGCTAGGCTACAGTCCAAAGGATTACAGAGTGAAACTCGACTGATTGACTGAGCACACATGCCCTCTGGCATTAGAAAGAAAAAATGTATGGGTTTTGAACTAGCTTGATATTGTAATGACTTGGAATTGCCAGGAAAACAAGCATCGTGCCTGGATCACAGCCATGGGTTTCTGAGGCAGACAAACTCACAGGGAATTATGGAAAAAAGAAGTGAATGGGCACATTATTATCAGCTGGGGGGAGAGAATTCTGACAAACTCATTTGATCTCTGTGGAGCGCTCTTTTTTTGTGTATGCATTTTCTGACTTTTTTATTTCTTAAATTTTAATTGAAATATAGTTGATTTACAATATTGTGTTAGTTTCGAGTACAGTAAAGTGATTCAGCTATACATATATACAGTACTCGGGCCTCAGCCTACAGCAGACCATAAGGCCAGCTGCTCTGTTTCACTGCCTTGCTCACAGGGCATCTTGAACGTTCCCCCATTATAGTCCTTTGAAAGGAAAGAGCAGCAAAAGAGAATCAAAGCGCTGCAACCAATTCTGACTTTTAATGCGCATGCGTGTGTGTTCAGTCACCAGTTGTGTCCGACTCCTTGTGACCTGAGGGACTGTAGCCCAAGGCTCCTATGTCCATGGAATTCTACAGGAAAGAATGTTGGAGTAGTTGCCGTTTATTTCTCCTCTTTTATGCACACCAATCCACTATTATTAAGAGTAGTTTCTACCTGGGTGGAAAAAGAAACACAGGAAGAAAATTAGGAAACAATGTGTTTTCCCTTCATTCATATCTGTCTTTGAAGAGCAACTGCCATATTCCCCCTTTCTACTTTAAATGCCCAAATCTGTTGGATTTGAACCCTTGCCTACCTTTCCTTTTTAAATGAGGCCTTTCCCTAATATGTCAGATTACCTGGACTCCTCATTTTCTCCTACTCATCTGTTGAATTTTTGTTAAAAAATTTCACAATACCAGAAATCTCAGTTGCTACCCCCAACCTCCTAGACTTGACTGTTTATCCTTTCATTCTTTTCAGGGCCACAGTTCTTTATTATTAATAAGTGATACAAAATACCCATCCATTCATCCATCTATCCAATTACTTAGTCCTAAAGTGAAAATGTAGACTAACTTCTAGATGTCTGATTTTGCCAGTGTAAGAGTGACACGATATATTGGTGAAATCAAATGAAGAATACTTTCTGGGGAAATTGATGGGTGTGGGATTAATCTCAATATCAGAATCAATACTGAAGTGGTCCCAGGGAGTTATTATATAATTTATGTAAGTGACTACCAGACTTCAACTCAGTCCAGACGCTATCATCAGACATATATCTATATTTATTTCATTATGCAAATGAAATTATTGGTGGTCAGGTTCTGTTGTAATTCAGCTCTGCTAACTAGACGTGTAAGATGAATATTTAAACAGGACATTAAGCAGGGTCATGATGTTCAGTGAGGGTTGATGAGAAAGCAGATGAATTCTGCATGGGAGTCAAGTTGACTGAATTTTCAGCTTGGACTTGCCACTAACTAACATTGTGAGCCTACAATAATTCCCTTCTTGAGCTCAGTCTTCCAATGGTAAGATGGAGAGGAGGGCACTCTTAAACACTGTAGATCTAGAATTTTGTGGTGTAGGGGTTATCTCTAAAAGTCTGATCTCAGTTCCTTTCCAAGGTCTAATTTAGATAGCATTTCTTCATGAAGTCTGATCTCATTTCCCTGATACAGTAACTTCTTCTTTCAACCCCCAGTGCATTTTAATGAATGAAGTTTTAACACTCCATCAGTGCAGTTCAGTTCAGTCACTCAGTCCTGTCCGACTCTTTGCAACCCCATGAATCACAGCACGCCAGGCCTCCCTGTCCATCACCAACTCCCGGGGTTCACACAAACTCATGTCCATCGAGTTGGTGATGCCAACCAGCCATCTCATTCTCTGTTGTCTCCTTCTCCTCCTGCCCACAATCCCTCCCAGCATCAGAGTCTTTTCCAATGAGTCAACTCTTTGCATCAGGTGGCCAAAGTATTGGAGTTTCAGCTTTAGCATCATTCCTTCCAAAGAACACCCAGGACTGATCTCCTTTAGAATGGACTGGTTGGATCTCCTTGCAGTCCAAGGGACTCTCAAGACTCTTCTCCAACACCACAGTTCAAAAAGCATCAATTCTTTGGTGCTCAGCTTTCTTCACAGTCCAACTTTAACATCCATACATGACCACTAGAAAAACCATAGCCTTGACTAGATGGACCTTTGTTGGCAAAGTAATGTCTCTGCTTTTGAATATGCTATCTAGGTTGGTCATAACTTTCCTTCCAAGGAGTAAGTGTCTCTTAATTTCTTGCTGCAATCACCATCTGCAGTGATTTTGGATCCCCCATAAATAAAGTCTGACACTGTTTCCACTGTTTTCCCATCTATTTCCCATGAAGTGATGGGACCAGATGCCATGATCTTTGTTTTCTGAATGTTGAGCTTTAAGCCAACTTTTTTACTCTCCTCTTTCACTTTCATCAAGAGGCTTTTCAGTTCCTCTTCACTTTTTTCCATAAGGGTGTTGTCATCTGCGTATCTGAGGTTATTGATATTTCTCCTGGCATGCTTTGCATTATTATTTTGGGGGACCACTTTCTAGTCTTCTACTAAGTCTTCTGTAGAAATTTTTCATAGCAGTTTAGATCTAAATGTAAAACACAGAACTCTAAAACTCTTAGAAGATAACAAGGGAAAAAATCTAGATGACCTTGGCTATGGCAGTGACTTTATGGATACAGCACTAAGGGCACAGTCCATGAAAGCAATAATTGATTAACCATATTTCATTAAAATAAAAACCTATGCTCTGCAACATATACTAATAAGAGAATAAGAAGAGAAGTTGCAGACTGGGAGCAAATAATTGCAAAAAAAGTATCTAATAAAGAACTGCTCTCCAAAATATAAGAACTCTTGAAACATAACAGTAATAAAATTAAGATCTCAATTAAAAAATGACAGAAGACTTGCCAGATACATCTCATCAGAGATGTAAAAATGGCAAGGAAGCATATGAAAAGATGCTTCACATCATATGTTATTAGAGAAATGCAAATTAAAACAAAGAGATATCACTATATACCTTTTAGAGTGACCAAAATTTGCAACAACATCAAACACGAGATGCTGGCAAGGATGTACCGCAAGAGGAACTCTTTCATTGCTGGTGAGAAAGCGAAATGGTACAGCCACTTTGAAAAACACTTTGGCAGTTTCTTAACTTTTCTTTTTTGGCCTGTTGATGTGATTGATTTTCAAGTGTTGCACCAGTTTTGCCTACCTGAGACAAATCCCACGTGGTTGTGGTATATAATTCTTTTTTACATACTGTTGGCTTTGATTTGCTAATATTTTGTTGTGGATTTTGCATCTCACCATTTACCATATTGCATCAATTATCCTGTAATTCAAATTAACTCAAACATATTCCATTGTTGAGTTCAATGAAAATACCACAAAATAACATTTTTATATAGGAGTTCAGGATGCTGAAAACAAATTATTAATAGTATTCACTAATTATCCTAAGTATATTACTTAATTCAATTGTCACATGTAATATGGAAATCAGTGTTATTACTTCCATCCTTCAGATGAGAAAATGATTTATTCTTCATTTAATTACCAATGCATTTTGTGTGAATACAGCATAAATTGTGGAAAGGAATTAAATTCAGCTCCTAATCTCATTTAGTAAACAGCAGAGACAAAGTGGACCTGATTACAAAATCCATGTTCTTTCTATTATAATATTTGGAAGCCAGCTTACTTTAGGCTGATGAATGCCATTACCCTTGGAAGTAATAGTTAAGTGGGAGAAAGCTGGGAAGATTTAAAATTCTTCAAACAACAGACGTAGGGCTCTGGAGGCTTTGGGCCTTCTTTAAAGTCTCAGGGCTTCCTAGAAGGAGGCTGCCTAAGAGCAATGCCTTGAAACCCAACCAACTCCCCATCTAGAAGCAAGAGCTTGCAATATGGCAATCACTGGGCCAGAGGACAATCATAAATAGAACCTCTCATGTGAACTCAAGGAAGCCTTTTTAATTTTAATTGGACTCTGGGGATGTGTCTTATTGTTTCAAAAATGAACCACGGATACTCAACCAGTCTCATCACGTATCTGTAGATGGCCTAGATCCCTGTCCATTAGGCTGGTTATCTGCCTCAGACTCCTTTCTTAGTTATAAGTAGATACCAGCAGGCTTCCCTGGTACCTCAGCTGGTAAAGAATCCACCTACAATACAGGAGACCCCAATTCGATTCCTGGGTTGGGAGGATCCCCTGGAGAAGAGATAGGCTACTCACTCCAGTATTCTTGGGCTTCCTTGGTGGCTCAAATGGTAAAGAATCTGCTTGCAATGTGGGAGACCTGGGTTCGATCCCTGGGTTGGGAAGATTGCTTGGAGAAGGGCATGGTAACCCACTCTAGTATTCTTGCCCAGGGAATCACCATGGACAGAGGAGCCTGGAGGGCTGCAGTCCATAGGGTCACAAACAGTCGGACATGCCTGAGTGACTAAGCACAGCACAGCATAGCTCAGTCACACTGGACCCACAGTATCCAGCCAAGTTCTTGTCAGTCCTTTCTCCCTGGTCCAGTTCCCATTCAATATCCATTTGTTTCTACTCAGAGCCACGTGGCAAATGGAAAGACTCCCCCAGAATCGTGGGCAACCGTGGTCCAACTCTGAAGCATGGGCCCAATGTCCTTATTTCCTGCTGCTATTTTCAGCCAACTCGAGCTGAAGAATAATGGATCCTGTGATTATTTCTCTTCCCACACTCTCGATTCCTATCTGAACCTCCCAGCTGCCCTTTGCAGAACAGCATTTGTGGTAAACTATTCCTTAGTTTTAGTGCTCTGCACATTCCTGAAGCCTCATCTTGCATCAAACTCATGTCAGGATGTTATGAATGTCTATGCAGATTGTACTGTGGAGTCCAGTTTTGTGATACAGCCTCTTTTCTTCACAACTGCAAAAAACCAGCCATGGCTGAGATGTCCTGAACTAGAGGTCAGTCAGTCCCATGACAATTTCCTTATTAATACTTTGCAATATGACTGTTTCAGCTTGGGAAGGCTAAAGTTTCAGATAAGCTTAGATACGCTGCATTTAAATGATTGCATAAACAGTTTTGATGGATGATGACTACTTACAAGGCAGCTAGACCCATGCAACCTCAAAAGCATTTCAGCACCACTGCCAAATTTGTCCAGGCTGATCCGAAGACCAGACAGTCCTTTGCTGTGAGTAACTCATGCAG
The DNA here is from genome assembly GCF_002263795.3 of Bos taurus. Classification (NCBI taxonomy): domain Eukaryota; kingdom Metazoa; phylum Chordata; class Mammalia; order Artiodactyla; family Bovidae; genus Bos; species Bos taurus. The sequence continues at coordinate 80,482,874 of NC_037338.1, read as the reverse complement.
CTGTACAAACAGGCTTCAGATCTATTTGTTTCTTTAATCCAATTGGATTCTACTGGGACATGATTCATTCTGATACTTCTATGATTTATGATTGTAATGATAAGCCTTCTATAATCCTGAAGCTTAAAGGGCTTCGGCACCCTGGCCTGGGGAAGTCATCAGATTTAGTGGAAACAAAGTTGGTCTTAGCATTAGAAACCTTACCCTGAAATCACATGAAAGACAAAAAATAAAGTTGCTCTGTTCCTCCTCTCTTCCCCCACCTCTGTCCATATTCTTTTTGGCAAATTGATGAACACATAACCAATTGAATGAAAACTAGTTTTAGTTCCAAAGCCATTAGGAAACAAGGTCCTGGGGGGGATTTTAAGTAATTTCATTTCAGCTGATTGAGATGTTTAGATATGATGCATCCCATTTAATGCTTGGAAACACTGTCGAAGTCAAAAGCACACTAAGTATACAATCTCTTATGAGCTGGCAAATTGGTGGTGGTACCTCCTTAAAACTTCTGTTAATTCAGTAAAAATTCCCTGAAAGCTTTCCTGATTCCCTACTCATAAGGCAAAGGTCTAAGGTCTCCAGGCATCTGTGAGATGAATTCCCAACCATCAAAAATATGTTCACATTTGCTTATTTTTAGTTTGCTTAGCTTACTTAGATCTAGTCTTGTTTTGGAGCCTGTTCTTGTCCCCGTTTTGATATTTTAGTCTTATTTAATGATTTGGATTCCATACATTTCAAGAATGATCTAGACTGGTATGGAGAGTTCATCACCAGCTAATCCCATTTGACAGGAAGTAAAGAGGCCTCAAGAAAAGAGGCCTTAAGTTTTCTATGGAAAAATAATATGATGTCACATCCAGAAATACATAATCAGGCACTTTACAAGTCATCACTGGCTACTTTTTTGTCCCATGCCTATACAGAGAATATCAGATCAGTGCTGCTGTCCTTAGAATGCTTACAGTCTTGTGAGATACAAAATAACGACAGGTAATATTTCTTTAAGGCTTTCCTGGTGGCTCATTAGTAAAGAATTCACCTTCCAATGCAGGAGATACAAGTTCAATCCTTGGATCAGAAAGATTCCTTGGAATAAGAAATGTCAACCCAGTATTCTTGCTTGGGAAATCCTATGGCCAGAGAAGCCTGGTGGGCTATCGTCCATGGGGTCACAGAAGAGTCGGATGTGACTTAGTGCCTAGATGAAACATTTCTTTAGTTCCTCACATGTGCTAGACATTTCACTAAGTGCTTCACATGGGCTATTTCATTTAATCCTATGAATTGTCCTATGAATAGGCACTGTGATTACTCCTATTTTAAAGATTAGAAAACTAAGGCAATTAAAGGCATTAAGTAACTTGTCCAAGATAATACATCTAGGTTATTTTGGAATTGGGATTTGAACCAAGTTACTGTAACTGTAGGGCTCTGGCATGTAACCATCACCCAACCCTGCTTTACGGAAGGATGATGTGCAATTTTACATGAGGATTGTACAATATTCTTTAGGATAACAAAGGAGACATTATTTGCCTTTGATTAGCTAGGGGAGCTGATGGAAAGAATTCGCTCATGTACCAACTATGTCAAAGCCCCGTTCCATGGATGCTAGTCATTATGGAAATGAGGCAAGGAGGAATGTCCAGATTCAGAGCCACTCTGGGTGGCAATGCGAATCGGGGAGGCTCTGTTCAGAGCCACAGCTTCTCATTCCTAAAATATTTCCTCTTTATTGGTGATATTCTTTAAGGTAATGGTTTTGTCACTAGAGTGCAGTGTAATGGACAGAGAATTTGCTGTCAGAAAGATACAAAGTTCAAATGTCTACTGCATAAGTTACTAGTTTTACTGCATGTGTGCTAAGTCGCTTCAGTTGTGTCTGACTCTTTGCGACCCTATGGACCGTAGCCTGCCAAGCTCCTCTGTGCATGGGATTCTCCAGGCAAGAATACTGGAGTGGGTTGCCATGCCCTCCTCCACTTTCCCTGGAGGAGGGCATGGCAACTAGCTTTATTACCTTGAGCATATTTCTCCAAGTCTTTGAATTTTGTCATGTGCAAAATGAAGACATTAATACTTTCCTCAGAAGCCTATTATGAGCATAAAAGACTAAAGGGAGAAATGACCAAGAAATGACCCGCCAGCTTCATTGCCTGCAATGTGCTGTGCCAACTCAGGGGCAGTTTCTCCCTTTCAGAGTCGGCTCTCAGGGAAAGTTTTCATATCTTTGTTGTGTACTTCAGTGGAATCACATTCCGAACTAGATTTTCTTTCTCAAAAGGGCAGCTGAACACCAGGACTGACCTTTCACTGGCTTCTTCCTGTCAAGAGATATCAAATGTCAGAGATTTTACTGATGATGTTTTCTTGGGGGAATATTTTAATGGTGTGAAATTCAGCTGCCGAGCAGGCAGTTTTTCTGTTAATTATTCAAGTCTTGGGGGGCGGGGGTCTTCTCATCTGTGAAATAGTCCTAAACTCTAAGGGTTAAAGGGAAGGAACAGCTGAATCCTGAGAGATGTTGGGAGGAAAGCAAAACCCAACAGCGCAGCCTAATCTCTGATCTGTAATGAAAATGTGAGGGTCTGTGGTTACCTCAACTCTGATGTGAAGTTTCCATCTCTCCAGACAGCAATACAAGGCAGGGTGTTGCTCTGCAAAAATGGGCTGAAGTCACACAATTTCCAAATAGCCTCCTTCCTGTCAGCAAGTGAACAATCTTGGTTGTAATCAGTACGTTGAATTAAGGAATCAGTATGCAGGGACCCCATACCATGCCACTCATAGATCTTTGCCAAGCATATGGAAAGTATTTTGAGCATCATTCTAGTTACTTGAACAGGTGTACCTAGTGCTAACTTCTACTTCCCCAAACATCCAAACACTTTGGGGATACTGAATCCCCAAAATCTTCAGATGTAATTCATCCAGCTAACATATTTCCTTTCAATTTATTTTTTCATGTACCATTTTCTCCACTGTCTCCTCTTCCTCATATTTGCCCCTCTTTCCCTTTTTTCTTTTTGTTTTGAGAAAGGGTTACTGTGGATGAAAGCCATTTTCACTTCTCTATTTAGATTTCAGATCTTTGATGGCATTAAGTAAGCTATATCTAATTCATAAAGTTTCAAACTGGCTTAGTTTTCCTATGTGCTAAATAAAAGTTTTTTTTCTCTTAAAAACATAAGTTGCTAAGGCTTACTCTTCAACAGTGTTTTCCATTATGTCAGATGTTGCTGAACAAAGAAAACAAAGCTTATAAATAAATTCTGCTTTATTGTTTACATAAATCAATAAGTTGGCTTGACATAAATCCTCTGAAAGTCAATTAGAAAGGTAAATGTTTCTCCTATGAGTTAAAGAAATCAGTGGTGATATGACTCAGTTCTTCGTACAGAAAAACAATTGAATGAGGCTTCTTTCAGACATCAGTTATGGAGAAATGTGCTGGGGTCTCATGTTACTTTTTAAAGAATACATAGATAAGACAATAATAAAATAGACAAATTAAAGACAAATCATAGAAAATGAATAAAAGGTAAAACAAATAATTTACAAACCCAAATGCATACTTTCTCTCAGAAAAGATGTTCAGATTCACTAGTAGTTACAGAAATACAAATTAATATAGTGTTGTATCACTTTTACCTATAAGTCTGGGAATATTAAAATGAACTATATCACCTGATATGGGCTGAGATGTGAATAAATATCATATATTGCTGAAAGAAATACTAAGTGTTACAGACTTATTTGAAGGCAATATGAACATTCATTAAAAAGTTAAAAATCCATATACCCTTCTACTTAGCAATCCCAGCTCCAATCTCAATTCTGGGATTCTAGTCTTTAGAAATAAATATATAAGGTATACATATGTTCAAGGATGTTTATTTTTGACACAATGAAATATAATATGGTCATTAAGAATAATGAAGTAGAGCTTTATCAGATGACTTACAATTTCCAGAAGGTAACTGCTGAGTAAGAAAAGAGGCATATTGGAAACTGTGACTAATTTGATTGCATTTTTATAAAATATTTTTAAAAGTTCTGTTTATGTACCAGTCATTCTCAGATTGTATTAGTATTGAGAAAAACATGGAAGGATATAACCTAAGGATAAAATTAGTGATGGATATGAAAATAAGTCTCAAGATCTGACACTTCTATCCACCTAGATTTCAGTCACATTATGCATGGTCTTGTGGAGTCCTGGCTGGTTGGTGGGTTGATCTATTTATGTCTCTATGTCTCTATCTCTCTGTCTATTTATTTACTTCTCTATTTTCCCAGCTTTTTAATGTGTTGACAATGAGAGGCTTTTCTAGGCTCTTCAATTTTTCACATGTTCAGAAATAGTAGTCTCTCTGGGCTCTTTTTAAATAATAATGTTTGTAGTTGCAGAAGTCTGATAGTTAGGCTCATGTTTAGGTTCAGTGATTCAACATAGCCAGAGTCTAAATCTCTCTTAACACCTGACAACTAAGACTAGGGATGGGAAACCAAGGCCTGATCTGCCATGTTGACAACAATGTATTTTTCCATAAAGATATTTGAAAAGGCAGCCAAATCTGTGGGGTCAGGCACATTTGGGTTTCCCAGTTTTTCTAAGAGTGGGAGTCTTCTCATGATATTTCAGTTCCTTGAGCTTGTGATGATCTATAAAGTGGGTATAATCATACCTACCTATTGTTCCTGTGATAATTATTTGCAGCTGAAAATATAAAGTACTTCTCACTGTGTCAGTACAAAGTAGCCCCTCAGAATGGTAACTTAGAAGTATGGGTCTGTCCATCGTCATGTCTCCAAGGTGATCTATTCTGTATATTCATGACAGATAAAGTTGTACAGTGAGGTGAGTGTCCATACTTTCCTGCTGAAGAGGGGATACTTTGGATTTACATTTAAAAAAATTGTTTGTTAAAATTTTTTATTGGAGTATAGTTGATTTACTAGACTGTTGTGTTACTTTCTGCTGTACAGGAAAGTGAATCAGTTAAACTGACCACTCTTTTTTAGGTTCTTTTCCATAGGTTTACAATAGCCAGGACGTGGAAGCAACCCAAATGCCCATCAATAGAGGAATAAATAGAGAAGATATGTTACATATGTGTAATGGAATATTACTCAGCCATAAAAAGGATGGAATAATGTCATTTCCATCAACATGGATCCACATTTTGAGATTAATGTAGAAGAACCCTTCAGCAATACTCAGCTCTTTGTGAAAGTTTGGGTAGGAATTTGTGCAATGTTTGTTGCAACCAGTCTAGACCCTCTGACTTTCATTGCCCCCATATTGATGGACACCTATCTACAGGCCTCATCACTGGGTTCTGATCCTCAAACTAGTATGACCATTGGCAATAGCCTTTCCATGTGGTTTAACATGGAAAATCAATGGTTCTTTGTCTCTCTTTTGAAATGGCTATGAAAATAAGTTATATTTACTTGCTACATTTCTGAGAAAGATCTTCTTAAAACCTGAGCTGCAATGAGGAGGATAAATAACTTTGTGGTATAATAACTTCTTTCATATCAAAGAATCTGAAGGGATTTTCCAAAGGTATTTCAATGTGGTTTATCTACATCAAAGTGACTAAAGAAGTAAGGTGCTGTAACAGTAGGCCAATGCAGCAAATCTCCATTCTTTATGCTATAGCTTTCAGAGGAAAAAAGATCTGGATTAAGCATAAACAAATGAATTGGAAAATGCTTTCCTCAGGAAATTGCTTTTCATCTTTCACTTTAAATAAAACTTATTTTTCACCAATCAAAGGAATTTTTCAAGTGGAAAGATTGTATTTATGAAATGCAGGGTAAGGTAATAACCTCTTCTTGTGCTGCTTAGAAAGTGATTAAAAACACTCAAAATATAATTATAGTTTCATATTATAGGTTACAATATTATATGTATGCTGATCTGCAAGTAATTTCCTTTTCTTTGCCATTATGTTGGATTAGTAGAGTCCCCCCTCAACCCAACCCAGACTTTTTAAAAATGATAATTACTGAGAAACTAGTATATGCCAAATCTTGGAGACTGGAATGGAGAAGACCTTGTCCTTTCTCTGAAGGAGGTTCTCTGAAGGGCAAGGAGCCTAATGAATAATTCAAAGCTGGAAGAGACTAAACTTAGAGAAGGAAAATGGTCACGATTTCACAGGGTGGTGGTATTTAAGCTAACCTTAAGGAGCAACGAAGGCAAAAGCAAGCGGAACTTCATTTTAAGAAGGATTGTCAGGCACCAAAGCAAAGGTGACTATGAGACCTTCATGAGTTTAGGAATTTAGACCAAATTTAGTTCAACTTGCTTAGAATTAGGGGACATATAGCTCAAAAACAACCCTAAATGACAAGCTTAGCATTTAGGAGCCAGCAGGAAAGTGACATGATCAGATTAGTATTTTAGAAAGACTCTTACAGCAGTGTGACAGACTGCTTGGAGGATAAGGGCTTTCAATAAGATTTAAGAATTGCAAAGTACTGTACAGACATTGGTTGTAAATATTACTGTCAATGTTTTGTGTGCTGACAGAGATCAGAGATGAGAAACTTCTTAAATTCTTCTCTCTGGCAGGGGTTGGGGCTTACTAGTAAGCCCCACAGAACTGGAATGGAGACCACACAGGGCTGTTACCCAGAGAAAGATGATCAGGTTTTGTCCAAAGGCTTTCCTGAATGGACTTTGTATACCGTGCCATAGATGGAAGGTGAAAAACAAAGGCTAAACCAGGAGCCAAGGCTTAGGACCAACTCATGTCCGTGAGTAAATCACAGAGATTCGTGCAAGAAATAGCACCCAAATTGGCAGAAAATAGAGGAGATAGGCAAATCCCAGAGGGGAGAGTCAGATGGCAGGATTGTTATTAGGATTAGTTTTTATCCCCATATATATCTCCTAAGCACTTCTTTACATGGGCAAGGTCACAAAAGGTAGGCCTGGGTAGAGACGATGAGGGCTTGAGTCACCAGCAGCATCACAGAAGATGAGGCGGAGAGAAGAAATTCCACAGGTATTAAGGAGACTTAAAAGCTGATTAGATACAAGTGAGGAGTTAGGATACCCCCCCCCCTTTTTTTAAAGCCTGAACAACCTAGACAATGCTGAAGTTGAAGCTCCAATACTTTGGTCACCTGACCTGAAGAGCTGACTCATTGAAAAATACCCTGATGCTGGGAAATATTGTGGGTAGGAGGAGAAAGGGGTGACAGAGGATGAGATGGTTGGATGGTATCATCAACTCAATGAACATGAGTTTGAGCAAATTCAGGGAGATAGTGAAGGACAGGGAAGCCTGGCATGCTGCAGTCCATGGGGTTGCAAAGAGATGGACACGAAGGATACGACTGAGCGACAGAACAACAATAAAACTGGACAAACAGGAAGAGAACCAGAACTAGGAACTGAGTAATGTATTCACCTTTGATGATGCTGAATATCTGGAAGAAACTGTCTGGGAAGGAATTGGACATATGTGGTTGAATTTCAGAGGCAAGTTAATGCTAAGTATAGGAAGGAGAAAAGAATGCCTTGTACCTTGTGACCACAGTCTGTAGTATCTTCCTCCATGTCAATCATACACTAAGTTCCCCAGCTGTGCTATGGGTTGTGCTCCAATAGATCCCTTCTTAGGGCTCAAGACAAAGGGAACCCGGAATGGAGGGAATACAAGAGGAAGAGCATGAGTAATCTCCTGCAGATGTGCACACAATTCCACATCAAAGAAGCAGTTTTGGTAGAAAATGACAAGGACAATTCAGCTGCAGCAGGTCTCTAGCAGTACTTAACAAAAGGGAGAAATCATCCTTATAATCTCTTGCGTTTGGAGAAGCTTCTGTCCCAGTCTGTGGTTCTTTGCATAGATGCTATACTTCAATCCAAAGTATTGAAACTCTAATACTTTGGCCACCTGATGTGAAGAACTGATTCACTGGAAAATACCCTGATGTTGGGAAAGATTGAAGGTGGGAGGAAAAGGGGATGACAGGGGATGAGATGGTTGGATGGTGTCATCCACTTGATGGACATGAGTTTGAGTAAGCTCTGGGAGTTGGTAATGGACAGAGAGGCCTGGCTTCCGGTAGTCCATGGATTGCAAAGTGTTGGACACAGCTGAGAGACAGAACTGACTGGCTGACTGACCAGTATTGACTCCACCCAGCCTTATGAAGGAAAGGGACAGTGCTCCCTAGGAGTACATAGATCCCCTCTGGATAATCTCATTCAGACCAAAAACATACTGAAATACAACAAAGCATCAAGCCACTTGTTTAACTATAGTTTTCCGAAGAATTGAGGCAAACTGGAAACGAAGACTTCAGTGTCTTCCTACAGGGGAAAGGCCATCAGAACAACGAGATAAAAATGTACACCCCTCCAAAAAAAATGTACACCCTTTTTATCTCACAGGGCGGTGGTGAGGATCAGTTTTCAAAATACATGTGAAAAGTTCTTGAATGTGGGAATAAGCCAAAGAAAATAATTCGCATTATTCACTGTGATCACATAGATAAAATATGGCAAGAATTTGTTTGCTAAATCAATATTTCTTTGCTTCCCACAGCTACACACTTATATTTAAAGAAGCAATATAACCAAGAACACAGAACAATAAGAAAAAATTTATTTTTTAAATAGGCAAAATTTACCTTAGGACTCAGCCCCTATGTCTAGCAATTTATCAAAAATAGCTGTTGTCATCAAGGGTGGAGGAGAAAGTATTACCAGATGGACTTCGTTCTTAAATTTTAAGATTTTAAGCTGAGTTGAGATGGATGAAGATGAGTGCATATGTGTGTGTGTGTGTTGTGCATTTGTTCAGTTCAGTTCAGTTCAGTCGTGTCCGACTCTTTGCGACCCCATGAATTGCAGCACGCCAGGCCTCCCTGTCCATCACCAACTCCCTGAGATCACTCAAACTCATGTCCATCGAGTCGGTGATGCCATCCAGCCATCTCATCCTCTGTCGTCCCTTCTCTTCTTCCTGCCTCCAATCCCTCCCAGCATCAGGGTCTTTTCCAATGAGTCAACTCTTCGCATGAGGTGGCCAAAGTACTGGAGTTTCAGCTTTAGCATCAGTCCTTCCAATGAACACCCAGGACTGATCTCCTTTAGGATGGACTGGTTCCCCATTTGTAGGGGGGTCAAAAAGAAGTTGCTTACGAGGGAGTTGGATGACTTCCCATTTGAATCAGAAAGAAGAAATGGGTATGGTTGAATAGATTTAGGGTAGGAATGCAAGCTGCCAGGTCTCAACCTCTGAAAGACCCAAACATTTATAAATTCAAGTTCCAGAGGATTAGATCTGAACTCCTGATCTAAGGTGGACAAACTGCCTTTCCTAGTTTTAGTGCTGTTTTTGAGATAGTACTGAGTTTGCACAAGAGCTAGAAAAAAAAGGTCTGTATTATTTTCCTGGGTTCTGTTTGTCCTGGATAGACCAGATGCTCTGTAATGATTTCAGAAAACAAACTTATCCATCACATTCCAAATGGTACAAATACTGTAACACTTCTGTTTGGATGTGTTGAGAGTGAGGGCATTGGGGTTGGGGAAATAAAGACAAGTTCAATAGAGCTAGATTATTGTTAATAATATGCTTTTATCCTTCTAGAGTAAAAATTAAGCAATGGAAAATTGAAACTATTATTTCAGCAGCAAAAAGATGGTTTCCTAGATGTTGGTTAAACACTTCAAAATACATATGTCAAACCTTGATGCATTCTGTTCTAGTCTACTTCCAGCCTATCTTTCAGGACCCTAGTAAATTTTGGGACTTCCAAAGCTTCCACGATTTTTTCAGTTTGTAGGCTGGAAATAATTTTTTCTCACTGAATTGCTATCACATCCCTTCCTTGTAATGTATCTGTGCTTTATTTTCCCTACCAGACTGTGAGCTCCCTGATGACAAGTACCATGTCCAACTTATCTTTGTATTATCAAATTCTGTTTTCCGTATAGTAGGAACTTTGTAAATATTTACTGAGTGAAGATAAGAAGGGCCATCTGGGTGAAATCTATGACCATGAATAACTTTAAGATTAGAGTTTGGATGTGTGTGCTTAGTCTCTCAGTCGCGTCCGACTCTTTGCGACCCCATGGACTATAGCCTGCCAGGCTCCTCTGTCCATAGGGATTTTTCAGGCAAGAATACTGGAGTGGGTTGCCATGCCCTACTCCAGGGGATCTTCCTAACCCAGGGATCAAACCCAGGTCTCCTGCATTGCAGGCAGATTCTTTACCACGTGAGTCACCAGGGAAGCCCTGGAAGTCACCAGGGAAGCCCTGGAAGCTACCAGGGAAGAGGTTAGGTAGGTGCCTGAAAGAACCATTTGTGCTATGGATTAAAGTTGTATTGTCCAGGGTGGTAGCCATATATTGCTACTTATTTTTAAACTAAGATTACATAATATTTAAAAACTAGTTTGCAGGGATTTTAGTTGGTTCAGTGGTAAAGAATCTACCAGCCAGTGTAGGAGATACAGGAGACACAGGTTCGATCCCTACATACGGAAGACCCCTAGGAAGAGGAAATGGCAACCTACTCCAGTATCTTTTCCTGGAGAATCCCATGGACACTGGAGCCCCGTGGGCTACAGTCCATGGGGTCACAGAGTCAGACATGACTGAGCACACACACACACTCTCTGCAGTGTCACTAGCACATTTGAAGTGCTCAGTGGCCATATGAGCTGCTAGCATATGGACAATTCAATCTCATAGACTTCTGTTTGACAATAATGGTCTACTGCATGGTAATTTCAGGTTTCCAAATCTCAGTTCCTGAACTAACAGCTCTTGCTTTAAAAAAAAATTTTTTTTTTTAAATGGAGTGTAATTGCTTTACAATGTAATGTTAGTTTCTGCTATACAGCAACATGAATCAGTTATTTGTATACACATATCCCCTTCCTCTTGAGTCTCCCTCCCACCCCCACCATCCTACCCCTATAGGTCAACACGGAGCACTGAGCTGAGCTCCCTGTGCTATTTAGCACATTTGCACTAGCTAGCTATTTTACACATAGTCATGTATGTATGTACGTGTGTATATATGTGGACTTCCCTGGTGGCTCAGATGGTAAAGCATCTTCGTACAGTGCAGGAGACCTAGGTTCAATCCCTGGGTCGAGAAGATCCCCTGGAGAGGGGAATGGCAATCCACTCCAGTATTCTTGCCTGGAAAATCCCATGGATGGAGGAGCCTGGTGGGCTGCCGTCTATGGGGTCGCACAGAGTCGGACACGACTGAAGCAACTTAGCAGCAGAGTCTGTCATACAGAGTGAAGTAAGTCGGAAAGAAAAAAACAAATACCTTATATTCACACATATATAGAACCCTTGCTTTTATCTGTCTCAGTCCCCACATGTGTTTTTCCTGACCAGCCCCGTCTGTGATGCTGGTAGGTCATTTGCTCTGATCAGATATCTAAACTGCCACTCCTAGATAATCTAGGAAAAAAAAACATCTCCCACTCATTGTTTTTATTTACTTATTTTATCAGAATTTTTAGTTAGTTTATTCTTTGTTCATTTATAAGAACCTTTATTGAAGTGTAATCTACATACCATTGAATTTATCCATTTTTAATGTAGAATTTAATGGTTTTTAGCTTTATGGGCTTCCCTGGTGGCTCATTTACAAAGTTGCACATTTATAAAGTTGCACAACTTTTACCACAGTCTAAGTTTAGAACATTCCATCACCCTTGAAAGAGCCATTGTGCCCTTATGAAGTCACTCCACATTCATAGGCCAGACCCAGACAACCACTACTCTATTGTCTGTATTTATACATTTCTTTGTCTGGTCATTTCATATAAATGGTTGTATGTAGTATCAATAACTTCAGCTATGCAAATGACACCACCTTTATGGCAGAAAGTGAAGAAGAACTAAAGAGCCTCTTGATGAAAGTCAAAGAGGAGAGTGAAAAAGTTGGCTTAAAGCTCAACATTCAGAAAACTAGGATCATGGCATCCGGTCCCATCACTTCATGGCAAATAGATGGGGAAACACTGGAAAAAGTGGGTGACTTTATTTTTCTGGGCTCCAAAATCACTGCAGATGGTGATTGCAGCCATGAAGTTAAAAGACGCTTACTCCTTGGAAGGAAAGTTATGACCAACCTAGACAGCATATTCAAAAGCAGAGACATTACTTTGTCAACAAAGGTCCGTCTAGTCAAGGCTATGGTTTTCCCAGTAGTCATGTATGGATGTGAGAGTTGGACTGGGAAGAAGGCTGAGTGCAGAAGAACTGATGCTTTTGAACTGTGGTGTTGGAGAAGACTCTTGACAGTCCCTTGGACTGCAAGGAAATCCAACCAGTCCATCCTAAAGGAGATCAGTCCTGAGTGTTCATTGGAAAGACTGATGCTGAAGCTGAAACTCCAATACTTTGGCCATCTGATGCAAAGAGCTGACTCGTTTGAAAACACCCTGATGCTGGGAAAGATTGAGAGCAGGAGGAGAAGGGGATGACAGAGGATGAGATGGTTGGATGGCATCACCAACTCAACGGACATGAGTTTAGGTAAACTCTGGGAGTTGGTGACAGACAGGGAGGCCCAGCGTGCTGCAGTCCTTGGGGTTGCAAAGAGTCGGACGTGACTGAACAACTGAACTGAACTGAGCTGAATATGTAGTCTCTTGTGTTTGGCTTCTTTAAATTAGCATAAATTTTATGAGATTCATCCATGTTTGTATCATGAATCAGTACTTCATTTCTCTTTGTTACTAAATAATATTTTGCTGTATTTGTCTTTCCATTTATTTCTTGATACATTTGGGTTGTTTTCACTTTTGGCCTTTATGAATAATGCTACAATGATTATTTGAATAACATTTGAATAGCTTGTCTGGACATATATTTTTAATTCTCTTGAGCATATATTTAACAGTGGAACTTTTGAGTCACATGGTAAACCTATTATTACTATTTTAGGAAACATACTTTGCCCTTCAAAGATAGTGCGTGATTTTACATTTCCACCAACAATATATGTCTTAATTTCTCCACATTCTTCCATTTTATTACCAATACTTATTATTGTCTCTCTTTTTATTACAGTTGCCTAGTAAAATGATATCTTATTACTTTAATTTGCATTTCTCTAATAACTAGTGATGGTGAGAATCTCTTGTGTGTTATCTGGCCATTTATATATTTTCTATTAGGTATATGTTTCTATTAGGCCTTTTTCTAATAGGTAATATGTCTATTCAAATATTTTGCCTTTTTAAAACTTAGGTCATTTATATTTGTATTTATTGATTTTTATTGAAGTATAGTTCGTTGACAATTTTGTGCCAATCTCTGCTGTACAGCTGAGTGACTCAGTTTTACACATATATACATTCTTTGGTCATTTGTTTTTTTAGTATCAAACTGTGAGAGTTATTTATATGTAAGTCCATTATCAGGTATATCAAATGGAAATATTTTCTCCCAGCCTCTGGTTTGTATTTTCAATTTCTTGATGGTACGCTTTGAATTTCAGATACTTTAAATCTTGATGTACTTCAATTTATATCAAATTTGGTTTTGCTCTTGAAATAGAAAATTATGTGGGTAGAACATCAAAATAAAAAAATTGAACTCTTCCCCCATTTTAAATGCATTTCAGTTATTCAAATTAAATGGTTCAATAAAAGTCAAACTCTTTGGCTTTGTTGTAAATAGCAGTTTCATTAATATTTAAGAAACAACTTGAGTATGGCATATCTACAGGATAAGTTCACTCACCCCCACACAGTACCTCGCAGGCGTCCCTGTCTCTGCACACCATCACTTTCTTTAAAAATCTCAAGTCAGGCAATGCCACTACAGGTCCCTGTTATCCTCAGATTTACTGTTTTCTCTGGTCGTTCACTCCATGTTTGATCAGGAAGGAATTTGTCTCATCTTTCTTGTTTCTATCTATTTTAAATTTGTTACAAAATGGCCTCAACTTCTCTGAGTTATATCACCTGTAGTTACTCTATACCAATATCTTCTCAGACTTTACATTAGGTGAAATGGTTTTAGTTTAAAAGACCACTGTGGTAAAAAAAAAAAAAATTATTAATACATTATCATCTAGCTATAATACATATTTTATTAAAACTGTCTTTCATTCAATTCAGCTAATTGTTATGCAGTTATTATCCTCATCTCACAGATAAAGAACTTAAAGCATGTAAATATTAAGTAACTTTTCAGCTCTTCAATCATGGGCAAGAGGTTGTGCTGACCAAAATCTACGCTCTTTGGTGCTGCTGCTGCTGCTGCTGCTAAGTCGCTTCAGTCGTGTCCGACTCTGTGCGACCCCATAGACGGCAGCCCACCAGGCTCCCCCATCTCTGGGATTCTCCAGGCAAGAATACTGGGGTGGGTTGCCATTTCCTTCTCCAATGCATGCATGCATGCTAAGTTGCTTCAGTCGTGTCCGACTCTGTGCGACCCTATGGGTAGCAGCCCATCAGGCTCCTCTGTCCACAGGATTCCCCAGGTAAGAACACTGGAGTGGGGTGCCATTTCCTTCTCCACTCTTCGGTGCTAGTTGTTCTTATATCTATTTGGAGACTCTGAAGGAAAAAAATGCTTATATCGTAATAGACTTATTTGAATATATTGTTAGTTAATATATCAGTTTTTCCTCTGAATTTGGGAATTCAAATCATGATTCCAAGGGTACTGTGATCTTATCTGAAAAATACGGGAAGTATTTTCCATAGCAATTAAAAAATGATATACAAAGGTGCTTTGTGATTATCATCATTTAGTAATTGCATAATTTTATAAAGTAATTAAGTGGCATAATCTTGAAATACTAGTCTCATTGTGGAATTCTTTATCATTTGTGATCTTGTTGTAATGAGAGTGAAATAAAAAAAGGTGCTGACACTGTTAATAGACTTATTTTTAGAATCCCTAATAGATGGAAACTGATGGATTCATCAATCTGTTTGAGTGTCCTTGGCATTTATGGTTCTCACTGATAGATGGTATTTATAACTGTCTTAACAAGCAATTTCAGCCAAATCGGCTTTCGCATCATAAGTATAGGGAGTCACTCATGTTGAAAATGATGTAAGAAGTGGAGCATAATTTAAAATATATAACTTGATGTTTCTTGCATTGCTTCCCATTTCATTTTTAGTATTAAAACTCTGGTACAGATATTGATCTATGGATAAGGAATATCTGCCCAATAAACACCATCTACAGGACAAGGTAAGGATTTATCTGTTTAATCCAAAGAGGGCCCTTAAAACGGTTTCTTTTTACGGAGTGTGATAGTCCATTGTGTCTTCCTTTACTACCTCTTTCAGTTGGCTATCAACAGTAGTGAGTTATGAATAAGTACTTTCTCAATTCATATAATGGTCTAGAAATTTAACACTAATTAATGGACCCTCCCAGGTAAACTTGCCTCTTTCCTTTAACAAAGTAGCAAAAATAATGTGGACAAAATCCTCAGGCTAAACTTACAGAAAATGTCCAAGTCCTTGTGGCTCTGATGTTGATAAATCAGCTCTGGTTGGAACACAGTGCCCTCTTTTCAATATTTTGATTTTGTCCTTTTGAAAGCTGTCTCTAAACACATTTATATCAGTGTTTTCATTTTAAATCACTGCTATCAAAAAACTTCCACAAATCTCAATAGGGTTGACCATCCAAGTTTTGAAAACTGAACAATCAAATTAAAATAAGTAAAAAAAAAACTTTCTTGGCTTTGGAGACAGCTTCTCTTAGAAGGTCTTGCTGTGTATTTACTCTAAGTCCCCAGGCTGATTACACTCTTCAATGTATAAAGGGTGGTATGTCATATTTGTTCAGCTAGCTAACGGCTCAGATGGTAAAGCGTCTGCCTACAATGCGGGAGACCCGGGTTCGATCCCTGGGTCGGGAAGATCCTCTGGGGAAGGAAATGGCAACCCACTCCAGTACTCTTGGCTAGAAAATGCTATGGATGGAGGAGGGTGGTAGGCTACATTCCATGGGGTCGCAAAGAGTCGGACATGATTGAGAGATTTCACTTCACTTTACTTCAACATCAACAGGTAGCTAATTTAATGGGATAATTTTTTATTTTTTATTTTTGCTCTAATGATCATGTAACTCTACATTTAGGATATATTATGACAAGTACAATGTCTTCCTAAAATACAATCTTGATTATAATTCTCCCCATTTCCACATTCACTAAATCATTAGTGACATTCCCCAAATATTCTCGGTTCCCCCTCATTCCAGGTAGAGTTGCTCTTCTTGGTCCTTCGTGATTGGATGGGGCCTTGTAGCTGTTTCTGGCCAGTGAGATGAGAGCAGGAGTAAACGTGTGCCCTTTCTGGGCTGAATCTTTACTTGCCAGGGCAAGAACTTTAAGAGCTCTCTGTGTCCCTGAGCATGATCTGCAGTGTTAGAGATAGTGACTACTTCTCAGATCAACACCTTGGATATCTGCAATGAGCAACAAGTTCCCTGTCAAACCATGGAGGACATGTAGCATAAGCAGGAAATAAACCTGTATTGCTATAAGATACTAAAATTGGGGGCTTCTTATTATAGCAGCATAATCAAGCCTATTCTGATTGGTACATTTCTCTACTCTCCACCACTCATTGAAAAACATTCATTGGGTACAGAATGAAGAATGCACTCTGGCATGCAAGACTCTCTTAAATATGGGTCATTTTTCTTTTCTTAGGAAATTTCATACACCTTGATTTCCAGTAGAACTGGACTCTGTGACCTGACTTTTGGTCTCTAAGTCTTTTGTGAGAGCCTCATTGATTCTCTATTGTATGTGAACTTTCTCCTTTTGAATTCCCATAAGTATATCTCATCGTCTGTGGCACCTCTTTATTCTATTTTTGAAATTTTATTTATCTAGAAACTTACTCTCTTTACAGATAATTAATAAATTAGTTTAATGTCAACCCTTGTGACTTAATCATATCTATATTTTTAATAGAAATTAGCTCTATTTCTAGAATATAGGAGGCAGTCAATGAGTATTCATTACATTGGATTATTTTCTTCTTAAAGGTATAGCAATAAGAATAGTAGGTTTTCATTCTTTTTTTAAATTTTGTCTTTCCTCAAGCAAAAGTGATTCATAACAAGGTTATTATAAACTGATAGAAATAAGAGACATCTATGAATTGATTCTTCATGCAGGTTTTTTTTTTTCTGATTCATCTTAATTTGTCCATCTGTCTATCCTTCTTATTATTTCATTCACTCATCTGCTGTTTTATGGAAGTAATATATATACAGGAATAAATAGATATATTAGGACTTGTAGACAATGGTTTCCTGCTACATTCCTGAATGTACTTCTCAGAAATAATTATACAAAGTATTTCTATTCTGAATTATCCTGAAGCTTGTCATATTTTAAAATAATATGTGTATATAGTCATTAATTGATATATTAACTTTAGATATTAGCTATTAACTTTCTGAAGATTTTATTCATTTCAGTAATCTGAGACCCCCCATTCCTTTATATTTATAACAATATTTTTAGTTTTTCTATTGGTTGATATTGTATTTTAATACTTTAAAAATTCTTATTCTTGTTTCATCATTTGTTGATTGATGGTATCTCTTGACTGTTTACTTGGTGAAGTGAAGATATTGTTTCTTCACCTTTACTTTAAATATTTTAACTTTTAGAATATTATCTGTAACCTTAATTAAGCCTTCTGTGCTTTGTCCAGAGGGTCATTTTTAAAGTTTAAAATCAATAAAGTGCATTTATTTTATTGACTAAGTATTAGTGTTCACTGCAGAGTCTGAGTACCATGGCTTAATTTCATTCTTATACAACAGTCTGTTATCTTCCCTCTGTTGTTTTCAATGGCTTTTAAAATAAAAGTCTAGTACTGCCTGCCTTTATGACAATGTTATGCTTTCCCATAATCTCAATAGTACTCTCTAATCGAGGAACTCCTCTCTCGGCAGGAGGTTTTCTTCTGATGTTATTCTACTCTATGCTGTTGTTGTTGTTCAGTTGCTGAGTTGTGTCCGACTCTGCGAGCCTATGGACTGTAGCCTGCTGGGCTCCTTTGGCCATGTACTGATTCCTTTTTCAGTTCAGTTCAGTTCAGTTCAGTCACTCAGTTGTGTCCGATTCCTTTTTAGATCTGTCTTCTCTCTTACTACTCCAGAACCTCATTCCTGAATCTTATTCTTTCTCTTTCTTGGTTTAGCTTCTCATTTTTCTGGATTGTGTATTTAAGTAACTATCTAATAAAGAATTTATAAGATGAAAATTTTTGGAATCTTTTCACGTCTAAAGATGCCTTTTTTCCCCTGAGAGTACTATTGATTCATACATTGGGATTTAATTCTGAGTCGAATGTCATTTTCCTTTAAGGGCATGAACGAAATCGCTGTTGCTGGAGATAAATTAGAGTCAACATGATGATTCTTTTTCTTCTACAAGCTATTTGCTTTCTTTCTGTGCACCCTGTTCCACACTGAGCATAGCACACGCAAAGTTTCAGAATCTTTTCTTTATTCTTAATATTATGAAATTCTACAAGCATATATGAGTGTGAATTTTGTCTTTAAAATTTTGCTGAGTACTTGATGGGCCTCTTTAATTTGTTTCCTTCATTTCTGAAAATTCTAGTCTACTAATATTTATAAATTTCCTCTCATCCATTTTCTCTGTTCTTTATTTCTTGAATATATGTGCTCTTCATTCAGACTTTGTTGTCTTTGACTTTTATTTTTCCCTAATAAGTTGGTTCCTTTGTTCTTCATTTGAGATTTTTTGGCTTTTTATATACATGCTTCTGTGGAATATTTTTTGCTTAGTAAAGATTGTATTTTTTAAATTAAAAAATGTTATTTTTCTTTCATTGATTTTTTTATTACAGCAATTTATCATTACTTTCTTATTTTATAGATACAGTGGCTTATGAAATTCATGTGCAATGATGCTCTACTGTGAAACCCAGATCCCTCTCCAATCTGGAAGCACGTGTTCATTCCCCTTCTTTCTACATTAAAAGTGTTGTTGCTGAATGGGGGTGGAGATAGGGTAGAGTTTGGTGCATAAAGAGCTGGCCTCTTGTTTAAATTCTGTGAATATCTGAAGGATCTTAAATGCTTAAGCACCCCATGGGATTGCCTAAGGTGTCTCTTACAACTGAACCACAGGTCAACTTCTTCTGCCCAATCCTGTCTTCCACCCTCCCTTATTCCCTTTATTTGGGAGCATGACAAATCTCTCTGTCTCTCAGAGTCTGTTTCTCATGGAGCCAGGCATAAGACATTATGTGAGGATACTATTTTGAAGTTGTTTTTTTTAAAAAAATTCTTGAACTTCCCTGGTGGTCCAGTGGTTGGGACTCCTCACCATCAGTGCAGGGGGTATGGGTTCAGTTCCAGGTCAGAAAACTAGGATCCTACATGCATGTGGTGGAAACAAAAGGTAAAATAAAATAATTTAAAAAATTATTTTGTTTTCTGAATTCTGATTCCCTCAGAGTTATTTATCTATTATTCATGTGTATGTCTGTGGGTATGTATGTGTATTCGTGTGGTTTATTTAAAATCTAGAGCATTATTACACATAACATTATTTATTTATTATTTTGACAAAAAAAAAACAGTTAAAAAATTTTTTTTTTGCTTTGAATTAAACATCTGACTTTTTTATTCTCTGCTTAAGGGGTTTGGAAAGGAGTCACCAACTCCTTAGAACTTCAGTTTACCACTTTTCTCAGCCCCTTTTCCTTCCCTGCTCTCTGTTTCCATGCCCAGTGTTCTCTCTGCAGGACACTCGGTCTTTGCTGACAAAGTCTGTGCAGGTCTCCAGGCAATGGCTTGTGTGGCTCCATTTTGTCAGCAGGCATGCTTACGATGCCTTCTGTGTTCTAGAAATGTGCTAAAATACCTCCTTTGTCAGCGTTCCCTCCATTCTTTCAGTTGTGGTGCTGAGTCATGCCTTCTTGCTGTTTTATATCTGTTAAGTGTAGCCCTGAGAGGAACAGCACGCTCTGTGCTCTCTTGAACCCAGTGTCTTTAGACTTCTGTGACTTTTGGTAATAGTTTTGCTCCTGGTTGTCCTTCAGGGAGCTGAATTTCAACTTAGTTTGTGGTGCTGTTCATTCTCTTCTCTCCATTACCCAAAGTTTCCCCTCAAAATTAAACATACATCATTAATGGAGACCTATTTCTCTGATTTCTTTTCACTCTTAGAATCATCCATGATAAATATGACCAGCCTCTGATTATAGAAGAGGAAAAGGAGATTCAGAGATTGATGAGTTTTCCCATAATTTATCAGCCCATCAATAGTTGGAGGAAAAATTTGACCTTAAATCCCAATTTTGCCTCAAAAAAAGTCAACTTCGTTTTCTTTTTTTGCCCCAAATATCAACCTTGAGTGGCTGTTTTTCTTCTTTTTGTTCTTTTTCTTGTTTCTGAGTTTCAGCTATTACAATTCAACATTGGTTTCTTTGTAGGTGGTGATCTAGGACTCCAATGTCTTGTTCAATTTCCCTTCTGCCTCCCACACTGATAACTGATCTAAATTTTTCCTTTGAGTTTTAGCAAATGGAGGAAACCATAAGAGGGTTGTTTTACTTTACTCTCACTTTCAAAAATCCTTATGAACTATTAAAACCAAATTTTACTTTATTTTCACCTTACAAATTTCAAAACATGTAAAACATATGAAGATATACAAGAAGAGAGAGTATCAAAAAAGTTGTGTAGTTAAGTCACCCTAACCCCAAAGGGAAAGAAGTAACAATATGCATGGGAGCTTAGCACTCAGCCAGAGTGAGTCCCTATTGTACTGACACTCAATACAGGCTTTCATTTCAGTGTCTTAAATAAGCAATTACTGAAAGAAGTCATACATTCATTAGTGATATTCCTTTCTTCCTTCATTCAAGCATTATGCAAACATTTATTGAATGACAACCAAGTGCTTAATATTGTTCTGGGCATAGGGGATGCGGCAGTCAACCTGAAGGACAAGGTAATATCTTTAAAGTGCTAACAGTCTAGGGGTGGAAGACAGATTATAAATAAGTGGACAAATAAATAAATAATGTAATTTTAGGCAGTGATAAGAGAAACGAAGAAAATATAGTAGAATAGTGTTAGTTGCTCAGTTGTGTCCAACTCTTTGCGACATCACAGACTAGAACCTGCAAGGCTCTACCCATGGAATTCTCCAGGCAAGAATACTGGAGAGGGTAGCCATTCCTTTCTCCAGGGGATCTTCCCAACCCAGGGATCAAACCCAAACGTACATTGCAGACAGATTCTTTACTGTCTGAGCCACAGGGAAAGTGAAATTGAAGTCACTCAGTCGTGTCCGACTCTTTGCTACCCCATGGACTGTAGCTTACCAGGCTCCTCCGTCCATGGAATTTTCCAGGCAAGAGTACTGGAGTGGGTTGCCATTTCCTTCTCCAGGGGATCTTCATGGCCCAGGGATCGAACCAGGGTCTCTCGCATTGCAGGCAGACGCTTTACCATCTGAGCCACCAGGGAAGGGAATGTTAATTACTGGAGGAGGAGAATATTAATTGATTACCTAATTAGTCAAGGCTTCTCATGACCCCTTAGTGATCTACCTTAAGATCTTATATTCAAGGTATGGGAAGCTTTTGCAATATTCTCTTCTTGAATGTGGGCTGTTTTAGTAACTTGTTTTGCATCAAGAAACATTGATGAAGGTGATGATATATCACTGCCACCATTCAGTTCAGTTCAGTTCAGTTCTGTCTCTCAGTCGTGTCTGAGTCTTTGCGATCCCATGAATCACAGCACGCCAGGCCTCCCTGTCCATCACCAACTCCTGGAGTTCACTCAGACTCACATCCATCGAGTCAGTGATGCCATCCAGCCATCTCATCCTCTGTTGTCCCCTTCTCCTCCTGCCCCCAATCCTTCCCAGCATCAGGGTCTTTTCCAATGAGTCAACTCTTTGCATCAGGTGGCCAAAGTATTAGAGTTTCAGCTTCAGCATCAGTCCTTCCAATGAACACCCAGGACTGATCTCCTTTAGGGTGGACTGGTTGGATCTCCTTGCAGTTCAAGGGGCTCTCAAGAGTCTTCCCAATACCATAGTTCAGAAGCATCAATTCTTCAACTCTCAGCTTTCTTCACAGTCCAACTCTCACATCCATACGTGACCACTGGAAAAACCATTAGGTTAAAAAATTTTGTCCTCTGTCTTGCTAGCAGCTCCTCTCTGTTGCTTTGACAAGGAAGTTGCCATGTTAGCTGGGTCTTTATGACAAGGAACAAAAAAAGGCAGCTTCTGAACCAGTCAGAATGGAGGGGTTTAGTCTGACAACCTTCACAGAATGAATTCTGCCAACAACCCAAATGACACTGGAAGTAGATCCTTACCTGGAACTTTCTGATGAGAACCCAGCTCTGACCAGCAAACTGACTGCAGAAAACCCCTGAAGTACTAGTCTCAGCTAAGCATGCCCAGATTCCCGACTCACAGAAACTGTGAGATAATAACTGTGTTGTTTTAACTGCCAAGCCTGTGGTAATATTTTAATATAGCAGTGACATTATTGTTATTTATATGCTTAAAACTTATGCTGTGCATACAGCAGTCTCTTTTAAGTTGATTACAAGAGTGCATGCCTTATTTGCCATTCATTTGTACTGGAATATAATTGAGTTTGCTGCCTCTCTGTGATAATCGTTGATTTTTTACCTTCTGGATCATTTGGATGCTCTTTTAAAAAATCCAGTTATATAATCTATTTGTACAAAATTATGCTGGTTGCTAAGAGCAGTAGCTCTGTCAGTTTCCACATTTGTTAGCTTCTCAGAGTTACAGGGTCATTCATGGCCTATTACGATTTATAATGTTTAAATGTGCTAAGGTGCAATACTTTGTCATATACCATTTTTCTTTAAGGCACTTAGAACTTCAGTTTCTTGCTCTGTAGAAAATTCCATGCTTACAGAAATTGCAAAAGTGCTCATGTATCAAAAATCATACAGGGTTTATTCTATTAGAGCCCCACGGGAGCTCACGTGAGGGGCTGTGTGTGCAGCCTGTGGCTGACAGCTAGTGGTTGGATTATAGATATTGCCATCTAAACATCTTTGGTACTGTTTCCTACAATGAGTTCAACATAACATGTTTATCTGATAGCTTCCAGGTTGAGCTCTTAGGAGAAAATCTTCAGAGGAAACTGCTGGGTCTGCATCTGTTCTATCACTTACACAGAGATCTCCCTGCAAAGCTGGCTTGCCTAAGAATGGGAAAAGTCTTCCAGGAAGATGAACAAGAGCAATAAAAACTATATATACCATGGGAGGGAAGAGAAGGGGAGAGACGGGCCAGGCAAAGGGTTAGTTAGGCCAAATGCTCTCCCTTTTATTGCCAGCTCAAGGCTTCTCTGGAGAAGGCAATGGCACTCCACTCTAGTACTCTTGCCTGGAAAATCCCATGGACGGAGGAGCCTTGTAGGCTGCAGTCCATGGGTTGTGAAGAGTCAGACACAACTGAGTGACTTCACTTTCACTTTCATGCATTGGAGAAGGAAATGACAACTCACTCCAGTGTTCTTGCCTGGAGAATCCCAGGGATGGGGGAGCCTGGTGGGCTGCCGTCTATGGGGTCGCACAGAGTTGGACACGACTACAGTGACTTAGCAGCAGCAGCAAGTCTTCTCTCCTTGGGGACCATCAGAAAGTAGAAATAGAGGTGATGCTCCCTCTTCCTGCACTCATATCTGTGGGGGATTCCTATTAAAGAACTTGCATCTCTTTTCCTGATAGGACTACACTTTCCTCTCTTATGGATTGTCTAAAGTTAAAGTCACAACTCCGATTATTCCCATTTGAATGATTTTTTTTTTTCTCTCTAGTCCTCTAGTTGCAGTGAGCAGGGGCTACTCTTCATTTTGGTGCCCGGGCTTCTCATTGCAGTGCCTTCTCTTGTTGCAGAGCACGGGCTCTAGGCATGCAGGCTTCAGTAGTTGCACCATGCAGGCTTCAGTAGCTGTGACACACAGGCTCAGTAGTTGTGGCTCATGGGCTCTAGAGTGCGGGTTCATTGGTTGTGGTGCATTGGTTGTGGGCTTAGCTGCTCTATGGCATGTGGGATCTTCCTTAAGCAGGGATCGGACCCACATCCCCTGCATTGGCAGGCTGATTCTTATCCACTCTGCCACCAGAGACATCCAGAAAGTTTGTTTTTTGAAATAAGAATGTATACTCATTACCACAGGATTATCATGTATACATTACTTATTCCAAGGAAGGATTTTAGCTGCTATCTTGTGTCTCCATTTTGGTCACAGTTGTGTTGCCCACCTGGGTAAAGCATCTGACCCCAGAGTAGCTATAGAAGGGCAAACTATGTTGGCATTCTCTTAATGGAATGACATATGACCCATAGTGTCTTGGTCCCCAGGTCTCCACCCAGTATGTGCCAAGCTTACATTTTCTTTTTTTTGTTAATAAAAATCTAGTAATCGATACATAGTCTTTGTTATCATCCCTCCTCTAGTCACTGACAAGCAAAGATAGAGTTTCAAACAAGTTGTTTCCCAGTCTTAAGGCAGCATGGAAACATCAGCATTGGCTGATGTCACAGACAGGACAGAACACAGGAAATAGTCTCTTACCAGTGCAAAGGGCACGGGGTTTTTGTTATCTTTGATATTCAGAAAACGGCAGGTTTATGTGTGTGTGGTGTGTCCGTGGAAGTCTGTGTGCATGTGTGTGATGAGCTGCTGAAATAGTCCTATGGGCTGCCCCTCCTAGAGTGTAAAAGACCACCTTATGGTGACATGCGAACTTCTTGAGGGTTTAATTTTAAGTAGAGACAGCTTCAGAAGGTAGATCGTTTCTCTTCCCTTAGATTCTCCTATGTGAAGTGCACAAGCTTAATTATCTTTGTTGATAGAACAAAGATAGACATATCACAATGTCCCAGTAATAATATGTTCACCTCTATAATTCTGAAAATATATGCTTTCCCCAAATCTTAAAAGTCTCATTTTTTTAAACAGTAGGCATTATATAAGTGGAACTAGGGATGATTCAGAAGTTAAAATATCCATGTGTGTGGTATGTGTGTGTGTTTGAGAAAGAAAGAGAGAGAGGTTGACTCGACTCCATCTGTGATCAGCAGTGTGCCCTTTAGCTGGTTACAATTGCTTCAAACTTCAATTTTGATACTATACGAAGTTTCCTTATTTGCTCCATCTGTAAAATTAAAATAATAACAGCTTCTTAAAGGGATTCATAAGAATTAAAAGAGATGCTCCAAGTGAAATAGACCCATTAGAAAGAACAGTGTCTGACACTCAGTAAATACTAGCTATTAGTATAGTCTTGCAGTATTTTGATACTTAAAATTGTCTTAAGTCATCTTAAAGGTGATGTGTCAGTGAGTCATACGCTGCAAGTGGTTATATGATGCAAGTATGGTCGTAATTATGTGTATTTATTGTTTTTGATGCTAAATAATTTAATGTTTTTCTGGTTAATTATTTTGGGGAGAAGAAGTTAGATCCCTTACTCATATCATGTACAAATGTATATTCATAATGGGTTAAATATTAAAATATAAAAAATAAAAACATGAAAGAACTGGAAGGAAATATGAATATGTGTATGGTATTGAACACTGAGAGCACCTTCAGAAACATGACCAAGCAGAAACTAGACAAATAAAAATCATTCAATTACACTATAGGGAAACTGAAAACAAACACAAAAGCACCCTATGAGAGAGGATACCATAATAAAGTGCAAGACTACAATTGACCCTTTTTTATAACTGTTTTTTTTAATTAGTTCTTTTTAATTACTTTGGGCTGCACTGGGGGTCTTCTTCGCTACATGTGGTCTTGCAGGGCTCAGGGACTACTCTTTAACTGTGGTGAATGGTGGATTTCTCACTGTGATGGCTTCTCTTATTGCGAAGCATGGGCTCCAGAGCACTAGCTCAGTTGTGACTCACGGGTTTAGTTGCTCTGCAGCATGTGGGATCTTTCTGAACCAGAGAGCAAACCTGTGTCACCTGCATTGCAAGATGGATTCTGAACCACCGAACCACAGGGAAGTCCTACAATTGATCCTTAAACAACAGGGATTTAAACTATGTGGGTCCATTTATATGTGGGTTTTGTCTAATAAATATAGTACCTGTATTTTCATTTTATAGATCTTTAAATTAACTAAGCATCAGTTCAGTTCAGTTCAGTCGCTCAGTTGTGTCCGACTCTTTGTGACCCCATGGACTGCAGTATGCCAGGCTTCCCTGTCCATCACCAACTCCCAGAACTTACTCCAACTCATGTCCATTGAGCCAGTGATGTCATCCAACTATCTCATCCTCTGTCGTCCCCTTCTCCTCCCACCTTCGATCTTTCCCAACATTAGGGTCTTTTCCAATGAGTTGGTTCTTTGCATCAGGTGGCCAAAGTATTGGAGTTTCAGTTTCAGCATTAGTCCTTCCAATGAATATTCAGGACTGATTTCCTTTAGGATTGACTGGCTGGGTCTCCTTGCAGTCCAAGGGA
The DNA here is from genome assembly GCF_002263795.3 of Bos taurus. Taxonomy (NCBI): domain Eukaryota; kingdom Metazoa; phylum Chordata; class Mammalia; order Artiodactyla; family Bovidae; genus Bos; species Bos taurus. Next base: position 80,456,327 of record NC_037338.1, on the reverse strand, counting down.
TTCTCAAGAGTCTCCTCCAATACCACAGTTCAAAAGCATCAATTCTTCAGCACTCAGCTTTCTTTATGGTCCAACTCTCACATCTATATGTGACTACTAGAAAACCATAGCTTTGACTAAGTATAAGGAAAACTTTGTGTTTAGATTAGAGATCACAATGTGAGAATCAAAGGAACTAGAGTTTAAGTATTGATTCTTTTCAAACTGTTAGCTTTGTCCCCTTGGCTAAGTCATTTATCAATTCCCTTGGCTAAGTCATTTATCAATTCCTTTGTTTTTGAGGCAGAGATTAGCAGTACCTGCATTGTTGACTGAGTGGGGGCTTGGTGACCCTAACCCTTCCATCATGCAAGGGTCAACTCTAGTTTCAAACAGGGAAATTTTTCTAAAAATATGGATGAAGGGATAATGCACATAGTGTGCAAAATCTGTTTACAAGTCAATTAAGGAAAAATGAGTGCTCAAATAGAAAATGAGCAAAGGCTATAACCTCCATTTAATACTGTTGATGTGCTCAGTCGTGGGTGACTCTTTGAGACCCTATGGACTGTAGCCCGCCAGGTTCCTCTGTCCATGGAATTTTCCAGGCAAGAATACTGGAGTGGGTTGCCATTTCTTTCTCCATCATTTAATATTAGTAGAAACACAAAACTCAGTAATCAGAGTTTTAACTGAGTACAGGAAAACAGGCATTATGCATACTGGTAGTATCATGGTACATGATTATATCTTTCTAGAGGACAATTCGACAGTATACATTAGAATTAAAAATTTCCATTCTCTTTGATTCAACAAATCCATTTTTAGGAAATTTTTCTTAACAAATTAGTTGTTGTTAAGACCTCAGTCGTGTCTGACTCTTTCTGACCCCATGGACTGCAGCACACCAGGCTTCCCTGTCCTTCACTATCTCCTGGAATTGGCTCAAACTCATGTCCATTGGATCAGTGATGCCATCCAGCCATCTCACTCTCTGCCACTCTCTTCTCCTCCTGCCCTCAACCTTTCCCAGCATCAGGGTCTTTTCTAATGTGTTGGCTTGTAGCATCAGGTTGGCTCTTTGCATCAGTATTGGAGCTTCAGCTTCAGTATTAGTCCTTCCAATGAATATTCAGGGTTGATTTTCTTTAGGATTGACTGGTTTGATCTCCTAGAATTATTTGTACAAATTAGCAAAGATACAGTGTAGTCATAATGGTTGTTGTAGCACTGGATTTTAGTGACAGAAAATTACAGTCATTCTATACACTTAATATCTTCATTCTAGTATTGGTTACCTAGGTCAGCCTTATTCAATGTGTGAGTTGATAAAGGGTATAAAGAGATCCTTGAAAAGGCTATTTCCTTTTTGGTTCTGGTTGCAATAACACACCCTCTGTTCCCCTGGTCCTTATGGGGATATATGAACCTAAGTCTTTATTTGGGGTGTTGGGATTCTCTCAGCCCCAATCTGACCCTCTGAGCAATGGTTCTCAGGGCTGGCTTCTTATTGAAATCATGTGGCTAGGTATACTGATGCTAGGTTCCATCACTCGGTATTCTTACTTAATTGGTTTGAGCTCAGGCACTGATTTTTTCTAACGTTCCTAGCTAGTGGAATGATTCATCTTACTACATAGCTTAGGCCAAGCCTTGAGGCTGCTGCTGCTAAGTCACTTCAGTCGTGTCCAACTCTGTGTGACCCCATAGACATCAGCCCACGAGGCTCCCCCATCCCTGGGATTCTCCAGGCAAGAACACTGGAGTGGGTTGCCATTTCCTTCTCCAATGCAGGAAAGTGAAAAGTGAGAGTGAAGTCATTCAGTCGTGTCCAACTCTTAGCAACCCCGTGGACTGCAGCCCACGAGGCTCCTTCATCCATGGGATTTTCCAGGCAAGAGTACTGGAGTGGGTTGCCATTAAAAGGTACCTATTGAATGACAAGTATTATTATTCCTCCCACCCTTATTTCCATGTACACAACAACCCTGGTCTTCTTCACCCTGCCCAAATCCTTTCTCCTCCTAAGGGGATGACACTGCCAAACCAGGTACAATTAGAGAGGTGCTAATTTCCTGTAGTCAGAGCTACAGTGATCTTGATCGTGTCTGGAAGGCTAGGCAGCATTATTTTGTGCTAAATCTCTGATTTAGATTCATTTAATTTCATAGGCAGCAAAGCAGAAATAAAAATAGCTTCACTCCTGAATTGTGAGAGTGAGAAACTACAGAACACATCTTTTGTTTACCATAAATCTCTAAAGTGCTGATATGAAACCTGACCCTTCCTGGCTTCCTGGAAACAGCCTGACTTTATCATTCAGAAACTGGAAACTCTAGGACAAAAGGTCTATTGGCCCTAAGAACTCATCTAGAAGGTCTTAGCATACTATCTAAAAATACCTAAAATTAGTAATTTCAAAAGAACCTGGATGACAATTTGGGTATGGAAAACATGTAAGAGGTTTCAGCAGTCCTTTCCTACTTTCCAGCATTTCACACATGCTTCCTGAATGGCATTGCTAGGACAGTTTACATCACTGTGGTATTGTGGTTGATAATGCAGACTCTGAGAACAGATTGCATATTTGAATTACAATCCACCATTTTCCATCACTCTGAGCCTCAGTTTTCTCTTATTTAAATTGAGGTGGGCTATAATCATACCATATTTCACGGAATGTGTTGAGGACTAAATAAAAAGCCCTTTGAATAGTGACAACCACACAGTTAACTCTCTGTGAAGGTTAACTCTTGAAAGAGCAAAAACTTGTCTTTAGCTCAGGCTACTAATGGGGCTAGGAAAATGAACTCAGAAAAAGCTAGTTAACAGAAATCTCTTTCTCCCCAGGTCCTACAGTAGCTATAAAATCCCACAGGACCCCCTCCTTGAGTAATTATGGCTTTCTTATCTATGATTTCCCAGGCCAACTTTGCTACTCCCATATATTACTGGGGATATTCAATTAGGTAATAACCTTGGACTCAGTGACCAAATTCTTAGTTAATCTCTGCTTTTCTTAATATAGCCTAGAAAAAGCAATTGAGCCAGAAATGGTCTCTTCTTCCTTTCAATTTTCCTCCAAGTCCTTCATCAGAACCCAAACATTGTAAAAGATATGTCCCTTTTTCTATTTTAAAGTACTTGCTAGGCTGCCCTCCTTCACTGCATTGAATCAATAAATCTGGTCCAGCAGAGCCAGATTTGTGCCTACTGGTCTTTGTTTGATAAGATTTTGGCTCTGTTGTTATTATAGAGGAAATAGTAATAGTGATAGTTAGGGACCCAGAGGTGCCATTGCATATATTGCAGAGACATTTTATTGGCTTATTGTTTACTTAAGTCTAACATCAATTTTGTGTGTGTGGCAGGTAGGATCTGAGATGGAGAATTATAAATTTTTATTAATGGACATGGCTTACCTGCTACTTTGCAAAATGTATACACTGACTGCTTATTTAACTTATATGCAGAGTACATCATGAGAAACACTGGGCTGGAAGAAGCACAAGCTGGAATCAAGATTGCCAGGAGAAATATAAATAACCTCAGATATGCAGATGACACCACCCTTATGGTAGAAAGTGAAGAGGAACTAAAAAGCCTCTTGATGAAAGTGAAAGAGGAGAGTAAAAAAGTTGGCTTAAAGCTCAACATTCAGGGAAATGGATGGGGAAATAGTGGAAACAGTGTCAGACTTTCTTGGGGGGCTCCAAAGTCACTGCAGATGGTGATTGCAGCCATGAAATTAAAAGATGCTTAGTCCTTGGAAGAAGTTATGACCATCCTAGATAGCATATTGAAAAGCAGAGACATTACTTTGCCAACAAAGGTCCGTCTAGTCAAGGCTATGGTTTTTCCAGTGGTCATGTACGGATGTGAGAGTTGGACTGTGAAGAAAGCTGAGCACCAAAGAATTGATGCTTTTGAATTGTGGTGTTGGAGAAGACTCTTGAGAGTCCCTTGGACTTAAAGGAGATCCAACCAGTCCATTCTGAAGGAGATCAGCCCTGGGATTTCTTTGGAAGGAATGCTGCTAAAGCTGAAACTCCAGTACTTTGGCCACCTCATGCGAAGAGTTGACTCATTGGAAAAGACTCTGATGCTGGGAGGGATTGGGGGCAGGAGGAGAAGGGGACGACAGAGGATGAGATGGCTGGATGGCATCACCGACTCGATGGACGTGAGTCTGAGTGAACTCCGGGAGATGGTGATGGACAGGGAGGCCTGGCGTGCTGTGATTTATGGGGTTGCAAAGAGTCAGATACGACTGAGTGACTGAACTGAACTGAACTGATACACTGAGCAAGAAGAAGTCAGCCATTTGTGGCTTGGTAATAGGTGAGGAAATTCATTGGAGAAAACAAACCCTCTGCAGGGAGGATGAAAATCACTGAACAGGTACGTTTTCTTTTTTCTTTTTAAGGGAAGAGGAGTAGAGATGAAAACTGGCTTCAGGGCAAGAAAAAGGTAGAGTTTCTGCCCTGGGCTCAGAGTTGGGGAATAGAGATGGTGTCAGAGCCATGAGGTCTGCCATGAGCATCTCATGGGATCTTGGGGAGAGGGTCCCACATCACAGAAAGCCTCCATGACTGTGAGAAAATCTCAACCATCAAGATGTAGGTCAAGGTGACCTTGAACGGAGCTATTGACAACTTTTCCCAAAAGTAATATTGACAGTCTGCCTAGAAAAATCAATGTTCCTATCTTGATGTGGAACATCACATTCACATGTCAATACAGAGAAAAAAGAAGAGTGGGAATGAAGAAGTGGTATATAATTTCCTATTTGTAATTCCTACTACTTTTGGAAGAAACACTAGGCTACACTCTGTAGATATAAATGTCCTAGCATTTTGGAAGAGAGAAAGCAATAGGGTAAGGGTTTAGGAAAGGCTTTAGGAAGAGACAGACCCTAAAATGATGCTTGAAAGATGGGTAGATTAGGGAGGGCATTCTAAGCCGGAGGAGAGTATAAAGAAGGATGTCATGAGATTGGCATGTAACAGCACTGTTTCTCTAATCAGTGGTGCTTGTTGTTGTTCAGTAGCTAAATCGTGTCTGACTTTTTACCACCCCATGGACTATAGCGCATACCAGGCTTCCCTGTCCTTCACTATCTCCCTGAGTTTGCTCAAACTCATGTTCATTGAGTTAGTGATGCCATCCAATCAGCGATTAACTTTCTTTGAAAAAGTTGGGAAAAAAGCTTAAGTGAGAAACATGTATAATAATGAAACAAATCGCCAGTCCAGGTTCAAAGCATGATACAGGATGCTTGGGGCTGGTGCACTGGCCGGGTTTTTTTTTTTTTTTAAATCCACATCTGTCTTTGAATCTCTGCTTTGAATCTAAAGCAGAGTTCCATTGGAATATTCTGTGATGGAAATATTTTATATCTCTGCTGTCCAATGTGTTAACTCTCAATCTATGGTTACTGAACACTTGAAGTATGGCTAGAGTGCTAAGGAACTGAATGATGACTTTAATTTTGAATAATTCAAATCTAAGTTTCTACAAGTACATATGGTTACCATATTGGACAGCACAAAAAAGGTTGACTTCTAAATTCTTTAGAATTTTGTATTTGCATACTAACAGTGTTTCTCTCATTGAAAGCAGAGTCCAGAAATAGGTCATCTTTATAAATCACGTTTAGCTTCCCAGGTGGCGCCAGTGGTAACGAACCCACCTGCCAATGCAGAGGACATAAGAGATGTGAGTTCAGTACCTGGGTCAGGAAAATCTCCTGCACACGGGCATGCAACATACTCCAGTATTCCTGCCTGAAGAATCCCACGGACAGAGGAGCCTGGTGGGCTACAGTCCATAGGGTCACAAAGAGTTGGACATGACTGAAGCGAATTAGCATGCACCCATAAATCTTTCTTACCCTTTTCACCAGGATTTAAGGACAGTCAGTTCAGTTCAGTCTCTCAGTCATGTCTGAATCTTTGCAACCCCATGGACTGCAGCAGCATGCCAGGCTTCCCTGTCCATCACCAACTTCCGGAGCGTGCTAAAACTCATGTCCATCAAGTCAGTGATACCATCCAACCATCTCATCCTCTGTCATCCCCTTCTCCTCCTGCCCTCAATGTTTCCCAGCTTTAGGATCTTTTCCAGTGAGTTGGTTCTTTGCATCAGATCGCCAAGGTATTGGAGCTTCAGCTTCAGCATCAGTCCTTCCAATGAATATTCAGGAATGATTTCCTTTTGGATAGACTGGTTTGATCTCCTTGCAGTCCAAGGAACTCTCAAGAGTCTTCTCCAATATCACAGTTCAAAAGCATCAATTCTTCAGTGCTCAGCTTTCTTTACAGTCCAACTCTCATTGGAAAAACCATAGCTTTGACTATATGGCCCTTTGTTGGTAAAGTAATGTCTCTACTTTTTTAAAAAAATATTTAATATGCTGTCTAGGTTGGTCATAGTTTTTCTTCCAAGAGCAAGCATCTTTTAATTTCATGGTTGCAGTCACCATCTGCAGTGCTTTGGAGACTCCCAAAATAAAGTCTCACTGTTTCCACTGTTTCCCCATCTATTTGCCGTGAAGTAATTGGACTGGATGCCATGATCTTAGTTTTCTGAATGTTGACTTTTAAGCCAAACTCACTTACTCAAACTCAATAACCTCTTTCACTTTCATCAAGAGGCTCCTTTGTTCTTCTTTGCTTTGTGCAGTAAGGGTGGTGTCATCTGCATATCTGAGGCTATTGCTATTTCTCCTGGCAATCTTGATACCAGGTTGTGCTTCATCCAGCCTGGCATTTTGCATGATGCATTTTGCATATAAGTTAAATAAGCAGGGTGACAATATACAGCCTTGACGTACTCCTTTCCCAATTTGTAACCAGTCTGTTGTTCCATGTCCAGTTCTAACTGTTGCTTCTTGACCTGCATACAGATTTCTGATGGCAGAAATGGAGGCAGGTCAGGTGGTCTGGTATTCCCATCTCTTGAAGAATTTTCCACAGTTTGTTGCTATCCACACTGTCAAAGGCTTTAGCACAGTCAATAAAGCAAAAGTATAATTTTTCTGGAACTCTCTTGCTTTTTTGATGATCCAATGGATATTGGCAATTTGATTTCTGGCCCCTCTGCCTTTTCTAAATCCAGCTTTCATATCTGGAAGTTCACAGTTCACATACTGTTGAAGCCTGGCTTGGAGAATTTTGAGGATTACTTTGCTAGTGTGTGAGATGAGTGCAATTGTGTGTGTGAGATGAGTGCAAGTTTGACATTCTTTGGCATTGCCTTTCTTTGGAATTTGAATGAAAATGGACATTTTCCAGTCCTGTGGCCACTGCTGAATTTTCCAAATTTGCTGGCATATAGAGTGCAGCACTTTCACAGCATCATCTTGTAGGATTTGAAATAGCTGAACTGGAATTCCATCACCTCCACTAGCTTTGTTTGTAGTGATGCTTCCTAAGGCCCACTTGACTTCACATTCTAGGATGTCTGGCTCTAGGTGAGTGATCACACCAGCGTGGTTATCTGGGTCATGAAGATCTTTTTTGTACAGTTCTTCTGTGTATTCTTGACACCTCTTCTTAATATCTTCTGCTTCTGTTAGGTCCATACTATTTCTATCCTTTATTGTGTCCATCTTTTCATGAAATGTTCCCTTGGTATCTCTAATTTTCTTGAAGAGATCTCTAGTCTTTCCCATTCTGTTGTTTTCCTCTGTTTCTTTGCATTGATCACCAAGGAAGGCTTTCTTATCTCTCCTTGCTCTTCTTTGGAACTCTGCATTCAAATGGGTATATTTTCCCTTTTCTCCTTTGTCTTTAGTTCTTCTTCTTTTCTCAGCTATTTTAAGGACTCCTCAGACAACCATTTTGCCTTTTTGCATTTCGTTTCCTTGGGGATGGTCTTGATCCCTGTCTCCTGAACAATGCCACAAACCTCCCTCCATATTTCTTCAGGCACTGTGTCTATCAGATCTAATCCCTGGAATCTATTTGTCACTTCCACTGTATAGTCATAAGGGATTTGATTTAGGTCATACCTGAATGGTCTAGTGGTTTTCTCTACTTTCTTCAATTTAAGTCTGAATTTTGCAATAAGGAGTTTATGATCTGAGCCACAGTTAGCTGCTGGTCTTGTTTTTGCTGACTGTATAGAGGTTCTCCATCTTTGGCTGCAAAGAATATAATCAATCTGATTTTGGTATTGACCATCTGGGGATATCCATGTGTAGAGTCTTCTCTTGTGTCATGGGGAGAAGGTGTTTGCTATGACCAGTGTGTTCTCTTGGCTAAAAACTCTGTTAGCCTTTGCCCTGCTTCATTTTGTACTCCAAGGGCAAATTTGCCTGTTACTCCAGGTATCTCTTGAACTTTTGCATTCCAGTATCCTCTAATGAAGGGGACATTGTTTTGGGTGTTAGTTCTAGAAGGTCTTGTAGATATTCATAGAACTGTTCAACTTCAGTTTCTTCAGCATTACTGGTTGGGACATAGACTTGGATTACTGTGATACTGAATGGTTTGCCTTGGAAACAAACAGAGTTCATTCTGTCATTTTTGAGATTGCACCCAAGTACTGTGATTCAGACTCTGTTAACTATGAGGGCTGCTCCATTTCTTCTAAGGGATTCTTGCCCACAATAGTAGATATAATGATCATCTCAGTTATATTCGCTCATTGCAGTCCATTATAGCTCACTGATTCCTAAAATGTCGATGTTCAGTCTTGTCATCTCCTGTTTGACCACTTCCAATTTACCTTGATTCATGGAACTAACATTCTAAGTTTCTATGCAATATTGTTCTTTACTGTATTGGACTTTACCTGTATCACCAGTCACATCCACAACTGGGTGTTGTTTTTGCTTTGACTCTGTCTCTTCATTCTTTCTGGAGTTATTTCTCCACTGATCTCCAGTAGCATATCGGGTACCTACTGACCTGGGGAGTTCATCTTTCAGTGTCCTATCTTTTTGCCTTTTCATACTGTTCATGGGGTTCTCAAGGCAAGAATACTGAAGTGGTTTGCCATTCTCTTCTCCAGTGGACCACATTTTGTATTAAAGATAATACAAGCAGCCAAATTTGGTCTGAGTGTTTCTAAGTTCTACCTTTGCTACACGTGAAGGTAATTCTTGGGAAAAACAGATGAGCAAGCAAAAAACCAAAACCAGTGAACCAACCAGAACACACTCAGAAACAGTGACTGAGTTGCTCAGTTGCTAAGAGTTGATACTGGTATTCACTCAGGCATTTGTTTCTGGTTTTGAGTCTCAAGATCTAAATCCATTTTAGCAACTGAATAATTTGTTGCATGTTAGCTTTTCAGACCATTCAATAATTTAGTAATTGAAATGGTTATTGATAGGAGGATTCAAGATATGTTTTTGAAGAATCTTAATCCTCTCATAAGCTTGACTAAGTTCTTACATTCTGTTTTGTTTTAAACTGGAACGCATTTGGTATTTTCACATTTATTGAGTTGCCTAGTTTTGGGGGTATAAACTGAATCAGGTATTGTGACTGGGACCAGCTTGGCTTGGTAGTACAAGAGTCTTTATGATTTGATATAATAAACAATCAATTGACCTGGCTTGGAAACCCATCTTCCTCTGCCTATCCTTCTCTGAGCTATGGGCTGCTATTTAGCAACCTTGTTCCTTTCTCTGTAAATATTAGACTGAATTTTAATTTCAACCCCAAACACCAGCCCAAAGCATGAGCAGAAGTGTCCACCTTTTAGCTTTTCCAAAAGGACTAGGTTTTCAGGCTAAGTTGTAATGAATAGATTGATCTAAGAGATAATTCTTATTCATACCTGGGGAATGACTCATTTCTGATTGTATTTTTTCCTAAAAAGCTCTAGTTTAGTACCTGTAAAATGTATGCTATGCCAAAATGAGCCATTATTGATTATGATCTATATTCCCTGGAAATAAAATAAGGTAGAGTTTTAGCTGGCCAAATAAGGTACTTAGCTGAAGATACTCTTAATTGGTAACTATAGAAAACCAGGGGGCTTCCCCCATGGTTCAGACAGTAAAGAAATTGCCTGCAATGAAGGAGAGGCAGGTTTGATCCCTGAGTTGGGAAGATGCCATGGAGAAGGGAATGGCCACCCACTCCAGTATTCTTCCCTGGAGAATTGCATGGACAGAAGAGCCTAGTGGGCTACAGTCCATGGGGTCGCAAAGAGTTGGACACGACTGAGAGACTAACACTATAGAAAACCAGAGGGTTTTTCAATTGCTAAGAATATTATTAAAAGCTAGGAATTATCTTTGCTGTTAGCAAAAGCAGATTTTTATTTTAAAAATTCTATTTTGTGTTCTTAAAAAAGGAGACCATCTACAACAAAGGCTTTTGTTTGTTTTATCTTTAAAGTTGTTCAGTTTCTTATGTGAAAAGTATATTAGAGATGATCTGTCCTTAGGAAATCTTTAATTTATTTGGGAATGGAAGTTTATAATGATGTTTCCTAGGTTTGCTTTCACATTCAGTTCAGTGGCTTTTCATAAAATTTTACTTTAGTATGTATTTTTTCCCTTGAGCTAGATTTCCCAGAGCTGTATATCTATTTTTTGTTGCTGTTATTTTCCAAAGATCAAGTTCTTTTTTTAAAAATAAACTTTATTTTAAAAATTTATTACTTTTGCTTTATTTTAATTTTTAAAAGCTCTATTTCCCTTATGACTTCCCTTATTTATTTAACTTGTTGATGACGGTGGTAGGAATTATGGCTTTTTAAAATTTAACATGCAGCCTCTTTTAACCTTCTTTTCTTTCCGCCTTCTATTCCTTCCTCCCATCCTCCTTTCTTTTTCTCTCACTCTTTCTAACAATATGTTTACCCATGAGTATAGCTTGTTCTAGCCTATAAATTTAGAATAATAATATTCTTCTCTTTTTTTGTTATTTGCTATTTTATATATATATATATATATATATAGAATGTCCCCTTTGACCTAATGATAATTTATAGTAATTTATAGAAATATTTTATTTCTCAGCATTTGGATTTTTAGTTAAAAATTTGCTTGATGACACTGTTAGAATGCGGTCTCTACAATGTCTGTGCTGGAGTATTAAGGTCTCTTCCTAGTTAGTATTCAATCAATTTTTATAAATATTCCATGGACACTTGAAAAGGTTGTGTATTTTTGCAAAATACAGCATTCAATAGGTACCTATTGATTACATCTTATTATGTGCTTCAAATTATCGATTACCATGACACTCACTGTGAGTTATGGAAAAATTCTTCCTCAATGTGCTTGAGTTAACTTTTTCTTAAAATTCTGGAAAGCTTCTTTATATATTTCAGAGATATGGTATTTATCACAGAGACTTTTATGATTCATATCTTTGTTGTAAATGGAGCGGGTAGTTAGTACTAATTTACTCTCTCTGCTCTATTGCTTTATATCATAAAGTCTATTGAAACCTGTTTACCAGTACTTGTTCTCCTTATACTCACTTTTGCGTATCTATACTTGATTTTTAACTTTCATGAATTTTAAGTGTGGCTCATAAACAATGTGATTTTTAATTAAATGTGACATATTTGATTTTTAAATAGAGTTTAAACTACTTAAATTAGTGTAATTATTGACTTGTTTGGTCTTATTTCAGTCATCTTACCCTTGCTTTATGATTTTGAAGTTTTCATCCCAGTTATTATTTTTCTTGATAATTTGATCATTTTGTTTGTTTCTAGTTATTCCAATAATTTGAATGGTAGAATAATATTTCAAACTCAAAAAAATTCCAAAAAATCTGGAAAATAAGTAAGTTTGTAACCAGGAAAATGGATGCTACTTCTACTTTTCACTCTAATTCTCTTTTCTTTGATTACAGGATTTTATAATTTTGGATCCAGATTATTGTTCATGAAATAAAAATGCATATGATAGAAGTATATTATACGATAAGTGCACACCCAGGCAGTCCCCTCTTTGCATGGTAGTGTGGGACTGTAAAAATGTCTATGTAAGCTGAAACTAAGCAAAATGATCTTAATAATCAATGAGAAAAATTATGATTCTTTCATGATCTTTAAAAATTTTGCCAAACATGAAAAACTCTTATAGTTGTTTATAAGTGTATAGGGAAGTGAAAAAAATGCAAGACTAATATTTACTGGTTGATAATTTAAAAAAGCATCAGCTTTATTGAGACATAGTTCACACACTATAGAATTCACTCTTTTAAAATGTATAATTCAGTACTTTTTAGTCTCTTCAGAGAGTTGTGCAGTCATCAGCACTATTTAATTTCGGGACATTTCATCATTGCAAAAAAAACTCCACCCCTACTAGCAGCTACACCTTCTTCCTTCCTTCTCTCAATGAATGGCAACCACTGATGTACTGTCTGTGTAGACTTGCGTACTTTGAACATTTCTTATAAATGGAATCATACAATACATCATCTTTTGTGACTGGTTTCTTTCAGATAGCATAATGTTTCCAAGGGTCATCCATGTTGTAGTATGCATCAGTACTTAATTCCTTTTTAATGTCATTGTATAGAGGTACTGCATCCTGTTATCCATTTATCAGTCGATGGGCATTTGGGTTGGTTCTGAGTCAGTGAGTGAGTTAATCACTCAATTGTGTCTGACTCTTTGCAACCTCGTGGACAGAGGAGCCCACCCAGAGATCGAACCCGAGTCTCTTATGTCTCCTTCATTGGCAGGCGGATTCTTTACCATCTGAGCTATCAGGAAAGACCCTAGGTTGGCTCTACTTTTTTGGTTATTATGAGCAATGCTGCAGTAATTAGTGTACAAGTATTTCTTAGACCTAAGTTTTCAATTCTCTGGGATATATTTATATAGGATTGAAACTGCTGGGTCATACTATAACTCTGTGTTTAACATTTTGAGGTAATTTTTTCCAAATTGTTTCACACGGCAGTACAATCCTACCTATAATGAAAGAGGGTCCTGATTTCTCCACAACCTCTCAAATACTTGTTAAGGACAGCAGTTATGTACTTCCTGGTTTTCTGCCTGCTGGATTTTTTTTTTTTTGACAGAAGAATGTTGAAGTCTCCAACTATTATTTTCATCCTCTTAATTAGAGTAGATTCATCTGTTTCCCTTTGCACTTCTACAGTTTTCGCCTTATATACTTTGATGCTCTGTTGTCTGGTACATATAGAGATGCAGATATAGGGAATAGACATGTAGACAGAGATATGTACTGGGTAAAAGGAATCACTGTAAATTGGCATTTAGATATGCTATTAAAGTATGGGGGAGGGGAAGTGTTCTATATTCCTATGATTGTTGTTGTTTAGTTGCTAAATCATGTCTGACTCTTTGTGACCCCATGAACAGTAGCCCACCAAGCTCTGTCCAGCGATTTCCTATGCAAGAAATACTGGAGATAATTGTCATTTCCTTCTCCAGGAGATCTTCCAGTCCCAGGGATTGAACCTGTGTCTCCTAATTGGCAGGTGGATTCTTTACCACTGAGCCACCAGGAAAGCCCCACTCCTATGATTAGGCTTCAGTTTTTAGTGAGGCTGCACCTCTGGATTTTGGACTTTATATGCATTTCTTGATTCTCCCTCTCATTCCTCTTTGAGTGGGACAAGATGTCGAGAGTGGGCTGGAATGGGATAGTTCTCTTCTCCAAGTGAAGGTCAGAGCCAGCTAGAGTTAACTCTTTCCCTTTCCTAAGGCAATTAAACTCTGATAAAACTCCAGCTGATTCGGCTCTGGTTAACTGGTTTCTCCTAATTAATCTCTGGCTTCCCAGTGGCTCAGTGGTAAAGAATCCGCCTGCCAGTGCAGGAGACGCAGGGTCGATCCCTGGGTCAGGAAGATCACCTGGAGAAGGAAATGGCAATCCACTCCAATATTCTTGCCTGGGGGAGCCTGGTGGACTCTAGTCCATGGGGTCACAAAAGAGTCGGACACGACTTAGAGACTAAACATCAACAATTAAGGGCAGACTTTACTAGGATGAACAGAATGCCAGTGGTATATTTCAAATGGTTCCTTTTCCTCTCCTCCTGTGGAAAGCTTGAGGGGATTTTTCTCTGACAGTCACTTTGAAAACCTAATAGAGCTCTTGAATATATATATATACTCACAAAGGTTTTGGGGCTCCCCATTATTGGAGCTGTATATATATAAAACTCCCCATTATTGGAGAGATATATGTATAAATACATAGCTCCCCAGTGGCTGACTTTATTTTGGGGGGCTCCAAAATCACTGCAGATGGTGATTGCAGCCATGAAATTAAAAGATCTTTACTCCTTGGAAGGAAAGTTATGACCAATCTAGACAGCATACTAAAAAGCAGAGACATTACTTTGTCAACAAAGGTCTGTCTAGTCAAGGCTAGTAGTAGTCATGTATGGATGTGAGAGTTGGACTGGGAAGAAGGCTGAGCGCTGAAGAATTGATGCTTTTGAACTATGGTGTTGGAGAAGACTCTTGAGAGTCCCTTGGACTGCAAGGAGATCCAACCAGTCCATCCTAAAGGAGATCCAACCAGTCCATCCTAAAGGAGATCAGTCCTGGGTGTTTATTGGAAGGACTGATGTTGAAGCTGAAACTCTAATACTTTGGCCACCTGATGTGAAGAGCTGACTCATTTGAAAAGACCCTGATGCTAGGAAAGATTGAGGGCAGGAGGAGAAGGGGATGACAGACGATGAGATGGTTGGATGGCATCACTGACTCAATGGACATGAGTTTGCGTAGACTGCGGGAACTGGTGATGGACAGGGAGGCCTGGCATGCTGCAGTTCATGGGATCACAAGGAGTCAGACATGACTGAACTGAACTGAACCCCATTATTGTGAGTTATATATGTATAACTCACAAAGGTGTTGGGGCACCCCATTATTGGATCCCTCTGGAGTTTTTAATCTCTCAGACTTGTCTACAATGAGTTGCCATAATTCATTGATTATAGTTCAGGTTTCCCTCTCCTGTCCAAGGTTTCGTGGAGATTTCTTCTCATGGATTTCTCAGCCAGTACGTTGTGATTCTCTGTATTTGCTTGTCCATCTCTCTAATCTTGTGAGCACCCGTTTGCTCTATGACATCACTTCTTTTAGAGGTTTAGGAGAATTGCTGATTTTTGTTTGTAAAGCTTTTTGCTTGTTCTTAGGATGGAGTGGAAACTTTCAAGCTTCTCACATGCTGGACCAGAAACTGTAAGTCTGCATAATATTTTTGAAATAGCACAACACAAATCAAACATTCAACATTTCACAAAAAATTAAGACCATCCTTCTCCAGGTCAATTTTGTTCAGATGAAGGGTTACTAATAGAAATATATATTTTAGATTGCATTTCCTTCATTCTGATATTGTGAATTACTGTCACTTGCATTATTGTCATCAACAAGTGGTTTACTTTCCTCTCTTGCCTGCTTACAGTCTATTTTATAAGCTATAGGATAGAAATTGAATGTCCAGTTTAGATGGGCAGTTCATGTATTTTGTGCAAAGAACTCTGCTGCTGCTGCTGTTGCTGCTAAGTCACTTCAGTCGTGTCCAACTCTGTGTGACCCCATAGACGGCAGCCCACCAGGCTCCCCCATCCCTGGGTACTCTTAACCATTTATACTTCAAAGAATAGTCTTATGTGGAGAATCCTAAATTAACATTGCTTAGACAATTGTCAACAGCTCCTGGAGACAAATAATATTGTCAGGACTATTTATAATCTAGGGGCTTCCTAGCTGGCTCAGTGGTAAAGATTCAGCCTGGCAATGCAGGATACCCAGGAGATGTGAGTTTGCTCCCTGGGTCAGGAAGATCCCCTGGAGGAGGAAATGGCAGTATTCTAGCCTGAAAAATCTCATGGGCAGAGGAACCTGGTGGGCTACAGTCCATGGGTTCACAAAGAGTTTGACACAACTGAGCAACTGAGCACACTTATAATCTAGAAGCAGATGATTTTATGAAAGCAGAATAAAGTTTAATCAAAACAAGTATTACTTATGCAGAACCAAATTAACTGGTAGTTCAACAGGTAAAGATCCACCTGCAATGCAGGAAACCTCGGTTCCATTCCTGGATTGGGAAGTTTTGCTAGAGAAGGATTAGGCTACCCACTCCAGTATTCTTGGGCTTTTCTGGTGGCTCAGATGGTAAGGCATCTGTCTGCAATGTGGGAGACCTGGGTTTGATCCCTGGGTTGGGAGGATCCCCTGGAGGTGGACATGGCAACTCACTGCAGTATTCTTGCCAATATTCAACCCTCTCCACTGCCAGTATTCAAGCCCGACAGAGGACCCTGGCAGGTTACAGTTCATGGGGTTACAAAGAGTCAGACACGACTGAATAACTAAGCACAGCACACAGCAAATTGATGAACTGATGAAGATGAATTGTGGTTGTTTGTCCTGGAATATTATTGGTAGGTATTATTCTGAATGTTCTATATTTTTTATGGGAATCTGAGGAATTCCTTTATATTTCTTTTTGATTTATCTTTAGTCATCAAATTACTAGTCTATACTTTTGTAACAGAAATAAAAATACCCTTTAAATGATGTGTTCTTCCTGACCAGAGAGAATTTATCAGCAATACTTTTATCGGTTTCTTTACTTTCAGTGGCAAAGTGATTATGGCCAAATAGTCAATGGGAACCTTATTTTGCAATCAGGACTATAACTGGATAATTCTGTTTGACTGTAAATCTAATTCAATTAAGTATGACAAACCTACCATCAGTAATAACTTGAAGCTTAAACCGAATGCCTACAGGATCCTTCTAGGAATCTATGGTCAGCCATTTTGTGATCAACAATAACCTTTAGAGAATATTTGCTACAACTAAGGTTACGAGAAATTATTCTTGATTTGGGAATAAATCTAAAGGATGATTGCACAGCCTTTTAAAATGCTGAGCATTGTTTAACAGACCCATTCAAAGATTTTTGATTCCTTGGGGGTACATTTTTAAATTAAATTTCAAGGCAATGGCACCCCACTCCAGTACTCTTGACTGGAAAATCCCATGGACGGAGGAGCCTGGAAGGCTGCAGTCCATGGGGTCGCTGAGGGTCGGACACGACTGAGCGACTTCACTTTCACTTTTCACTTTCATGCATTGGAGAAGAAAATGGCAACCCACTCCAGTGTTCTTGCCTGGAGAATCCCAGGGAAGTGGGGAGCCTGGCGGGCTGCCATCTATGGGGTCACACAGAGTCGGACACGACTGAAGTGACTTAGTAGTAGTAGTAGTATATGATTAATTAAGGCCACACTTTTATTAAGCTACACATTGCTTTGGAGAGTTCTAGCCTGTAGAGATGCAAACATTTCTGTCCACTAGGAAGATAAATGGACATGAGTTTGAGTAAACTCCAGGAGTTGGTAATGGACAGGGAGGACTGGCGTGCTGCAGTCCATGAGGTCGCAAAGAGTCGGACATGACTGAGCGACTGAACTGAACTGAGGAAGATAAGTGCAAACATTGAGGTTTCATTGCTTGGTAAAACATTAATCAGTTATTTTTCTTAATACAGCAATTACTGTTCAACATTTTTTTCAGACATTGATATATATATATATATTTCATATATGTATGTATATATGAGATATATATATTCAGTTTCTTGAATTCTCCCATGAACCAGCTTTATTGTTTTGCTACATCCCTTAATATTTATTTTATACTTTTATGAAAATTATAGGTTTAACTTTTAAAACATACATATTTGACACTATTATCTCTATTTAGCTAATTACCATGAGACATCTAAGGATCTTTTACTACCTTATTTTTCTGTCTAAATTGAAGACTCTGTTTAATAGCATGTTTTCTTTGTAAGATAAAGGAACATTTTCTTCTATTATGTTTTTGTTTTCCTTTTATGTCTTTTCAGTTTCCAATATGTCTGTTACTCATAATTTTGATCTCAGTATTCTGTGCTCTCTATTTATCATCTCTTCTCCCATTATGGTCATCTTTGCTTTTTGATCTGAATTCTTTGAAACCACTTATATTTTTGTTTCTACAAAAATTTCAATTTTAGACAACATGGATTTTACTTTGTACAAGTTTCAATCCAAATTTCAATTCCACATTTTTTAAACCACATTTTCTGTTTCTTTCTCAATCTCAACTTTTAGCCCTTTCAACTCCTTATGGTTTCTTAACCATGTTTCATAGAAGCCATGTTTCTTTCTATTTTACTGAGATGAAGAATATAACATATGTTATGTTTATTACAGAAAACCTTTTTCCCTGAAATTGACCTTTCCTCTCAGGTTTTGAGACATTTCACACCTTTTCTTATGTCACAAAATGTTTTTAAATTCTCTAGACTGGCAATGTTTCTTTGTTTTCCTGTCTATCAATGAGAGATTATCTCTTAAGACCCAATGTTTGCCAGTTTAAAAGAGGCATAGATTTCCTTTGACCTCTCTGTGTACTTGGATGCTTATAGCTGCTGGAATACCCCTAAGTTCTCTTCTTTAATTAATGTGTAAAGCCCCTAGCCAAATTTTAGTTTCTGACCATTAGTCATCTTGTGCGGCTCTGATAGACTGCCTACATGGCTTAATTTTTTTACTCTGGAAAATAATGTTTATCTCCAGGGCAGTACTTTCCAAATCGGACTGCTCATCAGAATCCCTTGAAAAATTTTAAAAATATGTGGCTTCTCAAATCCCATGTCATCTTTCCTGGAATTTAATTTCCAGAGATAGGACTTGGAACTCATATTTCTTAAAGGCTTTCCATGTCATTGTAAAGCAGCTGGTATGTAGTCCACTACTTAAGAGTAGCTAAATATGTCTGAGACAATTTATAGCTCTGTTTTAACCTACAATTCCTGGTCCATGACTTGGTCCATGGTCCATTCTACTGTCTATGACCACACCAAATACTTTTTCTTCTACCACAAACTTTGCTGCACAGCAGAGTGGCAATCTCTAAGTGAATGTAAGTGTTAATAGATTAAAGAGAGAAAGAGTAAGCTCTGGTTTTTAAAAAAGGATCTGTGGTCTAGGGGATAAGCTATCTGACTTTCATTTTTATGTAAGCTAGGTCAATAAGGGAGATTTGAACTACCACCATGTCTATTTCCTACCTGGCCAAACTGGGCTGTTTCAGAACATGGGTTTCCCTCAGTCAATTGTCTTTTGACTCCATTTAATAGACTTTCTTCCTAGACGCTAGGGTCTGTCTCTTTCCCCTAGATTGTGAACTTCCTAACAGCTTTAACTGTTTCTCTCTGATCCTTTATCACCATCATAATGCCTGATACCTAGCAGACATTCACGAATATATGTTAATACCTAAATAAATGAATTTGGTGACTGGTTGTAACTTTGTCTACAATGGGTACTTTAATAGGAAATTGAGAAAAGCATTCCGGATCTTTCTTTCAAACTGTAAAATGTTGAGATCTACATTACTTTTCACAATTTGGATGTTTTAAATGAAGTAGTCACCTTCTTACACAGTAACAGATATCAAATAATATTAATTATCAGTCCAGTTATTATTTGGATGGACAGGGAAGCCTGGCATGCTGCAGTCCATGGGGTCGCAAAAAGCCAGACACAACTGAGCGACTGTACTGAACTGAATTATTATTTTCGCTTCCATGTGCAATTTTCCCGCTAAATCTAACTGTACATTCTTTTGGCTAGAAAATGGATTTTCATCAATCTTTTTAAGGATTACTGATAATTATGCTTGGACCTAAGGAGAAAATGCAGTGTGATATTTAGCAAATACTGTGGTCACTGTGGTCTACTTTTTACTGTTGGTTTTGCCATTTGAAATACAGCTTTTCTCAGCTGCAAAATTGGCATTATAGCTATCTTCCAAACGTGTTGTCATTGTATGTTAATCCTCTTCCTCTTACTTCATAATCTGAAATTCCTGAAGCTGGTTATAACTTTTCTATTAGTGACCTGTGTCTCATCCTTTTCAGGGACAATTCGGCATGACTAGTAAAGATCTTAATCATTCCACATCAATAAGATACAGAGAACGCTTCATCTTTCCTGGAATTATTTTTATTCATCATGTTGCAATTTGAACTGTGACTCTCAGACTTGCCAGATGGATTTCTCCAACAGCACATGTTTAAATCAAAACTACAACATGTTACATGGAGAAGCTAAGAGATTAGTCAAGGTCACTCAGTTAGTTGATAGTAGAGGCGCAACTAGAATCACCTTTTTCTGACTACACTGAATGTTTGTCTTGTATCTTAAGATTTACACTTATTTAAAACTTCCAAGGCCAAAAATAGCCTCAGAAAGATGGTATGAGTTACTAAATGGCTAATTATTGCTTTAACAGATTTGGCCAGGATCAAAATAAATATCCCTGAATTCACCTTGGTGTGGTTTAGTCGCTAAGCCATTTGACCTGCTAGGCTCCTCTGTCCATGGAATTCTCCAGGCATGAATACTGGAATGGGTTGCTATTTCCTTCTCCAGGGTATCTTCCTGACCCAGGAATTGAACCCATTTTTCCTGCATTGTAGGCAGATTCTTTACTGACTGAGCTACCAGGGAAGCATAAAAGACACACATTTGTCAATAACAGATGATGGAGAATTCAGACCTGCTGAAACTTTTTTTAGGATGCACTTCTGAACATGATGTAACTGGTACAACCTTGGGATGAAAGTATGAGGAGTAAAAATACATTCTTGCCTTTTCAACCTGACTCTAGACACTGATTTTCTCTTTAGTTTTCAGAAAACCATAAACAGTCTCATAGAAATCCTGATGTTGGGGACGGGGGAATAAGAGAGAACTATATGATTTCTGTATTTTAACATTTTTGCTTTGACTCATTTTTGACTGAGACAACTCCTTTTCCTCTTGTCAAACAATACAAAACTCTAAAAATACACTTCCCCTGATACACACGGTGGTTCCCTTATAGGGAACATCGGAGGTCCTGTTTCTGGGCCATGTCTCAGCTTACTGCCAAACTGCCCATCAGGAAACCTGCCTCAACATCATAAGATAAGAATTATGGGGATTTTTGGAGAAAAGAGATCTATTTTTGTTTTGCTTTTCTTATAAAAATATAAATGCTCTGATAAGCATTTCCCCCAATGTATCAAAAGGCACTTCTATCCATCGATTTTTCAGAATGTCCTCACTGTCAGTTTTTCATGGTCCATAGAGAGAGCAAGTGACTGGCTCAGTGTATCACAGTGAGTTAGAGGCAGAGTTAGCATTGAATCTCGAGTCTCCTTGACAATTATTTTCAGGTTCAGATTTCCCACAGTGTACTTTATTACTTCCGTATACAACCTTTAAGTTCAAAAGCCTTTCTACAACATCTGCTGCTACTAAATCGCTTCAGTCGTGTCCGACTCTGTGTGACCCCATAGACGGCAGCCCACCAGACTCCCCCTTCCCTGGGATTCTCCAGGCAAGAACACTGGAGTGGGTTGCCATTTCATTCTCCAATGCAGGAAAGTGAAAAGTGCAAGTTAAGTCGCCCAGTCGTGTCCAACTCTTTGCAACCCCATGGACTGCAGCCTACCAGGCTCCTCCGTCCATGGGATTTTCCAGTCAAGAGTACTGGAGTGGGGTGCCATTGCCTTCTACACACTAGGTAAGCACTTTTAGTCCTTAAGAGTTTGGGAAGTTAGTTTTTTCTTCTTGAAATGTATACAGAAATGGCATGAAAAATTCTTACATTTCTCTTGGAATAAGCTACATTTGTGTATTTTAAATTTTCTTTGGAAAGCCACAAAATTCTCTAAATTTATAAAGTGATCACAGTAATATTGGTTTTCTTTGCCTCCTTGGGTAATAACAATAGTTTTCTTAATTAAAAACTATAAAAAACACACTTGTATATTGTCAGATATCTCCAGATGCTGTCATTCCCCCAAGATCATCTGCCATGTGGCTTTCTCATGTTGTCCTTTTGCAGACAAGCTGACCACTGGTATGAGGTATCTCAAAGTCTGATGCTTACTGATCTTAGCATGCCAATGTACATTCTTATATAGGTAACACCTTATCTGAGAGAAGAAAAGGATGAGAATCTTAGAAGTTGTATTGCCAGTCTCTTAAATACTCATTACTCTTGGGTAATTGAGGGAGAAACACTGTCAGATCTCATGTGCTTGGATATCGTGTCAAGCAACTACCTGAAGTTTTGTTTCTCAGTAGAGTGCTAAAATGTCATCTATGAGCAGCCTGGGCATCCAGTCTTTATCTATTAAGGTGATGTTGCCGTTCAGTTGCTCAGTCATGTCAGACTCTTTGTGAACCCTTAAACTGTAACACTCCAGGCTTCCCTGTCTTTCACTATCTCTCTGAGTTTGCTCAGACTCATGTCCACTGAATCAGTGATGCCATCCAACCACATCATTCCCTGTTGTCCTCTTCTCCTTCTGCCTTCAGTCTTTCCCAGCATCAGGGTGTTTTCCCAAAGGTAATAGATACTACCAATTGACATAGTAGAGTGCAAATTTTCCAATTTGTAGTTTGAGGCTTTATCTGATATATTAATTATAAACACCAACAGGCATAATCAAAATGATTTTAGGCAGTTACTTCAAGGAAGGGTTTAGAGCATAGATTGGATTAGACCTGTGTTTGTTTTTTTTTTTTTAAGCCACTTTTATCATCACCACAATAAGGGCCTCCCCACCTTTTTAAGGATGATTTCATATTTGCTGCTTTTAGTTTTTAATCCACTCTGCCAATCTCTGGGCTTTTTAATTATTATTATTTATTATTATATTGTTATTTATACCATTCATATAGAAATTCCCTGGTAGCTCAGTAGGTAAAGAATCCACCTACAATGCAGGAGATCCCGGTTCGATTCCTGGGTCAGGAAGATCGGCTAGAGAAGGGATAGGCTACCCACTCCAGTATTCTTGGTCTTCCCTGGTGGCTCAGCTGGTAAAGAATCTGCCTGCAATGCAGGAGACCTGGGTTTGATTCCTGGGTTGGGAAGATCCCCTGGAGAAGGGAAAGACTATCCACTCCAGTATTCTGGCCTGGAGAATTCTATGGACTATATGTCCACAGGGTCACAAAGAGTCGGGCATGACTGAGCGACTTTCACTTCACTTCATAACATTTGAATTAATACATCGAGGCTGAAGTGTGCCATTTTAATTTTCTTTTTGTTTCCTGTATTTATTATTCTTCCATTTTTGCTTGTTTAGTTTTTGTTTGCTTTGTTTTGTTGCCTTGTTTTCCTGTGAGTTACTTGAACATTTTTTTAGGACTCCATTTTGATTTGTTTGTGGTGCTTTTGAGTACATTGCTTTGTACAGTTTACTTAATGGTTGATCTTTGTATTGCAATATACATATGTGTTGTATTACAGTCTGTTAGAATCAGTATTATATCTAAGAAACCTCACTTTCATTTAGATCCTTCCTGAGTTTCAGATGGTATTGTGGACTGAATATTTCTGATGCCCCAACGCCAAGTTTATATGTGAACCCCTAATCCCGTGTGGCTGTCTTTCAAGGCAGAATCTAAAAGGAAGTAATTAAGGTTGGTGGTCTTTCAAGATAGAGTCTATCAGGAAGTAATTAAGGTTAAATGAGGTCAAAAGTGTAGATCTCAGATCCAATAGGATGAAGAGGTATGAGAGATCTTTCCCTCTCTCCTCTCCCATCCCTTTAGCAGTCAAACACTAAGGAAAAGTTATGTGAGGACATAAGAAGGTGGAGGTCTACAAGCTAGGAAGACTTCCTTTATTTATCACTTCCTTTCTGTTTGAAGCATTTCCTTTAGTCATTTTTTAAGGGTATTTATGTTAAATGACAAATTCTCGTGGTTTTCTTTTATATGACAACATTTTTATTCTCCCTTCTCTCCTGAAGAATAGGTTTCTAAGACATGGAATTTGCAGTTAACAGTCCTTTTCTCTCAGTACTTGAAATATACTGTGCCACTGCTCCCTGTCCTGCATTGCTTCAGATGTAAATCAAATTGGTATTTCTCTATTAAGAAAGCCTTGGTTCCATCTGTTGATTTTAAGATATTGTCTTTGTTTTCAGTGTTTAGAATTGAATTCTGATGTGTCTTGACATGGATTTCTTTAAGTTTACCCTACTTGAAATTCTCCTAGTTTTTTAAATCTGTAGTTGCTCAGTTGTGTCCGACTCTTTGCAACCCCATGTACTGTAGCCCATCAGTCTCCTCTGTCCATAGAACTCTCCAGGCAAGAAGCTGAAGTGGGTTGCCATTCCCTTCTCCAAGGGTTCTTCCCAACCCAGGGATTGAACCTAGGTCTCCTTCATTGCAAGCAGATTTGAGAAGTTATCAACCATTATTTCTTCAAATATAGGACTCTGATGATATGATAGATTGTTTGTTATTGACTAGTTTATTTAGATCTGAGTTAAAATTCTATTTAAGCCATTTAGGAGCTAAATTATCTGGGTAAAATATTTCAGATTGATTGATTGATTTCTATAAAATGAAACATGAGGCCAGTCTATAGTTGACCACTGTTGCTTTAATCAGCAAACACGGCCCTCCTTCCCCACCCCCAATGAGACCTTATACACACAGGCATACATTATTTTCTTTGGAGAACTTCTTTTTCCTCACTGTATTAGGTGACGTTGCCAATTATAATACCATTGCAACCTTTACCACACTCCACAAGGATTGAATTTTGTCCATCCTAAGAAATAAGCTGCATGAGGCATCAGCATTATCATGTTTACCCATGCCTGGAACAATGCCTCATCCATGAGACTAATTATTATTCCTTGCATGTATAAATAATAATGACTCAAATCCCAATGATATTTCTTTCCCAGTGCAGTAAGGTGACAGAACCCTTGAAGATTTGTAGTCAGTGCTGGTGAGCAACTGGCTCTGTAATGAGGAGTAGGAATTTATTGCATTAGCAATCTAATTGTTCTGCTTCTTTATTGCTTATTCTACATTTCTCCCTCTCCACTTGGCTACATCTATCTTACTCTGCATGTCTTTATCTAGACTATCTTGGTATTTTTTCCCTTAAGTCCCTAAACTTCTTTATTTCTCCATTCTCTCTCTTACGATCTCTTGCCCCCTGATATATTTTTTTAAATGTTTCTCTTTTGATTCTTATTTCTGTATTTTATTTTTCTTACTTTCTCCATTTTATTTATTTTTTTACCCAGCTTCACTGGTACCTCCATTCACTTTATTTTTCTCATATAAAGCTATGTGGTGGGCACAGCTGGAGCCTGGGTCCTCTGCACGGAAACTCAGGTGTGAGTCTTTACAAGATGGTCAGTGAATTCCTGGTACAGAGACTTGGTGAACACTGTCTCTTTCCACAGATTGGGGTGAGATATCTTTAGGTCTTGGAAAGGGGATTAAAGGTATCCTTGGCAGTGCAGCCCCTGGCACAGGTGTGTAGTTGCTGTTTAGTTGTTAAGTCATGTCTGACTCTCTGCGACCTCATGAACTGTGGCCCACCAAGCTCCTCTGTCCGTGGAATTCTCCAGGCAGAAATACTGGAGTGGGTTGCCATTTTCTTCTCCAGGGGAACTTCCTCACCCAGGGATCGAACCCAAGTCTTCTGTTTGGCAGGTTGATTCTTTACCACTGTACCACCTGGGAAGACCAGCAGAGGTGTAGCTTAATACCAGTCATCAGCAGCAGCTTTTTGGGCACAGATGACACCAGTGCTCCTGGCAGCAGGTATGAGGTGCACCAGTGCAGAACCACAGCAGCCAGTCACCTTGCAAGAAACAGTATCAGGCTTACTGATCTTGTTAATTACGCCAGTAGCCTCATTGCATGATGATGGACAGCTTGGTAAGAATGATGGCCCCATGGATAGCAGAGGCTGCCTCCCTGGAGCATTTGACACCCACACGTGGTTGTGACCCCATTGGTGACAAACGCCGAGACCCTGTTCTGCTGGCCAGCACAGGTCTGCTTTTATAAAGGGATAATCTTCAAAACCTTGTCTCTGAGAGATGCATCCAGGAAAAAGTCAATGATCACAGATTCCTTGATGGGCAGAAAGAAGACATAAACCTCCTCCAGGGACTTATCTTCATGTCCTTACCAGGCTGCCCAGCTTGGTGACTGGGAGCCACTCCTTGTCCTCTGCTCTGGCCCCAGATGTTGCCAAAGCCTCCGTGGAAGCCACAGTGGCCATCCATCCCAGGGGCACCCCTCAGCCTGTGGGGCCTTCAGGCACTCTTGCAGCATCAGTATCATCCACTATTTGGTGCTTTTGTGGAGAAGAAGCTTACCTTCCCTATTTTAATTTTTTTGCTTCTTATCTGTCTTGCCAAATCTTTCTCTCTATTCTATATCAGATCACAATAGGACTCTAACCCATATGTGTTTAATATCTTCCTGTTTCTAACTGAAAGGAGTCATTTAACATATTAAAATTAATATATGTAATTTAAAATATTATGTACAAACTAATAAAGTGTTATATATATCTAAGTTAAATACTAGAATTAAATATATTTATATAGGGAAGACAACGAGACTTTTTAATTCATCTCCAGCTCTTGATTAATTTTGCTTTTCTTATGGATTAAAGGCTGCTCATAGGAAAGAAATTGTGATCCCTCTCGTAAAAATGCATCTATGACGTCTTTTATTTAACCAGTGTTAAACTCCCAAACAGCAACTGTGATAAGCAGGTCTGATGAGAGCCGTGTTGATTAATTTCCATAAGCAAGAGCATCTGGTTTTAGGAAACTGAACAGGAAACTCTCAGCGTTAGCTCAGCATCTAGGGTATTCATTGGCTGGTGAACAGTGACTGTGCATATTAGCAGTCAGAACTATCCAAAAGGCAGAGCACACCATGGTCAGTGATCTGGCTGTGTTGTCAAACCTATTCTTTGGCTAGAGAATGATTCTTTATTCACGCCACTCTCCAGACCTCAATTCTGCCCTTGTCTGTTCTGCTCTGCTACAGAACCACCCCCAGTAGAAAAGACAAAGGGAAGTAAGAGTGCCTGTGTTTCTGTCTATGGGGTGGCCGACAACATGACTTTGCTCAGACTTTCCAGGCATCAGCTCTGTAGCTCCAGCTGATCCCTTTGGCCATGTGTCCTCCCCAAACCTCTCTGCTCTTCTGCCAACCTAACCCAAGTAGTGCTTAGTGCTCTGTTTTCCATCACAGCCTTAGCAGAAGAATGTTTTTTCTTATGGTGAATCAACACAATGATCTCTCCCAGTGGAGGATTTTCAACCTTGAACCTTGGCTCTCATTTGGGAATGAACATTGGAAATGAATCTGTTCCCTGGGGTCCTGAGATGCTCAGAGCTCTTAATTTCTGCTCACACCTCCACCCCCATGTCCTTGATAATACGTGCTCAGGGCCCACAAACATTTCATTGGAGAGCTTAGTGAAGTATTTTTCTCCTCCTTAGATTACCCTATAAATATTGAAATTGGACAAGATCTTTCAAAGTACTTAAGTGACATTTTGTTGATGTACACATGGGGTGAATAAATTTGCATCTATTAGATAATTATTTATCAAGCTAATTGGCCCCAAACCATCAACTTCTTTTCTTTTTTTAGATAAAACCTACTGTTTGCAGAGAGAAGGTTTTTTTTTTTCAAACTTGAGTTCTCCTGGGACTGCTTGCAAAACTGGATTCACAGACTGCAAAAGTGCTTTGTGTGCTTTTGCAGTGAGGAAGGCAAAACTGAGATCTCTAGCATTAAATAATAATTTTATGCTGCAAAACTTGTGTGTGAAGTACTGACATTCTATTCCCACGATTACTCAATTAATGAAGCCAATTAGTGCACATTGTGCTTTGTAGTCGCATCAGCAGGAACTAAATGAGCCTTTTGGGATGTTTGTGGATTTAGTTGATTTCAGGAAAAAGAGTTGACTGATCAGAGCATCTGTTGGTGGGAAACAGTTTGCACCCAAATAGGAATGAACCATAAGATTGAACAGATGCTGTTCTGTCTTCTTAGTGCCTGGATCATGGTGCGATGTTATCAGTTAGTTTCCTACCAGGAAAGCCTTAAATATAGTCAATGGAAACTGTCAGAGGCCTGCCACAGCATTCTACATCAGCAGGGCAGTGTTTATTCTCTACAAGGCTTACAGTCATTGGCTTCTCAGCTATCTCACTAATCAGTTAAAAAACAAACTACAAAATAACCAGTAATTTAAAAAACTGACTTGGAAATTAGTTTAGAGAATAACTTGAAACCCCTTTACATACATCTTGTAGTTATTTCAGTTAATTGTGGTATTGAGATGTGATGATTAGTTTTATGTATCAATCTGACTGAGCTAAGGGTGTTTACCCAGGTGGCTGGTAAACATTTTTTTTCTGGATGTGTCTTTGAGGCTATTTCTGGAAGAGATTAGCAGTTGAATCAATAGACTGAGTAAAGCAGATGACTTTCACCAATACAGGTGGGCATTGTCTACTTTACTGAGGACCTGAAAAGAACAAAAAAGTGAAGGAAGAACACATTTGTTCTCTTTGCTTGGAACATCCATCTTCTGCCCTCACCCATCAGCACTTCTGAATCCTAGGCCTTTGAATTTGGCCAGAATTATACCATGAACTTTCCTGAGTCTCCAGCTTGTCATCCACTCTCTGTGGATGACAGACCATAGGACTTCTTAGCCTTCATAAATTTGTCAGTCAATTTCTATAATTTATCTTCTATCTATTTCCTATTTCTCTGGAGGACTCTGATTTATATTATACATGGAAAAACAAAGAAAAAGGGTGGTGAACAGGAACTCTTATTTCCAGAGGATAGACCTCACAGTTGCAGTCTTTCTGGAAGAAATCTGTTCTGTGTCTCTCTCCACATTATAATGCAGGAGATCTGCAACACTTATCAGGCAAAAGTGGGTTTCAATCAGGTATGTCCCCACGTAGGCTGTGTGACCTTGGGTAGGTTACCATGAGAATAAAGCATAATATATTTTGATTTTTCTTTATATAAAGTGAATATATATATATATATATATATATATATATACACACACACACACTTGTTTCACAGGGTTAGATAAAAATAGCATATGTTGTAATATCATTTTTGTTGTAATGCACATTTTCTATGTTCTAAGGTATCAGATTATGTAGACAATCAATTTATTGATTTGCAAGGAGATGAGGGAAACAAAAAAGGGCTTTAATTGAATAAGTTGGTTGTAAAGATGTTTTCTGATGCTGAAAATGTGAAAAGGAAAACTGTATGTTCTTGGTTTGAGATAATATCATAGTATATGCAAAAGAAATATTTACTTTCCTTTTGCTTTCACATTAAAAAGGCAGATACCAGAGAGCAACTCATCAAGCATTCAAGGAGACTGAAATTCCTTGATATCTGTTTATAAGATTTTTTTTTTCTAATCTGAACATTTAAAATCCAATGTACAATAATAATCAAAGAATCTTAGTTTGAGATGTGAGAGTATCTCAAGTGGCTTTTATTTCTTGTGTTAGGCTCTCAAATAAAAGTTAGTTTCTGTTTTATAATTCACACTTAATTAGTCCTTTTTTTGTGGAGTCAAGAAAGAAGGTATTGCAAAGATTCTATTATTTAACTACTGAAAGAACATTTCTAGCACAATAAATAAATCACAAACCCAAGACATTTTACTATGCATAATTATCATGAAGCCTATTTTTATTTTCACCCAAATGAGGCATGAAGTTTTGTATGTGCTTGTGTTGCTTTTAATTTTAGCAGAAGATGGGGCAGTAGAGAGAGCTTTGAGGGAAAAGTGTTGCTGTCTTGTAAAATTATTTTTACGTAGTTGTGGTTATTTATTTCATGTGTACTCATTGATTGAAGCCAAAGAAATTGCCAGATAAGAGCTGGAAGAGACAGGATTTGGAAATATAGAAGACAGAAATATTGGACTTTTGAAGATAGAGAGGGGGAAATTATATATATATATATATATAATATACTATTTATAAGTGAATAGTATATGTTATGTGTATATATACACTTACACACCTACTGAAAGAAAAAAGAGATACAGATGATTCATTGTTGTTCAGTTCCTAAGTCATGTCTGACTCTGCCACCCCATGAATTGCAGCACATCAGGTTTCCCTGTCTTTCAATATTTCCCAGAGTTTGCTCAAACTCATGTGCCTCGAGTCAGTGATCCCATCCAACCATTTCATCCTCTGCTGTCCTCTTCTCTTGCCGTCAATCTTTCCCAGCATCAGGGTCTTTTCCAATGAGTTGGCTCTTTGCATCAGGTGGCCAAAATATTGGAGCTTCAGCTCCAGTGTCAGTCCTTCCAGTGAATATTCAGGGTTGATTTCCTTTAGGAATGACTGGTTTGATCTCCTTGCAGTCCAAGAGACTCTCAAGAGTCTTCTCCAGCACAATTGAAAGCATCAATTCTTTGGCGCTCAGCCTTCTTTATGGTCCAACTCTCACATCTGTACGTGACTACTGGAAAAACCATAGCTTTGACTATATGGACCATTGTTGGCAAAGTGATGTCTCTGCTTTTTAATACACTGTCAACTGATAGACAACACAAAAATATTCTCTCTGGGAAATCTAAAAATTTGACCCTTAAGGAGGTTGCTCTTATGCACTTCTCCCCCTCCACTTCCAGTGTTTCTATGCATCATAGCTCAGGAATCTTTGACATTCTGCTTGAATCTGAGCAACATGGAACCACCTGCCTCATGCATATGCATCCATAATAGGGCTGGTGGTGCTTTTGTG
Source organism: Bos taurus (assembly GCF_002263795.3). NCBI lineage: Eukaryota > Metazoa > Chordata > Mammalia > Artiodactyla > Bovidae > Bos > Bos taurus. Next base: position 80,425,704 of record NC_037338.1, on the reverse strand, counting down.
CCCCTCTTTTGTAATCAAAATTTTATGTCTTCAGTTCCAGAGTTCATGGCAATTTAAAGTATATCTTCTTTCAAAATCACTCAAGAAGCCTCTGCCACAACTTTTTAAAGCAAAATTTTAATTCTCTTTATCATCAATGTGTATGTATGTTCAGTCGCTGAGTCATGTCAGACTCTGTGAGCCCATGAACTGTAGCCCATCAGGCTCCTCTGTCCATGAAATTTTCCAGACAAGAATACTGGAGTGGGTTGCCATTTTCTCCTCCAGGGGATCTTTCTGTCCCAGGGATTGAAACTGCATCTCCCAAATCTCCTGCATTGGCAGGTGGATTCTCCACCACTGAGTCACGTGGGAAGCCCTTTCTCATCAACAAATAAGTGTAAATGCTAAAACCTGCCATTTTATTGAACAGTTGCTATGTTCTAGGCAGTCACCTTATTTAACTATCTAATTTAGCTCCTATTCCAGTCTTATGAGACATAGATATTGCTATAACAATATCACTTGAGCCCATGAGATTAATTGAATCATGTCACAGCCAAGGTGGTCAGTCAATGAACATTACTTTTGCTTGGTGAAGACTGAGGGAGCTGATAGAGAGAAAGATCCTTAAGGGTGGTTTAATTCACTGTTCATATTATAGAGCAGGGAAAATGAGTCCCAGAGTCAGAAAGTGATGTGACCAAGGTCTCACTGGGGTGTGTATCAGAGCTGGGAACCAAACACAGGACTTCTGACTTTCATCGTCGTCTTTTCTGTGGAACCAGGCTGCTTCGTGGAACAGAATGGCAGCAGGCTGACTGAGGTGTGGCTGGGTGTAGGTCCCCAAACTGCTAATTAGGTGTCAATGTTACTGAAGTTCCCTGGAATCTGGATCAAGAATCGGAGAATGGATTTGGGAAGCCACTCATCTCCTTTCTGGATTAGAACGTCTTGTCACTCAGGCCCCTTCACTCCCTTTGGCCCTTTTGTCAGATGTTCAACGATGATACTTAGAGTAAGGCATGATTAGATCAACTACAAGATAAGAAATAGGATAGTTGCAAAAGCCCATTAAAGAAAGGACCTAGAAAGTGGAAGCATTTTAGGAGACTAGGGACACATTTTCCTCTTCTTTGCTTGCTGGCCCTCTAAAATGACTATCATAGAGAGCAGTTACACTTTCTGAGAAAGCTTTGCTAAAGTAAGATCGTTTTTTCCCCATAGATAAATAATTTTGTCAAGCAGCTTTTTTGTTTTGCAGGAGGGTAACTGATCTCCTTAGGGGGAAAATGTTGCTTTAATATACCGTTTGGAAGATGGAAGTCCTTGGATCTATTTAACAATTACTATAAACATGTTTACAAAAGACAGGTGTTCAGAAGGATCACTTATTAATTTTTACCACATTCCATTGAGTGCAGAGATTTACATACAGTTATATTGTATTTCCTATTTCAATATCCTAACATTCTCTTTGATTCTCTTAAAATGTGTAGTCTGTGTCGGGATAAATGATCTAAGGACTTCTAATTGAACAACAAACAATGCCAAATATCTACCTTCATGGAGCTCCAAATACTTTGTCTTAAAGGGTCTTGATTCTTCTGTTGCTGGACTCAAAAATTGAGGCTTTTCTCAGGAGGACTTGCTCATAAAACTCTAGAGAGGATGTTGGTGGGGTGGCAGCCATCTTTGACTATTCCCATAGGGATGGTCAGCCTCAAAGCTATAGCATGAAGCTCTTAAATTATAAAATTATTTATGACACTAGTTAAAACAGTAAAGCAGGCTTTATTTGAGACTATTGCAACAGAAATAGGGACTATTGTGATGGGGTTGTGCAGTCTGGGAGAGATTAGGCTCAACTCTGAAGAGAGCAAGGAAAAATGGAAATTTATAACCAAGGAGTAAGATGGGAACCCATGGATAGAAAACTACAACAAGAAACATCATGGGTAAGGGTATAAATCTGGCTCAATTAACTTAATAGGATTCCCGATGAAGGTAGGACAGGGTTATCAGATACTGAGTGGGGATTCTGGTTAAATCAATTTGACAGGATTCTTGCTAATATTGAGTAATACAAAGAAGGGCATGGAAATTAAAAAGTTGAAGTCTAGTTGGGAAAATGATTCAGGGAAGTCTGATTTAAATGTGGGCAAAAAGAAACTCTGTTAGGGCCATGCCAAGAATATTGCAATTGGAAACTCTGAGTTAAAGGGGGTGTTTCAGATAATCAGGCAGTGATCTTGGAAGCTGAGATGTCAATCCTCCCTCTGTGGGCTGGTCTTGTCCCAACATGTCAGTTTTTTTAACGAAGCTCTTCCATTTATTTGAAGGGATGTCATATAGCAGAAAGGATATGCCAGTCCTAGGATATTCCAAAGAGCAAGAACATATGGAAGTGGCAAGGTAAGAACTTGTATACATGTAAATAATAGGTTATCAATGATAGTGTGGGGAAGAAGCATGTTGGTGCTCATGGGGTGTGCCGAGTCGCTCATGGTTGGGGTTTCCCAGCAAACACCAGCAGACACAGTTTCCAGCAGACTGTGTTTCCCAGCAGACACACAAACATGCCAGGTTCAAGCTGAAGCTCTCTGTCAAGTTCACTGACTAACTGGCTGCATATAATCCCTTCCTCCTGTTCAGAAACCCCATGAAGGCGGGTATGCCCTAGGGAGTTCTAGAAGTGAGTGACATGAAAGTCATTCAGTCATATCCAACTCTTTGCGACCCCATGGACTATACAGTCAACGGAATTCTCTGGGCCAGAATACTGGAGTGGGCAGCCTTTCTCTTCTCCAGGGGATCTTCCCAACCCAGGAATTGAACCGAGGTTTCCTGCATTTCAGGAAGATTCTTTACCAACTGAGCTATCAGGGAGTTCTAGAAAGGCAAGACCAAAAGCAGATATGGTCTATAATATTCCTGTAGTTTATGAAGTATAACATATTGGGTCTCAGGTTTTTCCTCACTGGTTCCCCTAAAGAAAGTTGAATCTTTTCTACTAGGGTGATGAGTTTAACTTTGGGAATCATCACATGGTGCTGCTGATGGCCAGAAATCCCTTATCTTGGTTCCTCTTGGATCTGGGGGAAGAAAATATGTTATTTATGTGTTTTCATAATTGAAAGAGAGAGAAAGAGAGGGAGAAAGAGGAGGGAGAGACCCTTTCAATGTGTACACTGACCCTTCCTGTCTTGATCCTTTACCTTGTTAGACTGTGTTCCTAGGGCCCTTCCTCACTGTGGCCTCTCCCCATCTGGCCCCTTTCCTCTCAATTCACAGTTCTTGCCCAACTTGATTCCCTTTTAACCAACTGACCTTACGGGTGTATTTAATTTTGCAGCTGGACACATACTGAATAACTCTTCTCAGTACTTACTGACTGTATATTCAACATTTTCTCCTTTTATAGATTATGTTATTTACATTCTCAAATCCTTTGTATGACTTATAAGGAATCACAAGTGTCATGGGAGAGAAGAAATAGCTCAGGTGCCATACCTTTCTGGATTTTTTTTTTTTTTTCACTTGGAACCAGTAGATTTGCGAGAACAAATATGAGTTTAACAAATAAATAGAAATACGCAATTGCTTGTAAAACAGGCAGCAGATGGGCTTTGCAAAGCATTCATTTGACTTGCAGTCCTATGGAACACGTGGTGCTTTCATGGGTACTGATTCTAATCAGGGAGTTAGGATCTTACCACTGTGAAGATGTACATCATTCTTAGTAGGACATCATTCCTGTCACAGCCTTGCCAATGATGGAAAGACAGTAATCACCAGTTATAGAAAAGCAAGCACTTATACAAGAGTCCATTACCATAAAGGGAACTAGAGGAAATAGGCTGGAGAGATGCAGGCAGATTTTTCAGTTCAGCTCCTGGAGTTCATATTTCTTCCAGTTAACTGTAAATAATCTCGCCACTGAGGATCTCATTTAGTCATGCTTTTTTTTTTCTTTTAGGAAAGATATATTATTATAATTAACATACCCTCATAGAAACCTAGATGAGTACACTTAAAATGGGTCACTTATTCTGACTTTCTTGATTTAATGCCATTTCACCTTAAAAAAAATGAATGTGCACAGTAATTTGCTGCTTCCTCTCACCATCTGTTACCATAAGCTCATACACAAAATATAGCTATAAATCATAGTCACTAAAACTTTACTCTTCTTGTCACATTAGATGTTTTCATTAGGGTGTGTGTATATGTTTGTGTTTATAAATTCACATTATCTTTACTTTCTGTGTGTTTTTCCTCTAGATAAGGAATAAGGAATAATAATATTTGCAGACTTTAATTACAAGGGCAAACCTTAGAGCACAATGCCTTTGAACTTCTAAGATAGCTAAGAATTTCTAACCATAACCAGCCCTTTTTAAGCAACTTCTCTGTGGATAAAAGTGGGTTCATTTACCTGACTTTGCTATCCTCTTTTTGGAACCGATGCTTTTGAACTGTACTGTTGGAGAAGACTCTTGAGAGTCCCTTGGACAGCAGGGAGATCCAACCAGTCCATCCTAAAGGAAATCAGTCCTGAATATTCATTGGAAGGACTGATGCTGAAGCTGAAACTCCAATACTTTGGCCACCTGATGCGAAGGACTGACTCATTTGAAAAGACCCTGATGTCGGGAATGATTGAAAGCGAGAGGAGAAGGGGATGACAAAGGATGAGATGGTTGGATGGCACCACCAACTCAGTGGACATGAGTTTGGGTAAACTCCGGGAGTTGGGATGGACAGGGAAGCCTGGAGTGCTGCTGTCCATGGGGTCGCAAAGAGTCAGACATGACTGAGCAACTGAACTAAACTGAACTGAACTGAATCATTACAGGACAGTCTTTGAATACAGTCCAAGTTAGTGCATCTGCATCTGCTTAGGGACTAAACAGAGGAGCTCTCATCACCAGCTGATTTACTTCGTTAGCACATAAATGTCTTTGCTATCAGTCTCTCCATAATGCTTTTGACCATGTGTTTGTAATACACTGTTATTGTTTAGTCGCTCAGTCATGTCGGACTCTCTATGACCCCATGGAATATAGCCTGCCAGGCTCCTCTGTCCATGAGATTTTTCCAGGCAAGGATACTGAAGTGGGTTGCCATTTCCTTCTCCAGGGTATCTTCCCAATCCAGGGATCAAACCCACATTTCCTGCATTGGCAGGTGGATTCCTTACCACTGAGCCATTGCAATATGTGGTATAATACAAAGACAAACCAAATGAACAAGACAGAAAAAAAAAGTTTCCACAACTATTCTCTCAAGGGGAAAAAAAAACAAAAAATGAGTTCATCTCTTTGACTACAGTATCACCTAGATGGAACATCAAAGAAATAAACTTTGTAAACTTATCATAATGCCCTGAACTGAAACCAGTAACTTAAAAATCAAAGTAGGATAGATAATTCATCCATGAATTCATCCATTCATCCACCAAAATGATTTGTATGGTGGTAGTCAACTACCTTTAGTCTCTCTTTTGAGTTTGTTATCAGCAAGAGTTCTGTGTGTTGGATTTGGAGAACTATATAATTCAGCATGGATAATAATTTTATTTTACTTGCTGAAGGGGAACGATAAGTCCCTCAATATGCCACAGAGCTATTTTCTCACTTTCTTTCTAAATTCTGCATGGTACAATGAATTTTTTGCTCACACCTGTAACATTCCACTGTCACCTTGGCTGTGTTGTGCTGTTAAAAATTTAAATCGCTCTGCTGAATAGCCAATTGTGACCTTTCTTTTTATAGAAGATGTTTGCTGTTCCCAATTTTGCTTGGGCTGTAGCAGCTTCCAATGCAAGTGAATGCATGTCTTCTAAAATGTCACTAATAAACGCCCTGTCATTTGATGTTAGAGTAAGATATCACATAAGAAATCACATTCATGTTTCAACAAAAATCATCAAATAAAAACCGAGATCAAATGAACCAATGTATTTTATTACATTCCCACAGTAAAGTAAAATGTGTGTGTGTGGTGATTTATTGATGGGATTTAAACTGTGGCGTCTCGAGTCATTTTATTTTCACATTGAAAAGAGGCTATTACACTAATCTTTGTTTTCCACATACAGACAAGACTAAGAAAGGTGAATTTTGGGCCAAAAAATTAGACCTCATAGTGCAAATAAATAAGTCCTATACTGGAGTAAGGAAATCTAGGTTTTAACACCATCCTGGCCTTTTGATACCTGTATGACTTTGAGGAAATCACCCTCTTTGAGCCCTTATTACTTGTCCATAACTTAGAGATATCAATTCCTATTCTATTGCCTTGGTTTTTCATGTGAGGTAATATTCTTGAATCTGTGAACTGCTACTCAAATATGAGGTGAATTTATTTTAAATTTGAACTAGATTATTGACCAAAGGCTAAGCCAATAATGAAGCCACTGTTGGTGTCAAAATATCCCTTTGTCAATGGGCCCTACCTGTTATTTGTATTTTTATTAACCATTCCACTTTAAGACTAGCAACAGCAGATAAGAATTATTCAAGGCAGATATTTTGCTGACTCTGAGGTTGGCTGCTGGTAGCAAATAAAAATAAGGACTCTTAACCACTGTCTTTGAAATGTTGAGAATTTTTCCTGGGACTTCACACATACTTCATTTCTCACCAAATCTCTGCAGGAAATTTCCACTATGCAGTTAACAGATATACAGATAGTCAATGAAGGCTCAGAGATGATACCTTGCTCAGGCCGTAGAGTTGGTTCCAAGCAGAGTCAGAATTAATTTCAGGCTAGAACAGCAGTCTTGTTAATGTGTCAAGCTTCTGACAAAGTCCTTAACAACAGAATGTTGTTGTTAAAATACTAAACATTGCTTGATCCTACAGAGATCCACTAACAGGCCACCATCTTGAGGGTAAAGTAAGGTGTCTTTTTTTTTTTTTTTTTTTTAAGAGAATGGCTATTGGCAGCTGTTAAGAAATGAAGGTTTTCCTTCATGTTTTCTTAACTTTTATTTGAGCTTTGTTTCTTAAGAGCCAGTATCACCTACACTCTTCCCTCTTGGGCCCCTGTCTCCATTTACTTTTTAATTTTAGAGAAATTGATCCCATTACATATGTAAAGGAGAAGTTCATATTTCTATGGTAACCAATTATTTTGCATAAAGTTGTCTGAATAGACATTTCTTAGCAATTCATCCCCATAAGCAATGATAGAAGTGGACTGGACATAAAGGCAAACTTACTGTCAGCACAATGTGGGCATGCTTGCTAAGTCACTTCAGGCATGTCCGACTCTTTGCGACCTCATGGACTGTAGCCAGCCAGCACCTCTCTCCAAGGATTTTCCAGGCAAGAATACTGGAGTGGGTTGCCATTCCTGTCTCCAGGGGATCTTCCTGACCTAGGAATTGAACTCATGTGTCTTAAAAGTCTCCTGGTTTGGCAGGCAGGTTCTTTACCACTGGTGCCACCTGGGCAGCACATAGCATAATGTATACTGGGCATGATTTCTAACTAACATCATTAGAATTCTTATGCCACTTGAGCAACATCTAGGCAAATTACTTTTGTGTGCTTGTTTGTTTGTCTTACGTTGGGAGAAAGAGGCCCAAAGAGAGAAAGTGACCTGCCTATGGTCACATTACACAGGCTTTTAGGAACTTTCCAGAGGTACCAAGACTTTTAAACAAATTGTCTTTTGCATTGTCTCATGCTTTTATTTCCTTTGCTTTAACAGAATCTTCCAGCATAAAGCAACGCTCTACTTAGTGTATAGTGAATAATAAGTTGATTTCCATCCTTACCTACAAATGTTTATGAACTGGGGGCACTATACTAACACTTCTCTCAACACATACACACTGTCAACTTCTAGAGGACCACCAAACGCTCCTCCATGGACTTCTTGTGCTCATGATAAAGATCTCGTTTATTTAAGTTGATTTTGCTCCCTCGCACCTACCCACTGCAGTTTAAGGCTAATTGATACTGCCTTTGAAAGGTGTGCTTCTGTGGCACACATGAAGACGACCCGATAAGTCCATAGAAAATAGAATTTGAAATACCCAAAACATTTAAAAGTGTTCAGATGTATTCAACACTGTACTTTCTGCAAAGTATTATGTCTTCCATGTCAATCTTCTTTAAGTTTTTCTTCAGTTTTTTTGTTCTTCAGTCATTAAGTCAGTGTCTGACTCTTTGCAACCCCATGGACTGCACACTATAGGCAACTGTTCTTCACTATCTCCTGGAGTTTGCCCAAATACATGTCCATTGAGTCAATGATGCTATCTAACCATCCCAGCTTCTGCTTCCCGCTTCTCTTTTTGCCTTCAATCATTCCCAGAATCAGAGTCTTTTCCAGTGAGTTGGCTCTTACATCATGTGGCCAAAGTATTGGAACTTCAGCTTCAACATCAGTCTTTCCAATGAATACTTAGAGTTGATTTCCTTTAGAATTGACTGGTTTGATCTTCTTGGAGTCCAAGGGATTCGCAAGAGTCTTCTCTGGCACCACAGTTTGAAACCATCAATTCTTTGGTGCTCAGCTTTCTTTATGGTCCAACTCTCCCACCTGTACATGACTACTGGAAAAACCATACCTATGACTAGATGGACCTTTGCTGGCAAAATGATGTCTCTGCTTTGTTATATGCTATCTTGATTTATCATAGCTTTAAAAGTCATTGTGTATAGATTGAGAATGACATATAGAAACATAATTTCTGTGTATAATTTAATAAATTATCCACACATGGAATAAAAAATTAAGAATGCATGTAATATTGCTTTGGTTTCTTATCTGCCTTATCAGAATGACTGTCCTCTGATAGATACACAGTCTTTTAAAGCTGTTGTATTGAAAATAAGAATAGGTGTCTATGAGACACACATGGAAATTTTGCAATTAGATGTAATCAACTCATAAATCGGAGCAGAGTGTCATTCTGGGAAGAGAAAGAAGAAAAAAAAATTAGTATTAGGGTCCTGGTCTTTCTAAGATATAATTTATTGCTCAAATGTAACATTTTCCATTAAAATGGAATTATTATAATTTGCCCTTTGTTTCTATTATTGCTTTTCTTTTCTTGAGTGACTCATTATAATTCTTCATCAGCTCTATTTGTCTTTTCATGAATAAAATAGTAAGACATTTGAAATATGTTAATATATTACGATATTTTCTTTTCCATTCTATTTACTCTTTGAAATTTGGATATATATGCATATATGCAAATGCTTATGCATATATATGTATACCCATATACTTATTGGAGCTGATCTACCTATCTGTTAATATAGTTATCTTTCTATCCTTCAGTGTGCTAAAAGTAAAAAGCCTTCTTGGCCAATACAGAGAGATTCTGTGACAAATATGCAAGAAAGAAAAAAACATATTCAGCCCATTTAATAACTAGAAACTCATTCAGCCCTGACATTGAATATCTGGAAAGGCACAGGGGAGACACATGGGAAAATTTGAAAACACTTTGAAACATCTAAAAGAAACAAAATCATGTTATATGAGCAAATGTAGTCAAACACAGGGAAGAGAAAAAATATGCAGGTCCTGGTTTTCTGCAATAGAATTTGTTGTTTAATTATGCATTTTTCCATTTTTAAAGTGAAATCATTATAATATTGTATTTGTTGTAGCAGTTTCTGTTAATGGCATGTTTTAGACTAAAGACTTTTATTGAGGAACTCGGATAGAAATATTTGATGATGATATTAGTGTCCAATCCTACACATGTTAGAATCAAAAGGCCCAGAGAGGACATGCATCCAGTCTCCCTCTTTACATGGGAATTCTGGCATTCCTGTCCTGTGGTATATGTGTGATGATGGATAGGCTTCCCCTTGTCTATTCTGACAATTCTTTCTCTGGAAATTTAGTTCATTCATTCAACTAACACTGAGTACCTACTATAAGCCAGGAATGTTTACACACTGGAACACATTCGAAGGAAAAAGTAAGACACTGCCTCTGTCCTAGAGATGATTACAGTCTAGTGAAGGAGAGAGAAATATGAATAGCTTATTAGCATACCAAGCAATAAATGCATGGTGGGAACATCTTTAAAATTCTGAAGGAAATCAGAAGAGCAAGTGATAGACACTGGACTAAAGAGTTAACATGTGAAAATGGTTTTGATTCACTAAAAATTTCTATTAGATTCTCTATTCTCTCTGTCTCAGCCTCTCTGGCATGCATATAGTAAAATTATGTAGCCCTTTTACAATCTTCACAGTCACAATTTCATGTCTCATCTTTCTGCATCTGCCTTTCTCATGTTCTTATCAATAAACCTAGTAATGAATTTTACCAAAAAAACTGTTCAGATGACTGCTGGGGTCCAGCCCCGGTGGATCCAGGGAATTCGTAGCGGGGACGGCGTTGGCGAGGATCAGGAAACAATTGCTTAATTAAATGTTAATTAAGGATATAAAGAGTGGTGAAATAAGGATAGCTCAGTGAGGAAATTCAGTGGAGAAAAGAGGCTGAATAATTCAGCCAGAAGGTGAGAGAAAGAACGACTTGGGGAGACCAAGCTTCAGTGAACAAGGCCCGCACTTTATTTTCCAAAGTAGTTTTTATACCTTAAGTTATGCATAGAGGATAATGGGGGAAGGGGTAGAGTCACGCAGTAAGCCAGGCTTTCTTTCTGTAAACTTATCATATGCAGAAGTTTAGGTGATTTGCATCATCTTCTGGCCCGGAGGCCTGTTAACATGACCGTTTCTTCAGAAAACTTATTTTTCTCTAAAGGTGATTAGTCAGGTGCCACTCTCCAAAAGCATAAACACCCTCCAAAAGCATTAGATAAAGTTGCATTCCTACAGGGCAAAGGTGTGGTGGGCTATAACAAGAAAAAGAATTAACTCAAGGGTCCCAGGTTACAAACATTAAAGCTACTACTTACACCAATTATATTAATCAATACACTGCCAGGGACACAGCAGGTAAGGGATATGGAAACTTAGCAGCAAACATTGGCCCAACAAGTGAAAAACCCTTCACCAATACAATTTCTAATCAATCTTTTAACTGCTCAAAGGAATCTGTATTTAGACAGTTTAGAACATCTCATGCCTCTCACAGTTGGGAGGCTCTGAGCAATCACATGTGGCCGGAAAAACCTATTCAGGCAGGCTAGAGGACTTCCAAAGGAGTTTGTAGGTTGAAACACTATCACACCCAGGAACTTTATTAACTGGAGCTGTAAGTTAGCTCTTTTTTTCAGAGAGAGGTAGTGGGGGACAGCCCTCCGTAAAGTCAGAGGTGTAGGTGAGAGCACAAAGCAGAAAGTAGGCAGACTCTGGTTTTGGGGGTAGATGCTCAAAAATTTCCAGGGGGACTCCTGAGGCTCGATCCTGCCTTTGCGTATGCCAAGCCTCCTTCCTCATGACTTTTGCCAGGGGCAGAGCTCCTGCTCCAGGCAGATGACCCAAGGGATTACCCATGAATTGAGTAAGTATGCCTCCAAAGGACATAATAATGATTTCTGGATAAGATTATAGGGTTTAGCAAAAAGAAATATTTCCTAATAACCAGATATTCATCACTGGAATGGCCTGCTGTCTTGAGTATTAAGTTCTACATTCTTAGAATGTAAGTAATTGTATATTTCTATTGATGCAGAATCTTCTATTGACAAAGCTACAGAATTGTGAGTTGTGTTTATAAGAAAACCTTTAAAGAGATGCATTTAATGATCTTAATCTTTTGTTCTCTCTTTCTATACAATTTTATGATTCATGTTATTGATGACAATGTTGAAAATTCAGGACCAAGGACAGCAATTTGAATCCAGGATAAGAAGAATGTTGGTTTGATACTAAATAGTAACAATAACAGCAACAAAGACCATATTAGCAAAAATATTATATAATCTGCAAAGGTATTATATAATATATCCACTTGATCAATGAGTGGAAGTTTCAGAGTTGAAAAGGGGGAAAATTAATAGTTATTGTGTAAGCCACCATATCATCTCTTTTAATCCTCCTAATAAATATGTGTGGTAAATATTGTTATCCATGATTATCTATGATGTTTGCATGTATATGTATGTTTACATATGTTTATATATGTATGTTTATAAGCTGTCAAGATATGTTTATGAATGAGGAAGTTGAAGGATTAAAGCAGCTTTCTTAAGGTTACTTTATTAGTAAGAGATTCAGTCCCATTTATGATTTCAAATCTCCTTGCCTTTCCACCCAGAGAAGAGGAAATATGAAAAAAAGGGAAAGGTGATATCTGCATAGCTAAAAATAATCATGCAATTTGACCAAATTCACAGAGAAGGAAAGTGCACTTTTAATGGGGAATGGAGGAGAGACTTTACTGAGAAAAGCAGCTTATTACCAGCTATATGTGGGTATTTAAAATACTGAGTTTTATCACAAATATATTTGTATGTCTAGTAAGCTTTATTTTCTAAATAACTCTGATCCAGTTTAAGACACACTTCTTCAATATACTCTTCCCCAGATTTTTTTGCCTCTGAAAAATTCCACTCTTCCTTCAAGGTCTCTGACAAAGCTTTGTGGTTGGCAATTGAGGATTATTACTGATTTAAATATAAAAACTAAAAACAGAGATAGAACAAATAATTTCACAATTTGTATGGAAACACAAAAAATCTCAAATAGCCAAAGAAATCTTGAGAAAGAAGAATGGAACTGGAGGAATCAACCTGCTTGACTTCAGGCTCTACTACAAAGCCACAGTCATCAAGACAGTATAGTACTGGCACAAAGACAGAAATATAGATCGATGGAACAAAATAGAAAGCCCAGAGATAAATCCACGCACCTATGGACACCTTATCTTTGACAAAGGAGGCAAGAATATACAATGGAGAAAAGACAATCTCTTTAACAAGTGGTGCTGGGAAAACTGGTCACCCACTTGTAAAAGAATGAAACTAGAACACTTTCTAACACCATATACCAAAATAAACTCAAAATGGATTAAAGATCTAAACATAAGACCAGAAACTATACAACTCCTAGAGGAGAACATAGGCAAAACACTCTCTGACATACATCATGGCAGGATCCTCTATGACCCACCTCCCAGAATACTGGAAATAAAAGCAAAAATAAACAAATGGGACCTCATTAAAATTAAAAGCTTCTGCACAACAAAGGAAACTATAAGCAAGGTGGAAAGACAGCCTTCAGAATGGGAGAAAATAATAGCAAATGAAGCAACTGACAAAGGACTAGTCTCAAAAATATAGAAGCAACTCCTGCAGCTCAATTCCAGAAAAATAAATGACCCAATCGAAAAATGGGCCAAAGAACTAAGTAGACATTTCTCCACAGAAGACATACAGATGGCTAACAAACACATGAAAAGATGCTCAACATCACTCATTAACAGAGAAATGCAAATCAGAACCACAATGAGGTACCATTTCACGCCAGTCAGAATGGCTGCGATCCAAAAATCTACAAGCAAAAAATGCTGGAGAAGGCGTGGAGAAAAGGGAACCCTCTTACACTGTTGGTGGGAATGCAAACTAGTACAGCCACTATGAAGAACAGTGTGGAGTTTCCTTAAAAAACTGGAAAATAGAAGTGCCTTATGACCCAGCAATCCCACTGCTGGGCATACACACCAAGGAAACCAGAATTGAAAGAGACACGTGTATCCCAATGTTCATTGCAGCACTGTTTATAATAGCCAGGACATGGAAGCAAGCTAGATGTCCATCAGCAGATGAATGGAAAAGAAAGCTGTGGTACATATACACAATGGAGTATTACTCGGCCACTAAAAAGAATATATTTGAATCAGTTCTAATGAGGTGGATGAAACTGGAGCCTATTATACAGAGTGAAGTAAGCCAGAAAGAAAAACACCAATACAGTATACTAACACATATATATGGAATTTAGAAAGATGGTAATGATAACCCTGTATGCAAGAGAGCAAAAGAGACACAGATGTATAGAACAGTCTTTTGGACTCTGTGGGAGAGGGAGAGGGAGAGGGTGGGATGATTTGGGAGAATGGCATTGAAACATGCATAATATCATATATGGAACAAATCGCCAGTCCAGGTTCCATGCATGATACTGGTTGCTTGGGGCTGGTGCACTGGGATGACCCAGAGGGATGGTACGGGGAGGGAGGAGGGAGGAGGGTTCAGGATGGGGAACATGTGTATACCTGTGGTGGATTCATGTTGATGATGGCAAAATCAATACAATATTGTAAAGTAATTAACCTCCAATTAAATAAATTTATATTAAAATTGTTTAAAAATTAAAATTAAAATTTTATAAAATTCTAGGACAACTGATGAAGACAGCTTTTGGATTATCAAATTTTATAAGTTACAAATAGCTTACAGACAGTTGAGAAAAGAAAAGAAGCTAAAGGCAAAGGAGAAAAGGAAAGATATACCCATTTGAATGCAGAGTTCCAAAAGTAGCAGGGAGAGATAAGAAAATCTTCTTCAGTGATCAGTGCAAAGAATTAGAGGAAAACAATAGAATGGGAAAGGCTAGAGATCTCTTCAAGAAAATTAGAGATACCAAGGGAACATTTCATGCAAAGATGAGCACAATAAAGGACAGAAATAGTATGGACCTAACAGAAGCAGAAGATATCAAGAAGAGGTGGCAAGAATACAAAGAAGAGCTATACAACAAAGATCTACATGACCCAGGTAACCACAATGGTGTGATCACTCACCTAGAGCCAGACATCCTGGAATGTGAAGTCAAGTGGACCTTAGGAAACCTCACTACGAACAAAGCTAGTGGAGGTGGTGGAATTCCAGTTGAGCTATTTCAAATCCTGAAAGATGATGCTGTGAAAGTGCTGCACTCAATATGCCAGCAAATTTGGAAAACTCAGCAGTGGCCACAGGATTGGAAAAGGTCAGTTTTCATTTCAATCCCAAAGAAAGACAATGCCAAAGAATGGTAAGACTACCACACAACTGCACTCATCTCACACGCTAGTAAAGTAATGCTCAAAATTCTCCAAGCCAGGCTTCAACAGTATGTGAACCATGAAATTCCAGATGTTCAAGCTGGATTTATGAAAGGCAGAGGAGCCAGAGATCAAATTGCCAACATCCGTTGGATCATCGAAAAAGCAAGAGAGTTCCAGAAAAATATCGACTTCTGCTTTATTGACTATGATAAAGCCTTTTCCTGTGTGGATCACAACAAACTGTGGAAAATTCTTCAAGAGATGGGAATATCAGACCACCTGACCTGCCTCCTGAGAAATCTGTATGCAGGTCAAGAAGTAACAGTTAGAACTGGACATGGAACGACAGACGTTTCATATTGGGAAAGGAATGCATCAAGGCTATATACTGTCACCCTGCTTATTTAACTTATATGCAGAGTACATCATGAGAAACTCTGGGTTGGATGAAACACAAGCTGGAATCAAGATTGCTGGGAGAAATATCAATAACCTCAGATATGCAGATGACACCACCCTTATGGCAGAAAGTGAAGAGGAACTAAAAAGCCTCTAGATAAAAGTGAAAGAGGAGAGTGAAAAAGTTGGCTTAAAGCTCAACATTTAGAAAAGTAAGATCATGGCATCTGGTCCCATCACTTCATGGGAAATAGATGGTGAAACAATGGAAACAGTGTTGTTTTGGGCCTTATTGTTTTGGGCTCTGAAATCACTGCAGATGGTGACTGCAGTCATGAAATTAAAAGACACTTGCTACTTGGAAGAAAAGTTATGAATAACCTAGACAGCATATTAAAAAGCAGAGACATAACTTTGCCAACAAAGGTCTGTCTAGTCAAAGCTATGGCTTTTCCAGTACTAATGTATGGATGTGAGAGTTGGACTATAAAGAAAGCTGAGCACTGAAGAATTGATGCCTTTGAATTGTGGTGTTGGAGAAGACTCTTGAGAGTCCCTTGGACTGCAGGGAGATCCAACCAGTCAGTCCTAAAGGAAATCAGTCCTGAATATTCATTGGAAGGACTGATGCTGAAGCTGAAACTCCAATACTTTGGCCACATGATGCAAAGAACTGACTCGTTTGAAAAGATGCTGATTCTGGGAAAGGTTGAAGGTGGGAAGAGAAGGGGATGACAGAGGATGAGATGGTTGGATGGCATCACCGACTCGACGAACATAAGTTTGAGTAAGCTCTGGGAGTTGGTGATGGACAGGGAAGCCTGGCATGCTTCAGTCCATGGGATCGCAAAGCATTGGACACAACTGAGTGACTGAAATGAACCTACAAGTCACAACAGATCTCTTCAGTGTAAAAAGAAAATAGCCATCTTGAAAAGATAGACTGAACACTAACTCTGTGGAGCAGTGGAAAGGTCACTAGCCTAGCCATGAGGAGATACTGGTCCTTCTTGTGACTCATTTCTGACACTGAAACTTGTGGTTAAGCAGGTTACCTTTCTGAGTCCCAAAACAGAAATTTAATTAATTAGCTTCTATACAGTGCACTTAGCTACATGTCTTTCCAACTAAACTGTGATTGCAGGCATCTTTGTGCTTGTTTACATCCAGTAACAACCACCATTATACCTAGAAGGCACTAATTTTTTAAGTGTTATTTGATTTGAATGAATTGAGGTTAATTTTTCTTCATGTGTGGAGCACAAATAACAATCCTTTCTCTACACACTGCACACTTTGTTATGTGGTGAATCATTTCACGTGAAGCATTTTTTTAGGGGAAACCTCCCATAAAGCATCATGCAAATAGAGTTTTAGATTGTTTTATCTTCAGAGAAACAGATATGACTTACATGGCCTACATGTGACTTCAAGAAACAGAGGGAAAATAAATTCATCATAAGTTGAATAATAAAACCAGAATAACTATTACAGAAAGTGAATGCTGAGACCTCACATGAAACAGTTTCCTTGAAGCAATATTAAAGAATGAAGTTCTCATTTATTTCTCTATATTCATCTAAGGATTAGATCTAATAGATAGAGTACCTGATGAACTATGGAATGAGGTTCGTGACATTGTACAGGAGACAGGAAACAAGACTATCCCCATGGAAAAGAAATGCAAGAAAGCAAAATGGTTGTCTGGGGAGGCCTTACAAATAGCTGTGAAAAGAAGAGAAGCGAAAAGCAAAGGAGAAAAGGAAAGATATAAGCATCTGAATGCAGAGTTCCAAAGAATAGCAAGAAGAGATAAGAAAGCCTTCCTCAGTGATCAATGTAAAGAAATAGAGGAAAACAACAGAATGGGAAAGACTAGAGATCTCTTCAAGAAAATTAGAGATACCAAGGCAACATTTCATGCAAAGATGGGCTTGATAAAGGACAGAAATGGTATGGACCTAACAGAAGCAGAAGACATTAAGAAGAGGTGGCAAGAATACACAGAACTGTACAAAAAAGATCTTCACGACCCAGATAATCACGATGGTGTAATCACTCACCTAGAGCCAGACATCCTGGCATGTGAAGTCAAGTGGGCCTTAGAAAGCATCACTATGAACAAAGCTAGTGGAGGTTATGGAATTCCAGTTGAGCTCCTTCAAATCCTGAAAGATGATGCTGTGAAAGGGCTGCACTCAATATGACAGCAAATTTGGAAAACTCAGCAGTGGCCACAGGACTGGAAAAGGTCAGTTTTCATTCCAGTCCCAAAGAAAGGCAATGCCAAAGAATGATCAAACTACCCCACAATTGTACTCGTCTCACATGCTAGTAAAGTAATGCTCAAAATTCTCCAAGCCAGGCTTCAGCAGTATGTGAACCGTGAACTTCCTGATGTTCAAGCTGGTTTTAGAAAAGGCAGAGGAACCAGAGATCAAATTGCCAACATCTTCTGGATCATGGAAAAAGCAAGAGAGTTCCAGAAAAAATTCTATTTCTGCTTTATTGACTAAGCCAAAGCCTTTGACTGTGTGGGTCACAATAAACTGTGGAAAACTCTGAAAGAGATGGGAATACCAGACCACCTGACCGGCCTCTTGAGAAACCTCTATGCAGGTCAGGAAGCAACAGTTAGAACTGGACATGGAACAACAGACTGGTTCCAAATAGAAAAAGGAGTATGTCAAGGCTGTATATTGTCACCCTGCTTATTTAACTTCTATACAGAGTACATATGAAAAACACTAGGCTGGAAGAAGCACAAGCTGGAATCAAGATTGCTGGGAGAAATATCAATAACCTCAGATATGCAGATGACACCACCCTTATGGCAGAAAGTGAAGAGGAACTAAAGAGCCTCTCGATGAAAGTGAAAGTAGAGAGTGAAAAAGTTGGCTTATAGCTCAACATTCAGAAAACGAAGATCATGGCATCTGGTCCCATCACTTCATGGGAAATAGATAGGGAAACAATGGAAACAGTGTCAGACTTTATTTTTTTGGGCTCCAAAATCACTGCAGATGGTGACTACAGCCATGAAATTAAAGGACGCTTACTCCTTGGAAGGAAAGTTATGACCAACCTAGACAGCATATTCAAAAGCAGAGACATTACTTTGGCAACAAAGGTCTGTCTAGTCAAGGCTATGGTTTTTCTTGTGGTCATGTATGGATGTGAGAGTTGGACTGTGAAGAAGGCTGAGCGCTGAAGAATTGATGCTTTTGAACTGTTGTGTTGGAGAAGACTCTTGAGAGTCCCTTGGACTGCAAGGAGATCCAACCAGTCCATTCTAAAGGAGATCTGCTCTGGATGTTCTTTGGAAGGAATGATGCTAAAGCTGAAACTCCAGTACTTTGGCCACCTCATGCGAAGAGTTGACTCATTGGAAAAGACTCTGATGCTGGGAGGGATTGGGGGCAGGAGGAGAAGGGGATGACAGAGGATCAGATGGCTGGATGCCATCACCGACTGGATGGACGTGAGTTTGAGTGAACTCTGGGAGTTGGTGATGGACAGGGAGGCCGGGCATCTTGCGATTCATGGGGTCGCAAAGAGTTGGACACGACTGAGTGACTGAACTGAACTGATTCATCTTTGTGTGCATGCTAAGTTGCTTCAGTCATGTGCGACTCTTTGGGACCCCAGGACCTGTAACCTGCCAGGCTCCTATGTCCATGGGATTCTCCAAGCAAGAATATTGGAGTGGGTTGCTGTGTCCTCCTCCTGGAGATCTTCCCAACCCAGGGATCAAACCCGTGTCTTCTGCATCTCCTGCATTTCAGGCAGATTCTTTACCGCTGAGCCACTTGGGAAGCCCACATTCATCTGTAGGTAACTACAATTGATTTGTAAATATGGAGAATAGGTGACACTCTTTTATAATCAAGACTGTTATCTTTCAAAGTTGTGCAATGATGTAACACAGAGGCTCAATACTTTCATCCACATCATTCTTTAGCTTCACAAAAGCTTAGTGATTCAAGCAAGAACACATCTCACTTTTTTTTGAAGATTGAGACCCAACAGGATGAATTGACATGCCAGCATCAAAGTGCTTCTTGGTATCAGCCAAGATAAAAATTCAGGTGGTGTCATTCTTAGCTCCCATCATGATTCCTTCCAACCATAGCACCATGGACATAAGAGGATTCTGAAAGTTCTGGCTAAAGTCATAGACTCTCAAGATCACTCAGAGCCCATCTCTCATATCCATGCTTAACTTTACATCATTGACTTGAAGCTAAAGATGTTTAAGCATTTTCTCTGTCTCCTGAGACTCTGTTCAGTGTCTTGGTTTATTTCCATAAAAGCACTTAACATAGATAATCAGCCAATAAGGGAATATGCTCCTTCAGGCTCAAGGGCAACTGTTTAGCATGAAGTTAATTCATTGTCCAGCAAGGTCATCGGAGTATGGTTGTCACTCTGAAAACTTCCAAAGATCTTTATTCTCAGGGCCATCCTTTGCAGGGATGTTTGGTATTCTGCAGCTTTGAGAAATTTAGGCCTGTTTTCTATGGAATGGGTTAGGATACTTAAGAAAGCTATTTTGAAAATATTTTCTTGCTGAGGTCTCTAGCCTGCATAGTCTCCATTTTGACATCTTTTCTTCTTTCCATAAAGTCTTAAAATGATTGTGCTAGTGTTAGCAGTAAAATTCCTTCCCCATCCTTCTCCGGAAAATAGCAGATGGTAAATAAATAAATATTTTTAAATACTCTTATATTCTGTGACTCATTTTTCAGGCTAAGTATAGCTTTACCCAGATGTTCACAACTCTGATCTAGACTAAGGGGCAAGTGGCATTTATCAAGCCATTCTCTGTCTTCTAACCTCTAGTTCTTGCATATGACCATGGCGTGAATAGAAACTATTACATGAAATCATTGCAATACACAAAATAGTTTATTTGCATGCACTCATTATAGGTATGCTTCATCAGTGGCTCAGCAGTAAAGAATCCACCTACAGTGTAGAAGACGGGGGTTCAATCACTGGGTGGGGAAGATTCCCTGGAGAAGGAAATGGCTACCCACTCCAGTATTCTTGCCTGGGATAATCCCATGGACAGAGAAGCCTGGTGGGCTACAGCCCACAGGGTCACAAAGGGTCAGATACAACTTAATGACTAAGTAACAGTAATAGTTGCAAGTATTGGTTAATGTGTGATCTAGACACAGTAAATGGTATCTTGCATATCACTGGTTTACCAGTATTTTTTAAAATAGCTATTTTTAATAGACCTATTCAGAAATACAAACTCTCAGAATGTATGAAACAAAGGCCGTCTGCTTTGTAGCAGTTAAGATTTCTTCCTTTTTGTGAGAATCAATGTGATACATTTATTGAGTTATGGTTATGGTTTTTCTTACTCCTTCTTTCTCTATAGTGTCATATGCACAAAAGGGATTCTGATGCTTCATAATGTTTTTTAATAAATAAATATGTAATGTCAAATATATGTAAATGGATATTCTAGGTTCCTCATAAGCAGGGATCAATAGTATAGAATATATTTAATTTTATAAATAATTCAATATGCAGATGTAATTATACCCAATGTTTATAATGTGTTATGTGATTCAGTTACTGCCATTTTACTTTAATTACAAAATCTTAAAGAATCATGTGTTAGAAGCTGAGTGCTCATTGGTATTCTATGTTCCAGGAATGGCACAAGTAGAATAAGATTCTGTGCTTACTTTAGAGGTACTTATCATTTATATAGTTAGTCACTCAGTCATGTTCAGCTCTTTCAACCCTGTAGACTGTAGCCCACCAGGTTCCTCTGCCCACAGAATTCTCCAAGCAAGAATCCTGGAGTGGGTAGCCATTCCCTTTGCCATTAGACAAAAAATAAATCAATGCCCTTTGGCATTTCAAGCCTCCTGCCAGGCAGAGCACAATGCAAGTGGACTTTCAGTTTCCAAGTCTCCAAGGTCTTACTCCCAGCACAGGAAAGCCTCTTTAACATCAGCCAACATAGAGGGAGAAGACTCTTGAGAGTCCCTTGGACTACAAGGAGATCCAACCAGTCCATCCTAAAGGAAATCAGTCCTGAATATTCATTGGAAGGACTCATGTTGAAACTGAAACACCAATACTTTGGCCACCTGATGCGAAGAGCTGACTCATTGGAAAAGACCCTGATGCTGGGAAAGATTGAAGGTGCAAGGAGAAAGGGCTGACAGAGGATGAGATGGTTGGATGGCATCACCAACTCAATGGGCATGAGTTTGGGTAAACTCTGGGAATTGGTGATGGACAGGGAGGCCTGGTGTGCTGCAGTCCATGGGGTCGCATAGAGTCTGACACGACTGAGCAACTGAACTGAACATAGAAGGAAGGTTGAGGGAGGGCAGCCTCATGTGTGAGGTGGGTCAGCTAACAGGGGAAACCAAAACTCTCTCCTGGTCTTCTTGGACATCAGACTTCCTTGAGCCTCCTGGAAGGCCATGGTGATTGATATTAAACTGATACAAAACAAGGTCTATGTTCCTGATGACATGCCCATAAAATATGTAACTAATAATGTGATATAATGAGTAGCATTCACATCATATGGTTCCTTCCTAAAAATCTTCACGTGAGTGTTTTCTTTGTTAAGCCCAAGAGTGCTTTCTGTATCTCCACAGTCTTGTCTTCTATTCATTTGAAGCCCCAAGCAGCCCCTCTCCTTTCTTTCCATTGGCTGCTTAGAAAGAAAGTGAAGTCACTCAGTCATGTCCAACTCTGCAACCCCATGGACTGTAGCCTACCAGGTTCCTCTGTCCATGGGATTTTCCAGGCAAGAATACTGGAGTGCATTGTCATTTCCTTCTCCAAGGAAGGCTGCTAAACCGATGCTATTCCCGACTGGAGGGTTTTTATCTATTTGCTGTGAGCAAAAAGAGTGAAACATAAGCCTCTGCCTCAGCCCTTTCTTGCTATCAAACCTGATAAATCTGTAGGAGCTTTGCTCAAAGGTTTTACTCTTATGGGACAACATGTGGTAAAGAATTATAAACACAGATAAGAGTGTTACCAAGTCCTCACCAAGGTCTTTACCAAATTCTGTTGGTCTCTGTCTTGGACCTGACTTCTGAGAAGACAATATTTTCTTTGATTCTCAGTGTGAGATTCACTCCTCTCCTCCCAGACGCCTGTGCCTCTTCCATCCTACGTCTGAGAAGCCTATGTGAACTCCTTATGCCTCCTTGACCCTTTATCCCAACATGAAATTGAAGTGTAGGTAGAAAGATGTCTATAAACTTTATTTTATGTATGGGCAGGATCAGAAGAGAGGGATTTGGTTACTGGAGGATATAGGGGAATTCATCTGAACAAATGATATTGAAAGATTACTACACATCAGAAACTGATTTGGTGATAGCTGGGTGAATAGCACAAGGTCTTAGCTCTCTAGGAATTTTAGCATTGTGGGGTATTGTTGTTCAGTAGCTAAGTCATGTCCAACTCTCTGCGGTCCCACGAACTGCAGCACACCAGGTTTCCCTGTCCTTCACTATCTCAGAATTTGCTCAAACTCCTGTCCATTGAATCAGTGATGATGCTGTGGGGTATACGTGGGGGAAAAAATATGTGCTGAACTAAAATTGAGTTATCTAGACTGGATAATAGAAGTCTAGAAGTTGGGATGAGGGATGGGGATTGTGGTAGCTGTCTTTAGATAATGGCAGAGCAGTCTTGAACAAAAGGGTTTTTCTCAGGGGGCACAAAGGGTGTGAACTGGGGCCAGTGATTAAAAAGAGCTGAAAAATTTTGTTTCATGTCATAAAGAACTTTCTGATATTCAGAGTTGATGACTTTGGAATTGGCTGAATGTGATGTGGTGAAGGGATAGTTGGAAAAGGGATAGTCATTCACTGGGACAATGTGAAGCTCACATGGGTGTCAGTGGAGCCCCAGGGCATTCCTGGCTGTGTGTTCTACAGCTTTTTGGCTTGTGTTGTCAGATACACAGGGCATACATGGTAAACTATTGAATCTCACAGCTAATTTCACGCCTATTATTTATATTCCACTTTATTTACCTTAAAGCCTTTCTTTTGAAAACAGCACTTTCATTAAGCAATGTAAAAACGTTTCTGGAATGAGCTTTCTTCTTAAATTTATTTGTCCTGTCTCTGGTGAACAACCTTGTTTCTTCTGGCATTTCAATATTCAGCTTTGTTTTGACTCAGTATATTTTATAATGTTTGAATTGTTATTTCTTTCCTACTTTTAAATTACCCCAAATCCCAAGACTTTGCTAGATATAAGACTGAAAAATATTTTTATTGAAAAGCTATATTCTCTATACTTCAATGACTTTGTAAAGCAAATTTCATCAGAAGTGGAATTCTTGAATTTTTAGTAAATATGAATGCTCACTTTTCCTTACCACTGCTTAGAATTTGACTGATTACACTTTGGAACTGCATAATTGTGTAATTAATCTTGAGGATGTCAGAATGTGTATTTTTAAAAGTAATTTTCTTAGGGAAATAATACATATCTTATTATTATTATTTTTTTTTGCTGTCATTGGTATTCATGGTCTCTTAGTTTATAGGTATAAAGCCTGCCAGAGATAGCCAATATCAGTGCCATATATTATTAAAATGAATTAATTTTTCAGCCACATCTTCCATTCAATTTCTCATTAAACGAGGCATTATAAATTCTCATGTCAAGGAATACAAATAGCATGATTATACAATACTTGCATTATACAGAGTCCTCGTGACTAACACAGTTATCTACCATAAACACTGATTCATTCTTTATGGAAAAGAACTTTAAGATACAGTTGGCAAAACTGACCAAGAACCAGGTGTAATTCAAACCTCTGATACTCTCGTTGCTTTTACAAGCAAAAAGTTTGCAATCACTGAATACAAGAAGGAACCTAGAGAGATATATATATTTACTTAACCTATAGTTTCTGAAAAATATGTACAGTTTATTCAAAGACCACCATCCTTTGAATTATGCAAATGTGAACAAAAAATGGATGAATTAATGAATCAGAATAAGTAAGGGGAGAATGGTATATACCAGCACTGACATGAGTAAACTACAAGAAAAAGATGTGTGCAGACCTGGGTGTGTCATGCTACTCATGCATTCACACCACATAGACAGCAGTCTACTGTCTACACGTAAGGAAGTGTTCTGCATGAAGGCATTCAGTTTCACAATGATGAAAAATGCCAGGCATTGGTCTAAGTAAAGTTGAGTAAGACAAGATCTTGCTTTTAAGGAGCTCAGAATCTAATGTAATAGGCATACAACTGAGCATAATAGTTTAAATACAACATTCTTGTAAGTGCCAGCAAAATGCTTTATCTAGCTAAGGAAGACATCACCTCATTGTGCAGGTATGACAGGTTAGTACGAGAGGATTCCAGAGGAAGGGAAATCTGAGCTTTGGCTTGACACAGAGAGAGGGCCATGTCTGTAGGAGGGCAAGGCACTCAGTCAGGACTGAGAGACCAGCAGACTCTGAGGCATTAGGTTGGAATGAGTCCGGCACTTACAAGGATTAGTAGTAAGCTCCATGAGTCTGGAGCAAAGGGTTGGTGGGAGTCATGTTCCTACCCTGGCCCCCATTCTATAAGCAGTGGAATATGGCTGGGGCTTATATGTGGAGAAAAGCTTAATAAAACTGTGTTTTGGAAGGCCTCCTTGAAGGCAAAGTGGTGGACAGATTGGAGGATAAAAGGACTAGAGGAAAGATTTTTTTTTCTTTGTATATTGCCAGGAAAATGGAAATGAGGGGGCTTATTTGAAAGAGGTATACAAAGTAAAATTCAATAGAATATTGCAACAAATAGATTTGAGCCATGAAAGAGAGGTAGAAAACTAATTTTGGATTTTCGATAGATTATTTGGTCATTAATAAAACCCAGAAAAGTAGAAGGAACAAGACTGATGAGGGGTGGTGTTTTACATGATACATTTAGTTTGGGACATACTGCAGTTGAATTTCTTATGCCATTCAGTCAGAGATACTGGACTGAAATTACAGAGAGTTCCCATATATCCCCCATCCCCACACATGTACAGCCTCCGCAGTATCAACATTCCCCACTAGAATGGTACATGCGTTATGATTGAAGAGCCTCCATTGACACATTAATTTCATGTGTCAATGGAGGCTCCTTCTTTTAATTTCATGGCTACATAACATGTTGGTCCCTATCAAATATTAGCAATTATGAATAAAGCTGCTGTAAACATCTGGCACTCTTTCTGCCCCCTTTTGATGTCTGTGTCAGAAGCTTTCTCTATCTCTTTTATACTTTAATAAAACTTGATTACACAAAAGCTCTGAGCAATCAAGCCTTGTCACTGGCCCTGGATTGAGTTCTTCTCTAGAGGCCAAGAATCCCGGTGTCTTTTGTGGTTCAGAAGCAACCTTTCATCTTGGGGGCTCATCTGAGGTTCTTCAGGACAAGGTAAGGATGCTTGGAGCTCTAGTTCTTTGTTCTAGTGAACATGTTTTCTGCTGTACTTTACTAAATCTACAGTGTGCTTGTGTGAATGAATGACACATCCTGTGTGAAGCAAGTGAGAAGCCTTACTCTGAGGTTCCATGGTGACCTCATACAGCCTATGGCAGAAACCCTGTCAGGGGTTTATACCAACCTGCCAATGGACTTCCCTGGTGGCTCAGATGGTAAGGCATCTGCCTATAATGTGGGAGACCCGGGTTCAATCCCTGGGTAGGGAAGATCTCTTGGAGAAGGAAATGGAAACCCACTCTAGTATTCTTGCCTGGAAAATCCCATGGATGGAGGATCCTGGTAGGCTATAGTCCATGGAGTCGCAAAGAGTTGGACACAACTCAGCGACTTCACTTCACTTTTTAAATGACTGTGTGGATCACAATAAACTGGAAAATTCTGAAAGAGATGGGAATACCAGACCACCTGACCTGCCTCTGGTCAGGAAGGCAACAGTTAAAACTGGACATGGAACAACAGACTGGTTCCAAATAGGAAAAGGAGTACGTCAAGGCTCTATATTGTCACCCTGCTTATTTAACTTCTATGCAGAGTACATCATGAGAAACACTGGGCTGGAAGAAGCACAAGCTGCAATCAAAATTGCCAGGAGAAATATCAAATACCTCAGATATGCAGATGACACCACCTTTATGGCAGAAAGTGAAGAGGAACTACAGAGCCTCTTGATGAAAGTGAAAGTAGAGAGTGAAAAAGTTGGCTTAAAGCTCAACATTCAGAAAATGAAGATCATGGCATCTCATCCCATCACTTTATGGCAAATAGATGGGGAAACAGTGGAAACAGTGTCAGACTTTATTTTTTTGGGCTCCAAAATCACTGCAGATGGTGATTGCAGCCATGAAACTAAAAGACGCTTACTCCTTGGAAGGAAAGTTATGACCAACCTAGATAGCATATTCAAAAGCAGAGACATTACTTTGGCAACAAAGGTCTGTCTAGTCAAGGCTGTGGTTTTTCCTGTGGTCATGTATGGATGTGAGAGTTGGACTGTGAAGAAAGCTGAGCGCTGAAGAATTGATGCTTTTGAACTGTGGTGTTGGAGAAGACTCTTGAGAGTCCCTTGGACTGCAAAGAGATCCAACCAGTCCATTCTAAAGGAGATCAGTCCTGGGTGTTCATTGGAAGGACTGATGCTAAAGCTGAAACTCCAGTACTTTGGCCACCTCATGTGAAGAGTTGACTCATTGGAAAAGACTCTGATGCTGGGAGGGATTGGGGGCAGGAGGAGAAGGGGACGACAGAGGATGAGATGGCTGGATGGCATCACTGACTCAATGGACGTGAGTCTGAATGAACCCCGGGGGTTGGTGATGGACAGGGAGGCCTGGTGTGCTGTGATTCATGGGGTCGCAAAGAGTTGGACATGACTGAGTGACTGAACTGAACTGAATACAGATTTTTATGTGAACATAAGATTTCAACTCAGTTGGATACATATAACAGACATGATGTCTGGATTATGTGGTAGGAGTGTGTTTTTGGAAATCTTGTAATTTACAAAATGGCCAGATCATCTTCTAAAGTGGTTATAATATTTAATATTCTCAACAGCAATGAATGAAGGTTCCTTTTGCTCCACATCTTTATCAACATTTAGTGCTGTCAGAGTTTTGAATTTTGGCCATTCTAGTATGTATGTGGTGGTACCTCATTGTTTTAACTCACATTTCTTTAATGATGTTTGATGTTGAGCGTCTTCTCATATGCTTATTTGCCACGTGTATATCTTCTTTGGTGAAGTTTCTGATCAGATCTTTTGCCCATTGTTTTAATTGGATAGTTCATTTTCTCATTGTTGAGTTTTATGAGTTCTTTTACTATTTGAGATACTAGCCCTTTATCAGATATGTCTTTTAAATATTTCCTTCTAGTCTGTGCATTATCCTCTTATATTCTTTAACAAGGCATTTTCCTATATTTGATAAAATGAGTAAAATGTTAATTACCTATCCCAGGATTGTTAAACTTTCAATTTTGAAAGAATTTTAGATTTAGAGAAAAGTTAGTGCAGAGAGATCTTATATACCCTTTAGCTAGCTTCACTTAATGTTATCATCATGTATAAGCAAGATACATTCATAAAAAGTAAGAAATTAATATTGGCACAGTGATGTTAGCTAAACTATATACTTCATCAGATGCCTTTTCCTCTTCCAGGATCCAAGGATTCCATGTTGGATCACCACGTCTCCACAGTCTCCACCAATACAATAGTTGCTTAGCCTTGTTTTCATGATCTTGGCACTTTTGGAGCATACTGGTCAGGTATTTGAAAGAAATGTCTTTCAATTGGATTTGTTTGATATTTACTCCTGATTTTATTGGGGTTGTGATTTTAGGGAAGAATACCACAGTGGTGAGGTCCCCTTCTCATCATATAATACCAGGAAGTACATATTATCATAGCTTATTGCTGGTGATGGTAACTGATTTTTTGGTCAAGATGGTACATGTCAGGTTTCACAGTAACTGCAACTACTGTGAATGTAAATCTGTTAATTTTCCCTTCTTACACTCTATTCATTAGCTGCAAGTTGCTAAGTCCTGCCCCCAGAATGGGAGAAAAATTAAGCTCCACTCACCATGATAAGGTTAGTCTAGTTGTTAATATTAATAATAATAACAATGATATTATATATTATTATTGTTATTACAATTGCTACTTCTTTTTAATGAAGATCTAGCAGAAATTATTGGTCACTAAGAGTGAGACACAAGAGACAAGGGTTTGATCCCTGGGTTGGGAATATCCTCTGGAGTAGGAAGTGACAACCCACTTCAGTATTCTTGCCTGGAAAATTCCACAGACAGAGAAGCCTGGCAGACTTCAGTCTGTGGGGCTGCAGAGTCAGAGTGAGCACACACGTATGCATTGGTCACTAAGAAAGCACCATAAAGAAGAAACATCTTAAAGAATTCAGGTGCTCAGAAACAACTTTCCTTTGGATATTTGTCAGTATTTAGCAGACAACATCGATTAGGGGATACTCTGCAAATGATTTTATATTCAGTTCTGTGAATTAAATCCAAAGCTAGACGTCTTTTTAAAATCCCCAATCAGAAGTCAAAATGTCCGTTGAAGGGCTCTCCTAGATTATACACCTGGAGCCGCACCTTAGATGGGAGATGCCACAACCCAGTAGTAGATGAAGGCAAACAAATAAAACTACCATCTGGTGAGAATCGCTTACCTTAGGTGGATTCTTATTTGAATGTTTACTCACTTCCACAAGGTTGCTATATGTTCATAAAGTAAATATTTTATGATCCATGGCATATGTTCAGACCAAGAATCAGAGTAATAAAAACTTAATTTCAAACTGGATATAAATAAAACTGTACACAATTTCTAAAAAGAATAACCATCCATATGGCTTTTCAGTATTACACATGATTTGTAATGTTAAATATCTGAAATGTTCTCTGTGGGTTCTGGCTTTTTTTATCTCCTTCCCTTCCTTCCTTAACAATATTTGACATATTGTGATGAATTCCACTACTGGAGCTGCCAAACTTTCCAAACAAACCTGAACATGCTGTGTTTGGAGGTAAGGGACAAATTTCACCCATGACTCCACTGCTCACAAGGATCAATGGAAGACGCAGCAGGGAACGGTGTTGTGGGAAAGCCTGTGGGGCTGGGACAGCATTCAGATACTTTTTGTACATCCTGCTGGACTCATAAAGCCACATCCTCTAGGACTAAGAGTAAGGGATGATTTTGTCAGAAAGTCACTGCCCAGAGAAGAAGTTGGCTAATCCATTGAGCCTTCCCTCCCAAAGCATCTATGGTGGCAGTGCCTCAGATGAAAACAGACAATCCAATTTGAGTTGAAAAGCCACAATGCAAGGAAAATCCATCTCAGCTTATTCTTCCTATTCATGACCACCTGCAAGTAGAATAGCCAGATCCTCTTACTTCATTTTGCTGATTATACCTTTTGCTAATAGTAATAAATGATTCCCTCCAAACACAAAAGTTGAATTCTAAGTATGGCATCCACCACTCTGATCAACAGTTTAAAACATAAATACGTCTCTAGAAAGAGATGTATTTCTTTACTGAAATGAATTTGTTTACTGAGATACACTTTTTACTATCAAAGCCATTGCATAGAAATCACTGTGGAATCGTACCAAAAATACAGGATTTGAAATTCAATAACCTTGGCTGAGTGGTGGCTTCTCAACTTGCAAACTGCGTGAAGATTAAAAGTGATGTGAAACAAGAGGTGATGTTTGTCCTGGACTTAGAAGAGTAAGCTGAATTCAGTCAGGGAAGAGGTGCTGTTGGTCCTTGATTTGGAAGAATAAGCTGATTTCAGTTGGAGAAGGAACAGAACGTGCAGAGATAAAGCATGAGAGTGCTGGCAAGTGCTGTCGAAGGAAATGGTAGGAAGTAAATAAAAAGTTAGGTTATTACCAGGTTTGAAAGAATGCTAGGTACCCTGTTAGCTACAGGACCTGAGAGGTCATTTGGGGCTTCTGAGTAAAGTAATGTCTGATGACATTTATATTTTAGGAGGGTGATCTTGGGGGAAATATGAGAATAGGTCAGAGAAGGCAAGACTCAAGGCAAGGGGAACCTGTTTGAAGCCTGTTTCAGTAGTCCCAAGAGAGAGCAAACACAGACGGAATGACAAAGGAAAACAGATGGGATGTTTGTGAGGTTGAATCAACAGATCTTCCCATTACTTCCTGGATATAGTAGAATGACAGCAGGTTGCAGTTATGGGAAATGGGAGACAGTAAAGGGGAAGCTTGGTTAGAGCTGATGATGGAGAGGATGTGAGGGAGAAGAAGAAAAACGAAGGTTTTACAACCTCCTGGTCCTTCACTGGAACAGCAGGAGTGTGAGTCTGAGTGGAATGTGAGTAGAAAATAGGGAAAAGTTGCAAGTTTGGAGAGAAAGATGAAAAAATAAAAATGAGTTGCAAATAAACTATACATTTTGCCATTGATAAGAAGGCTGTGAGGGGTTCCTGATCTTCTCTCTTCCATTTGTGGGAAGGAGAAGTTGATCTAAATTATCTCTCAGACCTTTCTGGCTTCAATATTCAAATCACAGATTTCCCAGAGAGGTTCTCTGAGCTCACATTGCTCTCTGAGCACCTGGGGGCTACTAGAACTTTCTGCCCCGGTTAGATGATTTCAACTTCAGTTATAAGCGCTCACTGTTTGTTGAAGCCAAAGATTTTCATGCATTGGGGGAAAAAAAGTGCTACATGAGGGAAAAACAACCTCCCACTTTGGAAAATGTAATGAGAAAAAATGAACATTTCCAGCTAACAGCTTTTTATGGGCTATGAATAAATAAACACAGGGTGAAATGAGAGAGAAAAAACATGTGCTTCACTGGAGAAATATTTGTTTATTGAGCCAATCAGTGCTAGCTCAGTTTATCCTTCAGAAGGGCAAAGATGGGCGTGTTCACCTCTAAACTCAAGTCTGACACAGACCTGCTGTGGATCAGATTACATCTCTGGTTCTTTCATTCCTTTCTGCATTCACATATCAACATTTATTGAATGTTGGACTCACTGCTAGGTCCTAGGACACAGATATGCCCAGCTTATAACTTTAAAAAATTCCCAGTTTAGGGGATGAATTAGGCTTACATGCAATTAACTAAAATGTCATTTTGTAGGCCTGACACTGGAGAACCAGTATTTACTTCATTTCGTCAGCTCTTGCTTCCCGGTGTTATCATATATATGAGTAAGCACTTCTGTTTACAGGGATCTTCCTGGGCTAGAGAATAATACAAAATGTCTGAAACATTTTGTACACCCACAATGTGTTTGCCTTTGCAATTCTGCAACCAACCCTTTTACAAGTGAGTGACTGAGGCACAGACAGGGGAGATGACTTTCCTCAGACCACAATTCTAGTAGGAAAACCTTGGTATGACCTTGATGCCTGACTCTGAAGGCCAAGTACTTTTCTTCTTTGCTGCGTGGCTTGAAATGTGCTCTGGGAATTCTGCTATATCTAGCCCAGGGAGCAAGGTGTGGCTTCAAGTCTCCAACATGATTGATGAACTACACAGACATGTGTCTATTCCTTGGCTTCAGTTTTGCCCTTTCTTTTCCATATTGGTAAACTAGTCATCTGTTTATCTCCACCTCAGCTCCATCTTGGTGGCTGAGAGGAGCTACCCCATGCCCAAGGTCAGGGGCGGTGGCCAAGAGGAGCTACCCCACATCCGAGGTAAGGAGCAGCGGCTGCGCTTTGCTAGAGCAAACATGAAGAGAGACCCTGCGTCCAAGGTAAGAGAAACCCAGGTAAGATGGTAGGCACTGAGAGAGGGGATCAGGGGGCAGACAGACTGAAATTACAGTCATGGACAACTAGCTAATCTGATCACATGGACCACAGCCTTGTCTAACTCAATGAAACTAAGCCATGCCGTATGGGGCCACCCAGGATGGACAGGTCATGGTAGAGAGGTCTGACAGAATGTGGTCCACTGGAGAAAGGAATGGCAAACCACTTCAGTATTCTTGCCTTGAGAACCCCATGAACAGTATGAAAAGGCAAAAAGATAAGACACTGAAAGATGAACTCCCCAGGTTGGTAGTTGCCTAATATACTGCTGGAAATCAGTGGAGAAATAACTCCAGAAAGAATGAGGGGATGGAGCCAAAGCAAAAACAACACCCAGTTGTGGATGGGACTGGTGATAGAAGCAAGATTTGATGCTGTAAAGAGCAATATTGCATAGGAACCTGGAATGTCAGGTCCATGAATCAAGGTAAATTGGAAGTGGTCAAACAGGAGATGACAAGAGTGAACATCGACATTTTAGGAATCAGTGAACTAAGATGGACTGGAATGGGTGAATTTAACTCAGATGACCATTATATCTACTATTGTGGGCAGGAATCCCTTAGAAGAAATGGAGTAGCCATCATCATCAACAAAAGAGTCCGAAATGCAGTACTTGAATGCAATCTCAAAAACGACAGAATTATCTCTGTTCATTTCCAAGGCAAACCATTCAATATTACAATAATTCAAGTCTATGCCCTGACCAGTAATGCCGAAGAAGCTGAAGTTGAACAGTTCTATGAAGACCTATAAGACCTTATAGAACTAACACACAAAAAAGATGTCCTTTTCATTATAGGGGATTGAATGCAAAAGTAGGAAGTCAAGAAACACCTGGAGTAACAGGCATATTTGGCCTTGGAGTACAGAATGAAGCAGGGCAAAGGCTAATAGAGTTTTGCCAAGAAAATGCACTGGTCATAGCAAACACCCTCTTTCAACAACACAAAAGAAGACTACACATGGACATTACCAGATGATCAACACTGAAATCAGATTGATTATATTCTTTGAGGCCAAAGATGGAGAAGATCTACACAGTCAGCAAAAACAAGACCGGGAGCTGACTGTGGCTCAGATCATGAACTTCTTATTGCCAAATTCAGACTGAAATTGAACAAAGTGGAGAAAACCACTAGACCATTCAGGTATGTGGTAAATCAAATCCCTTATGACTATACAGTGGAAGGGAGAAATAGAGTTAAGGGAGTAGATCTGATAGACAGAGTGCCCGATGAACTACAGATAGAGGTTCCTGACATTGTACAAGAGACAGGAATCAAGACCATCCCCATGGAAAAGAAATGCAAAAAAGCACAATGGCTGTCTGAGGAAGCCTTACAAATAGCTGTGAAAAGATGGGAAGCAAAAAGCAAAGGAGAAAAGGAAAGATATACCCATTTGAATGCAGAGTTCCAAATAATAGCGAGAAATAAGAAAGCCTTCCTCAGCGATCAATGAAATAGAGGAAAACAATAGAATGGGAAAGACTAGAGATCTCTTCAAGAAAATCAGAGATACCAAGGGAATATTTCACGCAAAGATGGGCTAAATGAAGGACAGAAATGATAGGTACCTAATAGTAGCAGAAGATATTAAGAAGAGGTGGCAAGAGTACACAGGAGAACTATACAAAAAAGATCTTCAGGACCCAGTAATCACGATGGTGTGACCACTCACCTAGAGCCAGACATCCTGGAATGTGAAGTCAAGTGGGCCTTAGGAAGCATCACTATGAACAAAGCTAGTGGAGGTTATGGAATTCCAGCTGAGCTATTTCAAATCTTGAAAGATGATGCTGTGAAAGTGCTGCACTCAGTATGCCAGCAAATTTGGAAAACTCAGCAGTGGCCAGAGGACTGGAAAACGTCAGTTTTCATCCCAATCCCAAAGAAAGGCAATGCCAAAGAATGATCAAACTACCCCACAATTGTACTCGTCTCACATGCTAGTAAAGTAATGCTCAAAATTCACCAAGCCAGGCTTCAGCAATACATGAACCATGAACTTCCAGATGTTCAAGCTGGTTTTAGAAAAGGCAGAGGAACCAGAGATAAAATTGTCAACATCTGCTGGATCATGGAAAAAGCAAGAGAGTTCCAGGAAAACATCTATTTCTGCTTTATTGACTAAGCCAAAGTCTTTCACTGTGTGGATCACAATAAACTGTGGAAAATTCTGAAAGAGATGGGAATACGAGGCCACCTGACCTGCCTGTTGAGAAACCTGTATGCAGATCAGGAAGCAAAAATTAGAACTGGACATGGAAGAACAGACTGGTTCCAAATAGGAAAAGGGGTGTGGCAAGGCTGTATATTGTCACCCTGCTTATTTGACTTATATGCAGAGTACATCATGAGAAATGATGGGCTGGAGGAAGCACAAGCTGGAGTCAAGATTGCTGGGAGAAATATCAATAACCTCAGATATGTAGATGACACCACCCTTATGGCAGAAAGTGAAGAGGAACTAAAAAGCCTTTTGATGAAAGTGAAAGAGGAGAGTGAAAAAGTTGGCTTAAAGCTCAACATTCAGAAAAATAAGATCATGGCATCTCGTCCCATCACTTCATGGCAAATAGATGGGGAAACAGTGGAAACGATGGCAGATTTAATTTTTGGGGCTTCAAAATCACTGCAGATGGTGATTGCAGCCATGAAATTAAAAGACACTTACTCTTGGGAGAAAAGTTATGACCAACCTAGACAGCATATTAAAAAGCAGAGATATTACTTTGTCAACAAGGGTCCATCTAGTGAAGGCTATGGTTTTTCCAGTGGTCATGTATAGATGTGAGAGTTGGAGTATAAAGAAAGCTCAGCGCTAAAGAATTGATGGTTTTGAACTGTGGCATTGGAGAAGTCTCTTGAGAGTCCCTTGGACTCCAAGGAGATCCAACCAGTCCATCCTAAAAGAGATCAGTCCTGGGTGTTCATTGGAAGGACTGATGTTGAAACTGAAGCTCCAATACTTTGGCCACCTGATGTGAAGAGCTGACTCATTGGAAAGACCCTGATGCTGGGAAAGATTGAGGGCAGGAGGAGAAGGGGACGACAGAGGATGAGATGATTGTATGGCATCATCAACTCAATGGACATGGGTTTGGGTGGACTCTGGGAGTTGGAGATGGACAGGGAGGCCTGGCCTGCTACGGTTCATAGGGTCGTCAAGAGTCAGACAGGACTGAGGGACTGAACTGAACTGAAACTAGTCATCTGTAGTCACAATAGTGTCATGCCCTGCAGTGTGGTCCTACCTGGGTAGTATGTGTGTTAGGACTGTTTCGCTGTGCGACCTGGCTCCTTGAAGACTTTCCCTGGACCAGAAACCTAAGACACTTCAACTGCAAGGGATCATCAAACCTAGGAAGATACTTAAGAGAAGCTTCCCTGCTTCTGCTGACCGTTCCTATCAATCTGGTCACCTTGTGATGGAGCAGGAGACAAGTTCCTTGTGCCCTGACTTGAGATGCTTCATTAGCCCAGGCTCTTAAAGGATCACTGGGAACCAGGAGAGCCTTGATGTAGAGCACTTTGGAAGTGACACTGTGAACCCAATATACTTTTGTTTCAAAATCCCAGCTCCTGGGTCTGGGTCTTTTCCCACCACTGCCAGCATCCCGCTGCATCACCTACTGCTTCCCATGGGTCAGTGGCTTTGTGTTCTTTTTTCCCTCTTGTCTCAAAACTCCTCATAGAAGCCTCTTCAGAGCATCTTGCAGTGGGATTCAGTGGAAAGAACAGAAAGGGCTTTGGAGGTGAGTGAACTGCACTTGCAGTGGGACTTAAGCAGGGAGCCGAATCTCTCCGAGCCTCATTCCCTTGCCTGTTAAAATGGGGTCATGCCCTCTATCTTGAGGAATAGGGTGTTACTTAATAAGATTAATTTGGTGAGTTGCTTGGCATAGTCTTGTGATATTACTAATTGGTCTATGGATGGCAATTCTTCCAGCAAATATTGCTTTGTACTGTGACTTCTTAAGAAATTCAATTGCTTCTCACGTTATATATTCAGCTCTACTTTTCATCTTTGTAAGGAATGTTTTAGTCTCAGTAAGGACAATTTTCATGATCATACAGTTGCTTTAAATCAGGTGTCCCTTCCTCTTGCTCCTGAAATACCTAGATACTCAAGGAAGTGCTTGGCTTTTCCCAGACCTAATACCCCTTGGTGAAATAAATGGGGCTCATCTCCTGCGTAGCCTAAGAATAATACTGGACTATAAGCTATTTCTACTTCTATTCTTCACCTCTACTTCCTCTCAGTAGAAGATTATTGCTTTTTTCCTGGTTCTTTTTCTTTTTTTAAAAATGTAAGTACAGTTGATTTATGATATTAGTTTCAGGGGTACAGCATAGTGATTCAATGTTTTTTTATAGACCATATTTTATTTAAAGCTATTACAAATTAATGCTATTTTCCCCTCTACTGTACAATATATCCTTATGGTTTATATATTTTGTACTAATAGTTTGTATCCCTTAATCCTGTACCCTTGTCTTGCCTCTCCCTCCTTCCCTTTCTCCACTCATAACAACTAGTTTGTTCTCTGTACCCGTGAGTCTCTTTTCTATTTTGTTATATACATTTGCTTGTTTCTGTTTTAGATTTGACATATAAGTGGGGATGTGGAAGGAAAGAACACTTGTAACCATCAGTGGGAATGTAAATCAGTATAGCAGATTTCCTTATGATGGAAACCAGTAAGGAAGACCCACAAAAAGCTAAAAAAGAACTACTATATGATCTAGCATTTGCACTCCTGGGTATATATATATATATATATATATATATATATAAAGAAAATTAAAGCAGTAATTAAAAAATATGCATGTATCTCAATGTTCAGAGCAGCATTATTTAGAATAGCCAAGATATGAAAGCAACCTGAACATCCATCAACAAATGAGTAAAGATTATGTGAATAAGGAAGATGTGGATAAACACACACACACACACACACTGGAATGTTACTCAGTCATAAAAAATGGAATTCTACTATTCGAAACAATGTGGATGGCTCTATAGAGTATTATACTTAGTGAAAGAAGTCAGATAGAAAGACAAACACTCTTCTGATGGGAAGCCCTCTAGTGAGTATAGGTGGAACATGGGCAAACCTAGAAAAATTCCTTTTAAAAATTTCATCTCAACCATGTGATATAAAGATGGTGTGGTTTCTGGAGTAATGGGTGATTTGAAGGGAACCAGTAAAGAATCTGCCTGCAATGCAGGAGACCTGGATTCCATCCCTGGGTTAGGAAGATCCCCTGGAGAAGGGAACGGCTACCCACTCCAGTGTCCTTGCCTGGAGAACTCCATGGACAGGGAGCCTGGCGGGATACAGTCCATGGGATCGCAAAAGAGTCAGACATGATTGAGCCACTAACGTTTTCACTTTTTCATGCAAAAAACCTTATCTTCATTCATACAGTGAGCACTTCTTGGGAATATTTTAGCACCAGGCACTAAGCTAGGAACTGGGATAGAGAAGCAAGTCAGATATGGTCCTGCCCCTGAGAAGCTCATAGTCTTTTTCAGGAGGCAGATGAGTAGAAGGACATTTCCAATACACAGTAGTAAGTGTTAGGATAAAGTCTTTCATAGCGTGTCAATGAATGTTCAGAAGATGACATTCTAGTTCATTCTCCCCTGGCCCCAAAGAAGCAAGACCTCTTTGGGAGTTGGGTAGGCTGTCACGGGGACATTCCAGGAAGAAAAATAACACTGAAAAACTCATGGAAGCAAGGTGTGTGTCTGGGGCTCGAGGTTTATGTTGCTGAGAGCCTAGAGCTGATGCTTGAGACAAGCAAGTCTAGGTTTCACATAATCACATTAGTCATGATGAGGAGTTTGAGTTTTCTTCTTAATATGATAGGATGTTATTGAAAGGTTTTAATTCATTTATTTATTCCTTCCTTCATTCTTCACTTCAGCAATACTTTTTGAGCACCTACTGTATAGAACAGACATTGAGCAGAAGTTAATAGCAGGGACTCTGAATTCAAACTGCTTGAATTCAAAGTCTATTTCTGTTATTTGCATATGCTCTGGCAGTTTCTCATTGCCAACTTTCCTCATTAATAAATTGGGAATAATAACTGCATCCACTTGACAGGATTATTGCACAGATTAATTTAAGGTAGTAAATATAAAATATTTAGAGCACTTCCAGACTTGTAGTAAACATTCACTGTTAGCTATCATTGTGTGTCTGATAAATTCCAGTGCAAGCACAGGGATAGACACCATTCCTGCCCTCCACCAGCCAACAGTCCATGGAAAAGGGAGACACTGCTGGGAGAACAGACATGACTGATACCAAGATTCACATGCCATGATTGGAGACCCATGAAAAAGAAACACTCAGGAGAGGCTTCTAGTTTAGACGGGGTGACCAGAAAAGGCTGTTGAAAAGAAGTACATCACTTATATGCAGAATCTAAAAAGAAATAATATAAATAAACTTATTTACAAAACAGAAACAGACTCAGAGACTTAGAGAATGAATTTATGGTTACCAGGGGGAAAAGGAGCAGGAGAGGGATAGTTAGAGAGTTTGGGATTGACAGATACAGACTGCCGTTTTTAAACGGATAACTAACAAGGTCCTACTATGTAGCACAGGGACTTCTGCTCAATGTTATGCAACAGCCTAATGGGGAAGAATTTGAAAAAGAATAGATACATGTATATGTATAACTGAATCACTTTGTACCTGAAACTATCAGAGTATAGTTATCAGAGTTCATCAAGTATACTCCAGTATAAAGTAAAAAGTTACAAAAAGAAAAGAAGTATTAAATATATTTCAGTTGGACCCAAGAATGAGTAGAAATTAACTAGACAAAAGAGGTAGAAAAAAGTCTCAGGGAAAGTCATGGTCAGATGTTTTTTGGAATGCTGTTTCTGGCGGCATGAGCTGGATCAGAAGAGTCCGCAGTCAAGGAGGACCACACAGAGGCTCTCTGTAGGGGACTGCCTACAAGGCACGGAGCAATCAGGCAGTGGTCGTTATGTCCTTTCACAAATGAAAGAGACAGACTCCAATGACATCGCATGGTGCCCAGTCAGAGACTGAGCCAGGCTAGACTCTCCCTCTCCTCATTACATTCTCACTGGTTCTCAAGTGTCCCATGTGTCTTATATGAGAATCAAACAGACTTCATCAGGTGGGCACTGATAACTATGTACATGAAGACCCCGATGCTTGACTTATTCTCCTTCACGTGATCCCTGTATGTGATCATGTTTTACTGTTTCATGTAAACCCTCAGGCAGATACCTATATGTGTGTATAATTTCCAAAGTCTTACAGTGCAAAGAGCAGAATAAACCTTATTGTTGGCTAAAGGACTATAGCATTTTTGAAATAGTGACTTATTCTTGCCCTTAATGCCTTTGAAGTTTTCAAGTTTTCTGCTTGGCCTTCCATAAAGCCACATTTGACATTATGATCTTGATAGTTGGATGAAGGCTGAGGCTAACATAATTGTTCAATGAAAAATAAGAAGATCAGTGAGCTACATTGCAAACCTGCCCCCAGGATTAGCAAGCTAATGTAAATCAAAGCTGCAATGTCTGCATGTTTATAAGGGTCTCTATAGAAATAGTCTAGACTCTTAGTCTTAAGACTCCTAGTTTCTGTCCTTTCCATCATAATATGCTTTTGCCTGCAGTCCATGGGGTCACACAGAGTCGGACACGACTGAAGCAACAGTTGTAGTAGTAGTATGCTTCTGCCTTAATCTACAAACTATCACACAAGGCCATCTGCACCACTGGCCCAATGAAGGGTAGAAACACCACTTTTGTGTCTCTCCCATTGTCAAGCACAATTGATATTCAGAACTTTCTTGGTTAATTTGTTTAAAAACATAGAAACTGCCTTTTTGGCAACAAAGATGAAGAAAACATATTTGTTTTGACTCATCAGGAAATGTTAATTTTCTCACATTTATAATGTTTCCCTTAAAGGTATGAGCTTGTCAAGAGTAAAGTGATTAAATTTGAATTTGCATTCTAATGTCTGGAAGTATTTCATGGATTCTCCCAGAAACCATAAAATAATTTAATTTTTTCTCAATTCTGGCTAGTTTGGTTAGAATTTATAAATTAGTAATGCTCCTAAGAAACCAATAACCTCTCAAAGGAAATAGATGTTAGGCTCTAAAATGTCATCATTAAAAAGTAATAATTTTTCTCCTGACATCTGAACTATAGCCAGTGAGATCAGTGAGCTACTTGCCCCATCAGTTTCACAGGGTGAACACAAGTTGTGGAAGAAGAGGTCAATAAAGTCCCCTCAAAACAGCCCAAACCACTGTGTTTTGTGTTACAGCTCTTACGTAAACCAATCTGCCAGCAGACAGGTCGAGCAGCAAAGTGGTCAGTAATAGCTAACCACATGCCCAGCTTGTTCTGGTCTTTAAAGTTATCAGCTATTAAGTGGAGAGAGAGAAAGAGTTGGCTAAGCGTACAGACTTGCCAGTTAAACACCCTGGGATCAAAGTTCAGTCACTCACCAGTCAGAAAAATACAGATAAGTGAGTTTTCCCTCAGCCTCAGTTTACTTATCTTTGAAATGATGATGATAATAGCTGTTCTATGAATTAACTGAGATAATGCATTTAAATACTTAGTTTCTGGAACATAGGATGCTCTCAACAAATGCTAGCTATTACATAAATATAATCTTAAATTGTGTGGGTGTGAGAGCCTTGTAGCTTAGGTCTCCCATTTCATAGATAAGGAAATCGAGGCATAGAAAAGGGAAGTGATTTATTTCATGTAACAGAATAAATTGAGGCTCTGTGGAAAGTCTGCCAACTGATTCCCATGATACACTTGTTTTTACTTTGTGAGATTTCCTTCCGCTTATCCAGAACAAGAATACAGAGTAAAGAAAAAACAAGTTAATACAAGAGTCTTTGATCTGTAGATTTTATGAAAGTTTTAAAAAAAATGAATTTGTTTTTTAAAAAAATCACCATCTGTTATTCCAGATAGGTGAATTAAAAAATTAAATGGATTGTCAAGCTTCTTGATTTGGAACTCGCCAAAAATGTATTTTAATTAATTTTGTTATATTTAAGACCCTGGAGTAAGCTTTTTGTGCTGCTTCTGTTGAACCATCTGCCAACTTGAAAATGATCATGTTCTGTTCGGGGACCTTTGTTCCTGCAGTTGGCATCCACTTCTGTGGGGTGAGATGTAACTGTGCTATACCTGGGCAGGGGGCAATAGGGCTGCCTGGTGATTGATTCCTAGTACTTCCTTTGTTGGCAGTCTGTCTGTGCCAACAGCTCTCTCTTGGGTCTGAACCGCATCTATACTGAGGACTGGCCTCCTCCTAGAGCAGAATGCAGCATGTGGCAGCTCTGGCTTAGGGTAATAAAATTCAGGCTTCTGAAGTGTGTATGCCTCTCTGCATACAAACTCCCTGTTGTTTACATGGTTTAAGCTTTTGAAAACTCTTCTAGTTTCTGTTTTGTCGAGATGCTAATCTTTCAAATGGATTTCTGTGTTTATCTCAGAAATCTTTCCAATCTGGTGGAGGTGGAGGAACCACAGGGTAGAGGGGAAAAAGCACTGGAAGTGAAGAGATAAGCCTTAATTTCCATCTTTGATTAATGAGATACTTTAATAAACATTTATCGGACACCTAAGATGCTCCAGTCAACTTTTGTACATAGAGATACATAGCTGAACGTGAAGTAGTCCTTGACCTCATGAAATTCACAACAACAGGCATATAAGTAGTGATAAAGACAAAAGCAGTGATAGATCCCAAGGTCCCATGGGAGCCTGGGGTGGAATGCCTACCTCACAGTGGATGGGAAGCAAGTGGATAGTGAGTACGAGTTTCCTTGACAAACCAAGGATGAGGAGGCACAGTCTAAAAGAGAAAGAGAAAAATAGAATGATAACAGAAAAGTCAGAAAAGCTGTTCAATATTTCTGAAGCCCAGAGTATATGCTGTGTGGTGATGGTAGTTTAGTCACTAAGTCATATCTAACTCTTGTGATCCCATGGACTCCAGTCCAGCAAGCTCCTCTGTCCATGGGATTTCCTAGGCAGGAATATTTGAGTGAGTTGCTATTTCCTTCTGCAGAGGATCTTCCTTACTCAGGGATTGAACGTGGGTCTCCTGCACTGCAGGCGGAGTCTTTACCAACTGAGCTGTTCTTTACCTTCCAGGTATAATTGATACACCAGGGAAGACCATGTGCCATGTGGGGAAGGAAGAAGTCAAAGCATGAACACCTTGTTTCCTGGGTTGTGGAGTTTGAGTTTTGTCTAGAAGGTAATGCAGATCCTCCAGTTAATGGTGAACAGAGAAATACCACGATCAGGTTTACATTTTTGAGTTTCCTGGTATCAGAGTGGGGAATTGATTATAGAGTATTGTGGTAGGAAGAATATTGTGGATATAATTATTATAGTTTTGGGGCTTGAACGTAAGCAGAACAATGGAGATAAAAGAAAGTATAATCATTCAAAGGTACTTAGCTGGTAGAATCATTGGGACTTGATTATCTATTTCGTAAAGAGAGTGAGTGAGAGAAAAAAAGACAGGGAAGCCTTCAGGGACCTGCTAAGCAGCAAGGTGGATGATGGTCCTAGTTTCTAAATGGGAAATACAGAAAAAGAGAAGGGGGAGGGGAAGACGCAGAGGAAATGAAGGGAGAGGAGGAGGAGGCAGGAGTTTGGGGGAAAAGAATGAGTTCACTTTTAGACATGCTGAATTTTGAGAGATGATATGTGAGATGGTATCTGGTAGGCATTTAGGGTATGAGAGACCTGGGGGTGGAGACCACTATTGGAGAGTCATTGACATGCAAGTGATGAGTAAGCAGGAAGTCACGCATTGAAAAAGACTGAATGAAACTGGAGCCTATTATACAGAGCGAAGTAAGCCAGAAGGAAAAACATAAATACAGTATTCTAACGCATATATATGGAATTTAGAAAGATGGTAACAATAACCCTGTGTACGAGACAGCAAAAGAGACACTGATGTATAGAACAGTCTTATGGACTCTGTGGGAGAGGGAGAGGGTGGGAAGATTTGGGAGAATGACATTGTAACATGTAAAATATCATGTAAGAAACGAGTTGCCAGTCCAGGTTCGATCCACGATACTGGATGCTTGGGGCTAGCGCACTGGGACGACCCAGAGGGATGGTATGGGGAGGGAGGAGGGAGGAGGGTTCAGGATGGGGAACACATGTATACCTGTGGTGGATTCATTTTGATATTTGTCAAAACTAATACAATTATGTAAAGTTTAAAAAAAAAAAATAAATGGAAAGGGATTTGAAAAAAAAAAAAAGAAAAAGACTGAAGAGGGAGTGGAGAAAGATGCTGACAAGCCTGGGCGGTTGACAGTCGAGTGTCAAGGATGATGAGTGCCCTGGAAACTGTTTGACACAAGGAGATTTTAGAATAAGTGGAGTGGGGTTGTTCCATTTTAGAAAATAAGAATCAGGACGATTATAAAAATATCTAAATAATTATAAAAACATCTGAATGCTTTCACAGAATAGAGGCTTTCTTCATGGAGGATCTGAAATGAGGCTTCTGAGAAAAAAATTGCAAAATTTGGTCCTATATATGGAAACACATTTTAACAGCTTTGTTGAGGTATAATTGATACACATAGAGCTACACATATTATGTAAATCTGGTGAGTTTGAGTGCATGCAACTACTTGTGATATTTACACAAAATTAAGGTAGGAGATATAATATCTCCCAAAGTTCCCTTGTTTCCTTTGCTTTTGTTCTTACTGTAACAATACTGAATATTTCTTTTATCTATTCTATTAGCAAATTTATCCTTTCAACAAATTTTGAAATATACAGTACTATGCATTTAACTATCAGCACTACATCACACACCAGGTCTCTAGAACTGATTCATCTAGCACAACTGGAGCCTTATACCTAGTAACCAATAACTTCCATTTCCTCTATCCCCTGGCCCCTGGCAGTCACCATTTTTTTTTGCGGGGGGGGGGGGGGTGGTGTTGATGGGGAGAGAGGGGGATGGTGAAATAGAAAAAATAGTTTTATTATTTTGC
Source organism: Bos taurus (assembly GCF_002263795.3). Lineage (NCBI taxonomy): Eukaryota > Metazoa > Chordata > Mammalia > Artiodactyla > Bovidae > Bos > Bos taurus. The sequence continues at coordinate 80,381,447 of NC_037338.1, read as the reverse complement.
TAGGCAAAGGGAGACAGCCTGGATTTCTGCCTCAGTAAACTATGTGCCCCACCCTGGAGGATTTAATGAGAGGTTTTATAACAATAGTTCAAATGTGGAGTCTTTGACAAGACCAGGGTGTGAGCCAGGCTTACACTTCCTGAATCTCACCTCAGGTACCACCTGAGTTTCTGCCTTTGTGAGTTTGCTATTATAGATACCTCGAACAAGTGGAGTCATGCAGGACTAGTCTTCTGTGACTGGCTTTTTTCATCCTCTAGGATGAATTCAAAGTAGTCCAACAAAACTATCTCATGAGATACTGAACTCTCTACTAATAGATTATCTACACGAGGAAGGATGACGATCCAGCACAGAGGAGGTAGAACAGTAAATCTTTCCTTTCCCTCTTCGAAACTACTTCAGGATATTCAGTAAAATGTACAAATTCCCAAAGCACTGCTCTATAGCTACTGGACCATGGACCTTCAAGGATGAGCTTTTGCAATCATTTTTCCTGGTGATGTTTATATTGCCTGATTAGCACCAGTTCATGGAACAGTGCTATAAATCACTATTTGAAGACATTCTTGCACTTTGGGTGTGTATTTGTGACTCTCTGTGTGTACACAATGTGAGTGAGTCATGAAATAAAACAAATCCAAATTTTCTTCGAACTTTTCCAAAGAAAAACAATATTTTATCCTGAACTTCAAACATGCTTCCTTTGTATTCTCACACAGTAGAAAGTGGGAGTATTAGTCCCTCTGTGGTGTCCAATGCTTAGCAACCCCATGGGCTGTAACGCATCAGCCTCCTCTGTCCATGGAATTCTCAGGCAAGATTTCTGGTGTGGGTGCACATTTTTCTGAGGTGAAGTAATGTCATACCCTGACTACATCAAAGTGGGGATACCATGCTACTAAGACCTATTTGTAAGATGGACACTCACATGTCTCTGGAGATGTTGTCACTCTGCCTTTTGGGATTTATAGATAATTAAACATCAATCTCCATGTTAGCTGCCCCTGCCCAGGGAGACCATGGGACTCAAATGCCCCCTCTGAAGTCTTTACCTATCTCCATGTGACTTCTCTAGGCAAGATCCTCTTATATCACAGCATCTTCTCCAGAAAGATCATTTCATGTTGAAGTGACTTCACTTTCACTTTTCACTTTCATGCATGGGAGAAGGAAATGGCAACCCACTCCAGTGTTCTTGCCTGGAGAATCCCAGGGACAGCGGAGCTTGGTGGGCTGCCATCTATGGGGTCGCACAGGGTCGGACACGACTGAAGCAACTTAGCAGCAGCAGCAGCAGCAGTAAAGTCATGTTTACTTTAGCACAAGGCTCATATCTTATTTGTATCTTCTCTTGTCATCTAAAGCACAGCCTCCTGAAGGAAATAAAGCCTCTCATCCATCTTTTGCAGTAGTCACAAATTCTGACACGAAAACAAATTCAGAGCAGCTGATAGGAATTACTTATTGGCTGAGTCTCAAGACTATTATACCAAGCAAATAATATATTGAACCAGGTTTCTTTCTCTTCCAAAATTGATAGAACATACTATTAGTCCTTAATCTTGCAAACTTAAGGAAGTTTGCCTGTATTTCCAGTGGGAGATTGGACCTGACAAAATAAATTGGAAATTGCATAGAAAAATGAATCATATATTTTTTATTGAGTACACATTGTCATGTTAGACATCTTTAACACTTAACATGCATCTCTTCTAGCTTTAGAAATCAAACATGGTTTATGGATTCAATTTAAAACATTTCATTGAAAGGGAATCTATTTTTAATTTTCATTTTAATCATTTAAATATTTAAAGCTGTTGCCTTTGTTCTCTAAACTTCTTTTTATCATCTTGAGTATGTCTACATAGGGAGTTTGAGACAATTAGTATTTTTATGAACAGGCTATTCGAAAACAAGTACATTTTAAACCTGGAAAGTAGATTTTCTAACTTCTTGTTTTGCTTTTGAATTCCATCAAGGGTGTAAGGGAGTCCTGTGTTAATATATGCATGAGGGATTCTGGTTATCACTATTATAGATAATGATTCAAAAGTGACTTGATATTTAGGATTCTGTAATATCATCAGGGCTTCTATGTATGATGCTTGCTTTTGCTCAACCTATCTCCACTGTCTGGCACTCACCACTCTAACAAGTGACTAAATTAATGTGCAAGAATTAACTATGCATCTGTAGGGCCCTGGAGGTCTAGCAGTGGAATCTATCAAGAAGCTTCACTTCTACCCTGTTGAGTCTAAGTTGGCTTGGCATGGACTTTGTCCAGACTTGGTTTTCAAATTCATCTCTTTCAGTTATTAATTTTGTGATTTGAGCAATTTACTTTTTGTGATTCAATTTCCTCATCTAAAATAATGTTTATTTTGCAGGATCGATGTGCAGAGCAGAGATAATATGTTTCTGGCTTGTAGAAAGTCCTAGGTAAATGGTCACTCTTGAAAATGTCAATTTCCTGTGAGAATGAGAACACTGAAGTAAAAAGCTGCTTTACTTTCCTTTATTGCTTTACTGTCCTGTGGACAGCCAGAGGAACCTCAATTTATCCTTTATCTATCTCCTTTTCTTGTTTTCAAGTATAAATGCTTATCTGGTACCTAAGGGAACAACTCCCTAATCACCTGAGTGCCTAAAACCCAGATACACTGGGATTCTGAAAGCAAAGGATGCTGACTTACCTGCGATCAGTAAGATAGTCACACTCTGTTCTACCAATTTGCTTCCAACAAAGAGGATCCTGTGCAAACATGCATCCTGGGCTGTGGATGTTGCTATGGCTTCTTTCTGGTCCCCAGATAGAATAGATACAGCCTGTACCATTTCTACAGCCTGATCAGCCTTCTGTTTGGGGGTGAGGTGGAGGTGAGACATAGAAGCAGATGGTGATCTCAAGGGTGCCATGAAATGTTCTCCATTGTCACATTGAAACTACTCTATATTCTCTTCCATTACTTTCAAAAGGGAAATAGTGCCTTTCCTTTCATGACTGTTGTCATTCAGTCACTCAGTCATGTCCGACTCCTTGTGACCCCATGGAGTGCAGCATGCCAGGATATCCTGTCCTTCACTATCTCCTGGAGTTTGCTCAAACTTATGTCCGTTGAGCCGATGATGCCATCCAAACATCTCACCCTCTGCTGTCCCCTGCTTCTCCTGCCCTCAATCTTTCCCAGCATCAGAGTCTTTTTCCATGTGTTAACTCTTCTTATCAGGTGGCCAAAGTATTGGAGCTTCAGCTTCATCATCCCTTTAACCTTCCATAGTTCAGATCAGTTCAGTTCAGTTCAGTCACTCAGTTGTGTCCAACTCTTTGAGACCCCAGGGAACACAACAGGCCAGGCATCCCTGAAAATCACCAACTCCTGGAGTTTACTCAAACTTATCTCCATTGACTCAGTGATGCCATCCAACCATCTCATCCTCTGTCATCCCCTTCTCCTCCTGCCCTCAATCTTTCCCAGCATCAGGGTCTTTTCAAATGAGTCAGCTCTTTGCATCAGGTGGCCAAAGTATTGGCCTTTCAGTTTCAACATCAGTCCTTCCAATGAACACTCAGGATTGATCTCCTTTAGGATGGATTGGTTGGATCTCCTTGCAGTCCAAGGGACTCTCAAGAGACTTCTCCAACACCACAGTTCAAAAGCATCAATTCTTTGGCGCTCAGCTTTCTTTATAGTCCAACTCTCACATCCACACATGACTACTGGAAAAACCATAGCCTTGACTAGATGGACCTTTGTTGACAAAGTAATGTCTCTGCTTTTTAATATGCTGTCTAGGTTGCTCATAACTTCCCTTCCAAGGGGTAAGCATCTTTTAGTTACATGGCTGCAGTCAGCACCTTCAGTGATTTTAGAGCCCCCCAAAATAAAGTCAGCCACTGTTTCCCCATCTATTTGCCATGAAGTGATGGGACCGGATGCCATGATCTTACTTTTCTGAATGTTGAGCCTTAAGTCAACTTTTTCACTCTCCTCCTTCACTTTCATCAAGAAGCGCTTTAGTTCTTCTTCACTTTCTGCCATAAAAGTGTTGTCATCTGTGTATCTGAGGTTATTGATATTTCTACTGGCAATCTTGATTCCAGCTTGTGCTTCTTCCAGTCCAGCATTTCTCATGATGTACTCTGCATATAAGTTAAATAAGCAGGGTGACAATATACAGCCTTGATGTACTACTTTTCCTATTTGGAACCAGTCTGTAATTCCATATCCAGTTCTAACTGTTGCTTCCTGATCTGTGTACAGGTTTCTCAAGAGGTAGGTCAGGTGATCTGGTATTCCCATCTCTTTCAGAATTTTCCACAGTTTGTTTTGATTCACACAGTCAAAGGCTTTGGCATAATCAATAAAGCAGAAATAGGTGTTTTTCTGGAACTCTCTTGCTTTTTCAATGATCCAACAGATGTTGGCAATTTGATCTCTGGTTTCTCTGCCTTTTCTAAAACCAGCTTGAACATCAGGAAGTTCATGGTTCACGTATTGCTGAAGCCTGGCTTGGAGAATTTTGAGCATTACTTTACTAGCGTGTGAGATGAGTACAATTGTGCGGTAGTTTGAGCATTATTTGGCATTGCCTTTCTTTGGGATTGGAATGAAAACTGACCTTTTCCAGTCCTGTGGTCACTGCTGAGCTTTCCAAATTTGCCAACATATAGAGTGCAGCACTTTCACAGCATCATCTTGTAGGATTTGAAAGAGCTCAACTGGAATTCCATCACCTCCACTAGCTTTGTTTGTAGTGATGCTTCCTAAGGCCCACTTAACTTCACATTCCAGGATGTCTGTCTCTAATGAGTGATTACACCATCCAGATGATCTGGGTCATGAAGATCTTTTTTGTACAGTTCTTCTGTGTATTCTTGCCACCTCTTCTTAATATCTTCTGCTTCTGTTAGGTCCATACCATTTTGGTCCTTTATTGAGCCCATCTTTGCATGAAATGTTCCCCTGGTACCTCTAGTTTTCTTGAAGAGATTTCTAGTCTTTCCCATTCTATTGTTTTCCTCTATTTCTTTGCACTGATCACTGAGGAAAGCTTTCTTTTCTCTCCCTGCTACTTTTGGAACTCTGCGTTCAGATGCGTATCTCTTTCTTTTTCTCCTTTGCTTTTTGCTTTTCTTCTTTTCACAGCTATTTGTAAGGCCTCCTCAGACAGCCATTTTGCTTTTTTGCATTTCTTTTCCATGGGGATGGTCTTGATCCCTGTCTCCTGTACAATGTCACGAATCTCTGTCCATAGTTCATCAAGCACTCTGTCTATCAGATCTAGTCCCTTAATTCTATTTCTCACTTCCACGAGCAATATTGTATAGGAACCTGGAATGTTAGGTCCATGAATTAAGGTAAATTGGAAGTGGTCAAACCTTTCATGGTTAGAGGGATGCAAATGTTTCCAGCCAGTAGAGAATTTAGCCCCATCACATCTTGTTCTTGTTATGCCCTTTGTTCTTCTAGGGACCTAAATTGTTACTTAGAAGGCATTTGTTTCACCACGTTTGGCCACATTCCTTCTGGTGCAGATCATCTTATATAATTTCTTATTTTGTAATTTTACTCCATTCTCCAAATGAACATTTATTAAACACCCAGTACACCTGTCATTGCACTAAGTACATTACATATTTGATGTTATTTATTCCCCACCACAATCCTCTTGGAGCTACTTTTTTATACATGAAAAAATGTTCACTATAAGGTTCACTGTGAGGTTTTGAGAAACATAGCCAACACTATATAAGGAGAGAAAGAAAAGGCTGTGGTTTAAAGCCAAGCGTGTGAGACTTCAAAGCCCATGTTCTTTACCTGACATAGTGATGCTATTTGCTTTGAGGAAAATATGAGATTCTCTGCATGTTTGCTCCTCTGATCTAACGATATAATGATTTGCACTTTTAAAAACTGGCTAAGTGACCAAAATATCTCAAAATATAATCTTTACTTGTATGCTTTTTAAGAAAAAACATTGGAGTAACTGATTTTACCGTATATCCAGGTCATATTTTTTAAATTTATCAATATCTATGAAAAGGTTGGAAACATAGCATTAAGAAAGAGATCTCAGAAGCATAATGCAGGGCCAAGAGTTAAGACTTGAGAGTAGATATGCATCCAATCCAATCTTTAGCCGTTTGACCATAATCAGGGTGCTTGATCCATCTAAGTCTCAAGTTCTTCATATACAAAATGGGGACAGTGGCAAATATCTCACATGGTTATTAAAAGAATTAGTCAAGGTATGAAGTGTAATGTCATAGAAGCTGACACATTGAGACATGCATGAAATGACAAATCTTATTAAGGCCATTTGCATCCTGTTACTGATACAGTAGCTTAAACATGTGTGACCTTTATAGATAAGTAATATTCAAATTACTTTTAGGAGAAGCTCTATACAGTCAGCAAAAACAAAACCAGGAGCTGACTGTGACTCAGATCATGAACTCCTTATTGCCAAATTCAGACTGAAATTGAAGAAAGTGGGGAAAACCGCTAGACCATTAAGGTATGACCTAAATCAAATCCCTTATAACTATACAGTGGAAGTGAGAAATAGATTTAAGGGACTAGATCTGATAGAGAGATTGCCTGATGAACTATGGACAGAGGTTCATGACATTGTACAGGAGACAGGAATCAAGACAATCCCCAAGGAAAAGAAATGCAAAAAAGCAAAATGGCTGTCTGAGGAGGCCTTACCAATAGCTGTGAAAAGAAGAGAAGCAAAAAGCAAAGGAGAAAAGGAAAGATATACCCATTTGAATGCAGAGTTCCAAAGAATAGCTGCTGCTGCTGCTGCTAAGTCTCTTCAGTTGTATCCAACTCTATGTGACCCCATAGATGGCAGCCCACCAGGCTCCCCCATCCCTGGGATTCTCCAGGCAAGAACACTGGAATGGGTTGCCATTTCCTTCTCCAATGCATGAAAGTGAAAAGTGAAAGTGAAGTCGCTCAGTCATGTTCGACTCTTAGCGACCCCATGGACTGCAGCCTACCGGTTTTTCCACCCATGGGATTTTCCAGGCAAGAGTACTGGAATGGGTTCAAGGAGAGATAAATTGCCAACAAATTGCCAACATCCGCTGGATCATCGAAAAAGCAAGAGAGTTTCAGAAAAACATCTATTTCTGCTTTATTGGCTATGCCAAAGCCTTTGACTATGTGGATCACAATAAATTGTGGAAAATTCTGAAGGAGATGGGAATACCAGACCACCTGACCTGCCTCTTGAGAAACCTGTATGCAGGTTAGGAAACAACAGTTAGAACTGGACATGGAACAACAGACTTGTTCCAAATAGGAAAAGAAGTATGTCAAGGCTATATTGTCACCCTGCTTATTTAACTTATATGCAGAGTACATCATGAGAAATGCTGAGCTGGAGGAAGCACAAGCTGGAATTAAGATTACCGGTAGAAATATCAATAACCCCAGGTATGCAGATGACACCACCCTTATGGCAGAAAGTGAAGAAGAACTAAAGAGCCTCTTGGTGAAAGTGAAAGAGGAGAGTGAAAAAGTTGGCTTAAAGCTCAACATTCAGAAAACGAAGATCATGGCATCTGGTCCCATCACTTCATGGCAAATAGATGGGGAAACAGTGGAAACAGTGGCAGATTTAATTTTGGGGGGCTCCAAAATCACTGCAAATGGTGATTGCAACATGAAATTAAAAGACACTTACTCCTTGGAAGAAAGATTATGACCAACCTAGACAGCATATTAAAAAGCAGAGACATTACTTTGTCAGCAAAGGTCTGTCTAGTCAAGGCTATGGTTTTGCCAGTGGTCATGTATGGATTTGAGCGTTGGACTATAAAGAAAGCTGAGTGCTGAAGAATTGATGCTTTTGAACTGTGGTGTTGGAGAAGACTCTTGAGAGTCCCTTGGACTGCAAGGAGATCCAACCAGTCCATCCTAGAGCAGATTAGTCCTGGGTGTTCACTGGAAGGACTGATGTTGAAGCTGCACCTCCAATACTTTGGCCACCTGATGCAAAGAGCTGACTCATTTGAAAAGATCCTGATGTTGGGAAAGATTGAGGGCAGGAGGAAAAGGGGACGACAGAGGATGAGATGGTTGGATGGCATCACCGACTCAATGGACATGGGTTTGTGTGGACTCCGGGAGTTGGTGATGGACAGGGAGGCTTGGCATGCTGTGGTTCATGGGGTCACAAAGAGTCGGGCACTACTGAGCGACTGAACTGAATATTCAAATAGTGTCCAAAATTTCCCATTTCCCACAGCACTGTGTTTTTTCTGCCACTATATTCTCAGTCCTTAGCACAATACCCAGCCTATGGGGAGTACTGAGCAAATATCAGTTACATTTAGTTGAGGATAAAGCAGTAATTTAAGTGATCTAGGTTTATAACCCAGGATTTTATGAAGCTGACATCAATTTTAAATGTATAAAAGAAAAATTAGGGACTAGAAAATTTGTAAGGTTCTTACAATTCGTAAAAGCTATTCTCCTTCCTTTGATTAATTTATTTAATAGCAAGGGAAATATGATGACTTTTCAAGAGTGAATTTGAGGTCATCAACTACATTAATATAAAAATCTACCATCTGATGGATGGATAGTGGAATACGGATAATATATGTTGCTGAAAGCAATGATCCAAAATGCTGAAGAGGGGTGTTCAGATTCATTAACCCTCTCTAATGATGTGGAGAGAATGAGTTCCTTGGTCACACCGCTGAACGCAGTACAGACTGTGCTTGCCAGACAGACAGTTCTAAACTGGGGTTTTGGTGAGTCAAGAATTAATCTATCATATTTTCATAATTATTGTCCTCCAATTATGCTTTGTGCTCCAAGATTTTATCTTTAATTGTGCTCCATAATGTCCCTATCTGTTGTTATTGTTGTTTAGTAGCTAAGTTGCATCTGACTGTTTTGAGACACCATGGACTGTAGCCCGCTAGGCTCTTCTGTCCATGGGATTTCCCAGGCAAGAATACTGGAGTGAGTTGCCGTGTCCTTTTCCAGGGGATCTTCTTGACCCAGGGATTGAACCTGCATCTCCTGTATTGCAAGATTCTTTACCACTTAGCCACCAGAGAAGGCCCTGGCCCTATATGAACACATAAAATTTTCCTTATTTTATGATATGTTCTTTGAGATCAACAATTTTATATATTCCTCAGACTTTTAGTGGAGTCATAATGAAACTAAAAACACGTTAAAATGGGTATAATCTCTCCCAGATTGTAGAATTTTTCTGAGGTTTTGAAAGGCCTGAAATGTTTAACAGTGACCCCAGTGCCTGGCAGTTCAGTGAATAAATACTGTTGTTATTATTATTATTGCAATTATTAGTGTGCTAACCTGAGAAGGCAATGGCACCCCACTCCAGTACTCTTCCCTGGAAAATCCCATGGACGGAGGAGCCTGGTAGGCTGCAGTCCATGAGGTCGCTAAGAGTCAGACGCGACTGAGCGACTTCACTTTGACTTTTCACTTGCATGCATTGGAGAAGGAAATAGCACCCCACTCCAGTGTTCTTGCCTGTAGAATCCCAGGGATGGGGGAGCCTGGTGGGCTGCCGTCTATGGGGTCGTACAGAGTTGGACACGACTGAAGCGACTTAGCAGCAGCAGTGTGCTAACTAGATATTTAAAGTTTGACCCCTTCTTAAAGATCTTAATGGCAGAGCAGAAATTAAGCATAAAATGAGGGTAATCACTGAGCATTATCTGCAGTAATGATGTGCTCAGATTTGCTCTACTCCCAAGTACTTTAAGCCCCGGTGCTGTCTCAGCTTTAAATAAATTTAGAAATTAACAGCCCTCTGTTTGCTTCCTCCCAAAGGAAGTTTTTCCTTTCTGATTTGAATCGCTGAAATATTTGGGCCTTCCTACGTTATTTTTTGACAAGGAGGATGTTTTCTAGTGAATGAAGGTTCTATTAAAACAGAACGGTAATTGCCACTCCCTCATTGTACTCAAACCACACATGCATGCAAAATGAGACTGAAATGATTATCTTCTGAGCAGGAGATGGTCCCTGGAGTCTAAGTTTACTGGATTGTCTTACCTTCATATATTTGAAATGTAAGTATGTACCTAAAGAACTTTGCCTTGAAAAGCAACATATTTAGTATCAGCATTCTTGTAACTCACTTTCATTAAACTTTGTTATTGTCGTTTAGTCGCTCTGTTGTGTCCACCTATTTTGGGACACCATGGACTACAGCCTGTGAGGCTCTTCTGTCCATGGAATTTCCCAGGCAAGAATGCTCCAGTGGGTTGCCGTTTCCTACTCCAAGGGATCTTTCCAACTCAGGGATGGAACCTGCGTCTCCTGAATTGGCGGGCAGATTCTTTACCACTGAGCCATCAGGGAAGTCCTAATTAAAATTTACCTCAACTCTACTAGAGAATGTGGCAAGGGAATTTTGTGACCTTGTTTTATTTTAAAATCTACATAGTTAAGCCCTTTGAAGAAACTATTTAAATGAGATGAACCTCAATAGGAGAGAGATAAAAACAGACCTGCAAACAGATCATTTTGTTGGTAAAATATACACAGAAAAATTTTAAAAATATGGAAATTACAGAAAGAGAATGCTTTTTCTTCTATTACTTTTCCTCAGTTTATAATAACTTGGTGCTCAAGTTACACCAAGGATTTGGGAAAATTTATTTGCCATGTAGGTTCTATCCATCACAAAGTGTTTATTCCTTTCTTGCAGTAGTTTTTTGATACCATGGCAACAGAGTGTCATTCTCTAGCCCACAGTCTCACAGGAGGATGCATTGCTCTTTTAATACAGTGAAATTCTGTTTAGGGACTGGCCTCGTCTCAGGAAAACCAATCCATGTTTCACCCAGGCAGTCTCTGTTACAGCAGAATGCTCAGCAAACACTCTCCCACCTCTTTCACTAGTGTATGCCTGGAGAGTAAGGACATTTTCAACTAACTCTTCCCTGGAGTGAGTATCTGTAAATGAAAAGGAGAAAGAAGTAAAAGACACATTGAACTTAGAATAGGGATTGTGCTATATAGTCGATTCAGCCGAAGTTACCTGAGGCTCTGATATCTTTCTGAACTGGAGTCCTTTAGGGATCAGTCTGTCCCCGCCCTTCCGCAGTCACCCTGGGAGTGATTTCAGCTTGTTCTTCTAGCACAGCTTCACACTTAATGTGTGTCAAGTACAACTCCAGTGAAAAGCAGAGTTTGGGGGTGTATGGACTTTCAGGATGTTTGGTGTTTCTGATTTACTGATGGAATAATACCCTCCAAGCCCTGTTTATTGAAAAAAAATGATAGAATCTGGTATACATTTCTCAAATTACGATGTACCAAAACATTGTTATGGACATTCATTCTCATCACACAGGACCACTGAAGATAGTGTTTGGAAGGTTGCTGCAACTCACAAATTACTTGTTTGGCTCTTTCCTGTCTGCTTCTAAAGCGAAGCCCCACTGTTTACATCTATATACTTGGCCTAGAGCAGATTCTGCTATCAACACTATTCTCTGTGATAGGTATTCTAGCTAGGGGTTGGGGGCGGGGAAAGGTTTTTCCAGTCACCTTACAGGCAACATCTGTATTAGTTTCACTGCAGTTCTGTTTTCCCATGTGCCATGTTCCATCTTGTAGTCCAGAGATGTAATCTGCTTGGTTGGAAAGAACAATGATCTCATCCGAACACCCTAAATTGTAAAAAATAAGTGTGAATTATGTAAAAATAAGACTGAGTTATCCAAAAACAGCCCTCATCAGAATCCACGGCAACTTCAGAGTCCTGATACCCTCCTCACCTCCTCACCACACAGCTTCTGTTCCTAACAGCATCTCTGCTTCTCTTTTTGAATCTATTTAGTTCTCTTCTCTTTACTCATTGGTGGCCTCCATTTACTCATATTTTTTGCTTCCTTATAACTTCTCCCTGAAAATGGCTTGCCTTTTTCTTTCCTCTTGGCATCCTTTCTGCTTCTGATTTCACTCCTAGTTACTCTTCAACAATTTCATTGTATACATTTCTGATAATGATCTCACTTATACTTTTTGCATCAAGGCCCAAGTTTCTTAGCTAGTGAATTATCATTCTTGAGTTAGGTGCCTGTCCTTTATTCAGTCAGTCATGGTTGGGTAGTATAAAAAGGTCTACAGTACTAGAACTATCCATGGTGATTCAGTTCCTCTCTGTCCGTTGTCAGGGATGTGGGTGACCAGTTCTCGTAGGAGGACCAAGACGCTGTCAGCAACATGAAGCACAGTGAGCCATTCGACACAGGCTTGACATCTGTATTGTTGTGAACCTGGCCTCTTAAGTATTTCTTCATCTGTAGGTAGGGTAGTGATAATAGTTCATGGCTCCTTTAAGGATTACAGATTTAAGTGACTTGTTATTGTTCAGTCGCTAAGTTGTGTCTGACTCTTTGCAACCCCATGGACTCGCCAGGCTCCCCTGCCCTTCATTATCTCCTGGAGTTTTTTCATACCCATATCCATTGAATTGGAGATGCCATCCAACTATCTCATCCTCTGTCACCACCTTCTCTTGTCCTCAATCTTTCCCAGCATCAGGGTCTTTGCTAATGAATCAGCCCTTCGCATCAGGCGGCCAAAGTATTGGAGCTTCAGCTTCAGCATTAGTCCTTTCAGTGAATATTCAGGGTTGATTTCCTTTAGGATTGACAGGTTTGATCTCCTTGCTGTCCAAGGGACTCTCGAGAGTCTTCTCCAGTATCACAATTCAAAAGCATTTGGCGCTCAACCCTTTTTATGGTCCAAGTCTCAAATCTGTACATGACTACTAGAAAAACCATAGCTTTGACTATGTGGACCTTTGTCGGCAAAGTGAATAGAACAATGTTTTACCTTTTTAATCAAGGAGTAGTTATGGTAGTAGTATAATTAGTAACAGCAGTTGTGTAAACTCAGTTGTAATGGCTGTAGGGATAACAGTAGTGCTTGGGCGGTAATAGTTATAGTATTAGAAATGAGAAATAGTAGGAAGAGTAGGAATAGGTGAAAAGCATTTGTTTAGTTGTAGAATTCGGTCCAGGAAGAGAAGCTGTGTCTTCTTTAGCCTTTGCTGAGTCCCTGCCTCAAAGACCTAGCCAGAGTTTCAGTTCTTGAGATCAGGTGCGTAATAAAAATAAAATTTAGCAAAACTAAGAGGGGGCAGATAATTAATTTATTTGCTTAAATAACTAAAGCATCAGGGCATGGTCCTGGGTATAAACCTCATATCCCGTTAAGCAGTCACTCCCTAGTCCTTTCTCCCCTTAGCTCCAGGTAACTATTAATCTGCCTTCTGTTTCTATGGATTTCATTATTCTGCATGTTTCATGTAAATGGATTCATACAATGTGTGACCTGTTGTGCCTGGCTTCTTTCACTTAGCATGATGTTTTCAAGTTTCGACCACGTTGTATCATGTGTCAGAGATTCATTCCTTTTTATGATTGAATTGTATGCATGTAATTTGCTCAGTAGTGTCTGACTCTTTGCAGTCCCATAGATTGCAGCCCACCAGGCTCTTCTGCTGATGGAATTTTCCAGACAAGAATACTGAACTGGGGTGTCGTTTCCTACTTCAGGGGATTTTTCCAATCCAGAGATCAAACTCACATCTCTTGAGTCTCCTGCGTTGGCAGGCAGATTCTTTACCACTAGTACCACTTGGGAAGCCCACGTAACATGTTTTGTTTGTTCATTTTCATATTCTAATTTGAACTACAGCTGGAGTCTCCTGTCAAGGCTGCGGCATTGCTCAACTGCAAGAAGCAACATTCACTTTGTATTCTGTGCAAATAGCACTCCCGCCCCCTGAGTTACAGAACACAAGGAATCTGATTTTAAATAGAAGCTTTGTCATACCTTATCTAGAATGTATACTGATTATGCTGGCCATGCTCATCTTTGATCATATCATCCCTTATCCAAAGTCCTTTGAGGATCCCCTTTCACTTATATGCTAATTACATTGATAGTAGCAATAATGTATTAAATTCTAGGTATGTGCCAGGCACTTTTCCTATACTCTTTACATGAATTATCTCAAAGTAGGAACAGGACGAAAAAACTGTATTAATTCCATACCATTCTCTATTTGATTTTTTTTTTGTAATAAGCATGTATTATTTTTGTAATAGCAACTTTAAAACTTTATTTTCCTTTAAGAGAAAAGCTCTGCAAGTTCCTCTGGCATTTCTCTGCATCCTTAGACAATGTGTGGAAAGAAACTGAGAGATCTCTTTAATACCCTGCCAAAATGTTTACAGATTTTATTAGAGACAGAAGCAATATAAATATTTACAAATAAAACTCTCATAGCTGTAATATAGAGAAAAAGACTATTTTTTGCATGACTCATATTGAATTATCTAAAGCATAAAATAAAAATGCAGGCTTTCTATACAACCTACAAAGTAATGAAAAAGCCTCGGGACTGCATCTTTATTGTATTTTTGAAAAAAGTGGTATTATAGAGGAAAATGAGCATGGTCTACAGTAGCAGTTTAATTTAGTTTTCTGAAAGTAGTGATAAAGTTCTTTTAAAAAGTTGGGAGATGTTTTAAGTTTAAACCTCATATAGAATTTTACTGATATATTGATATAGACATAAGCTTCATTCAAAATGAGAACAAAGCTTTTCCTATGTTTTTATGGTAATTCATTCTGGTTACAATTACTGAAGCAGAGTTTGTGAATATCCGTTTTCTTCCATTAAAAAGAATTGTTTTAAATTTGAGTCTGACTAACTAAAACTTTGGATTCTGTTTTCAAGGAAAACTTGACTCAATGCTCTTGATGCTTTTTTTGGGCCATGCCACGTGGCTTGTGGGGATTCCCTGTTTGCTCAGTTGGTAAAGAATCTGCCTGCAATGCGGGAGACCCCAGTTTGATTCCTGGGTTGGGAGGATTCCCTGAAGAAAGGAAAGGCTACCCACTCCAGTATTCTGGCCTGGAGAATTCCAGGGACTATACAGTCGATGGGATTGTAAAGAGTCAGGACTGAGTGACTTTCACTTTCACTTTTACTATGTGGCTTGTGGTATCTTAGTTCTCCAACCAAGGATGGAACCTTGGCAGTGAAGGTTCAGAGTCCTAACCATTGGACCATGAGGGACTCCTCAGTATTCGACTGTTACATAGCGCCTTCCATGATCCTTGGTCTATCATATTGTTGAAGGGATTGGTTTTCTGAGATTTCATTGACACATATGATTCTTCCTTTTAAGTACCAAAAAGTTCATAGTCAATTTTGACTATAGAAAATTATGCTCGCTTCTTTGAATAATTCAATTTATTTTAGTAGTATGAATAAATGGACCACATGGCTTATCAGTTCAGTTCAGTTCAGCCGCTCAGTCATGTCTGACTCTTTGCGACCCCAAGAATTACAGCACGCCAGGCCTTCCTGTCCATCACCAACTCCCAGAGTTCACTCAAACTCATGTCCATCAAGTTGGTGAGGCCATCCAGCCATTTCATCCTCTGTCGTCCCCTTTTCCTCCTGCCCCCAATCCCTCCCAGCATCAGAGTCTATTCCAATGAGTCAACTCTTTGCATGAGGTGGCCAAAGTATTGGAGTTTCAGCTTTAGTATCATTCCTTCCAAAGAACACCCAGGACTGATCTCCTTTAGAATGGACTGGTTGGATCTCCTTGCAGTCCAAGGGACTCTCAAGAGTCTTCTCCAACACCACAGTTCAAAAGCATCAATTCTTCGGTGCTCAGCCTTCTTCACAGTCCAACTCTCACACCATACATGACTACTGGGAAAACCATAGCCTTGACTAGATGGACCTTTGTTGGCAAAGTAATGTCTCTGCTTTTGAATATGCTATCTAGGTTGGTCATAACTTTCCTTCCAAGGAGTAAGCGTCTTTTAATTTCACACTGCAGTCACCATCTTCAGTGATTTTGGAGCCCCCCAAAATAAAGTCTGACACTGTTTCCACTGTTTCTCCATCTATTTCTCATGAAGTGATGGGACCAGATGCTATGATCTTCGTTTTCTGAATGTTGAGCTTTAAGCCAACTTTTTCACTCTCCTCTTTCACTTTCATCAAGAGGTTCTTTAGTTCCTCTTCATTTTCTGCCATAGGGTGGTGTCATCTGCATATCTGAGGTTATTATTTCTCCTGACAATCTTGATTCCAGCTTGTGCTTCCTCCAGCCCAACATTTCTCATTATGTTCTCTGCATAGAAGTTAAATAAGCAGGGTGACAATATACAGCCTTGACGTACTCCTTTTCCTATTTGGAACCAGTCTGTTGTTCCATGTCCAGTTCTAACTGTTGCTTCCTGACCTGCATAGAGGTTTCTCAAGAGGCCGGTCAGGTGGTCTGGTATTCCCACCTCTTTCAGAGTTTTCCACAGTTTATTGTGATCCACACAGTCAAAGGCTTTGGCATAGTCAATAAAGCAAAAATAGATGTTTTTCTGGAATTCTCTTGCTTTTTCCATGATCCAATGGATGTTGGCAATTTGATCTCTGGTTTCTCTGCCTTTTCTAAAACCAGCTTGAACATCTGGAAGTTCACGGTTCACGTATTGCTCAAGCCTGGCTTGGAGAATTTTGAGCATTACTTTACTAGCATGTGAGATGAGTACAATTGTGCGGTAGTTTGAGCATTATTTGGCATTGCCTTTCTTTGGGACTGGAATGAAAACTGACCTTTTCCAGTCCTGTGGCCACTGCTGAGTTTTCCAAATTTGCTGGCATATAGAGTGCAGCACTTTCACAGCATCATCTTTCAGGATTTGAAAGAGCTCAACTGGAATTCCATCACCTCCACTAGCTTTGTTCATAGTGATGCTTTCTAAGGCCCACTTGACTTCACATTCCAGGATGTCTGGCTCTAGGTGAGTGATCATACCTTCGTGATTATCTTGGTCGTGAAGATCTTTTTTGTACAGTTCTTCTGTGTATTCTTGCCACCTCTTCTTAATATCTTAATATCTTCTGCTTCTGTTAAGTACCATTTCTGTCCTTTATTTAGCCCATCTTTGCATGAAATGTTCCCTTGGTATCTCTAATTTTTTTGAAGAGATCTCTAGTCTTTCCCATTCTGTTGTTTTCCTCTATTTCTTTGCACTGATCACTGAGAAAGGCTTTCTTTTCTCTTCTTGCTATTCTTTGGAACTCTGCATTCAGATGCTTATATCTTTCCTTTTCTCCTTTGCTTTTCGCTTCTCTTCTTTTCACAGCTATTTGTAAGGCCTCCTCAGACAGCCATTTTGCTTTTTTGCATTTCTTTTCCATGGGGATGATCTTGTTCCCTGTCTCCTGTACAATGTCATGAACCTCCATCCATAGTTCATCAGGCACTCTATCTATCAGATCTAGTCCCTTAACTCTATTTCTCACTTCCACTGTATAATCATAAGGGATTTTGCCGGGAGCCGGCATATTGCATATTGAGTGCATATTGCATATTGAGTGCAGCACTTTTCAGGATCTGGAATAGCTCAACTGGAATTCTATCACTGCCGGTAGCCAGCGTGAGGAACTCCGCCCATGACAAAGGTCATGAGGAAGGAGGCTTGGCATACGCAAAGGCGGGATCAAGGCTCAGGAGTCTCCCTGGAAATTCTCGAGCAATCTACCCCCAAAACCAGAGTCTGCCTACTTTCTGCTTTGTGCTGTCACCTACACCTCTGACTTTACGGGGGGCTGTCCCCCACTACCTCTCTCTGAAAAAAGAGTTAGCTTACAGCTCCAGTTAATAATTCTTGGGTGTGACAGTGTTTCAACCTACAAACTCCTTTGGAAGTCCTCTAGCCTGCCTGAATAGGTTTTTTCTGGCAACATGTGATTGTTCGGAGCCTCCCAACTGTGAGAGGCAGGAGATGTTCTAAACTGTCTAAACACAGATTCCTTTGAGTAGTTAAAAGATTGATTAGAAATTGTATTGATGAAGGGTTTTTCACTTGTTGGGCCAATGTTTGCTGCTAAGTCTCCATATCCCTTACCTACTGTGTCCTTGGCGGTGTATTGATTGATATAATGGGTGTATAGAAATGTAAGCAGTCGCCTCAATGTTTGTAATCTTGGACCCTTGAGTTAATTCTTTTCTTGATTGAGCCCACCTCACCTTTGCCCTATAGGAATGCAACTTTCTCCAATGCTTTTTGGAGGCTGGCGCCTGACTTTAAAATAATCACCTTTAGAGAAAAATAAGTTTCTTAAAATGTTAACAGGCTTCCTGGCCAGAAGATGATGTAAATCACCTAAACTTTTGCATATGATAAGTTTGAAAGCCTGACTTCGATAAGGATCAGGAACTGCTGTCTTTGCATGCCTCTACCCCTTCCCCCATTATCCTCTATGCACAACTTAAGGTATAAAACTGCTTTGGAAAATAAAGTATCTCCTTTTGTTCATCGGAATTTGGTGTCCCCATGTCGTTCTTTCTTTCACCTTCTAGCTGAATTTTTCCTCTGAGGCAGGGAAGCTTGTCAAGCCTACTAATTTTGCCTGGGCTTCTAAGATCCGACCGGGGAGGCCTTAGTGTCTCCTCTCCTTCGGGAGAACGGGAGGACGCCTGCGGCCTTCGTAGGTGACATTAATTCCCTGCTTTGGAATTTTATTCAGTCTCTTTTCTTCAGTGAATTTTCCTACTGAGCTATCCTTATTTCAACCGCTTTTCTCCACTAAATTTCCTCACTGAGCTATCCTTATTTCAGCCTCTTTTCTTCACTGAATTTTACTGAGCTATCCTCATTCTATTACTTTTTATATCCTTAATTAACATTTAATTAAGCAATTGTTTCCTGATCTTCGCCTACGCCGTCTCTCCTTCGAATACCCTGGATCAGCCGGGGCTGGTCCCCGGCAGGATTTGATTTAGGTCATACCTGAATGGTCTAGTGGTTTTCCCTACTTTCTTCAATTTAAGTCTGAATTTGGCAATAAGGAGTTCATGATCTGAGCCACAGTCAGCTCCTGGTCTTGTTTTTGCTGACTGTATAGAGGTTCTCCATCTTTGAATATAATCAATCTGATTTTGGTGTTGACCATCTGGTGATGTTCATGTTTGAGTCTTCTCTTGTGTTGTTGGAAGAGGGTATTTGCTATGACCAGTGTGTTCTCTTGGCAGAACTCTATTAGCCTTTGCCCTGCTTCATTCTGTACTCCAAGGCCAAATTTGCCTGTTACTCCAGGTGTTTCTTGATTTCCTACTTTTGCATTCCAGTCCCCTATAGTGAAAAGGACATCCTTTTTGGGTGTTAGTTCTAAAAGGTCTTATAGGTCTTCATAGAACTGTTCAACTTCAGCTTCTTCAGCATTACTGGTTGGGGCATAGACTTGGATTACTGTGATATTGAACTAGTCAATCTAATCACATGGACCACAGCCTGGTCTAACTCAGTGAAAATAAGCCATGCTCTGTGGGGCCACCCAAGACGGGCGGGTCATGGTGGAGAGGTCTGACTGAATGTGGTCCACTGGAGAAGGGAATGGCAAAACACTTCATTATTCTTTCCTTAAGAACCCCATGAACAGTATGAAAAGGCAAAATGATAGGATACTGAAAGAGGAACTCCCCAGGTCGGTAGGTACCCAATATGCTACTGGAGATCAGTGGAGAAATAACTCCAGAAAGAATGAAGGGATGGAGCCAAAGCAAAAACAGTACCCAGTTGTGGATGTTACTGGTGATAGAAGCAAGGTCTGATGCTGTAAAGAGCAATATTGCATAGGAACCTAGAATGTTAGGTCCATGAATCAAGGCAAATTGGAAGTGGTCAAACAGGAGATGGCAAGAGTGAACGTCAACATTCTAGGAATCAACGAATTAAAGTGACTGGAATGGGTGAATTTAACTCAGATGACCATTATATCTACTACTGCGGGCAGGAATCCCTTAGAAGAAATAGAGTAGCCATCATGGTCAACATGGCTTATAGTCTGCAATTATTTAGCTTCTTTCTTGAGATTCATCTAGGTTTCAGATATAAGGAAAGTGCTCCCCCCATGTAAACACTATCCCTGGGGTGCACAGCCTGGCAAGCAGAGCAAAGACTAGATTTCTGCCTTCACTGTCTTTGTCACCTTAGCACATTAGTGCAGTGCACAACTTGCACAAGCTTACCTGAGGCCATGGGTTACATAACAAGTGAAACCTTGGAAGTGAAAAGGATTGACTAAAAAAAGTAGTTAGAATGAGAAGGTGTCTGCTAAATAATGGCCAAGGAAACTCAACATTTATGTGGTTAGAAAAGGAAATGCAGAGAGACCAGTCAGGGAGGTAAGGGGAAAGAGTTATGGAACTCAAGAACCAGCAACATTCAAGGAAGAGTTCCAGACAGTCTCAAAAGCTGCAGAGCAAGCAAGTAAAACGTGATGAAAAAGTTCCCATTGAATTTATCAACATTACTCTAATAAAAACTAATGAATTAAATTAGCACTAAAGCCCTTTGGATTACCATTTATTATCTGTGGATTAAGAATCCTGTTAGCATTTTAAAAAGCTAGTCTCTGAGTCATTAACATGAATACCACTGCTCCTTATGGACACTGGTTGTGTTGAACTATACACAATCTAATAAAGATATGTTAACATAGGCCACACAAATTTTGGATTATTGAGACTGAAAAACAACTGCCATTTATCTGGCTTCCTCTGTGTACTAGGTACTCTACAAGTTACCTTATTTAAACCTCATGGCACCATTATGAGCTAGATATAATTATATCAATCTTACAGATGAGGAAATTGAGATTTGGAGTTGGGTTACGTGTTCAGGGATGCATAGTGATAAGTGAGTGAATTAAAATTTTGTCCCAAGTCTGATGATTCCACAGCCCACGCCTTTTCCTTTGTCATTGTGCCTGCAGAATTGTAAGCTTCTAATTAAACACTCCTTACTTTCTGGTATTCAATCCTGACTGTCAAACAGCTACCAGCTAAATGCATGGTTTTTTGAGAAATTATATGGTCTCTTGCTGAGGTAACCTGGAATGACCCTGGTAGAGGAACACCAAATTGTCCATCAATCCAAACTCAATATAAACAAAACTGGGACTTGTTTTACAATATAGACCCTGCCAGGCAGTCTAAATGGTGATTTTTATTTTTACAACTGCAGTGATTATTGCCCTTAAACCAAGGATATGTTGTTGGTCTATAAATCAAAGATCAGATGTTAAATTACTGATGTACCAAATCAGAAGACAAAAAGAACAAACATCACTTTAAAAAACTTTAAATTTTCCACTGCTACCAGGCTCTCCATGAACACTGACTTAATCTTTCCTCTATATTCTAAAGGCAAGGCCTACATTGTTTATTACAAGTCCTAGGTATGGGAAGAGTATTTAAGTCTCCAGATCTTGAAAAAAGCTTCTAGTGTTGAACTGATGCTTGATTACACAAACTAATAAATTTTGTATTGTTTAAGATAATTTAAAATGGACATTTGACTAAATAATAATATGCTTTCATGATAAAAAAGTCTCAACAAACTGTGCATAGAAGGAACAAATCTCAATTCAATAAAGGCCACATATGATAAGCCCACAGCTAACATCTACTCAATGGTGAAAGTTTGAAACTTTTTTTCAAGTATGAGGAATAAGGCAAAGATACCCAGTCTCACTGTTCCTATTCAACATAGTACTGAAAGCTTGAGCCAGATAAATCAAGCAAGAAAAATAAAAGACATTCAAATGAGAAAAGAAGCAGTAAAACTGTCTCTGTTTTCAGATGATACTTTCTTATATGTAGGAAATCCTAAGGAGCCACTCAAAAGCTTTTAGAACTAATCAGTGTATTCAGTAAGGTTGCAGAGCACAAACTCAAAATGCTGAAAAAGAGTTAGAGTAGATATTGAATTAGCCAATCTGTAGTATCTATTACATTATAAGGAAATATTTCATCACAGTTTTCATTTTCTCCCTGGCTGTATTTTTCTGATGAAAGTACAGGGCTTCCCTGGTGGCTTGGCAGTAAAGAATTGACCTTCAATGCAGGAAACATGAGTTTGGTCCCTGGGTCAGGAAGGGAGGAGAGAAATGACATTTTCCTCCCTGGAGGAGGAAAATGCAACCCACTTCAGTATTCTTGCCTGGGAAATCCCATGGGCAGAGGAACCTGACGGACTACAGTCCATGGGGTTGCAAAGAGTCAGAGATGACCTAGCTCTAATACTGAACAACAACTTTCCATTTCTTTCATTCTTTTCTTGTTTTTTGATTCTTCTGGGATCTATATAATGCTTATTCTGGTTCCTTTTTGATTATTTATCTTATCTTTTTCCTGGACCAGCTGTTTGGATGACGTACTTGTGGTGAAAGAACAGAGAAGAACTAAAGGTTAGTAGGGATTTTCCTATCTTGCAGTGTTGCGTCTGTGAGTTCATTTAGCCTTGATTTCTTTCCACACACTAGAGACAGGCAACTATAGGCATCAGCAGGATTGTTCAAAATGGAAGTTCTCCTTCTTCCCTGTGCTCCTTGTGGGATTTCTCATTCAGTGCCCCTGCCCCATGCTTCTTGAATGAACAGCCTCCAGGGAGGAGCCTGGCATTGGACATACACCCAGGGACCTGCTATGCACCTCAGCGTGCCCCCTCCCCGAGAAGGTCATTTCCATTGCTGTTTCTGAGACACCCAGCCATGGGTTCCACATCTCTGCATTCTTCCACAACTCTATTCAATACTCCACTGCTTTGGACAACTCTGACCTGCTTTGTGGTTACAGCTGTCCTCTGGCTCCCTTAAAGATGTGGTCTACAGCATTCATTCCATTCTCCTTGTTGGTTTTGCATGATTTATGAGAGGTGAGGGAAAAGCTGTTTTCACACTAAGATGTTTTAAACCTACCCCCTTCTTGGAACTCTCTCCTCTGTATCCACCTCTGTTCCTGGTTACTTCTTCTTGGTCACCCTTGCTAGATTTTCCTTTTTTTTTTTTTCAATCTATAACTGTTGGGATACTACAGGATTCAATCCTCAGAACTTCTCCTCCTGTGCTCACCTCCAGTCCTAAGACTTGATATTTGCTGATGACTCCCAAATTTGCATTTGTCTTCCTAACTTCTCCAACTGAGCTTCAAATTCATATGTCTATCTGCCTACCCATCACTGTCATTCAGGTACCTACCAGGCATCTCAAATTTATCATGCCCCAAATTAAACTCCTTTTTAAACTTCCCTCTCAGAACACCACCATCTTTACCCAGTTTTTTTCTCATCACACTAAAAAAATAAATAAATTTCAAGCTACTGATTAATAAGGTCCTTCATGATCTGGCTCCTATCTCATTGATGCATCTCCTGGCACCCTCTACCCCACCCTTTCTGCTTCAGCAATGTTAGTGTCCTTGCTGATCCCTAAAGGACCACTACACTCCTGCTTCAAGTCCTTTATACCTGCTGCTTCACCATCTGGGAACACTCTTATCCCAACATTTGCCTGGCTATCTCATTTCAGTCAAGATCACATTTTTTTGTTTTTTCTTATAGTGGACTTCCCTCTCCATCCTGTAAAAATCTGCCACTCTGATCAAACTCTATCCTCTTACCTTACTCTATATTTTTATAACTTGTACACTTGATACAATAATTTGCATGCGTGTCTTCCTTATGTGCTACTTATGTGGACTCCAAGAGCGTGAGAACTTGGTCTTTCTTTCTCTCTGACATGCCCATCTCACCCAGTCCCTGGGACACAGTAGGCTTTCAGTACAAGTGCTTTGAATTAATCAAGCAGTAGATAAATATGTAGCCCTCATGTTCTTTATCTGTGGAATTCGATGGCCAACTATTGTGCAGATTTTTGATTCTTTGTTTCTTTATATTAAAGAGTTGATCACCTGGACAAAAATCTGACTATGTGTCAGGCATTTTCAAGTGTTAAATGTTTGACTGGGAAGGCAGGGCATTGGCAGTCATGTTTTTCTTGGCATCTGTGAATGGCAGAATCAGAATTAAGACCCAGTGGCAGAGCAGAACTCACATACTTAACTGCTGCACCATCTTGCTAACATCCTTGAAGTGTCAACATCTCCTATTTGGCTTGTTTCAGTAGTGTCACTGAACACCATGGATCCAGCTAGCCTTTTTCAAGTCATTCACATTCACAGAGAAATAGCTTCCCTTGTGGCTCAGTTGGTAAAGAATCGCCTGCAATGTAGGAGATCCAGGTTTGACCCCTGGGTTGGGAAGATCCCCTTGAGAAGGGAATGGCTATCCACTCCAGTATTCTTGCCTGAGAAATCCCATGGACAGGGGAACCTGGCAGGCTACAGTCCATGGGGTCACAAAAGAGTCAAACATGACTTAGTGATTAAACCATCATCACTAGGTGGATCTGATCATTTCAACTTCTTTCTTAAAGCCTTGTCTTAGAACCCATCCCATGAAGATGTTATACAATCCAACCTCATATAGATTGCCTGACTTGTCTTCTCCTCTGTCCATCTTATTTCACATTTGTGGGATCCCAAATCTAACCAAACTTCATGCCTTTTCAGCACATACCATCCAAGCATACGCTTTTCTTCTTGTTCTTTGTCCTCAGAGACCATCCAATGTCTTTCTGACCGTTACTTTCCACTCCATCTCAATTCTCCCCACTCTTCCATTCTTTAGCTAAATTCCTGTCTGCTTTGAAGACTCAGCTTGGCCCCACCTCTAACAAGACTTCACCAAGTATTCCTCTAGTTTCTCATACAGCTTGCGCCCAAAGAGAAAATGGGAGAAAGGGGAGGAAAAGGAGAGAACAAAACCCAAGAAATGATAAAGAAGGGTAAGAGAAGAAAGGAGGGGAGATCAGAAAGTAAAATGATAAGTTGAGGAATGAACTAGAATAAAGGAAAGAGAATAGAAATTATAGACACATCTGATATGGTCTCAGAGGCTGCCCCTGGATTTTACACAGTTTGAGAAATGACAGATCTCTGAGTGAAAAGCCTCCTCTATGCTGCCATGCTGCCTTATGATAGCACTTACAATGTCTTCCTAAACTGTAACCAACCTGGGGACAGTAACTTCTTCCCTGACAACTCTGTATTAGTGGTGACTGGTACACCTTCAGCTCTATAAATGTGTCTTGACTGAGTAGATAAAAAAGTGCTCCCAAAGGGATCAGAGAAAAGATAGTATCAATTCTGTTTAGAGAGAGGCAGGGGATGGTTGTGAAAGGCTTCTTAGAGGACAAAACTTTTCAGCTGAAGCTCGAAGATTAGTAAGAATTAGAATTTGCTAAGTGTGCATTAGATACTTTAGAATGGAAGTGGGTTTATAATGAGAGCAAACACTAACATTTTTGAGCACTACCACGATGCAGGTACTTGTTAAAGAAACTGTAGATAAATGTGCTTATTAAGTCCTTACAACATACAAGGGAGGTATGTTTCATGATATGGTTGTCACTTTATAAATTAGGAAGCAAGAAAAGTGTTCCCTTCTATGCCCAAGATCACACAACTATAAAGTAGGGGAAGGAGGCTTCGAATCCTCATTGTGGCTCCAGGACTCACACTTTATTTCATGTCTCTCTCCTGCTCTTTCAGGGAGAAAAGCATTACATGCAGAGCAGTGACCCAAAGGGTATTTGTTGATGGATGGTGAGTTTACCATGGAAGAAATCAGATGAAAAACTCCAAACTCCTGTTTTGAGGCCAGTGTTATTTCTACTTCTCTATGCTGCCTCCAGCATAGGAAACAATATTTAAAAATCAATCAAAGGAAAGGCCCAGGCAAGTAATGATTATATGAGCAATGTGACTGATTTTATTTACTCTAGGTAGATTAAAATAGTCCCTAAGAAAAACAATCTATAAAGACAACAAAAGCCATTATATAAAGTTATATGCAGCCTTCAAAATAGTAAAATGGATGTCATAAATTATTCCTGCCTCCATGAGGAGAGAAGTTCTTGTCAAAACAATGGAATCAAAACAAATAGTGTATATTAACACACACATATATATATGGAATCTAGAAAAATGGTACTGACGAACCTATTTTCAGGGCAGGAAAGAGAGACTCAGACACAGAAAACAGATTTATGGACACAGTGGGGGCAGGAGAGTGCGGGACAAATTGAGAGGGTAGCATTGAAATGTATAATTGCCATATATAAAATAGAAACTAATGGGAAGTTGCCGTATAACACAGGAGGCTCAATCTGGTGCTCTGTGACAACCCAGAAGAGTGGGATGGGGTGGGAGGTGGAAGGCAGGTTCAAGGTGGAGGGAACATATGTACACCTATAACTGATTCATGTTGATGTATGGTAGAAACCAACACAACATTGTAAAGCCATTGTCCTCCAATTAAAAATAAAGACATTTTTTAAAAATCAGTGGAAGCTCATGTCATCGTATCAGATTAAATTTACCTCGTTCCAGCTTTTAATGTCCAGCCCAACACCATTTCCAAGTGCTTTTCTTTCAGGGGCCACTAACCAAGCCTCAGTTGAAGGTCTTTGGAGAAGTCTATGGAAAATAGGAACAAAACTACCTTTTCTAAAGCTTGCAAAAATCCTTACAGAAAGCACCATTATAGGAATTTGATGTTAATCACCAGGTTTCTCCCTAGGGTTACAATTGTCAAATTCTTGCAACAACACTCCTTGTAACTCTTACCCTAGTGGTCCATTCACTTCCTTTTCTTTTACTTACTGCCAACCCACCATAGACAAAGTTGAGTCTTCTTTTCCATGAAGCATAATTTTTTTGTTGTTGTTCAGTTGCTAAGTCATGTCCAACTCTTTGCGACCCCATGAACTGCAACACACTAGGCTCCTGTGTCCTCTACTATCTCCTGAGTTTGCTCAAATTCATGTCCATTGAGACAATGATGCCATCTGACCTTCTCATCATCTGCCACCCTGTCACCTTTTGCTTTCAATTTTTCCCAGCATCAGGGTCTTTTCCAGTGAGTTGGTTCTTTGCACAATAGATATTTCCATAAACCTTAAATAGTATCCTATTTTCCCCTGCTGCCCTCAAGTTAGATGTCACTGCTTCTGATGATACAGCACTGAGCTCTCCAGTCATTTACTGGGGTCAGGATAAGGGCACAGTCTGAGGTGGCAGATAGACCTGGGTTACAAGCTTGAATTTCTTCTAACCAACTACGTTATCTTGGGCAAGTCAACTCATTTCTCTGAGCCTCGATTTTCTCTCTGCAAGAAAAGAAGATTATCAGAAGGATTAAGTGAGACTTCTCATTTATGAACCAACACATGGTAGAAATGCAAGCAATATTAGTTATCTTCATTACTTTAAAGTACTTGTGTGCAGCTTTCAGCTAACAAATCCTGTGTTTAATATTGTATTAGTAAGGAAAGTGATATGAAAGGAGATGGTAAAGTTTACTGCAAACCTGAGTAATAACCACTATAAATCTGGGTTCTATTTTTGAGTTTTATTCAAAGCATCCAAAAGGAAGAAAATTCTTCTGGAGGAACTTTATTACCCATCAGTAAGGCAAAAGAGAGTTATCCTATTTGTCAACGACTGTAACGATTACTCCCCAAATCGTTAGATAATATTGCTGAAAGTCACAATGAAATGATCCTTAAGTCTGAAGTACAAGACACTACAATATCCTCACAAAAATTAAAGGGACTTCTTCTCTTCTGAAAAGACATATATTAATTACCACAACACACAAATGTGATTTTCTGGAAGTTGTAGCTGTCCTTACAGTGGGAAGGAGTCATGTCTCAGTTGGAAACATTCAAGAGCCAGTCCTAGGGTGTAGGGATGAGTGGTCTCTTTGGCCACCCAGACAAAACCCTAAAATGTGATGCTCCTATTAGTGGTTTCACCAGCATACACAATGAGGTGGTCAGCACCTCAAATTAAGTTGTCCAGAGCTGACCTGGCTTGGGGAGGCTGCTGCTGCTAAGTTGCTTCAGTCGTGTCTGACTCTGTGTGACCCCATAGACAGCAGCCCACCAGGCTCCCTCATCCCTGGGATTCTCCAGGCAAGAACACTGGAGTGGGTTGTCATTTCCTTCTGCAATGCATGAAAGTGAAAAGTCAAAGTAAGGTTGCTCAGTCGTGTTCGACTCTTAGCGACCCCATGGACTGCAGCCTACCAGGCTCCTCCGTCCATGGGATTTTCCAGGCAAGAATACTGGAGTGGAGTGCCATTGCCTTCTCCGACTATACCAATAAAGCTTATAAGAGACTGACATACATAACCAAAATGCCTATTCTGTAGCACTCTGAGAAATATGGTTGTCAGTTGTACAATAATTTTTTTTCAGTCCTCATCAGGTTAAAAATTTCCAATAATCAAGTGAGGTAGGAATTCAAATAAGAATCAGATGGTTGCTTAGTATGTATGAGATTCATTCTCTTATTCAGCAAATGTTTATTGAATGACTCCTATGTAAGATGCAGCTATATTATATTCTATAGTTACAACAGGAAAGATGAATAATACTAATAATAGCTATGGTAATAATTACAGGCACAATATATATTCAGTCCTATAGTACTTACTCTGCCTCAAAGTGTTGTAAGTGCTTTGCGTGCTCAGTCACTCAGTTGTATCTGACTCTTTGTGACCCCATGGACTGTAGCCTGCCAGGCTCCTCTGTTTGTGGAATTTTCCAGGCAAGAATACTGAAGTGCATTGCCACTTCCTACTCCATGAGATCTTCCTGACTTAGAGATCCAAACTGCATCTCTTAAGTCACCTGCATTGCAGATTCTTTACCACTAGCTCCACTTGGGAAGCCAAGTGTTTTGTGATCTTCATAATAGCCCAAGAGATCACTGCTACAATCATTTCTAGTTTTCAGGCAAAGAATCTGAAACACAGGAGGTGAAGCTATATTTTCTACTTGTAAAGATACTAACACATCTAGTTGACAGTGGGTAAACTAAAATAATTCAGTCTAATATAGTAACTCAGAGGTAAGGGTAGGTGATGGTGCGCAGAGGAGACATGAAGGGGCCAGCCAGGTCTGGGGGATCACGGAAAGTGGTACCCACATGGAGACTGAGGAACAGTGAGAGACTGCCAGGGAAGAGGGGGAGGAGGGAGCACCATAGGGGAGACAGGTATCTGTGCCTTGTGGCAGGAGATGGGGAAGGGACAGCTGATCTGAGATGACTCTGAAAGACTTGGCAGGAGCCAGCTTATGAAGCCATGTCAAGGCGAGTCATGTCAAGGCGTTTGAATTTTATACTGAATATAATAGGAAATCATTGAAGGGTTATAAGCAGGAAAGTAACATAAAATTTATGATTTAGAAAGATCTTTCTGGCCGTGGAAGGCAGATGGGAATGGAGAGGGGGCTGGGTGGAGGGAGACGTTAGGAAGCTGCTGCCTGAGAAATACCTGGGCTTGTACTGTGGCCCTAGTACTGGGGAGGGTGGACATGGTCTCATTCGAGGCATTCCTACAGCAGAACTGATGGAAGATCAGGTCAGTGAACACAAAGTGTGGAAAGTGTTCGTGTCTGCTCTGAGGATATACCTGCTTGATAGAGACACCCACAGCCTGGTCAGCCACAGACTGACGCCACAGACTGACACCCCGTCAGACACCCACCCACCCCTACCCAAAGGCAGATCCTCAGTGCTTTCTTGTGCTTTGGACTCTACCATGCCTTTCTGATGAAGGTCAGAGATGATTGGTTCTTGTCTGATTCTCACCTTTACCTGTGTTCAGCAAGGCATTTATTTCTCTGTCTGATAGCTCAGGTGATAAAGAATTTGCCTGCAATGCATGAGACACAGGTTTGATTCCTGGGTCAGGAAGATCCCCTTGGAGAAGGGATAGGTTACCCACTCCAGTATTCTTGGGCTTCCCTTGTGGCTCAGTTGGTAAAGAATCCACTTGCAATGCAGGAGACCCAGGTTTGATTCCTGGATCAGGAAGATCCCCTGGAGAACGGAAAGGCTACCCACTCCAGTATTCTGCCCTGGAGAATTCCATGGACTGTATAGTCCATGGGGTCTCAAAGAGTCCAACACAACTGAGTGACTTTCACTTTATTCCTCTGTGCCTCCAATTCCCTTTGTAAAATGAGGGTGTTGTTCTAGACTGCTAAGGCCCCATCTGGGTCTGACATCTTATTTTTTATTCCAAAGGACCTGATAAAAAGGAAAGCAGCCCTCCTCCCCACCACCCTCCTCCAAGTCCAGGGAGCATTAGATCCCAATTGTGGTGAAAGTGGGAGGCTGGGAAGACAGGGTTAGGCTGAGATCAGGGGCTTGATTTAGCTGCAAGTTCTGAGAGTCCATCACATGGGGTGTTATGCCCTAGAATATCGGGGTGGGAGACTGTTTGCCCAGGGCCAAAATCCTGCAACAGAAAGATCACATTAAGCAGGTTCTTCACCTGGGAAGCATTCCACTTCCCCAAGGTGGTACAGCTTGACTCGGTCAAGGTCCATTTCATGTTGGTTTCACAAATATGTCCCAGAAGTCAATCATATTCTTCTTTCCAAGTTACTGGGTGTGTCTGAGCAGGTGGCTCCTGCTCAACCTCTCTCATTGCCTTGGTTGCATAGACACTGAAGAGCCACAGAATCATCCCTGTCCCACAACTAATGCTCAAAATGTTCCTTGGCAAAGTAATGTCCAGGCTTCCCAGGTGGAATGGTGGTAAACAGCCCGCCTTCCAATGTAGGAGATGCAAGAGATTCAAGTTCCATCCCTTGATTGGGAAGATCCTCTGGAGGAGGAAATGGCAACACTCTCCAGTATTCTTGCTTGGGAAGTCACATGGAGCCTATGGGCTATAATCCATGGGGTTGCAAAGAGTCTGACTCAGCCGAGCACAAGGTAATATCCAGTGCCTTCATAGCATGGTCCCTGCAACAAGATGGTGAGTGAGAAAGTTTGGCTGGGACAGGGGAAATCTGAGAATTTAAATGATTTCACAAGAAATGTCAACAGTTAGTGGCAGGACCAGTGTCAAATTCCAAAGCCTTTGCTCATTTCACTCCTCTGTAGCGTTCACTTCTTCTTCTTTTTTTTTTTTAATCAATTATAATTTTATTTATTTATTTTTATTTTATTTTTTAACTTTACAATATTGTATTGGTTTTGCCATATATCAACATGAATCCGCCACAGGTATACACATGTTCCCCATCCTGAACCCTTCAGTTCTAATGAGGTGCATGTAGTGTTCACTTCTAAAGTGAAGTCTTTAGAATCGTCTCCCAACAGGTCAGATGAATGAAAGCTATGCACTTTGGTAAGCTCGAGTGTGTACATATTTGTGTGCGAAGCCTGGATGTAAACATATGTGGACATACACACAAATACATCCTATGAAAGACGAAGGAAAATATGTCTGCATATTTGTCTCATTCAGTATATATTTTAATGCTCTCAGAACTTTATTAGGTGGCTCATGTCTTTTTTTTCATGGAGGATAATCCTTATTATAAAAAGAGGCCACATGACAAGCACCAGGGCCAGGGCTTTTACTGATGGTCTTGTCCCTTTGTTTGGATGGTGAACTCTTCAAGGAAAAGACATATGCCTCCCCATCTTATTCTCTCTGTGGTGACACTCAAATCAGTGCCCCTTGAATCCCCCTGACTTGATTCATCTCCCTCGCCAAGTCCTGACCTCCCTGCTCTGAATCGCAGACAATCTGATATGCTCCAGGCATGTATTTTTGTCCTTTTTGCCTCCCTATTTGATAGGAAAGGTTACAGGCCCTCAGCTGTCATTCATCCTATGACAACCCCTGGCAGTCTCCCACTTGTCAGTCACCTCCCACAGCCAGTGACATTCATCAGATTGGATTCCTTAAAGGTTACAGAGACCAGTAATAGGAAATGTCTGTTTGCTTCAGCCATAATGAGAACTGTATCTGGTGCAGTTAAAATTTGGGGACATGCCACCTTCCCGCCTAAGATTCTGAGTAATCTCAAAAAGCACTTTCAGCTAAAAGTAGATGAAAGGAAATAATCTGTATGGGGCAAAGATCTTCTTGGGAGACTCCCTAGGTAAAGCTCCGAGTCCCTAGTTATGTGGTCTTTTAAAGTTCAAGGAAGGTAGGAGTCCAAGATGATTGAGTCTCACCTGGTTCTCACTTTTACAAGTGTGTTCAACAAGGCCCTTACTCCTCTGTGCCTCTAGCTCCCTTTATAAAATGGAGGTGTTATTCTAGAGTTTTAAGGTCCCGTCTGGGTCTGACATCTTAGTTTTGATTCCAAAGGACCTACTGATGTGATAAAAAGAAATGCAGCAACCCCTCCCAAGGAACATTAGACTCCAATTGTGGTGAATGTGGAGGACTGAGAAGACAGGTTTTGGCTGAGATCAAGGGCTTGAGTTCTGAGAGTCTATCCCACAGAGAGTTATACACTAGAATTTCGGGATGGGAGACCATTTACCCAGGGCCTAAGTCCTGCAGTAAAAACATCATATGAAAGCCACGTGTGACATCTGTCTCACGTGGTGGGGGGTGGGGAGCCGCCGTGTTTGGAACAAGCTGCCGGCACAGACTGATCGATTGCTGCTCTTCTGTCCACAGTTCTGGGGACAGTCAATAGCTCCTGTTCCTAGAGTAAAGGCCAAAGAAGAAGGAGGACGTGTAAAGCATTCATGAGCAGATCCCTGGGACATGGAAATCCAACCATGCTGTGACATCTGGGATTCCAGTGCGTGTTGGGAGGGCAGGTATCAGGCTTTAACAAATCAGCTCCAACAGCATCCTGCTGGTGGTCTTAGCCTCTCTGCTCCAACCATTGTCAGTTCAGTTCAGTTCAGTTACTCAGTTGTGTCCTACTCTTTGAGACCCCACAGACTGCAGCAAGCCAGGCCTGCCTGTCCATCACCTACTCCCGGAGTCTACCCAAACTCATGTCCCTTGAGTCGGTGATGCCATCCAACAATCTCATCCTCTGTCATCCCCTTCTCCTCCTGCCTTCAATCTTTCCCAGCATTGGAGTCTTTTCAAATGAGTCACCCTTTCATAGCAGGTGGCCAAAGTATTGTGGCCCTTTTCAAAACCTCATGGACCGACAGTTGGAGAATTTTTCCTGGAACTTCATTAAAAAAAATATCAAATTTCTTTCTTCCTCCCTTTCTTTTTCTTAGGGATATGACGAACTTCATATTCCCAGAACATAGGTCTAATCCTGTATCCCAGCTAGGATATAATAGCAAATCTCCTAATCTCTGCCAACTCCACACCAAGATCACATTTTGGCCCAAGTGCCCCAGAAATAGGGCTGACATTTTCTTACAACCTTATTACTACTTCCAAGCTTTACTTCTCCACTTTGGCTAAACCCCTTGTTTTTAGAGTTTGTTTCGGAGAAGGCAATGGAACCCCGCTCCAGTACTCTTGCCTGGAGAATCCCATGGATGGAGGAGCCCGGTGGGCTGCAGTCCATGGGGTCGCTAAGAGTCGGACACAACTGAGGGACTTCACTTTGACTTTTCACTTTCATGCATCGGAGAAGGACATGGCAACCCACTCCAGTGTTCTTGCCTGGAGAATCCCAGGGACTGGGGAGCCTGGTGGGCTGCCGTCTACGGGGTTGCACAGAGTCAAACACGACTGAAGTGACTTAGCAGCAGTAGCAGCCCACCAGTTACCTCACTCTACTTATAAACATCTACCTCTCAGTCATTTTCATCCTTCCTTGAGAATAGAGTCATTGGGATTTATTTTCTGTTTGTCCCATCTGTTCTTTACTCCATTGTCCCTCTTTTTCTGCCTTTTTAAAGACTGAATATATTTTATGGCTTTATTTTCTTTGTTGGGTATTAGCTATAGCTCTTTGTTGTGTTATTTTAATGACTGTTTTAGAGTACAGGGACGTCCCTGGTGGCTCAGACGGTAAAGTGTCTGCCTACAAGCGGGAGACCCAGGTTCAATCCCTGGGTTGGGAAGATCTCCTGGAGAAAGAAATGGCAACCCACTCTTGTATTCTTGCCTGGAAAATCCCATGGACGGAGGAGCCTGGTAGGCTACAGTCCTTGGGATCACAAAGAGACAAACATGACTGAATGACATCACATTTTAAAGTATAGAACATACATCTTTAATGTATAATATCTCAGTCAAGTGATAGTATGTCACTTACAGTATAAGAGGCCTTCCCAGGTGGTAAAGAATCTGCCTGCAATGCAGGAGATGCAGGAGATGTGGGTTCAATCCTTGGGTCAGGAAGACCCCCCTGGAGGAGGAAATCACAACCCACTCCAGTATTCTTGCCTGGAAAATCCCATGAGCAGAGGAGCCTGGCGGGCTACAGTCCATGGGGTTGCAAACTTTACAACAGTGCACTTTCTGTCTCCCGTCCTGGTCTGGAGAGAAGGATGCTGAAGCAAAAGAGTTGAAAGGCTCCAGAGTAGTTGATCAATGATACCAGACACCCCTGTCTTTGTTCAGTGTCTGTTTAACTTTGAACTAAGGTAAAGCACATCTTTTTCTCAATTATCTTTTCTTAAAGAGTAGATTTCTGGGAGATGGTGAGGGACAGGGAGGCTTGATGTGCTGCAACCCATGGGGTCACGAAGAGTTGGACACTACAACAGCAATAAAGGGTAGATTCAAATTATTGATGGAAGAACCCACAGCATATTCTGGATGTTAGATGTTAATCCTTAGATTCTATCTAATTACAACTAGAAAATTAATACTTAACATCTATTCATGCTGTCTTGGTTCCCCTGGTGGCTCAGATGGTAAAGAATCTGCCTGCAATGTGGGAGGCCTGGGTTCGATCCCTGAGTTGGGAAGTCCCCCTGGAGAAGGGAATGGCAACCTACTCCAGTATTCTGGCCTGGAGGATTCCATGGACATTGGAGCCTAGCAGGCTATAGTCCATGGGATCACAAAGAGCTGGACACGACTAAGTGACTAACACTTTCATACTGTCTAATAGGAAGGGAGTGAATTTTCAGATCTCTTGGAGAAATTTCTCACTGTTTTGATTTCCCCTAATGAATCAATTGTAAGACTGTATTTGTAATTGAACACACTAGACCAGGTTGCTCTGATTTCATTTTACCCTCCCTACATAATAAGGAATATTTTCTATCCTGGTGAAAATCACATTTCTCTGGAATGTGCTCTTAATTGCACTGAGCTGTGGGCCCTGTTTAATATTGCATGAGATGGTATGCTGTCTTACGATGAGCATCACAAACATTTGCATCTTAATGTGCACAATGAATCACAATTAAATGTCTCCAGTCTTTTTAAAGACATTTCCCCACCCCCCCACATTACAGTCTTTTTGGCAATACCAGTGTCACAACAATCATAACCTTGAAAGGACTGCTGGTGAATAATCATATGGACTTAATTATAGAAAAAGACAACAGAACCAGAACCAAAGACTTGGGAGGAAAAAGAAGCATCCTATGTCCCACATTGCTATAGTGATGGAAGAGGGAATCAACAAATCCGTTCCTTTTTTTTTTTTTTTAGAATTTGGAAGGCTTTGCTTTTTGTCCAGAAAATGTGGTAAAGTATCTGTAGATTTTTATCTGAGTTTCCCGGGTAGCTCAGCTGGTAAAGAATCCGCCTGCAATGCAGGAGACTCCAGTTTGATTCCTGGGTTGGGAAGTTCCCTTGGAGAAGGGATAGGCTGCCCACTTCAATATTCTTGGACTTTTCTGTAGTTCAGATGGTAAAGAATCAGCCTGCAATGCAGGAGATCTGAGTTCGATCCCTGGGTTGGGAAGATTCCCTGGAGGAGGGCATGGCAACCCACCCCAGTATTCTTGCCTGGAGAATCCCCGTGGACAGAGGAGCCTGGCCAGCTACAGTCGATGGGGTCGCAAAGAGCTGGACATGACTGAGCAATGAGGCACAACACATCTGTAGATTTACCAAGAGCTCTGCCGTCTGTCACATTGAAATGATATAGAAAATCTCAACTCTGCCACATCTAAGAAACATCCCTAACCTCTTACTACAATCTCTGAAATATATCTGTCCCATGCAAATTTATTTTTATCAAATATAGATGGATCCGAAGTTGACAACGAATAACACTTCTTAGATGAGTATTGAAATTAGTGTGGAAAAAAGGATAAGAATTTCTCAAGGCCCCTACTTGTATCTCTGTGCTTGGAGGTAATAGGACTTGAGCAAAAATAGGCTGCTTGAAAAGTCAAAATTTTAGTTGATTCCAGTTCTATCGATTAACAGAGGTAATAGGGCAAGAAGAGAAGCTTATGGCCATGCTTCACCATTGTGTTCTTTGGTCCAGACTCCAAACGGGAGAGATGCCTTGGATATGAGCCAACTTTTCAGACACAGTCCTAATTCAAGAGAAATTATACATCTACCCACCAAACAGTAGCACGGGATGGTTCATTGCTACCCAGCCTCTCACCAAGTGGGTAACTGACTCATGGCTATGTGATGAAACCCAAGGACTAGGTGCTCGCCATCCCCAAAAGATTAAAGCACATACTAAAATCAGTAAAGATATTCCTTCATTTACCCTCAGAAACAGACTTCCAGGGTCGGCTACTCTAACATCAACATTTCACCCAGTATCTAGAGGAAGAGTTTCTAGCTACTTTTTGAGTGAATAATGAAGAGAGTCAAGAATATTCATTCTGTACTATTTGGGGGAAATAGCAGGCTGAGATGAAATTACCTCATCAGAGATAATTAAGCCTGTGATCTGTGCATAGTTCTGAAACAAATATATGTATTGGTATATATGAATAGGGAGGGATCACAAGGCCATGCAATAATACCACCAAGATTTACCAAGATAAAGATAATAGATAAGATAATATCAAGATTTACCTTCTTGCCGTAAACAACAAGATACTAAAAAAAAAAAAAAAATAGAACTATAGGGAAAGGACATTAGGTGTTTACAGAGAAAGAAACTTTTACTACATAAACTGATGCCCAGTCTCTTTAATAATCAGGGAAATCCATTTAAAACCAATATGAAACACCAACCAGACTGACAAAGTTATGCAGTTACACAATTCCAAAGGGGCTTCCCAGGTGGCGCTAGCAGTAAAGAATCTGCCGGCCAGTGAAGGAGACACAAGAGATTTGAGTTCAGTCTGTGGGTCGGGAAGCGCCCCTGGAGGAGGGCATGGCAACCCCAGCAAGTCGTCTTGCTGGGAATCCCAAGGACAGAAGAGCCTGACAGGCTACAGTCCATGGGGCTGGACTGAGCAACCAAGCATATGATTCCAAAAATTACAGAATTCGTAGGGATGTGGAACAGTGGGAATATTAACCCACAGCTTGTTGGAATGTGAATTGTGTCCACCACTTTGGAAAAGTAGTATGGCCTTATTTAGAAAACTTGCAAATTTGTGTACTCTCCAATCAGTTATCCTCTTGTAGATAATCACCCTAGAGAAACTTTTCCATGTGAGAAAATATGCATAAGGACACGCATAGCACACTGCTTATGATAGTAAAACATTGGAAACAAACCCAGTATGTTGATAAATCATAAACTATATGAACAAGGGAATCCACTATATACTATAGAAATGCAAATCAATTCACTAATGTTACATGCATCAGAATAAGTCCTGCAACTGCTGGTTTCTTGTTCTCTTTGTCAGTGATTCACCCTTTGACTCTCTGAATCTTTGCTTCCTCATTTGCAAAATTAGAGAGTTTGGATGAGAGGATATTAAGGAGCCTTCTAACTTTAGCATTCATGATTCTCTTTATTTGCTTCTTTTCCTTAGAACATTAGAGTTTCATATGCTATTTCTCTTAGATTGTGCCCACTCTTCTTTCTCATATTCTGAGAACATACTTTTGTTTTATGTGATCAATCTGCTAGGCTCCTTGCAAAATAGATGTAGACTTGCTTGATCACCAGTGAGCAATAAGGCAAGATATATGCTTTTAATTCCCCTTCTAAGATTATTACACATTCAGTGATACCTAAGTTAGTGAGCTTTAGACTGTGGACACCAACAGCTGAAGGAGGGAAAAACCTATCATCCTTTCCTTTCCAGAGGCCATCTAGAGTCATGACTAATTGATCCTATCTGCTTCTTAGCGACCAATAAGTGGAAGAGGACCAAAGCTGAACTGAAAGGGATGACAACTGGAGTTCAAGGAGGCTACAGCTTCACATCAAGAACAAGCATTTAGCTCATTGACTCAGAGATTTCAGAAAATGAGGCCCTGAGATGAGACAGCTAAAATGCATCTTGGGGGTTCAATCTCCACCTCTTTCTTGTGCTTTGGGTTTATTCCAGAAGTCAGTTTTCTCAATACCTGTGAATATTGCTTTTGCTAGTATTTTATAACCTTCACTCCTGACTGATTGTTTAATTGATCTTCATCTTAGGCAACAAAGTTCTCTGAAATTAATTGCCCTGAGTCTGTGATTATCCCTCAGAAGTATCTCTGGGATCAGAATATGGGCTTTGCTGCCCTCTACTGTTGACTAAGAGCAGTGCTTCACCTGAGACCCTGGCAAAGAGCAGTCAGGCCCACTTAGGGTCAGGATTGAAGAGGCTGGAGGAGGAGAATGGCTCTTGTTCTGGACACTGGGGTAAGTGATAGAACCTTGTGTATTCCCATATGGCATGAGAAAGCATTTAGGAAAACTTCCAGGGACATCATGGATGTTAGATAAGGTGTTTTACTAAATGTAAAAGTATATCCCCTGTTAGAAAATACCACATGATTTTTAAAACATTATAGCAATATGATCCACAATAGTTTTTTTTTTTTTTCTTTCTAATAACAGAAACTATCAATGCCCCACCAATTTCTCCTAGGACTACTTCTTAGATCCCCTTCTGACACCAGCTGTCTTGATTGATTACCCAGAAACCACCCTGAGACAAAAAATTGCAGGCAGTTTTATTCATGGTTACCTTCAGAAGACAGACCTATTAAGAAGTGAAGTGGGTGAAACTGGGCTGAAAAAGAAGGTGAGCAATAAGG
This sequence comes from Bos taurus, assembly GCF_002263795.3. Lineage (NCBI taxonomy): Eukaryota > Metazoa > Chordata > Mammalia > Artiodactyla > Bovidae > Bos > Bos taurus. The sequence goes on along the minus strand of NC_037338.1, from coordinate 80,342,592 downwards.
CAGATTATTACAGTGGAGGCCTCAGCTAATCCTATGGGGAGCTCTGGAGCTGAGATAGCCTTTTCAGTCCAGTTCAGTTCAGTCCTCAGTCGTGTCCGACTCTTTGTGACCCCATGGACTGCAGCACGCCAGGCTTCCCTGTCCATCACCAACTCCCTGAGCTTACTCAGACTCGTGTCCATCGAGTCAGTGATGCCATCCAACCATCTCATGCTCTGTCATCCCCTTCTCCTCCCGCCTTCAATCCTTCCCAACATCAGGGTCTTTTCAAAGGAGTCAGTTCTTTGCATCAGGTGGCCAGAGTATTGGAGTTTCAGCTTCAGCATTAGTCCTTCCAATGAACACTCAGGACTGATTTCCTTTAGGATGGACTGGTTGGATCTCCTTGCAATCCAAGGGACTCTCAAGAGTCTTCTCCAATAGCACAGTTCAAAAGCATCAATTCTTCGGCACTCAGCTTTCTTTATAGTCCAACTCTCACTTCCATCCATGACTACTGGAAAAACCAAAGCTTTAACTAGACGGACCTTTGTTGGCAAAGTAATGTCTCTGCTTTTTAATATGCTGTCTAGGTTGGTCATAACTTTCCTTTCAAGGGGCAAGCGTCTTTTAATTTCATGGCTGCAATCACCATCTGCAGTGATTTTGGAGCCCCAAAATATAAAGTCTGTCACTGTTTCCATTGTTTCCCCATCTATTTGCCATGAAGCGATGGGACCAGATGCCATGATCTTAGTTTTCTGATTGCTGAGTTTTAAGCCAATTTTTTCACTCTCCTCTTTCACTTTCATCAAGAGTCTCTTTAGTTTTCTTCGCTTTCTGCCATAAGTGGGTTTTTTTTTTATTGCTCGTCTAACACTGAGGTTATCACCTTTTGGGATTCCAGCTTTCTGTGGGTCTCTGACTGAATATTCATTGAAACTATATGAGAAAGACAATAGTACGTTGGCCAAAAAGTTTACTCATGATTTTCCTAACAGCTTATAGCAAAACCAGAACTACTCATTATTATTATTATTATTCCCCATTTGAATAGGTAAGTAAAGTGAACTTCTCAGAGATTAAGTAACCCACCGAAAACCCTGAGCTACTCAACCATAGAACCAGGACATGAACAATCTCCAAGACTAATTTTATGTTTATTTGATCTGGCTTACTCCTAATGCCCTTAGAGTTTATTGTCCCTTCAGTAGGTGTCTGCAAGTCCAGAATCACCTCTGGCAGGGACTGTTCTTCACATTCCTCCTCTGCCCCTCATGTCATGACCCCTTCTGCTTGTTTCTCTTCCTCACCAGAATCCCCTTGTGCAAAGCCCTCCATTTCTCCAGGTTCAGACAACGACAAGCCTATGCAGAAGATATTCAAACCTCACCTTGAAAGGTAAACATCCTCCAAGTAGATGTTACATAATTTTAAGATTCTGTAAGGCCTGCATCAGGCCATCCTCAGCAAGCAGATACTGTGTGATGCTACTCAGGGTCCCTCCTAAAAGCTCAGGTACCTTGGTCTCAGTATTTTGAATTATAAGCTGCTGAGAATTTGTAATTATGACTCTCACAAGGGATTGGCCCTTGACTTTGGGAACTACCTTTTCCAAAGTCAAACTCCTAACAAGGTGTGGCCAGTGGTCAATGATCGGCTGATCCAAAGACGTAAGATCTAGTCCTCTTGTCTCCATTTGGAACTTTCTAAAAGGCTATCTCAGCTCCAGAGCTCCCCATAGGATTAGCTGAGGATGGCATCCCCAATTCAATGGACATGAACTTGGGCAAACTCTGGGAGATAGTGAAGGACAGGGAAGCTTGGCATGCTGCAGTCCATGCAGTCACAAAGAGTTGGACATGACCTGGTGACTGAAATCAACAACTGTCATAATCTGCATTATTTCTTGCCTTCTTTTTCTGTCCAGTTCTGACTATTTCACTTCTTTATAGATGTCTCTCCTGAAAGTAACTAAAATAGCACAGAACAAACTGGTAGACAAATCTCTTTATAATGTTAATTACCACAAATATAAATTGACCTTACTCTCTTGAGTTAAAAAAAGATGACTTTCAGCTTTTAGAATTCCAACTATGTACTGTTTTTTAAAAAAGAAAGCCTAAAGTGTAAGGACAGAGTAAAATTTAAATGAAAAAATCAGGACCGATATTCCAGATACCTAACAACCGAAGTAAAGCCAGTATGGTGGTATTAATATCAGGAAACTGCAGACTTCATTTCTGAACTTTGATGGTGTGATGGATTCCAGACTTGGGATCAGACAACTGAACCAAACTATGAAACAACAATTTTCACACATTAGACAATGGGCAGAGCAGGCCCAGGATCACTGAAAGAATGGGAATAAGTAAAGTAAGGCTCTGGAGGCTGTCTTTCTGGGTGCAGACACCTTCTGACAACCACATAAAGTGGAGGAGCCCAAGAAAGGCGCAGAGTGTCGCTGAGTTGAAGAGACAGATCTCTGAGGTTCAGGAGGCTGAGCAGGTGGAAGTGTACAAGGCAGACCACAGGAAGTAAAGACGCAGATAAAGAAATCCAGAAATCTGCATATGGTTTCCCTTAACTTTTTTGCTAAATACCAAGCCATGAACATACAGGGTCATATTCCATGAAGCTGGGCAAAGAAGGGACACCACGTTGCCATAAGCTAAACAAATGACCTAACATGGCTGCGAGATGTTTGAGGTTCCACCTCTTGTGGAACAAGCAGACAGAATATCAGAATATCTATCTTCTAGAAGACCTGAAAAACACTATCAAACATCTTGTTTTTAATTGATATTTATAGGACAATACATCTGCAATAGTGAAATATGCATTCTTTTTAAGCACATATGAAACATTAACCAAGAGAAATCATATTCAAGAGTTAATACATTTTAAAAAGTTAAAATCATAAAAAGTATTTCTCCACCTTCAACGGCTGGGTGGGCATTTACCGGGGGTGGGAGGGCCAGGGAAAATTGTGTCCCAAACTGTAGCCTCTGAGTTTTCCAGTGGTTAGTCCTGAGAGGTATACATGCAGTGACTCACAAGTGCCACCAGGGGGAAGTGTTTGCTTATGAAACCAATGAACCCAACAGTCTGTAACAGAAGTGGGATCCCAGATACTCTTCTGGATTACCTAGAGGAAGGCGAATAGAAATATTCCAATGATGTATAAAGGGAAAGACGCTGTTGCTTAATCTTTACATGCCACTGCTCCAGCTCACCCATAACAAGACCACGACCCCCCACCTTCCCCTGTGGTTTAGCCCAGAGCTGTGACATTTCCTGGAGGTTTATTCTGGGATCTCTAGCATGGGCTTAAAGTCATCTCCCTCATTAACATCCTGAACCTCCTTCCATCCCATTTGTGGGCAACACCATCCAGCTGGTGTTGCAGAAATCTCACAGGAGACAGACATAGGGCCCGGCGACTTCCTTTTGGATGGTTTTAAAAGGAATCTCCATGACAAACTACAGACACTGGATTTAGCCCTATCTCAGCACTTAGAACTGCAGTTCAAGTTTCAACTCTTCTATTTACTTGCTGCATGAACTTGGATGAATGTCTTAACTCTCAGATGTCTGGTTTACTCATTTAAAACATGGAGCTGCAGATTGGATCAGATGTATATACAAACCACCCCGGCATATAGTAAGGGTCCCAGAAGTGAGTTCCCTTCATCCTTTTAGCTCCTTTCTTAACCAACCAGGCTTCTTTTATTATGCCAGCCTAGTGCTGATCCTTCTGCAGATACAAAGGATTATAAACTGGTCATTCCACAAGCCACCCAGCTGGAGAAGGAGTAATTTGCATTGTCAATTACATTCTCAACTTTGTTTCTCAAACTGCTGACATTCTGATACCAGGTCACAATTTCTGCCATGTTTGCTATCTCTCTGCACCGTTATTTGTTTAATATATTTTAAATCAGCTTATTTAAAAAGCCCACAAATTTATTTTAAAGGAAAATTTGTATCTCTTCTGAAAATGGAAAGCTAATATTTACTATCACTTGCAATAAATATAAGGTCAATGTGGAAATAAGCATTAAAAGAAATCGAGTCCTTAAACCTGCAGTAATATAAATAATGTTTAGGCCATTACTATATCAAAGTATTCCTTGAAGGTCTGCACTAAGCCTTAGTAGTCCTAAGTAACTTTGGTAAGTCATTTTAATACATATATATAAGGAGATTAGTGACTTCAATGATCGTAGCAAGTACAATATACCTATGTTGTAATTGAATATGCAAAGAAAGTATATCCTTATTATTTCATTATTCCTTGATAACTAACTTGACTTCTTTTACCTTCTCCTGTCTGGTTATTCAGTTCATGTCCATAATTTAAACTGTCTCTTTGGATAGCTCTGTTTCTACTAAATGAAACAGATAAATTTTCAGCTCTCAGAAGTCCCCTCTCTTCCTCTGTTTCTTTCCAAGCTGCAACTGGGCTGTGGTAGAGGGCTGTGCTCTTGTGATCTTGTGTGAATGTATGTGGGCTTCACAGGTAGCGCTGGTGGTAAAGAACTCACCTGCCAATGCAGGAGGCCTAAGAGACACGAGTTCAGTCCAAGGGTGGGAAGGATCCTTAAGAGCGCATGGCAACCCACTCCAGTATTCTTGCCTGGACAGTCCCATGAACAGAGGAGCCTGGTGGGCTACAGTCCACAGGGCTTTGGACATGACTGAAGTGACTTAGCATGCATGTGGGTGTATATAAGGCATGACATCCATGAGGTGCTGGAGTCAGGGGTCCAGACTGTCCATCGCAAGTCTTACTGGTCTGATCTTATGGCCTAAGCTCTGACTCCTGGCCTTTGAAGTGCCCTGACCTGCTCCAAATATCTGCATTCCAACTTCAGGACAACCAATGCTTCTCTTCTCTCTCTCTTTTTTGCCCATTAACCGTAGGCTACAGAGGGCATGTTCTCACTTCTCCTTTGAGGCTAGCCCCAGGCTTCCTTATCTTCCTTATCTCCATATTCACATCTTCCAGCCTTAGATATTGATAAATTAAAGTTAATCTGATACCCATGGCAGAGTAAGTCAAGAAAATGCAAAAAAGAAAAGCATACTAAGCATACTAATATACTTAAATAAAAATACTTACTACCCAATTTTTGTCTTTTAGTAAATTAACTGTATCATGTATGTATGATGTCTAATATTTATTTTAAGAACAACTGAGATAGTTGCTTTTTTAAAGAAAAGTTAAAAATTAAGATAACCATGATAATAATATTAATGAACATATATAATACACAAATTATGCTTATTGCATGTAGCCAGTGAGAAATATGTTCCTCCAAAAAGCATTTAGCTATAGCAAAGATGATATTTCAAGACTAGATGCTTTTATGAACATAATATTCCACCGTATTTTAAGAGTTTGTATATATCAAGGGATCCAGACAGCAGCAGTCTGCATGCTAATGAATAATTTGATATCCTTGCTCTCCACTACCTCTCCAGTAAGCCAGTCCTCCTCAGCCTACACCAATCTCTCAGTTTTGCCGGAAGGAAAGTCTCCCTCCTGATCAGCAATGCTCTTAACAATCGTGCCAGGACTCACGGTTCCAGGGAGCCAGCACTGCATGATACATTCGGGTCTGCAGCATTTCTTCAGCCATAGCAGTTCTCAACTGGGGTTGCCTTTGCCTCTCCCAAAAGGCATTGAGAATGTCTAGAGACATAACGGTCATGACTGGAAAGTTGTTATTCATCTAAGAGGTAGAGACACAGGGATGCTGATAAACATCCTATAGCACACAGGATGCCCAAAAGAAAGATAATGTGCTGGTACTGCCAAGGTTGGGAAACTCAAGTCTGCTCTACCAGAATACAGAAGGAATTGTAATGAGGAAACTTTCAAGTCATTAAAACATGACAGCACTCATCATGTTCAATGTTTGATTTCAATTCATCCACAGTGGCTTTGGGGCTTCCTAAGGGAAGACTTTGGAGAAGGAAATGGCACCCCACTCCAGTACTCTTGCCTGGAAAATCCCATGGATGGAGGAGCCTGGTGGGCTGCAGTCCATGGGGTCGCTAAGAGTTGGGCACGACTGAGCGACTTTGCTTTCACTTTTCACTTTTCACTTTCATGCATTGGAGAAGGAAATGGCAACCCACTCCAGTGTTCTTGTCTGGAGAATCCCAGGGACAGGGGAGCCTGGTGGGCTGCCGTCTGTGGGGTCGCACAGAGTCGGACATGACTGAAGCGACTTAGCAGCAGTAGCAGAAGGGAAGACTTTGTCTAAAATCTGTGGAGTGAGAGAGTGCCAGCAAATGAGTAGTGCTGTGCTCAGTCACTCAGTCCTGTCCAACTCTTCTGCAGCCCTCCAGGCTCCTCTGTCCATGGGATTCTCCAGGCAAGAATACTGGAGTGGGTTGCCATTTCCTACTCCAGGGGATCTTCCTGACTCAGGGACTGAACCCGAACCTTTTGTGCTTCCTGCACTGCAGGCAGATTCTTTCCCACTAGTGCCACATGGGAAGCCCGTGGGTATCCTAATACATAACTATTCCTTTTTAAGGAAGGGAGTTCTTTCCTGAGAACTGTAGCCAAGGGGAGGAATCTGGAGAGGATCAGGCAGGGTCAAGGGTGAGAACAGTAGTGAGAAGTGGGGAGACAAGGAAACTTGGTTAGAAATAGCACTCCCTTTTATTTGTTTGTTTAACATAATTTCTAAGAGATTAGAACACTGGATGAATCTTGGCAAATCTTTTTTTTAATCCATCTTTCTCTCCTCAACCTCCTATCTTCCCAACTGTCACTTTCCTCGGACCCTTGGGTACCATCACTGGAAAGCCACACCCTGCCCACCCTTCACCCTGCCCACATCCTGCCCACCCTCACCCTGCTCCCCAATGGAAGGGTGGGTATATGCCCTGAGCAAATCTTAATGCCACTGTTAACTCATTAAGATCTTTACTGCCTCATAAGTTTTATGCAGATGAGACAGGATTTGTAAAATGCTTTCCATGTTTTTCCAAACCTCATACTTCTACAAATTTTCTAATCAACCTGTAGGATATTTAAAAGTCATTTGAATATCCTACAGGTGGGATAATGTCATTCTGATGTTTGATTATTGCATTTGTTAAAGGTGAAGGGATGAAGGTCCATAATAGTCTGATTTATCACATAACTGAAAATTAGTAAGCCACCTTCCATCAGGACATTAGTTTGGCTTTATGTTCATTTTTATTCAATGGAGAGTTGAGTTGAAAGAAGTACATTTTTTTCCCCCTTTGGTTGCACTGTGTTATATGTGGTATCTTAGTTCCCTGACTAGGGATCAAACCCATGCCCCCTTACGGGGAGCACAGAGTCTTAACAACTGGATCACCAGGGAAGTCCCAAGAAGTGCATTTTTTCAATTTAAATTTTTATTTGAAATAACTGTTGGTTCACGTGCAGTTCCAAGATGGTAGTACAGAATGGCCCACTGTGCCTTTCACCCATCTGGTGTGTTTGTTTCAACATTTTGAAAACCATTGTCTGTTACGCCAGTGCAATCGAAGAACAGATTGATCCCTTTCATTAATTGGATATTGAGAGCTGTCCTGCTTTTAGAAAGCAGATTCTGAAGACCCAAATAGAAGAGTACACTAAATTGTATATGCATTGACACTAACATGTGATAACTTTTTTAAAAAAGGTGTCGTGAATGATTTGAAACATTGGGTGTTCATCAAGGCATTGAAAGGAATAGAACTTTAGGGTAAGAGTATGCTTATTTTGTGATGTGACACACTGTAAAACATCTTTAGAAATATTTTAAAAAATGAATGAATGAGAAAACAAATCTACGATCATGAGGGGAGGACCAGAGGACTCCAATACCCAACTGTTAATAACCTGAACTGGGGAGCAGCCTGGGTGCTCCTTTTTGAGAATACAGCTTATGTCAGTCAGATTTGTAGAAAGGAAACTTTATTTCATGTAGTATATGGGAAATATTTGGTTTTCAATCCATCTTAATTTTGTACAGAATGGCCTTCTAGGAAAAGCCCATAATTCAGTTGTGCTAAAACCAACTAATAGTTGACTCTGAATGGGAAATATAAGCCATACAGAATGTGTTACTCTAAATCAAAATTCATTCTTCGTCTGAAGCCTACAGATTATAAATCAAGAATTAAGCTCAGGTCAGTAAATCCAAGCGAATGCACACAAAGCTGAGAATTAGCACCACTGGAACAGAAGCTTGCAAGGTAAACCTGCATAAATCAAAGCTCGAAATCAAAGGGGGAAACAATGATTTTTCTTGTCCTACAGAGTAAGAGAAATGAACTCTCTAAACCCCTCTATGCAGATAAAAGTTCTGGTTTTTATGTAGCTTGATATATTTATGTATGGAGGAAGCACTGCCTGAAATCAAGCAGGAAGAATGAAATATTGTAATGGCCATGCCAGAGAAGCAGCTCAGCCAGCACTTTCACAGTTGGGCCATTAGCAAGAATGTTTGAGAAAAGACCCCTTTAGCATTCAACTGTGCTTTGCCAAGGGATGGCAGAGGGTGAAATGCTTTGTGAATCTGTCAAAGGGGTTAGTCAAAGCAGCTGCCCAGTGGTCGATAAAAGTCTCCTGCAGCTTTGAGATGAAGCCACTATTCCTGACAGATTTTACCTTCCACACCCCAAGAGTGAATCTGAGTGCTTGCCATGCTTTGCCTAGATCCATCCCCAAGTGGCTTCAGGACTCTAGAATCCCTAGGTTTTTATCCTTTGGAATATTAATGTCACCTTTATAACACACTTTCCCCTCATTTAAGAAAATGTCTTTAATTCACTACCCTGTGTTTACACAACCACCTTATTAAGACAGCCAGACCCTCAAATCATTCTGGTTTATTGATTAAATATTAAAAACCACGTGCACAGAGAACTATTTTGTTTTGGTCAAATGCCACTGGTGTAGCCAACAATATAGCTTAGCTTATTTCCTTTATTTGGAATGGCATTTTCATGTAATGCACAGAAGGAAGCTGGGTTCCTCCCAATGCTTTCCAGGTTGCATTTACTTTCTGATTCTAAACTGATCTGTGCACAGAAAGGTTTCTAATTTAAAATAGAAAGCCTTGTGTAACAGCATTTGGCAGGACCTTTTCCACACAGAACATACCAGTGGATGCAGGGCTCATTGCACAACTATCCAGAGGAGAAAACTGAGTGTGTGTGCACCTCTTGTGTGCATAGATCCTTGCACATAACACGTAGGAATCCTTTGCAGTGCCTGAAAACCAACCGCAACTTGTTAATGATTCTTCTTTGATACGTGTCTTGTTTTGAGGCAAAATAGTCAAGTACTATGGGAACTTTCCCCAAATGCCTGTGTTTAGACCCATTCCAGAGACTATCTAGAGTATATTAAGGAAATGTTTATTTTTAAATTCATTCATTTGTTCCACAAATATTCAGTGTGTACCAAGAGCTAGAGATACAGAAATGAATAACACGGACAAAAAGTTGAGCCCTAGATAAGCTTAATCTTCTCATTGAATCACTTTGGACTGAATATCTCATTAATAACCCTCTGTTCTTCTACAAGTGTTAAATAGTTCTCACCCTGGTTCTTAGGGTAACTTTTCAACCCCAAAGCCAAAGTTATTTTGTTTAGTGAAATTTTGTCTTGGAGTTATACTAACCTGTAACTTAATATCATGGGCTGGGATAGACACTCTATAATTCAGAAAAAAAAAAGAATTTAAATGGACAAATTCCATATACACTATGATAATAGCTATATATAAAGATAGTGTTAATTAGACAAGGGACTCCCAGGTGGCCTAGTGATAAAGAATCCATCTGCCAATGCAGGAGATGGGGGTTTGACCCCTGGGTTGGGAAGATTCCCCTGGAGGAGGAAATGGCCACCCACTCCAGTATTCTTGCCTGGAGAATCCCATGGACAGAAGAGCCTGGTGGGGCCTCAGAAAGTTGGACATGACTTAGCTCCTGAGCATGCATGAATTAACTAGACCAAGTCTTGGGAATAAAAGGCAGAAAGAGAAAAGTCTTGTAGAGCAAGCAGCATCTGCATCACCTGGGGGCTCATTAAAAATACAAATTCTCAGGGCCCACCTCAGAACTATTGAGTTAGAAACTCTGGGGGTGAAGCCCAACCTCTGGGCTTAAACAAGCCTACCAGGTAATTGGGATTCATCCTAGAGGCTGAAAACTGCTGGTGTAGAGGAACATTCAAGGTTCTGTTACTTGCAAACCTTTTATAGTATAGCTCTAATGTAATGATTTTACAAAGCCTGCAGGATCCCAGAGATGCGAGAAACCCATCTGTTATTTAGGGTAGGTCAACACAGGAAAAACTGAATTGGTGACTAAGCTGGCCATTTGAATACATTTTTGGTTCCAATTTTTTTTTTTCTCTGACTCAGAAATGCTTGATTCATGGAGTCACTGGTTAACCTTGGCCCAGGAGTCCAGACACAAATGTCCTTGTGTCTATTCTGGGGCCAGTGAAGCTGATTGGGGTGCAAGCGATGAAATGTCTGCCCTCCTGCCCTCTTGTTGATGGAATCAGGGTGCATCGGAGAGGACCACTGAAAGAATCAATCAGCTAACTAGATTTTGTACAGCAACTTCCATGTCCTGGGCACTCGGCCTGGTGTGGTTAGAGGGTGGGGGGGGAGGACAAGTTGCCTCTGACCCAGAAGTCAGAGGGAATTTCAGGCTTTCATTTGTGATCAAAAGCACCCATGATCACAGGCTTTATGCAGCTGGTGCTGAACCCATTCAAAGGATAGGAGTCTGGGGCCATCAGGAACAGGTTTGCAGAGCTTACATGGCTGGGGCAATGGATGGGTAGGAACAGACCGTGTGAATACTGTGTTGATAGAGGAGAATCTATGGCATGTTTGAGTGAGCATTCTGCCTGCATCGTTTAGTAGTGGAAAAGAAGGTTGGGATTGTTGTTGGAGCCAGATGGAAGTAGACCTTGGATGATATCCCATGGATCAGACAGAACCATTTTTCAGCAGGGGCGTGCTCAGAGGCAGATGGAAGTTTAAGATGTCGAGTTAAGAATAATGGTCTTTATTTTCCTCCTTTACAACATTAAGCTAATCTGGGCTTCCTAAAGCGGTCATGAGTCACTCAGGCTGTGAAATGGGTTCATTTGTCAGGAAAGGGGGAAAGGTGACAACAGCTAAGCAAACAGAGAACAGCAGGCACACCAGTCAGGACCTGGCCCCAAAGCGAGAATGCACACGTGTACTGCTTGGAGATGAAAAATGGTTTCCGTGGGCCGTCCATCAGCATCGCTATCCACAGCGACGGCTCCCCACGGAGGACACGTTTCTACTCAAGGGAGAGGCTAGGCCCGGGGATGTGGTGGTGCCCAGGCTTCTTTGAACAGCCTCTAGTGACTGATGGCACCTGGCTCTGTGCCTCTCCAGGATGACTGGGCAGTGTGGCTGGGAGACGTGGAGGGCAGGAACCCTTGGGTCTCAGCCAGGAGCAAAGTGCACATGAAGACTCCAGGTCACAATGGAAATGCTTGCTGGCCTCCCTCCTTTCACTGTGAGCTCCTTGAAGGGAGAATCAGCTTCCTCATTTTGTTTTCTTCAGGGTCAACCCCAAATCCATCGTATGCTGGGCTCTCAGTTAACGTTCGTTGAACAAATGTGTAAGTCTATGAGTTGGCATTGGCACCCCACTCTAGTATTCTTGCTTGGAGAATCCCATGGGCAGAGGAGGCTGGCAGGCTATACCCCATGGGCTCGCAAAGAGTCAGACATGACTGAGTAGCTAACACTTTTGGAACTTTTCGGAAGTGTTGGCACAGAGAATTTTTTCCCCTTCTCTCTGTGTTTAAATCAGGAAGTTTAAAAACCAGAAGTGTCCTCAGACACCATCCAGTCCAAACACTTGTGAATATGGGGAAACTGAGGCCCAGAGAGGTACTGTGGCCTGCATAAATTCTTAAAAAATTAGTAGAGATTATAAACTAGTATTACACGGCTTTTATCTTGTCTCCTATAACACATGGACTTCTGGAGAAATTTTTCAAATGGAAGATCCAATAAGAATTGACTCTTTCAAGCTACAAATAAGTAGATCTAAGATCATTCTATTTAAAATAATACACACTTCCCTCCACTCCCTCTCAGTCCCCATATTCCACCTCACAATTCAGCATTCCTTACCTTCCTTTCCTTACCTGCTTCACTCCATTTTTTCTCTGTAGCACTTATTACAATCTATTAGTCCAGATATTGTATGTGTTTATATGTTTTTTTTGTTTCCCCTAGTCACCAAGAATGGGATCTCCATGAGGGTAGAAGCTTTGGACATTTTAATCAATTTTGTTTCTATGACATATAACATGCCTGGTATAGAGTAGACATTCAATACACATTTGCTGAATGAAAGAAGAAATTTAATTAATTTTCTAGAATGCAAACCACACCCTGAGAATCTTGCTCAATTAGGATTCATTTCTTTACATGATGTAGTGATTATACCATGACACTGATTCCTAGACAGGCAGGAGGTTCTGACCAAGAGTCCTCCAACTGCTGGTACTCAGGGTGGCACGAGGACTTGTGTCCAACCGGGCTGTATGCGATGGAGCAGAACAAGTATGGCACCGCACACTAATTCTGTTTGTATGTCTGTCTCTCTTGTTTAGCTGAGAGACCCATGTGGACTGTGTTGCTTTCCTTTCTAAAACCCTAGCACGTAGTACAGGGCCAGGCAAACTCCACATCCGCCTGGGCCAATAGACTTTCTACAGTGATAGAAATGCTAATATAAGTGCTGACTGAAATGGTAGCCAGTGGCCACTTGTGATTAATAAGCTCTTGAAGTGTGACCAGTGCAACTTGTGAGCTGAATTTTCTATTTTGTTTAATTTTCAGTAGTTTTAAGTGTGAACAGCCAGAGGTGACTAAAGGCTACTATTGAACAGAGGCTCTGGATTTTCAATGCACTTACTGGAAGAATAACTGCAACTGATTCAGTTGAAAAAGCCCATCATCTATAAGGTAAAAATCTCAGTAATTTGCAGTATATGAGTGAAAGACTTAAAATTAGTCAAATGTGGAAATTGTTGATTTTTTAAAAATAATTGTTTTTGCCAGTTCTATATACTTGATGCCTTTCCTTCTGCCATAGTCAATGAAGAGGAATCAAAAGGATTTTTATATTGTTCAGTGTTATACTGTGAGGTGTTTCCCATGGCCTTATATATTTTTCTGGATGATGATTGTGAATATTGCATTCTAGAATGTACCATCACTTATTTCGTCACTCAGTTGTATACTGTAGATGTACATGTTGCTTTCGGTGTTTTTGCTAATACAAATAAGAGTGTAATATGTACTCATTTATATAGATCTGGCGTACAACTTTATTTATGTCAGATAAAATAATACAAGTGGAGCAAAGTCTTCAAAAATTTAAAATATAGTTGTGATACTGTCCTCTATAACCTCCTTTGATTGAATTATCAAATGGGCTTATCATGGAGAATCGTTAATGGATGCCTTCTGTGGGCATTGGCCCTTGGAAGCTATTGCAGGAAACTGTCTTACTACTGTCCCTTCAGGATAAATGTAACTCCTAAGGTTGCACTCAATCAACATGCCAGCAAATTTGGAAAACTCAGCAGTGGCCACAGGACTGGAAAAGGTCAGTTTTTATTCCAGTCCCAAAGAAAGGCAATGCCAAAGAATGCTCAAACTACCGCACAGTTGCACTCATCTCACATGCTAGTAATGTAATGCTCAAAATTCTCCAAGCCAGGCTTCAGCAATATGTGAACCGTGAGCTTCCTGATGTTCAAGCTGGTTTTAGAAAAGGCAGAGGAACCAGAGCTCAAATTGCCAACATCTGCTGGATCATGGAAAAAGCAAGAGAGTTCCAGAAAAACATCTATTTCTGCTTTATTGACTATGCCAAAGCCTTTGACTGTGTGGATCACAATCAACTGTGGAAAATTCTGAAAGAGATGGGGATACCAGCGCACCTGACCTCTTTCTTGAGAAATCTGTATGCAGGTCAGGAAGCAACAGTTAGAACTGGACATGGAACAACAGACTGGTTCCAAATAGGAAAAAGAGTACATCAAGGCTGTATATTGTCACCCTGCTTATTTAACTTCTATGCAGAATACATCATGAGAAATGCTGGACTGGAAGAAGCACAAGCTGGAATCAAGATTGCCGGGAGAAATATCAATAACCTCAGATATGCAGATGACACCACCCTTATGGCAAAAAGAGAAGAACTAAAAAGCCTCTTGATGAAAGTGAAAGTGGAGAGTGAAAAAGTTGGCTTAAAGCTCAACATTCAGAAAACGAAGATCATGGCATCCGGTCCCATCACTTCATGAGAAATAGATGGGGAAACAGTGGAAACAGTGTCAGACTTTATATTTTTGGGCTCCGAAATCACTGCAGATGGTGATTGCAGTCATGAAATTAAAAGACGCTTACTCCTTGGAAGGAAAGTTATGACCAACCTAGATAGCATATTCAAAAGCAGAGACATTACTTTGCCAACAAAGGTCTGTCTAGTCAAGGTTATGGTTTTTCCTGTGATCATGTATGGATGTGAGAGTTGGACTGTGAAGAAGGCCAAGCGCCGAAGAATTGATGCTTTTGAACTGTGGTGTTGGAGAAGACTCTTGAGAGTCCCTTGGACTGCAAGGAGATCCAACCAGTCCATTCTGAAGGAGATCAGCCCTGGGATTTCTTTGGAGGGAATGATGCTAAAGCTGAAACTCCATTACTTTGGCCACCTCATGCGAAGAGTTGACTCATTGGAAAAGACCCTGATTTTGGGAGGGATTGGGGGCAGGAGAGAAGGGGACGACAGAGGATGAGATGGCTGGATGGCATCAGTGACTCGATGGACGTGAGTCTGAGTGAACCTCAGGAGTTGGTGATGGACAGGGAGGCCTGGCATGCTGCGATTCATGGGGTCGCAAAGAGTCGGACACGACTGAGCGACTGAACTGAACTGAAGGTTGCCCTAATCATAGGTAGCTATCAACATCACAGATAGCAGAAAGGGAGAGAAAACCCAGAGTAAAGATTCCCAGAAGGGGACCTGAAAGTTGTTCCTATCACTTCTGCTTTCTTTTTGCTGACCTGATATCAGTCTGTGACCACAACTGACAGTAGTGAAAATATTGATAGTTATCAAGTGTTGTGGGTCATATGAGCTTAATATAATCATACCTGTTTGTTGGACCTCAGATCTGTTCATTTTCCTGTATCTTTACTGCCACTGACTTCTTTCTAGCTCCCCTCATCTCTTTGCATTAGTGTAGCACCCTCTGATTGGTCCTTATTCTATCTTTTCCTCTACTGATCTATCCTCTTCATATGTAGCCAGAATGATTCTTTAGAAATACAGATCTAATCACATCAGTTTTTGCTTAACATTTTAAATGGTGAAACACTGACTTCAGAGAAAAGAAATTTCAAAACCCGAACACCTTCTAATGACATCTAAGGCCTTTCTTTTTGGCCCTACCCAATTCTCCAGGCTCGTAATGCTCAAATGTCTGGGGTGCAGCCATGTTGGCACATATTTGGTCTTTTAAGCATGGAAGAAATGGAGCTAAACACCAAGCCTTTGACAGCTAACTTCTCTGGGATACGAAGTGAAAAAACACATGTGTTTTCTATCACTCTAGCAAAGTTCAGCATTTGTCCTCTCTTCAAACAAATGTGGAAACTACCTGTTTGAGGTCTATGGTTTCCCCAGGCTTCCAGAAACCCAGTTCTTCACTCTGCGGGACTTCTTGGGATCTTAGAGATTATCTGTTGGGGGATATGTCCCATCAGAGTTTGCTCCTGAGACCAGACTGCTGAGCTGACCTGTCCTGTGATGTGTTTTCATAGAAAGTAGAGTTTCATGTATATTGATTTTTTTACTTGTAGGTATCTGGTATTATTTCAAACAAAAAAAGTTTCTATAGAGCCAATGCTGAAGATATTTCTTACTGCTAGCTTAAGTGATTCTAGGCAAATAACGATTCCTCTCTGGGCCTCAGATTTCCCATCTGTAAAAAGAGGATGTTTAACTAGAATAATCTCAAAGGCCCATTTTGGCAATCGGGTGAGATTAATTCACTTGTTCACTACTTATTTGTGAGCCCCCCACTTTGTTTTCTGAAAAATTCTATGTGATGAGGATATTGTATTGAGAAAAGATAGAGCAAAAATCTTCTCTAATAAAGATTACATCCTAATTTAGAGTCTAGTGGTCAGACAGACATAAAGACAAATGATATAGAATGAACTAGACAGTGACTGCTGCCATGTAGAGAACGATTAGAGGATGGTGTCATAAACATGAAAGTCTGTCTCTGAGATCAGGCAGAAAATGTTCCATGCAGAGAAACCGTGCTGAGACTGATGTGTTTAATGAAATTAAAGAGATCTAGGAGGAGATGTCGGAGAAGGCAATGGCACCCTACTCCAGTACTCTTGCCTGGAAAATCCCATGGGCGGAGGAGCCTGGTGGGCTGCAGTCCATGGGGTCACTAGGAGTCAGACACAACTGAGCGACTTCACTTTCACTTTTCACTTTGATGCATTGGAGAAGGAAATGGCAACCCACTCCAGTGTTCTTGCCTGGAGAATCCCAGGGACAGAGGAGCCTAGTGGGCTGCTGTCTATGGGGTCGCACAGAGTTGGACATGACTGAAGCGACTTAGCAGCAGCAGCAGCAGCAGGAGGAGATATAAGATTGAAAGTGGTCCTAGAGGAGGTAAAGAAGTTGGTCTGGGTCTAGCTTACGTAGCATATTTACACCAGTTCAGTTCAGTGCAGTTCAGTCGTTCAGTCGTATCTGATTCTTTGCAACCCCAAGGACTGCATATTTACATGAGGATAAGAGATTTATCCTAAGTGCCATTGAGAAGTCCCTGAAGAACTTTAAGCTTGGGATAGAAAGATCTTTGTTTAAGTATTGAAATATCACTCTTGAAACTATATGGAGGGATTGGGAGTAGAAGATAAGGCTACATAGGAGGTTATGATGGTGTTCCAGGAGACAAATGATAGGGATGTGGATTGGAATGGTAGTAGTGGATGGAGACAAGTGAACAAATATGAAACACGCTCATGGAGTGTTTGCAGAGAATGAGCATAAGGTCAAGGATATCAAATAGGTATGATGGGGTCATTTTCTGCAAGAGTAGAGACTGGGTTTAAGAGAATGAAATAGAATTTTTGGAACATGTAAACTTTGAGATAACCATTATACCTATAAGTATGGATGTCAAGTAGGCAATTGAGAAAGGTCATTGCTGGAGATGTAACTTGGAAGCCATTTGCAAATGGGTAGT